>NC_138576.1:19924133-21317133 GCF_964289735.1 Phaethon aethereus | reverse complement strand
TCTGGACTCTGATAACGATCTTGATTTGTATACATGTCCGTCAAAGTGGTCACGTAAGCATCAAAATTTTGTTCATTGATTGGTTCCTACGAGATATTAAATAGTAGTTCATATACAACTTTTATTTTCTTAATCGTATATTCATTTAAGCATAACATATTATCAAGGCATACTGCCACCATTTTTTATAATATTTAAAATTCCTATTTAGTTCTCACTTAATTTTACAGGATACACTGGAACAGGCCCTCCATGTCTTTGTTAGCAGTTAAATGTATCTTTATGGTTTCAGTGTTGTTACCACAAATATCCAACTGGTTGATGAAACATAAACATAAAAAAAGACATCTATTGTATGAAGTGAACTGAAGATCGCCAAATTCCTTAACTTGTGCTCTCAATCACTTACCATATGTGGCAGCTGGATATTAGCTAGACTATGAATTAAAGACTGGCTTAAATTGGCCAATTCATGAAGAAGAGACTCATTTTGCTGTTCAATTACTTTGTTCTCCTCTTCTATCGTCTTCAGGTTGCTCTCCATTGTGGTAATCTAAAATGGACAAATTTATGTACAATGTAATATAAGGCAAGCTGTTATAAAGCATGCGCTCTTTGAAGGGAGTGATAACAGATGTACCAGGGAAAAGAGAAAAAGGTCTATTCATTCACACTTAAAAAGGTTTTGCTTGAGTCTGCAATTCTTATCATTGTTGTTTCTTATTCCTACTGCATGTTGTATTTATTTAACAGCTTGTCTTTTTAATAATGGTAAAAATGAATGAACTTGGATTTGATTCCACTGCTTTAGAGCTTTTCTTCTTGAGATTGAAAGGCATTAAGAAGGACCTTAGTTCTGCAAGTTCACCCATGTCGTTAAACACTTCTACTCCTAGGAGCCTACCATAGGGACATTCTGCACTGAAGTCATGCACGTCTTACATTTTCTGCAAAATATATATATATAGTTAGTTAAGCATGTACAGCTCCTTGCTGCCAGTGTTTAGCTCTTTGTACGTATAATTTGATTCTATGCAAATTCACAGGGCTGCTTTTGAAAGCTGAACAATTGCATGTTATTGCGACGTATGTACAAATTGGAAAGTTTTCCAATTAATATGGTGACATGCAAAACTGAAGGGACTGAAGACAATTTGCACATAGCCAGGAAGGTGGGTCCCTGGGCATGACTACATGTGGAGGTGAAGACAGCTGAGAGTGTGCTCTGCCTGTGCTCCCAGGTGACCAGACACAAGTTAGCTGCGACCTTGCATGGTGCTGTGCTTGAGCTAAAAAGCATTGCTGAGAGGCAACTTACCCAAAGCTTGTGCACAGCTCTGTGCTAACGAAGCTACGAGGATTTCAGATGAAGACTGGCTTATGTCTAACTCAGCAAGAGCACATGCAGAGCTCACTTGTATCTGTCTACACTTTCCTTTGTAGACCTGTCCTTACTTTCCACATTGGATGACAACCGTGAGCAGCTATTACAAAGTGTACGGTGTGCTTTTGTGTGTGTGTAGGTTAAAATATGCATTGATGAGAGGGTGAAAAAGGATGCCAGAGAAGTGGGAAAAATGCCAGAGAACACGGGTTTTGAATTCTCAAAACGTGCTTTATCCATTTCTACATTGGCATAGACAGTGAACTGTGGGAAGAATTGATACAGTTTCAATGCTGATGGGAAGGCTGGAGGTTGTGCCGTAGTAGCAGGCAGAAGGGGAAAAGGTTCTTAAGTGAATATTAATTTGACCATGGGTGAGTAAATTTTAAGACATTGTTGGCACAATCAAGCTGTTAGATGCCTCAAGTTTTATTCTGAATCTAAAATTTCAGTCTGCTTATGGAAATACAGCCCACTAGCTGATAGAAGTAACTTTGACAAGTTACAGAAAACGATCTGCAGGTATCTCTTACTTTGACTGCGGGTTTTTAAATAGCAGTTAATCCAGCTGTCAATATTGCAGAGGCTTGGTTTTGTCACAATTCATTGATTTTGAGCTATTTTTATGACATATTGTAGTAGGCAAAATACTTTCTCCAGCTTTGAAACCAGAAACACATCCTCCTCTTGTTTTGCTTTCAGCTTGTTTGTGTCAGAGAGCAACACTGTATGCAAATGCAAAACTTCTTTCATAGGTGCTTGTTAGAGTCAGTCATGCTCCAATATTTACCCTAAAAACTGTTTTTTTATATTACAGACCAAAGTGAAGAGTCTGATGTCAATGAAGGCCCGGTTCAGTATGGCAAACTGCTGCTGCCTCACTCTAACTCAAGTAGGAGCTGACATTTTATAGATTTTCTACCTGCTTGAGCACTGCAACTTGAATAGATCTTTTTTCTTTTTTCATGCAAGATGCTGAGTATCTGCAAATACAGTGGCAGCTGATCAGCATACCTCGCAATTTCATGTAGTACTCATCTGGAAGTATCTTAAGATAACTGGCATACTTAATTATTGTATTCACGTGCTTAAAGGCTGAAATTTCGCTCCCCACATTTTACCCTAAAACTAATGAATGTTCACTTGCTGCTATTCTAAAAACAGGATAAGCCGTTGCTTGTATGAGACACACAGTTATTTGCAGATTTTTCTTTCTTCCTTTCACCTTTATGTGTTTCTGCCCCTCTCATACTTTTGGACCTGCATGTTAAATTTGGTCGAATTTACTAGAAGATCTTAGATTAAAAATACTTTCTTCCAAGGTTTATGCAAAAAGCAGAGTCTTATGAATGCCCCAACTAAGAAAAAGGCTGCAGCATGACTTTTCACTTTATTAAATATAAAAGATTCTACATGGAAGGGAAGTTCTTGTAGGAAAAACTTTCACTGGCACTTACACTCATATGGGATGCAAATCCGTATCAAGCAGGGCTGATGCTACTTCTGGTGTTCACAGAACTTCCACTGTTTTCCTATTGTGTATTTTTTGCCTGTGAAGTCTTATTGAAATCTAGGTTGCACAATGGTTTTCTAAAGGTTTATCAGCAAACATTTTGTTATGTGTAACATTTTACTGTTGCAAATAAAGGGGACTGTTGACTCTGATCCTCTTAATAGATTGATAATGACTATGATGTAAATCTCTTCATCTTGGAAATGTAAATTGCTTATCTTCAGGAGAGTGAAGTCAAAACAGAGGCCTCTGAATTTTTGTGAAGTTTGACTCAGCTGGGATTTTCTGCTAGACATCAGTAGCTAGTTGGGTAAGAACAGGTAAGTATTAGACCAGACTGCCCAGAGACTGTGGAATCTCTAATGTGGGAAGTAAAGAACAAGTTAGACAAGCATCTGTCAGGATTGGCTTAGGAAGAGCGGGAAGTAGGAAGGGAAGAAGACTGATGGAAAAAATAACATTTCAAGGTCTCTTGTAGCTCTGTTTTCTAGAATCCTATTGATTATTCTAATGACAGTATGTGTCATTGCCAGTCATTCTACCCTTTTTCTAAATCTGCTGCACCAAGGTGTGAAAAGCTTCCTTTCAACTTGATGGTAAAATTATCAGTTGAGTTTTTTTTACCATGAATAGGCAATGGTCCCAGGTAGTGCCTAAGCTGATTTCTAAGAATATACAATGGCACTAGTCTGAGATACGAAAGGTGGAACTGAGACCACAGAAGTATGGCTTCTGTACTCATTTCAGATCAAAACTTATTGTGAAATTCCTAGCTAAATCTTTGAAACTCGATACATGTTTTATGCCTGTCATAGTGTTATCATGGCTTACTTGCCTTTTTTTTTTAGTTCATCTGGCCAAAAATAAAATGAAAAATGCAGAAACCTAGTGACAACTGAAGCATTTACCCAATATATACATAATGGGTGCTTCACATTTTTTAAAAACTCAGATAAATCAGCCTGTATGTGAATAGCACCCACAGTGTTGTATTAAGCAAAAGAAAACACAAGGCAGACTGGAAGCTGTCAGATTCAAAACTTAGGACCAAATTCCTCCAGCATAACTACATATAATTTTCCTACTATTGATTATTCTTCTTGCTTTACATTCTTGCAGATTTTGTCCACGTTATCCTACAGTTACACTTGGTCACGTCAGAAATCTGTGTAAAATATATCAGTCAAATCCCATAAAGACCAGATAATGACAAAAGAACCCTGAATACTAGAATAAAATAGAAGTGATGTTTCAATATCAGTTTGGCTAAGGTTTAGAAGTCAAAGAAAAACCAAGCCAAAGAAGCAGATCCTGCCTTCTGTTTAGGAGTATTCAAGAGGAGGAGGAGGACAATGGATATGGTTCTCTTCTCCACAAGCAGCAGTCAAAGTAACAAGGAATGGTTTACTTTGCTTCCATCAAGATCAATCAAATGACTATGACTCTGGGACTAAATGCTGAGAACTGTGGTAAATCTCACTGTTGGTGTCTGTGCTCAAATCATGTGAAGTAAAAAGCACCAGAAGCTACGCTGGATGCTGGAAAATGCCAGGGGAAAAAAACCAATTAATTTCCGTTCTTTGCCTTTTCCATCCAGTTTTAGGACTGGTGAAAAAACAGTTTTTAAAAAATAGTCTAATGTTAGTTTTTCCTTTTTTTTCCCAGCAATTTATGTGAACCCTAACAGGAATTAAGCTGGATCTGCGAAACCACTACTGCTGCCAAGGGCAGCACTTAGCGTACCACAAAATGAAGTGTAACTGCTGTTCACTTCCCTCTCTGTCACACAGACCTGGCAAAAGCCATGCTGCTCATCTGGACTCCTTCACCTTGTAACTTATGTCAATGACCATGATCTCACCCAGTATTTTAACAGCTATTAGAAAGGTGTAGTCTTATCAAGGGCAAATACAAAGCTGACCATGACAGGTCATGCTTTTGCCTTATTTTAAAGAATATATTTTGCTAAGTATTTTTTTTTTTTAATGCTGGTAACTGATGTGGAGATTGCATAATGGATATTGTTTTCCAATTTTATAAATGGCAAATCACAGATAGAAATCTTAGTATGTAAGAAACATAAAAGGGAGCTATAGAGTTCCTATATTTCTTTTAATCAGTCATGTAGAAAAAGCAGCTGAATTTAGGGCTTCATAAAACTGTTACCTGAGTTCTGAGTTTAATCATATCAGCTTCCATCTGGGAGTTGGATTCATTTAGTTCTTTGATTTCTTCATCTAACTGTTTAATTTCTTCATCATTTTCTATACCTGTGTGATATAAAAATAAAAGGGGTGTTAAAATAATTAAGCTTTAAATCAGAGTCCAGTGAATTAATTATTTCCATATTTGAAAATAAATTTATTTCAAATATTAAAGTAAAAAAGAAAAAGGAAGTGTTCTTCAAACTTTTCTTTTGAAGTTAACACAATGTATTTTCCACTACTTTTCTTTTAAAAATTGCAGTAATTTTCCAGGGAAAGTTTTGAAAAAGCCTAGAGGATCAATAAGACACACCTTTTTCTTTATATATACTGATTTAACTTTGTATTATAAGAAATACACCTGCAGCAACAAATTCTGCTCACTGTCATATGTAACTTATTTGAAAGACTGTGTCCACTTATAGACCTTCTAAAGGAAAAGAAAGTATCTTAACATGCTCATATCTTCATATTACAGCATTGTCAAAATAATTTGTAACTAATTCAGATTTCTTTTACGAACACAGTGCAATTTTATTGGTGAACTAGGACATATTGCGATTCTGCTGTTGCTTTTAGTAATTTCATAGTTCAGAAGTGTGTTATTAAATAATGATATATAGGATAACTTGCAAAATAGAAGTTATAAACATTTAAAGATACCTGCATCTTTAGGGATTCAGACAGGATGACACTATAAAGTTTTTATTTATTTGTCCTTTTAATGACTATAACAAAGCATAGAATAGTTCTGGGAAGAGATAGACCTGTTTTCTCTCAAGTCAAAGTCTGACTCCTAAAGCTGGTGTTCCTGCTCTGTTAATTTAGTGCGAACCTTCTCTGGTGTGAACCTTGCATACCTTTTCCCACAGTGCCTAACTCTCATAGGAGGGATGCTGTGTGTCTCCCTAAGTACCCAAAATGTCCATATACCACTCCTTAAGGCATTCTTCCTGGGCATGGCAAGTACAGTTTTCAATACTTCCTAGGTTGTAGAGAAAATTACAACCAAATCTTCCACTCCCCGGATCTAGCTATTGAACAAAGACACCAAGACTTTCTCCAGCTGTGCTGGAAATGTGAGTTGCAATGGCTCCTGCACTGTGTTGACACAGCATTTTCTGTACGTGCTTTGTGTCTCTCAGAGTCAACACCAACAGTTGAGAGGCCAGTTATCTTTAGGCATGCACAGTCACAGACTAAGTGACTACATAAAGTTTTCCAAGAAAACTCAGTACTTGGGCACCTCCCAGACAAGCCTTTTGTGCATTACTTATTTGAACTGAAGCACCTACAGTTTGCTTTAATTGCACCTTAACTATCAGGGCACTATCCTGACTTTCATCCAAGGTACTTTCATCATCTTCCCTGCAACTAACTCAAGGTTCCCAGGAAGGACTGCAGATTATTGGAGATGAAATAGCACAAGGCCATCTACATCTGCCAGAGGCTACAGGGCCACAGCTCCAAGTGAATTCAAGGGAGCTCATGAGGACTTGACACTCTGGAAATCAAACGTGTTTCTCTTCTGAATCCTGCAACAATATACGGCCAACTATCCAGCTTTGATTAATGAGATGCGAACCAGAAAATTATAGTGGTATATTCTACTTTGAAATATTTTAGTATAGACTTAACTTAAACCAGTCTGACCACTCCACTGCTGGCTCAGATCTCCACAGCACAAAACCGGGTTTCACTTCTACTGACAGTGAATTCGCTATTTATACAAAGAAGATGTACACATGTAGGAAAAAAGGCCAATATAGTAATGATAACCTTAGTTTACAAAGAAGTAATGTTTAAAAAGGTAATGATTAAAAATTTACCATTACTGGCCCGCTGCTTTATTGTTAGCATTTGTTCTCCAGACAGCTTTGCTTTCTTCATTGCTGAAGTAGCTCTGGGGCATCCTGATAAACTGTGAACAGTAAGGAGCCTGTTAATTTTGATAGGTCATTGAAAATAAATCTGTAATCCAAACCTGTAATAAAAACAGTATCGGAGCCAAAGTTTATCTTCACTGCCTAGCACTGAAAGATTTTGTTAGTCTGAAAAAAAAGCACTTACCAGTAGTGATTTCATGGTTTTATTCTTTCTTCTAAATTCTTTTTGTATAGACAACTAACATAAAAGTCAGATATATCTTGTAAAACTATAAACCTGGGAACAACAGTCCAATTTTCTAAAGATGCAATGTTCTTATTAAAACGTTTTATTTAAAAATCAGTTACTGTGTAAAGACTTCCCTTTGAATTTACGTGTCCCCACTCTGAACTTCCACCCTTTTTAATTCAAATGTTCAAACATGGAACTGAATGCTGAGAGAAGGGGACATGAGCTACCTCTAGCATCCAAATGACTAATGCTTATAAACCATGCTTTTTTTTGGTGAAAATCATCTACCGAGCTGGCTAAATTGCCCTTTTCTAAATTGCTTCTTAAAAAAGCAGTAACTACACATAGGTTTTTTGTTGAAGCCCAAGAAAAGTCATTCCCATAAAAATGACCTTGCCTTGATGAGGGATATATATCTCTTATAATGTATATTTGTTACGGTTATGGATGTAGACTCAGTTATCTCGTCTCCCATGTTGCCAAAATATTAAGCTTTTTAATTACATCATACGAAACAGTTGAATAGCAAATGCAATCTTAGCAGGTTTTATTGTAAAAATAAAAATAATGATCAGAGAGTGCTCACTGTTTTATATATAACTGTATACAGCAAACTATCCCCTTTTTCAAAATCACATCTTTAATGTAGTTGCACTATCACAGGTAAAGAGAAAATACATATTTAATCTAATTTAATGATGGAAAACTATAGTTTTATTCTGATCAAGCTTTAGCATTGAAGGAAATTTGGAAATTTACTAAACAATTCCCTATTGCTTCAACATTTAAGGTTTTGTAGCAATTGAAACTGAGTAATGCCACATCTCATTCCATACAGTCACATTTATATTTTCTCTTCAGATTGAAAGGAAGGTGGGGTTTTTTTCAATTTTTAATTATGAAAAAAAAATTCAAAGCTAATATTCAAATAATCTCTTTGTAATGTGGAACAAGTTTTTGAGGAATGTTGTATCTTTGACTAAAAGCATTTATTTGAGACCCAACTTCCCACTAAAGTCCTCTAATTTAAGTATAATGTTTAATTATTGAAAATACTTCCCTGAAAAGCCTGGACCACTATTATCACGTGCAGCCATCTAAAAAAGGAGACTTTTCCCAGAAAAATGTCTAAAAGGAAATTCCTTTTCTCAGCAAAAGAATCAGTGTTCAGTATTTTATATAGATCTGTTACTGAGAAGATATATATAATAAAACATAGTATAGTACTATAAAATAGTACTGTTCTATTACAGTAAATTATTATAGTAAACAACTGTCCTCTTGAAATGGCAAAGGGAGTCTTGAGGAAGATTAAGGAGGAGGAGAGGATTAGACGTTTTGGGAAAAAATCATTGGCAAAGGAAAAAGAAGGGAAGATAATGGTATATACAAAGTTTCTCCACCATTTAATTGACTTCGTTTTTGTATCCTTTCAATTAATTTAATGAATTTCTTCATATTTTGTCCTCATTCTTCTTCAAGAGTTACCATCATTGGGCATTATAACAACTGTGTTAGTTTACTTTCATCTTGGTCTGCAGCCTTTTCCTCTCTAAAAGTCTTGACCGATGACAACCCAGGGAATTCCTCAAAATAAAATTATCCCTCAAACAGCCCGTAAGTACAGCATTCAAACTCTAAACAGACCAACAAGAAACCTGAATGCTAGAACTGTGTACCTGAAAATGCAGAAGAATAATGAAACAAAGAACAGTCTGTTCACAAGTATCAGAAATCTACTGTGAGACTCAGCGTGCCTACATCCAAACTTTGGTGCCAAAAACCTCACCTTATTCTCAGGCCACGGTTATGTACACCTAGTTTTCAGGACTGCCTAAACCTGTAGATATCTTCTCAGCTTGTCTGAAAGGTTACCTCTCTACTAGTATACTTAAGTGTGCTCCAACTCACACTCTCACCCTGAGGCCCCAGGTACAATGTCCCATACCCGCACTACTAAGCTTTCCTACTCCACAACATAGGGTGGACACATTCTAGCTGCCTAATAGCAACTGCCTCTGGCCCATGCTACCTCCGTGGGAAACATATCTATTGCAAGGGTAGGCACTTACATACCACTTATAATTCTGCTGCACTTCAGGCATATTGGCACCAGCTGTCCTCTGCCTAAACTGGAAACAGAAAGATCTGGGTCCTGTGCTCTATTCTTGCTGCAGGAACTGGTGGAGAGCTGTTCTGCATGATCTTCTACCTTCTTCTGGAGGCACTTATGCACCCAGATGAGTCATGAGATAGCAATATGCATGCTCTTGCCCAGCTCTGTTCTTAAGTTACCTAAAAATACTTCAAGTAATTTAAAAAGTAAATTAAGACTTCTAGCATAAATCTCTATTCTGCAAGGAAATTCTACCTCTTCCCTTCTATCTTCTTGACTATGCTCACTTCTAAAGAAAGCCTGCTCTTTCTCTAAGCTGAGAACGGGCAGGACACATGGGAGGGTAAGATGAGAAAAAGGGCTATGTCAGCATTGCATGAGAAGTGGGCTGCTGTACAAAGGCTGAACCTCACAGAGGTGTAAAGTTAACCAAAAAGATCTGAGATCCCAGAGACCCTGGGAGTGGCTCTAGATTTCTAGAAGACTGGAGGGTAGAAGAGACAGAAGATAAAAAAGAACAGGTATGATTTTATTTGTCTCACCTTGAGATTTTATTCATCTTGCCATGACTGGCAAACAAAAGAGTACTAGTGAAAACCATTTCAGTGCTTTAAGAGTATAAGCAAATTATGGTTTAAGCATCTCAAAAAAAAAAAAAAAAGACCAAGAGAAACATGGCATCTAGTAACTTTGGTAAGGATAATACTTATCCTCACATCATGTTCAAAGCCTTGACAGTTGATGCCTGTGTCATAGGTTTTCTGTTACAGTTTGAATGAGTGTGTAATCATGCTTTAGTTTATTTTTTGTATTTTAATAAACCTTACACCAACTTTTACACAAACATGGAATTCTGCAGCTTGTTCATTCCAACAAAGAACTAGTAAAATTAATCACAGTTATCTCACTTGCTACTGCCATTAGTTTCACAAACATGAGAAATCATGCAAAAGAAAATATAAACACAGTTGAGTATTTTTTCCATGACAAAAAATAAATAAGGCTTTCTAACAACATTTCTGGGGGTACTGCTGTAATAAGTACAGTATAAACATACTGAGACATCATTTACCTCTGTTAGATTGTGGATGCCACAGGGCTTGAAGCTATAACATTTTAGGTAGGGCTGTGAGAAACGCCAGTACTCAAGTCCTGGCTCCCTCTGCCTTCCTGATTCAGCAGAAGCTGTGAGCTGCTGCTGCCACAGACACAAGTTACCAACAACCGGCTGATCATCTCTTTGAGACGCAATGTGTCTTGGTTCTCGCTGAATTTCTACTATTGGCATTAATCTCTGATTTGAGAAGGAAAAGTACAGTCTGGCACATCATCCTTGAAACCCAATCTCTACCACAATTTACAAAACACTATGAAAAATGAAATAAATGGTTAGATTAAAGTGATCTAGGGTCAGATCCTGCAAACCTCCTGTAAGGCATGTGCTAAAATTTGAGAGGGTCTCGATATTCCTGACATCATAACACATCATTTGTATTGGAAACGTGCTTTTGTTGGGCATGGGTGCTAAATGCAGAAGTGGATGGCTCGAACCTCCTCATGCAGCTTTGCTCTGCAAGGCATGGCACTGTCCATGCAACACACATTTCTACACATTTTATACCTGTAGGACTGACAGGTTGAAGGGGTGACTGGGTTTTATGCCATGCATGTTCAATCTGCATTAATCAGGCTTCTTTTTACAGGAAGACTTTATAAATGGAGACTTGCAGAGGTAAAGTACTAGTAGCTCTATAATTTCTACAAAATAAGCTCCATCCATATGTACAGCTACATCTTACCCTAACTGCCCTGAAGAGTAGTGGCTGACGGAAACCCAATCATCGAAAAGGTATGCAGAAAGACTATCCTAATGCACAAATTAGGATAAAGAGTATATGGTGATTGCATGTTAGAGCTGAGCACAACGTGAAGAATTAATTTTCTTTCTGTTTAGGACTGTGGTTACATTAATGCAACCTATGCCTAGCCATATATTTAGTGGATTTAGAAAACAAGGTGAAATTGGTCACAAAATAAAAGGAAAACTACTGAGGAAAAAAGTTTGAAAGGGACGTCTAGCTAGTGGTTAGTGCACATTTACCAAGAAATTTAGTTTAAAAACAAAGAAATGTGGGCTAAAATCCTGAACTACTTCAAGAATGTAATTGTACTGTCTTCAGGGCTGTAAACAAGAGAGGCCGACAGAGTGGAGGATCATTGATGAAGTGGAGCAATTGTCTGGGTGACTGATTTTAGTTATCTGGGTTCCAGCTGTGCTCTGCTAAATACATTTTTTTTCCTCAGCAGACGGATGAAGTCTGGTCCGTCTTGAAGCTGAAGGAATTGTACTTTGTTTTTCTTAACTGGTCTTGTTTTGTTCTGTTGTTATGAGGGATAGGCATAATTAAGCTATAATGCTATTTTACCTTCTATATCTCCAACAAAAAACAAATACCCTCTTGTCTTCTGCGTATCATGGCCATTCACTCTATATCATTGTCCACACAGCCTATCAAGTGAAGAAAACATTTTCCAAACAGAGAAGTAGGGATGTGGGAAAGGAGGAGACAAAGGTCAAGTAAAATGCAACTTCTATATTTGGTGTGTGAAGTGCTGAAGTTTACAAAGAAGAAAGAACAGGATGTAAAGAAACCAGAGCCTCAACCTGGAGTACCCAAAAAGCATCCCGAGGGCTAACTTTATAAACACTGTAGGATGTTTATAGATTCGCCATCACAGTGATTTTTCAAAAAGTTAAGAAAATGAAACACTTTTCCTGTTTATTAAAAATAAAATTGTCCATAGACTAGAGAAAGGAACATGTCACATTCAAGGGACCTCTTTTGACTAGAGATAGATCCAAAACAAGCCCTAGATGTAAATCCTTTTGAAATCCAAGGAAATACAGATCATAGTGAAAATTACTGGTTTATTTTGTTAATGGATGAAACCTTACTTTTATGACTAAGCTCCTGAGCTATTTCATAATGTTTGAAGTTCAAGTTAAGAGATCAAACTGAGGGATCAAAGTGGTCCTTTCCTTGGTTTAATATTAAATGCATGAACCACTCATTTTTTCTATGTTGAAGGGTATCAGCTTTAGTGATTTCCTTATTCCCAAGAGTAAGTTCTGCTACGCACCTTAAAGGATGAAATACTCTCTGCACAACTCCAGCAGAGATAAAAGGAACCCTTCCTGGCCCAGCACTCGTGTTTATTTACATCCAAGGGTGATTGGCTTTTCACCAGCTTTTTACTGAGCTGTCAAGTAAGGGGAGTCCAGGAGAGAGGTTTTGCAAACAAGCTAGTTTTGTTTGCATGGAGATTGCTGTGATTCACAGAGGAATCTTTCCTCCTCCCCACCAGCCACACAACCCCGACTGCCTTTGTGCAGTGTTGGAAAAAAATGGTCTGTTCAGTTCAACTTCAGAATTCTTCACTGGAAAGGAATAATTCTGATTAATGTGGCCCTTTTTAGGTGTTGTTGCCTGGAAAAAGCTTTTTTGTGTGTGTGCATTTACAACTCGCACTTGAATATTGTTGATGAAGAATTTTCACTTGTATTTTCAATCAGGCGGGAAATCTAAGTTAAAAAGACTAAAAGCTTGATGTAACGTGGGAAGTGGCAGCTCCTAATCCAAGTTGCTTTCCAAAGCTGCTAAGGAAAGTAGTGGAGATTTTATTCTGTTTAAGTAAGTCTTTGCATTGGTTCCAGAACTAAGAAAAATTTAAAAACTCCCAGTGGCCATAAAAGAAATACAGTCATTATGATTAAAACACTATGTAAGTTTTTCGAAATTATTTTCATTATATCTGACCACTGTTTCAGAAAGACTTTTAAGAAAAAGCTACTTTCTTATTTCAGAGGGGGAGAGTTAAAGTAGCATTAAAATCTGGTCAGTCAAGCACCAAACAGACAATGATATAGAGTGAATGGCCATGATATCCAGAAGACAAGAGGGTATTTGGGTCGTTTTGGAGATATAAAAGGTAAAATAGTGTTATAGCTTAATTATGCCTATCCCTCATAACAAAAGACTAAAACAAGAACCAGGTAAGAAAAGCAAAAATAGAAATTGTGCAGAACTGTAAACATGGCCAAGCTGAAAGAAAAGGCTCTGAGGGAAGACTATTTGAAAGGAATCCTCCTGGGGTATAAATATACACCAGAAGAAGGATTAACATATCTTGAAATGCTGGAACTGTAAGAGCACTGCCAAAGGTGCCCTTCAGCTGGGCACAGCAGCCCTGCGGCGAACTTACATCATATTTTGTTAATTAAAGTTGCTTACTCAGCAAAGAGGATCTGTGGGTGGGCTTCTCACACGTGCTAACAATCATAGAATCACAGAATCACTACGGTTGGAAAAGATCTTCAAGATCATCAAATGAAACCGTCAACCCACCACCACCATGTCCACTAAACCATGTCATGAAGTGCCACGTCTACACATTTTTTGAACACTTCCAGTGATGGTGACTCCACCACCTCCCTGGGCAGCCTGTTCCAATGCTTGACCACTCTCTCTGTAAAGAAATTTTTCCTAATATCCAGTCTAAACCTCCCCTGGTGCAACTTGAGGCCATTTCCTCTTGTCCTATCTCTAGTTACTTGGGAGACCAACACGCACATCACCACAACCCCCTTTCAGGTAGTTGTAGAGAGCGATAAGGTCTCCCCTCAGCCTCCCTTTCTCCAGACTAAACAACCCCAGTTCCCTCAGCTGCTCCTCATAAGACTTGTGCTCCAGACCCCTCACCAGCTTCGTTACCCTTCTCTGGACATGCTCAAGCATGGAAACGCAACAAGCTTTGACCTGTATCATCCCTGAGCAGGGAAAGAGGTTTGGCTCTTGCCCAGTGATGCAGTAGCTGTTCAAAAATCTCTCATTTGTTCTTTGATGAATGAGGAGGCACTGCAGCACATCACACCGTCTACAGGTGGCCCTAGCACTAAGTTATGGAGAAGGATTCCACTTAATGGAGCACCAATGAGTACGCCAGGAGCTGGGGGCTGGCTACCGCAAAGTTCAGCCTTTCTCCTGTCCTGTGATGGCACATAACAGAAGAGATAACCTGAACACCATTGGATTTACTACTCAGTCAAATAGGGTGTGTGTTGTGAAGAAGACGCCATGCTGAGTCTTCCCTGTGTATAAATAGGTAAGGTGTATCTCTACCTACATAATTCTGGTTAGTGTTTGTGGGCAGCTACAAATTTTAAGTGATCCCAAGCCCAGGTCACGTAGGCACTTAAAATGAAGCAGACAGTGGAGAGAAAAAAGGTACTTCAAGAGGGAAATTCATCCACCTGAAATCTAAAAAGCCATCCAGTCATCTCTGCTTTCTTTAAGGGCTATGTCTGGAATGAGGACAAACAGGCTTATAACCAGAGAGCTTCTGCTAAGTGCCTGAAATCAAGGAGATGGCACATTGCAAGCACCTGTACAAATTACTGTCTGCTGTCATTTGTCAGGTCTGCTCAGCAAAATGATTTTTCTTGTTTATATTGTGCAGTCTGCTTTTTCTAATATGAATTTCATAATATTTTCTCCTTGACTTCCCCAAGGTAAGTAAACCCCTTAAGTCCTTTTAGATTAGTTCTCTGTTAGGAGCCTTCCAGTTTAATAGACTGTACGTCTGATTAAAATGCTATTCCAGCTTTCTCCCAGCTCATAATGAAAAAAGCTGGCAGAACCACCCGCAGTCAAAGGGACTAACTCTCAGCTACCGCTAAACAGCGCGTGCCCAGCGCCAAGGCTTTCTCTGTTACATGGACTGTCCTGCCTGTAAGCAGGCTGGGGCTGCACAAGGAGCTGGGAGGGGGCACAGCCCAGACAGCTGACCCCAACTGACCCAAGCGATATCCCACGCCATATGACGTCATGCTCAGCATATAAAGCTGGGGGAAGAAGGGGGAAGGGGGGGACATTCGGAGTGATGCTGTTTGTCTTCCCAAGTAACCATTACGCGTGATGGAGCGCTGCTTTCCTGGAGAAGGAATTCCTTGTTTTGCTTGGCTTGCGTGTGCGGCTTTTGCTTTACTTGTTAAATTGTCTTTGTCTCAACCCATGAGTTTTCTCACTTTTACTCTTTGCATTCTCTCCCCCATCCTGCTGGGAGGGAGGGAGTGAGCAGCTGTGTGGGGCTGAGCTCCCTACTGGGGTTAACCCACAACAGCTTTCCATAATAAAGGAAATGTAAAAGCTACATTACTGTGTTTGAAGTGGGTGAACACTGACTTAAATGAAAGTGGGCAGGAGATGGGAGCAAGAACATTATTTTAGATCTGAAAAGGCATTTCTGAATGTAATTTCCACTGAAGTCAGCACAAGCACATTTCCCCTTCTGTGCAGGGTTGCTAAATCCAAGTACATCCTGAGAACGTCCCCACTGATCACAGTATTAGAAATTATGCCATCCAGAAAAATCTTCTTAAATCAAATATGAGGATGTAAGGGCCTGTTCAAGAACCAAACTGGAAAGCTACAGTATAATAACCAATTTACATTTCATTATAACCTATTTCATTTACCTATCTACTGACTCCATGCTTACATGCCTTCCAATTCATTTTCATATGGCTGATAGGTCACCTAATTTCACATTGGCCTCTTCTGCTAGCACAGACTGCTTTTTGAGGTATAGAAGTCCTAATCCTATGCTTCAAGTCCCTTCTGAAAACCCTCTGTTGCCATTCTTTCCTATGCAAAATTCCTTGACAAAATAAAGCTACTCATATGGATTTCTGCAGACAGGCATAGTGAGTGTTAAACAAACCGAAATCTTTGTTGGTGCCTTTGTTCATAGGGTAGGATTCAAAACTTACTGAAATTTGTGACTTTTACCATTGGCTACTTACTTCTACTTCAGAAGCATGTATGTACAAATATGCATATATGACTATGTGATACCAGTTGGAGCAAGTTTTTAACTAAGTACTGATTTACCAGCACTTGTGGATCATCTCAAGGGCCCATTGATATCAGTGGAATTACACCACATGTACAAGATGCAACAGCAGCTCTGAGAAATCTTTGCCTCAAAAACCTCTCTTTATATATTTAATTAATTCAATGGTAAGCACCATTTTCACAAGTCAGTCTGTTGTTCCAGTTTCCAGAATATTACAGCTGCTTGGATAATAGCATATTAACAGCTGTCTACAAATGGTAGAATAAAAAATCTCAAATAACTCATTAAGGACAATTACACTTGTAACTAATATATATGCTTAGAGAACTCTGCTGATAGAAAAATATTTGTACTGGGAAAGAAAAATCACCTATTGCTGTACTGGCAAAAATGAAGACTTAAGTACTACTTCCCTATATGCTTTTACTAAATCAGTTAATGGTCATAGCCCTGCTTTCTCTGCATGCATGCTGAACACAGCTACGTCTGCAAAAGACTTACACAAGCCTGGTCTCAGTGTGTAACTGTCATAGCATTGCTTCTCTTTAGAAGGTGGCATCTGAGATTTTCATCCATAGCTGTAGAGTAAAATGTTGTTAGAGGTACAGGATGAGACCACAGCCTATTAAAATGAATACACTGAAAATGAGGGGATATCCCATCCTTAGGTAAGGAAATGCATAATCTGCAATTTAGGTGGGATTGACCTCCAAATTAGGACATCTAGGTTTAAATGTCTGCATGGGAACTATGTGTCAAAGCTGCCATGGAACTCTGGGGCCCATGCATTTAACAAGGCTAGCGCCCTTCCAGAACCCCTGCGATGCACGTTCAGCGCTCAGCTGTCATAATCAAAGAATAGGAGTGTCTCACAAATCTTCAGTCATTTTTGCCAGCCCAGTATGGCCATCTTGCATGCCCTATGAACACTTCAAAAGGCATAAAGTACCTATTTGTAGCCAGGGGAATCTCACTCCCCGTTCACGCAGTCAGTGACATTTAGGGTACAACTCGGTGTCTACCTCACTGAGTGAAGTGAACAAGTCTCCAGGATCCGTTGACTCCATTCACTGGAAGAGGAGTAATCACATCTTATTCACCTACAAGCAGATTCTCAAGGTAGGTGTAATATTCTGAAGTTCAGTCCTATGTGCAGAGTTTAATTCAGCTGTCCATATGCAGGCATGAAATGCCATTTGAGAAGACATATCATTAAGGCTGATAAATATGACACTGGACCTACCACAGATGTGTGCCTTTCTGAGCAACATCTGGAGGCCACGTAAATT
Source organism: Phaethon aethereus (assembly GCF_964289735.1). Lineage (NCBI taxonomy): Eukaryota > Metazoa > Chordata > Aves > Phaethontiformes > Phaethontidae > Phaethon > Phaethon aethereus. Next base: position 21,299,594 of record NC_138576.1, on the reverse strand, counting down.
ATCCTAAGGCATCTAAAAGGCTTCCAAGCACTTTTTTATTTTGTGTGAGCAAATGAACTAAGCTCTTTTAACAGCTTCTTGAGACTTCTGCAGGAATTAATCACATTTTTAAAATAATATGGCTTGTTATTAATATTTGCATAGCAGTTTATGGAACTTCAAGAAATTGTTAAACTTGCTCACAACAACTTAAAAAATTGGTGCTTTGTTACATCAACACAATTAAGTAAGACCAGTCTACTTCAGTCAGTCTTTTTAAGCAACCTTCATCTTCTGGTATCTCCTCTAACAACAAACCTACTACTTGCCCTGAAACTGGTCTCATAAGGTAAGCCTTTTACAGGTCTCAGTTTCTACAGTTTCTACTTGAGATAATGGTACTCCAGAAAGCACATGGCTGCTATGTGGCTAAATGTGATATTTAGGTTTCTCCATTGAAAAAAAAAAAAAAAAAGTATTCTTTTTTTTCATAAAAACATTCCTATTAAAAAAAAATCTCTAGGTACTATTTGCCCTTTAATTTTGAAGAATAATTAAATTTAGTATTGGTACATCCATTTTAGAAATTAGTTATTCTTGTTGCAAGCAATTTCTCCCTGAAAATGTAAATACTACATAAATACTCCTTGAAAGCAATCTCCCAGTAATTATGTTGTACCTTTCAACCAAAGGTAAAATAAATTTCAAAATTTTAATGACAGATCTCTATGAGTTAAATAAATATTACACCATTATGAAGAAAGTTAAACTGAAATATGAACACTAACACTGATATTTTACTGAAAGTCAGAAACTTAAATCCACATATGGACATCTGCACAAATCGTCACGGCTTTTGCACTTGCTGGTCCCTAAAGCCTATGGGAGCTGCAGGCTGTGTTTGATCACGTAGGTAGCACCTCAGGTCATGGACCAGAATCCCTTCATGGTAGGTACCATACAAACACTGAGTAGAAAAACAGCTCTAAACCTAAACAATAAATAGCAACTATGTGCACAAAGTCTGGACAGGTTGCAGTAAGGGTGGGCCTTTTGAATTAAGCTATAAAGGGTTCTCAAAGAAAGAATCAAAGGAAATAATTATAGGCAAGAGAAGGAAGTGCACTTTTCACCTCTGTACCTAGAACTGACTACAAAACAAGATCAGCTGGTTTAGTTAACTAAAAGGTACAGAAGTTCAGCTGAGGTCTGCCTGGAGAAGGGTGACAAATTAGGCACATTGGCTTGATGTATCTGAAGTAATAGAGTTTTATATTAGTGATTATATAATAAGAAATTTGTTCTGGCTTTATAGTCATGTTCAGGCTGAGATTCCCACCCAAAGCTCCAAGAACTTCCTTGGTTCCTCGTAAGGTAATATCTAAAATGGCAGCAAGATTCATCTCTGATAGACTGGCCACTTTCTCATCCTTAATTTCTTAAAAGCTATGAAAAATGTCATCACTGAAGTTCTCTTATTTTTGCCAAGTTTACGAAAGTTATGGCTTTGTATTTCTTTTGTCAAATATTTGTATTCCATTAGTTTTAATTAATCTGCTGTATTCTATGTTTATTGTTTTGAATTAACATTTTCATTAGCAAATGAGCAAAAGTACTTTGTTTCTATGGAACTGGTTCCTTAAATTCTTTAGTTATATGCTTTGATGTTTGGGAATCAACAATGTGTTGAACATCTCTGACAATCAGAGGGATTCAAATCTGTATTACAAAGTCTATCCTAAGGTAGTTTGTCCACAGTCATTCAATAAAGCAGTAGCAGGTTTACAGGTAAAGCCATGCACACTTTTTTCCCTAAAATTTTCTGTGTATTATTGATTAGGATTCAGGTCTCTACCTGCAAGGACTTCCATCAAAAAAATCGTGTGTCTTGATTTCCAGTTATCTACAAACATATGTAGGAAGATTATTTTTCAAAGTAATAATGAAATTCAAAAGGGAAAGAGAAAAACCATTACAAAAAGCTGTATTTCAAAACTTGCTAATCTAATTTAAATAAAAGCATAAGTGAAAAATAGAAGCCATAGTTACTCACCTACGATGAGTAAGAAAACTACCACTGACATGTCCTGAGCCATCACATCCTGGGGTTGGACATGACATTCCTTCCGTCTTCACTGACTTCCAAGAGAACTGTGAGCCATTTAGGTACCCATCCTTTTGCCTTTTGGCAGCTAGAGGACACCCTGACGCACTGCGATGGGATGCATATTTTCCAGTTATATGACCCTGACCATCACAACCAGGAACTGGACATCTGGATAGCAGATAGATGAGATAAACTTTACTGTCTTGCCATCATATACCTGGTAGCCTCTACAACAAAGTCAAAATAAACCCGACATGAAAAGAAAAGAACAATCATGCACTGTGGTCTTAAAAATAGTCAAGATACCCTGTAGTGGGTAAAATTACAAGCAAAACCTTACTAATATGAAAAAAAAAAGTTCTCTGATAAACTGTAAGGAGGCTAGCCAGTAGACGAAGTCACAGCTGTTGATATTGTACAATTGCAACAAAAGGACTGAGATATGTATTTGAATTGCAGGTGTTCATTACAGTAAATATCACACTAGAATTGAAATGTCGGTTACTGAGCTCCATTTAGAAGGAAAATTGCCTATAAAAACTCTATAAGCATAAAATCCTACTTAGTATAATCCTTGGTACATTTTATTTATGTGTATGGAATCTAAGGAAGACTTGTCTGATGTCATGAAAATGTAAGATAGAAACAGGTAGGTCATAGCGGCTCATCAGAAATGCTGAGCACCTTTAACCACCCTCTGAATAGGAGAGGTTATAACAAACTATGCGCTACAGCCTAGAGAGATCAATGAAGGCAGTTCCGTATTCATCTGATGTTTCTCCTTACTTGGGAATTCCCCCATACATTTGCCCTGTATACTTCTAAAAAACAAATAACCAGGGTTAGAAGAAACAGGTTAGAATCTTCAAAGTGAAATGTTTAAAGAAAATAACATTTTTTCAGTACGCTGCTACATATCACATGTCAAAACAAGGCCGGTTGCTTCAGTGTTTGTCCTACACTAAAATATTGCTGCAACTCTCCACCAAGGATCCAGTCCTGAATGGCCTAAGCAGTCACAGAACCCGCTGAGTTCAGTAGCGGCTGGTATCAGAGCATGCTGCAAGACGAAACGAAGACCTATAGGTAGGCATTTGTTCCTCTTGCAAACTGCATAAACAGTCCAATTCTCTGTTCCCATAACTATTTGATTTAGCATGCATGGTTTGTCTACAGTATGCAAACATGTTTCAGGGTTTTTCAGGACATAAAGATCTACATAATTTTTTAAATTAATGTATAAAACATGTTAAAAACTGTTTCTGAATTATAGAAGATTGTATCCTTGGCTAGAACAAATCAGCACAGAACCTTGATTTGCAGTTCACTCATAGAAATCAATGTGGCCATCTGCTCTTGGATAACTATCACACAATAACATTTATGCCTTAATAAAAAGCTGAAGATACGTATGACCTTATAAAACACATGAAGGTCCTTCGACAATATTTGTTCTCACCTAATGGGCTCTTGGTCTTCTTTGTCTTCCTTGCTCTGTGCTATCCTGATTCCACTTTTCTTTGCTCGCGGGCAGCCTGAAAGACTGAGTGAAAGAAAACATTTTAAAATGCAATTTCTCATTCTTGGGTACAGTTCACAAGGGATACACTTTCTATCTCAAAAACTGGCAGAATAGGTAATCCTGTCCAGTTTCCAAAATCGAAGCTCAGACGGTTCAAATAAGGAGAGCTGCAGTATGCAACCACGAGGGGGAATCCGCGTATCTCGGCTCGCGATGCAGGACAGGACCGCAGGCACTGAGCAGACCACACGCACAGGCTGTCCCCAAGGAGCCAGGGAAAGCAGCTCTTAAGCTCTCTGCCTAATAATCCCTCCAGCTGACTCAGCAGCAGCAGCGACAGCTTTAAAGGGAATAGAAGGCAACGTTTCAGGGCTGAGAGACATTACGTCCTCTGTACGTCTGAGAGGGATGGAAGAATAGGCTCAGGAAACAGGTGTCTTTGGATCTCTTGGTAGGACTACAGATTTCTCTAGGGAGCACATTAGAAACAGTATCAAACCTTCTGAAATGCCATGGAAGAATCCTATAGAATGGTTGAATAAAAACATGACAGAGCTCAGAGCTGTACAGTGCCTTCCTGAGAAAGAGTTTAGGAGCTCAGAACTCACCCAGAAAAAAAAGATTTGGCAGAGACAAAGTTATATGTTAGGCTAAGCAATGTTACATTCGACTAGACAGTGAGAATGTTGTTTTAACTACACAAGATTGAAAAAGATATTTCATCCATGTGAACCTCATGAGGTTCAACAAGGCAAGTGCAGGGTCCTGCACTGGGGTTGGGGCAACCCTCAGTATCAGTCCAGGCTTGGGGATGAAGGGACTGAGAGCCGCCTTGCCAAGAAGGACTTGGGGGTACTGGTGGGAGAAAAGCTGGACATTAGCCAGCAATGTGTGCTCACAGCCCAGAAGGCCGCCGTGTCCTGGGCTGCTTCCAAAGCAGCGTGGCCAGCAGGTCGAGGGAGGTGATTCTGCCCCTCTGCTCTGCTCTGGTGAGACCCCATCTGGAGTCCTGCGTCCAGCTCTGGAGCCCTCAGCACTGGAAAGACATGGACCTGTTGGAGCAGCTCCAGAGGAGGCCACCAAAATGATCAGAGGGATGAAACACCTCTCCCCTCAGGACAGTCTGAGAGAGTTGGGGTTGTTCAGCCTGGAGAAGAGAAGGCTCCAAGGAGACCTTTTTGCAGCCTTCCAGTACTTCAAGGGGGCTTCAAAGAAAGATGGGGACAGACTTTTTAGCAGGGCCTGTAGCTATTTCCATTTTAACGTATCAACATTAAAAAAGAAATCCATCAGTAAAACACCACCTTCCAAAGCACTGAGATGAGAGACAAAGTAGTGTCACTAAAGAAAAATTGCCGCAGAGAAAGAAACAAAATAGAAGATTAAATTTTTGTTTCAGCATAACAAAAGGCACTTCAGTGTTGTATAGTAGGTTGTCTTCAGTAAGAAGAGACAGAAACAGTGGTAGCAAAATTTTCAGTTATTTTGTCTTGTCAAGACCAGCGAGAACTGTGAGGAACAATGAGAGGAAAAGGTGATTGCAATCACAGACAGAATTCTGTGTTGGTAAATGAAAAACAGACAAAAATATTGTTTACATGCTGTACAGTCATAAATATGTCTTATTAAAGAAAGGGAAGAATGTTAACATAAGATATGGGACATAGTGTATTACCTAGCAACTTTTAGTGAGACAGCATGGCTGCATCTATAGTGGTAAACAAGAGGGACCTAGAACCTTGACCTAAGACCAGCAAGCTCACATCTGTACAGCTAAACTCTCTGTTTCTATAAAGCGGGTCAGACATATCCATATTGTTTATAGAGAATGATCTGGACCCATGCTGAGCCTCAAATCATACCTGAGAATTTCCTGGGAGAGTTTCAGTGGCCCGGGGTCAGTACCATGCCAGGGGACATGCTAACAATTTAACAGTGCAGGTATCTGTGCTCTGACGCTGGGACCTGTGCTCTCATCCCATTTCATTTTCTAGTTTAAATGCAGCCGATAATTTTCCTTTTTAAAGCAAGCACACCAAAGTACCACAGTTCCCTGCGTACAAACTAAACCTTGGAAAGCCTGTGCCACTTACAAAAAATTTTCTTCTAAAATAATAATATCATAATCTGTAAAAAGACAGCGGCAGGAGGAACAGAGTCTGAGGGATTTAGAGTAAGAGGAAGCAGACTCTGGGGCAAGGAGGCAGTTTGGGAACAGGTTGGTTCATTGCCCCCCATACAACCTGGATTGCAGAAAGTGAAGGGGAGAGGACAGGAGTTACAGATATCCCTAGCTCATCTGTAAGATTACTCGTACCCACTATGTGAGAATAATCAGGTTTTGCATCCGAAAACTAAATAGTTAATAAAAATGCCTCAAAATGCAATACTTTTTTTAGTAGGTGTACAGATGGGTATGCTTGTGCATGATGACATTTTCATAACAAAATCTGAATGAAGAATGTCTGCCTTGACTAATGATTTAATGCTTTCTACATATTAAATCAATTTAATTATCACCTTCTTATTGGTATTTTGGTCCATCATCTTTTTGCAATAGACCTTTCTATTCTGGCACTATGATGTATTAGAAAATTCTAAGACCTTTCTGGTCCTCTAAACAGACATTTCCAACAGACAGCTTCTGAGGTTATGATTAATTCATTTTTCCTCTGACAGCAGATTCACCAAGAAAACATATGTCAAGGATGAGCCTGTGCTTTAATTTTTTTTATCCAAAAGCTATTAAAAAGTAAACATACTGCTTCATTTTTATATCAGTTTAATTCCTTATATTTGAAGACAAAAGACAACAAGGGAAATTCAACACTGGTATATGCTGGTATAACCTCCTGCATATACTGAATGGGTATGTGGAACTGCAAAAAGTTATGGCAGAGTTAAATCTGCCTTCACGTGCGCTTGCTGTTGAGCAGCCATTTTAAATACAAATGATACCTGGACATCTTGGCAGCCATTTAGGAGAGAAGTTTGTCGTTCCTTTCCTTCTGAAACTGAAAGGGTTGTAAGGGATGGTACCCAATACAAACAAAAATACTAACACAGATGCAAGCAGAGATAATGCTAATTTTCAGTGTGGGAATTAGAAAGCTTCACTGTGAACGTGCTGTGGGGTCTTTCACACTTAACAGCTCCAGATTTAGGCTACTAGTTTGCTGGTCTTTTAAAGAGAGTGCATTTTGCCAGCCTCACCACCGCCGAGAACAGCCTCGACAGATACCGTGACCTGAACAGTGTGGGGCTGGCTCCATGAAAATGTGACAGGTCTCCTGGGGACATCGGTGGTTTTAGGGAAAGAAGACATTACTCCTTCAGTATCTACGCACCCATGCCTGCAGGCAGCCAAGGACACAGGGCTGCCAGAGGCCTTTTGAAAGAGAAACAAAGGAGTTATATGGTCAGTAGAGACATGGTGGCATTTCAAAAGGTTGAATATGTTAAATCCCAATGGACTGGACAAATTCCAGATCACTTAGTTTTGCACCAGTTTTACTTTTTATATCTTTTTGTGTGCTGAGTATGCTGCAAGATCAAATGAAAACTTGGTGCAGCACTCATCTGCAAAAATACAAGAACATAAGAATTTACAGATGGAACTAGGTAACACCATCCAACTCATGGTCTGGTCCTACAGTGGCCAGGACACAATGCCCAGGGAAAGGGTTTAAAAAATGCACCGACATGCAGTGATTCTCCCCAGCTAACCTTGCCAGCTTTTAAGTTTCTTGTTTGTGACACTTTGCCTTCTGCATCTTCCCTGCCCTGCCTGTTTCTGGTTAAATAGACAACCAAATATGTAAACACCTTCCTGAAACAGCAAAGTTGGGGCATAGCTACACCAAGCATAGTTCTGGTAGAGGTGTGAGCTGCGAAATCCACATATAGTTAAATGTAGTTCTAAATTTGACCTCAAATCCCTTTGCAAGTGTGACTGAAACTCCTACATCATGTAAGTGCTTTTAAAATGTTTACATGTTCTCCTTTATAATTTTATTTGTACTTTTGATGTCTAACTGTGCATTACAGAAATTGTTACTGTGATCTTTCATTTTTACAGCATGTAAAGGTATCACACATGCCCAGTGTTTATGTTATTTATGTTTTGACTTTAAGCTGTTTGTTGTTTTTACTGGGAATACACTTAGACTGGGAATTGGTGTATTGACTAGTTGATTAATATTGACTAATTGACTATAGCCAGTTGTAAAACCACAGGGACTTGGTGAAGCAAGCAAATACCCAGACTCAACAGAAATCACATTTACTAACAAAAGAGTGGTGGGCTACACTATTATGCTTTGATTAAACAGTGGATAGCTATTTACGAAATATGGTGCTGCTCCTCTCTACTGATTTATAGTTCTCAAATAGCCACAGGGAATTGCTAATTGACAGCATTGGTAACTACCTCTACAGTGCTACCACATCCATTCATTTTGGGGTTATCAGTAATACCCTAATTAGTAAATGTGAAGCCTCCTTTGGCCCTTGGTAAGGATCACAGTTATGGTTTAGGTGGGCAGTCAAGGTAACAGCTTTCATCCATACATTTCTCTTTCCATTCTTCTGACATTGTTATGTACAATGCATTACGATTTAAAAACAAGCCAAGCTTTATTCCAAAATGTACTAGCAAGACTGGTGCATATTAAATAAAAGAGGTACTTTTTCACTCCAATTAAAGCTGGTAAGGCTTCAGCTGGGAGAGGAGGTAAAGAACTGGGTCCAATTTTGCATTTCAAGAAATACAGAAGGAGTCTGGAAGAGATTGACAGGAACAATCATGAAATATAATTTATGGGGAAAAATGCAGGAATAGGATTTGAGTCCAGAAAAAGTAAGACTGTGAGGAGAAGAGCTAAGTCATCCAGAATATAATGCAGCAGAAACTTGTGACTGTTGAATTGCTTCCCTGGGCTAGCAGAGAAGGCAGAAAAATTGGATTCATTTTCTATGAAGATTTTGCCAGATATCAGCAAAAATCTTTCTACCTATTTGGGTAGTGAGCCATGCTAAAGCTGAGAAATGTTATTCATTGGTGATAAATAGGATGATTTAGACCAATCTATGTCTATGTACAGCCCTTGATCCTACTTCAGTATTGAGAGAGGTAGGAGAGGTCTGTTGAGGTCCCTTCTAGCCCTTCAGCTGTTTGATTTAAAGGACAAAACCTTCTCTTTACGTACCTTCGATGTGAAGCATAATTTCCAGTAATATGCCCAGAGCCATCACACCCAGGGGTGGGACACCTAGAATGATAATAGAAAAGATATGGAGCAGTGTTACTGACAGGAAAGATATAACGGCCCGTTAAAAAGCATTCATTGGCTCCGTCCTTGCTTCCACACGTGCCATCCCTGGGGACCTCTAGCTATTGCTAAACCTGAGCTTAATTCCTCACTGAGGACAAACATACTTTTTTCATTCATAAAATGTTTTTCTTTGCTAATTCTCACCTGCCCACCCAAACGCTTTCTGGGTATCTCTAGCACCGGCACATTAGTGGAGATTTCCAGCAGCAGCCTGACATCCCCGCACCACCAGGAATGAGAAGGGTTGACAGCAAATGGAATATCCCCATGGTGCGTTCTTAGGTAACGGCTAACATTCCAGCCAGCCGTTTTGTTTTCCATCAGGGCTATTGCTCAAATCCCACTGCACAGTCTCATGAGGTCGCACCATGGAGACCCCTCCACCTCTCCATGAAGCAAAGGAAATGCCTAAGGTAAAGGAAATGCGTGTAGATGGGGCAGTAATGCTGGCCTCTTGCGGAGAAATGGTAACCCACCCCAACACTCCCAAACACCATGTTACAGCACCAGACAGAAGTCACTGATACAGCCATCAATGTGTTTCTAATAGTTGAATGACATTAGAGTCATCAAAGAAAATGGGTGTTTTTTCTACATTGCAAAGATGATTGCGATCACCACAAAATAAGCTAAATTATAATGCTAAGTAAAATCATTAGCTGGTATTTGAAGAGCGACACTAAATCACAGAAAAGACAAAGGAAGAATTAATTTATATTCATTTTACTGAACAGACAAATGCTACATGAATTCCAAAAAGTCCCTCTTCTTGAGCCTGAGTTTTGAATTTTAGCCATGCTTTAAAGCTTCATTTCAAGAAAGCATTCAAATTCAAAAAAGCATGAGCACAAATTCAGATGTTGCATTCTGAAACATCAGATTTCCATAACATTGAATTCTTTCACTATTTGAATCCAGAGTTCATGCAGACTTTGGCTTTCACCCTTTAGTTACATGTGTGCTTTCCTCAAAATTGGTCCATACTGGTAAACTTTTGTTTCACAAAGGTTTCTGCAGAGACTTGAATGTTTCTTAAAATCAGGAATTAAGCAACCCCGAATTCAGTGCAACGGGGCTCTCATGTGCCATTAAACTGAATTTTAGCTCTTTAAAGTTAGTAGGCATTACCTACTTCTGAGGAGCTCAGCAGGGCCAAACTTCAAACATGATTAATGAAACCTTGAAAGAGATAAACTAAACTGGAATTTGTTAAATGGGGTTCTCATATGGTCTTCATCTGGACCAGTTCACTTATTCTAGAGAAAACATTGGAATATGGTAGCACTCCAAGGATGTCAGCTAGTAAAACCTTGGTGATTCACTACATCACTGAAGTTTCTCTTCCATATAACAAACAGCCTGTGTGCTTTGGACAAGAAGTTTAAACAACTTCCTTAAAGACAATTCTCCTTTTCTCTTGCTTTATGTCTTTGCACAGGACCAAATATAAGACCATGATCTTGACTAGAAGGTATAAGTATTACTGTGACTCTTAATATCTTAAAGACCAATATACAGGTTGATATTACACATTAATCTTTCTGCTTGTAGAAAGATAAAACCCCCTAATTTTTGCATAGTTTCTTCTGACACAAATTAGGTAAAAATATGGCACTTGGTGAAGAAGTTATAGCTCAGTCTGTATGGCCCTTACCATTCATTCTTTGCTGTGGCTGCATATGGCTAGCACAAACTTTGGATATTTTAAGTTAAAAAAAAAAAAGGTTAGGTCATCTTATATACAGGGTTTTATATTTTAAATACTTCATATCTAAATATTTAGATATTCTCACTATTTATTTTTATTTTTTGGCAAATGTTTTGAAATCTGCGAATCGCTTGCTCCATGTGTTTTTTTAATGCTAGGTATCTTCAGTGATCTGCAATGCCTGTTTCCTACTTCCATCAAGACCAGCTCATCACTGAAGCCTGACTGAAGCCTCTGAAGATATTGAATCAAAAGATATGGGAATAAGAATTAATTAAAGGAATTGACTAAACTTTGGCTGTAAATGTCCATGGCATCTAAATGATTAAAGAAGAACAAGGAGCCATGAGACTGCAGTCTGTCTGAGGTACTCAAGGATTCCTTCTTCATGAACCCGTTATTTGAAGCCACCATTTTCCTCTACAGACTTTTAAATACTTTTGAGAATAAGCTATAATCAAAACTGCATAATGTTTTTTCCCATCTTTTCCAAGACTTTTGCTACAGGCAGGCATGATTAATAGTGTCTTAACAAAGAGGATTTATAAGATGTACCAGTATATCCAATCAATTAGTCTTAAAATTAGACCCTTACACCTCAACTGTTTGGACAGCCTTACACAATTTAAAAACCAGCTTACTTCTGTGTGATTTAAAAAAAAAAAAACCTACAACCTTAAGCAACTGAAGCTAACGAAGAAATCATCCTGCTGTAAATTGAACTGAGAATCTTTACAAAGGGCACTGCACAGTTCACATCAGTTTAAAATCATACCTTTGATTAAACCAGAAAAGATTTTTTTTATGTAGGCAAGGATTTTAGAAAGACCTTTCAGACTTTGATTTTGGCACTACAATATTTGTTTTAAACTCTCATTGACATAAACATAGCAGATGAAATGAGAGTTTAGTGCAGTTTATAAGAACGTTTTAAAACCCTGGAACATTTTTATTTACTGCTGTTTCCATTCTATGGGAAGTGCTTATAACCACTGTGAAATATAGGATGCAGATAGACAGCAGTCTGTTTCAACTATAAAGTTATTACATATTTATTTGCTATCCTAAACTGATTAGGTAAGGAGACAACTACAAGTCCTTGTACCATTGGAATTGTGAGTCTGTATTTTCAGAATGTCTCTTCATACATAGGACTTGCATATACCCTACTACTTTACTATCAACTACTACCTATACATATTTGACTTAACCAATCATATATACGTACTAAAATGACAGAAAAATGTAGGTACAGGTGCTTGTAAGAGGCAAACGATGTGAAACCCTTTGCAAATGAATATCAGAGCAAGTGGAAAAAGAGATACACAGTTTCCCCACTTACTTAAAGTGAATGTAATTTGGCAGGAACAGAAGCTTATTTGTAGACTCTACATAATAGCTTATTGCAGCAAAAGCAATACTTCAGTACTCTGAAGAGTGAGGTGACAAAAGGAACTCATCCTGGAAAGCATGACGTTCAGGACATACAATACTAGCACTTTACCACAAATTCAGGGCATCCAGTAGAACAAAGGGCTTGTCAGTGAAGGGGAATGCAGTTAGCACCACCTTGATGTCCCATTCATTTCACAGAACAACCCAGAAAAGCTTTTTTGGGAACACAAGCATAAGCAGAAAGCAGGACAGGCAGCAGAACAGCAACAGCTGCGGCAGCTGGGTTCAGTATTGGGCTTAGATTCAACAGCAGGAACGAAAAAAGGGTGAGAGCCAAATTGAAATAAATATGTTTAAGCCCTACTACCCATTCTTCAACGGGGAAAGGACTGAAGGTGTGCAGCAATTAAAAAAGACTTTCGGCAGCTTGAAGGAACTTAGGGAGGTTCCTGGGACTGGGAAGGAAATGGATGCAATGCCCAAATGGGCTCTGGGAGGGTTTTTCCAAATGCCAGTGGTTAAAAGCTCAGCTCAGAAAAAACCCACCAGCTCACATCAGCATAGCAGACTACAAATAAGATACACATTTAAACCTATATACCTAGGCTTTTATCTAGGTCTACTTGAACTAGATAAGCTTCATGTAGCTTACATATTTATATTTATAGCTCAACTAGCATAAGGCCAAATACGATGTTACACAAAGGTGCAAAGACAGAACTGAGGTAGTTTTGTCCTCATTTATTGCGTATAGCTTTGCTTGACTTACTTTTAAAATTAATTTTAAAACATAAATTATCTTTATAAACATGCCTATAAAACAAAGATCTAGTAATCTGCAATACAATGAAAACACTTTGCTTTTTTTTTTCTTTTTAGAGATTTACCACAAAACGACAATGGTTTTTTGGAACCAGAGGGATTGCGCTTCCCTAGGGAGGAGGCAGCACCCAGGGAAGCTTTTGCAGTGTGCCCAGCCTGACCACAGCCCAGAGTCTGCGCTGAGGCTTGGGCTCAGGCTTCCTCTTTCTCTCCCTCAGAAACCCTCAGCTGAGATTCAGCAACACAATAAATTCTATTTCCATATCAGTCAAACCTTGTCTTTAAGGTTTGACCAGTTTATATGTATAAATCCAAATGGAAACCTTGGATCTAGAATTCTACGAGCCCAAATTCAGCACACGACAAAGAAAAGTTGGGTCATTGTAACACATGGTTGCATTTTTTGCTAAGTAGGATGATAATGTTTAACTTAATCATCAGAGACAGTTTTAGCAACTGTCACCAATATGACTTCTTCTCTTCTGTCTCTTGCTCCTTCGATCACCCTTGGCCCCTTCTATGCCCTGCACCAAGCCCTTTTCCTCTGCACACTTTCAGCCTCACTGCCCTTATCACTGCAGCCTGGTTTTCACTAAGGAAAGGGCATGTTAATAAGTTAGGCTGTAATTTTCACATGAATTCGTTGTACATTATCTGTGTACTTTTTTTTAGCTACTGCTGTTGGGGGATTAATAATATCACTCGGTGGACACTGTAGAAATAAAGAAATAATCAGAGTCACTAATAAAGGTGAAGAGCATTGCCAATTTTGATTACAGCAAACTGCTTCAACATTTTATTTTTGTGCAATTTGCTCACATGGAACTGAATTAAGCCATTGATTTCTCTCACACTGAATATGCGAAGAGCCATCAGATAGTAAGCCCTTCTAGGACCCACCAAACTATACTGGGATTCAATCACAATGGATTGCTACAAAATACCTTTCATGACCTGTTATTAGTAAGCTGCTGTAACAGCTCTAAAAATTGATGTTACTTGGCACCTATTAAGTTGTGGATCCAATCTTCACTTGAGTGTGATTCTCCCAGTCTGCTCCACTCTCATGAGACCCCATCTGGAGTACTGTGTTCAGCTCTGGGGTCCCCAACATAGGAAGGACATGGACCTGTTGGAGTGAGTCCAGAGGAGGCCACGAAGATGATCAGAGGGCTGGAGCACCGCTCCTATGAAGACAGACTGAGAGAGCTGGGGTTGTTCAGCCTGGAGAAGAGAAGGGTCCGAGGAGACCTTATAGCAGCCTTCCAGTACTTAAAGGGTGCCTACAAGCTGGAGAGGGACTTTTTACAGGGGCATGTAGTGATAGGACAAGGGGTAATGGCTTTAAACTGAAAGAGGGTAAATTTAGATTAGCTATAAGGAATAAATTCTTCAAGCTATAAGGAATAAATTCTTCACTATGAGGGTGGTGAGGCACTAGAACAGCTTGCCCAGAGAAGTTGTGGATGCCCCATCCCTGGAAGTGTTCAAGGCCAGGCTGGATGGGGCTTTGAGCAACCTGGTCTAGTGGAAGGGGTCCCTGCCCATTGCAGGAGGGTTGGAACTAGATGATCCTTAAGGTCCCTTCCAACTCCAACCATTCTATGAATCTATGCTCTCTACAGTAGAGATGTGATTTTCTGTTGAAGATTCAGAAAGGTTAGAGAAATACAATTGTTTCCTGTGGGATTTTTTATAGCAGAATGTAGATTTTTTTTTTATTGTCTGGTGGTTTCCATGTATTTGAGACTCTGTTTTATTTGACTGAAGAAATGGATTTTTCTGTAAAGTATAGTAAGTTTATTGTGTATGTCTATGCCTCTAGGAATTTTCGTGCTTGTCAAAAAACAACAGGTTTGCAGCTCTTGACAAACAAGTCCCCTATTTAAGAGGCCAAAAGAGTGGCCAAGTTTTCCACCAGTTCCTTCCTATGCCACTCACCACTGACCTGCAGGGAGCACTCCGGGGCAAGACGAGAGACCATGAACAGAGCTGTGAGGTTGTTAGCAGAGACTTTTTGGCCATGGGTGTGTCAGTGACAGTCAAGGTTGTGGTTATTGTTATGAAAACACCTATTTAGCAGGAACTGGACAGAAAACAGCAACTCATTTTGCCTTTACCTTTCTGAGCAGTCAGAGCAATGCCTCCCAGCCATTACTGTTCTAGCCAACTCTGTGAAAGCAGTCTGGATGTGTTAATCTCTAAATCTTGTTTTCAGTCCCAGGTATTTTGGTAGATTGTCAAGCTCTAATTAAGTATGTGAAGTGGGAATGATGCTGATCCTTTTCTTCATGAAGACACAGAAGAAAAGGTGTTGACTCGTCTAATGCCAATAGGAACACAGATGCTTTTCCACTTTTACCCTGTTGTCTTCTATTTATTTTTCTACCATAGCATTTGACTTCTGAATTCCTAAAGTGTTGAAACTTTCTTTTGATACCTAGACAAAAAACTTCTACCTACACAACCTATCTGTGAATTTGCAATGAAAAACTTGCTTTCTTAGGATGGATTTATTTTCTCTTAATTTCCTTCAATGAAGCTACACATCTACATACTTCTTCACTCTTCATTTTACTCCTTCTGTTTTCTTTCCTGATACCTCTTTCTCCCTATTTTCAATCTGTTATCCTTTTCCTACACTGGAGTGAGAAACTCCATTTGCTTTTGCCCCACGCTTTGTTTTCCATGCATATTCCTTTCCGCATTTCTCTTCCACATTCTACTCCTTCCTTTTCCAGATCCTTTTCCTTCCTCATTGTCTCTTGTCACTTTTAAATTTTCTCTCTCTGCTTTTTTTTCTTCTTTTTTCTCTGACCCCCTTGGCTGTTGTCTTCATTCGCTGTTCCTCTCTCACTCTTTTCTCCTTTCATGATCTCTAATAACCTTGAAGTCGACAGTTCTTTCTTCTTTCCTCCTCTATGTTGTTGCTTTCCATTATCTCTTTTTTCATCACCCTTCTTGTCCTCCTGCTCTTTTCCCCCAGCTGACTTTATCTTTCCCTTAGTCTGCATTGCTTGTGGTCCTCTCACATTGCTGAGATGACTGGGCACATACTGCACCCTTGTGTCAGAGGAGAAAATGCTGTGTGCTGTGAAACCTTAACATTAGAATTTCTTGGCTACCAAGACACAACGAGTCATTTTAAGTATCTTGTACTCTTTTATTTTCATTAAAGTCATTGTAAGCTTTTTCACTGGCTTTGAAAGGAGCAGAACCAGGCTAGCACTGAGCACTTCTGAAAATTGCATTTAGAGCTCATTTGAAGCTAATTTGAATTGGTTCAAGAACAACATAAACTCTGTGGGACAGATATACAGAAAATGAGTATTTCAGTGGATCCTGAGTCTATGGTTTCATGTTCAAGGCTAAACCTATGTTCTAGTCCTCACAAATATACCTACAAAAGCATGTGAAGTCCAACCCTTGTAAGTATCAAAGGTTCATAAAGATGAAGCCAAAAATAAAAAAAGTTAAATTTAGATTAATATGTTAATTGTTTCCCTTTATTCAGCCTAACTAGAAGGAGTACTTGATCACAAAAATTTAGTTTTAGCAAAAGTGCTAAATATTACCTTTTCATATGTAAAATGCCGCTAACATTTCTTACTTAGCAGAATGCCGCTGACATGACGGGCCTCACTGGAGGTAATAGGAAAATTTAAAATCCAAAACCACAGCAGATATAAAGGAAAAGGATTTGAAGAAATAACAAGAGCCAGCAAAAAAAAAAAACTGTGGTGGAATGGCAAATGAGTGAATTGAGAAAAATCTTCTTCTATCTTGTTAGTTGCTTTTTGGCATTGGATCCAGTGTGGTTCCAGTAGGAATGGGCAGGAGATCAGGGGTGCCAGGCAGGGATCACTGCTGGTGGGGCATTACTGAGCCCTCCCAGAAGACACTGGGAGAAGTGCAAGTTGGAGATCGGAAAGCAGTGTAGAATGGAAGGATTTGCTGTTACCACTTTCACTGTACAGTCTTTCTATCCATGAGGGAGCAATGCCAGGCCTATGGAGCTGGTCCAGGCATGAGACTAAAATAATTTTGGCTCAGAGGCTTCACGGAGTAACTTCAGTGTCTTTAGCTCTGCTGAGAGATTGTTCTGTCTCTCTCTTTGCCTCTAGAAATCCCCAGCAATTGAATGGTTCTAAACTGGAGATGGCTGACTGCATACTCTTCTCCTTAGGTAAAATTTAATTAATTCCCTGACTTCCTGCATGTACAATTTTTCTGTCCTTAGCTGTTGGTATTATCTGTGTTGCATTCCTGCATTTTTTTAACTTTGTGGGAGCGAGAAAGTACATGACATGTTTTTTAATTACATTGAAATCCATTTTCCAATAAGCAGACCAAAATGCATCATGCTGGCATTTAAAATATTGCTGTGCACTCAAATGCAGAGATACACACGATGCGTTTAAATTAATTACATTGCTTTAGAAAAAATATTCCTGTGCCTTCAGTTACCACCTCTGCATGCTGCCCGTTCTGCTAGCAGGCAGGACTTCCCAGCAGCAAGTGCCATGACGTGCTGCCCGCTGTTCTCACATCTAGCACCAGCACATGCCGCCTAACACGCCAGTTGCCAAAGGCATGGTATGTGCCTTAATGTGAAATAGCTTCTGTGCGCTGCGCAGGGGGTGCTCTCTTCACAGAAGCTGCCAGGGGGAAGCTGTGAATCAGCTCTCTCCCTGGGCACCTTGCCCACGCTTCCTCTCCTGCCAGCATCGCCTGCCTCGCAGGCAGCACCGGCCAGCTGCAGATCCCCTCCCCGCAGCACAGAGCACTTCCTGGCACCAGGGATGAGTCAGTTCCAACATATGCAAATTCAAATGTTCATTTCCAAACACCCCAGCCTTTGAAAAAAAGCTTCATTTTTATAGTGAAGAAATAACATAAAATGATTGAGGCATGGAGAAAAATGCAGGAGAAGATAGCCTTAAGAGAAGATGCCCTACAACTAGGAGCAAAGCCATGTGAGTGCTCTCTCTCCTAACAGCATTGCTGCAAGCCTGTGCTCAAAAAAACTCAAAAAAACCACATGGGCTTTTTGCAGTAATTTTGGGTAGACACATTTGTTTCTAAAGAAGAATGTCCTATTCCTGGTTGGGATATTTAAATGGGAACCACTAAGCCTCTCAGGAATATCTGCCACTCAGCCACTGCACAGCAAGATTGGTCCAGTCGGGTTTTGTAGAACAGCCAGTGACTTCATTTCTCTTGCTCCCTGTATGTGAAAATGGGTCCAAGACTTGGAGACAGCACCAATACATTTTGGTATTCTTCACCTTCAAAGGTGTCTTCAAAAGCTCATACAATTGGCCTAAGTTTTCTGTTTACAATGTAAATGGAAGTTTTAGCACAAAATTAAATTAAAATTAGGCTAAATGCTGAGTACTTTGAAAATACACTCTTTAAAGTAGGGAATATTTCCCCTGATAAGAGATTTACGTTATGGTCAGTAGCCTGCTGGTTGCCTTGAATACCATAAAATTATCAATAGCATAATTCTTGAAGTGTTGTCTCTATGTTGCTGCTTCTCCCATGCTCTGCTCTTTTGTACTTTGTGTATCTTCTCCTGGGTGAAGCAATTACCAAAGGGTCTGGTGGGCACAGCAGTATGACCTTGAATCTGTCACTTCCTGAGAGTTTCCTGGAGGTTTGGGATGACTTCAAAATCTGGAAGACTCAAAATGGTCAGCACCTCCCCAAGAAATGTTGAGAAAAGCTATCAGAATAGGACTGTTAAAAGCAGAGGAAGCAAAAATAACAGCTTTCATACAGTCTGTGGCCTTAACAATACACTAAAGTTGTTGTGAAGAGAACGGGCACAACCCAACATTAGCCATTCCTTAGCTATTCTGTCTATGTGTTTTTCATGTGAACAGAAGTGTTCAACTTGTGCACAGAGAAATACTTGATCAAGAGAAGGACTCCTGAAGATCACAGGAAAGGAGACAGTTGGATCAAATTTAAGGGGGAAAGGAAAGGCTGAGTGGGAAGGATGGAAAGAATAAGAGCATGAAGAAAGTCCACTTATATGTCCGCTTTCAAAATAGTGTATCTAATATTGGTATGAAAGACTAAGCCTACAAAATAGGCAGTAATATTTCTAACCCTGTATAATTAAGAAAGTAGCAGGAGTCCTGCCTCTAATGAGACTCGTCTCAGTCCAGCGTTATGGCAAAGCCATAAATGAATAGGACTGTGAACACCTTTGAGTTATCTAGGAAATGTATCATGGGCAGCATGAGGGCTCAGAGGTTTGCAAAAAAACCACTACTTGTTTCTTACTCTCCTGTTTCAAAAGGGCAATTAAAAGATGATTTTTCAGTGCACATTCAGAAAGGTAAGATAAGGTAAACATAATAGTTTTGTATAAAATGTGTTTAGGTGACTAATTGCATCTTAAGGCTGAGAGGTGCATTTTGCTCCATATGCGGTTGCAGAGAGTGATTTCCATATGCAACCTTGAGAAGTGCTATTGTACCATGAAGTTCCTATACTGGATGGACTGTTAAATCTCTTCTGAATGTATGTATTTCTATCTGAAAACACGTGTCATCCAATAACAGGGACAGGGTAACATTAGGATAAGGGGAGCAAACTCTGAAGGGTTTCGCTTATCCCTGGCAGATAAAGCAGAGATCTTTCTATTTTGGGGGTGAAGAGTCAACAGCAAAAGAGTAAAATCCTTCAGTTTTTGTTTCATGAAAACAAGCAGCTTTTTCCCTTTAGGCCTCAAAACATTTGTCAGAAACCCAAGTGAGGAAATGTGAACGTACCGAGTGTGAATTATATCAGACTGTGAGAGGCAGTCTGCTCTAGTAAGAAGGCTAATGAGCAGTACAGCTAAGGGAAATCCAGCTTTGTTACTGATTTTCTGTGTGAGTTTATACTAATTTTTGAGCAATTCTCAGACATGCTATGATTTTTGGTGCAACTGACTTGAGACTTATGCTCCATCTACACTGACTTTTAAGTATAACCTCACCATTTAATTGAATTTGCCTCAGGCCTGTAATGTTAAGCAAGACTTAATTAATACTGAAGGGAAAACTTCTCAAGGCGAGTCTAGTCAAGAACCTGTCTGCAAGGAGGACAGGTTGGGCATGACCACAGCTATGCCCACTCCTACAAGTACTCCATCCTACTGCCTTGAGCTAGTCTCAGATGGTAGACAGTGGGCAAACAAATCAGCCCTAATGAAGTAACACTTAGGAGGGTACAAAGTCTTTTGTATTCTTCCTAGCACTCCCAGAACTACAAAGGCTAAGCTGCAAGTTTGCATTGCTGCAAGACATTGCAGGATGGTTATGGGCCTGCAGCACTTGATATATGAGGCTGAGAGAGCTGGCTTGCTCATTCTTACGAAGAAAAGTGTAAGAAACAATCTTATTGCTGTCTACGAATACCTAACAGGATGGTGTGGTGAAGGAATATCAGAAGTTCTCTCAGAGCTGCACCGCTGAAGAATGAGAGGCAGTGGGGACAAGGTTCAGCATGGGAAAGCCCAGTTCATTGTAAAGGAAACAAAAATTACCATCAGTCTGGTTAAACACTGGAACGGGTTGTGGGAACTCTAACCTTGGAGATACTCAAAACTTGATGGGACAAGGTCCTGAGCAACCTGCTCCAACTGGACCTGGCCTGAGCAGGAGTTTGGACTAGGTAACATTTGGAGGTCCCTGCCTACATGATCTTGTAATTCTGTAATACATCTTCAAAGCTGTATCAGAGAGCATACTGTTTGGCTCCCTATTGGCAGTACAGAGGCAACCTTTCCTTACAGGATCATTTCCAGAAAGATCAAGCACCATCATTCTACTCGATTTCAGTCCCTTCTTCATAGTTCAAGTTCAACCATCAGCCAATTTCTTTGTATAGTTGTATATATTTAAAATATTTGTATGTTTTTTTGTATTTATGTATATTCTTTTCAACAACTGAAAATGTTGACTTTGAAGTCCAGTCTGCAGAGCTAATGAATGCTCAGAAATTCTCAGTGAGGTAGATAAACCTTGGATCACACCAAACGTCCTGATCAGTGAGAGGGACTGTGTGCCTGAGATAATACACTCAGTTTCTGCTCTGGGCATCTATCTGCCTCTGCTTTGGAGTTTCCTGTCCCTCCTGAAAGGATGTTGCAGCTGTCTGGGTAGCAGTAAAAAAGACAACGGAGCTTTTAGTACGGTATTCAATAACCTGAAATTGGTGCCATTTCACCCTGACCTGTCAGACTGTATGAGGCAGTTTGCACATTATGTGAACAAAGGAGACATCCCTTCAGTGAAGGCAGGAAGCTCTGATAAGACCATTAAAACCACTCTAGGCTAAACTATTCCTTCTTGTGCTGGAATCTGAGACTGTACTGAACAGCACTTCAGTAATAATTCCAGCTTCATAAGATTGTTCCAAGGTATCATTAAGTAGAGCACTTGAAAATGAATTGTGCTTTTTATTGTCACAGGAAACGCTCTGGTGACTTTTCTTACTTTGGCCCTTCTTACTTTCTCCTTAAAGTCAACAAAGGCAGAAAGCCCATGCTTTTGTACAATTTCCCCTTCTGCAGCTCCCGTAAGATTAGACAGTGCAAGCTTGGTTTATACCGTAAACATTTCATGAACGAGCCACTTTAATTTCGCAGTCTAATAGCTGCAGGAATAGTTTCCTAACCAGCTGCACAGAGTGCCGGAGAGGTTGGAGGTTCCAAACGGGGATAAATGGCCGTGCGGCACAATGGCACTGTGCGACTGCGTACCGCAGCGTGGCAAACGGCTCGCTCGCCCAGAAACACGTTGCTCACGGTTGGAAATGCAGGCAGAGAGAGAAAGTGCTCCTGCTCTATTATACCTTAGGGCTCAGAGCTCTCATGCGCTGCAAAATTAGAAAAGCAGCCTTGAGTGAGAGGCTAACAACTTCGGCTTACATGATTTTTACAAGAAAAAGGTCTCCCTTCGATTTTTTAAAGTAACACACTTCTTTTCCAAAATCACTTGTTGTTTTTGTATGCTTATAGCCAAATGTTCCTGAGCATCTATTTACAGCTCCTTACTTTGATTTCTAATTCACTTGGTTAGCATTGAAACAGATCTCATATAAACATTGATTAATATTTATCTTTTTCCATGATGGCAAAGAGGAACCATAGCTTTCTATTTTCAGAGTGAATTTTTACATTCTGTAGTCAGACTTCGACAAAATATTTTTTAAAAATCATTGTCCTCACAAGCATTCCCACTAAATAATGCCTCCTGACAAGGGTTTGGGAGAATAACATGCAAGGCAGGGACATAGCTGAAGCACAAATTCCCTGTTTTGATTAGCTCAGAGGTTGTGATCCTCAGCTATACACAACATCGAAGAAGAACAGCATCTTACTAACCTCCTGGCATGAACTAGGAATAGGCAGAGTTCCAGCCTTAACAGCCATACAGCCATAGGAAAACCACTAATTTCAGGATGAATATAGCATCTCAGGAAGGTCAAAAGAAAGACCATGGAAGAGGTTACTCAGCAAACTACATCTTACAGAAATGTCTCCCATAGGTTGCTGCTTCCCACTACTCATTGCTGTGAACTGTCTCTCTTGCACAGAATTTAATCCATTGGCAGTGTCTTCAGAAACTGCCGTATTTCCCTTTTTTATGGTGAAGGAGATTTATAAGAAAAAAATACCCTTTGGCTAAATATCTTATTCATTACATTTGCTCTACTTTTGAATGGAAATTATTTCCATTGACATGAACAGACAAAAGAAAGCTTTTCTTAGCCTGAAAGACAATCCCACTACATTGACAAAACAGCTTTTAAACTTTAAGATGGAGTCAAATTATTTTTTAGATCATTCTTAAGTATATAAGATTTTACATGAAGATATAAACCATTTGGTCTGTGGTACGTTAACATTCACAAAAATTTCTGCAAAAATTGGAGGTTTGTGGTCCTGATGTGTTTACTTATTACCCATTTGTGAATCAGTAGCATTTACCCTGGGTTCAGTAGAGTTAATACCAAAATTTATAAAAATGGAATTAAAAAGAGGTAAACTATGGTTAAAAGATTGTATTCTGGACACAAGTTTTGCATACAAACTGGTAGACAATTACCACTCATATGCATTAAATATTACCTATTTTCAATTTACAGAGGATTATTGTGTTAAACAGAAGTCAAACAAAAGTTAAAGAACTTCCTTACCAATACTTGACTAATTAATACCTTAAAAATACCTTTTTCTTGTAGAACAAGTAAAGGTAGGACTCTGTTTATTTCAGGACCAACCTGAAACAGTTTTTGTCAAGTGCAAGGAGTGCAAATTCAGCTCATGCGGTTATGCATGGAATTTGGTCTTGTAATATTGTTCTCACTCCATTAAAAACTTGCTGCTCAGGGAAAGCTTTTCACAGTTACGGAACATAATCTCAGATCCAAAGCCAGCTGAAGATGGTGGGAGGTCTTCCATTGACTTAAGAGGGCTTTGGATCAGGTCTCAGGAAAGACTTAGAACCACTGAAGGTCTTTTTCTGTGAATGGGAGTGTTGAAGATTAAACCTTAGATGGTTTTAAAAAAAAAAAGTAAAAAAAATTCCTTAATAATTCCGTTCTTTCAGATTCTTCATACTGATGTCACAACAGGTGTATTGGGTGTTATTCAAAAACAAGGCCCTTGCCCCTCCTCCATTATGCCTATACTTATGGAACATACTTACGCTTTCCTGACAGATGTTTCTTGATTAGTGCATCAGAGGAAAACAAATCACCACCTACAATGGTTCCTGGAGAAGCCTTGAGGAGAAACCCATAATCTATCATGTTTTTTAATTATTCAGTTCTTTTCATATCAATTTTTATGGTTTCCCTGTTTTTTCCACAATTCATTTATAACTCTTATTCATGGGGAACAAAACCAGTGATTTATCTCTGCAGTGTCCAGTATACCCAACATTCGGACCTTTTAAATTAAAACTTATTTGTTAAGTACACAGAAGTTAAAATAGCAGATACTCAATTCTCTCCCTTTTAATGATTAACCCTGGTATTTAAAAGAAAAATATACAAATATTTGCAAGAAATAACCAGGATGTTTTTTTCAATTTTATATCTTTTGTCTGATATCATGTCTAACTCATGGCTGAATTACAGATTCAGATCATATAGTCACAAAGTAAATTATATGTTGTTTACCTATTAAACTCTGAATTCAGCATTCAGTAGACTGCATTTAACACAGGGTCATTTTAGCTCTTTCAGCTACCATCAGTTTATACAAGCGAACAAAAAGTCCGTAAGCACTTAGTTTTACAGGCAAAACGAGTAAGTTGTGATTTTCTACTAAGTCTGCTTTAACATGTTTTTTGTGTAAATTATGTGTTCAAGAAAAGTGCCAGACTGACTGGCCTGGAAAAAATAGTTCTCTACCTGTAAAAAAAAAAAGAAAAGAAAAGAAAAAGAAAGACTGTAGCTTGGTTTTCTTATAAATTGCGTCTGCATGATTTGATTCCTTTCCTACTTAATACAGAAGAAAAGTGCTCCAGTATCTAATCTCTTTTGAATAAATTATATTTATAGCTCGTTTAAGCTGATCATATGCTTTCATGATGATGTCCCCATTAATTTGCAGTCTGAAAATTTGGAAACTAGTTTCCATTCATCTCCATGTAGTCTTAACTCTGAAGCCTGAAGATGGCATTTTAAATATCACTCTGGTTGACTACTTTGCAGCTGACCATTTTAATGAAACTATGTAAATATTATAATTCTGGAAACTGCTTCTTATATACAATATATTTAGATTTAATTTTTTTTTCAAGTGTCTGTCTTTTTTTCCTTTTTATCACAGTCTGAAAAATAATAGATAACAATAGTAATGTGCTTATACTGCATTCCTTCTCTGCCTCTTTTTTACTACAGAAAACAGATACTGTTGGAGCTGATTGCGGTGTAAGCACAGTCAAGCATACAAAAATAATTAGTGATGGCCAGTGTTAAAACGCTTCTCAAAATCTAAGGTTGTTTCACACAGTGTACACCAAATGAGCCCAGGCTGAAAGAGCACAATGTCGTTATCTGTAGAGGGAGAGAAACCAGCAAACTTTGAAGCAGTGGAAATTCTGTGTGTGTTAGGGTAGAAGAGCTGTTTTTACATGCAGATGAGCAAATGTAAATTCCACTTGCTAGGAATACAAAAAATATTGTAAAAGAAGATTATGATGAGGTGTTTATGAGGGATATGGGATATTTTAGAGATATAAAACATTGATATAGATAGTACAGTGCTGCAAAAAATGTGTGCCACATAAAGTCCCAATAGCACTGAGGTAAAAATAAAGGGGTGAACTTAACTGCATGGCAAAATCAGATGTTTACTGTGCAGATACAGACACCAAGTAATCAAGTTAGCAATTGGCCATTCTAAGAAACCAAACAATGCAAGGAATTTTATAACTTCAAAAGTTTTAAATAAGGTAATCAAACATGAATGCTAACCCAAGAGAGCAGCTGAGGGCATCTGCCCAGATCATCACTGTTGTATCTTAGCGTAACTCCACTGAAGGCAATGGAGCTATGCTAATTTACACCAACTGAGGATCCAGACAATCATATTTAGGACTTCGAGTGACAAAATTACTTTCATTTTGAGGTATGTATTAAAGGGTTTTGGCAAGTCTGACCAAACACAGAAGGTGCAAAACACTGCACTTTTAATTCCCCTTTTAGCAACTGTACAGTTTATGCAGCTTCCCATGGGGATTGCCTCAGCACTTGGGATATACCACAGCATCATGTTGCAGATCTTTGCGGATCTGGATGGAATGAGCAATTGGTTATGATCTGTTGATTTGAAGCAAAAATGATCAACATCACAATGGGAGTTCGCACAATAACCAAATTGTGCCAAAGAAAAGACCCTTGAATTGAATACAAGCAAATGCCAGGCTGAATGATATTAACTATGTAGGACACATTCAAAGACAAAGAAGTATGACCAAACCCAAGGAAGGCGGAGGCAACTGTACAAATGGAAGGACTCCAAGACAAGAAGGCCTTAGAGAGATTCATTGGGCATGTTAACATAACTAAGCAAATTCATTGATAATTAATCACAATTAAGTGCTCCTCTCAGAATAGCTGTTTAGGGACTGCACAGACTGGCACTGGAATGACTGATGAGAGGAAAGTTTTGAAAATTAAAATGAACTGTCAAATAAACATTCACACTGAAATATTTGGTGATTAGTGAAGAACTTAGGAACTAAGGGTCGTATGTTCAAAACTGCCTAAGTTGTTATTGCAGACACTGAACTCCAACTCCACTTTCAAAGTTAGGCATATAGATGTTGCAGGGGTGCGGATGCCCAGCACTTACATTCCTTCTGAAAACAAAGTTTAGACTCTTAAGTCATACAGTTTGTTTTGAAAAAGTTACTCTAATTCAGTGAACATTCATCTGAATTGAGACTATTTTGGGTGATAACTAAATGGTAAATGGTTTTAAATACTGACTAAAATCCAAGCAGTAAAAAAGTACAGCTATCAATATCTTTTGTTTTAAATAATTAAGTACATAAAGAAAGAGGCCATAAACTATTTGGGTATTGTAGATGCCACTGTGCAAATGAAGCCTCTAATTTCAGAGCATTTAATGGTATCGAAAACTTCGTAAGGCCCTGATTCTGCAAGGTGCTTCATGCAAACAATTCTGTGCCTGCATGGAACACTTCACAGCATCAGGGGTACTGATATGCAGATGGCTTTTAAGGAGCTTTTTAGAGAGTACATGCTTTTAAGGCTACCTCTCAGTAATGAAAACAATGATGAAGGGTCTTATGTAAACAGAACTCAAGTATTTTCCATTTTGGAGACAAAAGTTGACAAACTTAAGTGAGAAAAATGGAATGACTCAACCTTACCGGAGTCTGAATGAGTTATTCTGACAGAAAAAAAGCCCAGCCACTTCCATATGTAAAACTTATTGCGACTACAGAGATGAGGTTGCTGCAGATGATGGGTTTCTATACAAAGGACATTATCATAACACCACACAACATGAGGTTGGAAATGCTAGGTATAACCTACAGTGCCCATTTGAGTATTGAGAAGTGCAGGAACAGAGCCCAAGGTGTTCTGTTCTGGCCAGGCATGCATGCTGCCATCAAAGATAAGGTATCCAAGTGGAAATCTGCAATAAATACAGGAAACAAAAATGCAAAAAAACCCCACTGAAACCACATGAGATTCCTAATTTCACTTGGCCCAAGGATCTAGTTGAGCAAAACGGGAAAGATTATTCCTTATAGGTGAACTAATACCGGGGATCTATGTTCCTTGTTCTTTTTTTAATAATTTAAAATAGATTTGCACACTAAGTTGCAATTTAATAACACATTAAAAACTGCAGTTCATTTTACCATAACGTTGCAGATAAGTTAATAAAACACTATCATTTACAAATGTCTCACTCTAGCAATTTTTAACATTACTCCAAATACATCATGTCTGGTCCTTGCAATCACATTTTCTATATAAAAGTCAGATAAAACAACAGGGGACTTAAAAAAGTATCTGCAGATTCAAAGGATACATGCTTAGCATCAAAGGAGTATTTCATTATAACACAAGATTACTTACTAGGCTCAACAACCTCAGTATTCAAGAAAAACTGTAATGACAACTTCTATTCAGGTTCCCATGTAGAAAAAAAAGAGGACACAAACAACAGGGGTAAAAAAGTGATAAGAAGAATGAAAATGGTTACTCCTCTTGCAACAGAGTAATTTTCGAAGAGAAAAGTGAGTGAAAACTATATAATGGGTCACAGTTTTACAGAGTTCTTAAAGGAGGACAGATGTAATCTCAGCAGGAAAAGGGAAGAGAAGAGAAGGGAAGGCAAGGCAAGGCAAGGCAAGGGATAATACTCCTGTGCAGATGAAGCAACAAATGTACACCCAGGCACAGAACATCAGAAACACCTTAAGTGGGAAACACAGGATGTAGATGGAGAAATCACTTCAGCAGCTAAACAGATCTCTGCAGAAGTAACTGGTTTGAGGACAAAAAAGTGACTATATATTTGGAGAGCTATCAAGGTTTAAAGAGTATAGGTACCGATCAATGACCAAGAATTAATCTGGTTACCTGTCTAAAGAGGGGAATGTTTCTGTGGTGTTTTACTAATATAACTTAATAATTTTTGTTTCTCCATTTTAATTTTGCATTTGGAGAAGGCCTATTTTTTGCAAGATCACTGAAGTGAGGAAGTAATTACTTTTTTCCAGTAATATTTCATTTTATATACTCATCAGAATAAGTACAACACAAGCTTCTCCATTTCTGGGAGGATATCTCTTCTTCCCAGTTGCTAGTTCTTGCTGAGCAAATTGAAGTAAAATTACACTAATAATAAGTAAAATATTAGAGATTATACTAGCATGGAAGTTTCCCCAGAAGTATGACCTAAGGATATCCTTTCTATGCAGAAAAAACTGTGCCGCATGGAGTTGTTCTTCTCAGAAGAGTTGTGGTTAACAGGGAAAGCTTCAGAGAAGCTCACCTTACCATGTGAACTGAATGGAAGACACTACTAGGATTACACATCTAGGAATAGGGAGACAAGGATAAAAGGAAAATAAGAGAAAGAGTAGAAGATGACCACCAAGAATATGGAAGTTAGGGCAGAACAACATGGAAAGAAGGAGGCACAGAAATTCCAACTCTTACTTCATTGTGGAGAATGTGCAAAAATAGGCTGAACTCCTCACTTTGAATTAAGAAGAGATGTGGAAAAGAAAAACTCTCAGGCTTCATTGTAGAGAGGGAAATGAGATTGTACTCCTCCCTGGAAGTGCCATCGGGGAATACCAAAAGATGTCCACCACAAAAAACAATGACACGCAAAATCTACATAGAGACACAGGTGCTTTGGGACTGAAGGACTGGGCATATTACAACAGTATCAGGTAAGTAACCAAACTTGTAGGCACCTGGTTGAACTGCAAACCCTTCTGAGGTTCAGATTCTTTAATATAAGCACTAATGGGATTTTCTGGCAGAAAACTGACTCAAGGAAGAAGGGTAAATGTTGACAATTTGATAGTCAGTTCCACAGTAGACCAAGCTAATACTTAGTTACCTATGGCCTTAGAAAAAGTATGATTACTTTTACATCAAAGTAGCACTAAGTAGAACTAAGTTTGTCACTTTCTGGGATTCTCTGGTACTCAGGTTCTTTGGTTCCTATGTTGGCAGTACACTGAGTAGAATTGTTCTCAGTCAATATGCTGAATTTTGGCTGGGACTAATTTACTGATGATCAAAATGTGTCCTTTTAAAAACAATAATTAATTTTAGTTTGTTGTTTTTTATTTTATCTTGAATGAGATTAAAAGTGCTTCAAAATGTTGCTTTTTATAGTATTTATAATTCTACAATGGGATTACAATTTTGAAGTAAATCTAACTGTTAGAAAAACCTCCTTTGATAAGGAGTAAATAAGGAAAACTGATAAGGATGAGCCCCTGAGTAAGATTAAACTGTATCTAACTTATAAGTATTTTAATATTGGTAGCTGTCACTGGGTGGGCTGTTAATTGCTTTCCCATCATAGTTAAGTTTACTCATCAATATAGTTTCCCTAGGTCCTTAAAAAAATTAGTTGCTTTCACAAGTACTATAACCCAAATCTTAATGCTGGAAAAGTTTGGATTCTTGCCAGATATTAATTTCTTCACAGATCCTTAAAGCTGTTGACCTCTTTTTTTGCCAGCAGCAGGAACTGAGAATTAAAGCTGAAGAAATTCTTCTGGTACGTGGAGATCACTGACCAGGCTGTGTAATCTGCCAATAAACTGTGCGTAAAGACTCTCATGTTTCCACGTGGCATTTGGGTAGAAGTGAAGAATCGTACAATCTGCACGGTAAACCTGAGCAAGAAGCCTTACAGAAGAGAAGCATGGGTGGTAAGGAATAATTAGGCCGACCTTGGAACAATTTAATTGAAAGCTGCAACATTATTATTCTGGGAGCCAGGTAATGCGAGTGATGGAATTTATGGAGCCACAATGATCAAAAAGCAACACAGTAACAGTAAGCATAACTGTTAAGCAAAATATATTTTTCTCTAACCTTTCAGATTCTTATATTATTTTGATTATTAATATTATCTGAATGATATTATTCATGAGTATTGTTTGAAGTGCCTGCTATTTTGTATTTTAGTTGGGGCTTAAAAAGAACCAGTGTGTTAGCAAAATTCCAGCTAGGAAGCTGCATTATACATAACTTGTATGTGTTACACAATACACACAAGGAGATCATGGATTAGTAAAATGTGATATAAAGGCTTTACCAGCACATATGTGATACTTGCTACATAAGCTATGCATGGCAAAGCAATAAAAGTACAAAATCTCCAAACTATGCAGTCCAGAAACACAACCCCTATGCTGCACTATCAGTTCTTCTACCGTACTCTCAATTGTTCTCTGTAACCCATGCATTAAAAAAGTATTTGCCAGAAATGTTACTGATGTTGAAATATTTATGGATGACTGGAACCAACTACATCGAAAATTGGAACAAGGAATAAAAGATGAAGAGATGGGAACAGTACAGATTGGTAGGGACAGGACAGCAGGGATCTCAACTTGGGACATAGGCAAAAAATGTGTATACATTTCTCTCTACACCCTGGGGCAGGAGCCAAGGTTACTGATTCTCACTACTCTTCCACTGTCAGCAAATATGTATGAAACACAGAGCAACGTTCCCCACCTCCTCCTGGTGCCAGTCCATGCGGACCGCTATACCTTTCACTGCTGTTTGCTACCACAGTAGTTCAGGTGACCTATGTAGTGGATATCGAAAGTTCCCATGGTGGCTGGTGGCCTGACAGAGAGCCAGTAGAATCCCACATTATGGAATTTCTGCTTCTTTTCAGCTTGCTCTTTTTAAAGGCAAGGAAATTATACCCCCAAACCTCACACAGAGAAATATAACAGATGTAAATGAAATACTTCACAGTTTAAAAATTCCAAAATCAAAATTGCTTATGTAGCTTTAGTTTAGCCGTTTCGTGTATACGCATTATCATTTACATGATCACATCTTCTTCCATCTTAGGCAGAGAACAAGAGCACAAATGAAAGCTGTATAAAGGATGTTGCCATCCAAAGGACTCCTACTTTCCTGCTTTCGAAAATATGTGACAAATGCGAAGATGTTTTATTTCTCTCTCTGTACCAATTTCAGCAGGACGTAGATAGAGGACAATACAAATATAAATGTGGTGGAGGCAGGAGATGGGCTGATTCGACAATGAGCTTGAGACAAGGGGTAAATCAGAAAGAAATGATGAAGGAAAACAGGACAGAGTGAATGGACCAAGTGGAAGCTGGGACTGATCAGAATTTTGGGGGAGGAGAAAGGATAGTCCCATGGCTGTCCTAGAGCACTGGACTCTATCCTGTAGAGTTCATCCCTTTTCACAAAGGGTCAATCACTCATCATGTAGAACTGCTGAATTCCCACGTCTCCAAGCAAATTCAATGGGTACTTGGCTTTGAACATACACAGTTCTCTACAATGTGAACTCTGACAAATGGGGTCCGAGAAGTCTCAAACTGAGTAATCAAAATTATATGCTTAAGATAAAGTCAGTTTTCTGGCTTTAAAATGGGGATGATACCAAACCTGACTTACTTCAGTGTATAACTACACATGAAAATAAATTAATTGCTTTATAACCAATACAAATTAATTAGGAAACACTCAGATGAAATGGTAGTGACAAATGTGTGAATGAATTAGTAGTTATATCCTGAGAGTACAGTTTGAGAAAAGTGCAGTGAATAACAGACCGGGCCACACATGGGATAATGAGGAAAACAGAAGAAATCCATTAGTTGCTTATGCAGTGATTACTGTCTGCCCTGTGCAACGAATTACTTTGTTATCCTATGGAAAAATATGTGATCAGAAAATGAAGAATTGCCTTGTAATGAAAATGCAAGAGAGAACTGAGTTAAGTTAGCCTGCTTAAAATCCTGGCATTTTCTAACTTTTGAATTCACTTAACAGAGTTTATATGTGCTCAATAGGTATTACGATAACTGCTAAATAAATAATTTATGCTAAATGCTAAGTAAATAATAGATGCTAAACCTAAAAATGTAAGTTTAAATGCAACTTCACTTGTTCTCTTTGCTTAGGCAAAACTTGTACTAGGTAGAGAGAATGGCATGAGATAGTGGGGTCTCAAGTTCAAGTGATTTTTTTTTCTTCCTGGCCTGTATTAGGTAGATTTGACTGCAGATGCTGGAGAAAGGCAGAGGAGATGGGGTAATTCAGGAACACTTTCCTAACACAAGTGGAAATTTTATAAAGGTTTAGAGCAGCTTACGTGCTTAAAGTATTATTCATGCTGCCCCAAGAGTCTTGTCTGTGTTTCATTTATGTAATTGCATTTCCTCAAACATCTACCACTTGACCCATCCAAACCCAATATACAGGTCCAAATCTGAGTTTCTTTGGGGTTATATGCCCATACCTTGCTCTGCTTATACTTACATGTTTTCCCTGATCTCACTGACATCCCTTCCCCTTGCATATCACATAGCCTTCTAGCAGCAGATACCAACACGATCTAAACTGATAATTTCAAAACATTATTTTTGATTGGGTGGGACATAAATTTTGCACCTATTGTTTGCATCTAGTGACTAGATTAGCTAAGACTAGAGAGCAATCTTACTTGAGCAGCTTTCTCATGCTTGCTTTCTTATCATTCCCATGCTCTACAGTTGTTTTGTTTATCAAGGTAGGTACTGAACTCAAGAAATGCTATTTAAGGCACTCAGGTATGGTAAAGAAAGAATCCAGCTTAGCATGGCAGCATAAACTATCCACTCATATTTTCCCTACCCAGTTTTTTCTTGTTACTTGTGAACATCTTTCCATATTAACCCTAGTACCAACTCAGGAGTAGCACTATCTCACAGCACTAACAGAAGTTATAGTTCTTCCACATACAGAGTTTCAATCAAGCAGGAAGACAGATCAAAGCTAAGTCTCATAATTCTCTAAATTTCATTGCTCACAACTGTCAGTCAAAAGAACTGAAAGGAATTGTAAAGAATGCATTTGAAGTAGGGGAATAACTAAGTAAACACTATAAAACATAGTCAAATGAGAAAATGCATTTAAGCTGGTAACAGTGATACAAACCTGGGGAAAATTATGCAAACGTTAGGGATAAACAAATTGTTTTCTCTTCCCTCCGATCTATTCCTGAGAAACTACAGCACTTACTGGTTGTGTAATCAGAAGTTTTTCATCAGTCTAATAGCTTTAGAATTTTCTGTACTAACTAGCAAACTTAAAACGTTCAGAAAAAAGTTGAGTAGGTATTCAAACATTTAGATGAAACCTCAGAAGTTCTGACTTTTGTCCATCCCTATCACCTAATGAATACACAACAAGAAATACTATGTCAGCAGACTTATGTATAAAGCCAGCCTGTATAGAATTTCTAGAGACTTTGACACACATTCCAAGCAGCATCAGCCCCTTTTGCAGCAGTTCTCCAGACAGTGTTTTTAATTTCTGATACAATTATACATAGTTTGCAGCCAAATAAATATTTATAAAGAAAATATTTGTTCTTTATATCTTACTTGAGTTCTTGTGAGCTTGTGGCCAGCATACTTCGAATGCTTTTGTCAGCCAAGGGACAGCCAGATAAACTGTAAGACATGGCAGGACATACAAGTAAATTAATCTTCTTATTAACTGAACAGTCCCAAACAAACACAACATAAAAATTAAAAAGTAAAAGTTTTTAATGCAGAAAAGCGATGGGGCGAGTGCTGTAATATTGAATTTTGTAATATAGTTAACCCTCTGAATATATTTAGGTATCAACATTACTTCCAAAATTACATACTGTAAATGTTCTTTTTGTGTTTGTTTCTCTATGAACTAGCAGAATGTAAAAAAAAATATTTGAGATTCCTGGGTTAACTACTTAAATGCTTAAGAATACTTTGGAAATTTTAGTAATCTATTTAAAAATAAAAGACGTTTATACAACACACAAATTAGCATGCTTTTAAGATCAACATATATTACTCAAAGGGTTAACACATAGTTCAACGTTTTACTTTGACAGCATTGTTGAGGTAAGCTGAAAACAATAAATTGAAAAGACAGAATCCACCATGAAAAAAATGAAGTCACACCTTCTATGTGAGGCGTAATTACCAGTCACATGACCACTCCCATCACACCCTGGTGTTGGACATCTGCCACCAAACAAAAACAAAAACAGCCAAAATAGTAAGTATGTTTAAAAAAAACTTTTAAAAGTTTCATTGTTTCCAGTTTAGCTGCAATGACTGCAAGGGCTTTTAAGCATCCTAATCGAAAAGCTGCAAAATGAACAGGTTTAAATGAAAATGGCGTCTCAATACAATATAGCATCATTAAGAACAAGCAAATACACGTTAGCTTATCACTTTACTTAACTGGCAGTTTGAAACATTTATATGCTGCAAATGTTGCATGCTCATACTGCAAGGCGTATATGTACTTGTTTGTTTAAAAAAAAGACAAAGAGAGAAAAGGTTAAAAGGAAAAAAATAATTTCACCTCACATTATGCTTACGTTATTAAATCCTTTTTGCTCTCTTTGCATTGAGGGTATTTGGGTTTAGGACTTGGGATTGTAACTTCACCAGGGTACCTTCTTTCTTCAAGCGCCTCTTGGAAAGGATCCAAATCTTCTGGCTACAGGGAAGCATATACACATTAGTTTCAGCTAGGTGAGGTTACAATTCACACAAAATAATGCAAAGCAGAGTCATCAGACTTGATCTCCTTCTTTATCCCATTCGGCCAGAGAAAAGTGATGAAATTATTTTATATTCCTTGGCCTATGAAACCTTTAAATAATATTTGGATATTTCAATGAAGACTTCACACTATGTGGACTATATAGTTTATTTAAATAGAAAAGAAAAAAGGAGTAAAACACAGCTTTTTCTATAGTTGTCATATTATTTTGCTTTAAAAGAATCAGTATTTTGTCCTAAAGTCACTGCAAAACAGAGGAAAGGGGAAGAAAGATGACTAAATACAGTATCCTATGCATCAAAAAGCCATCTTAAATGACATTTTTCACAGCTTAGAACATCTCCAAAATGAAACAGGAGCAATCTTAATATCTACACACAGAATCTCAATCTGGGGCAAACCTCAATGGATCTGTCTGGCAAAACAGAATTATATAATTTGTAATTAACTGCGCTGATGCATTCAGAAGTTCAAAATCATCTATTTCAGGAATGAAGTGGCTGAATGCATTAATTTAGGGATTCCTGCAGATGGTGCTGTAAACACCACAGTAGAAATAGGGAGCTCTACTTTGGAAAAACCATGCTATACTGTCTGTTTTACCTTGTATTTCCCTCATAGCAACAGATTTCCTC
Organism: Phaethon aethereus; assembly: GCF_964289735.1. Taxonomy (NCBI): domain Eukaryota; kingdom Metazoa; phylum Chordata; class Aves; order Phaethontiformes; family Phaethontidae; genus Phaethon; species Phaethon aethereus. The sequence goes on along the minus strand of NC_138576.1, from coordinate 21,264,244 downwards.
CCAATTTCAGTGAAATTAATAGCAAAGCTGTAACTACCACCAGAGCTAGAATGCATTCAGTGTATGTAGAGAAAATGCCGCTTTGTTATATGTTTCAAAGTTACTGAAAATAGTTTTAGGTTTTAATTAAAATTGGCAAGAGATGTGCGATACTCAAATATTTTCTGTTTTAAACCAAGAAAAATTAGAACAATCTCTAGAAGTCTCCAAAGAGCTAAACTGCACTGAGTGTAGCATTGGAAACTGCACAGTGGATAAGGGTTGAAACCTGATGAACAAAAGCAGTGGCATTGAACCTTGTCAGCAAACCTCTTCAGTGCCCTGACTGTTCTAAGTTTTGGAAAGTAAGATAAGTTCACTAACACACTTTCTTTATTTGCCTCGTCTGTTTAAAAGGGTTTGCTGTTGTCTTGGTATTATGAAAAGTAACACTGATTTCTAATCTCTCTTCTTTGTATTCTTGAAAGAAAGTATTTCATTAATACAGGCCCTTTCACACACAGACCTATCGGGAGTGTATAAGTAATCTAGAAGAAGATTAGATGAAACAGTTGAAAGCTTACATTATACTCTGCTGCTTTTGTTTAAATTGATTTCTAAGTAATACATGCTTTCAAATACTCAGCACATCATTTATGGTTTTCAAATTCAGAAGAATATCTTGTCTTGAGAGCTGGTTATCCCAGTATTGCACAGTTATGTCAACTTGCTTATACAGAGTAATGTAATCTAGATACAGCAAAACATCTTTATTGCAGAAAATATTTGTTAACGAGATGATGCTGTTAGAAAACATGATTCACATTCATGGTTCAAATGTTGTCTTATGGAACTTAGTCACAGATCAGATGTGTGCCAGCACGATATAATCCTAAAGATTAACCAGCAGAAAGTCCTTTTTGTAGAAAACCAAGATTTTTATCATCTATTAATTTTGTTTCCTCTTTCCCTCCAAATTTCAGAAATTTAATGAATTACCAAAATTAGATTGCAACAAGAACTGATAGATGAAAAAGACATACATTAATCTCTTTGGAATCATCTTCATCTATCCTACTGGGCTTCATTTTAGTGTAGTCCACTGGCAAGTCCCAGCAGTCACCCTCGTTCAGTTGGTAACACCGGTTATTCATCACAGCTTGCCGCTGGGGGGACATTGGCTCCAGTGGTGTCAAAATGGTACAGCAACCATCTCGCTGCCTCTGCTTGTTCATGCTCAGATCCAACGTCCCATTTTCATCGACTTCCATATCAGGATTCTGTCAAAATAAGAAAAATATTGTTAATTCTGCTTCACACTAGCGAACTGTTACCTCTCTGTCTTCTTCAATCTGATTGCCTAGCAGAATGATAAAATGCTTTTCCATTCCTGTATAGATTGTAAGCATTGAGCCCCCTCCCACACATAGCATGATGCTGTTATACAACATTAATGCTGTTAAAGTAGATTTCTTCCTGAAAGGCTAATCTGATGTTTGGGCGAAGAGGGGAGAGTCTTTCTTACCCTCCTGCCACGCGGCACACAGGTGCAAAATTTGGAATGAAAAAGAGAAATCTCTATTTTCTTGTCATTGTCTTTATCCTCTTGATTTATACCGCGACAGGTGACTATCTATGAGGTAACACCTGCATAATTCTTGTTTCCAGCCCTGACACCTGAAGCCAGCTAGCATCAAATAATCTTTGTTTGTTTGTTTATTTAACATTAACAGTCAATGCCTGAATAGATAGTGTCAGAAAACTAAACAGGGAGGTAGGGTACCAAAACAAGTCCTTTTGGACACCATTTGACGATGAGGAAATACATTCAAATTTCACAGTTCCTTCCCTGCAGATGTAGATGTATTAACATTTCATATATCTATCTTTATAATAAAGAAATTTAGGTTGCAGAATAGTTGCAACAATAGTTGTGCCAATTTCTGTGGTCACTGAGGTACTATGAAAAACAGGGTGAGTGTGGGCTCCGACTTTTTCTTTTATACAAACAAAAAAGGACTATCTATTATATTAGACGAAGAGAAGCAAGACATCTTAAAGTGAAGACAAATTTTAAAAAACTAAGGACAGATAAAATAAAAATGCCTACAGAGAATCCCTCATCATTTCAAAAACGAAATGCTCCACAAGAAATTTGGTTTCAAAACTAATGTGAATGCAACTGACTCCTCGTATGTCTGACGACTTTCTTTCCTCTGGAGTAACAACAAAGCTGCAGAAAAGCACTGTGAATGCAAATCTCTCTTTCTGAATTACTGCCTTTTGTCAAAGCATATATCTAATTGCTGCTATCCTGCTAATTTAATTTAGAAAATACTTGTTTGTCTTCTCAGATTCATTCCTTCAGTCTCAATATAGGCTGACACATTAGGAAAGAGGCCCCTTCTGGTTTTGACACAGAAGATTTTTAGCATTTTATTCCAACTTTTCCCATCGTATTGATATAGAGAACAACTGCATTTATTTACATGTCAGAAAGAGATTTCCCTCTTGAACACTATTAAATAAATTAATATTAAAAGCAGCATTTGAAAACAAAGTCTCCAGTCATTCTGGCTTAAATCATGATTGTTACTACTACCTACTGCTATGGGTTTAGCTTGTTATGAATGATCAAGGGGCTTTACCTGGTAAGGGGAGGAAAACCTTTGTCTATATGGACAAGAACAGAACATGTCTGCCAGCTCAAAAGCTCTTCTATACGCACAATAAAAATGTTTCCTCTGCACTGCATCTGTCTACTTAGCCATCTAGTGGTCTCCTATAGGTAGCACTGTGCTGTTTGCTGGTGTGTGTTAAATACTCATTTCTTAAAAGCTATCAGTTGAAACTTTGTATGTTTATAATGAAAAAAATAATGTTTATAATGAAAAAAATTTTTGGTAAATCTTTAATGAATGTTAATAGTGCACTTTTTTTCTTAATATATAAAGCTTAATAGCAAAAGCTTTTAATTATATTTGTATAGCCATTTAATAATACACTGAGGCTTTATGAACATACAGAATATTAGTGACCCTGCACTACTGTTAAGCATATCTAAAGTCTCCTGTACTGGAGGATTTGTTAATTTCAAATGTACTATGCAATTACTTCAGAACTGTTATATCACAGACAGGCAAGAAATTACAACATACAAGTAGCATAGATTTCTTTGTACTAGATCTCACAACCTTAGGTCCCCGTTTGTGACTTTTAAATGAAAATACATCATTAAATCTTAATCCTTTCACAAAATGTATAAATCAGACAGTGTTTAACAAAAAAATCAGCAGTGCAATTAATACCACTTGAGCAACCCAAACATCTTTTATAATTATAGATCTCACTAGTAAGAGACAAATTCAAAAAATAGGGAGTACATGCTATCAGTAGCATCAGTTTATATACCAGTCAGGATTTCCCAAGATACTTGTGAGGAATTTTTATCTTTTTTTTTTTTTGCCTGCATTAGCAGAGCCATCAGATTATGTTAATTTGGGGGGCGGGGGGAAGCAAGATATACTAAAGCTATTCTTCTATCTACCAGGGCCACAGAGCAAGTTCAGTAAAGAGAAATCTTCATCAACAAACAGAATTACTAATTTTTACCCTCGCGCAGAGATCCTGAGGCTTAGTGGAGAGGTTCTGAGGCATCTCCCTGCAGCGAGTGGAGAGATTCAGAATAGCAGTAGCAGCCATGTGTGCTGCCTCCATGTCATGAGTATAGTCAAAGCTGCTCTTGCTGCAGGTACTGCTGGCACTGCTGCCTCCACCACAACTCATATTGCTGCTGCTGCTGGGGGCATAACTGCTTGTTGTGCTGCTGGTTGGACTTGAATTCTTACAGTAGCGTTTCGCTGTGGGAAGAAATATGACAAGGATGACTCAAAAGAGCGAGCGTTCTGCATAAGCGAAGAGAAAAACAAACGGCTGGAGGTGAAATTTATAATGAGCAACAGTAACCGATGCCAAAAAAAAAAGCCCACAATAAGAACGATGGCTGTATTTCTTGATTTCTGTCTGTGACTTTTATATGCTACATATGTGAGTTTGTATGAGGTAACCTCCTGTAAAAATCTGCATGATGTGATCATGAATCGTTCCGACAAACAGGCTGGATTTAGAAAACAATAAAAACACAGAAACACTGCTTTTACCCCACATACATAGTCAGGCAGAAGGTAGGATCTGCTTGGCTCATTCGTTTTTATTTATGAGGGGCAACATAACACTATGGGACCTTTTCCTATGTACACGAGCAAACTGTTAATTTGAGACCTAGACTCCCCAGAGCTGCTGGAGATCAAAGCCCATTCTAAGGCTTATGGGCTTGGTCTCTGGGCCACAGTTCTACCCAGATGTCCTCAAACACCTCACGCTTCCTAAAAGGTTTCTTCTTCCTACATCACAGGCAAATATTACAACACTGGCTGTCAGAAAGGAGAGGAACATGATGGAACAAGAAAGTTGGTGGTCCCCCGTGAGTTTTACCACGGCTTGCACAAAGGCAGAAGCAGCGGCTGTATAAATGGAAACAGATCTAAGTGAAACGTCCCCACCCGCAAACAACCCGAGCACCTACAGCTCTTCATAAAAAGAGTAAGGACCAAAGGCACCCCTTCCTGCTCACGCCAAGGACAGCAGCACTCCGCCATACTCTGGCCGGCAGAAGCCCCAAGTGGCCGCAGAAGAGCTAAGGCACTGACAAAGCTCACGTCCAGCCTGCCTAAATACAATGCAGCGCTGTTGCTGCTTCTAAGAAACGTTCCTTGTAGCCTAAGGTATTATAGTAATAATGGAAAAGAGCCCTATATTAGCCCACTTATTTCTCCAAACCTTTTCCCAAATAAACGGTTTTAAAAGTGTTTTTACGAAATGCAAGAAAGTGTCAGCTTGTCTTCTAAATCTAAAAGTTCATGTGTTTTCATAAAAAAATGAAAGTCAAGGTCAGAGGATACCTACATGCATATTATAGCAACTACTTCCCCTTAAGATGGAAATGTATACTGCAGAGATCATACCATATAGCGCAGCGCAACAATAACCAACTAGCATGCTGATTAGAGAGCTATACAAAAAAGGTCAGGCCCCAGCTAGAGCTCTTCCGTGATGGGCTCCATTTAAATGCCAGACTCTCCAGGTGTATGTGTCTGAGCAGACATACGTATAATAATCTGCTCCCATGAGCACAGCCCGTTTGTGAACCACAGGCTGCTTTGGTAGGCAGGCAGGGTTCAAAAGAAGAATCTGAAAGCAAAGTATCTCTGCTAGAGCTTATGTCACCCTCTTTTCTCTAAAAAACTGAAAAAAAAATAATGGCATTATTTTGACTGTAAAGGAAATAGTGTTTCACTTCGTTCATAACAGATGGAGTTTTCTCAGGAAAGCCACATAATGCACAGGGTGTCACTTTTTTAAGTGAAGTGAATGCTAAACATTCATCACATTTCTTTGTTTTGAACACATAGTAGAACTACTCTACCAGGGTATCCACTAATTATAAACCTGTGAACTATTTCTCAAGAGTTTCATTATTAATATAGTAGTCAGCATTGGTCATTAAAAATTCAGCATTTATCTACTGTTACTTTGTAACGGTATCCAAGACACACAAGAATTTTCCTATACTGAAGGAAGGAAATAATTGAATAATTCAGTTTCTACTGTGTTAACACAGCAAGCACCCTGTACCACTGAACTCGTCAAATCAGAAATATCTTTCAAAATTCATATGAACAAATAAGACTTCCATCACTTGCAAAAAATGTTAGTCTTGTTATAGCAGGTCACATTTAGATACACATAAGAGACATACTACATGGGAAATTATATGTATGAGAATGTGTGCTAAAGAAAGGGAGGGAAAGCGGCAGCTTTACACATAGGACTAACCATCAGAAACTCATGCAGGCTCTGATATGGACTCCTCTGTGGCCTTGGTCAAACTATATTATCCTTCGTATTCATTTTCCCTATAAATAGAAAGTTGCTTCTAAAATTTAGTTGTGTTGTGATTCACTTGCAAAACACTTTGAAGATGTAAAGTGCTATAAGCATATTTACCAATAAATTAAGCAATGCTCAGAGAGAAATGGCCATGGTTACTGTAACTTTACTGTAGCCGTACGTTTTAAGATGAGTCACATAACCCAGACTGCTCATTTCACATTAGCTTTTCAGGAGAAACAAATATCACTAATTTATAAATGAACAGAATCAAGTAGATCTTTAATGAAGGGAAAGATGCATTGTTTCAATACCAGATAATTCTGCTTGCTGTATCGCCCAAGTCTGTGGCACCAGGTTTTGGAAACTCTGCAGTTCACCCTACGCTTCGTGATACAGAGTAAAACCAAATGTGGAGAACACCTTTCCCATTAAATAACAGACCCAGGTCTAACCAGCTGCATACCCATACTGGCTGCCCCTCAGACATGCCTGGGGGCTGATTACAATGAACCTCTCTAGGTCTACAGGCTCCTCTTGCTAATTAAGAATGGAGGAGTGGGAGAGATCCCAACAACATAAAGGACCAAACCAAGATATTCGGAGTGGAATTAAATGCTGCCCAGGCACCCTCATCCTCAGTATTGCCTAAACGCTGAATACGTTACATAAATTAATTACAGTTTCAACACTTTTTCTAACTTGCACAATAAGAGATTCATCTCTCCTAACTTCAGATATCTGACCTAGTCATTGCAGGCTTTCTCTACAGACAGTGGGAAAAAATAGGAACCTTCAGGCAATGGTTCACCTGACCAGTTTTAAATACATACTTCAGGGGGAGATGAATTGCATCAGAAAAGCATCTATCTTTCTCCTTGGATCTGGAAGGGTTGACGAGCTCAGATGTAGGTGTTGACATGATAAAAGTCTAGATATGGTCAGATGAATCCCACTCCTAACATTTTCTCAGTGTTCTGATGGAAGGACCCAGTTCTACTGGTGGGATGAAAGGAGCTCCTGCCATCACCAGAGCAACTGAAAGGGTTGCTGTCTCCTCTGCCTACTGTGTCCAGCAGTTCTTATCTCCTGTATACCATAAGCCCAACATCCAATACACTATGAAACTGTTTTCAAAGGAAAAACAAGCCCACAAACACAAGATTTCTCAAGAATTATCAAAGCATCCTCCTCCACAATACAAAGTATCCATTTTCTCTTTGTTTTTTACTGAAGCTTACTGGAAAAAAGTCAAGAAAGCAATCCAAAGGAGCTATTTATATTCATGTCACTCACAACCATACACTTATTGAACATATAATCCCATTCTCTGATGATGAAAATACAGTGCTAGGTTACGATTAAAAAAGGATCGAACTTTATGAATTTTTCAGATACTTAGACTATTTGTCTCATCTTATGTAGTCTCAAAAACTAATGTGCCGCTTACTTGCAAGTTCTCCCAAAACCTTAGGCTTACTTTCAGGTTTTTCAGGATGACCTTTCAGAACTAAATCTGCTTTTATATAAATGTGTTTGCTGACATACTTAACAGGTGTGCACTCTGCATCTCCATAATGGCTTTAGTAGCAATAATTAATAATTTTTTTACACACAAATATGAAATCACCTAGAAATACTGCAGTTCCTTGAGGAAAAGTGGCTCTCTTAAGTGAAGAGCCTCTTCCTGAAATCTCTTTCATATTCAGTTATTTACAGTAACTGTCAGAAAAATCCTTGTCTGATTGAAAGTCAGTGCCAAAAGTTTAACCAATTTCAGTGTGCCCAGGATTTCAGTTCATCGTTCTATGAATTTAGCTGATTTTGCTGAAGAACTTCAAAACCCTTTGCCAATCTAAGCCAAATATGCTAGAGTGGTTATGAAATACCAGACATGTGAATCCTAAAGGTTTCATGAAAATCACTGATAGGGTACAAACTAAAATTCAAATTAGTCCCATCCCTGGGACCATGCTGACTGGCGCACACATGTTGGACCACTGGAGGTGGCACACACATCAGTTGGAAGCAGGTATAATGTGTGCCGCCTCCTGCAGAGCCAGGGGTATGGAACAAATCCACAGGGAATTAGCCTTCCTTTGGCAAACAACATGCTCCAGCTACAATGGGCTTCAGCTGTTCTGAGTACACTAGAACCATGTATATTTGCTGTACCCGCAGCATGAATCACACGTATACAGTGCGCCTTAGTCCTCTTTGGCTCACATTACTGAGCAGTGAAGCAACCTAGTCCCAATCTTATCTCCAAGTAAAATTCCTATTTATATCAAAGGAAGATGAGTGTGCATAAAGACAGTGACCTATATCACCCTAGACTTTCATTATTTATTTAAGGCCACTGTTAAACTTGTGTTTAATGTTACATGTATTTTCCAGTTCTGGTGATTTGGAAAAAAAAAGTGGAGTTTAAAATTATCTGCTGAAAAGGGGTCTTAAATTAGAAAAATATGTATCACTTGCTTAGGCATCAGTAATTTGATCTGAAAATACACATGATCACAGGATCCCCAGCAACAGTCTGATTCCTTCCTTTCCGCAGGAGCACACAGAGCATATACACAACGGTTAACAGCTCATTTACCTGATATTAATGAACACTCATTAGATTACTAACCACAGTTAGAGTTAGTGCTTTACCTTTAATAATGTTCAAGCCCTTATTCTGATACAGGGAAAGATGAGTGTATGAGAGAAAAAAAGGGCACTTTTACTCAAAAATATGTTGCCTTTCATAACCCTTCTCCTCTCTGCTACAGTGCAACAACATGCCTGTTGATTCCATGAGAAAGCAAAATATCCAAAATATCCAAAATATGAAGGCAAGAGCTGTAGCAATTTTCCCTTTCTCCACTTACCTACTTTTGAATGTCACAGTCTGTGTTCAGGCAACAGCAGAATTGTTCTATATAGTATATTTATTTCTGTTTTCCTAAATAAAAATCTGACACCTGCCTGAAGTTTTCTATGCTAGTCAGTGACTACTATCAAATATTTTAACCAAAAAATAAACTGTTAACATTAAAAAAAAAAGGAAAAAAAGAAAAAAGATAAAGGCACAGTTTGGTTTTATATATTTATACACACACACACATATATATACATATAATTGTCTTGCTCTGAAAAATTCCTGATGTCCAACCCAAATCCTCATTCTTTATCCTGCAGTTCATTTTTCTCCCCTAAAAAAATCCTCTTGCCTGACATATCCTATCCATTGTCTTCTCCTGAACTGAAGCCACTTTCACCCTACTCGTAAACATGTTATTTAGGTGAGGATTTCCAGAGAGTTCAACAGGTGTATTCATGGGGACACAGTGAGCAGAAATGCCTCCATAAGTACGTATAGCAGTGATTTCTGAAAGTGCAATGAGATCCAGGTTTCCTAATTCCACATCCCACAGAGCAAGTATGTTATCGTTATGGGTTACCTGAACTACCGTACAGAAGTGAGAATCCTAATTTGACCCTTGAGGCCATGTCTTCCGGATAGCAACATAAGGACTAGCTCTATTACTTAGCTTTTATTATGATCTCAACACATTCCAGGAGCTTAATAGCTGGAGATGTTCTTTTGCCAGTGCAACAATCCTGAAGCAAGCACCGTATAAAACAACGCGTTTTAAAAAGGCCTTTAAAATAACTTACACATGACAGCATTCCTCATAATACTATATGAACATGAAAACATGTCTTATTTGTATGATGTTTACATATACAACAACATGATTAACTGCAAACTTGTCTCTCATGTATAAGAGTGTGCACCTCCTACCATCATATCCTTTGGGGGATATATCCCTGGATTGCACCTTGGGAGCTATGGCTCTCTTGCCATAGGCATGGTTGTCATAACTGTTATATTCAAACGTAGTCTTAGAGTATTTCTCTAGTTCCTTGGCCAAGTTGGAGCGGGGTGTGGTGGTGGGGACATTGTTTCTGTAGCCATACTGAGGGATCTCCAATTGCTTAACAAAGCACATGGGCCTAGAAATTAAAGATATGTAAAGTTTGTTAGATGCAGTTCAGTTTACTGTGTCTGTGCATAGTTTATAGTTCAGATTAGAAAATCTTAGTTATTTCTTGTACTCAAGAGACAGCAATATATTATTGCATTTGCTTAGTTTGGTTATTTTCAGCAGACAAACAATATATATTTTCTTGAACAAAGCCTAGACAAAATTAATTCTAATAGCACTAAATGTATCCTGTAGCTAAAAGTATTTTAAAATTCTGTTTTAAAATACTTCAGGGTTTCCCCTTCCCCATGTAATTGCATCACATAGCAAACATTTTTTCTTTTGGGAGGTGAATTAAAAAGGGGCAAGCAGACTGCCAGAAGAAGTTTGGACAAATTCCTTTAAATGTCAAAAGAAAAAATAGCACTGGAAGCTCCATTTAATTAATGGAGTTTCCTCTGAATGTCTTTCATCTGTTTTCCACGCTTTCCAAAGGAGCTAGTCCTGTTTCATCCCTCAATATAGAAATCCATGTTCATCTTGAGAAATACACAGGAGACTCTCACAATCTCTGTTGACTTTGAGCTGCTGCCTCGCAGATCCTGCTCACCCTTAAATGCAAGGTTCTGGCAGGAGTTGCGATTCCTGATACACAGATACACACCTGAAGGAAGGTCCTGTGAATAAATGCAGAATAAAACTGTATCAATCAGCTAAATTCCTCCTTCGTTTAGGATCAGGGAGGATAGTCAGGAGAAGCCCTGACTGATCTCATTCGGCCATTGGAAAAACTTGCGAAAACTCGGAAAGAATGCTGTAGTGAACTCCACTGTCATGCTGCCTTCAGCACATGGACACAGAAGTCATCACCTCTCAAAGCAGGTAAATGAAGGTCAGATTGTGCAAACCTTACCTATATAAGAAAGTGTTATATGACTAGGTTATAGGAAGCAACTGCTACAGTGTTGCACGTCTACCTACTGCATTTAGCAGGAGGTAAAGATGATGAACAGTACACCTGAAGTGCTTCTGCTGGAATCAAGAATCATATAATCAAGGCTTTTTTCTTTTTCTTTTTTTCCCCCTTTACTGCATTTATAACCACAGGAAATGGAAGGAACATTCATAGGAACATAAATTCAGTCAAGACCAGAAGTATCATCATGCTGACTGACAAAATGGAATGTGATAAATAGTAAGAAATAGGGTTTGAATATTATGTTTTTCTGAATGAATTCATTTTCATAGAATTTAGTCAGGATATTTATGTAAAGATCACCCAAGAAATCATATTAGTCATACTATTCCCTTTGATTTATGTATGCTTGTTCCTTTAGACAGTTCTTCCTTGTGGGCTCATTTACACAATGAGCTGATATGAATAATATTTTGATCCTGTCTCAAGAGAATCTATATTTAGCTAAAAAAAAAAGCAATTCAGATCCTGTACATTCAATGCAAATCCAAAATTTCTGTGGAACAGAAGTCCTATGAATTTGATTTCTTTTTAAGTAAGAAATTTTAAATGCAGGTGGGATGGAAACTGGGATGAAGACAAATATTCAAGATTTACACTTAGAACATCTCCGTCTGCCCATCAATTGCCTGCATGCAAATATTATAAATAGCTCCCAAGTTCTTCATCTCAAATACTTCAATGACTTAAAGGTAAAAGGGAAGCAGGAGGCAAGATGAAAGCATTATTTGAGTTGTCTATAAAACCTGAAACACAGGGCAGGCTCACAAGCAAAGTTAAGATTGCAGAGCAACATCGTAGGGAGTTTGCCAGCAAACCGGATGCTGCTTTTGAGCAGTTGCCTTCCTTTGTATGGCATCTGACATCAGTGGCTTCCCTCTAATGAGCAGTGGTAAAAGTCACTGCATTTTTGATCTGTCTTTTTCCATCAAGTGAGAAACTGTGTTATTCCCTCCAAGGGTGTTTTTTATTAATAGGTTTTGAAGAACCGTTCTCTAAGAAAACTGTCTGGGATGCTGTATGAAAAATTGTACAATCTGAGTTAGGGGCAGTTAAGATAAATCTGAGGAAGGAAAACAAAGTCCACAGGCATGACAAAAGATCTGTAGATTTCAACCATAATTCTGTGTTCTTAGCTCTATGGAAAGACTGGTTTTTAAAAGACCATCAAGATTAGATCAAGTTTTAAGAGAATATTCAAAGAATGATTTTGATAATAGAGTAGAAAACTTTCACTTTAAGCAGTCCTATCAGATTTTGAATCTAGAAGACAGCTAAATACTAAGAAACCTATGGGATAAGTACGAAATTCTGGGAACTAAAGCTGCGGCATTTCCTCCACGCTCTTCGAGGCAGCTGGGAGGGATGTACCTAATCCCAGCCCACAGATATCGCAGTATCCATGGAGAAATTCTGCAGCTCTTGGGGCATCATCAGCATAAGGCTGGTACAATCATGCAGAAGTCTAGTTCCTTTACATGTATCCTTCATACTTCAGCTCCTTAGAAATAATATTTTTTCTACCCACATATCTCAAAAGAGGAGACAATAGCACAAAGCTGGATACAGCTTTGGATAAACGAAGAATCCTATATGGATGAAGACAAGGGGTATAATTCTGTCAAATTGGTTCAGGGTCCTTCACATATGAAAATTTAGGGCATTTTTTCCTCTCTTTCCATCCTTCCTGGCAGTGAGTGGGGGAACAGAGACAAAGCACTAAGCCTGATCTTATTCTGGAATCTAAGCTATACCTGGCATTTTTCCAAGTGTCCTGCCAAAATGTGTACTACCAGTTTGGTAATGTAAATAGGGCTTCTGGTTTAATTTAAACTGATATTTACTAGTAAAAGCCTGCTGAAAAAACCAAGACTTACCGGTAAATATTAGTTTATTCCCAAAAGATACCAACTTTTTTCACATTGTTCTTAGACTTTGCACTCCAGCAGTCATCTTTACACCAAACAATGCCTAAGACAAAAATGAGCTTTTCAGCTTTACATGTATTTGCCAAAATAATTACCAACCCTCCCCCATGTAAATTGAGTGGGAAATACACACTGTGAGAATTGGATCCAGAAGCCCTAATTCTAACTCTTCTTTAAAGGAGATATATATGTATATACAACGTATATAAATATAAATTCTCAGATTAGGTGAATGTGTGATGAATTCTGCATAATAATAAGTATTATAGTGATTTCTAATACCTTAAAACCCGATCTGATGCCTGGTTTGATTTTGACACATCACAGTTCTGATGCTTCTCTTGAGCTTTAGCCAGTTTCTCTGCTGCAGCAATAGGACATCCAGAGAGGCTGCAATTACAGAAAGGAAATTTAATTGTCTTGTCCTGCGTAGTTTCACATTATAGCACTGATCCAATTACTCCTTCTCCTCCTTAGTCAGCATCAGGAAGAATCTGAAGGAAAAGAGTTTTCAAAAGCTGTTTGGTCATATGTATTTCTTCTAGAATAGACTTCCTTTCTTCTGCTTTCAAAGTTGCATGGTAGATCTTACACCTGCTCTTCTTCTCCAACTGTACATGGGTAGGTTATTCATGGATGCCAGCCAGTGAACATACCCGTAGGAGAGGAGAGTATAAACTGGAATCTACTGTGCAGCTCTGCTAGCAGATTTGTGACCTTTATGCATCTGCAAATGTTGCCAATGAAATGGCTCCTGAAGATGATTAAATGACAACACCATATAGGCCAAATTTTGCACTGCTTCACACCTCATTCAGCTCCATTAACTCCAATCTTTTTGCAAGGCATACAAATGAGTGCAAAATTTGGCCTTGGATCTCTAAGTCTACATGTCAGCTATGTTGTATTTAGTGTTTGTTCATGAATTTCAGCCACTAAAGTATGTTTTCTAATAGTAGATGATGTAACGTGAAAAGAACTTCTGAACTTGAACTGAAATTCAATTAAATTTGCAATTGCTGAACTATTATTGAAGTGACAATAATAAGCCTGATTCTTCTGGAAAAGATTTAGAACAGGGAAAAATAAATATATTGATGCCAGCAGATGGTGCTCTTAGTGAAGCTGTAAAAACCTGTGACCTGACAATGGAGGGGGGTCCTTTCCTTGTCATAGTCTATTGCGTGCTTATGAGACTGCAGCTCTCTGTGTTCTCCAGAGGAAAAGAAATTAAAATGAAAGGCAAATCAGTGCATTCCCAGATGTTCCCTTCTCTATAGGAAATAAGGGGGAAAAAAAAGAATAAAAAAGGTGAAGCAGAGCAAAATGCCCCAAAAGCTGCAGAAAGAGGTGAGCACAGACCGCAGACGGCTCCCCCCAGCCCTCCCTCGCTGCCCTAGTTCTGCAGAGGGCTGAGGGGCTCTGTGCGGTTTTGGAGTCATGCCAGAGGGCAGCTGCGCTCCACTGACATGCCCTCCTTCAGACACCTCAAATACGCTAGCAGATACTCAACCAGAAGTGAATGCTGCTTCAAGCATCAGTAATTCCCATAAAGCCTTCTCAGAGGTTTTTGCTGCATCCACTGGCAGCGTCACTGCAGCGAAGAAAGGGGTACCAGAGCTTACTGCAGATGGGCTGGTACCCACAAGAGTCTTCCAGGAGACATGCAGTTAATATGAGGGGGTCTAGTAACCCAGAGTTTGGTAAGACTGAACATCCAGTACCTGCGTAGTCCCTTAAGCCTTTATGCTACAATTCACATTAAAAAAGGGAATTCGATAATGGGAACCTTGCATAGTTCCTTTTACCCTCTTACCCACATTTCCTGGATTTTTTAGAATTGTAAAGAAATAAGTTAAGATCTTGCTGATCTGTGGGAAAATTATGACATGTACTGAAAAGAACAGTTACATTTTGGTAATTTTGCTATTTGTTTGACAGATTTAATAGGCAATGGCATCCCTTTTGTAAGAATCTATTACTAATCTTAGGAAACTACAGAAAAGTTGGTTTTTTTCTTGATCTTCTTTTGTTTGGCTAGAATATTTACATCTAACATCTCCAGCTTCTCATTTTTAAATGTAATGAGACAATTTCATAATGTTTCTTAAATAGACAAAATTCTCATTCAGTTCTAGCTGAATAAGGACTTTGGGGCTGAGACTGTGGTCAGTAGGAAAGCTAACTCTTATAATGTCTGTGTACTTAAAAAGCCGTTGCTCATGTATTAAAAAAATCCTGTTGAGGAGTGGATTTTTTCATGCACTATAAAATAATCCCTGAAGAGAGTGAAGTGTGAGAACAAGAACTCTGCCCTAGTCCTGCTGATGTTGGCAGACGCTTCCTTCTCCCTGTGACATACCCATAAGGCGTCATACCATTTGTTTTGTACCACTGCTGTTCAGCTAATATTGAAACAAAAAGAAAGAAAATCCACCCAGAAAGCTAAAGTATGCTTAAAATGTCTTCTGTGGATCAATTCATCCATACTGAAGCAAACGCACACTCGTCCTCCTCAGAAAATACATGAATAAATGTCACTGTTTAAAATGGATAAAGCACACGAAGCACCATCTGTCAATCTTAAGAACAACACAACGAAACACTCATTCACACCCCCCCGCCAATGGACTGCTAGAAGGGCTGCAGTTCGGAGGCACTGTTCCCTCTAGATTGGCATCCAGCGACGGCATCCTTACCTTCGGTGGGAATTCCTGTTGCTATTTACGTGGCCCCGGCCTGTGCAGCCTGGTGTAGGACACTTAAGAACATTTTCATGCATGGCAAGAACTTGACAAGGAGAGTAAGAGAAAACAGCAGAGTATGAAAACAAGAAAAAAAAATCAAATCCCAGTATATATGAAACCATTTTAAAACAAAGCAGGATTCATTAACAACCAGCATTCCCCAAAATACACGTGACACACATAGCCAATAAAGCCTGATGACAGAATTGTGACCCTATGCTCATTAACACAGGGCAACAGTGAAAGTTATGAAGGTCACAGAACCTATAAACAAATGCATCTCTGGTGCAACAGTGAAGCAGAAGACTTCCGACATCTTCATACAAAAACACTGAGCAAGGATCAGCTCATCAGTAAAGTGTGAGCTAGCAACGGTCCAATACAAAATTGCGGACAATAAAAATTCTTTCAGAAAATTTATGCATTCATAATGCATAGCTTTATACACACAGTATCAAACTCAAGAGCTGAAAATCTGCTCTCAAGTTATACTGGTAGAACACTGAATTATTTGAAACACACCTCAGTACAACCCTAAACAGATTTTAACCCTGACTATAAGACAGCCCAATCGAGCTAGGGGCCAGTTCTGCCCACTTCCACATAGATATATCATTCATATCTATATGACAAGCAGAATTGGTCCTTTGTCCTTTTTCTTGTATTCTCTAGCAGACATGAAAGTTCCAATGGAGAGAAATTTTTTTCAGAAGACAAAAAATTAAAAATAAGCACTTAAAAAATTGAGGGATGGCAGAAAAAAAAGAAAACTGTGTAAAAAAGAAATACGTGGTACAAGCTTAAGCAAGTAAACTCATTTATATCTGCATCCATTGCAAGCTGGATGGAAAACTTACTCCAAAGGCTGCTCTGAGCAGTAGTCCTCTAAATAACAAAGCTCATGCTGTGAAGTGCCAAATTATCAAGAACGTTTTGGTAACACTAAAGAGTTTTGTATGATGTGAGACATATCTGAATCCATGTCTCAGAGTTGGACAGCAGTATTTCACTCTGTGGAAGAAGGCCATCCAGCCCTTGCAAAGTTCTGTTTTTCTCATATAAGAACTAGTCTGGAAGCCTGTATTTAGTTCTCACTCAAAAAAAAAAATCTAATAAAATCAGTGAATTCCTTGACTGAGTTAAGAACTGAATAAAAGCTGTTCAGAGACTTGAGAATGTAACCACATATACTGATTAAAAGATAACCATCATCATCACCCCATCATCAATATACTAAAATGTGTATAGATGCAAAAACTTTACTCTGAAATTCCTACTATTCAAAGCTGTTCTTGAAACATGCTTCACAAGGCCAACATCACAGGAAAAAAATAAAAAGATGAGCTCACCTTTTTCATTTTAGTAGGTACAAGAGCATGCAAACAGTTTAAAGCTATATTCTTCTTTGATTTACAAAGTCTTCTACAGAGCTTTTTATTTACCATTTGTAAAAATGAGAGAACTTTGAGCAACTGAATAAATATTTGTGTTTCAGAAAATTACAGGGTGTTGCAAAGCAGAGAAATTATTCTATTTGTTCTATTGTATTCAGAGATCAACCAAGCTACTGCAAAGTTTCCTAAAGCACTTCCTCATTACTTTACTTCCGGAAGAAGTCACTCTACTATGAAAGAGGAGACTTTTTATGTCTGCCACTCTTCTACTGTTTTCCTATCCTTCAGGATCTACTTTTCTTTGGAAACTGGGGACCATTTTAACCCTGACTGTCTTTATAACATTTCCTTTAGGCTGTTGTAAATCCACTGCAGTTAGGTTGGGGATTTTAGGTCCATAGGCTTCTATGGAATAACTCCATTTTAAAATTGGTGTGCAAGAGAACTGGACCTTAGCTAGATGCTTGCCTGGTGTAAATCAGCACAGAGCAATTGGCTTCAACAGTACTATGCCAATTCCACCAGCCAAGGAGGTGACTTCCAGAACCAGAGCCCTCTGCCTTCAGGTGAATGTCTGTGAGCTCATATGGGTGAATCTCCTTTGCAGAGAATCCACTGACATGGCAGGAAATTCCACCCATGTGACTGACAGAGGATCTTTGCTCAAAATCCTGAGTTGTGTAACTCAGTAAACAGCCAAATTTTTGTTTCTAATAATATAAACTAGTTTAATATAAATTATGTTTCAGACAAAACAACAACAAAGGAAAGGGGTAGCAAGTTTTTCAAATACAATTATTCCTGTACAAGACAACAGGGACAGTTGGTGTGACATCAGCACGCAGAAGTAAAAGCAGTGCACATTTTCTGCAAACCTTTTTCTCTGTTGATTGAATACATCTATTTAAAAATAACCTAGGATTCTTAAAATCAAAGAATACAGCTTTAAAAGTTGTTCTTTTAGTGTAAAAGTTAGTAGAGAATGGAAATGATGGAATAAAGGAAAAAAATATAACACAGAACAGTTGGCTAAATTGAGACAAACCAGACTGAAAAATGAAATTAATTTTTTAAATAAAAGGTTTAAAAAGCATGCTAGAAAAATCTTTGTAGTTTTATCCCCGGTTTCCATGAAACAATGTGAACTTACTTTCTGGAGGGACCCTATCTTTGTGTGGGCATCCTGACAAACTGCGGTGATGGGGGTAAAGCCCCGTTACATGGCCAGTTCCATCACACCCAGGGGTAGGACATTTGCTCTCTTTCTTTTCTGTTCTTGAGGGATCTATAATTTACAACAAATGTGTCAAGTGAATGATGCTTTTCACATTTCTGTAAGAAGGTTCATTTAATCATGTCATTTACTCTTTGGTAAATGTTCTTATGAAAACTAGAAGAAAAAAAACCCTTCTACTTCTTAACACAGTTCTGTCACTTTTATCCTGTTATCTTCTTTTCAGACTACAGGCGCCTATGATCACAGCAATATCCATTCACAGTGATTGGAAAGTGACCTTTTTATAGTGAAGCCATACCACTGTCAATCAATGTTCTGCGGGCAAGCACCAGCTCAAGGGCGTAAAGTCATTTGGAAACTGTTTAGCCGGAGTTTCCCTTCTTTACATTCTTATTTGCCTGATGTATTAAGGTCTGCAAACGTGCTGTCATAGAAGTTCAACGTCCTGAGAGTAGCAAACCCAGCTCTTTAGCATAAGGATTCAACAATTCAGCACAAATAAATCCCTCTTCCAAGGCTCACTGAGGAGACGACTCTTGTTTTCTTTAAATTCTTTATGAAGTGGTAGAAATTATGTAAATATTCCTTTATCTTCAATAAATTATGGTGGGGTAAACTTTGTAATCAGAATTACTCAAAGTATCACAGGCTGTGTAAATTTGGGCCATCACAAACGTGCATATATAATGACTGAATATTCACATGCTTAAAAGGTTAACTATCTTTTACAACGCTGTTGGATCTTCTGTCTACAAATCAATGACAGGACTAAATAGACTTTTTTTTAACAAAATTAAGTTTTCTGCCAATAATGTAGTGTAACTGCTGGTGAGATTAATCCTGAACCAAAACTTTCTCACATATTTCATCAGCTTGTTTCCTTTAACAGAACATCTGTAAAATAACATCCGTAGCCTTCCAGCCCAGAACATGACACAAATTACATCTCTCATCATGACCACAGTTGCCAGATTTTGTAGATTATTGCTAATTTTCATATTAGCATTAAGGGAATAAAATTCAGGATACTCTAACTGCTACCATTTTGGCTCAAGATCAGCCAACATCCCCCTTCCATTTTTTAAGTACATCCTCCTTTCAATACCCTATCTCAGCTATCCTCATTTAAGTATTTTATGCTGCTCTTGTCGTTACTCTGCTTGAGTATTTATACCTTCATCTCTGGAAAATAAGATTTTGCTACTTGTTTTCCATTAAGTCTTTCTTACATTAAATTCCATCCCAGTTTCAAGAAATGCAACCCTCAGTACAATCAGTGGAAAATTCAGTACTTGCAGAACTTCACATACAACCCATTTTTTTCAGCATGAATCAATACAATCCAGAGTTCACATTCAGTTGTGGACTTATTTTTCCTTGATTTCCCTCTGATAGCTTTTATTTTTTTATATATATATATATATACATATATATATACACACACATTTTCACGTTTGAAGTTCTTCCAGAACACCTTCATTTTAGAGAAATTCTTTAGCTCATTGTAATGACTCTTTATGTCTTAAATTCATTCTTACATTTTCATATGATATTTGAACCTTGTCTTTTGCAAATCGAGTCCCTAATTATGAAAGTTTTATTTTATTTAACCTGCATGTTGACTGTAGAATACAGTTCTTAGGTTCCTGCTCTTTAACGATAAGTACAGATACAAATCTATCTTGAAAGTGCTATATAGTTATCACAACACTCCTGGAAATACCGTAACCTTATAAATCAGTAAATTGAAACAAAGAGATCAAGAAGTTAAATCCAAGGCCACAGAAGGAGCAAAGGTCAGAGGAGGGATTTGAATTCCTGCCAGATAGGCCTGTGCTGAGACCACTAGAACAGCAAGCCCACAGCTACATACATACACAACTCTAAGCAACTCTTCATGTCAAGTACTTTGGGATGTGTAAAAGTATTAGATAAGTGAATAAGTAATGTAAATGAAATATAAATTATGTAAATATAACAATATTCAAGGACTGCAAAAAATGTAGATGATTAGTAGACCATAATGGCTTTTTAGTGATTTTAAACTAGAGGAACTTTAGCTACTTCACGTTATCAGAACTCCAACAAAGTCAATGAAGGTATTCTAATTTAGAGTAGCTGAGGATCCAGACACTTACATCCTACAGTGTCAAGAAAATCCTCCTCTGTATTCAAGTCTATGCTATAAAGTTATAGCATGTAAGAGATCCTTAAGAGCCTTTATGGTCTAATGAGCCAGAAAAGATGCTGTATACTATTCTTCATGCTTTCAATACTTGCATATAATTGTACTTGCACAATTTCCCATTGCTTTTAATGGAAGGCATTTGACTAAACTTTCCACAACCTTATACAAAACACTGGACACTCTTTTGTAAATCCTCTTCTGCTAATTGGGAGAAATATTGCATAGTTTTATTTAATTCTGTAACCTTTCCTCACTCCTTGCCACAATGGGAGTATTACCTGAGTGAAGGTTGTCAGAGGACTCAAAAGGTTTTAAAATTCATAAATTTCAGAAGAAAGCCTGTTTAGAAGGCTTTAAATGGCAGTGAAAAAATTAGTGGTTAGTGGTCCCATAACAGTTGTTTCAGTGATCTCTGACCGTAGAACTCCTGAAGCCAGGTGTTCTCACTGCAAACTTGTGTACCCAGAAACTTTCCACTTAACCTTATCATACATCTCTGTGGGTATCTCTTCCAGGGGTATTTGGAAGAGAATGTGTGAGTGGTGAACAAATGATTTAAGCAATTGTCTTAAAGCTTCCTTTCTCAACAGCTACCAGAATGTTTCCTATGTTTTTTGAAGGAAGGAATAAGTTTCTCTTTCTTCCTTGATTAAAAAATCATAGAACAACCCACTCCACAAAGTTTCTTGGTCCAAACTACCACAATATGTAGTCCCTGGCTGGGGTTTGGATCTATTATCAATTCAGCCTGCAGCTCCCAAGAGACAGGATGGTTCAAAGAAGCTCTAGAATTTACTGAAATAGGAAGTCCATACTTTTGTTACTGTCAGAAATTACATAGTCTATTTGGAGACAGTAGATCTATATGCATAAATACTTTCCCAGGCATACATAGACTGGAAGGGCTGTACAACACCAGAGTTAAAAAGCTCTTAAAAATTAATATCGGTTTGCCATGTTTTCTGTGGTTTTGTTAGAGACATATATTCAAAGGGCAATATACCTACAACAGGTCATATGTGAACAACATTTAGCACAACATCCACATGGCTGTATAGTAATACACTAACTAAAGAAAGTTGTCTTTCTCAAATACCCGAAGTTACTACAGCACTCACTGGACCACGTATTTGTGTTTAAAACAAAGCAAGCTTCGCTAAAATACATTGCAGAATAGTGTTTGACATCAGTAATTTCCATGCTTTTCTGAAAGACTGCTCATTACTTTTCTTTAAGGCTTATAAAAAAAGATAAAAATCTTTCTTGGACCCAGATGTTGTCTGCCTACCTGAATGTCACAGGCAGATCCTAGGGTATTGCTCTTTCAAAACAGGGATTTATAAAACGGAGAAAACTGCCCATCATCTCAGTTGTAGAAAGGAAACCAAATATTTTTACAACAAATATAAAATGAACCCAGTCCCTGCTTAGCATCTCCCAAGAAATACCACGTCCTCAACTTCCACTAAAGTCAATGGGAATCAGGGGTGTTCAATGAGTCTCAGGAGGTATTGAACACTTTATACAACACGGCCCTACATGTACAGATGTAGACACGTTGAAGAGGGGTGTGGTAATACAAACACACCATCACCATGATAATCCCATAAATTAAAAGGTATTCTAAAGGTAACCTTTAGTCTGTTCTTTTCTTTTTTTTTTTCTTTGATATTGAATTATGGTCAAGGCAGCACCTTAACTGTTTCCACAATGGAATGAAACCAGTGAAGTGGAATGCACATAAGAAAGAAATTGCTATTGATCTCAGCCCAGGCCACACCATGCCTTGCATAGCAAATGGTTTCCATTACCTTACTATCTTAAGATAATTAATGTGCAGTCACTGCCCCTATCTTATGTTATCGGTCATTCTGATACTGTTCAATTTCTATCAGGCAATTCTACATTTTAGATGGGAGAGGCTTCATCAATAACTGTCATTTGATGATAATTTTATAAATCACGATGCCACCTACCCAATCCAATCTGTAAAATATGCACTTCATAGCTGATTGACTACCTGCTACACAAAACCCCACTCTCCAATACAGTTTGCAATGTAATTCTCATCATTGTTTTTTAATTATTACTATAAAATATATTAAAAACTTGAGAAAAATCTTTGCCTCTTTCAACATGATCTCTTATTTGTTTTGTTTCCCTGAAAAGTATTTTTTTTAATTTCGCCAAATGATATTCACTGAAATACTGTACATATTTCTAACACTGCAGAATGATTTTTAAAAATGTTATAAACACAGCATGATGCTATTTTACAATCATGCCATACTACTACAATTTAAATAAAGTTGTGGAATTAATAACTTCAGAACTCTATGCAAAACTTAATACATTAGCTCACACTTTCTCATGACATAACAAAGAAATATTACCTTTACCATAATATGGCTTTTTGACATGGCCGTCACTGGGTTTAGGCTTCCTGTCATCTCCAGAAAGGTGCCTTGGAGACTGTTCCTCAAATGATCTCATATTATCCCTCCTTCCAGCTTCCACTGCCATTTTTTCTCTCATGGCTTTTGCTCTCTCAGTTTCCAAAGCAATTGCTTTCTCAAGCAGGGTTAAGTTACCTTTTGTCATATCAAACACTTCTTCAGACCTATCTGAAGTAATAGAGGTGGTATCATCGTCTCTTTCATGACAACCATCCTCCTTTGCACAGCTAGAAAAAGTCCTAGATCTGGGGCTCAACTGTTCTTCAAGCCTCATTAGGTTCATCATATCAGAGTAATTCCGGTCTGGTGTTCTTCCTTGGAAGTCATCTTCTTGCCTGACATGCTGACGAGTGTTCATGTTTTGCTGTTGATTTCTCTCCTGTGGGTTTGTCTCACTGAGTTTCCTAGCCAGATCAAAACACTGGTTCCTTAAGCACTCCAAACTGCTGAGACACACCTCTTCATCACTCTCCTCCACCATTTTTTCCGTAAGTCCATTGTTCACAGGCTTCCCTAGCATTACAAAGTTCATATTCCTATTATCTTGCTGTGAAGTATTGTCTGCATAATTTCTGTCATTAATGTTTTCTGAAAGCACTACACCATGTCCTTGTGCTAATAATTTAAGGGAGTCCACTGTTTCCCTAACAACATCACTGTCTAAATCTAAACTCAGCTCGCTTTTCCGACCAATATTTTCATTTTTGTCACTATCATCTTCCAGACTATTAGATGTATTGCTGTTCATTTCTGATTCTGTCCTGGCTCTGTATGCTGCATCCTCTGCAATTTTGCCAAGATTTAACAATGACTTGGCCACCAGTTCATCATAATTATCATACTCATCATTATTGTTATCGTCTTTTTCTGTGTCTTGCATTATTCGAGTATTGTGACAATTCATTTGATGGTCTTCTGCATAAAAAACAGAAACAAAGAAAGAAACAAAGAAAGAAAGAAAAAGGAAAAGAAAAGAAAAAAGTGGCTACAATTGGAACTGTTGTTGCAATCGCATGGACAGAAAACAAACTGCATGTCAAATATTGTTAATCATACAGCAATTTTATAACACTAAGGCCCATGTGAAGTGAATTTCTCTATAGTTCATAAGGCTATTTTTGTTTATTTGCTATTCAGGTTAATTTCTTTCACAGAACCGATTAGAAAAAGGCAATCAAAATGCTAATTACTACTACTGCTAAATATTATGGCATAAATACTTATGTTTCGCCTTTCATTTCTGTATTTGCAGTTTTATGGGGTTTATTACAATCATATTACTAATACGACATAATTGCCTAGGTTTCCAACTTTTCTCGCTCCTGTATTTCCTGTAAATATGGTAGATAGCAAAGGAGTGAGTATTACTGTGTTTATTCTCTTACTGATGAATGCCATTCACCAAAAGAGAAAGAATACACACCAAGCAGGAAATTGTCACTTTTTTAACACCATACACACTGTTTACACTAGATACCCAATAACTACACGCAAAGGTCAAAATGGCATTTTACTTAGTGGATCCAACAGTAGAAATCAAAATCTCTCAGTTTAACCATGCAAAGTGTGGAGAAGTAAGAATTTTGAAAGAGTTGTTACAGGAAAGGAAGACAGAAGCAATTATATGCACAATATAATTTTAAGTAAATAGGCTTGCCCAAATTATATGGTCATGCATGTACGATAGAGCTGTTATCTACTGTCTGTGTATTGTAACATAATGGCGCAGAGTTACCACATTTTACTTAGCTTCATTTTAGTAACTGTTGAATAATAGAGGGACAACTTAATTGTGAGGCCCTGAGGGTGAGATTCATCTCACCTAACTTGAGACATGAGCAAGGCAAGCATCTATATCGAGTGAGTTATTCGATGTTCCCGTCCTTAGTCAGTAAGAGAAGCAGACACTTTAAGGATACAGTCCACCTGATCTGGTTAAGATGTCTTCTTGAGAATAAAATTAGTAACTACTAGAAGTGCCTGTTTCTCTTCATTGACAACAAAGGGAACCAGATTAGATGCCTACCTTAAAGATATCCGTATTTGGTCAGATTAATATAATCCAGACAGGATTTTCTGGTATCTCATGTTCACTCAGAAGTTACGTCATTATTAGACCCATTCTTAAAACACAGGTACATTCATCATTATTTACTAATGAACGTCTCATAAATTATATTTTGATAATTGGCTACTCAAGCAATATTTAAATGTATTGCATCACAACTGGAAAAGAAAGTTCCTCAATCTGTCACTATATTGACATGTTAGTCCAGTTTTTCAGCTGGTGCAAACCAGAAACCAGTAGAGCTAGGACAATTAACACCTGCTCAAGACCTAGTCCATCAACTTATGATAGCATCTTTTCAGCTCAGATGTATTTTCAACACTGGTATACCTTAACACATAACATTTTCTAAAGCGTGAGTTTTATGTTTTGGGTTAAACAAACAAAGTGGGAAATTTCAGGTAGTAGGTGGCTTGTATACTAACATCTTGATGATAGGAAATAATTTTTGATAAAAATAATCTTTATGTCAGTGGACAAGATAAAAAATCAGACTTTTAAATACAAAGCTCAACAGCACAATAATTAATATTTCAGCCACAAGATAGTATTCCTTCTACACAGTGGTTAGGGATCCTGGGATGATAGTAGGCTGTAGTTAAGCAGCAGAACTGATAGATGACTAGGCTATATCTAGGGACAAAAATGCTCTAAAGGTAACCTATTACATAATATGTATTATCTACTTGAATACAGTGGGAAGATAATTAATAGGGAAGGACGTATGATGTTTTTACATGACAAGATATTCCATGTCAATAGTGGGTTATCTATTTATCATCAAAGGTGGTTTTATTTTAGTTGCTGTCGTTCTCAAGATAATCATAATTCACATTTACATTTCAGTCCCTCAAAATTTAAGTATATCAGAGTATCAGATTTTTAGGGTAAAACTAAAGGATGCCGCTTACACTTCCTATTTGAAATACTTCCATCTTGAATGCCTGCATAGAAGTAGGCTGTTAAGGATTACTGGCTAATTACTTTGTGCTATTTAAAAAGCAAATGTTTTAATACACTAGTATTAATTTTCTAAAGTGAAATGTACAAGCAAATCCCACGTTAATTTAAATATTAAGGATGAAACCTGGTGCCAAGTAGACTGTTCAGTAGAAACTGCTGCTTTTGTGGGCTGCTTCTTCATCAACTTTCATGAACTACATCTGACGGGTAGTCAGATGTAGCAGAAGGAACACCAAAGTAATTAAAGAAGCAGTGAGCTATAGCTCCAAAATTGCCAGTGTCTTCAAGTTTAGGATGAGATACCTATAAACACTGGTGAAATCAGTCCAAATCTAGCTCTAGTAGGATACTGAAATAAAGAGTAGGAAAAAACCACAGTGACTATTCTAGGCCAACTTTTGAAATGTGAAAAGTTTCAGGGTTTGTTTTTTAAGAAAGGGGGTTTGTGTTTGTTTTTACATGAATGAGAGTCATGTAAATGATCACCAAAGGGAGGAATATATTATATTTTGCCTCCACAACAGTGAAAAGTCAAAATATGAATCACGTACTGTATAAGTGAAGACATGTAAATTCCTTTTGAGTAGGTGAAGCTGGGTGAAAGCTGTAACTATAATATTTTTTATTCTGTTTGTTTGGTTATATCCTTTTCAGTTCTCCTGCCCGTTCAATCCTAAAAAGAAGAAGAAAAAAAGGTGGTGGAGGAGAAGAAAGTGTAAAGCATGAATCTTGGATGAGAGAGGCAGGAAAACAAAATATTTTAATCAAGTTTCATTCCTCCTCTTTGAATTTTTGGCCTTTTCTTGCATGTACTTTCTTTAACAACTGTTTTGCTCACGATTCTTACCTCCATGCAGTGGTTAATTTAAAAGAAAAGAGTATTTTTGTATACTATGTCATTCCCTCAATCACAGTCTGCCAGATGCTGAGCCTGCTCTAGTAACGCACCTGTCACCTGTTTATTAAATTGAAATTTTAAGTGCTGAATTAGTTTGTGTCTTAGTCAAGGGTCTTCTGGAAAGTATGTTAGCCTAGCAGTTCTACATGAACCTATGAGCCTTTTCTTTGGTTCAACTCTGTAAAATCTAATCTTGCTTTCATTTCACATTTCTACAATTCCTTAGTTTTAACTTTAACTTGGTAACTACCTTTACACTGTGCTGTTTAATAGCTGTTTGTTAAATGACTGCAAAGCATATAGGACTAAAACACTTACTTTACCCCTTACGTAAGTTTTGTAACCATTGTCCCAAATTGCAGTTTTTTATTTAGCGAAGAGGCTGAGTTTGTCTCAAAAAGACATAAATTAGTCAGTTTAGGTGAAGAGCAGACAAAGTTATCATATATCCTTTTTCTGTTAGTTTTAGGGTTGCATGGACAAGAAATATGCAACACAGTTTTAAAAGAATATCAGATTATTTTAGCCCTCATCTGCACAATACTATGATAATTTAGATATTCTTGATTGCAAAATTTGTTCCTTTTAACTGCCAGCAGATATAACAAATGACAGGAGAGAAATTATAATGAAGAGTATGTGGAACAGCTATAAAGAGCTGGAAGCCTTTAGCCATCTCAACAGAAGTGCACTCTTGTATTGCACTAAAAAAAGTGAATAATTTGATTTCTTATTGCACCTTTCATCCAAGGATCTCAAAACACTTTACAAACATTATTTTTAAAAGCCTCACAACACCCCTGTGAGGTAGGTATTTTAACCCCATTTTACAGATGGGAAATGAAGACACAGAGAAGTTGAGTAACTCTTTCCATGTCATACCAGGAGTCACTGGAGAATAAGGACTACAGCCTCTATGTCCTTGATTGTT
Organism: Phaethon aethereus; assembly: GCF_964289735.1. Lineage (NCBI taxonomy): Eukaryota > Metazoa > Chordata > Aves > Phaethontiformes > Phaethontidae > Phaethon > Phaethon aethereus. Next base: position 21,236,553 of record NC_138576.1, on the reverse strand, counting down.
TCTTCCCTTTGTTCCTATCACATCCATATTTAAACAATTTTTTGGCAGAAGAAATGGCTTGCTGTTTTTAGTGTAGGGAGTCATGCAAAACAGCACCTTCTTTTTGAAAAGGAAAATATACAGCATTTAGTTTGAGAGATTCTGCAGAGAGAGGCAATGATACTTCAGTAATAGCAGCTACATTCCTACCAAAGGCCAAAGACTTCAGAAACAAGACTTTCCAAATCTGTGGTCCGTGTATCAAATTACTCACTTTCTCCCAAGCACGGGAAAACATGATGGCTAACAAGCTGAACCTATACGTGGTCATACAGGCTTCCTGCCCAGATGGATGGTTTCATTATCCAGGCAGCACTGCCTGTTTTAAAACAGTTCACTGCTCTTGCTACTGCCACTTGTCAGCACCTAAAATGCTCAGCATATGATACTACTGCATAGGCATTTTTCTCCCTTTAAGCTGGAAAGTGAGGTGCATGCATACATCTCCACATTACAGTCTATGACAGCCGGCCTATGAGAAGTATTTAGCAAGACAATGTTGGCAGAAACGAATCCCAAAACTTAGAAAGCTACAGCATCATATGAGGTGGGGGGTTGTCTGTACCTTGCCTTCTCCTCTGGGAAAATCTTATGACTAAGGAAACTGAAGAGGTGGAAAACTTAGTGAGCTTCTCCACTCCACACTGAAGAAACAGAGCACACATGTAACTCTCTGAGGGCCTAAGTAAGGTCTCTAAAAGTCTGAACAATCCTATTGACGTGGGATTTGGATCAGAGCCCAAGCCATTGAATATGCCTATTTCAGGGATGAACTGAACACTGAAGTTGACCATGTGCAATTTTTTCTTCATTTCTGCAAAAGTTCTTGAAGTTCTTTTACACTCTAAGTACTTTAGGTAAAGACCCAAGCAATTTGTTTTTACAGTAGTTGACTCCTTTATGGACTTTGTATTACAAAATGAAAGTCAAAAGAAAAAGGTAACTGTTCACTTGGTTACTTGATGCACCCTATTCTATTATATCTATTTTTTTTTCACTCCTCCTCAGCCTTCTGCGCCTTCTTATAACAGTTATAATACTGGCATCTACTGTTTAGACTTTCCTACAATAATTATAGTATTAACGAAGGTCAAAGAAAGCATACCCCCCTTGATGAGCAAGACTGGCAAACTGGTAACAACAGATGAAGAGAAGGCTGAGGTACTCAATGACTTCTTTGCCTCAGTCTTCACTGTCAGTGTCTCTTCCCACACCACTCGAGGGGATGACCTCCAAGACAGGGACTGGAGGAGCAAAGTCCCTTCCACTGTATGCGAAGATCTGGTTCGAGACCACCTGAGGAACCTGAACATGCACAAGTGTATCTTCATCAATGACACAGACAATGGGATTGAGTGCACACTCGGCAAGTTTGCAGACGACGCCAAGCTGAGTGGTGCAGTTGACATGCCTGAGGGAAGGGATGCCATCCAGAGGGACCTTGACAAGCTCAAGGAATGGGCCCATGTGAACGTAATGAGGTTGAGCAAGGTCAAGTGCAGGGTCCTGCACCTGGGTCAAAGCAACCCCTGGTATCAACACAGGCCAGGGGGTGAAGGAGTTGAGAGCAGCCCTGCCAAGAAGGACTTGGGAGTACTGGTGGATGAAAAGTTGGACAAGAGCCGGCAATGTATGCTCGCAGCCCAGAAGGCCAACTGTATCCTGGGCTGCATCCAGAGCAGCGTGGCCAGCAGGTCAAGCGAGGGGATTCCGTCCCTCTGCTCTTCTCTGCTGAGACCCCACCTGGAGTCCTGTGTCCAGCTCTGGAGCCCTCAGCACAGGAAAGACATGGACCTGTTGGAGAGGGGCCAGAGGAGGGCCACAGAAGTGACCTGAGGGATGGAACACGTCTCCTGTGAGGACAGGCTGAGAGAGTTGGGGTTGTTCAGCCTGGAGAAGAGAAGGCTCCAAGGAGACCTTCTTGCAGCCTTCTAGTACTTCAAGGGGGCTTCTAAGAAAGATGGGGACAGACTTTTTAGCAGGGCCTGTAGCGATAGGACAAGGAGCAATAGTTTTAAACTAGAAAAGGGCAGATCTAAGATCTTAGACTAGACCTAAGGAAGAAATTTTTCACAGTGAGGATGGTGAAACCCTGTCCCAGGTAGCGCAGAGAGGTGGTAGATGACCCATCCCTGGAAGTGTTCAAGGTCTGGTTGGATGGGGCTCTGAGCAACCTGATCTAGTTGGAGATCACAGAATCATAGAATCATTAAGGTTGGAAAAGGCCCCTCACAGTGAACAAACCCTTTTTTCTTAGTCTCTCTTTGTATATCATATGCTCCAGCTCTTTAATCATCTTGGTTATTCACCACAGGACTCCAGTATTTCAATGTTTTCTTGTACTGAAGAGCCCCAAACCGGATCTAGTGCTCATTTGGTATGAAAGCATATATTTAGATTTGAGAAGGAACTTGCTGAGCATATCTGTGATCAAAGTGGGTATACCAGTTTGTCAGGGCAGTACAATTTAGTCAGTCATCCCCATCCGGTTCATGCTTTGAGAATCGGGTTCAGGCAGCCCTTAACTGTTTTAACCTGATTTCTGTCTGGGCAGATGAGATGGCTTTAGCTGATGACTGGTATTCATTTCATCCTACTTTTTCTCCCTAGGAAGTCTATATGAGGGAGGGGATATATTCTGTCTCAGAGCCTTATAATGACTCAGTGGAGTATGGCAGTTTCTTGCTTTCTCTCAGGTTTCCACTGCTCAGCAGGGCAGCAGGCAATGAGGAAGCCAAAGCTATTCTCCAAATACTGAGATACAGCAGGAAGACAGCAGGGGAGCAGAGGACCAGCTGCACCAATGGGAGAACACCCACTCAGACAGCTCTTGATATGGAGCTTCTCATGGGGCTACTCCAAAGGCTGCTTAGGAGACAGTGACCCCTACCTATGCCCCTCTCCATGATCATTGCTTTGCAAAGGATGCAGCCTGAAGAACACATTTTCAGTTCATAAACTAACATTTTCTTTCTCACATACAAGTCTCTGAAAAAGACAGGTTGGAAACTGTTACTACAGGGATACATAATCTCTTTTCACTGGTTTTGTTTCAGTTCAGATCTCTGACTCAGTGCAGATGTCCATATTGAATATGTCTCCATATGAACTAGACATCTAGACTGCATTTATAGGCAGTGGACAAAAGCATGCATCCTGGGATGTGATTTATCTCATCCTAAGCTAGGCACCTAAAGTAGATTGGCTGAATTATTCTCTAAAAGTGACTATTTCTCTTGATCAGTTATCAATTAAATTGATGGGCTGAATTCTATCCCAATTGCTTTTACTCAGACCTTTGAAATTGCTCCTTGCAGAACTTCAACAGTATCTTTAGTATGACACAATAGGAATTGGAGGGAGGAAGGAATGAAGGAGCTACCCAAAAGGCGGTATTTTTAGATTGCAGACAGAGACAAAGTTATACAGGGAAAGGTTGGTGTGGATGAGGTAGTATGGATGCTTTGGATGGGATAGATGCTTGTGATTGCATGAGTTACATGGAAAGAGTTACATCTTGCTGGATGAGTCTCAGCTCCATTGTAAGTTTAATTACTTATTTTCAGTTGTGTTTGATTATCAAAGGGAGCCTGTTTGTGCTTTGACAATAATCTGACCTGACTGGCAGAGGGGACAGAGGCACACATCGCTACCCTTCTAGAGGATGAGAGAACTGCTAAACATAATATCCTCGAAATTTCTTCTGCCTGTCTCTCTTTCTATTCCCTCAATGAGTTCAGTGCCAAGGGATCTGGAAGGATGAAGACTTCTGTGTGCACAAGTGCCAGAATTTACTTAATTTGAAATTTAAAGCTTTTCGTTAGGGGCTTCGTTCCTTTTTTCCTTATCCCCTCATCCAGCTTCTTTATCTACAGTTCCCTCATTCCCCATCTTTTCATGACAGGAAGGTTGAGTAATATTCCATAGAATAAAGAGAAAGTAAATACAAAGGATGCTTTGCCTCTTTGGGTGGACGGAACACCAGACCAAGTAGCAGTTATGATTATTCATACTGCTAAACTCTTAGTGAAGCTCTGGCACGATTTTGACTTGAGTGACAGCATCCGTCCAGCAATGTCCAGGTACAGTGCAGAGTTGCTGCTTAGGGACTGTTCCCAAGAAGGAGTCTAAATGTGGTGATCCTGTTATGGAAATTAAAAGCTTAGCTGTATGCACTCAAGTCACGCAACCATTGAACTCAGCATTAAATTAGTGGACTATGGTCTGTTTTATTCACTCACATAGATTTATTCTTTGACTACTGTGATTGAAGAGATGGGAAACAAGGCAGGAGAATCTGTAAGTTGGGATTGATGGAAAGCATGCTGTTAACCATAGCTTCAGAAAGAATGAGTAAGGCAAATGGTTTCTTTCAACCATGCTCCGCCAGTCAGTCAAGAACACATATACAGTGGACCTCAAAAAACCAGAAATGGTGACTCAATGGTGCAGTTAACTCTTAGCTAGCTACAAAGACTCTTTATTATCTTCTGTTTATTTGCCATCTATATTACGTGTACAGATGGCCTATGAGATTGGAAACGTCTGAGGAGATTAGAGTACCACACACCTGTCAACTGCAGGAAACGTATGCTATGGTAACAGATCTAAAAAAACTTTTTCTGTCACTACTGCATCTGCAAAGATATTTCCCGTGATGCTGTTCCAACCACCTGTCCACCTAAAGAACACAGTGCCACCATTTTCGAAATTGTCAGCTCCTCCTTTCTATGAGGGATTTCCCATTGCTGTTCAGATCTGCATTGGAATATCTGTCCTGATAATGAAAGCTTGTGTCTCACAAAAAAACCACTTCTTCTGGACAGATGTAACCACATACATATTTACATATATTTGTATATATTTCCAACTAAAGATATACCTGCCAGCTATGATGATAGTCTCTTTGTAGCCAGCCTCACAGTGTCTAAATTGACTAGAGCAACACAATCTCAGTGCATGACATCTCTGCTGAAACTCTTACTCCAACTGGCTCACAGAAGCAACAAACTACAAAGTGGATCAATCAAATAACCTCAGTAGCCAGTTTTCCAAGATACACGCACGCACACGCGAAGATACAGATATAATCTTACACTGCACAAAACTAAAACCTAAGTCTGAGCCTGGTGTCAGAATGGTTCATCTCAGAACTTGTTTTGCTGGAGTTCACTGGTAAAAGTAATGTACATGAGATAAAGTCAATACCTCTACTTCTCCCTGAAATTATATTTTTATTATCCTCAGGGGATTCATACTGAAATCACCCTACTGTTTGCTTTCAATTGCACGTTGTATGATTATTTTTAGGCTCTGGTTTCACTAACAAATTTCTGCACACTGAAGTATCTGAGCTACTTAAGTCAATGGAATTCACCTATCCAACATGTACTTTTCCCCTCTGTCCCCTTGTATCTGGTGCTGTATTGTGTTTTATGATGTTAAAATTGATTTATTAAACGGAACTGTGTCAAATACTTTCCTAAACTCAGATAAACTGTGTATATTATTTCCACGCTACCTATCTTCTCAATGATGTGCAATTTGCAGACTTCAAGCAAAACACATATTTGCCAAAGGACAGTTATTCTTTCTTTTATTAATATATTGCTATTACTTTTAGTTATGCATTTCTAAATAGTTAGTAATTTTGGCTCATCACTGTTTGCATCTTCTTCACAGATTTCAATAATGCTGGTTTTCCATATTATAAAAAGTCTCCAAGAGTCAACACTTACTGGTTGGGTTAAAGTGCTCTGCATCTGTCTAGTTCTGATTCTACTAATGACAATAATATAGAATAGAACAGAATAAAGTATTTCAGTTGGAAGGGACCTACAACAATCATCTAGTCCAACTGCCTGACCACTTCAGGGCTGACCAAAAGTTAAAGCATGTTGTTAAGGACATTGTCCACATTGCCTCTTAAACACTGAAGGCATGGGGCATCAACCGCCTCTCTAGGAAGCCTGTTCCAGTGTTTGACCACCCTCTCTGTAAAGAAATGCTTCCTAATATCCAGTCTGAACCTCCCCGGTGCAGCTTTGAACCATTCCCACATGTCATATCATTAGATAGAACGAAGAGATGAGAACCTCCCTCTCCATGTCCCCTCCTCAGGAAGCTGTAGAGAGCAATGAGGTCACCCCTCAGCTTCCTTTTCTCCAAACTAGACAAACCCAGAGTCCTCAGCTGCTCCTCACAGGGCATGCCTTCCAGCCCTTAAAAAAATATAAATATTTTAATAATTATTTTAATAATATAAATAGAAAATTCCATCAATATGGTATAAAGACAGAGTAAGTTACATCACATCATGAATTGTAGGAAAATGCTCACATATTAGGGAGCGGAAAATGTAACAACAGAAAAGAACTGTGCTGCATCACCTGTGGTGTGGGTGTTTTGTCTAGGCCTGATCCTGATCAGCTATATTGTAAAATTACCCTTCTTTCTCAAGCCTTTTTGTTGTTATTTTAAAGATTCTACATAATGCAGACTCTAGACTGCAGCTTTCACATCTTTGTCATTTCCTGCTGTCCCAGGAAGGAATCCTAACAGCATATTTCACGTGCTCTCTGCAGTACTCTCATGCTGATCTCCTAATAATTTCTTTATGTCTTTCTGCATTCTTTTTCTTTCCTGCATAATTCCTTTACTCCCTTTTGCACTTGAAAATTATTCTTTCCATTTCTGTGTAACAAGACCCTCCAGCCATTGAATTAAATTCGTTCTTAAAACTCCTACTTATCTTTAATGGGCATTTCAACATGAATCACTTAAAAAAAATCTTATGAATAGCAGCAGATTTCTACATCACTTTCAGACTGGACTTCTCATGTGGCATGTTGTATACATAGGAACAGTCACATTTCTATTTCTCTTGGTGATACAACTAAACGTGGGCTCATTTGTGGCTTAAACCTGAGAGACATCTAAACTCTAACACTGATCAGCTGTTCAAGGCTCTGCTGCTATGTCTACCGAAACAGCTCCATCCTTAAGAAGCTCTCCACCTATCTGCCATTTAAGCCTTGAAGGATTCTATACATTGGGTGTTTTCACACATAAGTTCCCAGAGATACCCAATCCAATAGGTATGCACTAATACACACCTGAAAGAAAAAGGCTTCCCATAAACTGTTGCATTGACTGCCCTGCTTTAATTTATAGCCAAGGGAAGAGCTAACTGTTTCTTCCTTCATTTTCCCTGCTGACTCCTGCCCACCCATCCCTCAGGTAGAATACCTTGTTTAATAGGTCACTTGCTAAAGAATTGGAAGACTAGGTGTAAAAGCTCTCCTGGTTTGAGTGGATTCAATACCACGTATCCTAAAAAACTTTGCTAGTCACCACAATAAACGCTAGACTGGACGCAAGCTCCACTAGGAAGTAGAAAACAGAAGAGTAGTGTAAGACCTATACATATTTTTTTTCATGATATTTGGGTCATGCTAAAATATACTGCCTTTATTGTACATATCATACAAGGGCACTTGCCTAAAAGAGAGAAATGTAGTGTCTGATGCCTGCTCCCAGGACTGATTTTGTAACCTAATACTAAGCAGTCAATTCATAAGATGGTTAGAGTGTCCTTGGAGAAAAGACAGGAACGTAGCATGTCCTGCTTTCACAGAAGAATGATCCCCTTTGGTCTACTGCAGTTCTTGAACCTTTTTTCTAGGGTGTGATAGAGTTTCAGCAGAATGCATAACAGCATTGCTTATGCAAAGCGGTCTCTGGTCTAAACGCCAAGCTTCTGTGTTGGGGAAGAAGGAAATGTAGCACTGAACTCTTGCATCACCTCTCACACTCAACTCAGGTACCTGGGTTACAGAGGCAAAATTTCCATTTCATTCTGTTCTGAAACATTTATCTCGCTCTATCAAATGCAGGAGGATCCTTGGCTCCCAGGAAAGGATTCCAGTTTCTATTCACTTAAAAGTTGCCCTTTCTAGCTCTATTTTCAGAGGAGGACACCCACAGACTGCTCCTATTAGATAATAAACAAACTCTAATATAAACAGTATACATTTTGTATACTCCAACTCCAGCCCATTCCTAACAATCTGGTAATAATTATCTGTCATTCTGTATTTCTACTGTTACTTTTTAAAATATATTTCATGCTTAATGATCTGAGGGCAAAGATTTACTGAACATATTGCAATAGAAACAATTTTTAACTTTCCATTGGATGCCAGCCTTTACATTTGAATGATTTTTTAATTATTGCAGATGATAAATAGACAGCTAAGGATTATTCTGTAAAGACTTCAGTCCAGTGTTTTACAGGGTGTCCAAGAAACTGTTTAGCAGATGCATCTTGTTTATATAGAACTTCTGTGATAAGTTCAGGCAGTTGGTAAAACAATAGATTTTATACAATAGAAACCAGAAGAAAAGCAGTTGCATAGCATGCTTTAACAATGCATATGATAAGTAAGGAAACTCACAACATATGTTTTGGAAAATAGGAAGACATAACTCTAGCCTGATGTGGGCCTCTGCAGCTTTGCAAACACCCCTGTGTTAGATGACTGGAAGTATTCATGCCACACAGACCTTTCCCTTGTTACTGTTAGTAACCCTTGTTTACAGAATACAGGGAAAAAATGCCTGTTTGGTTTGTTTTTGTAATTGTGAATTCAGCTCCTCTGATGAGTTCCTTCAGAGTCACAGCAAGACTGTTACTTACTCTTCCTACTAATAGTATAGCCTGCAAAATTAAGTCTTTGGGATGACAGAACTATCAGATCGACGAGTTCACCTAATAAAACCCCAGTAAGTCTTGAGCTGTCAATCCTGTTAACTGGCAAAACTTTCTCCTTACAGAGCCTCCACAAATTTTTGCTAAAACAATAATATTTACCGCACAGAGCATATAGTATCTGCCATGGACTCCTTGGAAAAAAAAAAATTAAAAACCAGCTGTGGTGTCATGGATACTTGACATGTTAGTGACTGACTGTTTTCAATATTTTCTGCATGAAGTCTTTATGTGCCAAATCATTTTGAGGATTTCAACAACAATGACTAAAACCAGCTTGAGTCCATAACCACCATTAGGAAAGTGGCCTTTCCTAATTATTATCTAACATGCTTTGCCAAACTCCTTGAGGTGGCTTCTTTCCTAGCATTAGTCCTCTTTGTCTTCAGCTAAATGACTTGGCCTTCCTTGCTGCCCAGCTCACTAATTGTAGTTCCCAGAGTCTGCTCCCAATAAAATACATTAATTCACAGAAGGGGAAGTATCTTTTATGGTATAAAAGGACTATGTCATATGTGATACCAGTGACAAAGGAACAAAACTGACTTGCTCTGAGACCTGTAAAATGAGGAGAAAATGCTTCTGTAATAAAAATTATTCGGTGTTACATAAATATGTTCATTATACATCAATGCTTTTGTTTCAAAAGAATGCTTTGTTAGTGTTGTTGTTTATATATATCAGTTAATCAAAATTTCTGTGACTTAAGGCATTTGCCAGGACTGCGAATTTGATTCATGAGAACAGATACGGATCACAAGAAATGATCAATCCAGTCTGGAATTTTATTTCATTTTATTCTCTCCTGGAGGAACTGTAATAGTGGAAAATTGACTCCTACAGCTACCAAATAAGGTTCTCTGCTTTTCAGGGTGAAAAGCTGCCATTTGTGTTCACTCTTTTAGAAAAAATACTGTAAGCACATTGGGAATTGTGAATGAATTGAGTGATCAAAATTTGTCCTTAGAGCTGCACTCTAAACACAAGGGGAAAAATAGGAACATTTAACACTGACCAAGCAAAACTTATTTTTAAGAATCATTACATTTGCCGTGTCAAGAAGGATTCATACAGAGTCTGTAGTCTCTGTGTAAGCTGCAGTGCAGTGTGGACAACGCAATCTTTAAAATAGCAACATGCAAGGCAAAGGAATTCAAAGAGAGTACATGAAAAGTTTGGTTTTGCACAACCTGTAAGTATATTTCCAGAAGTGCCATATCCCAGATATGAGACCTTCTACAACAACATCAGGTCATTATGTTTGCAAACATGGATGCAAAGAGCTGCTATATAATTGAGTTCAATATTGGTTCTTTAATGCTCTATAACACATAAGCCACCAGCTTCTTGGCACCATTGTGGCCACCGTTCATTGGCAATGAACTGGTAACAGAGAATCTGAGTGAGAATAGGAATACAGTTCTAAGGCTACAGCACTTTCGCTCTGAATTTCTTCTCCGATCCATTTTATTCCAGAAAGAATTAATTTTACTATATCATCTTGCCAGACAACAAATGAAAGATGCAAAATCAAGGATCCACTCAGTATCTATCTGCAGACAGAAGGTTGCAATGGGAATACAGAAAAGGCAACCTCTGTGCAGCCTCTTCTTGAGGATTGCAATCTGTGAGAAACCAAAGCAGCACTGCTGGGATATACGGTTCCTTTCCAGACTGACTGCTTGGGCAAGACTAGAGAAAGGTTCGGTCACCCATAAGCCCTGAAACAATTTGGCATTACAATGGGCAAACAAACATCTCATGTTCATCTAACACTGAATTGAAAATACAAGCAAACAACCCCATGCGATGTAAAATAGATTCAGGATGAAGCATCATTAAAACCAGCTGTGATGCTGAACATGTTCTGTGATGCTCTTACTAAGGCCTCCAGTTCAGACCCTGAACTCCTTCAGCGTCCCACTGTCCTCTACAGAATTTCTGAATTTCTGCTCACGTCAACAGAAGTTGTGTATGGCAAAGATCTATAATCTGTCTCATCAAAGGTGAATAATTTCTTTATATTGCATAAAGCTATAATTGAATCATTTGCTCTTGAAGGATCACATATTTCACATTATCATTTAAGGCCTTTTACTATTAGGAAGGGAGCTAAATATGCAAACCTCTACATCAGAAGGATACTTAAGTACACTCCTTACTTTAAACATGGAAGTTAAAGTGAAGAGGGCTACTAACTCCTTGAAGGTACATGTAAGTTTCTAGACACAGCCTGGAAGGTTCACTGAGCTTCTGAGTTAAACATTCACATAGCAGGAAATCTTTTAAAATAGTTTTTCAAGGGGAGGAAAAGTTAGGTGTGACACGGGCAAAACCACCTCACATAGATGTAACTCTATTGAAAGAAAGTTATTCTTGATTTGTCCTGATGTAAACAAGCTCAGTATCAGGCCCAAACTCACTTCAGATAATTCAAATATAACATTTAAATAATGCTCTTAACAAATTATACTGTCTATGAGCAGCAAACAGTAAACACTTTGAGCATGGAACACAACAGCAAGAAAAAGTTTACTAAACTAACACTGCAGTCAGGTGAAAGCAATCCACCAACCAACAAATCACAAACATGTAACAACTGTAACAAATAGATCTGAACTTTTTCCACAAGAACTAGAGGTATCCAGAGGGTATTTAATGGCTAGCTGTTTCCCCACCCTACTCCACAACCTTGAGGTTTCCAGCTCTGAACTACTTCTTCCAAATCTTTTAATCGCATTATTTCCAACAAAAATTTGCAGAGAAAATGCTTAGTCTGAATGTCTCTATATGAAATAATATCAACAGCTAAAAAGCAGACTCCACTGCAATCTATGCTTCCATCTTCAATGCAGAAAGAAGGTATCGATAAAAGTTCTTATGCTGTGGTTTGACCCAACCACTCCCAGGCTTGAGCAGTTCATAACTAGACCGGAAAGGAAACTTTAACTTCTAATCAAGAGAAAGCCAACACAATGGCCAGGATAAATGTCTTCCAGCTGTGACTTAACTTGTTTTTTCCTGTTCTTCATATTGTTATTGATGAGATACCCTAAGCACAGGGTATCTTCTTTTATGAAGGAGGTGAAACAATGCAGCAACAGAGCTTATTAGCAAAGCATTACGATCAGCTTCACCTTGTGAAACTGGCAGGTATTTATTTAGTCTTCTTTGGCCCTGGAAAATGCACTTCTTTCCATAATTTCCAGTGAAATTATGCTTTCTAGCCTCTTAATCTAAAGCTATAATTTTATTCTATTAGGTGTTTTGCCCATAAGGTAGAAGTGAGTCTCGTTCTCTGCTCTGATTAATACTGAAAACCTACAGTGTTCACCAAACAGATGACCATTCTCCCACTAAGAGTTTAAGTAAATGAATATGATTAGTGGTCAGCAGGCTGGACAGGCGACCTTGCTAACACAGATCTGTCGTCTTTTTTTTATCATGTTGCAGAGTGTCTTCAGAGGCAAGCACAGCTGGAAAGCTGTGTGCCACCACAGTTTCCTCCACACATGTGCTTCTTTCATCATTAGATTGGTGTTTGCGTCTTCTCTTGCTTGGAAGACAGAAGTGATTCAGAAGCAATCTGATGAGGGTATCAGGAAGATAGCGGAGGGCACTAACAATTTTAGTAGAGCTGATAGTTGGATTTCAAATTATGAGGGCCTATGTGTCTGTGTCGAGCTCATGAAAGTGGAGGAAAAAACCCAAACATATTACCAGATTTTTTAAACCAATCCTACAATTTAAGGAAATGTGCAAACAGGTAGAACATCTATTTCTACGTCCATGTGCGAGCTTTTATTTATTTCAAAAAACTGCATTATGTCTCCTTTGAATATATACTGCTATCTATGTTTTACAGCTATTTTTGCAGTGTATTACATCTGAATAATTAGGTGCAGTACCACATATTGGTATATTGTAAATACCAGCCACCTGAGTTCAACAGAAAAGGTAAGGGAGTGTCTAAAAGATTTATACAGCCTAACAATTCACCTCTTGAGAAACTGCAATAGTTTTTGTAGCATCATCTGTGAAATGGATTTGATTGATGTATCAAATTTCCTTAGGTCTAGAATCAGCCTGACTCCTCCTGCCTCTGGCAGATTATGGAATACCTGGAGTACAAGCCATCTTGAATGTCTTCAGGTGAAATGGGCTATGGAACATCTGTTCCAGGAGCTCCTCCAATGGAGATTTCTTTTGATAGTAGAAAAGCTTTGCGAAACAGTCTTTGGGACCCAAATACCTGTAGCAAGCTCTTCTTAGGAGAACATAATTCGGTTTGCCTTGCAAATCAAATGCACCCTTCAGACTTCAGGGCAAAGGTTCTTGACAGTTGCCATCACAGAGAAGGGGCATTCCAAAAGCAGCCTTTTCTCTTACTTTTTCCCATTTGTATTGCAATTTACAGGTTAGGTTATTGTAACGCAGGTCATCTATCTGCCCTTTCTTAATTGCTGCCTCTGTAGTCCTATACTTGCTGACGGAATTCTTCTATCACCAATACTTACGATTTTAATTGTTTTGCCCACCTAGACTATAGTTACTTCTGTAAATATTCTGAACTGCTATAATCTACAGCACAAGCAACAGAAATTTTTATGAGAACTGTGCAGGCATCCTGGTATCCAGAGGATAATTCTGTATTTTGTTTCTAGGGATAGGAACACTAAGACACATTCAGCTCCTGCTAAGGTGCCTTAAAAGGTGGATGGCGGGTTACTACAGTATCTACATCATAATAAACAGTGAGTGATCGTGACTAAATTCAGAGCTGACAGACCTAATTTTCCCATACAGTCAATAAAGGCAAGTGCCATATTCAGACCCCAACTTTGGTTGCACTTTGTTTCCCTGGAAAATCAACAGTCCAAATTCCACCAGAGCTGCTTATGTTATAAGTGGAAGAAAGTGAAAAACCAGGATCCCTATTGAAATCAATAGGAAATAAACTACCTAAAAAAAAAAATCTGATTTATTGATTAGCTTCTAGACCTCACCAAGAACAAACTGTTATCACTCGCCACTCCTTGGCAGAGACATAAGGAACTCCATACTACCTTCCTCAGTGGCTAGTAACTCTTTCTTGTAAGTCAGCTGTGTTCTAACTGGGGTTGTTGCATAGTGATTACTATTTGATTCTCAAAAGATCATTAAGTATTTTTCTTCTAAAATTCTATTATCACTTTTCCCAATTTATAAGGATTTTTTCTTAATGACTAATATTTGACATAGAACATACATATATATTTATTAATGTACATATCTATTATTACTGGAATAACATGGGATCCTAAGAAAAACTTGATCTATGTAAGTTTTAATGCCATGTAATATGCAGAGCAGCTAATACAGGTACCTGTGGAAAATTTTTGCAGTTCTTAACCACAGCCTACTATATATGGAAGGAAAGCAGTCAAAAGCAATGTCAGCCTCTGTAGATTGATTAGGACCACTAACTGCATGTGTAACTGTGTTGGAATAAGTAAACCACTGTGTTTCATTATGATAGTAAAAGTAAACTGAGCATCAAGCCTGCTGGCTTGCCAGAAGTAATTTTCTTGAGCTCTTGAGTTTTGCTTTTTTTTTTTCCCTTTTATGATTTTTTACCGTGTAGATTCAAAGTTTTTCACGTCAGCTGAAATCAGAGCAGCAGTTGCACCATAACTTAAGCACCAACCAACTCAATCACCATTATCTCTTAAAGAAACTGCTAGACATCCTGCATTTGCCCATCAGGATAGCAATAGCAGTTGCACATCAGCCTGATCTAACACAGCTTCTCTTCCACGTTCTGAGACAGCAGAGTTCCCTGCAAAGGGAAGTGGCTTCCCTGTTGCATTAAACTCAAGTAACTTTTAAGATTGGCCATTTATGCTCTACCAATTTTGTTGGCAAATTTAAGCAATTGAGGAAATGCTACAGATTCAGATATCTGAGAAAATGCTTATAGCCACCCAGCTGGCCACCATCTTGCCCAAATGGAAAGAATACTTCCAAAGTCTATACGATTTAAGATCTGACCTTACAGAATGCTGAAACAAAAGTCACACAACTTTCATACCTGGTTCCTAAGAGGAATCCAACTGAGGAGTGCTGAAAGCCTTTCTTATATTTTTATTGGTTAGAAAGGTGAATCTACCCAACCAAAAACGTGTTCCCTGGAAATGGGAACAAAATACTTTTTAGATAGCTCATTAATTTTTGCATGATTCTTTCATTTCACCCCAGTGCATTATGATGTCTGTCATCAGCATATGGACTCTTGAGTAAATGGACACTGATTACATATTTTGAAAATATTGGTTATATAGAGTCCCATATCCCAAAAAAGAGAAAGGTGAATCAGTTAATCACATTGTTACTACAATAATTTGGTTACTACCAGTGACCTGTATGTCTAAAAGGCATTTATGCCATGTTATGATAACAAAAATATATTCATTTTATAAGGATTTTATCTATGTAAACCTCTCACTCTCTGTATTTTTAATAGAATCAACTAAACTACACAGCATTCAAGTCTCAAAGAAACAAAGTACATTATAGTAGTTCATCCTGAATAGTTTCTTGGGGTAGAGGGAAGTATGAGGCAAAATTTTCAAAGGGAAGAGGCCCATTTTTGCTCACAAAAATTACCTGCAAACTTGTGACAGTGTTTATGGGGGCAACCATTGACTTTATATAAGCAGATCCAGCAAATACACTTGCAAATGATCAGTACAGGCACCCAGCTGTAGCTGATGCTTTGCTTGTACCTTCATGAATATTCACCTGGTAACTGCATGCATCAATCCACTACTAGGATTATATTTTATGCAAGTATTTTTAGCACAAACACATCTCCACCCTCCTTGTTTGAAATGTGAGTGCTAGTGTATTAAAAAATATTTGGAAGACAGACTTATTAAAATAAATGTTAAGAGAACACAGTGGGGTATATTTTCAGTGTGGAGCAGAGAGATTTAACTGCATGACTTCCATTAGCTTTAATGAAAACCACACAGCTAAATCCTCACACACCACACTAGAAGATTAACCAAGAAAACACACATTGTTTACTTTTTACTAATACTCTGATTATTACCACGTTCTTCCTCCTCCTCCTCCTCTTCCTCCTCCTCTTCTTCCTCCTCCTCTTCATCCTCCACATCTTCACCTTCCTCTTCATCCTCCTCTTCTTCCTCTTCAATCTCCTCTTCTTCTTCTCGATCTATCTCCTCATCATCCTCCTCCTCATCACCTTGCTCCTCATTATCGTCAGAGTATTCCTCCTCTTCTTCATCCTCTTCCTCTTCTTCCTCTTCCTTTTCATCCATCTCCTCTGTTCCATCAGTTTCATAGCACTCATCTACCGAAGAGTTGTCTGCTTTAACCACAAAGGGTTTTCTTTTGGGTGCTGGTTCTTGGGGTTGCTTATCTTGTGTTTTTCTTTTTTTTGCCAAAGGACAGCCATAAACACTGTGCAAAAATAAAAGATGCAAATTATTACATAATCCTGCAGATTTCTTTAGGTCAGCTTGTATAACTCATGTCATTTAGCCATATATTTTAATTCTACACCATGATTAGTTGCTGTTCTCAAAATGCATGTTTTCAAACTAAAATGCTGCTTAGGCAATAATGACCAAGGGGGAGGACATTTACAAAGCCTGTGAAATTGCAAATGATTACTATTTGCCTGAAAGTGTCACACGTACATGCCAGCGTAACAGTTACAGAACTGATATAAATGTGTGTTTTTCCCTTTCATTCTCTTCTCTCTTCTGCACGTTACACTCTTTTCTAAGGTAGACAAATATAGCTAAAAACCAAGCAATCTTATCCTACCTGTTAGCTATCAGTACAAAAATGAGGAATAAAGCAATGCTTCATAATTTTGTAATATTCAGTAAGGTTTTGATTGTGAACAATTAAGATATGTTTCAATGCTATTTAAATAATGAAACACAACCACATTCTTAACACTGTTCTTTGTTGTTATTATCATAAATGATGAATTGCTCTTGAAGTCTCCACTGGTGTGCTCCATTATATGCTACAAGGCTCGGAAAATGGGAAAGCAAGCTCCTCAACACAACCAAAACCAACAGTTTTCATGGCCAGTACTGGAAGTGTTCTCACATTGAAAAAAATCAAACAATAAATAAAATCCTTTGTCAGTGAAGGAAGTCAAACTTTTCAAAGTTGAGTACCACTTCCTCGTCACTCATTTTAATGCACTGTAACATAAATAGCATTTCAGAGTTCTGGTCTTCTACCAGAGTAGCCACCTGTTTCTCAAAGGTCATATAATCTGTGTTTGTTGAATGTGATCATCCTTGTGTAACCCTTATAACCTCCTACACGAAACGACTGCACACACAAATTACTTTTTGTTTAAAGAACTTCTTCTTTGAACTTTTTTACTGTGTGATTATAAATGCTAGTCAAGCTACACTGGTTTTTAGTCTTCTTCATGTGATAACTAGTTTTTGGACATTTAAACTGTTCTTTTTAGCCCTTTCTGCAATATCTACTTAACTTCCTCTTTTATGTTATATTTTTGTTCCTTTTATCCCGATTACAAATCACAGAGGATCTTTATAATTTTCTTCCACTCTCATAATGCTTCATATTCTATTGAGAAACCACTGAAAAATAGGGGGTTTCACTACATTTAGTACTACAGATGCACTCTTTGTGGTGCCTACATGCTCTTGATCTTTGTCTGATTTAACTGCATCCCAGCAGCTACGCAACCCAATAACTTAAACCCCTACTTAGGTAACAAGCATTTTATTTAGGTGTCTAACCATTTTATTTAAGTGCCTAACTTAGCTATTGTCTTACCTAAATTTTAAAGCACTTCTTCACAGGAAGACTAACTTGGTCTGCCTGGCACACAGACATCTAAGGAACATATACAGTTCAGTTGCAAAAGATGGTATTCATCATGGAAAACTTACTAAGGGAGACCTTTTCCTGCATAACACAGACACCTTGCTCTCTGTGTAGGGTCTATAGGTGTCTTTGAAGTCTAATCCAGTGTCCCTAAATTAAACACCACCCTCCATTAACACTATCAAGAAATACTGAGGAAATTTTAAGTACCTCCACCTAGCTAGATTCCAATTCTCATCATTTGGGAGTGGTATGGGCTAGTAGTCCTAATGGGATATAGTTTCCAGACACTGACACCAAAGTTGAGGCCTAATGGTGCAAGCTAGAGGGGGAATAGACCTACATCCTCCAGATCCCAGAACCATGCTCCACCCAGCAGGTCGCATGGCATATGCTGGGGAAGAACATCCCTGTGCAGCTGGCTGCAAGAAACTCACGTCTGATACACAGCAGGCAAGCAAAAGCCCAAACCTTCACTAATTTAAGAGCCCTAAACATGGAAAATAGGAGGCCTAAGCTTCTGCTTTTTTCTCTTTGGACTAGCTTTGTTTCAATCCAAAGATGCTTTACTGTAAAGCCTATAAATATCACAGGATCACAGAATGGTAGGGGTTCGAAGGGACCTCTGAAGATGATCTGATCCAACCCCCCTGCCGAGGCAGGATCACCTAGGGCAGGTGGCACAGGAATGCATCCAGTTGGGTTTTGAAGGTCTCCAGAGAAGGAGACTCCACAACATCTCTGGGCAGCCTGTTCCAGTGCTCTGTCACCCTCCTCACAGTAAAGAAGTTTTTCCTCATGTTGAGGTGGAATTTCCTGTGCTGCAGTTTGTGCCCACTGCCCCTCGTCCTATCACCAAGCACTACTGAAAAGAGACTGGCTCCATCCTCCTGACAGCCACCCTTCCCATATTTATAGACATTGATAAGGTCCCCTCTCAGCCTTCTCTTCTCCAGACTAAACAGCCCCAGGTCTCTCAGCCTTTTGTCATACAAGAGATGTTCCAGACCCTTAATCATCCTCATAACCCTCTGTTGGATTCTCTCCAGAAGTTCCCTGTCTCTCACTTGTCCTGCACTTTGGCCACAACAACCCCATGCAACGCTACAGGCTTGGGGAGGAGTGGCTGGAGAGCAGCCCGGCGGAAAGGGACCTGGGGGTGCTGGTTGACAGCCGGCTGAACATGAGCCGGCAGTGCGCCCAGGTGGCCAAGAAGGCCAACAGCATCCTGGCCTGTATCAGGAATAGTGTGGCCAGCAGGAGTAGGGAAGTGATTGTGCCCCTGTACTTGGCACTGGTGAGGCCGCACCTTGAATACTGTGTTCAGTTTTGGGCCCCTCACTACAAGAAGGATGTTGAGGTGCTGGAGCGTGTCCAGAGAAGGGCAACGAATCTGGTGAGGGGTCTGGAGCACAAGTCTTCTAAGGAGCGGCTGAGGGAACTGGGGTTGTTCAGCCTGGAGAAGAGGAGGCTAAGAGGAGACCTTATCGCTCTCTACAACTACCTGAAAGGGGGTTGTGGCGACGAGGGTGTTGGTCTCTTCTCCCAAGTAACTAGTGATAGGACAAGAGGAAATGGCCTCAAGTTGCGCCAGGGGAGGTTTAGATTGGATATTAGGAAAAATTTCTTCACTGAGAGGGTGGTCAGGCATTGGAACAGGCTGCCCAGGGAGGTGGTGGAGTCGCCATCTCTGGAAGTGTTCAAAAAATGTGTGGATGTGGCGCTTCAGGACATGGTTTAGGGGACATGGTGGTGCCGGATTAATGGTTGGACTTGATGATCTTAAAGGTCCTTTCCAACCTAGTGATTCTGTGATTCTGTGATTCTCTTGAACTGGGGAGCCCAGAACTGGACACAATACTCCACATGAGGCCTCACCAGCGCAGAGTAGAGGGGGAGGAGAACCTCTCTCGACCTGCTGGTCACATTCTTCTTAATGCACCCCAGGATACCATCGGCCCTCTTGGCTACCAGGGCACATTGCTGTCTCATGGAGAACTTATTGTCTACCAGGACTCCAAAGTCCTTCTCCATGGATCTGCTTTCCAGCAGGTCAACCCCTAATCTGTACTGGTGCATGGGGTTGTTCCTCCCCAGGTGCAGAACTCTACCCTTGTCCTTGTTAAATTTCATGAGGTTCCCCTCCACCCAACTCTCCAGTCTGTCCAGATCCTGTTGAATGACAGCACAGCCTTCTGGTGTATCAGCCACTCCTCCCAGCTTTGCATCATCAGCAAACTTGCTGAGGGTACATTCCAACTCTTCATCTAGGTCACTGATGAAGATGTTGAAATATGGTGGAAATCCTTGTCCCTAGGTCACCACTGCTGTTCACTGCCAAATGACTGTCCTGCCTCTTGTCCTCTGAATCTTCCTCTCGGTCCGGACCCAGCTGCTCAGGACCAAGAGGAGAGGCTGAACATATTTGCATGGAAAATATCCCACATTATCACAGTCAGGGCAGAAAGAGGAGTTCAATCTCCACCAGTCTGGACAGTGCCTTAAACCTGGGGCAAAAGGGAAGCACTGTTTGTTGTAGTTCTGACCACACCAGGTTTATTTTGGCACTTCCTCTGGTGCTATGGGGGTTCAGGAGCTGTCTATTTAAAATCTCCATATGGAGTTCTGAGAGAAGGCAGGCAAATTTTTCATCAGAACTGGAATTTCAGAGTGTGTGTAGTGCTCAGGGAAATGGCTGGATAATTAAGGAGGAACCTGTTTCATTTAGGTGCCTAACAGGGGCTGCATCCTGGAAAACAGGAGTGGGTCACAGCCTGGGGCTCAGGCAGGTTTTAGAAACTTGCATTATCAGTTCAATGGGATTTAAGCAGACAGGATAACATTTACTGAGTGGATGTGTCTTGCTTTCTTGATTTCTGTTCCCTCTCTTTGTGATGCATATTACCCTCACTATAGCTTCTTCAATGCCATTATCATTAAATGGTATTTTCTCAAAACCCTGATCTTTATTTTCAAAGAAGTGAGTAGGCTTAGCCCCAGCAATCCCCAAGATTTCATTTCTTCCTCTCATTATAACCTTCTTAGAACACTGTAAGTGGTAAAGATGACACTTCAGTCATCTCTCAGATAAAACCATCAGGGTTAAAGGGCACCAGTAGATGTGAAACTGTGAAAAGTTTTGACCACTGGAGGTGACGCAAACTTGAATTTCATCACATTAAAGCCAGAACATTAACCCTACCCTGCCCCAGTCTTTGTTCAGTTATGAACATTAAATACTTGCAAAGGGTTTCATACATTTCATACAATGCCCCAAACAATCCCCTTTGGAATTCACAATAATCTGGGAGCTGGGAAAGAACACAGTAGGGTAACAAACACATCTATTTTGTTTTGAACTATTGTTTAATTTTTGTATTTGGCACCTAAGTATACCTGCATGACTTTTTAAAAACAAATTGTTGATCAGAGGTAGAAATAAATTGTTGTCATTGTAATTTCTGGGCATCTTTATCTTTTCTTCATGGCTTTATGCTTTTCTACACAACATTTTATAAAGTCTGTGAGATTCTTTGGGATTTGACATTACTTGGGATTCAGGGTCCCCTGGAAAGAGCAAAACTGAAAATGGAAATCAATGCCACCTGACTGGCTTTGATGCTTTTATAAATCACATTAAATAACTGCTAGCAACTCAGCTATTCAAGTAAAGTTGTGAATTTTACTTCAGTTTTTCACTTAATTTATCTGTTCTCAGTGCTCATAGAAATAAAACTGAGGACACATCAGCAACCAACAGAAACAAACATTTGTATATTTTAAGGGTTAGGTCCAGCACTATGGACTTGGGAATTTTTCACTTTTCCAAGGAAATCAGTTATGTTAGTTAACTCCGACTCAGCTTTTGTAAATTCTTTCCTGACGAGTTTGCACCAATGTGCTGCCCATTTTCTCTACAACCCTGAATTTGGTTTTGTCTGTGCTTGGATTTCTAGTTTATAAAGCTATCATTGCATGGGTTTTTCTTATAAAACCTTTAAAATACTGTCTTGTACTGGCTTCCTTCTGCTCATCAACTATACACCTCATATAGCTTATATATACTTCATATACTATAGACTTCATAGTCTGAGAGAGCTAAAAAAATATCCAAGTCTCTCAGAAACCTGGGAAACAGGCCAACAGACCTGGAGCCTACTGTTCAGCTGCCCTATTTTCTTCGTTTTCTTTCTTAACCTGTTCCGCCGCTCATCCTTTATTTCATTAATTTTTCAGATTCTGCCTGCAGGACACTTCTCTGTTTCTGGCGTGCTCCCCGTGGTCTCTCTGGCGAGCACGCCGAAGGGAAGGCAGCGCGGGCTTCCCAGCAGCCTCTGCCACTAACTTCCCCTCCCGACCACATATGGAGATGACAGTGTCTCCCATTGACCTCTTGTTCCATGTATATTTGTTAAATCTGTTATTGTTTGTCCTTACAGCTTCTGCAATTTTCTCTCCATTTCCACTTTTGGCTTATGTGATCGTCCCCTTTTTTGCTTATTTTTTAGACTTGTTTATCCCTGCTCAAAGTAATGACCCCATTGATTTATCTGTCTTGCATGCCTTTATCCGTTCTTTTATTGCTTACTGCATTTCCCTGGTCAGCTGTGTCTTATTTTCCCTTCATGCTTCAGCCCTCTTGGCTTTCAGTGCAATATGTATTTGGGCTTCCTCAAACACACTTTTGAATATTCCACGCTGCTTTGCTCTGTGTCTCAGTCATCTCTGGTTTTCTGAATCTGTCATGAATAATTCTTGTTGAAAGAATGTTGTTGGATTTCATAGTGGTAAGCTCCAAGACAACATACAAACATTAAAAATTGAAGAAACTGAAGAAATAATATATGAATTTATACTCCTTAGTTAGAAGATGATTTATAGTATTTTTTTATCTCTCTCACAATTTTTCTTCATTAAAAAACACACAATACTACTCACTGATACATTCAGTAGGAGCTTTCTTCAGGAAATAAATATTTCTTTCCCAGAGTTGAACTTCTTAATTTTTAATACATTTTATTACTAATTTAATATATTTTTCAACATAATTAACAAGGCTATTATTTCTAAGCTATAATAATTAAACATATATAGAGAGTATAGGACCACAGAACTACAAGGGATTTTCTAAACCAGATTACTGATTAATATTCTCCCTTCCATGATATGCCAACTCACACATCAAAGGTGGGACATGACACCTATGTCTGGAGGACACTTTCCTCGCAAAGCGTCTTACTTCACTACACGAATTATTAAGGGAGCTTATGTGAGTAATAAAGGTTCAGCCAACTTTAAATACCTAGTTTAGATAAAGTGATTCTTATCTGCTGTGTTTATTCTTTTTTCATTTATATCTCTTTTCCATTGAATCATAGAATCATAAAATAGTTTGGGTTGGAAGGGACCTTTAAAGATCATCTAGTCCAACCTCCCTGCAATGAGCAGGGACATCTTCAACTAGATCAGCTTGCTCAGAGCCCCATCCAACCTTTGAATGTAGTACCACCTCTCTGGGCAACCTGTGCCAGTGTCTATTATTTCAGAAGCCTCATGATGTAAGATCCAAGTCAAGAAAAATCAGATGATGGCATTATTATGCCCTGAATCTGAATAATATTTTTCCTTGGAGGATTGTTATCTTTTTTTTTCTCATTAGTACTTTGAAAAATCTTACAAAATGCTTTTTCAATCTAAAAAGTGACCCCAGCAACAGTGCTCTCATTCTTTCTTTTTTCATGTGAGAATTTAATTTAACATAAACCAAAACATTTGGTAGGTAATAGAATCTAAAAATTTACTATATAGACACCTAGTGAGGTTATCAAAAACATTTAATGAAGCACTTAAGTATGTGAAGTGGCACAGAGGTGGAATTTTATCATATACAGTTGAGGATAGCAAATTAGAAAGATCCTGCTTGGAAGCAAACTTCTGCTTAAGGCTTCAGGCAGAAAGTTCCCAAGGCACTTAGACCTGTCCCACTGGATATCGTATTATTTTGGTTAGGACTAGATAACTTCCAAGTCCATATCTCCAGATTAAGACTTTTAGGGTACTGAGAAAACAAGCATTTTGCAGATAAGTCCTCTAACAAATCAAATCTTCAAAAAATGTGCAAACCTAATTAATTTACATAACACTGCATCCTATTAAAATACTCTCAAAGCAGTGACTTTTAGCTTTAAAGCGTCAATATTATCAACTGATAGCAGTTGACCAGAATATAAATATTACGATTCCACAGCTTAAATTCCCTGCAGTCCAGGAGTGCATATTCCCAGCAGAATATGCACTATTATGAGGAAGAGCTGGTAGCACTCTTGTGGAAGCTGGACCACTGAATTGATAGGAATGAAAGAATCCTAATAAATTCAGAAAAACAGATTGACTCCAGCCTAGCAATTTGCCTACTCAATGGTAAGAATAAACTCCTTCAGTGGAGGACGGCTTTCCATTCAGATTTAAATGACTGTTTAAAGTATTCCATATTACTACAGGAATGAGCAACAAACCCAGTGGACAGTGGTAACTGTGAGGCGGTAGAGTCAAACTTCTTCGTGGGAAATTATTTTTGCTCTCTAAGCCACACTGGTCAGGAATCTTTCCTACCGCCCAAAATTCCCACGCAATGCCTGCATGCTATCCTGGAATACAGGAGCTATTGAGTCAAACCTTCCCAGGCTGTGAAAGGTAAAGAACTTGACTAAGTATTCCAATCATTAAGCTATAGAAGAGAAAACTGGGAGAGCAAGTCAAAGTTCAAGAAGGACATGGAATTTTTTGAGCTTTTATTTCACAGAAATTGATAATTGCAGCCTACAAGTAAAAGTTAGGATACACTGGGTTTGGTGCTTCCAACCAGCTGGATTAAAATTCGCTGTGCTAGCATCCCGCCTGCTATGAATCCCCATCTAGAAAACTAAGCTACCTGAATCTGCTTTCCAGGAGCCTTCTGGCAACTGAGCCAGAGCTTTGAATTCTGTTCCAGAATTAGGCATGCTTCTCACAACCATTGCACTGCCAATCACCATAGCATCTAGGGCCTCTTACAGAATGACTGCCCTCACCCCTACCTTCTCAGTTGAGGTTAGGCACTAATCCAGAGTCAGTGCTTTGGAGAATCCGTGTTCACATCCATGTTTTACATGCTTAAATATCTTTGGGGGGCCCAAACGACTGTGTTTCTATCTACTTAAACTATAAGTAACAAATACCTTTCAAAAACCAATAAACTCATTGCTACAGTTCTACTGTATTTCAGACTCTCCCACAAGCTTCTGCTTCTAGTTCAAAAAATCAGATTATTATACACAGGGAGTGCTTTTATAAGTGCAGTGTCAAAACACACCATCTTTACTTCATTTATTTGTACTGAAGTTTGTTGACTTTTCAGATTAGGTATGTATACAATAGTATTTCAGTTCAGTGAAAACTATTAATTTACCTGAACAGGTACAAGCTTGACTGATAGGAATGAGTGAAATGTAGAGCATTCTATCCTTTTTTCCTTCTGGAGTTTCCAATATTTGTGCACTGCATTATGGAACAGTAAGAAAAACTACAAAAGTGCTCAGAAACGTGCTGGATCTCAAAAGGTAAAGGTAGAAGATGTGATATTTTCTTCACTGAGCTTTGAAAGCCAACTCGATCCTTTTGCACTTCATAGCCTTTTTAAACACACGAATCTACTTATATGAATGGCGTTATTTAACTAAATAAGCCCTAAAAAAAAAAATACTGTTTTTAAAAAACAGCAGTGTAAAAAGAGGTTAGGAGTAAAAAAGAACATGAGAATAGGATGATGTGCCAGAAGTAAATGATTGAGCTCAAAACCTAGAAATTCAAATATTGAAATATGTATTTTTAAACAAAATAAAGCAGACTAGCTTTGATGTAACAACTACAGTCACAGTAACTTAAGTCAAAGTGAGGATCTTTTATTTAATTGGATCCCATACATGTCCAAAGTGAAGCACATCACCACCCCAATTCACTGAGACTCCAAACTGAACCCTGTGATTAACAGTGGCAAATTTACTGGCTAATCTGCCCTCTCGCTGGTGAGACTGTTTCACCCATCACCAAAGTCTCTGCTCTTGGGACATGACAACTGAAAGTAAACTTTCAGTTTTGCAATAATTCACCCATTTGACCAATAAGTTTATTGAATTGGTTGAATTCCATAGCTGTTCAGTGAAGAAAAATGAGGTACAGTAGCATATGTCTAGGTGGTGTACACAGGAAAAATCTCAGCCCTGGAGAGCTCATTTAAAGCAAGATGTAAAAAATAAATGTTAAAAATCATGAAACTAAAAAATTATGTATCAGCACAGGTTAGTAAAGTACATGCCCTGCAGTTGTAGATTGTTCAAAAGTATGTAAATAAATCAATATAATATCTGATTGCCCCATGACTTATGATGTCATGGATGGGGTTCATCTCTCACCTACCCCTAGGCTTCTAAAACCTAAGTTTATACATGTCACGTTAAGCTTCCTTCATAAGTCAATGCAGAGAAACTGGAACCTCCTGGGAGACAATTCATCTCACCTTTCTTAAGACACTTTGCCTACCTCTCCACTGACAATAAAGGGAGTTAATAGTGATTAACTTATATTTCTACCACTAAGGAATCTGATAAAAGTGAGAGAAATCCAAGCTTTTTTTTTTTTTTAATATTCCATGTCCATTCCCAACAAAGACAGTACTCGTCAGATTTTAAAACAATGCACCACAATACAGAATCACAGAATCACAGAATCACTAGGTTGGAAAGGACCTTTAAGATCATCAAGTCCAACCATTAATCCGGCACCACCATGTCCCCTAAACCACGTCCTGAAGCGCCACATCCACACGTTTTTTGAACACTTCCAGAGATGGCGACTCCACCACCTCCCTGGGCAGCCTGTTCCAATGCCTGACCACCCTCTCAGTGAAGAAATTTTTCCTAATATCCAATCTAAACCTCCCCTGGCGCAACTTGAGGCCATTTCCTCTTGTCCTATCACTAGTTACTTGGGAGAAGAGACCAACACCCTCATCGCCACAACCCCCTTTCAGGTAGTTGTAGAGAGCGATAAGGTCTCCCCTCAGCCTCCTCTTCTCCAGACTAAACAACCCCAGTTCCCTCAGCCGCTCCTCAGAAGACTTGTGCTCCAGACCCCTCACCAGCTTCGTTGCCCTTCTCTGGACACGCTCCAGCACCTCAACATCCTTCTTGTAGTGAGGGGCCCAAAACTGAACACAGTAGTCAAGGTGCGGCCTCACCAGTGCCGAGTACAGGGGCACAATCACTTCCCTACTCCTGCTGGCCACACTATTCCTGATACAGGCCAGGAAATACTTTCATAAAGAGCCAAAACCCTGCTGCTTTCCTTTCCACAGCTGCTGTATTACTTAACGTGAACTCTCCTCCCTACCGCTTAGCTATCTTTTCAAGACTACCTGCATGATCCGTTGTCAGACACATGCTGTAGTTGCACTCTAATCTTAGGATGGCAAATACCCAACTTAACTGTGCGTTCAAGAGCCGGAAGCCACAATTGATTATGTCTTGTTGCCAGACCCTTGAATACAGGGACTGATTAAAGAAACTAGGATAGTGCAAAGAGTACGGGTTTAATGACTCATATTGATTCATTAGATGAAATGCATATAATCAAGTTTTGCTAAGTGGCTATTGATCCTGCACACTTCAATGTTGATTTAGATGTAACCCAGACACATCAAAATGGGAACATGCAAAGCCAGTGACCACTTCTGCGCTAACTCAAAGAACACTGACTTCTGCACTAACTCAAAATCCTGAAGTTCACATTTATTTCAGAAATCTAAACTG
The DNA here is from genome assembly GCF_964289735.1 of Phaethon aethereus. Lineage (NCBI taxonomy): Eukaryota > Metazoa > Chordata > Aves > Phaethontiformes > Phaethontidae > Phaethon > Phaethon aethereus. The sequence goes on along the minus strand of NC_138576.1, from coordinate 21,209,010 downwards.
GAAGAAAAACTCCAGGAAAGAAAATCCTCTATTTTTCTACATACAGACAAGAATGAGGTTGGCTACATTGAGCTAAATCAAAGCAGTACCTAGAGCTGCCAAGATATCCAGATTTGTGTGTATCCTGTGTTTTCAGCCTCAGTGGTAATGACAACTCTGTTTACAGGTAGAGGGCAGGCCATTTTCCAATTTATTTGTTTCTCATGATAACATGATATCATAAAATGGGAAAAGTTCATAATCAATCATTCACCAATTTGAAAGGGTTAGAATATGCTACAAGAGCGCATCTATCGGTTACAAAAGATGTTTGCATAGTCACAGTGTTTGAGTCTTGGACATGATATGAAATCTTTCTATTCCAATATTTTAAATGCAATTGCTTTTAAGCAATTCAGCATGCTAAGTTCAAGCATTCAAAAATCAAGGAAATAAAGCGCTGGAAATCAAGGGTGATTCATGTAGTTATACTGTCAATCATTTAACAACACAGCTAGATATGTATTAGTAGAATCAACACCCTTAGATGCAGACTCAATAGATCATATTTAACAACAACACAGCAGGTCAAACTATCATTCTAGCATGTACTTAAGTATTGAGTAATAGAATACGCTGTCATTTTATTGCGTCTCTAATGTAGGGCTACTATAATGAGACTATCAGCTACTGATTCCTATCACAAATAGTCCTTCCATCATCTCTACATAGATACACAATAGCACTGGCTCACAACTTAATTTTAACTAAAAAATATCTATGTCACAGAATTAAGAAATACAATACACCAATTTCCCTGTATCTATAGCAATAAGTATTTTACTGGATCAAGAAAGCTAACGACTACAGAATATAACCAATGGAAAGGAATAATACTGTGGAGCAGACTTCTAACACAGGACTGTCATCAGTAAACATCTGAAATTACAGAAAAAAATGACAAAAAACAAAGTGATACAAGCTGCAACCACTTCAGTGCTTATGTACTGGATTCTCACCTCCAGCATAAGCTACAGGATACCGTTCTTTGTCTTGCACGGTTGGTTAGGAGTCATTCAAGTGTGAAACACTCTAAATTCTGGTTGTTAGAGGATTGAGACGTTTAAATCTTCCTATTTTGAAAAAAAAAGCAAAAAGATTGTGCCTTTCCATAACACAGAGAAAACATGATTATTCTGAAACAGAATAGAAATGACAGCATTCTCTCTACTTTACTGCCTTATGGAACTGCAGCTACAATTGGTCTCCTGGTAAAAATGTTAACCACTATTAATATGCATTTAGCAAATATTATTACGAAGGAACTGAAAGTTTGTCCTCCATGTTAACTTTTAAGGGTGCTTGCTTTCTTAGTGGGCTCTGCACCAAAAAGGATACCATAAATATCTGTTTAACATAAAGAGGATTTCTAAAATACCTTTGTCATCATGCCTCCTTGAGCCTAATTTCTAGGACTTTTTATTTAAAAATAAAAATCTTTGTACTAGCTGTTATGCCTGCCCATTTACTACTGCATACAAAATTATAACCCCAAACTTATAACCAAGACTTTATCTTCTTTGCTCTAGATGGACACAGGTATTTTAGTATTATGTAATTTTCAACAGTCATTAAGAGTCTCTATTAGCAGTTCCTATCAGAGATGCATTAGAACAATCTTGGGTTCTAGACCCATACAATTCTCCTGCCCTAACTTTTGCACAGTGTGGCATTAATGGGGCACATCCTTCATGAGACACAAATATAACAGCTGATGTTTTTCCATCCCATGCAAGTACAAGGCAGGTATTGTGGATCATTATTCTCCCCTCTGAGAAAATGCTTCTGCACACCCCCTGTTCTCTGCCATGATTTACACCCCGAAAGGCGTATATTTGCTTACGCTAATAATCTACCAAATTAATCCCCTTCTGCAGCACATAGAAGTTGCTTTTTCAGGGGGTCTTGCAGGTAGCATTTCAACTAAGATACAAGCTCACCTATGGTAAATAAACTGGTTCAAGCTGTTGGCAGACTCAAAGGACAAACTGTATCTCTTACATTCAGTTCATTTTTTTTCACCTTATTTTTTTCATGATTAGAAGAATTAGAAATACTCTGGTCTGAAAGCTTACCTACTGGCTTAATTGCATGACTCCAAAAGCCAGATGTCTAGACAGGGTCCTAGATGGCTTTGCCTTTATCTGGCCTTTTTTGATATATTTGATGAAAGGAAGGATGCCAGTTCAGGAAAAAAAAATTAAAACGCAACTGAATCCAATCACATTCTAGTCAAGAATAGTGAAGCTCCAACTTGACTCATATCACGATAAAAAAACCCCCAAAAACTATGGTATATAAAGTTACTTTTTATAGCTGACAGTGAGTTCTATTAGACTGTAGAAGAGTCTTCGAAGGAAAATGAAAATAGCCTCCCAAGGGAGTGGAAGCCCCACACAGCATGACTTAAATGTGGCAGCTGGGTTGTGGGTGGAAATGGCGGTTTCCACTGAAAATCTGCTGCCAATATACCTCCTATGGTTAGATTTCACAGGGAAATGTGGCAGTTACCCCTTTCTGTAAGTTCAGCTGCTCAGTTTTAAAGATGCACAGACTGGAAAGGTAGCAAGGGTCAACGACTGAATAGAGAAAGGTCCAGAATGACGTACTGTCCAAGGACCAAAGGGTAAAATTGGGAAATAGCTGGAAGTACAAGTACGTAATGGGAAGATGGCAAGAAGAGAAACAGATTCTTTAGTTTTATAAGATGAAAGGCAACTTTTTAGAAAGTGTATGCTGCTTCAAAGACTACTTTTAATTTTTTGAATAGTTGGAGGCATTCGATGCTTAACGCTTATGTCTCATTGAAAGTCAGTTAGCAATGTGTTAGTCACTTTTAAAAATGGTCCCTATATATTTGGGGCACAAATCTATAATAGGAATAGTTGTGGTAACGTTAAATGTCATCACACTTAACTATAAAGTACTTAAGTTTAGATGATTAAGTTCCTTAGTGAATAAATTCCCCAATGGTAATATATAGGTATATAAGCATGGGAGTCACTATAGCAAGCGTGTGGACTGTGGTATATCTACACTAAGAAATATGAAGTACCACAAAAAGAATGTTTCCCAAATCACTTTCTTGTTGACGTCTGCATCTACTTGCAACTCTGACTTAGGCGTCATCTTGAAAATATGACTCATAATCCAAAAAGACATTTTCTGATGCAAGTACAAAAATCATGACTGTAGCATGGATGGCTACTTTATTGCTCTCTGTTTTGATACAGGCAGTGTGGTACTGTTCTCTGCCTTTTTTTTAACAACTCAGGTAGAAACAATTGTAAAAAAATGTAAGACCTTTTCTTTTTTTTTCTTTTTTTTTCTGGAACCCAATCAACCTGTTGTGACTCCAAATCTGGTTCCTCTAGAGGTGTCCTTCATCAAACTAGCTTTTCCCTCTCTTTCTCTGTTCTCTGTAGAAAACCTCACGTTCCTTCCTGTCCACAGACCTGGTTTCAACAGCCAGGACAGAAGGCAGCCTCATCCTAGTCAGTCTTTGCCTGTCATCCTTTTGGTATGGCTCTGGCTTGGGAATTAACAACGTGCTTGGGCCCACTCAGGCTGATGGAGGAACCAAAGCAGTACGTTGCTTCCTGAAGTAGCATTCTCTTTGCTGGTCTAGGATGTACCAGTATCACAAAATTTTTCGGTGAAAGGGGATGTGACTCCTATGCTGTCTATAGAAATCAGTGCTGTCCCTGCACATTAGTGTGAGCAGAGAATGCCTGCTGTGCCTACCGGATCAGAAGATGCTCGTATAAATACACGTGGTCTGCAAATCTCAAATGTTCAGGCATGTAGAAAGCACTGAGCAGCACAGCACAGCTAAGCTGGCAGCACTTCTGGGCATACGTAAATAGGTTTTCTGTTACAAGTCTGATCAACTACAGACGTGGGATTTTTGTGGATCCTTCTCTTGGAGTTCAGTTCCTAAGCTCTGTTGTGCTCTAGTAGTTTGTGCTTACATTCTGGTTTACATGACGAAAAGCTTTTAGTGAAAATCACAGATGCAGTAATTTAACAGTGGAAAACATTTTTCTCTCATTCTCTAATTAACAGGTTAATGTGCTAAACAGAAAGTGGGCCAGGTATCGGAAGACATTTTAGTGTCCATAATACCTAGAAGGTTTTGAAGGTAGGGATGATAAGCTGCATAGGTATAATGTCACTTCAAATTGTCTGATATCATGCAAAGTTATATTGTAATGTAGCCAGCAGGTAAATCTTTCCTGACTTTTCACCAGATGATTCTAAATTTCATTATGGCTTAAAAAATAGGGAGTTTGGTATCATCACTTTTTTTTTCAGACCAGCTAAGAAATTTTCATCTTCCTGGGGAGTTTTTGGGTTTTCTTTACAGACTTCTATAGCAACATAATGACAAACTTCTCTGGTGTAAGAGGAATGAAATTCTATTTCTACTTACACAAGAGATCAGCTTAATCCATAGTACACATAAAAAGTAAAAAAAAAAAAAAAAAAAAATTGCTACTAGCAAATCTAAACTAACCGTAATAGTTCTGTTGTGGTTCTACCCAAGCTGCCCACTAGACTGCGATTTGTAAATCTGACAAACTGCTATAATTTTCAATGAACAATCAAAATCATAGTAGAAAGAAAAAGCTAAATGTTTGCCCTGTTTTATAGTTTTGCTTAAATGCTAACATTTAAAATAAGTGGTTCCAGTTTTAGTCAATGCCATTTTAACTGTTCAGTCCTTCCTCCTACATCCTTTTAATAACGTAACTGGAAGCAGCAAGGTTGACTGCTAAGATATGAGGTTAACACAGTAGTCAGAATTTATTTGCATTCTTTCTAAAACAATATTTGTTTTATAACTCTGACTCAGTTTCTGAGCCTGTCTTTCCCTGTGAGCTCCTTAGGTCTCACAAGCTAAGCAAAGCCAGGCCATGTCAGTTCTGAGTATGTCAGTATTTCCAAGGAAGACCTAGGTGCTGCAGAGACAGTACCATGACTCAGAAAGCAGTACACTTTCCTTGCCAGTAGCGCTGAAACAAATTCTTAGCTCACCCTCGTGGAAGGGACAGAAGACTAAAGCTAGTAATACCTTATGTCACATGGAATTAAAAAGAAGAGCTAAGTGTCTGTGTTTTAAGAACTAGGAATGCTAATTCCAAAGCCCTGCTCAAAATAAAGTCATGCAATTGCATTCTGTCAGAATTATTCCTACATTTTCAGTCAGATAAACAATCTTTTTTTTCACTTTTCACCTAAATTCCTATGCACTATAAATGCGAGCTGGTAAAAAGTTGCTACGAGCAGTTTTGTGAGTCAATATACTATTGTGAATGCATTATAACATCATAAACAATATGACCTTTGGTGTCATTTGAAAACAAATACTTAACATCACAAAATGCACTGAGGGTACTGTGTTAACGTTTGTGAAATATTTTCAAATTAACAGTTGAAAAAACTTTATGAGCATAAAATACAGTTACTGTAGTAAATTGGCTGCAGAGCAGCCATCCATCTAGTTGGGGCTTTGCATCTTCTACTTCCTTTCACAAAGTATGGGATATCCAGAGAATTCTCTGAGAAATAGGTTTCAAAACGAGTTTTTTTGTTTGGTGGCTAGCAACATGCAAACATCTATAGGACTTGTGTCAGAGAATATTCATCATATATGTCATTATAGATGACATATCCTGTTGTTTGAGATTACTGTTTTTTTGTCCCCTTCTCCTGAAGCAGTCCTTATGGTTACTAAGAACCAACAAACTGTTAATCCTCATTGATCATCACAGAAGAAACCATGCCCAAGCCAGCTCTACATTAAACAGTATGTCAGTAATTCTACACATTATTCTTATTGTCCCTGCAAATACCCAGTTACAAGAGATCACTTGCTAGTCTTCGCGTAAATGAACTTCTAACACAAGAAGGATGGTCTAAAGCAAAAGGCACTGGAGTAGAATTCAGAGGCATGACTCAACTTCTGTCTCTGACGCAAATTCCTTGTGTGGTAGCAGAGTCACGAACTGCTAGTTTACCAAGGCAGCGAATGCATTACAGCTCTTAGTTTCTATGCATAGCTGCACAGTGAAATTCAAAAAACCGAGTGAGGTATGTCTGCTCCTCTTCTAATACCCAGGGACATGTAGGCACTTAACACACAGCAGAATCCGGACTGGAGGAAGGTATTTTCTCTAGTGGGGGATTTCCGCTCCTGGAATTAATCACCTTAAGCCTTATTTTTTCTTACAGAAACAGAAATTAACTCAGTCTTTTGACTAGGAGATGGTCGGGAGGAATCACGATCCCAGTCTTAGCCAAGTCTAATCTAGAACATACAGAAACATGTGAGAAATTTCTGTTTAATATTCTCTTTTGCCAGGGGTAACTGAAGCTTCATTTTACACCTCTCAGAAGACTGCTTGCTCATGAGGTTTTACAGTTATCTGGGTTGAAAGTACCCACTTCTCTAATACTTCATGCAAAAGAAAACATTTACATCTTTGCTACCAGTGAAGGATTCATTCCATTCCTCTCTAAAATGAGTGTCTGTTGTCTGTATGAAGTGCTAATGCTGGGACTGGAAATAGGGTTCTTCTCTCTTCAAGTGACTTCTCAAAGTTACGAAACTATATTGTTCCCTCTTCCTTTTGGATATATATTGTCCATAAAATAAGAATGGATCAAGAAAAGAGAATACAAGCATCCTGACACCTTAACTTCTTTACAACCATTGCAACTTCCCAGAAGATCGGAGAAATGTGTCCTAACTCCTATTGGCAAACAATAAGATAGTGAGCGAGTGCCATGTTTGCATGGATCACAAATTGGAGGACTTTAAAAACACTTGCTACACTGAAACAAGCAGATAAGAGATTAAAGATGTATTAAATATGCTACATACTTAGTATGAAATAGGTATCATCGTGCCCAAATAAATATTTCCTGGCAGAAGACTAGAAATACGGACAAGCTTAATGTTAAAAGTACATGTCTACTTTGATTTCAGCGTTAGAAACAAAATAAGGGAGGCATGATAAGGGTCCACCCTCTGGACTGGGTGACTTAAAGCAGAAGTTGAATGCATGCTGGTTTTAGCGCTAGCCTTTATTCTGGACACCTATTCCCCATTCACAAGGTATAGGCAAGATTTTCTCCTGGAGACATTATCAGGGTGAAAAACAGTAGCAGGTGCGTATCGTTGGTGAATTTCTTTCACAAGTATCAGTTGGATAGAAAAGCATTCATTCCCTACTTGTTCATCCAATTTAGTGGCCTGCTTATTACCTTAAATAAAAAAAATTGATGGCAGTGAAATCTGTCCCAGCCCCAGGGAACTGAACTTAAAAAAGCCGTTATAAATGGCTGGCATTGGCATTTAAAGCCAATCACATCCTGTCCTGTCTCATTTGGCTTTATAGTATTACAAACTTTATCATAAATCATACATTTAAGACACAGGCCTAACTTCAATCACAGGAATATTTTCTCTTAGGCATTACAACCCCTTCTCCACTCTTCCTGCATACTTACAGTGTGGCACTGCTGGTTCTTGCAGATAACGAAAGGACATTAGGTTCTGCAATCCCCTTCCATGTAATCAGTGAGCTTCAAGGTTTTCTTGGGAAGGTGATTCAGGTGAGTAGCCAGGAAACCAACTTGGTAGGTCCACTCATCTGGTTGAAGTTATCACCGTTTACAGTGTCCTAAGCTGTATGGTGCTGAGGAGATCTTCAGGAGCTATCTATCCCCTGGGCATTTGATTCTGTACTGTGCACGTATTTATTTAGATTTATTATTGTCATCAAAGATGGCTCAGGAGTACCTCTCCCTTCCTAGTCCTGACACCACTAGAAGCAGTATTTCATATCAACCACTAATAAGAAATGATGTCTTTGAAAGGGCTGTCTCAACTTATTGAAAAACTTCAATACAAGTCTTTAAAACACATAATAGTGTATTTTTAGGGGAAAAAAAAATCCCACCAAATTATTTCTTTTTTCTCTTTTTTCCTACCACCTTGTTTTTGTTTTCTCACTTCTTTACTTTTTTGTGCATCTCTTACTTCTACATATATATCTATGTGCATTTTTCTGCTAGCATGGTCTAGTGATTTAAGACATGCAGAAAGTAGATGGACTTTGGTTTCTGGTTCCTTCACATTTGATTTAGTTTCTTGTTTTCTTCGCATTCTTTTGATAGAACAGGCAATCCTTAGGGTGCCTGATCTCACAGAATATGAATATTTGAAAGAAAGAGATAATTACACCTTTAGTTAATTTTTTACTTATATGATTTTCCCTGCCTCTTTTTTGATGATTCTAGCAGAGTTCAGATCATTTTCACTGAGGTGGAGAATAAGGTGCAGGGCAACGCTATTCTCTGATAGCATGTGTGCCACCTACGGATAAAACTTTTTCAAAGTCATCTATGTTATTTGTGTTGGCGTGGACACTGCAGCAAGGAATAAGATGGGATTCCCTGTCTATCCAGCTGCCAGTATTCACCAGTAAATTCTCCTGTCTCCAAAGCCCTGGCCTGGGACGCTGCAATCCACAGGCCATTTTTCAACTGCACAGGCAGTAGCTATGCCACTGCTCAGCACTGCTGGTAGGAGGATGCAGGCAGCTCCAGAGTTCCCTGAACCCAGAGCACAATGTTGTCCATGGCTTTTCGGGTTTAGTGTAAGGCTCATAACCATGTGTATTGGGTTTGTGTGGCAAGGTTTTGGTAGCAGGGGGGCTGCAGGGGCGGCTTCTGTGAGAAGCTGCCAGAAGCTTCCCCTGTGTCCGACACAGCCAACGCCAGCCGGCTCCAAGAGGGACCCGCTGCTGGCCAAGGCCGAGCCCATCAGCGATGGTGGCAGCGCCTCTGGGGGAATGGAGTTAAGAAGGAGGGAAAAAAAAGCCAGGCAGCATTTGCAGCCGGAGAGAGGAGTGAGAACATGGGGGAGAACAGCCCTGCAGCCCCCAGCCCAGAGCAGCAGGAGGGGCAGGAGGGGCTCCAGGCGCCGGAGCAGAGGGTCCCCGGCAGCCCCTGGGGAAGCCCACGGGGAGGCCGGCTGTGCCCCTGTGGCCATGGAGCTCCACAGGGGAGCAGATCTGCACCCGCAGCCGGGGAGGGCCCCACGCCGGAGCAGGGGGATGCCCGAAGGAGGCCGTGACCCCGTGGGCAGCCCGCGCTGGGGCCGGCTCCTGGCAGGGCCTGTGGCCCCGTGGGGAGAGAGAGGAGCCCCGGCTGGAGCAGGGTTGCTGGCAGCACTTGTGAGCCCGCGGGGCCCAGGCTGGAGCCGTCTGTCCCTGAAGGACGGCACCCGTGGGGGGACCCAGGCTGGAGCAGTTGGTGAAGAACTGCAGCCCGTGGGAAGGACCCATGTTGGAGAAGTCCATGGAGGACTGTCTCCCGTGGGAGGGACCCCAGGCTGGAGCAGGGCAGAGGGTGAGGACTTCTCTCCCTGAGGAGGAAGGAGCGGCAGAGACCAGGTGTGATGAACTGACCACAGCCCCCATTCCCCGTCCCCCTGCGCCGCTCGGGGGGAGGAGGGAGAGAAATCAGGAGTGAAGCTGAGCCTGGGAAGAAGGGAGGGGTGGGGGGAAGGTGTTTTAAGATTTGTTTTTATTTCTCATTACTCTACTCTGATTTGATTGGCAATAAACTGAACTAATTTCCCCAAGTCGAGTCTGTTATTCCCGTGACGGTAATTGGTGACTGATCTCTCCCTGCCCTTATCTCGACCCACCAGCCTTTTTGTTATATTTCCTCTCCCCTGTCCAGCTGAGGAGGGGAGGGACAGAGCAGCTTTTGTGGGCACCTGGTGTCCAGCCAGGGCCAACCCACCACACCATGACTACATTATCACTAAAATACACATTAATAAACAGATGTCTTAAATATTCCCAGCTTTTTAAACCTCAGAATCAGTATTTTTACAGAAATGTTTCAGAAATAATTCACAATGTATGAAATAGGGAAACCAGAGTTGACGCTAAGTGTAAACCTGTCTTAATGTTAATTTTGTTAATTTTGCTCTACTCTCCAAAAAAATGTTTTGATCCAAAAAGCACTGAAAAGTAAAGTTAGCCTTCCTCTGACACCAACAGTTGTTTAATGGATCTTTTCTTAAATACCAGGTAAATATCAGAGACAGAGTTTTGGGCCCTGTGTTTGTAATAATCCCCCATATATGCTTCTGTCTTTACATCTTAGGATGCCTGAAATCCTCTTTCTGTTTACAAGTGGGGAAACAGAGGCATAGGGAGATGAAATGTCTTGCCCATCACGTGTGAATCAACTCTGTAGATCGTCTTTTCCATTATGAAAAGCACAAATTATTCAACCTCAACTGATTTATTTCTCTCCTAAGAGAACACAATGTTCTCAGCAAAGCTACCAGGCCAACCAAATAAATTTCCCACAGGCAAAGGAAAAATATGTATAGCTACTTCCAGGATCTTGGTGGGGAAATTATCTCCCCGCTATTACTGGATGTTCTATTCCTTTTTTTTTTTTTCCCCTCCTTTTCCATACTTTCTGCATGGCCTTCATTTATTTTATGGCTGATGGCAACATCTCCAGACAGATCCTTCCACAGAAAACACTGTGGCTTCAAGTGGACTGCTGCATGAGAAATATGCCTAGGACCTGCCATTTGAAAGAAAATGAGCATATCATTCCAGCGACGTACAAGCCTGGGGACCCACTGTAGAAAGCACACCCGAAATCTGCTGTGTGCTGCTGCTGCACAGTTGGGTTGGCACTCTCCATGCTCCTGCCTCCGATTTTATTATTTTTCCCCCCTTTATTAGGCTAATACACCTGGCACATCAGATCCTGCAACTTGCTGCCACTGAAATTGCTATTTCCAGTCCAAACGGTGGTAGGAGGAATTGAACTGAGGTTCCTTTGTGTGGTCACCTATAGACAATGGCCACTAGCATGCAGAGCCACATGCCAATTGCTGATGTATATTTGGCTGACGTTTCAGACCCAACTTTGCACCTTTCTAATCATTAATCAACAATCAGACAAAGGATATATTGCTGAGTGCAGACAGCAGCCAATACAGACCTCTAATACATTATGGATTCTCTGTCAGCACATTTATTTATTGTTTGCAGTGTTCTGTTTGAAAATCCCTCTGCTCTTTCATTTTATTTATTTATTTATTTACTTATTTATTTCACTTTAGTTGGATTTAACAAAGCAGAGAAGCTTCATTTATTAACATTTTTTACAAACCTGAATGATGGATGACTTTATATAAAATATATTTATAATATTATTTTTGGTATTTACCACAACTTAACAAAATCTTTAACAAATATATCATTAAGTGAAACAGAATTAAATTGCATGGGCAGTGTCAGATTATGTTTTTTCCTCAGGTGAGTATCCAGTGAATCATTTCATCATTATTTAACACTATAATAAAGGGTGACTATCAGCTTAGAGAGAAATGAATACACATTTGTCTGTACCTCCAGCATTCAGTGGGATTTTTCACAGTATCATAAAAGCAAGCAACAATAAGGACCTCACTGTTCTGTGGCTGGGCTTTAACACAAATGCATCCATGGACCTCGGGTTCTGCACAGCGTGCAACCATGCTCTGCTATCAAATTAATGTTAAAATATGTATGTCCTGGCTTCTGATTTACAATATCATTGACAAATAGTAAAAAGGACAGGCATGCCATAAAGTTTATGGATGGAGTGATGGCATGCACAATGATGTCTCATAAAGAATAAAGGGGGAAAAGTTATTTATTCTTGTGGATTCAAGAACTAAAATACAGATAGACTGGCTGCGTGCACAGAATTTTTCATAAATATCCCACAGTGCACCCTGTTGTACAGCAGCCATACATTAATTAGAGCATTCAGCAGACACTGCAATGTGTTACACTCACCCAAGTGAATCTTCATTTTTCACATGCAGGGCCTTACTAATTAAAATCAGCTTTGCAATTAAATGTGGAAAATTGTGTTAAACTTTCAAGCGTGGTTTAGAAAAAATGTATTTATTTTTAGAGTATTTTATTTTGATGCAAATGAATTCTCCATCAAAGTGAGACCAGTAAAAGGGAGGTATGAGGATTTCTCTTTTTTGTATTATAGATGCTCCTCTCAGTTGCAAGTTGCAATGCTCCACTATCTCTCTGCCAGTACCTGGCCCTGTTCCAATGCTTTTAGTGAGTGCTATCTGTCAAGGCATGAATAATACAGCCCCTAGGCTGTCGGCAGAATCCAAATGAGGCATACATCAGGAAGCAAGCACTCGACTTTAGCTCCAGAACATGCTCCTGTGAAGACAGGCAATTATTCACCCACGGCTGCAGCCATGGCAATCAAACTGGTGGGTGAAAAGGTATATGAAATGAAAAAATTTGAATAAGAAGTATGGCACAACAAGCCACAGAAATTCAATAATTTTCTAATAAGAGAGAGACATTTGAGTCTTTTAATTTCTAAGTTTGGGAGCCTGAATTATTTCACTTACTCTGTTCTAAAATATGGATGACAAAACTACAGTGCATAATGCCAAGGCAATACAAGGGTATGTGGGGCTTTTCCTAATCAAAAGAGCAATGCTAAACTCTAAGGTATTTATACATTCAAAAAGTCTGTTGTATCAAGTGACAAAGCTCATGCTTAAAAATTAAAAGATGGTCAAAACAATTCTATCTGTATAATGTAATAGAAACAAACAGAGGCAGAGTAGTAAAGCAACAAAGAACTGGTTGATAGTGAGTAATCTGGTGGCAAGTTAAAATGCAATGTATTTTATAAGGTTAGGAACAATTCATACATTGTAGTTCTAAATATTTTTTATGACCCTTCTTCATTTTTGAGAGTCGCTTCTTTTTGCAAGACATTGTATCAGTGATTAATGAAAAAAGTCCCTTACAAATGCAATAAGAACTGAAGAAAAGGCATGCAAAATTCCTTGGAACATGAAATGTTTAACTTGGTTTATTTCATCTGAATTCTTATTTTCAGCAGTCAAACTGAAATTCGTGATATAGCAAGAGCTTTATCAGTATTTCCATTTTAAATCTGAAGGTTTTATCATTTGGCCTTAGAATTCATCCTTCACTGAAATTTGATGCATATTGCTTCAGACTCATATTGTGTTTTGTTTTAATTTCTATACAATGGCTTTGCCTGCTTTCAAATATACTCTGATATATGCATTAAATTAATATACATAGCGCTGTGCTAACAGCTCAAGATTCTTTTTAGGGCTCTTATTTGTTAGAATGTGTTTCAGTTCATGTGAAGCATGTGGTATTTGGCAAGTGATTAATCCATTACAGAATCTAATTGGTTTTGTTACTTGACAAAAAAAATATACTATGATGTTAAGAAGCTTTTAAAATAGGCCACTTAATGGAATACAGTTAGGATTTTTATGTGTCTGCATACCTATTTACACGGCAAACCATAGGCATCTATTGGGTATATGATGTGTTTTGAAAAAAAATACTAAATGCAGAGCAACACAGTAGGGTGTAAGATTTCAAAACTGTCATTCACATCTTCTCACTATAACACAGGCCAGTTTGCACTCAGTTACTCTAGAGTAACTATGGGATTTGCACCTGCAGAACTTAGACCAGAAACTGGATTCACTTTTACATTTATATTTGTATACACAGAATATGAATCCTGTTGTCTTTAAAGCTGATTAATGAAACTGGCAAAGTTCCTACTAATTGCAATGGAAGAACGCTTGAATCTACGGTTTTTGTCAGACACTCAGCCGACAGACGTCCTGAAAACACAGTTCTGGGAACACTCTCCTGGTGTGGTTTGAGTAACTGCTATATACCCAGATGGACTGTTCAGAGCTAAAAGTATTCAAGGATCTGGACCAAGCTTATTGTTCAAAGTTAATTCACAGCTCTGAACGTGTGAAGGGTTCTGTTCGTTATTACGCTGCTATGCACAATGAACCTGAAGAGCTACCAAGTGAATAAAACAAACAGCATCGGGAGCATGGTGCAGGGAGAGGCTCTGGTTTTCACTCCTAAGATTTGAATTCTTTGTCTCCACCACTATCTGAATTGTGTCTATGGCTTATTTTTTGGTTTTGTTTTTGTTTTCAGATCTTTCACAACCTTTGTCTGTCTTTTTATCTTTTGGGACCTGAGGCTGCAAAGATACATGCATTTCTTTAACTGCGTGACCTGTGAGTAGTTCAGTTGGCCTCGGGAGCCTGGAAACACAAACAACAGGTAATTAAGTCCTATCTGTGTAAACTCTAACATCTAGGCACTGCTTCATGTTGCGCATCACAGTGCTAGAGGGTCCATGATAGCTTCAGGTTTCTAGGTATTACTAAAATACAAAAAAAAGAGATGAGTCTGCTCTGCAGAAAGCAGGCACGCCACCCAGCTTTGGGCACTTATCTTCATTGCCCAAACTGGGATGCTAATCTTCCTGAACTTTCTTTGCAGTCACTGGAGAGAAGTGCTTTCACCGAGTTAATTTTAGAGATCCTAGCACCCTGCCCTGAAGTGCCCTGCAGAGAACCCTTCCATCTTAGCTGTCTATTAGCACGCCCAACTAACAAGCTAAAAATTAAGCACCAAACTTAAAGAGTCGAGAGCAAAGTACCAAGTCGCACAAGGTTTCACTTCAAACTAAGATCTGACATACAGAAAAAATGAAAAAGATGGAAATGATACAAGAAGCTATTACCACTGTTACCCTAACTAGTATCAGTCTTGTGTCTTCATACACCTCAAAGGAAATATCAATGCCATAAAAGGCCTGCTTGTTTCCCCAGCTAACCCTAACATTGCAGGTCTTTCATAATTAAAAATACAATTGGGGTACAAAACATATGTTAAAACTCTTCTTTAATTTTTACCTGATATTTTATCAGCAGAACAAAATTTCATCCCCTGAATCTGTCTAAAAATTTGAAAGGATATGCTTATTTTAGTTCAAGTTTAATGTAGTCTCTGAACATGGTTTTCACTGTCACATTGATATTACAAGGATAAAATTACAATTAAAAAAAACCCTTGAAATTCCAGAGACTTCAAGATGTTACAGAAGAAAGAGAATTTTGGAGAGCTCTGACTACATCTAGTGGAAGCAAATACATTTCATTCCGAATAATGAGCCAGCCTGGTATTGTGAATGGAAAGGTCTTAACCTCATTAAAATGCTCTGTAGGTCTAAACGGAATTGAGTTAGGCATCAGCTGAGATATGCAATTCCCTGAACACATCAAATTTTTAAGACAGTCTGATTTCTTTGGAAGAAATGTTTGAGGGTCTTTCCCACCCAAATAGCAAAACAGAAAAAGAAATAGATAAATTCCTTCAGATTCTTTCAAAAGCTTAAATTTACTAGATGTTAAATAGTAACACAATTGTAACACAATTACTGGTCTTTTAGAAAATAGATATGTACGTTGCAAACCTCAACAAAGAACTTCGTGTTTTTACACTAAGTAAGACACATATTGGTTAAATATATTTTGATTAGTGGATTGGCAATCAGGGTGACAAGAAAACATAAAAAACCCACAAATTCTTTAGCCAGTTAAAAAAAAGGAATTTTTGATGTGTTTCCAATTTTTATTCTTTGCGCATCCGCCCAAAATTTCATTTAATTAACAGCTCTGAGATTCAGTCTGTTCATGTACTGAGGTAGCAGAATCATGTCAAGAAAGCAAAATACAGAATTAATGTCTCAAAACTGCATGTAATCTCTCCAAACCTCATATCCATACCTTCTCCCTCCCCAAAAAGGGTGATTTTACAGAAACACAGACACATAGATCAAAGTTAGAGCAATTCAGAAGAAAAGTCAGATTATTTTTAAGCTAAAGAGTTTCTTTCTGTATGTTTCAAGACTTCTGCTTTTGAAATCTGCATGCAAATCCCATGAAGTGTAAAGAAATGTATGTAGCTACAATGTTGTAACTAGAAAGGACATTATAATCATGTCATTTAACTGTTGACTGCTCGTGAAATTTCTGAGGGAAAAGAAGAATTTGGTGTCATTCATCAATTACTGATGAGGCTTGTATTTACATGAAGAAAATGGACAAAAAACCCCCATGGTTTGAAATGAGGAGCCACAAGTGAATTTAAGAATTATTTACGAAGAATTAAGAAGAATTATTTTGGTTACTTTTCCTAAATCGGTGTTCCAATCTAACCAATCCTTTAAATAACCACAGAAATGTTACCACTTCTATGAGTGAGAAAAAGACTGGGAAAAGAAACTTAAATATAATTATTTTATGTTTTGTATTGTTTAAATGTAATTCAAAATAATTTTAATATCAGGGATATCACTCTTCTTGTTCTAATTTTGAAAGTATTTTCTGAACTTGTCCTTAAGCTTCATTCACTGTTAAGAAAAAAGGCACACAAGTGGACTGAGTGGCACTGAGTAGACTGACATGTCACTGGTTGGTATCTTTTCCTGTTTCAAATAAATGCCTTAACCACAAATGTATAATTTCAATTTAACTCATAAAAATTATATGCCCTCATTACAAAGCAGTTATCAGATTTGGTGAGAAATATGTGCTCTTGTAAACTCCACGAGTGCTTTAAAACCTGAAAAAGTCAAGAATGGAAAAAAATCTTAACAGCTTCCGAAGAATTTAACACTGATTTGAACACCTCCCTCTATTCAGAAGAGAGATGGCCAAAACATCAGCCATTTTATCTCCTACAACAGGCTGCTGTATAAAATATTTTAAATGAAATGCACAGCACATCAGAAAAATTCATATATTCTAGAGCTGTTAAATTTTCAAAATATTGCACAAGAAATTCATGGACATCTGATTCAGGGAAGGAATGCTGTTTATACAGCAGTACAACACTATTGAGTGCTGACATTGCAGACACAGAAATGTAAAGACTGAGCTCTGAATTAATTTGAAGCACATGTAGTATGTTTAATATATGCTACCTTGATATATTATTAACAATAAACAGCTAAAAACATTTTCCTAAAGGAGATGTCTCCATATACCATGGTTTAGAAACTGAAGTGAAGGTATTTATAACTAAAATACAACATTTGAATCCTGAAGTCTTATTATCACTGATGTGTCTTAGGCTTTGACCTTTGAATGTAACCTGATCATCGAACTTAAAATGTTCAGAAGCTCATTTTCATTCAGTTATAAAATACATTAAATAAGAGAAGTCTTACTGGCACCAACACATCAGTAGGGACAAATTTTAATTTGCAACACATGAGCAAGAGAACGGTATGCAAAAATTGAGGGAAGGTTGACAATGAGAACAAGTTTACTCAGCAAAAATGAGAGTTAGATTTTGTGTGACATTCAGAAAGAAAAAAAAGGTGAATCTGAATGTCTTCTAGAATGTCTAACTGCTAATTTTTATCATTGTTTGGTTTATCAAGGTCATGCCAGATAACTTGTTTACCAAATCTCTTCACTAAATTATGAAAAATTACAGATATTACCTTCTGTGCCTTGCATATTTGCCACTAACATGACCACTGCCATCACAGCCAGGCGTGGGACAGCTGCAAGAGAGATAGAATTAATTATATAGGTGCTGGCGTGCTGCAGAAAGATTATACTAAAAGCAGGCAGTAGGTATTGCAGAGATGGAGGGCAACAAAGACAGAAAGAGAAATCAAATAACTGAAGGGGAAAAAAAAGAGGGGATGCTTTTTATTAGCAAGTCTCAAGGGAATTAATTTCATCAGTGCAGCAGGGCATGATCAAACCACCAATGAACTTGAAAGTGCATTATACCCATTAAAAGGCATGAATTTTCTAAATTGCTAATGGGGATACATTTTACACTCAGAGCACTAACCTGAACAGCTCTTGTATGGCTGGTTCCACGGGAACTGCAGAGAGATGGAAAATATATAAAAATTTATCATCTATTACAAGTACCCCTCTTCTACAGAAAATTACCAGAAAGGTTGTGTAAAAGCAAGGGTCAGAATGAATCTTGCAAAGAGATTCTGGAGGATGAAGGTCACCCTGAGCAGGGGCCTTGAGTGATTTACTGAAGCAAGAGACGTACCTCGAACACCTTTGGAGCGTGTGCGATGGCGCTTCTCGTCTGCATCCACCTCCATCTGGGAATAGATTAGCAGGCAGTCAATGTTCTTATCCTGCATGCACAGACTATCAATGCACAGACTGATACAGTCTCTCACACAATTTATTGACACTATTTTAATTCCATTTTATCCTGTAAGGGAAAGTCCACCTTACAGGGGATTTTTAGGATCTTTATGTTTATTTAAAAACAGAAAATGCGGTAATTTCTGCTTTAATCAGTCTGTTTGCATGCCCTGCTTTCATAGCAAATTGTGTGCAACTAAGTGCTGGTTCTTCTTTTTGAAGGGATATTTCTGACATAAACCCCTTATTAATCCTATGTATTTTGAAACAGGGATTCAATAGATTTCTATACAATTTAAAGTCAAGCGGTCACACACTACCAGTTGCTTTCTAACCAAACATTGGAATGGGAAAGAAAGCAAGGAATAATGACTGAAAAGGAGATAAAAAGTCATCATCAGAACTTCTAAGATTTCATGTTATTTAATATGGCATTATGACCTTTGCCAACGCGTTTCATTGTTTAGATGTGTTTTTCAAGTTTCAGGAATGTGTTCACTTGCTACGTATGGCTAAATCTTTACCTTCATTTTATAAACAGCATGGCTATCTGATGTAGCTTTCTATGCAGTAGTAAATATACATCCACCTTAAATATTTGCCAGACAGGGGCAGGGCTGCAGATTAGACCTCGGAAAGTATCATAAACACTGATCTGTAGTAGTTACCATAGGGCCACATGGTTTCTTCTGATCTTCCATGTGCTATTGCCACCAGATTTTCAAAGGTAAACTGCATAGGCTAGCTAGCATTTACCATTTTGTACAACACAAGCAGATTGTGCTGAACATGTTGAGTTCAACTGTGTCAGGGAAAATATATGTGGTATCTGTATCGTCAGCTCCTTTGGATATGGAAGAATGGGATGGCAAGATGGATGTGTGGCGGTTCATACACAGAGATGATATTGTAAAGGTCAGGAAGCACAGAAATCGACCATGGGGCGCTAGTTCCCCCAGAAAAAAAAACAAACCACTGGTTGATAGCAATATCCTTGGATTGATACCTGGTAAGAATGTCACATCTTTCATGTAAAAACATGGAAACAGGTCAAAGAGACTGGCAGTTAACCCTTTAATCACACAGCTTTCTTTGGTCAGTTCCTAACACAAATGATGTGGGAAGTAACTAACATGGAAGAAATCAGAGAGTGCTTTTTACAGAACTCCCTCAACACATTACATCAGGAGGAAAGAGTCAGCACAACAACATGTGTGAGTGACAGGGATTTGGTGGAAAGAAAAGGCCACTCTCACAAGGCTCTGTGCTCCTGATGTAGTTCTGCTGCTTGGTAGTCATCATCAAAAATTACCCATTAGATGGTGATATTCTTTTTATTTGACTAATAAGAAAACAGTACATTGTGCTATTCTGTAACTCCTGCAATGTGTAAGCACTTGACAGGAGACTAGAAGTGGAGTTACTTGATATTCAGCCTAGTATGTTTTTTAAAAAGTTTGTAAACATTACCTAGCATCATTTGTCACCACTGAAAAATCTGCTGAAAGCACTGTTATGAACTGGAAATACTGCCCCGGTTGTTATGATTGTCTGTGTAAATTTAGAAGGGGCAAACTACAAAACAGATCTGCCTGTCTCTCTAAACCAGAGAAAGCACTTCAGCTCAAGAATGATGTGACTACAATTTTAACTATGCTGACAGTCAAAGAAGAAATCTCTAAGCTGGAAAAACCCCTACAGGACCCTCACAATCCAGATCCAGAAGCAGGCCAAGGTGAAAAAAGATTTTAAAAGCTGCAGGCATGCAGTGTTATTTTAAATTGTTGTGTATCTTACATAGCTTGCCGCTTCTCCAGAAAGGCACTGATCTACCTGCCCTTGCCTGTGACCTAGATGCCCTGTCATGTATAGCAACGTGTGTCTTGGATGCTCTATGATAATGGTAGGTGCCTATGTTTAGCCAGTGGAATCTTGCTCTGACTTTATCTGTACGCTCACTCACAGATCTTCAACACTTTGTCATGCAAAACCTTCAGCCTTCATCCCTCCATGTATTCAATGTTGGATGCCGGGACCAAGAAATTTCCTGAAATTCTACAAGACACACATCAGTTCTGTGAAAGGATGGTCACCTGTCAGCCTACCACAGCAGGCCCCAGACGCACCCCTGGCATTTCCATGGCCAACAACAGAATTCTGCTCCAAAGGCCATTAGTCTCACACAAGCATGGACTTCCTACCATTTTCACATGCAGAGAAGGAAATGTGGACTTTAGTGACTCCAAGGAGTCACCACCTCAGTAGTCATACTTTATTCATTACATTTACATTACAGTTATGCAGAATACTGAGTCACCATTCCAGAGGAGAAGGTGTGGACATTGAGGACAGGCTGGCTAGAGTTAGTTTTAGCCTGGCGTCTAAGAGGACACACGCCAAAGATTATATATGAAAGCAAAGAGCAAGGCATCAAGAGTAGGAAAAGAAGCAATTCTTAACCTGGCTACAAAGAGAAGCTTGTAGAAGCTTCATGAAAATGAAAAGATCTAAGTTCTAAATTAAACCTGGTAAGTCATAATTAAAAATAATCAAATTATTGGATATATCTTACTTAGGGATGATGGGCAGAGAGAGGTAGAGCTAGCAACTCTGTATCACCATTATGTGCATTAGTGTTATCAAAGATTTAGAGAAACAAGACCCTGATAGTTATAGATCAGTGCTCTAACTAATAAATCACAAGATGGGGTACAAGAGAAGGTTCTGATAGTTCTCCAAGACATTACTGTTTATATGTAACAATCCTAGAACACATGGGAAATACTGGAGAACTGAAAAAAAAAAATTCTGAAGAAATTGTACTTGTAGCAGTTTAAATTAATCTTTACTAAGTGCTGAGAGGATGGTGTGGCTCACTAAGTAAATCTTCCTAAGATTGACCCTTAGTAACATCATACAAAAGCTGATATGGGATACAAGACAATGCCGTAATTAGCACCAGTCAACACTTTATCATGAAAAACCTGTAGTCAAAAATGCCTGAAATTGCTCTTTGATGATTTTTTAAAATTTGTCAATAAAGGTAGCTATGTTAGGACATCATATACTTAAGACACCTTTTAAACATTTTTCTTTCTCTTACTGAACATTCAGACAATAAAATAAGCACTTCATAAAATCAGCATATTTGTAACAGTTAACAAATATTTCTCCAGAAAAATATTTTTGTATAAAAATTATTTTCTTCACAAAAATAATTGCAAAACCTAAAAAATATATATTTAATAAAAGTCTTTCTAATATTGTCCCACAGGTATTTGTTTTAGCTCTATAATATTCAGTATCTTCACCAGTACTCTGGAATATATGCTACTGAAATATGCAGATAACGCAGAAGTAATGGAGTGATAAACTGTGTTGGAGACAGGCCAGTTACATATACTGGCCTGAGTCGTTCGGCAGATTTGACTCATCTGAAGAACATGCCAATTCCAGAGTCCTGTACCTACGAATGAAGAATGTGGGCCGTGCTTGAAAGACCAGAGATCATCATCTGTAAGACAGTAACAGTGAAGAGGATCTGGACAACCAGATGAGCATGAGTAATTTCTGCACTGCTGTAGCTGAAGGGCAGAATGTGAACCACAGCTGCACAACCTTTAAGGCTGTATTAATTTTCCAGAAAACCTTTCAGGTATTCGGATATGGTCAGTAACTTCTAAGAATAGAGGGCAAGTTTTCATCAGAACCTTATCTATTTTACTGTTAGCTTGCCCAATACCCTGTGGGAGACTTCAGGTTTTTAAAAGTATATAGATTTAAGGCTATGAGTCTCATCATAGACTTATCTGAGACTAAGCTCACAAGTTTCACAATCAGCACTGCTCTCCCTATCTCTAGATATGCTCACATATCTACCATATGGATTTCCTCAAGGCTGCCAACTGCGAGGGATCCAGAGCTTTAGGCACCTTTCCAGGACAAATGGTGATTTTTGCTCCCTCACAGGGAGGTAGTTCAGCATTTTCTTCCCTTGCAGGCAGGTAGTCCTGAAAATGATCATTCTTGTTAAAATTGTCAGGGTATCTGAAATTCTTCCTAGAGACATGGAGACTGCAGGGTTCAGTCCCAAGTTCAAAAATTTCCAGCTCAGCCAACACTTGCTTAGTGAATTATTCTGGTTTCCCTCTAGCCGTGATGTACCAGAAGTCTAGAATGAGCCAGGAATGAGCTAAGAGCCTTAGATCTGGACTTCCAAAATTGTTCCTTCCCAATTTTTTTCCTTATCTGGCTTTCTTCAAATCCCAAAACTGGATTCTCAAATACTCTCAAAAATTGTCCAAGGTTTACTCAGGCAAAGCATTCACTGTCTATACTACACAAAGGTAGAAGATGATCAATTATGACCTCAAAAATCTATGGCAAGTACTGGTAAATATTGGAATTACTGCAAAATTGTTACTGCTAATCAAGTATGTTGCTAAAATTATTCAAAATCTTGCTTTTCTTTAATCAGTAGTATTAGACATACTCATAATGTGATAAAAGTAAAATGTTGAGAGACAACAATTCTGACTTCTGTATTCTCATATCAAAGAAACATGACCTGTAAAATGATGAACAGTTTATGTGAGCAATGTATCCCATACTACAGTAGAACTTTATGCAGTCTTCCTAAAAAAATTGTAAACAGACCTACTGCCCTCCTCAGAAAATAACAGGCAAATCCAAATTCTAACATACTTTTTTAGCATGTCTGTGTATTCCAAAAGCAATTAATTTTTAATAACGATATTTGTCAAGTATGGCTCCTGATAATCTGAGTAAGTTTTTAGAAGCTGGATATCTTTTGTGAAATATTATTGAACCTATTTGGTAAATGGCACATTTATCAATGACTCCAATGGGTCCCCAAATATCTCTGTTTTGTTATATACTTTTCACTATACGTAAGTCAGTAACTATACTCTTTCAGCATACTAACCTCCACTTTCAAATAACAGAAGACAAACAAATCACAACTGGAAACACCACAGTGTAATATCCTATATTTAAAATAAAAGTACAGGACATAATTTTTCACAATGTATCCATTAATTTCCTTATTATTCTGCTGTTTTGTGCAATTCTCATGAAGTTCTGTGTTAACCTGAACTCATGCAACGTGACCCAGAAGAAAGAAAAAACAATTCTGAAGATTAAGAAGAAAGAAGATGCAGAGTATATATTAATAAAAGTTAATTGAAAATCTGGAAGAAATTAATTTAAATTTATTTTAGACAAATAAAATACCAATGCTTAGCATGTGATCTCTACCACGGTACTTAAACTACAAAGTTATAGCACTATTCCAGAGGTATATTAGGTACATTAAGATAATACTGTATGTGTCCTGACGTTGCTCCTCAATGCTCCTCAACCTAGAATGACCCAGAATTTAGGCACTACAGTTTTTTATTTTTAATAATTTTATATTTTAAACTATTTGACCAAAACATGGCCACAGATGTATGGTTTCATCTGGAAATGCTACCATCAAGCAGAAGGGGAATATGGGGTGAAGATTCTGAGGAATTAAAATGTGCAGATCAAGTTAACCTAAACCTGCTCTCAACGTGTATGTACAGAACTTTGACTTTCCACATGACATCAGAGCTTACTTCAAAAGACCTGATCCCTGGCATCAGTGTAAAGCTTCCTACTCAGTCTACTGAGGTTTCAGTTGGAATTCCTGATGCAACTTCTATGACAACATACTCCAGCAGATCTTCCTCTACCCTAAGCGTCACTAGGATAGACCAAACCTGAATTGGTAGCAGTATTTGACCCTTAATTTATGCCTTACTAATCATAGTCTTGTAAATCAATTGTATTCTAGGATAAAATGACTGCATTTGTGGATGAAAGGAGAGCAGTACATGTCATTTACCCCAACTTTAACAAGGCTTTTGACACAGTATTCTTGTATCCCATTATGACTGTATTTGCATAGTCAGTTCTTTAAAATCAGCTCTTAATATTCCAATCCTCTTAATCAAATGTGGCCTGTTACCACTCTTAACAGAGCAGAATAGCATTCAGGATCTTGGTTTTGACAGAAAACCTGTAAGATTCTCCTAAATATATTTAATGCACTTATTTTTATATATAAGGTCTACAAGACAAAAGAGACGCAAAACTGCAAGATAGAAAGTTACTCTAAGAAGCTACTGCAGTGCTTAAGGAAAAGCGAGGCAGAAGGGAAAGCCATTTCCCTGTCCTTTCAGACCCTTTCCACCACAAATCCAGGTACCTTCTTGGCATGGACATCTGAGATTTTAGTTCAAATATTTTACATTACCCTTTTCAGTAAAAAGGCAAACTTTATAAAAGAATTACCATATTTGAAACTTCCCCTCAGGAAAACACAAGGCCCTCTTAAACAACTAGGCCCTCTTAAAGCAGAGTTCCAGAGGGAACTCTGCAAAGATAAAAGTTACAAGTTGAGGGTACATACTGCAAAGTGACTGAATAAGCACGTGAGCAAATTAAGGACTAGAATATAAATTGCTCCTTTGTCCTCTTCCGCTTGTGATGAACATACAAAGCTTTTATTAATATCAAGGAGAGTCCTTCTTGCAGAACAACAGAAGAATATATCCTTAGGACTTGTTCTCAAACTTTGAGTAAGTCCTTCTCCTGCTATAATGCACAGCGGGAATCCAATCCTTCCATTTTCAGATGAACTGTGCAGGCAGCAACCAAATCTGTAAATGCAGCCCTGAATAAGCAGAATTTTGATTAAACTCACAGGTTCACCATATATTCTTTTTGTGAGGAAATATATTTGGGATTCATTAAATTAATCCGGAGCGAAGGCAGGAAACACTTTCAAATATTTTTCATTGGCTTCCTATCAGTTAGAGTGGAAAAGACCTAAAGTTCACACAGCTCATTTGAGCATTCATTCTCTAACTACTTTTTTTACATTCTTAGATACGAGGAATGAGAAAGTAGCATGGAAATTAGAGGTAAGGAGAAATAGCACTGGATATATGGAACTTCTTTCCTGGGAGAGAAGATACCTTTTCATCAGTCTGTGGTTCCCTAAAGATACTTTGAATATGCATAAGCTGTAGCAGAACTTGAACTTCCACCAGGAAGAAGAGGTCCAGAACATGTCTACACATGGCTTCAAGAAATGAGGTGGAAGATTATTGTCTTTGCCGTTGTTGATTCTGAACCAAATCTACACCAAATTCACTAAATGTCTTCTAGAAATTCTGGTGGCACGGAGCTACATCCATAAAAATAAAGACTTTATCATCCAATAGTCTAGCAGTTGTTAGCTACATTCAGCATGATACACAAGAAATAGTTTCCCAGTCCCTCCATCTTCTGAAACTAGTTAAACCCATGTGAAGAATTTCTCATCTACCATAACTTAAGGCAGTTTGGAGCCTCACTGGATGATGATGGTGTCTTTCACAGAATGAGGATTAAATATTAATACAGTTGCCTGGTTTTACAGATCACCTAGACACTAAATTATTGAGTCAGCCAGTGAGTATTTAAATGCTTCAGGTTAACACTTTGTAAGGGAGATAAACCCTGAAATATCTTGTAGGTTGGTTGCTACGGTACTGTCCTGAGGGACAGAAGGCCTGGCTCAGAGATTTGGCTTTAAACCTGGATCATCCTTCTCACTTTCTTTTGCTTTCCTTATAGACATTTGATGATGCATTGTTGCAGTTTAGACAAGAAGTTTTGTTTCAACTTAAAGCAAAACTTTTCAAAATTTTATTTTTCGTCATACCAAACTTTTTTTTTTTTTGGCTGTTGAACTGAAAAAAACAATGATTTGTTGATATACCAATATCAAAGACACAACCTTTTAGTTCCAACATCTCAAAGCTGACCCAAGTCTAAACTTGGGTATGAGGATGCAAAAGGTCATGAAGAAAAGGAGGAAGTAGGCGGCCTCACAGAGCGAGCTTGTAGGATTTATTATCTTAAAATAGAGGAACAAGAGGATAAAAAGGGCCAGTCAAGTGTAAATGGTTGGCTGGTCAGTAATCTTGTCTGGCCATGCTCTGCGCCTGATCTGCACAGTCTGTCCTACCTTCATATTAAATTAATTTCTAAGTCTTTCCTGGGTGAAGGCTCTCCATTCTGTGTGTGTGCGTGCACTTGTGTGTGTGGGGGTGTGAGTGCAGAAGTGGGGTTCAGACCTTGAGTTGGAGGATCCATGCGCCTGTGGTGCCAGCAACTGGAGCGAGCGCAGGTGTGAGAGCAGGAGTGATCACTAGCAAAGATCAAGCCAGACCAACTGGTGAGCAGGTGAAGTGTCCAGACACCAGGGGGTTGAGTGGGTCCCCAAAGGTCAGCTCTGGGTGTGAGAGCACCCGTCTATCTCTGTGGGCAAGGGCATGGGGGTAGGCTATGGGGCCAAGCGAGTCCCAGCCAGTTGTGTTTGTGTGTGCACGTGGGTGACGGTCTGCACCAGCAAGTGGGGCAGGCTGCAGCCCTAGGGGTTCATATGTCCAGATGCCAGTAACTGGGGAGACTGGGATCCAGGGGCAGCTACTGGGCAGTCTGAGACCAGCTGCTTGGAGGGATCCACCATATATATGTATTTTCTCACTAGTGACCCTGCAACCTGCTCAGCCAGAGAGAATAGGATGAGACTGTTGATGATGTCTGTGTTCACATCAGTGCTCTGAGTGTCTGTCTGGGACCTCTGTGACTAGCCATGTATGTATGTATTTATGTATACGTGTAGTGTATACATGTGCTTTGTGTACATGTGCCTGCTGGGAATGCATCTTCAGCCTGGCTGCTGGTTGGACTTGGAGACACGGAGCAGCAGCAGCCTCACCTCTCTTTGAGCTGCTGGATCCAGTGTGATTTATTTTCCTCTAAAAATCCTGTTCCTAAATACAGTGTGTTGAAAATGACAGGTATATGGCATCAGAAAGGTTACTTTTGTAATTCTGAAGTTGAAGTGTGGCAATTTGTTATATTTTGTGCAGGAAGAAAGGCAGAAAAATAATTTAGCTCATGGCAGACCTAAATTTATCTATTATGAAGGAAATTCATGAGAAGAGTGCTTTAAAAGAGAAAATGCATTAGAAAATTTTGATTTTTGGAAATTAAGAAGCCAGTAAGACTTACTGAAATCTAAAGAATTACATTTCACTGTCATGAAGAAACCAAAAGGGATTTCACAAAAGATTATTAAATTATTTCCATTCTTCACACCTGTTACATGCCAATGGTAAAGGTCCAATCTCCTCTAAAAATGGGGCATGATGCTGTGGGAAACAGCCTTGGCAAATGGGAAATAAGTTAAACTTGAGTTCAAGTTACAGAGCAATGCAAGCACATTCACCTCCATATTTGTTGCATTCCAGTCCTGCAACTCATTTTTTTTCCCTTCTAGACTAGTGAGCAGTATCTAACACCTCACAGAAGGCAAATAAATGTGCAACTTCAAGTCCATTTTAAATGGATCAAGTTAAAACCATTTAAACTAGAGCTGATGGCAATTTAGCTGTGTTTACTTTTTCAATGACCGTAAAACCACTTGTAGTGGTCTGGCATTTTCTTTCTGGATCAACAGATATGGAAATTAAATGTTTTGCAAGATGGAAATAGTTCTGAGGTGTTCTGGTTTGGTGCTGGATTAATGGTTGGACTTGATGATCTTAAAGGTCCTTTCCAACCTAGTGATTCTGTGATTCTGTGATTCTGAGATACCTCTGAGGGGCTTAAGTGACCTCTTTCCTTACCAGCTCCCCAGGGAAATGATCTTGGTTTGTAGTCATCAATGGCTGTGGCTCAAAGAAGCAAGGTCATATTCCATAAAAGAGTGAAATTTTGTATTTCAGAATCCACCAATCACAAAAAAACAACTAATATGGGTTCACATTAGCTCATGAGGCTCACAAATAATGCAAAATATACTACACTGTTAGGATTAAAACCCCATATCTTAGGGAAGGCGAGCAACGTAGGTGTACAGTCTCTATAAAAGCAATCTAGTTCCACCCTTGATGTGCATGTGTAACTTGTGCTGAGACAGACTGCCTGTGTGCACATCCTGAGGTGTAATATGCTCCAGAAGACAGGTTTACATTTAACCCATAGGATTTATCATTAAAGACTGATTTCACAGTCTATGTTATGAACAAGCACCAATCCACCACGTAAATACACCTCTATTTAATATAAATCTTACAAGAATATGTAATGGTCTTTTGGGTACAGCACACCTAATGAAAGTTTCCATATTTCTATTTGTCTAATAATCTGTGTGTATGTTTCTATAAGCAAGTATTTTATTTGTTGAAATGTAACTACATTCAAAGGGCCATAACCCAGTCTTTTCTGTAACTCTCATACAATATATTAGCAGTGCATTTTTAAATTATCATTAAAATCCTAGGAGAATAAAGAACAAGTCAAATGTGGGACACTTTAATAACCTGCACCAATACTGAGGAACACGTAGTATAGTACCTATCATCACACGCAGAAATAAGACCACAGAATAAAAAGCCAAAGCACAACCACTGAAATTCAGGTCAAAGCGGTCGTAACTTTCGAGTTTTAGCTGTAACTTTGAATGTCCTAATGGCTGTAATTACAATCACGCTGTGTTTCAACATCTTTGTGCACTTGAACCACCCGCATTTGAGTCAGGCCTGGAGGCCCTTCGATGGGGAAGAAGAACCTCCCAGGGCTGCGCCTGACAAACTGTTTGGAAAAGAGCGTGCAGCTCTGCAGAAACATAAAGTCACTGACTTGCTCCCACAGCTCAGCCAGAAGCAGAGTTGTAAGAGTTACAGCTCTTAAGAGCTGTAAACCGAAAGATCATTATGGAAAATGAGAGGGGAAAAAAAAGAACAAAAAAGACTTCAACTGTCCCGCTTTGCTCAGCAAATTTCACTTCCAGTTCTGCCACAGCAAGTGGCAGGCTCACCCTGCCCTGCTTTCAGGAGGCAATAGGATTTCTGAAGTAAAAATACGATGTCTGTTTGCGTATCTTGTGCATTTTTTTTTAATTGGGTTGGGGTTTACTCACCAGAACTTACCTACTTTATCTGAGCCTGTAATTAAATTGAGGAGTCTGTTGGTTTAGCTTGAACTGATTCACCCTTGAAGTAGGGAACGTGTAAAAATACGTATTTTTCTGAATCCAAGGAGAAAATAGCTTTGAACAAGCAATTTAAACATTTTTAGTACTGTCATGTATTCTGTTTTTTTACTGAGAAGCATACACAGATACATATGATCTAAGATGCCCACAACAGGCTTCTGTATAAGCAAAGTCACCACATCCGCAAACAGATACTAGTGAGTGTAAGTATGCCACAGCACACATACATGCAGTTTGTGTGCTTATAAAAACTGGGATACCAGATTTTAAAATCTGGCTTCTAGTACCCAAAACTCAAAAATATACCACAACTAACTCACATGCTAAAGTTTGCTGATCCAGCATAGCATCCGCTGTAGACAACAGTAACATCTTCACTGGCACTGAATCAGACTGACAATCACTGAAGACAACCATAAGCATTTCAGAACAAAACAGGCCAAGGCAACCACGTGAAATGAAAGTGTTATTAAAAAGATGGGACTCATGTTTAAGGTTTTGATTAAAGAAGAATAAACATAAGCTAACTCTAGTGGATATGTGCCATACAAAAGACAAGTATTTCAGGTAAAGAAAGAGGAAACATTAATTAATTATACCTTCTTTTTAATTCTAAAAAAAACCATGTAGGCCTTGCAGTTTTAGTAAACTATCAGTCTTCACACTGAAAGCAGGATAGTAAAAAAAAAATCTCGTAGTCTGTTAAAACTAGATAATTGCTGTTGCTACTACTAGCCTAGCGTCCCTTCTTTCCCATTCACTACTACACAACAATGAAAACTCGTTTCTGTTTTTAGGTTTTGCCTGATCTCAGGGATGGCAAGGGTACTGTTTCAGAACTACACGGTATCAGAAATGTTTGTTGCTGTTAGTGTGCAGACCATTATGCTTATCAACGGGTAGGTTATAAATAGCTTATAGTTATTAGAAATGCAACAACTAGCTGATAAATTAATAAGACAGACAAGCAAAATATCAATCATGGCACTGCTAACATAATTAGCATAAATTAAAGAGGATCACAGATTACTGCAAGCTGTTGCATAAAACACGAGCACCTACTTCAATTGTGCAATAACTTGCATACTTTTAACACTGAAGCTATATTACACAATGCTTCAAAGATAAAAAAGGAAACCACAAGAAAACAATAATGAATATTCATTGGTAATTCTCTATCCAAGATTTGTTTATAGCAATTTCTGGGATTAAAAAAAAAAAAAAGAAAAAAAAAACAGAAGGGAAAAAAAAGGGGGGGGGGCAGATGGACAGGAATTTGTAGCTTAACATGTGCAGCAAAAACCCAAATATCTTCCTAAGGCAGAGATGACAGCAAGTGTAGTGATAAGTATTGCGCAGAGACCTAGTGGGCTATACAAGGCCTATGCAAGTGTACGTTAAAGCAGGCCCATTATTACCAGCACAGTTAGCAATTTCAGTGTTTGCATGAGTTTTGGAATACAATTAAGCTGGCATAAACAGTGCCCCTTTAACTCCTGGAATGAAAGGACCACCTGGAAGTGACTTTATTTTAATTTCTTAATATATATTTATTATATTTTCCCATTTACTTTCCTTTCTTGCCATCACTATGAAATTGGAGCATCTGTAAAATTCTATTATTATATATAGGTATTTCTTAAAGCACATTTATTCTTAACAAGGTACAGAAGAGACTTCCTGCTTCAGAAGCCTAGGCTGTCTGACGCAGTTTTAAGATCTAGAAAGAATTTTGCTGATGTTGTTGAATAATTCAAAGTGGTCAAACAAGACCACAGTGGTAGAACTGCCCATATTCTGCGCTCCGTTAAAACTTTGCTTTCTGACTTTAATACAGTTACCCAGGTAACAGTGAGAAAGAATCTGATTAACTCTGTTCATGTTTGTACGATAGCAGGATAAAAGAATGAAAACTGAGACTTTCAAAATAATGTCTCTGCATCCTTAATGTCTTGTGACATACTCTTCTATTATGCCACCAGCCACGCAGGACCAATGGTGTAAAGATTTTATCTCCTTGATTCATGTTGTAAAGATGGGAAACTGCATCATTAGGTTTTGTTTTGACAACTAGGTGAAAGGACTGAAGTGAATTCTGCATAAAAAGAGCTCCCTCTTCATCCTTCAGTAACAGAGATAAACCTAAGAAGATTTATAGAAGTACGTATGCATTTACACACACTCTGAAAGAGTTGACCTGATGCAGGACAAAGCCAGGATTGGAGAGAGCAGGTCCTTGCCTGTTTTCTGGGCTTCTTTTCTTCCCAAATTCAATGTTAAATCCTTAACAAGGAATTTAGGATCTGACGCAGATTTCTGAGGAGACAATATACTTTTAATACAGTTATTATGCTGTCTGGGTGAAAGAATGTTTCTTGGCAAATGCAAAGAAAATCTTTCATGAAGAAAAGGCATTCTGGCTCCCAAAGACATTGAAACAGGATGTCCAAAGTTCTGTCTGTTCCTTCCACCTTTGGGAAAAGAACAGTGCCAGCAACAGGAGGGGAACCTGCCTTTATCAAATGTGCAGCAGCAAGAAGGTTTCGTTCTTCTAATTTTTGTGATTTTATAAAGATGTGACAACTTTTTTGCATAAACCAGTGGGTGACATGCCTGCAGAAGACCTTCGGAATAAAAAAAGTCAAATTTTGTTCAAAGATTTATCAAAACAAACACCACATATTACAAAGGTATAATGCAAAATTATTTCTCTGAGCTGTACATCCCTAAGAGTCGATACGTGATACAGGTATCACATAATATTATTATATAGAGAGAAAACTAAAATTAAACTTGCATGCGAACCCTGTTGTAAATATGTGCACATAAATGTAGATGTACAAACGAAACAGTTAAAAATATCGGAAAATATATGTCGTCTACCTAATAGATAACAAAGATACACCACATCAACGTGCTGAAAGTCATGCATGGGCATGCTCTGTTATATTACATCATACTGGCCTACCGTACAACCTAATACGCAGATCCTTGAACCCATGTCATGTCCCACAGACGTAAAAAATGAAACATATTTATTTGTTTAGGGTGTAAGTCTTCTGGGGCAGGACATATGTTTGTACAGCACTTGGCAAAGTTCTGGATTGTGATTACAGCCCATATGCACTATAGTACTACAAGTAATACAAGTAATAGCACGTACACATACATTCATGTTTTCAAAGCTGAGCAGAGATGTTTAGCCTAACAGCTCCCTAGCACCAACGAAAAAAGGTAGGTAATGTATACCCCAGAAGTACTTTACATTAAAACATCCTGCTGTTCTCATGCAAACAGAGAAGAAAGCCACAAGAGCAAAAATCTAGCTGGAGATTGGCTAAATACAAACACTGGAGCTTGATATCATAACTGCCTGTAGAAATACAAGGACAAATACACCATGGAGAAAAAGGCTTGTGAAAGACATAGTAATACAAACAGATTTCTCAAAAAATGAGTCTTTCTGTTTAACTGAAGGTGGTATTATTCAAACTGGAGGGAAAAAAATGGTTAGCAGAAGCAAAGGCAGGAATTGCATCTTCGTAACAAGCCATGCAATTATAGAGAATTCTCTTTTTCCTTACTAATTGTGCATTCTCAGCAGAATGGGAACTGCAGATCAGAAAAACACTGCACATTTTGGACAGCCACTAGATTTAGTAGTTATCCTGGAGGTTAAATCAGAGCCTTTGCAGAACATAGCACTTCCACATGTGTTTAAAATTTATCTTGTGCAATACCTATCACTTTACATTTTTAAAAGCTACAAATTCGATGCTCAGGTCAGAGAACTGTTACATGAGAATGATAGAAGCCTAGGCTAAATAAACACACTAGATAGGGAATCCAGCAACAGGAGAGGCAACTAAGAGCCTATTACTTTTTAGTTGTTTTCCTGTTCTCGTTGGTATTCTTGCCTGAAATAGTAAAATAAACCAAAAACTAGTAGAACAGTAAAAAAGAAGAACATCAGAATGTTTTCGCTGGATGTTTTTGGTGATCCCCATTTCAAATACAAATAAAGTTGTATCACAGCCATTCTAGAAACTACATCAGAGGTGAGCCCTTGTTGTTTTATCTTCACCCTCTATTAGATCTTCCCCCAAACTTTCTCCTTTTTGCTCAGTTTTTAATTTATTCCCCTGTGAAGAAACAGGGCTCTAAATGAACATCATTCATAAAGATCAGGTTGAGGACAATTCCATTATTGCATCAGACTGGGATCTGAAAGCAAAAAGCTATGTCCACTGAAGTCAACTGAAAACCCACTGATTTACGTGAGGCCAGGATTTTGTCCTCAAGTGAGGACAAGTGGAAACCCAGAGTTTCCAAGTACTATCTTGGGCATACCAGTATGTCTAAGTAGGTTATCAGATATTCCCTGAAATTTTAGGTAATTATAAATGCCTCACTGAAGCACCATGTTGTATATAGGCATCTCATAGTGTGGTATATAATAATATTTGAGAAGCTACCAAAGATTGTGAGATGCTCACAGTCAGGATTCCTGAACTGTAATCCTGGAAACGATGGAGATCTACTAGTGAGATCTTTAGAACCTTACATGGATTTCCACCACCAGCATTGCTACTCCCAAACCTTGAGAAAGCATGTTTCAGCCTCCTGCAATGAATGGACTGGCTTCAGCACTACAAGATTTTAAATACATTAAGTTCTTATTCCTCTGGTTTGCTTTCTGGCTATCAACCCTTTATATTAAAATACTCCAGCTTCTCTTTGCAACCACAAGACCTACAAAGATCATTGTTTTAACTGAAAGCTTAGGTTTTTGTGGAACTGATGCTACAAATAGCATCTTTCAAAAAATCATCTAACATTATTAACTACCATTTTTCTGTCAGGCTCTTTTTCATGTTTAAACCACAGATGAAGATTATTCCTATAAAATCTCTGTTTCTCTCTTTCGAGGTTCTCCCAAGTTGATCCACAATAGTATGCTTATGGGATTAGCTGACATTGCCTACCTACAGGATGCAGTCACAAGTCTTAAATTCCACCTAAGTCCAACAACCTTGTGTTTGCTATTGTTGAGGCAGCTCATAGAGCTGAAAGCCAGACAGTAGGAAATTAAAGGTACAGGAATTTAGATGTAGCTTAAATTCTTTGTATTTAATCCATATTTTCAGAAGTTTTACTCATACGTACTTGAAATCACTGAGGACATCTATAGATAGTTTATATAATAGCAGTTTTGCAACTACTATTTCTATTGCTATTCCTTCTTTCTTGAGTTCATGCATCATACCCTCTTGTGAATTGGAGGATAACCAATCTGAAAGGGGAACTGTCTTTTAATTATACTGGGTATCTCCAAATTATATTTTCACATTCCTTCAGTCATAGTGTCCCAATCTCTGTGTCTTTGTGGTTGAAAAAAATAACGGAGTACCATAGGACAGATCACTTCAAAATGCAGTCAAGTATTCCTGCTACAATGTAAAAAGAAGGAGTAACAACTAGTAGTAGAGGTTGCAGAAAGCCATAGCATCAATGCATTATCATCATATGCTACGTAGGATTATCAGTGGGATTTGAAAAGTAGCACAGAGAAAGTAATACTCAGAATGGCTGCCCTGATCAGTTCTGTCCTCTTCTGATCTGTTTCTTCATATTCATTTATTTTCTAAATTATTTTTCACCTCCAATTTCATTATCTCTGCTGGATGTCACTGTACTCATTCACAGCATTTGTTATGCACCAGCTGCTCGGGAGGAAAATTAAATGGTTAAATTTCTGACTTTTTTGTGGAGGAGATATATATATATTTTAGGTTATTTGACTAAAAAGTGTATTTAGTCATATTCATATATATTTCATTATTGATCCAGGAACCCACTATAGTGCTGTAGGTTTTTGTTTCCTTTGGATTAAGAAAAGCCTTCAAAGTGACAGCCATTAAAATTACTGCGCGAACCAGTTATATGGTTATATGTTTCTTACAGACTTTAATAAATTTATTTTTAATGTGTTTTTGTCTGAGATATATGTGCATATGTGTGTATGTATGTGTGTGAATGTATATGCACATATAACTATATACTTATGTAGGCACTTACATGCATGTGTGCCCCTTCTGTTGGTGTTAATAAATTTATTTATATAAGAAGGTGTGTTTATAACACATTTCTCTTTATGAGGAAAGTAAAACTAGGTTTGAATAAGAAATAAATCTAAAAACTAAACTCCATAAAACACAGGTTTTAGACTGGAAACTCAGACAGACCTACAACTGTACTGGTGTTCACAGGCACCATGGTGATGTCTGCTTTTTCAAGCTCACAGTGCTGTAATACAGCAATGGCTTCTGTGCTTTATTCCTCCAGGTTTTCAGGTTTCCATGGAAATGAGTGGGAATCCCAACACAAGGGAAAAATAACAGGCTATCCATCTCACACCATGGATCTCTCAACAGCTGATACATGAGGCAGTCACCTCAAGAATAAAAATACACATAATACAATACTACAAATAATGCTGGAGCCAAGAAAACAGTTATGACGGTGCCTCAAAGGAACACATGTAAAATACTGCCTAATAGATACATAAAACTCTGCAGGAATAAGGCTTTACATAATTTTGAAGCTGCGCAGGGTATGAATACAGGTACTGTATGATGTTCTGAAACTAATTAATTGAGCACGTTATAGCTAATTAAAGCAGAGCCTAATTTTCCCATTATTGATTTCACTACACAGATGGTGAATTAAAAAGCATCTACCTTTTAAACTGCGATTTTAATTATGTGTGCTATTAAAATTCTAATACTAATGTCCAAAGACCCTTCAACTGCTATGCAAGCCTTGGTTTCAAGAATGGATAGACTGTTTACAAAAAACACCCCCTATTGTAACACAATGCCTCTATTTGGGTTTTGAGGATTCATGCCAGTTCTTCTGCCTTTTTGCATAAAAGTTGCAGGGTCATACAATTTCTCCCTATATGCTATTCATATCTAAGATTCACAGAATTGTTGGACACATAAATGCCTTTAGTGTTAATGAACTGTTGAAAAACAGAACCAGCATAGTCTTTAAACTCTCTTAGATCAGAAAAAAAAAAAGTTCTAGCCTGTTTGAGTAAGTTTTCTGTCTTACTGGGCATCAAGTTTGTGCTATTTTCTTGATTTTACTGAAATTGCTCTGGGCTCACTGCTAGACTCAGCACACTGTTTTCTTCCAATCAGATGTGCACAATGTTTGAGCTGTTTGCAAGGTATTTGGACTACTTTTTAGCAGGAAGTCGTGGAGCATACAGAACAATATGCTAAGCCCAGCAGAGAGCCTGCTAGACCTTGCAATATCTCCTGCTCCTTATTAGGTTCATCAGCCATG
Organism: Phaethon aethereus; assembly: GCF_964289735.1. Taxonomy (NCBI): domain Eukaryota; kingdom Metazoa; phylum Chordata; class Aves; order Phaethontiformes; family Phaethontidae; genus Phaethon; species Phaethon aethereus. The sequence continues at coordinate 21,172,381 of NC_138576.1, read as the reverse complement.
TGGTAGGAAACAGCAAACATTAGCAGGTCCCTTCCAACTGAAATAGTCTATTCATGACGCAAACAAGATCTTTCACACTGAGTGAAGTGAAAGAAAAAGAGATGGAGAATATGGAATTGCCAGAGAGAGGACAAAATGCCTCCATGTCATTCTCCATGAGGAAAAGTATAACATAGAAGTATGGAATGTCAACATTGATTGACCATAGGGCCTAGGCAAGTATCTAACTTCTCTATCAAAGAAGAACAAAGTTTAGCCCAAGCTGTAAGCAGACTCACCACGTTTTCTGAGGTGCAGCTTCCCCAGGGGAACAAAGCACTGTGCCTCAATATCACTGCATTTGTACAAAGTCGTCCTTCACCCAAGTGTAGATTTCCTTCCCACGCCATAGCTCATGTGAGGAAGAACATTTCCAAGTTACTGCTGTCAACATCATCTCTTAAAGGCATGGTCAACAGGCTAAACGTATCATCATCTCAAAGTAATTCAGTTACTGTTACGCCATTCTCAAACAAGAAACAGCAAGAGGTAACAAGTTACCTCAGTTGTGCCTGTATGAAATGGAGTTACCAATTTGCACATTTATATGAAATACATCATTCAGCGTGTCAAGAACATCATACTGAGCTTTGAGCATTTTCGGACCAAATAGCGGCGCCTTACTAGTATGATACGTGACAATGGATTAATGATTCATTGATGGTTTGGCCAAGCCCCTTAGCCATACTGAACTTTGTTTACCTTTGGGGCAGGTGATAATTGCATCTGAACAAGCTCAGGAAACAGCATCTCTGAAACTAGAAGAGAGAGAAGACTGGGACAGGAAGGTCAAAACCTTTTCCTGACTGAGGTAAATTAGCAGTGAAACAGATTTAAGAAGTCCATTTCCTGATCTAACCCCTCATTTCTATGCCTGTACGGCATTTTGATGAATAACTACTTGTGGCGTTAGGCTGTAAACCGAGCCATTGACATCACCCCTCTTTTGGTGGATTATTTCGGTTTTCAGGTAAGCACCAGTTAGCTGTATTACCACAACCAAGGGGATAGCAACCTGCAGCACAGAGGCAGGAACAGCTATGGGCAGATGTTCCTTAAAATGGCTTCACTGCTGGAAATATATCATGCACACCTTATGTGTGAGGCACAAGTAAACTCCAGAAGGGGGGGAGCATTTGTTCACATGAAGTGAAGCTGACACAAATGTAAAGTTCCTGGATTAGAGCTGGTTCACCTTGAAGTTGCCATTGACAAGGGACAAACTGAGCTTGAGCGAGTCTCTCAGCCCTTACACATGTAGGTGCCCTAGGAAATAGTTACATACCTGTAGCTACACGCTGATAAAAAGAGCATCTGCATTCTCATCTTCTAAGGTTAACCAGAAGTACTATTGGTTTGCTTTGCCACATTCTGGCACTCCTTTATCCACAACCACACCCCAGACTAATTGCTCTCCAGCACTCTTTATTATCTGGATTATGGTTAAACATGGTCTGATTCTATCTCAAACTGATCGGAGGGATAGAACACCTCTCCTATGAGGACAGGCTGAGAGAGTTGGGGTCGTTCAGCCTGGAGTAGAGAAGGCTCCAGGGAGAGCTTATTGCAGCCTTCCAGTACTTAAAGGGGGCCTATAAGAAAGATGGGGACATGAATGAGAGACATGAGAGAAATGCAAAAAACTAACTTTCTCTGTAGATAAAGCAAGTAGCATAAGGTCTAGACGCTTCAGAACTGTGGAACTGGAAGGAGTGGAAGGGGTGATGCCCTGTTTCTCTGGTGGTAGCAGGTGACATCACTACTGCCACTATTCTGATTTTTTGTGTCACTGCCATTTGTCGTTAGTTCACTAGCACACAAAATTTATTCACTGCACCTGTGCAGTCACAGGCCAAGGGTGATGTAGAATCTCCCTGGAAGAAAAAGCAATGAACCGTGCAGAAGGCAGACACATTTTCATTGCGACTTCAGCTTTCTGGGAAATACACTTAGGAAAATTCCTTTCCATACTCAGACCGTGCTTTCATGCTTTCATTTCTAGTTCTGTTTTGATGAAGAGAAAACCTAAACATCCCTTATTTTTTTCAGTGTGTAAAACATTTGATTGTTGATATGTTCCAGTATCTGTCTTCACCAATCATGTGCCCATAACCTTTCTATGCTATGATAAATGATGATAATAAAGAAGAGCAAATGGCAACTACAACAGTAATCATGTCAGATTATTTAGACATCAGTGGTTGAAGTATTAATTACTGTACTCAACTTTTTTTGTATATTTCTTTGTAGAGTCTAGATGAAAAAATCACTACTTGTTAGTCAAAATATGCTCAATGAATAGTTGTTGCCACATTCCAAGACCTGTTATTTTTAAGTGTTGCTTTATTATGACTTGGTAAAAAGTCACATTTCTTTCTGCTGGCTGGGTATAGGATGGTCACACAGTAATTTTGAGCTCATTTCCTGTGAGTTTCTGAACAGGCTAGAAGTACCCATACAGCACGCAGGCCAGTGAAACAGCAGAAGAAAAACCTTTAGGTGCAAAAGACGGGTGAGAACAGGTTGGGGGACAGGGAGAATGGAGGAACTACAGGGCTTTTATTGCATGATGAGGGAAATTATACAGTATGAGATTCCTATTACATGTAAATATATACACAGTTCACATTAATTTGATTGGAGTTTTGATGAGTCCATGTAAGAAGGTTTTTTCTGGAGCCCAGGCCTGCCTAACCTCTAGCATTTGGCCTTAGGCTCTGGCTTTCTGCCCTGTTCTCTGGTTTCCTAGTAATGCAGCTCACATCGCCTGCTTTTGTTGGCTATCAGCCCAAATTCTTTTCTCTCTTCATTTTCACCTCTCCCATGGCTGTGGAACAGGTGGGAGGTCAGTGCTGTGACTCTTCCCCTCATGCCCTCACTGTTTATCACCTTTCCTCTTGTGCCTTTAGCAAAAGAAATGAAACATAAACCAGATGAGGAGACAAAACTGATGGATGTATGGCAAGAAACAACAGGACTAGACTGCTAAAATGCTTAGAAGCCATCTTCTCCAGAGGTTACAAGCATTAGGAAGAAAAACTAGAGCCAGGCATAGTCAATGATGCAACTGAAGAAAGGGACCAGTACAAGCAGCTGCAAGTACCAGCTCAGGAACTCGGCAAGGAGAAGTTATAAGCAGAAGTGGGACAAAATGCCTCTGAGGCAGGTAAGAACAGTGGTACTAAGTAGGGGGAGGCTGACAGATGAAGGAAGATAGATATGGCTGAGAGATAAGAGTACGATGGGAAACAGTTTGAAACGTTTTTAGGAACATTTTTACCCCTAGTGGAAGAAAACAAACTGTGTGTGAAGACTTCAAGCATATGCCTACACTGTGCAAGACATTGCTGCAAGAAGTCCCCAACTCCCTCCTCCTAGATAACACCAGATGAGCTAGTTCTGGCACCAAAGGCAGTACACTAATAGCAGGCTCTGTAGGGCAGTCAGACCACTTGCAGTAATCAAAGGAAGGGATAATTAGCCTTTGCTCAGTCATGCTAACACAGTTACGATTTTTCTGGGTCATGAGCCTGCACAGCATTGCAGCATCATGCCACATAAGCACACCCCATAAGGTCTAGTGTCTGTCCTACAAGAGCAGCGAATAGGAATTACTATTTCCTCCTAGTGTATAATACAGTTACAGGGAAATCGCAAATTCTGTTCAGGTGATATCCAAGGTACAAGGGAAGAAACAAAAGTCAATTCAGGTAGCCTATCAATAAGAGGTATAAAGACAAATTTTGCTACAGCTGTCCCTGCTGATGAGTAGATACATGGTGGCCCTGCTAAGATTGCCCTTTGCAGACTGAGCATCAGGCATTTTGTGTGACAAACAGCAAAGAAAACAAGAAGTATGGTATAGATTGCAGAAGCAGAGACAGCTGCTTAGCTCGCCTCTTAGCATGATCAATCTGAAGATCAGTGAAACTATTTCCTCCTGAACTCCAGCCTGTCTAGGCAATAAAAGAGACCCCCAAAGTCCTTGAAGGAGGATTTTTCAATGGTGACTGTGTGACTGCCTCCAAAACCGGACTGTATGATCGGCACAGCAAAATTTCACATAGCGACGGTGCTGTGGCTGTGCTCAAGTCAAAGCAATAGCGTCCCATAAGCGAGCAGAAGTAAAAAACAGTCGCAGCCTGTCCCAGTATCGAGTGTATACTGGGACTGTGAGAGCACAAAGGTGAGTTGAATCAGTACTAGACCCCTGCCTGTGAGGTTAGGGTTGCAATGACTACAGGCTCCAGGCAGAATTCCACAGTAATTCAATACAACTGAATGTATTTAAGGTTAGATTACAGCAGAATTTCCATGCAGTTACACACTATTTCAAAATCAAGAAGAAAAGAGCTCATTGTGTCAATATTATGCTGAACACAGGAGAATTACCACCAAGTAAATTTTTTTTTTAGTAAAATGCATACAATTAAAATGAATATGTTATGCAAGAAAGGTATCTTATTGGACTAAAATCTAAGATTACCTTTCCCTGGATGGTTGACTGTGCCTTATTGCATAACATCTAAAATGGAATTTAAAAATGGTTGATTTCACATGAAACTAATTTCACATGAAAAAATGATGGATGACATGAGGATGTATAGCTGCATATATGAAATGTAGAATATCTGAATTTGAATACCAGGGAATATGTTTTTATTTTCCTTATTCTATACACACTATTAGGATAGATTATTGGTCCATCTAGAAGAGTACTATTCTCTGGCTAACAACAGACGCTTCAGAGAAAGGAACTCCTTTGCCCCGAATGCTCCTTCTGACCATACAAACGTTTCTACTGACTACACCTGATGATGATTAAACTGGGTCCTGCAGTGTAACTTCAAATTCCTACAATGTCTCACTTTGGTTACGTACCTATTAATGAAAAAATTACTCACACAAGAATACCTAAAGAATCTTTCCACAAACGATATGTCTTAACAGTGTAACAATGAAACATGGGATTCAAACATCACTTTTCTTCACATCAGTTTCTCCTCTCGTGTAACTTGTGCCATTTCTGTATCACACTATCTAGAGTAACCATAAAATAGAGTTTTATCACACAATTAATCAGTTTCAAAGGATAATTAAATATAAATAACAGACTAAGAGAATACCTGTATCAGCTCCTGTATATTGTAATGAGCTGCAAACATATGATGCCACTGACATTTTACGTTCTAATAAGCTTCTCTTGCAAACACGGCATGTCTAGGCTCTTTTACAGGCCAATCTTTTATTGGCTTAAAAAGAAGAAAGGTGTCAATCCAGGCACAGACTCTCTCTCTTTCAAAGCATTGGTCAGCAGATGGTAGAAAAAGCGATTCAGATCCTCAAAAGGACCTGATGTTCTTGTTTTCTCTCTATTTTAGGATGCAAGTCCTGTTACCACTGAACAGAATGACACTTGCAGCAGGTACAGCTGACACATGGAAATATGTTGGATCAGTCTCACTAATAGGATCTATGCATTTGCTAGAGAAATCAAACAAATATGGACCATTTGGACAGGCAGGTTCAGAACCTTACTCACAGTCAATTTTTTGTGTGAACATTTGCAAGGAAAGTTACCAGATGGCTTAGGCATGTATTACACTGACATGTACATAAATGTGCATGGGTATCTATGAAATAGGAAGAGTTGTGACCAAATTAGGGCACTGCAATACATATGTATAGGACAGGGCAGTGATACAGGAGAGGAACCCTGAAAGATGGGGAGAAAGGATGCTAATTCTGAAAAAAATAGATATTATACACTAGCTTTTCTTCCAGGCAGTCAGGCTCCCCACATAGATATACTGTGTTGAGGATTTATGTGAGAAGTTCACTTTAACACCGAGAAAATTATGTGTTGAAATCCTCCACACACTTATTGGAAGACTGGCTTCATCGATCACAGGTGCTGATATTAAAATTTCTGGTGGGAGTTTCATAACTGATATATTGCTTCACTGGGATTCACTTTGCCTGCCCAGCCAAAGCAAAAGTGCTATAGCAGCAGTCACCAGCACAGAAGGCTGGTTAGAAAGAAAAGTGACAGCCTCAGAATTGAGAAATGAGCAGCACCCATGCATGGATGTATTGAGGGAGAAAGAAAGAGCACTTACTGATAGAACAAAATGTAAAAAGTCAGCCTAAAATATGCATTTAAACTGAGAGACAGATCCCAGCCTTCCTCCCACAAGAATCCTGAGGTCTCTGTATCCACAAAAGTCTTAAGGGAATCCTTAAAATGAAGATTTTTTTTTTCCTTTAAGAATGGTAATAGGCTATCTTTTTAAAAGAGCACTTTACTGAGAAAGATCAGAATATATATTTAAGAGCACACCTGCTTAGTATTAAGAATCTGCTACATAAGTTGTACTGGGCCTGGCTAGGATAGAATTAATTTTCTTCATAGTAGCTCATGTGGGGCTGTGTTTTTAGATTTTTGACCAAAACAATACTGGTAACACACTAATGTTCTAGCTTTTGCTGAACAGTGTTTGCACAGCAACAAGGCCTTCTCTGTTTCTCAATCTGTGCCCCACAGTGAATGGACTGGGGAGTGCACAATAGGTTGGGAGGTGACACAACCAGGCAGATGACCCAAGCTAACCAAAGACATATTCCATAGCATATCACATCATGCTCAGCAATAAAAGGGAAGAGAGAGGGTTTAGGGAACTTAGCCATCTTTGCTTGGGAACTGGCTGGGCAGTGATTGCCTTTGCATCACTTGTTTTGTTTTCTTTCTCTCTTCTTCCACTTCTCCTTCACTTATTAAACTATATAGTTTTTGATCTTGATCCCGAAGTTTTCTTGCTTTTACTCTTGCTTTTCTCTTCCCCCATCCCACTGGGAGTAGCAGGGGGGAAGTGACTGAGCATTTGGTGTGGTGCTTAGCTGTCCACTGGGGTTAACCCACAGCAACAAGATAATGGCCATAATAGTATTCTGCATTTTGAAGGGCTGGGTTGGTTTTTTTTTGTTTGTTTCTTGTAGTTTAACCTAATCCTGTTCAAAGGACACTGTTAATTTATTGAAAACCCCAATGCATAATGTGGAACAAGGGTAGCCACAGGAACAGCTGTGGAGCTTTACATTCACCTACCTTATTTCCTAGTTTCTACAGATGATGTCTAAACCCACTTGGTTGTGCTTTCCGTGTTAGTTACTGGAAGGTATTTAAAGTAAAAGTCCAATACTTTTATACTTCACATTCTGTTCTCATTTCATGAGCTTCGAGTTACATTTCTCTCTTAGCTTTGTATGGCAACTGATTTGTTTGTCTCTTGAGTTCATTGATGTGCCTTTCTTGAAACAGCCTGTCTCATTGCTTACTCCACCTCTTCTGCAGATAGGCTTATTGCTTTTCAGACATGATCTGTTAGTTCACTTTGGCTATTCATTGGGAAGTCTCTGCTACTATCAAGCCTGAACCACACTTATTACGACTGCAACTACTTGAAAGAGCTATTGAATCCTTTCTAACAAGTCTGAGCAAAATTCAGCTTTAACGTAGCTTTGTAGAGTCATTCTGAATTACAGCAGGAACTAAGCCGATTCAGACTAACTTTCCAAATTTATTACCTTTCTGGCACGCTGACAAGCCAGTGGGCATGTGTGTGATTTTGGCCTGCCAGACTCTCAGAATACATGAGATCTGAGTTCTGCATGACTTTATCTCAGTGGGTCTCTCTCCCGCGCTGACTAACCAGTTTTCATGACCAATTTGTATGACCAACTTCTGAGTTCAAGACTTCTATTCTACTGTTTAATTGATGTGAAGTTTCAAGAGTTCTTGCTCTGGAGGGCAGTGAAACAGGGAAAGTGAGATTTCATGGGTCTCATTTCCTTATGAAACCAGCCTAAAATATTAAGTACTGTAAATGAAGAGTTAAACAGAGACAGGGAAGAGGGTAAGTTTAACATTGCGCCCTACTTAAACCGTGTGACATGCCAGCCACTTGGGTTGTATAACCTTTAATTTCTGTCCTTTCCTCCACCCTTCCTCCTTTTTTCAATGATTCTATTTTATAGAATTTTAATGAACTCAAATCAAAGCAAAAATGCTTCATGTAAAAGTCTCAATAAAGCCCCAAGCTTAAGATCTAGGGTTTTGTATTGCTTTTACTTAATTTTTGATACAGTCCTCAAACTCTATGAATACAATAATGTCCACCATATGAGTTATAAGAAGGAAACCTCTGAATTGGTTGTAACTCTGTAACATTTGCTTATTATTAATAAATATCCTGAGTATACAGTATTTGGCCATATGATATCAGAGGCATGATGAATGTAAATGGAGTATTTTTTTCACAAAACACATGATTTATTCAAAATCATACAACCTCACTGGAGACACTCCCTACCTTGAGTGAGCTTTGGGCTATCTCCTGTAAGGGGAAGGGTCAGTGAAGGACAGAATAATCAGAATTAATTGGCACAATACTTCTGTAGAAAAAAGCAGAGCAATGTGACGCAGTGAACAGAGCACAGGGATTCAGGTGGTGCAAGTTCTGGACTTATTTTTGCAGGTGGGTTCTTGGGTCACTTGACAAATAGCCTTATCTTTATATGCCTCAGTTTCCCCATCTATATAATGGGAATAACAATGCTCCTTTTTCTGTGAACTGTTTTGATATATATTAATAAAGAACTTTATTTAAAAGGTCAGTTTGCATTGCTTTTGTTTAGTAAAGAGAAGAAATGTGGCCAGAAAACTACAAGAATTTCTCACTTCCCACAATGTAGCAAATGCAAAGGCAGCAAGAGATGAGCAAGAGCAATGTTACCCACAGTACAGTATGAGGTCGATGTCTGTATTAGGACTCTTTGTTTTGTTTGTTTGTTTTTATCCCTATTGCAAGTCAGTTGAAGTTTTTATCTACTGTAAACTTAAAGCATGTCACAAAGTGGGAGGGTAATATTAAACTTCATTTCAAAGTAGGAGCAAGATTTTACAGAAATTAAACAGCTAACATACAGCCTTACTATTTAGCACAGAAGACATTAATGTATTTATTTCTGAGAAGTTTTGTAAAACATACTTTCTGAGCGCATCTCTAGAGCCATCAAACAAGCTTTACAAAGTAATTCTTCATAGGTCATCAAAGCATGGAAAGATAAAACTTCATGTTACTATGTTGATGCTAAAACGCTTGTATCTTGCCATTTTGTATCTTGTATCTTTACCCATTCAAACACTATTTCATCTGCAAAAAAGAAATCCTATAGGAAGCTCTCCTACATACTTTTTCCTGATCTCTTTCTTTGCTCTTCTCTGGACATGACAGGCACTTTGTTTTGAGTGAATCTACATGACTCTTCACATTTTTTTAAAGACTCTAAAATGCCTAGCATGCTCATTTTTAGATGTTTTACCCCGTGACAAAAGTGTCTATTCAGTATCCACTGTAGTAAATCACATCAAAGCAATTTTTTTTTTTCATTGTGGCCACCAGAGCTAGTTGTTATGCATAATGTACCTGATTGAACTGTGCCCAGCAGAATCTTGGGGTGCCCATCCTCTAGCAGAAAATCTTCCACTGATGGTCATACTTTAGTGCCCATAGAATGTAATAGTAATTTGACAGACAAATGTCCCCAGGCTCAGCTGCTGAACTTAGTACAGAAAGTCATACTGCATATCCTTCCTTTCAGAGGCCATCTTTACCATTTAATATAAACTCTCTTAAATGGACACTAAAGACCTAACATGACAGCTGCTGGCCTTTATTGTATATGCTGAGGATGACAACTTCCTGGATAGAATACTAAAAGGCAATAAGCAGTTAAAAGTTTGTATGTATTTAAAAAAGAGAAATGTTATTTAAGGCAACAGTGACATAGATTGGTAAAGGACTAAGGGACTGTAATGACAACATTTTAAAAGTACAATAGCTGCTTTTATGTATCCTAAACCAAGTAATTATATGCCATAATAAGTGTCCTGACTTAACAGTGCTGAATATTTATCACTGGCCCTTGACTTTACCTGGACTGTATCTCAGTTCCAGCTGAAACAATGCTACTCATTCAATGATCTGGAAGTCCTGTTGACAAAGTTGGTCCCGAAATGCAGTACTAAATAGAACTCACTTTGGTCAGCCAGCTACCAAAGAAGGGCTGGTAATCAGGAGATGCAATAAGAAATGTACTTAATTTGACTAGTGAATCCATTAGCATCAACACAGATAATTTAACTTGTTAAATGGTATTAGTCCCAGACTTCAAGAAATTTCTGTGAGTAAGATTAAGTCTACATGTAAGTAAAGTAACCCGCATTTTAACAAGTCGGATAGCACTGCAATGAAAGACAGTATTATTTGTTTTTTTAAATATGGAAAAATGGAGTCAGATGAGGAAAGTCCAATTGTCATCTGCCAGCAGAATATGTGACTTGCCAAGGAGGAATTTAAGAAAATTAATTCTATTCTTTCCTTTTGCTGTTTCTTTTTTTTTCCTCCATTAGGATTATCAGTTTTCAAGTGCATTGGCTGTCCCCTTGCACTTGTCCTCTGAGAAAGGTATAAAGACTCTCCAAAGACCATTAATGAATACTTTATGTTTTCATCACACTAGAGTTAGACTTATCTTGTTTCAAAAGCCCAGCTACAAACATATTTTAGTTTAAGAAAAGAAAGAAGTAGAATAAGTACCTGTACAGAAGTCAGATCTATATGCAGATTCTCTTGGCTTTACTGGTCTTGGCTGAGATGGTGTTAATTTTCTTCACAGCAGCCCCTATGGTGTTATGTTTCAGGTTTGTGACCAAAACGCTGTTGATAACACAGGGATGTTTTAGTTACTGCTGAGCAGTGCTTACACAGAGCCAAGGCCTTTTCTGTTCCTGCCAGCTGGGGGTGGGCAAAAGGTTGGGAGGGGACACAGCTGGGACAGCTGACCCCAACTGGCCAAAGGGATATCCATACCATATGATGTCAAGCTCAGCATATAAAGCTGAGGGAAGAAGGAGGAAAGGGGGGAAGTACTTTTACTGGAAGTAATCAGTACTTCTCAGAAAGATATGTTTGAGATGGCCTGACCGTATCATCATGCCCCAATGAATGTTATCCTAACTGACCTGTCACAGCTGTACTGTTGCTCTCCCATCAGCCCCAGTGTGCAAAGAGGTCAGATCATAGTAAGACAGGTCGAGGTAACAATGCATCACTTTCAACCAGCCTACTTAGCCATAATAAAAAGGCAAACAGTAGTTCTTGCTGCCAAGTTCATCTATCTTGCTGAGGTGTATAATTACAGTCTGGAGTTTCTGACTATGAACCAAGGACAGAAGCTGTTCCCTCCATGCACTTTGTAAGTACCCAGCAGAGCCGTAAAGTGTCCAATCTGAAGCACAGCTGGGAGCATGCTTTCTCCACCCTATCCCACTGAGGAAGGTTTGCACGGGTCTCATTACTGCCAGGTCTAAGACAAGGATAACATCACATAATTAGTATAAGCAGTGATTACCGGATAGTCTGAACAAAGGGAGCACAAAATGGAAGGCTCCCTATGCTATGTGCTACAGATAGTTTCCAATAAGGGTTCGAAATGTCCCAACTGTGAATGGATCCCACTGAGATATATGCTCATTGTAACTGTTTCATCTCTCAGAAGCAATCAAGTCTTTCCAGTGGTCTTAGTAGTAAACCATGTACAGTACAATAAAGCCTTATCTTGCAGGCAAACATGGGTATAGAAGAGCAGCTATTAAAAGAAGATTTAGGCTTGGTCTGTTGTCCTCCAGAGATTATCCCCAAGAACAGGAGATGGCTTATCTGCTTCCAAACATCTGGGACAAATTCTAGATCAACAGGAAACAGTGAGATTATTGTTCTTAGAATTTGCAGTACTTTTTCCAACCAACATTTCAGACGTACTCTATACATACATGATTTGTTATGATAAAGTACATCTAGGTCTTCAGCATATGTATTTTTACCACTAACGCTGCTCCCAAAGTAGCTACAATCATTGCTGCTGCTTCAATACCTGACATATTCTTCTGCACAGATTAATCTCACAGGCATTTTTTATAGTCTTTCATGGATCTCATCAGTTAGGCCTGCTAAATACATTCAACCTTATAGTATTCAGTTATCCGTTTCATTTTATATGTTTGCATTTGAAAATACTACCTTTTCTGTGAGGTGAAGGAAATTTCATGTGCTCAAGAAAATAACCGATGATAGAACTACATGCTTCAGTGCTTGGATCCCTCCTTGTGTCAGAAGTGAAAATCCCATTTACATTAGTAACTTACTTATCACTGCACAAGTTTACATCTATTCAATTATTAATTTTTCATTCATTATGTATTTTAATACAGTCCGTGAAACTAACGTGTATCGGAACTAATTCGTCAAACTGTGTATTTTTCTATACACACCTAAAGTACAAGAGTGCATATGCATATACATACAGCATGAAGTACAGCACTTTATACAGTCAGAAGTCACTATTAAAAAAGAACCCCCACATTAAAATATGTTCTTATATTGGTAGCCAGGGTCTACTAATTCCAAAATTTGCTTCCTAAAGTGGCCAGAAGCAGACTTGTGACTCTCAGGTAACGTCAAATACAGGTTAGGAATTGATAATTTAGAGTCATCTAAAATTACAAAGATACGACTGTAAATACTACTCTTCACTAAATATCTGATAATAAACTGGTATCTTTCAACACTGTGTACTTAATTTATTTATCAAGGCACGTCCTCTTTACTGCACTGACATAGTTACAATTGTGGACTTACACTCATACAGATATGATTGTGTGATCATCTCCATTAAGAACTCCTGTTTATTCTGGAACCAGTGTAACCCTTTGTACATAAGGCTATGCTCTCGCTTCTGGCAAGCCTATTTCACAGATAGGTAGAAGGTACCTTGTAGACAAGTGATCTGGTTATGTCTCCATCTTTTTTTTTTTTTTTGCATTTCCCATTTGAATTAGATCTATTTCATGAAAGTTTTCAGTTATTTTTTTTCCCTCTTCTGTATTCATATAACTATAGCTTTTGGTTTTGACCAAGATTCTGCCATATGACACTTGCAGATTTAACAGAAGTCTCCTCTGCGTTCTTTCCTCATTCTTTCTCTAATTCACTTGTATTTACCCTCTAATGGATATATTGAAAAGATTATTTTACTGACATATGTACTGGGTTTGTGTGGCAAGGTTTTGGTAGCAGGGGGGCTACCACGTTGGCTTCTGTGAGAAGATGCCAGAAGCTCCTCTCGTGTCTGACAGAGCCAACGCCAGCCGGCTCCAAGAAGGACCTGCCACTGGCCAAGGCCGAGCCCATCAGTGACGGTGGTAGAGACTCAGGGAGAACAGATTTAAGGGGAAAAAACTGCTGTGGAGCAGCAGCCAGAGAGAGGAGTGAGAACATGGGGGAGAACAGCCCTGCAGCCCCCAGCCCAGAGCAGCAGGAGGGGCAGGAGGGGCTCCAGGCGCCGGAGCAGAGGGTCCCCGGCAGCCCCTGGGGAAGCCCACGGGGAGGCCGGCTGTGCCCCTGCAGCCATGGAGCTCCACGGGGGAGCAGATCTGCACCCGCAGCCGGGGAGGGCCCCACGCCGGAGCAGGGGGATGCCCGAAGGAGGCCGTGACCCCGTGGGCAGCCCGCGCTGGGGCCGGCTCCTGGCAGGGCCTGTGGCCCCGTGGGGAGAGAGAGGAGCCCCGGCTGGAGCAGGGTTGCTGGCAGCACTTGTGACCCCATGGAGGGGCCCAGGCTGGAGCCGTCTGTCCCTGAAGGACGGCACCTGTGGGGGGACCCAGGCTGGAGCAGTTGGTGAAGAACTGCAGCCCGTGGGAAGGACTCACACTGGAGAAGTTGGTGGAGGACTGTCTCCTGTGGGAGGGACCCCAGGCTGGAGCAGGGCAGAGGGTGAGGAGTCCTCCCCCTGAGGAGGAAGGAGCGGCAGAGACCAGGTGTGAAGAACTGACCACAACCCCCATTCCCCGTCCCACTGCGCCGCTCGGGGGGAGGAGGGAGAGAAATTGGAAGTGAAGTTGAGCCTGGGAAGAAAGGAGGGGTGGGGGGAAGGTGTTTTAAGATTTGGTTTTAGTTATAGTTACCCTACTCTGATTTGATTGGCAATAAACTGAATTAATTTCCCCACGTCGAGTCTGTTTTTCCCATGACGGTAACTGGTGACTGATCTCTCCCTGCCCTTATCTCGGCCCACGAGCCTTTCATTACATTTTCTCTCCCCTGTCCAGCTGAGGAGGGCAGTGATAGAGCTTTGGTGGGCACCTGGCATCCAGCCAAATTCAAACCCACCACAATGTACTCGAGAGGTGTTTTTTGTGTATGTGCTCTTCAACCATCATTCTTTCCTCCACTGTTAGACTAAGCTGAAACCTTATTAAAATAACATGTAGAAGTATAGTTACACTTTAATTCCGACAAAATGATTTTTTATAAGGCTTTTATTTTCTGAAAAACCTCTATTCCTTATTTAGGCCTTCTTCTTTAACCATCATCTTCTGAACTGCACTTTGAGACGTTGAGTTTGTCTGTGTCTGGCTGAATCTGTTCAGAAACAACTACGAGACTAGTTTTACATTAAGTTTTCTTTTATCAGTTTAAATTCAGATTTTAGGGATCTGTTTGTTCTTTTCTCCCCATATCAATGATACAATTAGATTCTATAACAACAGGGTCCCCCTTAACCATTGTCAGAGTTTATCCTCCAGCGAGATCTTGTCATGCAAAACCTTTACTAACTCTTTAATTAATATTCCCTTGGCCAATACTTTGCCAATCTCAGATTCCTTATCATGAACATCAGAATTTGGTATTTTATGTTTCAGTCCGTAAGAATGCAGCTAAAGTAGTAGTAATTATGAAATGCACCCCAACCTTCAAAAGAAATGGCAACGTATCTCAGAAGTTAGAGGGGAGGGTTTGTGGGACAGCAAGCCAGATAGTAAGAGAAGCCTCGCCCACAGGTGCTAAAATCAGCATGGGACTCTCATGTTGACCAGAAGTATGACTTTAATCAATATTTCACAGGAAGAGACATAGAAGAACCTCAAAAGTAAAACACTGTGATCTTCATAACAGTTACCAGTGCTCTGGATATTAACACCATTTACTTTGTTTTCAGTTCAGTAAAACAACACCCATCCATGTTATTCGGTCATCTAGATCAATAGTTTTGAGGCATCACAGGACTACCATAACTGCAAGGCACTATAGAAGATATAGTCCAGACAAGGACACTGTTCCCTAAAGGAAGATGTATCATGAAATTCCTGAACTCTGACTTCTCTGAGAGACCACAGTGACACACATGGGCACAGTGCAGTACTGTACTGTTTCCGAACAAAATGCCTCAACACATAAATATTCTATTTTAATGGAAAATAATATAACACTGACAATTCATGTGACATACTTTTTTAGAGAAAAGTGATTCTGATACAGAGGTATTTCCAGAAAGATTCAAATCTTGGTTTTCCATCAGCTTTACTCATCAGCCAACTTCTACTCAAGCTTGAGTCATTCTGACCACTGTTACCATGCCCAAGAAAGGCACATGAGGTTACCATCAGTTTTTGGTGAAGTCAGTGCGAGTGGATAAGCCTCATAACCGCCTGCCTATTCTGTACAGCAATATCTGAATATGACATATCACAGATTTGTATTTGAATACACGTCTGAACCTCACTATGAGAAAACCTGATAGGAGAACAGAGGCAGATGACTCTCAAGAGTTCTTGAGTATGGGCCTTGTTTTAACCATACAACATGTGGACTTTGAAGACAAAGTTGGAAAATTTGTATTATATTTTAAATAGATAGTGAAAGACAAGTTAAAACAGCCTGCAGCTAATAGACTTTCTCCAGGTCCTAGCATTCAGATTAGAGGAAGCAGTCTAAGCTGCACATAAGTTGACTCCAAGATTAAGACTTTTTCAAGGAAATAAATTGTTGGGCTTTTTTTAACCATCTTTTAATTGTCATTTATAAGTTGAAACTAAATTCAGTGATTTCTGCTTTTTCTTTCAACTCACATCACTCCTTGCATCTTACGCAGTCCAAAAAGATGGTGCCATTCAGAGCTAATGCTCTGTTTGAACTGGGGCTAATTAGTAGTTCCCAGGACAACTCTTACTATCTAGTAATCGCTATTAATTTCTCCCAGGTTGGGGTGGGGATGGTCCTACCTCTTAGCTGCTCTTAATTAACATTGCCACATCTTTCCTATTTTTTCAAAGTTTCATAACATATAGTTATAAGACTTCAAATAGTGCACTGAACAGTTCAGATTTAATCCTTAAATTGTTCACGAGTCTTGACACAGGCTTTAGTCATTACAGAAATAAATGGGGAACACAATCTATCGGGCCTGTAGTATCAACCAGTTCTAGCAGCACAGCAGAGCTAATAATGTGAAGAAAAATTGAATTTCACACCAAATGCCTGACTTAAGAAATAGAATACAGGGGGAAATTGTCTAAGGTAGTACTCATTGCAGATAGACCAAGGATAAATTTTGGCTTTTGTGTAAGTAGCAAGATAGCATTCTTTGTTCATAAATACACGGAGATGTCACGTACAATGCCTTGAAGAGTTAGTGGAGTTAAAAGTAGGGTTGAAGTTCAGGGAGTTAGCCTACAGAGTGCTTCTGGTCAATGTTCTCTTTGGTTTTTTAACAAGCTGAGCAACTGGAGATCCCAAATGAGGTATGATTTTTGCTAGTTTGTCAGAAAAAAACCTAAAAATTTCACACATTTAAAAATATATCAACAGTCATTTTTTGGTACTGTATGAAACTCTCCTTTCAATTCCCTACCTACCTCCACAAGTCAACATGTCCCAGATTTCCTCTCCTACCTTTCATGAGGTGATTTGTATATCCCTTGCCAGAACTTGTGATTTCACTCATCTGTTCTGGAAACCAAGGCCCCTAAGTTGCTGCTACTGGCAGGAAATGACATCATCATTGCTGGTTTTCAACTTTCTACAGTCCTTTCTACAGTCTACAGTCCTCCTCTACAGTCCCTACTAGCCATCTCCCTTTCCAGTCTCCTCCTTTACACTGCATACCACTTTTTACCATCCTTTCTGCCCCTCTCTCTTTGCACTATGTTTTTCAATGTTTTCCCCAATAAGCTCTTAACTCCTTTCCCTTCTTCCTTCTCATCACATCTTTGTTTCCTTTACAGTACACTTTTTGTTCTTCTAAGTCTTCCCATTTCGCCTTCCTTTAACTGATTAATCACTCTAATAAGACTACTGTTGGAATCCCCTTTGCAGCATGGAAGCTTCCCCACTCTTTATGACTGCTCCATAAAAATGAGTTTGCTACGGCTGATCCCTGTTCACTCTTATGATCCAGTCCTCACCAAAGTCAGAAGGAACACTTCCACTGATTTTTAAAGGGTGCTAGATTGTAGTCTTCTTTTATTTCAAATTCAATTTCTAAATGCTCACTCTCACTCTCTAATTCAACCCCAGGTGACAATAAAGATGACTATTATTGCACAGCGTGTTGTTTTTTAAAAATATGACTGACATTAAAAGGCAAACTAAATTTAACATCAGCCTAATTTCCTATCACCTATAAAGCTACACGATTTATATATATGTATTTTGAACTTTATCTCAAACATGTACCTGATGTACTCCAAAATACCACTTCTGTTTACTGTCTCCAAATATGTATTTTTAAAATGCATCAATTTACCTTAAGATACTATAGAGCAATATTAGAACATGTGCTACCAAAACATGAATGAGGGTGATTATATTTTCAGTAATCATAATTATTTGGAGGCAATATTAAATTACTTCATTCCGTAATTGGGGGTTAACCATATGACAGGTTTTCTTCTTACAAAAATTAGTGACAAAAAATTAATTACGTTCCCTTTTTAATGGCTGGCATCTCCATCCTTCTCTGATAATACATTCTGGCTGCAGTGACAAAAACTAGGACAACAGTGAGAAAATGTCACAGATTTAATCCATTACTTGTGACATGTATTGTAACAAGAACCAGAAATGGGAATTATCATGACAATTTGTACAACAATATGGTGGACTCAATCCTGTGACTATCCACCATTTTACAGTGGTGAAATACACTCTAAGTCTCCAAACTGCAATTACCTACAAATCAACTTTAATGTGACAAAAAGAAATGCTTATGGTAGTAAATTAAGCATGTGCACATTTGCCAAAACTTGAAAAAAATAGTAATAAGGGTTAAAAACACTATAAAAATAATTGATCTGCAAAGACTTACATACCTGTTTTCAAGTCTTGTACCAATTACAAGACAATAGCCCTTATTCAGCATCTATTAGTCCCATTGATTTCAGTGGAAGTTCTACATGTCAAGCTGTTCCAGCATGGACCACAAGACATTTGCTGCTGAGTATCTGGATTCAGCTGTGCATGAATATCTATGCCTGCAAGGAAACTTAATCTGCTCAAACCCCCTGTCATCTCAAACCCTATTATAGGTCAAAACTTGCATAATTTAACAGGAGATGTGCATAACTAAGATTAATCATTCCAACCTGATCTTCCAAATACTAAACATCCCCGACTATCCATAAAACTGAGTTCTCAGGCATAATCTAAACAGAAAGTCACACATTTCTGAAAGACTAATATTGACAAGCTTACCAGTATTTCAAAAGCAAGTGCTCTAAGCATAAGTGAAGCACACAGTATGTACTGGAGTAATCTATACCATTTTCCATTTACAAATGCTCAGAATAACCTTGGAGGATTAGGGAGGAAGAAATTATCAGTCATTATGTTATATCTACTCGTATTGTCCTAAATTTATGTGCTTCACGGACATCAATGTGTCTTACAAATAAACAGCAGTGTGTAGACAACATGCATTCAAGCAGGAAAGACTGTAAAATAGTTCACTATTTCAGTATATCTTTCAGAAGAGACAAAATCAGTGAGTAAAACTGCTTTTCCCTGACTAGATATTTATATCTACATGGTATTCAAGGATATAAGATAAAACTGTTCTACTCAGTAAAATCAGATAAACCATATCAGATAGATAATATGCATTATAAATCATTTCTGTGGGTTAGATCTCAGTGTTTCACTTGGGAATTAAGCAGTTAACATCACCAGAGCAAGATCTAAAGAGGAGACACAGCACAGCAAAGGTGAAGGCTGCTAGGCTACATCTTTGAACTCTCTTAAGGACTCTGCAGTATTGGCATCACTCCAGAGTTTAATCTGGGTACGTTCTGGAAGTCTAATCATCTTCTTCGGGGAATAAACCCCTGACCATCACATTGTTAAATTCTAATGCTCTTGCTCTGCCTTTCCGTGTCTGATGCTTTTATTTTCTTTGAGGGAGATGTGGGTTAATTGGTCCAGGATAGTATGTTTTCGGAATCATACACTGCCTTATTATTTCAGGTCTTTGTACTCATTTCATGTGGGCCATTTCCTTTATTATTATCACTAATAAAACTGTAGCCTGCATTCTTGCTGTTTGTAACATATATATGAATTGTGCCACCTTATATACTGTCATTATTAAATATTGCCAACATGCCAAAAATACATTGAGTACTAAACAAAAATACAAATAGCCCAGTGTGTCTGTCAGTAGTTCTGAAAGATGATGTAAGTTGTGTCCCTATGACATAAGTTTGTGCAGTTTTTATTCTGTGGACTAGTTTATTAAACACTAGTTATTAAACACTCATAAATGCTATTATGAGCATTCAGCTATAAATACATGAATTACACATACTTTCACTGCTGATAAGCACCAAGAAAGAAGAAAATACGTGAAATAAAATAAGCTACTAGATTCTACACTTATTTTAGGAAAGTATTTTTGATTAACATTTAGTGAAGGAAACTAGAAATCAAAATATCTGAAGTGTATTTTTAGTAGTCCACTAATGCAAGGTATGATCATGAGAATATATTTAAGGTTAATGTTTTCCTTGTGCTAGTGAGATGCTGAAATTATCTACTTAATTCACAAGTACAAGTTTCCTTCCACAATGTTTTAAGAAACACAGGGAACGGAACAGAAGGCTTTATTGCCCTTATTACATTGTTTTGATGTCACTGTGGAAACACACTCCTTTGTTCTCACTGTCTACAGAAACAAACATATGTATTGTTATATAGCTAAGAAGCTAAATTTAAACCAGAAGTCTTAATTTGGGCAGCAATACAGACTGCCCCCAGCTCATCTTGAATCACAAGGAAGCATGTAAGTGGACTTTCATGTTGAAATAAAGTACACCCATATATAATTAATACCAGGCACAGCCAGGGGTATTTTCCTCTTTTTCTCTATTACAAAAACCCCCCAACATTATAATACACCAAAGAACAGCCTTAACAGCCAGGTCAAGCACAGTATTCTACAGCATTCATCAACATACTTTACAGAAAAGCAGATCTCAACTTGGTAAATCCTAGTGTGGAAAAGATATTAGTCGTGTACCATCCAAAGTCTTGTAAGAAGACAAGCAATGTGTGTTTCTCAAACATCCCGACCTATGTGCAAAACTGATCTGGTACAAGAGATGTCTGGTCACCTCAGCACGAGGGAAGAATGCACATGCTCCTTTACAACTTTTTGGCTTCCCTTCTCACTCACCTCCAATCAACTGGAAATCCTTGTGTGGAGACAGGCTGAATAGTTACCTTACTTTCTGTACTAGCATTTTGGTGAGGCTTACCTTTTCATGGTACGAGAGATAAAAAACTTTGCAATACCTCAATTACAAGAACTTTTCTAGTTTCTGGCTCAGATATTTAGCTGAGAGACCTCCTTAGTTGCATCAGCATGAAGACTGCTTCCCAGATGGGAATATCCCATATGTGTTTATGTTGCAGGCGTTTTTAGGGCACCTGAGGACTAGGAATGAGGCAACACCAGCAATGGTATCTACGCTATAAGCAATCTTGTATCCTTTAAAAAGGACTTTGTAGAACTTGGTGCATCTCCCCCTTGTCTTTTGCACATCCAAAGCCCTGAACCACTACTGAACCTTACATAAGGAGTCCTGCCTGCTCCTCTCATTCAGCTGCCTGTGACTTTTCCTGTGTGACAATCAGATATTTGTGATGTGAAGAGAAGAGGCAGAGGCCCCACCAAAGTTCAGGTAAAAACAGACAACCACCAAAGTTAGTTAGGGTTACTGTCTGAACAGCATTGGTCATCCACAATTAGCATTACAAGTTCACCATGACCTTTAAATGAGTCACTAAGCTGAATAAGAAAGACCACCTTCCTGGCTCTATGCCAAATTTAGTAGTGGCACTAAAGAGATGGCATACCTACGTCTGGACCCCACCCCAGCAGAGATGGAGGTTGTCTTAATCCCTGGAAGATGGCCTGTGGCAAAGCGGTTTGAGTCTGACAAACCCATCATCACACTCACCACAGAGCATTGTGGAGCCAATGCACTTGGCTAGCTGAAACCAGGTGGCTGTGACAGGACAAGACCTGCCCAGCACTCCCCACAAGACTGACTCAACATCAGAACCCACCAAATTCACAGTGGCCTACTGTGCAATTCACAGTCCACGTGTGTAATTACCCTCTGCCTCGCTGTACTCTTTGGAAGGCCCTAACCTATTTATTGACAAATTTGAGTTCAACTTTCACGGACATAGTTTCAGAAATAAAAGTGATGCAAATCCAAACTGCAAGTACATTGGGGAGATCATTCCTCTACATCCACACCTGGTATCATAACTGTTAACTTGCCTGCTTCAAAGCTGAAAACCTCTTTAGTTCTCATCTCTCTCATTGTTCTTTCTAAATCTCTCCTCCTCTTCTCCCAACAATTATATCCCACTTTCCTCCACTTACTGTCCTCTAAGGTTAATAAACTCTTCTAGGTTTTACCATAAAAGGCATGACAAGACCATCCAACCCATGCTGAAGTTCCCTGCTCGTTTATTAATAAGACTCAACATTGAAAGGTTAAATTACTTCTTCTCTCCTGTACTCTTTCCTATCTGTCTGCAAGGGTTAGGACACGTTTTACAGTGGAAATGGACAGAATCCCAGACCATCCAACTGCTAAAAAAGTCAGTTTTATAAAACACTGTTTAGCTGTACCCTAGGCTCCTCTACATGAAGGCTTATGCCATCTCCACCATCTATATTCACACACATCTTTCTCTACCCATCTGTTCCTGTTTGGCCTTCCTCCAGTAGTCATGCTAAAAGTATGACTCTGAACCTGCGAAAGCAGTGAGTAGGCACCACTGCTGTGCTCACCACCTAGCATGGAGCAAGAGACAGTTGCCCCAAGCACCTGCCAACTCTGAGTGCCTCACTGGAGGATGTCACCCAGCCGCACTCCAGCATTCCTCCTCCCTCCACATGCTCCCTGGCTCTGATGCCAGATGCCTCTGCTTTATCTTGCAAATATACTCTTGGTCCAATCACTCTTCCAGTGTCATCTGAGGATGCTTTTTTACATCTTAGAAGCTAAGAGCTTGACCCAGAAAAAGGGTATACAATGATGGCATTTGTCTTCCAGAGTAAGAGAGGGAAAGGATAGATTTAAAGTCCAAATCTCATTAAGTCCAGAAATCTTTTTTAAATTGTTTTTAAGAAAACAGTGATACTATTAACAAGGAGTAATATTTTAAAACACATAATTTACACAGTAATTTCTTATCCAAGGGCCTTTGGTGTAATTGCAAGAATGAGAAGCTGGGGAAAGGCTTGAGTATATCCCGTTTTGCCCCATTTTTCTCTTGTGTAACGAACACCTTTAAACTGTATTCCTTTTATTCCTTTGCCCTGTATAACCTCGCCCTCAGCTCCTCAAACGGAAAAGATACAAAAAGATTCACCAGTGTTCTGCTGCTTCTCGTTGTCCAACATATTTAGGTCTTTCCCAATAGTGCTGGAGTACGCTCTTGGAGCAAGTAACCCAGGAAGTCTGTGTCTTTATCCACATCAACCAGGGCAGCTGGAGAACCAATTTAGCTGAAAATCTAGCTGTGATCTAGCGGACGTCTGGTAAGTGATGGTGGTCTCAGGTTGGGAGGAGCAGGTAGTCTGGTGTCTGGGCAGACTACACTGGAAGAGGGTGATGAAAACCCTGGACGGATAGCAGTGTCTTACTACGTCGTTATGGTCCAGTCCTGCAGTTTCTCTGACGCTGGAGGGAGGTGCCTCACTGCTCCTGGGCGCTGTCCCACAGCCAGTTGGTGATACAGTACTAGTACTAGAAGTTTTCTGTTGTCTGTACATAGCAAAAGGACTTTCTGCTTTTCAATCTTCCAGTGAAACTCTCTCCCAGGATGGCATTTTGCCACCTACAGGCCATATGTCAGCCTGCTGAGGACTTCCTGGAATGTGGAATGCCTCCCTGTCCCAAGCAAAAGTTTCCCTTCCTGACTTCGCATGTTTCTATTGATTTCCTAATCCCGAATTAGTTGACTCTCAACCACCAGCCCTACTGGGACAAGCAGACAAGAGTGTGACAAAGTTGTGGCACTGACAGTTCTCCAGCCATAAGAAAGAGCATATTTCCTCAAGGCACCACATGCTCCAGGTTACCAGCTGCTGCAGTAGCAGACCTGACACAGCAATATCACATTACTATAAAGGACAGGCGTGAATTTTCTGCCTAGACCATGGGGTTTTTGAAGAATGATACCATGCATGAAAACATCAAGTGTCATATGATACCATGGTAGTGCATGTCATGCCATCTGGCCTTGTGCTGGGAAACTCAAGAGGCTCTTAAATTAAGTCCCTTGACAGCTACAGAAGGGTACAGAAGGCTTGGTTCCCTGTATTTTTTTGTGGAAAAACAACAATGAAGTCAGAAAGTGTAAGAGGACAACGCAAAGACCTAGACAGTGACAACCATCAGGGTATTTATCTTGAGGAACGCTCTGTCAAGAAAGGGTATGTGCAACTCTACTCTGTTCTCAGTCTTCCATAAACACAGATATGGGCTAAGATAGCAGAATTTTTAGCTGAAACTATGAATCAGAAAACATTTTACCATTATTTAATTATACAATCCAAATCCAAAATAATTTGAGGTAAGAAACCAAAACTGTGTCTGAATACCCCTAGAATTTGGGTTAGCTCATCACTGAATCTGATTCACACATGACAAGTCTTCAAAGAGCACATAATGTAAAATCCCAAACTTGAGATTTTGTATGTGAAACAGGAATCTCAGAAAGGGAAAGTAAAAGAGACTTAAACTGTAGAAACGAGGTTAGCAAGTGACCAAGCAAATTCCTGCACCCAGGCACCAGAAATGTCAGGGAGTTGACTGGCTGGAAAGTGACTTTGCCAAGAAGGACCCAAGGCTCCTCGTGGACAAGTTGACCATGAGTCAGCAATGCACACTTATGGCAAAAAAGGCCAACAGCATCCTGGCTCTATTATGAACATGTTGCCAGCAGGTTATTGGAAATTAGTCTCTACTCAGCACTGGTGAGGCCACACCTGGAGTGCTGTGTCCAGTTCTGGGCTCCTCACTACAAGAGAGAAATGGACATACTAAAGTGAGCCCTGCAAAGATGCACAAAGATTATGAAGGGACTGAAGCATCTTTCATATGAGGAGAGGCTGAGAGAGCTGGGACAGTTTAGCCTGGGAAAGAGAAGGCTTAAGGGGACCTTATCAGCAGGTATATATACCTGACGGGGGGCAAGTAAAGAAGAGAGCGCCAGACTCTTTTCAGTGATATCCAGAAAGAGGAAAAGAGCCAACAGGAACAACCAGTGGGCAGAACACAGGAAATTCTATTTAAACATTAGAATTGTTGGGGTTTTTTTACTGTGAGGGTCATCAAACACTGGAAAACGCTGGCCAATGAGTTGTGGATTCTCCATTTATGGCCATTCAAAGCCCAGCTGGCCAGAGCCCTGTGAAACCTGCTCTAGCTCACCCTGCTTTCAGCAGGGAGTTTGGATTAGATCTCCAGGAGGCCATTCCAGCTGTAACTATTCTGTGATTCTGAAACTCTACATTTGGAAATAGAAAGTCTTTAGGAAAATGTCCATTTCAGAGACAGTAGATGAGTTCTGAATATAGTTTTAGGTAAGCTTAGAAATTGTCAGGATGGTTTGAGGGTGGGGGCTACCTACACATATTGTATTTATGTATTAGAATATATATTAGTATACATGAGAAATATATTCCAATATAACTCAATATATTCTTAAACAAAAGAATGGGTTATCCGAGAATATAATTTGGTTGTTAGCTTAGAGATTTGAGCAAAAATCTCAGATTAGAATTGCAAAAATTCAAGTCTAAGCTGATGACGTATCAATTAATCAAAACAATATTTTATAAAAAGTGATAATGAGTATTCAGACATGCAAAATTTAGGAGATTAACAAGAAATTTGAAGCCAGTGCTGTATAGAGTATTCTTGCCTGGAAAGAAAAGTTCTGAAGTGAAAATGCCAGTCTCCACCGTGCAACTGCTCAGTTTTCCAACACTCTCTCACATTTCCTCTGGCTTGTCTTTCATACGTTATTGTTTCCCATTAACATTTGCAAAGCTGTCTAACTGTACATCTCTGATTGCTCCTTGAATCTTTCATTTGCAGTGATGCCCAAGAAAAACCTTGGCGAAGATTAGGTAGCAGGTATACTGTAATCATTCCTTGCAACATTGATGTTGAATGTCTTCAGGTTTGCTTGCACTTCACCATCAATGTACTTTGCACCTGTTACACGGTACCTACAGTCCTAGTTCTTTACAGTAAAGACTGTATTTCAATCTGTGTTTGTCTACCCCAGTTGATGCCAGGCATTGACATCTTTGTCCACAAGACGAGACCAAGATGCCACTGAGACAGTAAAATTAACAAAAATTAAAATATTTGTTAAACAGTCGGATGTAACTCATTTAATATTACTTAAAGGTTGTCTTCTCTAGGAGTGCTTAGCTCAGGGATTCTTTAGAGGGCAAAGAATGCTAACTCTCATCTTATAAAGGCTGCTGAAGCCCTTTCATGTGACTCATGAGAACCTACCAAAAATAAAGGCTACACTTCTAGTTTCATACTGAAAATTTGCACATTAATCCTAAATTGCTCATCCATTACACAAAGTACATGAGCACCTGCCCTGTCCCTCACGTCCAGGCATTATTGGCTGCACTACATCAGATTGTAGTAGCAGAACTGAGCTGGTTCATATTATATATGTTTTTGAACAAGCCTGAAATCCATTGGCGTATCTTGTCTCATCATCTGAAATTTAAACTCATGTTCAAGAGAGTATTGGACGCTCTTGCAGAGCCAGGCAATTTAACATAACTGCCCACTGCTCACAGTCAGCATACATTAAAACCATCTCTTTCTTTTGTTATCTTTAGTAGCTAACACTCACAGTTGGGAATCTGGGCCTCATTCAACTCTCTGGTCACTCTCACACATTTTTGGTTTCGCTGGTTGCATAAAAGATTGTGGCTATTGTTTGCCACCTGATGCAAACCAGTGGAAACTATTTAAACCGTGATCTTTAGTGTAGCTAAGGCAATTCAGAGTGGCTGAATTGCCACTCTGCCACTATAGTGAACTGTCATTATATATACTCCAGCTTTTTTGTTTAAAAAAAGGCAAGTCTTCTGCTACTACAGAAAAGCCAATGAATGTTTTGTGTAAAATCTACAGGAGCACATAGTCCTAAAGCATTTTGCAGCTGTTAACTATATGTTTTCTTTTTCCTCCCAAGATTGTGCTTACAAACAGTAATCAAATACTATTATTCCTACAATTGAGACACATGTACCTGCTAAAAGAGTAAAAACAAAAAGCACCACAGTAGGAAGGACAATTTTAAAACAATTCTAGTCAATGGTAGAAGGACAAACAAAAGGTTTCACAAATAGATAAGGATCAGGAGGATTTTGAGGGAGACTCTAGTCTCTTGGTGTGATGGATGGAGGCGAGTTGATGACAGATGAGGCACAGAGTGCTGCAAAGCTAAAAGATTTCTTTGTCTCAAGTATGTTCACCAGGGAGAAAGAGGGAAACATGCCAGAATCAGAGAGTAGTTTCCTGGAGGCAGAAAATGAAAAATTAATGAAATGAAGAGTGACACCAGAATAAGTAAAAAGGAATCAGTCAGTGAAAAGGAACGTACTATTCTAGTATTGGATGGCCTGTATCCCAGCATTCAGAAATATACTGTATTTATACATTTTAACTAAGTTGGGAACGAAATTTATTGCCATCAGCAGAAAAGGCAGATGACTTACCACACTTACCAGAGTTCATTAGGGGTTGAGGGATGGGTGAAGAGCCATTTCAGGGTAAAAGACTTTAGAAGAGTGTGGATTAGGGTACAAAGAGCAGGCAGTTCTGAAATAAGGCAAACTTTGAACACTGGCTGCAGAAGCCTGTATTTTCACACTGCGTGTCTAAATGAAGGTAAAACTTTGGAGATGAAAAGCTTGTGTGCATAAACACGTGAATAAGGGTTCTAACACTTCAATTAAGAGAGGTTCTAGATAACTAAATTACCAAATTTAAAAATTATTACCTGGGTCTTCAAAATCTTTACATAGAAAAGTATTGTATGCATATATATATATATATATGCATTATTTTGTACTCTTCTGAAGTGCAACTGCAATTAAGTTGATGTGCTAAGAAGTTTATAAATCAGGATTCACACAGCACAAACTGAAGACAGGATATGTACAAAGGTATGGACAGTCATACCAGACTCAGAATCTCCCAAAGAAATATAGAAAATCCCATATTTAAATGTGTGACTCTAATAAAGACAAGAAGACTGGCCTGAAAATTTTATGGTAGCTGGATATAATGGGCTAGAGACTTAAGTTGTTATGTTGATCTCTAAATAAGTTACAAAAAAACACGCAGTCATCTAAAGAGAGGAGATCATTTATGACATAAGGACCAGGAAGAAAAAGAATTGAGATTAGGAATCACAGCATTTCACACTACATTATAACCAGAATTTTAAAAATAAAAACAAATTTCTAGAACTATGAAATGCTATGTGAAAAAGTTTACTATAAAAAAATTAAAAGCAGACACATAGACAAATAGAATTAAACAGTCCATAGATCACACGCAGGCTTTGTTAAACCTTGTAGCTCAATGCACATATTTTACAGTACCAACTAGAAGCCACAGTCAGATGTGGAACCTGCTGATGCCGATCATAATACAAACACATAAGCACTCACTGAATTAATCTACTTTTCATTGAAGTCAATTAAGCAATTCGTATAAATCTGTATTCACTAATAAATACAAATCATTACAAATTCAGAGTAGCACCTTGCTTCTCAAATGGTACTGTTGATTTCACAGCATTGTGTAACTCAATACTAGCTACTCCCTGAGTGAAGACGCAACAAGTGGAGATACTATGACAGAAGAATAGGGATAAAGGGAGATAAAATACTCTCAGATAGGAATAGGATTATGAAAATTAATCATGTGCAATTCATTGGTGTTAATTCAACATTGCTGATGTTTTTTAAAACCACACTGAGGCAATAAAGTAATATTGATCTTCTCAATTTCCACAGATCAAAACTGATAACATTAAAATACAAATTATGGAAGGTAGAGTGAAAATAATCAATGACAGTCTGCATATTGCTACACCGTGCACAAAAAAATGCTCTGTTGACTGCAATTACAATGCATACTAATTCATTAACATTAACTAAGTCTTAGTTTTTTCTTGTGGGGAAAGTCATTCTCAGAAGTGAAAAAAACTTCTTCACTACCACATCTCATATTGCATCCCCACCGCTGGTCGTTCATTACCATGACCAATATCCACTTTGTACTTACTCATCATCACCCAAAAAATGCAGAATGCCTCTGCCTTTTTGAAGTATAGAGGGATGTTACTTCTCTTCTTTTTATGTGTACATGTTGGCGTGTATTTATTTCAGTGAATATGGCCAGAGAAACTGCAAAGGCTTGTGACAGTCTTTATTAGGAGTTCGCTTCACAGTTTGAGGTTAGCCCTGGAGAAGGCTCGCTCTCTCCTACCAACTACAAGCAACCACACCGCTTGTAAAGCTCCTTTGTGCCAGAAATGCTCAATATAACAGCAGAGTCGAAGTGTAAGATGAGACTGTGTGGCACGCAGCCCTGCGTTTAAATTCACCAGGCAATCCCTCCTATTCGACAGAGACAGCCAAGAGAGAAGCTAGTAGTAACCGCTAAAACATGCCAGCTGTTTATTTGGCTTCCTTCCCTCACAGATTACTAAACAGCACAGACTGAAACAAAGGATTAGGAATGCTTATGATTTCATTTTGCTAGAAATACCACAACTAGAAGGGGATATCCTGTACTATAAATTATTTTAAGTTTGACTTTTTTTTTTCTACATATTTCAAATACAACAAAGTCAAACCAGTTAAATAAAACAGATGCAAATAAATGAAACTGTCTGGAATTTTTTAGCAGAAAGAGAAACCTTTTCCAATCTGATTCTGAGCAATCACCAACCATATCACTCTGCACTAGGAATACACTAACTGCACTACACTAGGAATTCAGTATTTGAGTTCTTAGTACTTGTTTTCAAGATGCAGTTGGACAGAGTGCTAGATAATCTCACTGAGGTTCCCTTTCCACCACAAAAGGTTGTACAAGATGATCTTTTGAGGTCCCTTCTAGCCTGGGCAGTTCTATGATGATTGAAATACTATTTTTTCCTTTGCTTTCTAAGTGGGTTATCTTAGTATCATTTTTGCTTCTTAAGACATTTAAAAGCAGTACACTGGAATTATATGATAGCTATCAGTGCAGACTGAATTTCTTCTATCAAGTAGTGGGGAGTGTATAATCTTGTGCACTGGACTGATCATGCAACTTGCTGCTGCTCTAGGCAGGCAGTTAAGGTAATTGCCCATCACAGAGACTCTCACACTGATTGCATACTTGAAAGAGGAGGCAACTGGTTTCCCATTCTCTCATTTGCTGATATTAGCTTTATGTTGCTACCGCCAGATCTATGTGTAATGCACGACTCTTTACAACTTTGTTTACATGGCACAAAATATAATTTGTTTACTACAGAAATCTTAACCAAGCTTTAAATGTTCGTTGAGAACCAAAACAATCCAAAAAACTAAACCCCATTTCCTCATAAACTAATAGTGTTTGTTAGAAGTCAATTTAAGCAACAGAACAAGCAGTTTACAAACTGTTTAAAAGGCATGCTTCCTTCCCCAAGTAGTTCTTGGTGCCCTAAATGAGAAAAATGTACAGGTCTTAATAGAAACAATTATCAGCAGAAGCTTTTGCTTTCTAATTGAAGTAGAGATGCCACTGCAACACAGTTTTTCCTTGTCATGTTCTAATTAAAGTTGCTCCTTACACATTTAGGTATGTGCATGAGAGAGTGGTCCAAACACCTACATCAATGTGATTAGAACACTGAAATGAAGATGGCCGTGATGTTTAACCTTTTAATGAGTGTAAATATACATAAAAATGGTAAGGTAGCAAGAAATCAATCCTCTAGTCTCTATCTACAGAACAGATAAAGCAAAGACCATGTCAAAAAATGTCTTCTCACTTAACCTTGAATGATATAACCTCTAAATTACACTACCACTGCTTTCAATTTCCAGCCTTTTTCCTGGTATTGTCAAAAGCAATGCCCACTATTGCCACTGATGTCTCATGAAAATGGTTCCTCTAAGTATAAAGATGTAGCAGTAGCTTTAAAAAGGCTGAAGAGAATGTTTTATAAACTGTATTGCTGATACATAGAGCCAAGTGTTCAATAGCCTATTACACCAACCATTACACCTCTCAATTTTTTGAGACTAGTAGCATTCATTGACCAAATGAAGCTATCTATAATACAGAAGACTCTACCTAAGCTCACCACCCTAAATGCCACTAACTATAAAGGAGGCCTAAGGCACTGAGCTCTAATATAGATATCTGAATTATAGAAGAGGCAAATCAACCCGCACATGTTTTTCAGCACCTGTCTTGAAGGAACACTAAAGCGATTTCCACTTTTTACACTGCTGAGGCTTTTCATGTCATCACAACACACAAGCACAGCAAAGAATACAATTCCAAAATGAATTCTGGTCTGTAAGATCTTCTTTAAGCACATTAAAGTGCTTAAAACTCTGTCTTCTCTAAATATAATAATCTGACCGAGTTCAGGACAGCGGCTACACTATATTCCTTGCGCTGTTCCCCCTATATTTAAACAAAGCAAATAAAAATTAAATATGTTGTAGGTGTTAACACTTCTCTAGTGCATGTAAAAAGTCTACAGTTTGAGTATGTTCTATTAATACAAAGAACATAGAAAATTAAGCATTTGCAGTGCAGATCATACTGACTTGATGTGGCATTATATTGAGCTCTCATGTCACAAATGCAGGGTTTTATCTCATATCCAAGCAAATCTGAGCACACTGCACACATAATACAATATTCTTGGAGATAAACACTTAAATGCACAGCTGGACAGTCTTACCAGTAGTGTACAAGCGAGCAACATGAAGGAAGATGCTTGCAGACAAGATGTGGCCCCTAGCAGGTGAAAGCAGAGGCTAACATAAACTTTGCTTTGCCAGGGAACAGTTGCAGACATGTCAAATCGCTGTGGTGGAGGTTGAAGTGTCAGTGATGTCAGGGAACAAAGAAAATACTCCTAAGTATAGCAAGGCCTTGGTTTTGTTCCTGTGCCTTCAAACTTTAACTTGGGCTTTTTTGCCAGTGGCAGGATTCCTTTGGTTCAGACAATCGCTTACCATAATCTAAATTACTGCTGGTACAGAGCTGACACACAAATCTACCATTCGCTTTTCTAGTACTTTGTCCCTACAACTTGGCAAAATGCTGTTCAGACCCAGACTTGTAAACTTCTTAGTCACCTTGCTTGCATCAATGTAAAACTTTGTTTTCCACAACTAGTGATCGAAAGGATTTCCAGCTTTCATACTGGACACTAGGGTTTTGCGGCATTGAGTGGACAGTACTAGAGAATGAACCCAGGTTTGCTCAGAAAGATTTGCACAGGCAACATTAGGAAGTCTTTCCAAAATTATGTTAGCAGTTTGCCAAGTTCTTGAAGAATGTCCTATTGATTAGAGAAAGTAGTTCAGTCTTCAAACCTACCTCAATCCTTGTTAAAGGCAAAGAAATAGTCTGAGTCCATATGTGATCTTTCATTGCTTTAGCTACCATTTCATGTAAGCTTCCTATGCCAAACAAAAAAAATGAATTAGTTTTAACCCTGACCTTATCTGGTTTTCTAAAAAAAAAAATAATTGAACATCAAAAAACTCAGAAGTGAGGCCTCCATAGTAAATTTACAAAAAACATCACAATACATGCCACGTTTTGGAGAGGAGCAGCAGAACATCTCAGCTCCATCTGTAAACCCAGCTTCTACTCAAAATGCCACAAGATGGCTCTGGTGGGTTTGGAAGTGTCCCCTGATCACTGCTTAGACCCATGGATGACATTGGGCTGCTAGGCTTAGCTGGAACAGAGGGCTGGCACAGTGAGGGCATGCAGTGCCAAACAGGCAGCTACTCTCTGCAGTCCTAGCCTGGCTTGTGATTAATAATCTGTTTGTTCAGTAATTGTGATATATAGTAGATTAATATATTAGTTTAATGCAAGATAGGTTGGTATAAAATGAGGGCAGAGAGGATAAGACTGTCTCAACACATATGGTGCACTTGAGGATGCCAGAAAAGGCTGAGAGCTCAGTTATCTTGGAGCAACAGCAGTGAAATTCATAGAAAATTATACAGATACTCAAATGCTATTCACATTTTCCCTGCTTGACCATCAGGCTCCTCCATGTCACCCCAGCTTCTGACAAGGCTCTTGGATTAAATTCAGGTTGCCTCCTTGGACCTTACAGGGAGATGTCTCTCACACTAGACCTTCATGAACTCCATAGCATGGCACACTTTTCTGATGGACATTAATCACCTTTGAAATAGCTAACAGTACTGAAATATAAATTACGCCTATTTGAACTGAACTGAATATGACAGAATCCACTTACTAGGCTATTGTTGAAAGCTTCCCCCAAAAGTCAACCAGCACGGCTTCAGTCACATCTGGCTAATAGATGAAAGTTACCTTTTATAAGAACTTTTGCAAGGGAAAATTTAGTTTCTGCTACTCATGGCTGGATCTTAGAGATGAGAATACAAAGTGCCTTCACAACCTCTTTACCAGCTCAATCTTCATTTAACAAACTCACACTTCAGGAAAAATTAACTGTATTCAACAACAAATGCATGCATTCCTTGTTTAACTATGATCATCAAGCTAAAGTAGCGGGTGCACTAGAAATACACAAAATATAAAGTAAGACACAGAGGACATTACTCTTTCCTATTGTGGGCCATGTTTAACACCTGTTCAAAACTGCTGTGCCTGTTATGTGACAGGGCACGCATGGTGTGCCAAGGAAGAGTGACAGAGCAGAGGAGCTGGAGTCCCCACTCACTGTCCTCCAGCAGAGTGGGAGGTGTGTGGTGGCGAGGCCAGCAGGCAGACCCAGGACCCCCAGGTGTCATCCTCAGGCTGTATGCAAACTTCCAGCATGACACAGGACTCCTCATTTCATCTGCCTTTGTATTAAGGGAATAATAATACTTCCTTTATTCTGGTTTTCCTCCTGTCTTGTCTCTTCAGAGAGTAATTTACTTGTGCTGGTACCATTTTTCACTCTGTGTCCATATAGCACACTGGGATACCAATTTCAGTTAGGGCATCAATGTGTTAATACTGTACGTCTAATAAAGAGTTGAATATTCTCTATATTTTGAAGAGTAGTAATTATACTTTTTTTTCATAAAGCTGTACTTTTTCCTCTTTCCTTTAATAAAAATCCTCAATATTCAGCTGAGAAAGCAGGAAGTTATTTGTGTCTCCCTGACATGGGAGCATAGCTTGGTCTCAGATGTCGTTTAAAGCAGCCTCAAAACTCTAAACTGTATCAGGTTGGCTGCAGCCCCAGATCAATTGCGGTATAACTTCAGCCTTCTTTTCCCTGTCCTATCAGCTTCAGGGACATGCTAGATGACCTGACTAGACTTCTTTCAGTTCATACTCTGAGGAGTCTCTAACTGCAGAAATCTGGGAAATTTCTTGTTTCTTTGTAACACAGGAGCACTTCAGAATCAGTAACAGAGTATTTAGGTAAGTAATACAGGAGATATTTAAAACCAAGGTTTAATTTTTTTGTGTCCTAAATGTAAATTAAAATTTTGAAATCTTTCAACTTGTTCAAAAGACTACAAGTAACGATGCTTCTAAAGGATTCACATGAAAACACACAACAAAGTTATAAGCAGTTATACCGTATTTTTATCTTACTACCTAACCATATTTTACTCCCTCAAAAAACATACAACTATTGCACAAAAATTTTTCTCACCAGATGGGAACTATCATCTCCTCTTGCCATGTCAAAAAAAAGGAAAGAGCTTTTTTAAAAAAAAAAGCATTTCTGTTGTATAAATGAAGGCAAAATTCAAATATCCACAACTACAAAGTTGTTCCGGTCAGAAAAGCCTCTTCCCAACCATGCAAACTTAACAGCCTGGCAGCATGGATTAATTATGTATTAATATACATGGCTAGAGTAACCAGTATTTTGAGTACACAGTGTTTGCAGGTACATATGTAAACATTGTCTATCTGCTTATAGAGTAGGTTTTCGTCTTAAGAACAGTACATATAGAAACATGCTTTAGAAATTTGTGTCGTATTCTCTTGATGTTTAAAAATATAATACTGTACAGAGTAGACTGAGCATCTGTTGTGGGTTAACCCTGGTAGGCAGCTAACCCCACACAGCCACTCGCTCACTTCTCCCAGTGGGATGGGGAGACAATCGAAAGGGCAACAGTTAGAAAACTTTTAGGTTGAGATAAAGACAGTTTAATAAACAAATAAAAAAGAAACAAAGAAAAACAAAATCAAGAAAAACAGGTGATGTGAAAAAACCCGATTGCTCACTACCAGCTGTCTGCTGACCAGCCAGTCCCCAGGCAACAGCAGCCCTGGAAAACTTCCCCCCCAACTTTTATTGCTGAGCATGACAACCTATGGTCTGGAATACCCCTGTGGCCAGCCTGGGTCAGCTGTCCCAGCTGCGTCCCCTCCCAGCTCCCCGTGCACCCCCAGCCTGCTCGCTGATGGGGTGGGGTGAGAAAGGCCACGATGCTATTCAAGCACCACTCAGCAATAGTTAAAACCTCCCTGTGTTATCAACACTGTTTTGGTCACAAATCCAAAACACAGCCCCATACAAGCTGCTATGAAGAAAATTAACCCCATCCCAGCCAAAACCAGTACAGCATGCCTACTGGTACTCTCTTGTATGCTGAACTTAGCACACCCTTTGGCTACTGTTGCCTACACCCGGTACATAAAAGGTGCACAGCACCATCCAAATTTATCAGCTGCAGTGTGGAAGCTTTACTGCTGCACTGGGGTGGCCGCTCAGCAAGGCTTACTCACTGGAGTGTCGTGCCAGTCACATCATTTCTGCTTCCAGCACTTGCTCATGCTGAAACAAGTCTTATGCCTTGGCTCATGGTTCTGGTAGCTCCAGGCCAGTTTGGGTCTTTCTGTAGTGGGAGGCACTGATTTGCCCAGTTACATGTCATACTATCTGAGGCCCATATAAAACTGACCATATACAAGGAAGATGCCTTTCTCCCTGCGTGAACAGAAAGAAGCTAGCCATTACTGCAGTCCGTGCGCTATGGCGCCGTGCCTCCTACACCAGCTTATCAAGCACACTTCTTTCTATCACGTGCTAAACAACATTCACGCTTAGCTACAGATCTGGATCTGCACAGAACATCCTGAACAGAGGCGGCGCAACATGACCGGTGCCACTGCATGTCCACCAAGGGCTGAAGCACATGAATAACAGAGAGGCTGTCCACCTCAAACACGATCCACACTACCCAATCCTAGAACTGGAACTCCAATGCAACAAGGTGCTAAAGCATGTAAGCGAGCCCCAAAAGAGAAAGGTTAGTCTCAACGTTTTGTATCTTTTTGGAACACAGCACCTGCCACTCCTCCTTGGCTCTTAGTAGACTCAGGCCTGTCTGGTGACTTAAACACACAGTCAGCATAACACTGTTATAACCCACTAGGTACAGCCACCATTGCTATAGCAGTGCTTTTGGATGATGTCTGCTTTTCATTTGCATTTTCTTATTTTATTCAAGAATCGATTAGATACTAGTCCTCATATACTCCATGCTTCAACACAGTGCTGACAGGCCTCTGGAGGCCAGGGTCGCCCTTTTCAGGGATGACCCATTCTACAGCTAGCACCAAGAACCAGAGCAGCTAAGAAGCGGGCAGCAAAGGTTAGCCACATCTGACTAAAAGGCCCCCATACCCTACTCGGTCACCTCTGAAGGGTTCCGGGCACAGAGCTTGCTGCGGGTGCAGGGGGTGTTAGAGAAGCCTGCAGGGCTGTGACCCCGCTCTGGAGGATGGCTGTAGCATCCTGCAGGGTTTGGGGGTTACCCTGGAATTGTGGAGGGCTCCTGGGGCAAGGTCTGGTGTCATGGAAAGGGCAGGTCCCATAGCACCCACCATGGACGCAAGGCCCTACACTGCCTGGGGGTCAGGCTCCATGGTGCTGGGCCCATGGGCAGGGTGGGGGAGGCCCGGGGGGAGGCCCAGAGGGAGGTCAGGCAGGGCTGGCAGGGCTGCTGGAACCCTTGGGGCCTGGACAAGAGCTTAGTAGCACTCTTCATCAAAGACTAGGTTTATTCAAACAGGTTTTTATCGGTGCATAAAACAAAGCTTCTTTTCCTCTGATAATTCAAAAGGGTCGAAATCTCCTGAAGACACTGGCGCTCAGGACCTGATATTTGTTGACTTTGTTTACTCCCTATTTAGGAACTGCTAATGGCAAATGGCTACAGAGAGAAGTCAGAAAGCATGAGGATGAAAAAGTGTTTTCCACATCATAAGCTGCTGTTACCAGCATTATGGCATCTGAGAAGTGCCATGAATAACATCATCAGGCTGTCACAAGAACAAGTGTGTTTTGCTCCTTTCCTCCTTGTTGCCCACAACTTTGTCACACAAACAGCTGAAGTTTGCACCCCTGTTTCCCACTGCAGATTTGTTGTAGGTTTGATTTATCAGCCTCTTTAAACCCTTGGTGTGTTCTTATTCTTGAAGTATGTTCATGACAGCAGAAAATGTCAAAAAAGCAGGATCTGGGGTGGGGGGTGGGAACACAATTCCTTGGATACCTCTTTTCCAAGCTCACTAGGCTTCATATATAATAAGTCGCTTTCATGCCATATTTTATACTGGCAGAATGCACAGATATTGTGAGGTAATTGTTAGAGTCGTTGGTTAGGTCTAAATATACAATCCCATTAACGAATGACATGGACTGGAAATGGGTTTTATAAGTCTCTCTCCCATATTATACTGTGAAAATGCAACCCCCTGTATTTTAATACTGGGTTAGTATGTTGAATAATAATAATTTACATTTATATTGCAGCTTCGATCCTGCTAGATTGCAGAATGCTTCCAATTACGTGCATACCACAGTACACAGATGCAACCACCTTTGTGGCAGGCATAAAGTGGGCAACAGCAGAAGAGTGAGGAACTTCAGAGCTTAGGAGAATATGGCAAACCCCTAGACTTAAGCCATCAGCACAACACCCTGGAGTCCACACAGAGCAGAATAACTTGGTTTTAAGAATATATCGACAGTCCTGAAGCCTACAGACTTAGTCTCCTTTTAAAACACAGATGACAGAAATCAGTCCTGAACCAGCATTTCCATTAAAAGTACCACCACTGAGGTACTCCAAAATAAAAAAAATAAATAAAAAAAAAAAGTAGGTTACAAACAATCTCTTTTGGATGCCTAAAAGCATAATGAAATACATGATTCAATTATTACTCTTTTTTCAGGATGAAGAGGGTTGGAGGGGATAGATAGAGAATGGAGGGGAATGGTTCAGAGAAAAGCTGATTCTAATCCAAAATAAAATTGGAACAGGTCCCAGTTAAGGGATCGGTCTGATTTCTATTCAGTTTTGCCAGCCTGAGCGGGTCCCAGTATCACTGTTACGCCCGGTATCATGTGATTAGTCTCATTGAGAGAACACAGTATACATGCTGAAAGCTGATGGTATGAAGCCTTTAGCAAGAATAATTTGTACACCTGCTTTTTTTGGAAACATTTCAAAGATGTTTCTTTTGGAGTGGGGGAGTAGAAAAGTGAAGCCCTGTTTAACAGAAATGCTTTTTTGTGGAAGTGTTGTTCTTGTGACAGGAAAAGGTAAAAATAATTTCACGTTACTCTTTTAATTGATATTAGTTTTGATTTATTGAGCAGAAATTCCTCTTCATACAAGGCCATTCCCAGCTTTCTGTCCTCTGACACAGAAGTCAGTCCCAAACACCAACAGATAACCCTCAAATCAGAAACTAGAGGTCCTTACACAATTGTAACTTGGATCTTATTTTTGATAAACTCTTGTTACAATCTTGACACCAGATTTCCAAGAGAGCTTAGCTCCCATTTAATAAGTAAATGAAGAGGTCAAAAGCTACCACCTACAGTTGTTAGGTTTTTTAAATCAATCAAAGATGATGAGAGTTGTAGTTTCTCAGCTCTTTTAAAAAATTTCCCAAAATTTATGAGAAAGAGCCTGGGGTAAAATGCTTTTCCCAGGAGGATATATTTTCTCCATCTGACTTGAGGTTACAATGAGTAGTAGAGAATTTTTAAATGGTCGTGATTATTGTTTGCTGTTGAGTTCTCCAGCTGTTAATACAGGTGTATTCCTGGCTTCATCCAAGGAAGTCATATATTGTGTGTTCTTACTGTTAGTTGCTACTTGGAGAGGAGGAGAGGGTAATGGCTATCGTAAGTAATAGAAAGCTGAAGAAATTATCAAGAAAGAAAGGCAAAGAATCAAAATGTACAGAAAAACAAAGGACTAAAAGAAGAGGATTAAGCAACACTTTTATCCCCTCATTTATTTTCAACTGCATTTCTTATTTAAAACTTAGATTTTGTGGCCTCTCTCTTTCCCACTCATCTTCTGCTGTCAAATGTGATAGAGAAGCTATTTTAAAAATATTTCCACAAATAGTCACACAGGCAGACATTTTTTACAAGACTGGAGATCAGTGTACATAAAAGGGAGTGTTTCCATGCAAGAATTCTTCATCTCCCCATCATCTCAGAATCTAGCAGTAATGAAAGTGTTTGTTTCTAACTCTTGCACGCGTACAGTCTTCTAAGACAGACCAACCTGTTATCTCAACAGGTTGGCTTGCCAAGCAGTGAGGATCAACGCACTTCTGGCACTTAATGTGACCTTTTTCCTCCGCTCCCTCCAGATCAGATCATTCAGCAACCACTTCACAGGACTAGCACAAATTAAGAATGATCAAACCTTGGGAGTTATTTGATTTATAATTTTAATGGACATGTACAGAAACCAACAGAAAATGTGACGTTTCAAAGAATACTTTTTTTTTTTTGCTTTTAATATTTTAATATCTTTGCAATTGAAAAGTTTATAGCTTTTTCAGGGAAATAATCTGCCTGAAGACAGCACTAAAGCGAGAGGGCCATAAGTATGGTAACAAAAAAGCAAACTAGGCTATCTATGGTCTATATAAAACGTGGATCTATTGTCACCTCAGACAGTGAATGCAGTCTCAGAGACCTCTCCCTAATTTCTTGAAGGAATCATTCAAACAGACAAATACCAAACAGATTTTCAAATGAAGCCTAAACATGAATAGTGTAACCACTTGCATTTAAACTTTAAAATAACTTCCTCAGAGAGAGGAAGAACAGCACAAACCCATTTTGTAGATATTAAGCAAACATTAGCAGAAATAGATTTAGAACTAAACCAGAGTTTATTAAAATCCATCTATTACTGCCATTATTAAAAAGGTGTTTGCAACAAAATTACCCATTATTTCTTATTCCTGTTATAAAGGTGTTCAGGGACCAGTTTCCACTATCAGAAGAAATATTATATCATTGAACGAGAGTCCTTCTTGCAT
This sequence comes from Phaethon aethereus, assembly GCF_964289735.1. NCBI lineage: Eukaryota > Metazoa > Chordata > Aves > Phaethontiformes > Phaethontidae > Phaethon > Phaethon aethereus. Next base: position 21,132,261 of record NC_138576.1, on the reverse strand, counting down.
CTTTCAATTTTCAGCAAAGCTCCTTCTGTCCTATAAAGACAGGTGTTTGATCTGAGAACACATTACTTCAGAAATCTTTCTATTTTAAGAATTTCAAGCCTGAAACTAATGTGACAGGTTTTATAGCGTTGTTCTAAATAGATTGTCAGTTACTAATCACTAATGTGTTTCTAGTGAGCATGCTCAGGATAGATATCCAGAGGGAAGAGAGGGCCCTAGGGACTTTTTGCTTGTTATTTAGGACCAGCATTTCATCTCATTTTCTTCTTACTGAGTCACAGAGATTTGATTCCATACAGGTCAAGTTAAGATCCTACAAGGATGACCATTTTACAGACAAATGAATGTCAACTTCATTTTCAAAGCTGAATTATTAAAACTTATGTACTGAAAAAAATACCAACACTAAATTGTCTTACTCTGTATCTATGGGGTATTCAAAGCGTCCACATCCTCCTTTTTAAGTTTTCCCATAAGCTTTCTATTAACAGCAATAGGCGCCAACAAAAAATTTCCAAAGGAGATTATTTTTGTTCTACCCCAAGTCTGAAACTACATGTTCAATTTCCCAACCATTTTTTGAAATCATAATTTTACGGAAAGCCAGTATCTACAGCTGTTATAACAGGTATGTCATATAAAACTTCCTTCTTAGCACCAGTGGCAGATAAACCTTCAATTCAACATGGCTGTGACTATGATATATGACACAGAAATACATGCTTCATTGGCATCAGCATCCAGATAAATTCGTCCTCACCTCAGTGAATGCAGAATCAGCATAAGTAATTAGCTTGCTTATTAAGAGTTTAAAAAAAGAAGAGAAGATGCAATAATCAGGTTGTATCCTCTCCCTGCCCTACCTCAATACATCCCAAAGTAATTTCCATTTAGCTTCCGAATAAAAAAGCATGTTTTCTTCCAGGTTCTGCTTTGGTCTTACCTTTGTCTGCTGGTGTAAAGCTTTAAAGCAGCACAAGTGTCCAGTAGACTCTAATTTAATCTTGTACCTGCAAGTCCTATACATATGATTGTTGCAGTGGTGTAGACTGAACATAAGTATGCCTCACTGTACCATAATATACACATTCTCAGAGGCAAAGTAAAGGTACTGAATATTCAGGCTGGAAAATTTTCTTCTGAACCATGAGGTCACAGATTCCAATTGTCTTTTTTTCTGATTAAGAACATATTTGAATCATTTGGTCATTACAACTTTATGTGACTGAATGGACTGCTGAAATGGAAAGCTTCTACTTAGCTACAGCTGCCAAGTGTCTCATAGCTTTTGAAGAAGGATAAAAGCAGGTGAAAAGTCCTTATTACGTATGTTCATAGATTAATAGAATCATAGAATAGTTTGGGTTGGAAGGCACCTTTAAAGGTCATCTAGTCCAACCCCCCTGCAGTGAGCAGGGACATCTTCAACTGGATCAGGTTGCTCAGAGCCCCGTCCAACCTGGCCTGGAATGTTTCCAGGGATGGGGCATCTACCACCTCTCCGGGCAACCTATGCCAGGGTTTCGCCACTCTCATGGTGAAAAATGTCTTCCTTATATCTAGTCTGAATCTGCCCTCTTTTAGTTTAAAGCATTACTCCTTGTCCAATTACAACAGTAGTTACAATGTAGGCCCAGAGATGCCTGTCCTGGAAGCGAGGGAGGAATAAAGGAATAAAAAGGAGCTCCTGAGCAGTCATTGCTTTGTTTCTAGAAAAACTGGTTAAACTTATTTAATACATCCATGGAAAATATCGGCTAATAAACAGTAGTTGCAATTCTATGGAAGAGAACTGTCCATAAGAAGTGAGGAAGTGAGAATAATAAAGATATGAAATTGCCATTGGATGTGTACTTTTCTAATACAGTAAGGATACTTGTTGAATAGTTGAACGTTACAGTATTTGAGGTATATTATTTATTCCAGAATACTATTATTATTATGACATTCATACTGAAAAGATTACCCTCAATTCCCTTCACTCTATGGTTGTTCCTATAAAGATCCAGCTAATTGGTATCCAAACAGTTTAACAGTTGCAGTTCTTGTTGGTTTTATTGTGCCAGCAGCTTCCTTTGCAGACATCATCTAGTAAACTACTATGCTAGTAAACTAAATAGGGCCAGGGCACTATGGCATGCAACTATCCATATTATTTAATTGCTAGTACACTCCTTGGCATAGATTTGGCTCATGGGAACTAGAACTCGTCCAGGCAACACCTGGGCACAGTTTGGAGGTTAAGGCAAGCCTGGGATGGTTCCCAATGCAATACAGACAAGGCTGACATGTTGTAGTGAAGAAGAAAGTTTAGCCATATGGATGTAAGCCACGCTCTGTCACCTACCCTCAGGGCCAAACAGGGAGCCAGGGTGTGTTTTATTTATGTTGTATAGACATAGACATTGAGACCAATTTGCTTCTCACCTCATTATGACTCACTCTATTGAAGCAAAAGATTTATATGAGATGTGTGAAAGTCAGAGAATCACCATACCTGTTTGGTGTGTTTTTGGGGGAGTGAGGACGTACATAGGAGATGTGGCAATTATCTTCTTTTAAAAGTAACTTAAATGGGGTTAGGCCTACTTTACATTTGCCCACTAATAACAGAATCTGCTATATTCTGATTTCTTCTCTCTTATTTTTTAAACACCTGTAGGTAAACTAACGCAGTTTAGAATGTAAAGATTCAGTCTTAGGACCATGATTTTGATTGCTTAGCTCAACCATCACAAAACAGGTCGTCAGAAGTTCACAGTTGCCCTTTCCTTTTAATTTGATACTTCAGAATAACAAGGGGTTTTTGTACCAATTTCATTCATATCAACTAGCTTTGGTCATTAGCAGCATGGTGCAATCCAGTGTTAGTCTGCTCACAGATGAATGTGCACCCAACAGTCTGCTTGCTTTATGTGCAACTAATTGGAGCACCATTCTTGTGCCTGTCGTATATTCCGCTCAGATCATGTAAGAGTGAGCAGTACCTGTTTGTTTGGCATTCCCACACAGACATCAGAAAGTAACACCTCGCAGCCCCAGGATGCACAGTAGGTAGCCTTATACTCAACCTGAGCTTTTGAGTTTCTTTGATGTTTCCTCTCTTGAAAAAAATCTGTTGCCATGAGGGACAATTCCCCACTCTATTATACCAACACGTAGAGGCAGCTCCATTGGTTAGCAAAATTACACTTTAAGATAAGAAAAATAAAAACCAAAATCCAAAAAAACTTTCTGTAATGTTAAGAGTAAATCAAAACCGAACAGATACAGTGGAATGAGAATTAGCCTTATACCTTTATTGTTGCTACTGTGTCAGGTACTGTTATTTTCCTAACCCAGCAAAAATAAAAAAATACCTTCTATGTGAAGGATCTCTCCGTCTGTTTACAGGCACATGAGCTACATGTCGCTCGTTTAGGCTTCCTGAGATTTTCTTCTCAATGCTATTGGTATGTAGCTGTGATGCTCATCCCGATTTGTACAGGATGTTTTTATGCTTTGATGGGTTATTTGGCTTTCCATTCATATTGTTTGAACAACCTGGCTCCTCTTCAGACTCAGAAGCCCTGCTGCTAACATGATACAGCAAGTTTACGGTGCCCCAAATAGACATAAAAGAGCCGGGAATAACATACTCTCTTCCTCATAAAAAAACCCACCCTAAAAGGACTTTTCTTTCACTCTCCCTTACAGGCACATATACAGAACTGCACACAGTTAAGGCTCCTTACATAAACTCAACCAATTAAATAATTTGGCCCTTCAAGCACAAAGGGATTTTGCTGTCTTGTCAGCTTCTCTTTGTTGATTCCAGCAAGTACCCAGTCTTTCAGGGTGCTTTGTCTTACCCTCTTCTAGTGCTACTCCACAGACCCCACCTTGTTCCCAGCAGTCCCTTTGGTCATATATATATATATATGAAATCTCCGGGGGTAGTGACCTCATCTCTCTCCCTGCCTTGGCTCTTCCCAGAACAACTCACATGAACACAACATGTCTTCACAGCGTGCTATACAGACCCTCCAGGACTATCCCATACGGACTCACCATGCCCACCATGTGCTTCTCACAGACCCAGCAGATACTTAAATGCAGAAGGAGCTCCCACCCATCTAACCTATTTCTTCACCTCTCTGTTCCCCAGGTACACTTGACGGTCCTTCACTGAAGGGTAGTATTCACTCTTTGCTTCTTTTTCACCATTGATACTGGATAAATAAAAAAGAAGGGCAGGAGAGGGGGAGAGAAGGATGAAAAGAGAGAAAAATGTAGTAACAGATCTAGAAAACACCAATTCTCACCAAACAATTTTCCCGACCTTCTGAGGTTTTTAGATATATATACACATAACACTCAAATCCTGCTTGAAGTGTGTTGCACAAATAGTGGAACAAACACGAGTAGAAACATTCAGGAACTAATCTGCTTTCAAGATTCACTGCCATTTGGTTTTACTCTGGTCAGTAATATGACCAACATATAAAACGCTGAAAAAGTTGGATGGCATAAAAATGTAACAACATTAGACTAACTTGTGAGCAGGGGATAAATGAACCAAGGTGAAACTTTTAATCTCAGGAAAAAAGGTTTTAAGCTAAAGCTGAATAAGGTCTGATCTTCCTTTGATACAAATAAGTAAGTTTCCAGTGGAAGTGGTAAGCAAGTTATGATTTTGTGTTGGTTTTGATACGCTATTTTGAGACTTTCTCCACATGACATAATTTATCACAAAATTAAACATAATTATAGATGAAATTCATTTGTTTGAAGAGGAATTATAAAAAAAGAGAGGAATTATAAAAAAAGGAATAGGGAAAACATTGGTACCCTTACAGTCTAATGTACTACCATAAGGTTTACAGAGAACACAGAAAGAAAAAACAGTTTCTAAAGAATGGAGATTTTTGCATTACCATCATTACTTTCTTAGGTTAGTTTTTCCATGACCAGAATTAAAAAAATATATTTCCACTAAGTTTAAAAACTCAAAAATACAAAGACTGGGAAATGACAGAGTTAAGATCATTCTTTTAAAAGGTCTTTTTGTAGGTAAATATTTTCTGCTTTTCTGAGCAAATAAAAATCCTTAAAATTTGATCATATCGCCTCACATTGCCAAGACTGGTTATCTGCCAAACTGGAATAATTTGTTCCACTGCACTAATTACTACCATGCAAGCATATGAAGCAATTGATGGCAGCAGTAGGTTATCGTCCTCTAGGTATATCAGAACTAGAGCAGAATGAGGCAGAAGAGAAAGGTTAAGGCAGCCGAATCCTGCCTGAAGACTCCGCAGCTGTCCCTGCCTCTGCTACAGAGATCCCATGTCATGGCAGTTGGGTCATTTCAACCAGACATTGAGCAGGTGATGCTAGCTGTGTTCCTCACCTTTGGTTCCAAGCCTGGCACCACATGGCCCAATTCCCAGAAACAACAGGATCAGACACTCCTACTAAAGGCAACAGAAACTCTGTTTTGAACTTAACAAGTCCCACATAACACTAGGTGTTCTGAAAGATCTGGGATTATAAATTAACGTGCCAAAATTAGTGAATCTTATTCTTTCTGTGCCTCAGTTTTTCATCAGAAATGTGGCTAATGCCACATTTTCTCTTATTCAGCTACTGCAAATGCTCAGGTATAACAGCAGCAAGCAACAGAGAGAAACTAATAACAAAATTATTAATTTCAGCTTCAGTGGGAGATTGGAGGAACTGTAGTTCCCCAGATCCTCCTTCTTGCCCTTCTTGAAGATATGAGTGACACTGGCTTTCTTCCAGTCTTCAAGAACCTCTCCCAGTCACTGTGACCCAGCCATCGAGAGTGGCTCCACATCAGCCAGCTCCCTGAGCACTCGTGGGTGCATCCTGTCAGGCCCCATGGACTTATGTATGTCCAGTTTGTTTAAGTGCTCCCTAATTCCCGTGTCCACTGAGGGTAAGTGTTCCTTGCTCCAGATGTTTAGGTTGTAAACTGATGAAAGAACTGCTTCCTGATAATCTTATCTTGTGCTAATGCTGAATAAACAATACAGAACAATGCATCAATAAAGCTAAAACCAACATGTGTTTGGAATGTTCTCACTGCTGCAACAGTGAGACCTGCCCTAGGGAGCCAGCCATTTAGCTCAGAAGACAAATGTCTGTGACGAAGTTTGCCAGGCTTCACAGCTGTATTTCATGAACAGGAAAAAGAAAGGAAGGAACACTACTATTCCTAGGTCTTATTTTTTATATTGCTGCTGTTGTTGTTGCAACATCTATGAATTTTGTTAGGGATGAGAATCCCACTGCTCTAAGCATACATAACGCTATGGATTACTAGAAGACTTAAGCATATGTCATATATTCAGTGAAAAAGAATAACCTGCTCCAAAGAACACACAATTCACAGGTTAGAGGAGGAATGACAAATATATTCAACTAAAACCAAGAGAAAGCAAGTCACATGAGAATTACAACAATATTCATTTGTTTGCAGGTATAAAAACAAATAAATAGGTATTAAACTACTAAAAAATCTGAGAGAATAAGGAGTTCAGGAAAAATGACAGATGTACATTGGAAAAAATGCCCTAAAAGGGCTCTCAGGTGAGATGGCATTAAGGGGAAAAAGGAAGGTTGGGCACATTGGATAAAGGAAAGATTTGGTGCATATAAGACAAATATTTTTCAGATATGAATTTACTTCTGCCTCACATAGAACTTTCTTCTAATAATGATGATAAATAAATGACATGCAAAAGGCTAGGCAGAGAAAATATTTTATATAAGCTTCATACCCAGAAAACATTCAGTCTAACATTTCCCCTGCAATTCATCCTGGTTTTCTCTTCCATTTAGTTTCTTGGTCACATATTTTAAAGGCTGTTGTCACAACCACGTTGATATGGGCAGCTTTACAGCTATGAAACCAGAAGCGTTACGGAAGTCAGGCCTGCAGTCTCCGGAGCAAAGGGAACGAGGGGTTACTTGCTGACTGCAGCACCCTCTGTCACCAGAGTTTGTGAAAGCCTTGGGGACGACCAGCCGTCTCGGGAGCAGGGCTGGAGTGACACTGGGAATTGCCGAAGTTGTGAAAGTAAGAACATTGAACAAGAAAAGGCTACTAGGCCAAACACACCTGTCTTTTTCGGTTTCTCTTGATTCTGTCATTTTCTTTTTTTCAGCATCTATCTCAATATTCCCTTTCTTCAGAAACAAATATGCTTCTCTGCATATTTTACAGTATTTGCTTACTTTCTAAAGCAGTTCTGCTTGTGTATTCCCACTTGCAGGCAAGAATTTGCTCAGAATTCTTTAGTCTTTTTTAGAATTCTCCCGTTTCTTGTTCTTCTTCCCAGTACCCAGGTGTATTCTACCAATTTCTTTCATATTTTAGGAGTTATTGGCTCAAATACTCATCCTGCCCCAGCTTAAATGGAAATCATGTGAACCATGTATTCTCAGAGAAACACCTGCCCTCTGCACAGTAAAGCAAAGAAAAATTCAAACAGGATATTGAACAACATTAAAAACAGATTGCAAATATGCAATGCTAATTGATGTAGACTGCATACTTGAACACTGTGCTTAATTTTGCCCTTCCCATCTAAAGAAGAGCACAGTGCAGAAACATATAGCCCCAGAAAGGGCAGTATATTATGGGAAGCCTGTTAATATTCCTATTAGGTTGTGGGAGTAATAGGTGCGTTCATTTCAGAGAGGAGATGGAAAAGACAGACTGTGAGGAGTACATTATTAAAAGTAGTGAACAATGACAATAAATTAAAAAACATTTGTCTATCTTCACACTCCGTTCAAGGACAAGAGTACATTCCATAATGCTGAAATAGTTTTACAATGAATTAACAGAAACTATGAAAATAATACACCTGTAATTGCCTCATTAATTAGCATAGAGCAGTGGAGCAGTCAAGACAGCGGCATTACTGTGCACACGCTACACAAGTGGAGGGAGTGAGGACACGTGCAGACTAAGTGCGATTACCACCTGGGTCCACGTTGGGGTGGCTTGGTTCACAAATGAACCAAGTGGGAAAAAGCAAGACCAGAGACTGAAAGAGATGAAAGGAAGTCCAGGCAGGGCAGAAAAAAGTAAGCGCAGGCATGGAGCAAAGCTGGTGCAAAGAATCTGCCCTGGAGGGAAGGAGGGAATGGGCACAAGAGTCATTCAGCTCCAGGCAGCGAACGCCCAGCGATAGCTACGTGAACGTCACCGCTTCGCCCGCTTTGCAGCTGCTTCTCTCTGCCTCTTCTCAGCCCTCCCCACAGCCAGTTTGGGGAGGGCATTGGTTTAGGGGGCACCAGCTGGGTCCCAGCATCCCCGCGGTAAGATGGCCTCCCAGGCAGGCTGCCGGGTGCAGGCAGCGGCCAGGACAGAGGTGATCGTCTCGCGGAAGCACTCCCTGCCTTCGGTTCTACATGTAAAGCCGATACACAACCTGCACCCCCCCGTTAACCTCTGCAGTTTATTGCAGCTAGATGAAGGGATTTTAACAGGTAAAGGGGACTATATTTTAATGTGAGAATGAAAAATGTCATGTCAGGTGATAGAAACTAGCACTAACAGTTGTCTCTGTGTTATTTTTTTAATAATTCAAAAATGTTGCTGGATGAAAGTGTGAGGGAGATAGTTTGATTTACTAAGAAAATACAGGCTTTAAATGTAAACACTTTATTCCCTAAGATTAAATGGCAAGATGCCAGTGTCCAAGAGTGGTTACCAGAGTAGTCTGCACATTAATCTGGACATTTATGACTCCTACAAGTTGGGGTGTGTTTTGCAAAGTCAAAACAAAGTTTTACAAATGACCAGGGCATCAGGAAAGCTCAACCCTGTGTCTGGCAGATGTTAAATGTAGTGCTTTATTTATTCTACACAATCTCCATCTTTCAATATGAATCATTAAATCTTCTTTTCTATTTGTATTCCTCCTTTATACCAACAGTACTTTGATTGCTGCATAAAGTAAAACACTGTACAATTTTTTCATCAGAGTATTAGACTCTAAGCAAACTGCTTATGCATAGAATAAGGGAATTTGCATTCAATAACTCTAATAACCTGAGTTCCTGCAGGTAGTATATTAAGTCATCAGCATAAAAAAAGGTATTTTGGTTTCCTTCATAGTAGTCTCAGTAGATAGGCCTACTGTACAGGCTTAAATTTTATTTAAATTACAAGTAGCTTGAACAACGAAACAGCAAACACAAGCTCAGTTGGTGATTCCCCCTTCTCTTCATTGGTCTACTTCCATTAATCTGTATATAACAGATGAGTGGAGAAGTCTGGGCAGAAAGCAGTAAAAGGGTTTTCAACTAACATACCTTATGACCGTTTTGATTTGGATCCTGGAAGAGTTATCAACCTGTTCCCCTACGACGACATGTCCAGTTATGATGACCCATTAATCTTTGCACTGAGTGGTTTAGGTCCAGGGGTAAGCAACATGGTGGGAAAGCATCCTGGGAATGCCCTCTGACACATTACAGCCCAGCTAATGCTCATTTAAGCTGCTTATCTGAAATCCGTACTTTGGACCTGATGGAGGGATTTAGGACCAGAGAAAGCATGAGCATGCAGAAGCGAACTGACAGCTAACCAGTTAACACTTTTAACCACAGCCAAGGAAGGGGCTGAAGTTCAAAATGTTTAAGAAAGAAGTGTGAAGCACAATGTTAAGAATAAGCTGATCAGTATTAAATCACACGCTGTTTGATCTACTGGATCAATCTCTTCCTTTAGACCATAACAGGAAAACCTAATTCCTAACTTTTTTTGGAATACGCAGCAGTGATCTGTGTGTACAAGCTATGCAGCAGGACAACATCTGGAATGTCACATCACATGGACGGACAAAAGGCTGTGGTTTTGTCCTATAGATATCGCTGGGAGGGGCGTGGGGCCGAACTTAGCAGTAGTCCTTAGCATGAAGAGCCCAGTGTGATCCAGAGACCTACTTCAGACCACATCTTACAGCACTGCAGATCGCAAGCTATTCTCAAACCACTTACAAAAAATGGGAACAACATGTTTTCCTGTATAGTTTAGTACAGTTTCTTCATGTGTAGCCAGCTATCTTTACTTTCTGTGGTGGTCATCTAATGGAGAAAGCAACATTTGAAGAAATTAAAAAAAAAATATGTATTTGTCCAAAACAAACACCTGGCATGCTACAAAAGTACGAAGAAAACTGCTGAAAAACTTGTGTTTGAACAGATTAAATTTCATGTGGCAGTTGTCCTTGCTACTTTGGAATAAAATTATAACTACTGTATGGCAGTTTTGTATTATACAAAACATTGTACTAAAACAATGCTAATTAGGAAACTAAAAAGTTTCTGCCCTTTCTGAACCCACTGTAACAACACAAGTATGGCAAATGTTCAGTAAAAATAACAAGACATTTATAACAATAGAAAGGATATATTTTAACAAGCATTACAATTGTATAAATACCTCCTGTTCTCCACTGCTATGATGACAAGGCCATAGTCACCTATGCCTTGCCTGAGAATAATCAATGCCTTTAGAGAACTGGTGGCATATCAGACTTTAAGAACTCTGTGTAGCACGTGAAGTGAAAAGTAAATGTACTCCAGGTTAGTACATCAGATATCCGTAAGTCTACTCGGACTGAGTCCCACGCTCAGGGAATTCCCTAGGTGACCTCCCTGACTGCCAGATGAATCAGTTTCTGATCTCATTCAAGACTAATATAAATAACAGGGATTTGCCTCTCTCCTCTACGGCTTACAGCTAAGGTAAATATATGGCACTGGTCATCCAAGAAAGCATTTTTAAGAGGAAAGTCCAAAATGCCTTAGAGCTTAAAAAGCAAAGAATTCAGATAGCTGAACATTGAAAATGTTGCCCTAATTACTTTAGGAATGAAACTCACTTTATTTTTTAATAACCAAAGGTTAAGTCTCTGACAATTATTTCTTTTTAAATTACCTATAATCAACATGTTTTAACATGGAATATGAAAATCAAAAGATAGATCAAGGAAATCAAAGCTGCAGCCAAAAGACATGAAGCAGCACTAGACTCTTCACAGCCCTCTGCAAGTTCCAAAAATTTTCTTGTGCTTTTTTCCTTGTTTCTTGTATTCAAATAACACAAACAATACTGCTCAGAATACAACTCAGAGCTGATGGCAAATCCCACATCTGAGTGGCTCTAAAAACCGTCTGCAGTTCTCAGTGTCTCCTGGCAGCAGCAGCTTTCTGTATGTCTGGCTGCAGCACTGTTACCACTTTGATACAGGTCATTAGGCTGGGGCTCCTGTTGGAACTATCACTGAAATGGCAGCCCCCAGGGATTATGCTGCTGCCAAATTCAGATCAGGGGAGTGAGAAAACACATTTTCAGATCTTATAAAGAGCTCCTTTTAAACTCCTTGTTCAAATATAGATTCTCATTATGGTCCTGATTCTGTACCCTGATTGTGTCAAGATAGAATCAGTGACAGGATTGCAGCTTAAATTCATTCTCCTGCAGGCACTCAATATTCCCTCTCAATACCCCTGCAATAATAACACTTTGCATGCATATTCCTCATTTCATCAGAGGAATTCAAAAGGGTGTAATAAACATCCAGGGACACATCCTGTTCTCTCGGCGGTAGTTAGAGAGCCTCCCCAGCTGAACATCTCCTAACACGCAGAGTAAAGAGGGCACTAATCTGTGGAGTGAGGCACTCGGCGTGACCCTGCACAATGAGGTGGAAAACAGAAACCCTTGCCAATAAAACAGAAGCTGTGGGAGTTCATGCAATTTTGGATCTGTGGAATAAGAGCTGCCAACCTCTTTTTATGAAAATGATTTGTTTTGCCACCCAGTCCTCCCTCTGGGCTTGTCTATGCACATCCAGGACTGTACAGACCCCGGCTCTTCTGCCCATGCTCCAAGCTGGCCAGGCAGAAAGCAGAGTCAGGAATTAATTAGCTCAGGCAGAAGATTGTGCTAACACAGCCCTAAGAGTGGTGGGCCAGACCTGGCTGACATGCGGTCAGCCTGGACAACAAGCAGAACGAGCCTGGTCACACAGCCTGGTACTTGCACTCGACGTGCAAGACGTGATTCACCATCTAAGTACTGCGTAGAAATGATACACTCTTTCTGTAGATTAAAAAAACAGAATCACAGATGTTAAAAGAAAACCCAAGAGCTGACAGTGACAGATCTGAGAACAGAACCCAGTACGTGAATACTGCTCTGAGGGTGGATATTTGCTAAGAATGATCACCACAGTCTAATGATTAATAACCATCTCAACTCCAGGCCTATTTTTTTATCCTTATGAAAGTTACAGAGACAGCTACCTTCCGAAAAGCGGCTGGTTTTTGTACTGTTACGCATGACTTCTAAGCCCCAAGGTGGGAACAGCAGGTAGATTTACAAGGTTTCCTAAAACTGGTGTGTGTCAGTAGAGAAAGGGTTCATTTGTGTAGGCTGTACAACTCCTGGTTGGCTAACTCAATGCCTACAGCTTCATGCTGCATAAAAGTTTTGCTGCTAATTGCCTTCCCATTTCAGCTAATTCTTTGCTGCATGAGCTAACTGGGTGTAGAGCCAATTTTCACAGCTTCCAGGATTTTACACGGCTTTCCATGCTGCAGAGCTACAAACTATGCTTTAATTGAATTAAACACTTAATTGTGTTCATAAATGTGGGAAGAACACACCCTCCTCACTACGAAATAGGAACAGATATTGATCTATAAGCTTGAAACCCCCTTATTCAGAGTTTAGTAATATTATTTATAATTTTGAAATTTTTTTCATTGTCGGGGGGTGTCTGTTGTTGTTGCAGAGGTTTTGAACAGTACCTATTGTCTGGGGCTTAGAAAGATGCAAATAACTAATCGGTTTTCCATATTTTATATTCAATAAGTATTTAAAGGGTAATATGCAGATTTCAAAAGATGTTGTTTCAGTTTTATGACAGTTACTGTATCACAGTGGCAGTGTGGCTACACAAAATGATACCAGTAATTATGTATTGAGTATGCACATGGTCCTATGCTGTTACTTAAAAGTCGTACTCAAGCAAGGTTAGTCCTTCCTTTCAGTGCTGCTGTACAGAGTTGGTAACTTGTCGTTACCAACTGTTGGTAAGTTGGTCATGCCCCTGTACTTGGCACTGGTGAGGCCACACCTTAAATCCTGTGTTCAGTTTTGGGCCCCTCACTACAAGAAGGACGCTGAGGTGCTGGAGTGTGTCCAGAGAAGGGCAACGAAGCTGGTGAGGGGTCTGGAGCACAAGTCTTATGAGGAGTGGCTGAGGGAACTGAGGTTGTTCAGTCTGGAGAAGAGGAGGCTGAGGGGAGACCTTATCGCTCCCTACAACTACCTGAAAAGGGGCTGTGGCGGCATGGGTGTTGGTCTCTTCTTCCAAGTAACTAGTGATAGGATGAGAGGAAATGGCCTCAAGTTGCACCAGGGGAGGTTTAGATTGGATATTAGGAAAAATTTCTTCACGAAGAGAGTAGTCAAGCGTTGGAACAGGCTGCCCAGGGAGGTGGTGGAGTCACCATCTCTGGAAGTATTGAAAAAACGTGTGGATGTGGCACTTTGGGACATGGCTTAGTGGGCATGGTGATGTTGGGTTAATGGTTGGACTTGATGATCTTCAAGGTCCTTTCCAACCTTAGTGATTCTGTGATTCTGTGAAATACATCCCAGAACTTTATCCCAAGCAGAGATAATAAGGATGTGGACACGGACACACACGCACATACTTACACACATAAGCAGAGATAATGTGAATAAAAGAGACATAGTGGAAATAATTTTTTTTCCCATTGCTTTTCACCTTATTATTCTTTGTTAGGAAAAAAGTGAGACAAATTAAAAAAAAATTCTACAGAAGATGTCATAAAATTTCACACCAGTGCAGAAATTATTATTGCAAAGTAAAGAAAGAGAGTTGGGGGGATAACGGGGGAAACTGATGGGACTTTTAAGGATTAAGTGTATCAAAAATATAGTTTATGAGGTGCATTAAAGTCAGCCTGAATTACTAACAGGAACTCCCGTTGTGTCCCCAGGTGCATAATATCTGTGTAGTCCATATCAAGAGTTCTGGATGCTTTGTGCTAGAATCACATTCGTTGGTGAAGCATAAATTTAAGACGACAGGCAAAAGATGTCTATGTGACTAGGGATTGATAATGGTCCATAGGGCCTTTCACCTTTATGTGACTAGTTCAAATCCAACCTAGCTGAAGTAATGGCTGGAAGTTGTTAAGCTCTGAGAGCTGTTCAGTGGCCTCTATGAAAAGAATGCAATGATCTTCCACCAGCTCCCTGTGGACTAGCAGTCAAATCACAGCTCTTCCTCCTGCCTATTTTTTAGGGTGACTCTTTAGACTTTAACAAAGAGGACAAAAAAACAGCCCTGGGAACAGCATCTTGACAGTCTACCTTCTCCACAAGCAGTAAATACCGTAAGCTTAGGGCATTTAAACTTATTATTACTTAACAGCAATATATATTGTATTGGCACCAGTGGACCTTGACTGCTATCAGTGTGAGCTATAAGCATACAAAAAGAGATGACTCCCTCCTCAGAAAGACAGATAATATGCGTATGAGAAAGGACAGGGCGACGGAATCAACTCTATGGATTGTATTTATGCTTAACTGCAATTCTCTGCCCCAGACATGCTACACTGAATGATGGCTTTCAGCATACCACTTTTCCCAGCTTCCCCATCTTTTGAATAGTTTCTCAAGACTATTTAAGGTCTTGAAAATAGACCTTATCCATGGAAAGCTTCGACTTCCGTCTCTGTTAAGAGTGCAATGGGATTGCAGCTCCACTGCTTTGCAGTACCATACCAGATAATCTGCAGATCAGCACAGCCGGATATGACCGTCTTTACTCTGAAACAGATAAAGCTGTAAAATCTCAAAGCCAGATAAGGCAGCAACACTCAAATCAGAGGAAGGCCCAGAGAACATTTTTAAAGACAAAAGGCTATTAAATGTCACATCCAGTACAGCTAAAACAAAAAAATCCCATAGAAACATAAATACCTCTGATAAGTTTTAGTTAAAAGTCAGTGGATAAAAGTAAAATACAAAAAAATTAAATTTGGAGGCTTATAAATCTTTCAAAAAGTCCATTTATTTAACATTCTTGGTTCGTTTTGTGATAGTTTCACCACTCAACCCATACTGCCCTTCTCATTGCTCATGTTTTTGGGAATTTTTGAGGAAAAAAAAACTGTTGAAGACTAAATTATGTTAGGGGAATTAGGTTCATATGCAGTCTCTCTATTCTCAGTGTATCTCAAATGCTCAGATGCTTTTTGAAATGAAAAAGCTTTTCAAAATAAAAACAGTTTGGAAACTGAATTTAGGGTGCTCCTCTTTGCCCTTACTCTCTCCTGTCTTTCACGCAGCCAACTGTCTGTCCCAGGAATCAATACACATATGCTTAGACCATGATACAATTAAATTTGTTCTGAGAATTACTTATGTTTCAGCAGCTTCGTTGACTTCTGAGCTTGGAAATATTTTACATTTTCTACTGTATTACTGGCATAAATGTTGACTTTGCGAAGCTTATTTTTCAGCCTCAGAAGCATATTTAATCTTGTGATGAAGAGCAAGCACACTAGGTGAACAGCATGCAAATTTTCAGGATCCTGTTTGCCTTAGGGGAGAGTGAATTTTTACTGCAGATTTAATGTGGCAACACAAATCCAAAGTTACAGCATTGATTAATATCTGTCAAAATATGGAAACCCAAAGCAAAGGATTCATCCTTTCCTCTGTTGTGCAACTACGTATGGTAACACCAAGCTAAATTCAGAGATAACAGAAATGGTGGATAAACAACAGAGCAGTAATGTACACTTTGCACACTGTGTGCAGAAGAAAGGCAAGGATAAAGTTAAAAAATAAAACTCTACTTGACAGTGAAATTTAAAACTCATTATGAAGTGGACTTCCTGAGATTAGTTTGCCTACTGCAACTTTTCCACCTTTTACCCCAAACTCTATATAAATTGCACCATATTCATGCATACTTAAACAATGCACAATTTACTGTCTCATATATGTTATTTTCATATAGGAATTATTTTTATTATTATTTTGCCAAAGGTTTCTAGCTAAAAACTGCATGGACATCATGGCAGGATCTTAGAATGTATGCTGTAATACACTGTGTAGATACTCCATGAGAGAACTTCACCAGATTCACTGGTATGGGATTAAGAACCACGGCTTAAATGTGTTATGAAGAAAGGAATCTGAAATATTTAGACATAGCCTTGATAGGAGGATCTGAAGAGGCCTGAGTCAAAGGCAACATCTGTACTATTGGCCTGACAGACAAGATGATGACTGAGAAAACAAGCGGTAAGGAGAGTCTAAGAGGAAAGCCCTTTTTTAATCATTCCCATCTGGAGCTGCTATTATATTACCTGGAGTAATATCAACCTGAGTCAGCAGCACAGAGATGTCGATTGTATTTATTTGTGGACAGGACCATAGAGGTGATGTGCAAAAGGAGAGGAGAGATGAATCAAAATTAAAACTCCTTAGGATTTCAGCAGAAGTCAGATCAGGGCTCTTCAAAGGATGAACAAAAGGAATAATTAAGGATTTAGGAGGAAAACAAGTAAAGAATGGAGCCAAAGATACAAGGTGTGATGAGATTTAATAAGATCAAAACTGACAGTGTGAGAGAAGGATGAAGAATTGGCTGAGAGAGAACCATTAGGTCATTTGGTAAGAGTGGTTTCAGCTAACAAGAAGGTCAGAAACCAATTTGAAGGGGTTTCTAATAGCACTGAAGATTAGATGCTTTCAACACAACAGAACGTGAAAGGATAAATAGTACATTGAGTGATCTTGCAGCAACAGAGGGAAATAGAGTCAGGATGGTTTTCTAGGGATTAGGAACTTTGATAAAGAATTACACTCTTGAATTATGAAAGGAAGGAGCTAAAGAGACACGTTCAAGAGAAAATCAGGAGAAAATAACAGCAAGTGTAAGAGAGGTCAGGAAATAGGGTAAAAAGTGTTCAACTGGGGAAAAGAGAAGAATTACAGAAGAGGAACAGGTGAGAAGTGCCTACACCGGTGTCAAAAGACCAGTGGAACAGTAGCACATCTAACTAGCTGTATAAAAACAAAGCAAAAAAAATCACAATGAGGGTGGAACAGGGCACACAGAAAGATGGAGTACTGTGGCATCTGGAGCCTCCATCCTTGGAGATATTCAAAGCAGCACGAGGCTCCAAGCAACCTGATACACCGTTGAAGCTGGATCTGCTTTGAGCAAAAGGGTGGACTAGATGGCCTTCAGAGATCTGTTCCAGCCTAAATTACTGTGTGTTTCTGTGTAAGAAGGACAGAAGAGGGGAACATAAGCTGGAGATGGAATAATAATTTCACCATTTATCAGTTTGGATGTGTGCGAAAGAATCATCAGTATTTTAATATAGCTTGATATACAACATGGGTCCTTAGGAACAGATTTTCAAAGGTACCTTCACATCTGAAAGCGCAGTAAGTATCTAGTGGTATTTCTAGGAGTGCTTATATCTAAGTCTCAGCAATGGAGATGAGATTTCCTATATAAGCAGCTTAGCAGTCCGGGCCCTTTATAAAATCCCAGTCAGTACTGTACACGTCTTAAAGAATGAGAATCACCTTTGAAATCTGACCTCAAGATATCAAGATAAGTGGATGCAAACTGAAAACTAAAGGAAACTGAAGGGAAAACTAAACATAAATAACAATTTAGTAGTTATAGCTTGTATCAAAATTCACCCTATTCATGTGTTAACAATTAATAATTCGTACGTAAGAGAGGTATAAATAGGTTGGAATCCTTTTACCATACTTGTAAGCAATATATTCTCTGCTCTTCAAAGTATAAAAGAATTCTTTTATGAACATGAAACATTGTTATGTTAATGACCACACCAAAGTTTCAGAGTCCTTTGACTCTCTGGAAAAGAACACACAGGTTAACAATATACGATCCAGGCAAACCTTTCATCAAGATTAGTTTCACTGTGTTCACTTTGATAATGGGATGGCATACATGGGCACCAGGAATGCTGGCATCAAACGGGAGACACCTCTCTCAAAGAGGCAAGAGGTTCTTTGCCCAAGCAATAGCGGGGCTGATTGACAGGGCTTTAAACTAGATGTGAAGGGGGAGGCTGATAATAATACCAAGGTTGTCTGTAACAACCGATCGACTCCCTTCCTGAAATGCCTGTACACCAACGCACGCAGCGTGGGGAATAAACAGGAAGAACCAGAGATCTGGGTGTGGTCACAGGGCCATCACAGAGACATGGTGGGATCGCTCACATGACTGGAATGTTGTCATGGATGGCTACATCCTATTTAGGAGAGATAGGCCAGGAAGGTGAGGTGGTGGTGTTGCTCTTCATGTACGTAAACAACTGGAATGTATTGAGCTCTGCCTAGAAAGGGATGAAGTACCTGTTGAAAGTTCATGGCTAAGAATCAAGGGGCAGGCTAATATGGCCGATATTGTTGTGGATGTTCACTACAGACCACCAGACCAGGAAGAAGTAGATGAAGCCTTCTACAAACAACTAGAAGTAGCCTCAAAATCACATGCCCTGGTGCTTGTGCCTGACTTTAATCATCCAGATATTTGTTGGAAAGGCCACACAGCTAGGCACACACAATCCAGAGGGTTCCTGCAGTGCATTGATGACAACTTTCTAACGCAGGTGGTGGAGGAGCCAACAAGGAGAGGTGTGCTGCTGGACCTTGTATTAACAAATGAAGAAGGGCTGGTTGGGGACGTAAAGGTTGGGGGTAGCCTTGGCTGTAGTGATCACGACATGGTGGAGTTCAGTATCGAATGAGGAAGAAGCAGGGACGATAAGTAAGATTGCGACCCTGGACTTCAGGAGGGCTAACTTTGTCCTCCTCAAAGACCTACTTGGTCTTGGAGGCATCCTGTGGGCTAGGACTAGGTAGGGGAGCCCAAGAAAGTTGTTTAATATTCAAGCACCACTTCCTCAAAGCTCAAGATCGGTGCATTCCTTTAAGTAAGAAATCAAGTAGAGGAGGCAGGAGATCCCCATGGATGAGCAAGGAACTGTTGGAAAAACTTGTATGGAAGAAAGGAGTTTACAGTAGGTGGAAAAAGGGACTGGTCGCTTGGGAGGACTATAGGAATGTTGTCAGGATATGTAGGGATGCAACAAGGAAGGCCAAGGCCCTCTTGGAACTAAATCTGGCAAAGGAAGTAAAAGAGAACAAGAAGGGCTTCTTCAAGTATATCAGTGGTAAAAGGAAGACTAGGGAAAATGTGGGACCTTTGGTGAATGAAGTGGGAGCCCTGGTGACAGAGGCGGCAGAGAAGGCAGAGTTACTGAATGCCTTTTTCACTTCACTCTTTACTGCTAAGACTACTCCTCAGGAAATCCAGACCCTGCAGATAAGTGAAAAAGCCCGGAGGGAGGAAGACTTGCCACTGGTCGATGAGGTTTGGATTAGAGATCATTTGGCTAAACTGAACACTCACAAATCCATGGGCCCTGATGCACTCACGAGTGCTGAGGGAGCTGGCTGATGTTGTTGCAACACCTCTCTCCATCATTTTTGAAAAATCACGGAGAATGGGAGAGGTGCCTGAGGACTGGAGGAAAGCCAGTGTCACCCCAGTCTTCAAAAAGGGCAAGAAGACAGACCCGGGAAATTATAGACCGATCAGACTCACCTCCGTCCCTGGGAAGGTGATGGAACAGCTCTTTCTGGAGGCCATCTCTAGGCACATGGATGAAAAGAAAGTTATCAGGAGTAGTCAGCATGGATTCACCAAGGGGAGAGCGTGCTTGACCAACCTGATAGCCTTCTGTGATGGAGTGACTAGCTGGGTAGATGAAGGGACAGCAGTGGATGTGGTTTACCTTGACTTCAGTAAGGCTTTTGACACTGTATCCCATAACATCTTCATAGTGAAGCTCAGGAAGTATGGGCCGGACGAGTGGACTGCGAGATGGATTGAGAACTGGCTAAGCAACAGAGCTCAAAGGGTTGTGGTCAGCGGCGCAGAGTCCAGCTGGAGGCCTGTAGCTAATGGTGTTCCCCAGGGATCAGTACTGGGTCCAGTTTTGTTCAACATCTTCATCAATGACCTAGATGAAGGGTTGGAATGTACCCTCAGCAAGTTTGCTGATGATATAAAACTGGGAGGAGTGGCTGATACACCAGAAGGCTGTGCTGCCATTCAACGGGATCTGAATAGACTGGAGAGTTGGGCAGAGGGGAACCTCATGAAATTTAACAAGGACAAGGGTAGAGTTCTGCGCCTGGGGAGGAACAACCCCATGCACCAGTACAGGTTGGGGCTTGACCAAAAAGCAGATCCATGGAGAAGGACCTTGGAGTCCTAGTAGACAATAAGTTCTCCATGGGACAGCAATGTGCCCTGGTGGCCAAGAGGGCCAATGGTATCCTGGGGTGCATTAAGAAGAGTATGACCAGCAGGTGGAGAGAGATTCTCCTCCCCCTCCACTCTGTGCTGGTGAGGCCTCATCTAGAGTATTGTGTCCAGTTCTGGGCTCCCCAGTTCAAGAGAGACAGGGAACTTTTGGAGAGGATCCAACAGAGGGCTATGAGGATGATTAAGGGACTGGAACATCTCTTGTATGACAAAAGGCTGAGAGACCTGGGGCTGTTTAGTCTGGAGAAGAGAAGGCTGAGAGGGGACCTTATCAATGTCTATAAATACGGGAAGGGTGACTGTCAGGAGGATGGAGCCAGTCTCTTTTCAGTAGTGCTTGGTGATAGGACGAGGGGCAATGGGCACAAACTGCAGCACAGCAAGTTCCACCTCAACATGAGGAAAAACTTCTTTACTGTGAGGAGGGTGACAGAGCACTGGAACAGGCTGCCCAGAGATGTTGTGGAGTCTCCTTCTCTGGAGACCTTCAAAACCCAACTGGATGCATTCCTGTGCCACCTGCCCTAGGTGATCCTGCCTTGGCAGGGGGATTGGACCAGATGATCTTCAGAGGTCCCTTCCAACCCCTACCATTATATGATTTCGTGATTCTGTGATTTAATATTTGACATCAGAGAGCTGTACAATAAGCCATGTGAGTAGATCAAAATCCCAGATTCTGATCAGGATTTTGGCAGATTATGAGAAAGGAACTATGGCAGCAGTGCCAGGAGTGTGCTATAACAGAATGTTCGATTTCCATCTTAGTTAACACTATTCTTCTTCCAAGGAGAGAACAGATGTAGGAGAAGACCTGAATTTCTAAAAGCATTTTTGCTGGTAAATTGTACCTTACAAATCTGTGCTCCCAACTAAAATACAAGGTCTGACGTTTCAATGTCAAATGGCTAAAAGTATGAAACAGAGACCCAGATTCCTGACTATGCAGAATAAGAGAGTAAGGATTACCTCATCAGCGCAGGATCTTTTCTGCAGCAGCATTCATACAGTTGAGAGCAGTTTAGGGGTTGCTCTAATATTCTCCAGCTCCTTGCAGCTGTCACAGGACTATTGTTACTTGGTCACACAACAATGAGTACTTTCCCTACCAATTACTAATACCAGGTAAATGCAGGAAAAATGTTGATTGGAAGTGACTTTGTGCATTCCAGTAGATATCTGCTTGAAATACAATCTGCTCTTTTTGTGAATTGAAAAGTCAGGTTCTTTTAAAATGTTTAAAAACTCAAAATAAAAGCACAATTTATAATGTTCAGTAACTACAGGTAGAGTGTTAGCAAGTTTTGTTGCTGAATATTCAAAAATATATACTCCGCAGAGGTATCTTGTAAAATAAAAGATCTCTGAGTAATAATACTACAATGAAAACTAAGTGGCACATGATCTTAAACAAATGTCGTGCACAGAAGTAATAAAATGCTCTCTTACACATTCTGTATCAAAAACACAATCAAAGCTGCTTGTTTAGGTAACAAAAGGCTGATTTTCTGATGTTAACAACTTCTGCCTTTAACAACTCAAGAATCAGTGCATGACTCCAGTGGTACAAGGAACTACTTCTCACCAAATCATGCTAAAAAAAAATATATTTCCTTTGCAAAGGTTTACCTAAGTACATAGAATCATAGAATCATTTAGATTTGAAAAGACTTTAAGATCACCAAGTCCAACCGTAAACCTAACACAAGTCCACCACTAAACGTAATCACTACATCTACATATCTTTTAAATACTTCCAGGCATAGTGGTGAAACACTTGCACAGGTTGCCCAGAGAAACAAGGAAACATGTCCCTGGAAACATTCAAGATCAGGTTGGACGGGGGTCTGAGCAGCCTGATCTAGTTGAAGATGTTCCTGCTCATTGCAGGGGAGTTAGACTAGATGACCTTCAAAGGTCTCTTCCAACATAAACTATTCTATGATTCTATGGTGACTCAAGCACTTCCTGGACAGCCTGTTAAGGAAAAGGAGAAAGGCAGGTATTGCACAAAAAATATTTTTAGCAGAACACAGGCCTTCTGACTGAAGATAGTACCCCATTTGTATCAATGTGTATTTCACAGAATCACAGAAGCATTAAGGTTGGAAAGGACCTTCGAGATCACCAAGTCCAACCATTAACCCAACAGCATCATGCCCCCTAAACTATGTCCCAAAGCGCCACATCCACACGATTTTTGAATACTTCCAGAGACGGTGACTCCACCACCTCCCTGGGCAGCCTGTTCCAATGCTTGACCCCCCTCTCGGTGAAGAAATTTTTCCTAATATCCAATCTAAACCTTCCCTGGCGCAACTTGAGGCCATTTCCTCTCATCCTATCACTAGTTACTTGGGAGAAAAGACCAACACCCACCTCACCACAACCCCGTTTCAGGTAGTTGTAAGGAGCAATGAGGTCTCCCGTCAGCCTCCTCTTCTCCAGGCTGAACAACCCCAGTTTCCTCAGCCGCTCCTCAGAAGACTTGTGCTCCAGACCCCTCACCAGCTTCATTGCCCTTCTCTGGACACGCTCAAGCACCTCAGCATCGTTCTTGGAGTGAGAGGCCCAACACTGAACACAGGATTCAAGGTGTGGCCTCACCAGTGCCGAGTACAGGGGCACAATCACTTCCCTACTCCTGCTGGCCACACTATTCCTGATACAGGCCAGGACGCTGTTGGCCTTCTTGGCCACCTGGGCACACTGCTGGCTCATGTTCAGCCGGCTGTCAACCAGCACCCCCAGGTCCTTTTCCGCCCGGCAGCTCTCCAGCAACTCCTCCCCAAGCCTGTAGCGTTGCATGGGGTTGTTGTGACCCAAGTGCAGGACCCGGTACTTGGCCTTATTAAACCTCATACAGTTGATGTCTGTCCATCGATCCAGCCTGTCCAGATCCCTCTGCAGAGCCCTCCCACCCTCCAGCAGATCAACACTCCCACCCAACTTGGTGTCATCTGCAAACTTACTGAGGGAGCACTCGATCCCCTCATCCAGATCATCAATAAAGATATTGAACAAGACCGGCCCCAGAACCAAGCCCTGGGGAACACCACTTGTGACCGGCCGCCAACTCGATTTAATGCCATTCACAAGTCTCTGGGCTCAGCCATCCAGCCAGTTCTTTACCCAGCGAAGAGTAACCCTGTCTAAGCCACGAGCCGCCAGTTTCTCCAGGAGAATGCTGTGGGAGACGCTGTCAAAGGCTTTACTAAAGTGCAGGTAGACAACATCCACAGCCTTTCCCTCATCCACTAGGCGGGTCACCTGGTCATAGAAGGAGATTAGGTTGGTCAAGCAGGACCTGCCTTTCATGAACCCATGCTGGCTGGGCCTGATCCCTTGGTTGTCCTTCACATGCCCTGTGAGAACCCTCAAGATGAACTGCTCCATGATCTTCCCCAACACAGAGGTCAGGCTGACAGGCCTGTAGTTCCCAGCATCCTCCTTCCAGCCTTTCTTGTAGATGGGCATCACACTGGCAAGCCTCCAGTCTTCTGGGACCTCCCCTGTTAACTAGGACTGCTGATAAATGATGGAGAGTGGTTTGGCAAGCTCCTCTGCCAGCTCCCTCAGTACTCTTGGGTGGATCCCATCAGGCCCCATAGACTTGTGAGTATCCAGGTGGCTTAACAGGTCCTTAACTGTTTCCTGCTGGATTATGGGGAGTTTATTGTCCTCTCCATCCCTGTCTTCCAGCTCAGGGGGCTGAATACCCTGCGGATACCTGGACTGGTTATTAAAGATTGAGGCAAAGAAGGCATTAAGTACCTCAGCCTTCTCCTCATCCTTGGTGATAATGTTTCCATATCCACCACATCCAGTAAGGGGTGGAGATTCTCCTTGCCTCTCTTCTTGTTGTTAGTATTAGAAGTATTTTATGTTATTCTTTATGACTGTGGCCAGATTGAGCTCTAGCTGGGCTTTTGCCTTTCTAATTTTGTCTCTGCTTGACCTAACGAGATTCTTGTATTCTTCTGAGCTGCCTGCCCCTTCTTCCAGAGGTGATAAACTCTCCTTTTTTTCCCTGTGTCCCAGCAAAAGCTCCCTGTTCAGCCAGGTCGGTCACCTTCCCCGTCAGCTCTTCTTACGGTACATGGGGACCGCCTGTTCCTGCACCTTTAAGATTTCCTTCTTGAAGAATGTCCAGCCTTCCTGGATCCCTTTGTCCTTCAGGACTGTCTCCCAAGGGACTCTCTCAGCCAGTAAGGTCTTCCCTCCGGAAGTCCATGGTAGCAGTTTTGCTGACCCCCCTCCTTATTTCACTCAGAATTGAGAATTCTATCATGTCATGGTCGCTAAGCCCAAGACAGCCTCCGACCATCACATCTCCCACGAGTCCTTCTCTGTTTGTAAACAGCAGGTCAAGCAAGGCACCTCCCCTGGTGGACTCACTCACCGTGTCAGGAAGTTCTCTTCCACATACTCCAGGAACCTCCTAGACTGTTTCCTCTCTGCTGCATTATACTTCCAGCAGATGTCCAGTAGATTGAAGTCCCCTACAAGAACAAGGACTAGCAATTGTGAGACTTCTGCCAGTCGCTTATAGAATGTCCCACCTGCCTCTTCATCCTGGTTAGGTGGTCTGTAGCAGACTCCCAGCAGGATATCTGCCTCGTTGGCCTTCCCCCTCATCCTTCCCCATAAGCACTTGAGTGGGTCTTCACAATCATTGATTTCTATACAATCAAAACACTCCCTAACATACAGAGACACACCACCACCTCTCCTTACATGCCTATCCCTTCTGAAGAGCTTATAGCCATCCATTGCAGCACTCCAGTCATGAGAAGCATCCCACCATGTTTCTGTGATAGCAACTACGTCATAGCTGTCCCGCTGCACAATGGCTTCCAGCTCCTCCTGTTTGGTGCCTGTGCTGTGTGCATTGGAACAGATGCACTTGAGCTGGGCTATCAATTTCACCCCCAGCTCCAGCACACCACCCCTACTCTCATTTCTAGTGAGCCTGGTTTTATCCTCTTCCCCTTTCAAATCTAGTTTAAAGTCCTCTCGATGAGGCCTGCCAGCTCATGAGCAAGAACCTTTTCATTTTACTTTCCCCAATTTTAGCTTGGTTTGTGCTCAAGTACTCATTATGCATCACTCAAACAGAAAGAAAACAGATAAGAATGTTACACATCATTAGGGAGTGTAAACTCAGGACAGACAAAGCCCCAAGCATCCTAAAGCTTCACTGAGAACTGGAAATAGGTTTCTGTCTTTTAGTTTTCAGGAAATGAAAGGAAAGAGCTTTCTGATCTTAGATATCCTTGGCACTGATAAATGGAGTACTCACTGTGGAACTACTCAGATAAATAAGGGTGTAGAATCAGGCCCATCAGTCTTAATTTAAAAACATCGCTTTCCAAACTCATACCAAATGAGCAGAAAATTTGGTATATTTTTTATTAAAGATTTGAAAGTATGAACTAGAACATGTTTGTCGGGACAAAAAAGATTCTATAAAGGAATATTCCTATTTGAATGCAATAAAATCTCTTTCTCTAGTAATTAAAAACTATTTCAAGGAATCAGACAATGTCATCATTGTGCCATATGTGAAATCCAGTAGCCACAAAAGGTGCTTTTTTGCCTCTGTGTTTAATAGACAGGTTTGTACAAATCTAGTGGGAGGACAGCATTTACTAGCTCCATGCAAATTTGTTACATTTCTGTGCTGATCATAGTTCCTGGTTCACATTGACATTTTAAGCCACAATTTGGCAAGAAATACAGCCAGCATGAAACTATGTCCCATTTTCCTGAACTGTATATGAAGTAGTCTGATTTTGCATGCCTGCGTCTACTTTGTTTAGAGAAAACAGTTCACTCTTTGTTGTTATTTTTCTGAGAGCCCATTTTCCTGACTACCAGCTCACATCAGCTGGGACCTACAAAATTCCTACCTCCTGAAGAAGGAAGCGATCAATGCTGTTTTATTTTGTTGTCCAATGTGACCTAGCATGGATAGGTCTTTTGCTCTTCAAAACTGTTCTGAGCTACCTCTACAAAATGCTCTGAGATAATCATCCTACCATGTTAGTCAATATTTAAGACTGGTGCAAACTGGGAACTGCACAATGTGCTCAAAGCTGAGGGGGTGGTGGCTGTCACGGTTGTAATTGATCTAAGCTTTACACACTTTTAGTCTTAACTCTTCATAGGTAAATATGTGAACTTTGACAGCACATAAACACATAAAAAATAAACCATTATCCTTTGTGTGAGCTAGAATCTTGCCATGCTTTTATGCAGGTCTTGAAGCAGGAAGACTCAACTCACTTCCACAATGGTTGAATTCTGCTGTTTGAACAATTCATCCCCTGAAGACAGATGGGTATTCCCGTAATAGAACTAACTTGGAAATAATTTTAGAACATCTCAGCATAGACAACTATGGAATATGTCCCTAAAGAGACACACCTGAGTGACAAAGCAGTGAGGACAAGAGCTCATATCCACCTTGGGATATCCCAGCTACAAAGACAAACATGACAGTGTAAGGATAATGAGTACACACATGGTCAGTGCACAGCTCAGTTCCTCTCTCTTACAACTAGGCTGTTCTTAACTCCACAAAATAATTCCTTCTGAGTTAAGAACTTATCATTCAGATCAAAGAGATACTTCACACAACTCAGAGGCTCCTGCTGTGAAAACAGATGTATATACCTTCTTCTCCATAGAGCAGTTATATATTTGTACTATATTTGACTATTATTTCCACTCATCTTCTTACTGGTATATGCACTCTCAACACCTCGCCACCTTCATGCAGCCCAAAAGTCCCCCCGCTACATTGACCTGAGACATATAGGTCAGAGGAGAAGGAATCTGCTGTGCACAGAGTAGTGGGCTGTGGGAAACCAGATCTAAAGGAACAGGGCAAGATAGAGGGAATTCTCGAGGAAGAGGAGTAGTGGTGAAATATGAGCAGTAGCGAGTAGCTGCGAGAAGCTAAAAGGTAATACAAACCATGAAACCATAAGTATCACTTGAGGGGAGGGGGGCATAATAAAACAATGATCAGAACTGTGCAAGCCATAGGAAAGTTTGGAAAAATTCAGTTGGCTTAGGTTTAAAACTTCCCAGTCCACCAATAATAGTAGTCAAACAAGACATACCATCAATGACAGCACTCATACAAGCCATAATACTACACTAGTTGAGTGTAATCAATGTCTGTTTTCTTTCTATCATATATATCTGTGAAGTAGCTATTTTAATATCTGTGAGAGTGTTATTCACATTTTATTGGTAAAGAACTGTGTCACAGAAAGACAAGAGCAGTCAAGATGTGAGCAAGGCAGGGAATTGACCACAAGTCTCCCACATTTATGTTAATCAATCTAACCATCATTATTCTCTTGCTCCACATCCAATATTATGCCTTCATTTAAAATATTCCCCATAGACTCCATCATAAAGCTTAGGCTATGCTGGCAACTTTTTCCCAAATCTTTTCCTGATCATGTGCTCTTCCAAGTCCCTTGTCAGGAAAAGAATGAGGCACCAAGATGACAAAGCAAAGTGCAATGGATTGAAAGAGTCAGAAGCAGTGGAAGAAGAGAGCAGTATTGTGAGGTTTGAGGAAATTGTCTATTTTGAAAGCATGGAAATTAAATACAATAATTTATCAGTGCAAAGTGAGTACTTCCCAGTACTACCTACTTTCCTTTCACATGGAACACCACTTTCCCAAGAAGATATTAGCTCAGTCCCTGTTGGCTCTGGCTACAATTTCTAGAAATGTTTAAAAAGTGTCACAAAGCTTTACAAGTTATGGAGGACAGAAGTAAATCCACCACCTTCTGATATTTTAAATTCAAGATCAATCATTAGGCCATCTTCAACTGTAAAACAATACAACAGTATGCAGATAAGATTATCCAGCCAGTGTTAAGCAAGATACTAGATAAACCATTGATCCCTTTGGGATTCAAAACTTATACAAGTGTGCAGTAAGTAAACTGACCTAAGAGTATATGGCACTGTACAATTTCCATAGATTGCTATTGCAGCATTTTTCTGCATAGGTTCTGTCCAAGCTGTTACATTACATTAACAGTCTGTTGAGTGAGGAAGAGATTAATCTGCCGAGCTGTTACTGGGCTGTGTAGAGAGGTGCATCTGCAACCACTATGTCTCATTTCAGTGCTGAATTCTGGGGTCGCATCCATGCAACATCCTAAAAGTCTGGTTTCATCCAGCAGAATGTCTGGATTCAAGACTGATGATCAGATAAAGTTGATCAGCAATGAAGAGAAAAAGCAGAAATGCCTAAGTAGGAGTGGACATGGTGAGCATCTAGCAGGACTAGAGAAGTTTGCCTGGAATAGGGTCAGGTCTTGAGTACCAGTCATAGGTCCACCACTTCTGTTTCCTATATTTAGAATTAAGTCCAAATTTTGAGCAAAGAAGATGAAACTCATGCAACATTGTCCTAGAGTGAATAAAGGCTCTGCTCTCAAACCTACAATGACTTTACATGAAAAAAGTTCTAATCAGTTCCCTACTCTCCAAAAGAAAATGACACAGCAGAGAGAAAAGAAGGGATAGAGCTAACATTTGGAACAGGCATGCAAAGAGAGGAGTAATGGATGGTTGGAGGCACAGAAACTGAAAAAAGAACTTGATGATGGAGTTCTGGCTGGAGAGCCAGTGGGAATGAGAAGGATGGACAAAAGCCTAGAAATCCAGCCCTGGAGGAATGAGGGGTGAAGAACTGACTGTATAAAGGCACTGAAGACATGGAGGTAAAGAACAAGTACTTGGGCTATGCTCGCCGTAAAAAAAAAGAACAACATAGGACAAGAAGCCAGTGGGGCAATGAGAACTAGAACCGTTCTGCTAAGGACATAGGATTGGCTTATACTCAGAGCTACAACAGGCAAAGAGAAAAAGGGGTAGAAAAGGTCATTCAGAATTGAGCAGAAAATCAATAATGACTAAAAACCCTTTTGGGACTTCTGGGAACTAAACTTCAGTTTCTCATGATTGCTGTGCCATCAGCAGGTATCTGTGGAACCTGATGGTAATGAAAAAAATACCTTGTATCTTATTCCTCCAGCAGTAGTTTTCACAAAAGATGATTCCATGCATCTGCTTTAAAAGAAAAATGGTACAACATGGGGGGGGGGGATTTTAAGGTTCCAAGCATCTCTTAATTCAGATGGAGGTCAAGATATTCTTATAGGTTTCTATTTTTGTAATGGTAAGTGTGTACTCTTTATCTGCCCCTCTGACTCTCTCTGTCTCTCTCACACACACACATTTTTCAAATAACTTTTTTAACATGACAAAGATGTCAGAAGTGCCAGGTTGCCTATATAACCTAATTTTTCCCCATCTTGTAAGTGAGCATCATGATGGAGACTAATGGCATGACTCATGCACCGTTTTTCCCAGAATACACCTGCCTCATGCAGTGCATAAGATGGCCTTGCTGTAAGGATGAATCAGAACTGTGTGCTGAAGAAGGTTCATTTGGTGAAGAATTTTGAAGAAATGCACCAAAAAATGGGACAGCATTGCAAGATGAGAAAGAATGGTTAAGGCAATTGGATGTTGGCCTAGAAAGTAGGATTCTCTTTTCTTGCCATGAAGTTCCCATGGTAGTCATTCAAAACAGGTTTTTTACAGGTGGTCACTAAGAGTATATTCTTCATTTTCTATGTGACTTAACGAGAATTTGAGTATTTGCATTTGCAGAAGTGATAAATGCTCAGAGACACAGCTGGAAACAGGAAGACCTGACTTGCTAAAGTTCTATATAACAGTAAGGAGTAAAGGCTTTTGGACCTAAGCACCTCAGGCAGGTCTTGTAGATTAGTGGCACGCTTTGAACAGTTTCTCTGGGCCATGGTTCTCCAGCCAGAAAATAGAAATCATGGTGTCTTCAGATCTGAGAAGCCTGCAGTAAAGCTGATTTAATGTTTGTTCATAACTTAGATGCTATAGTGATGATCACTAGGAAAATCCCAAAAGGAAATTAATAATAATTAATAATTCTGTCTTCAGAGCAGGGCTTAAATACTCTGTAGGAAACAGAGGTATAGGGCCACACACTGAACAATGTCAAGAAAACAAAATATTGAATAGCTGCTCATTAAATGACTATCATATATTCTGTGAATTGAATGAGGAAAAGGTCTTGTAAGAAAAATAATATGTGATCATGTAATTAAAGAAGTCTTCATAATGCATATGCATGGGGGAGAATAAATTAACTTGCCCTAACAAAGTTAATTCTGGCATGTGTTATCTTTTGAGTGTTTGGACTATTTAATGTAGCTTTTCAACATATAATATGAAATAACTGAAGATCCTGCTGAGTTCTGATTAAAAGACATATATTTACCGTCTGTATTTTACTCATATAGTTCAAAACAGTTTGCTTTTGACTATCGGAAATATAATACCGGAATGATTTATAACAACTGGAATATTGGAATGACTATTTCATTACCAATTATTCCTATTTTCTACAAATATTCTGGATCCAGATTTTAGCCAAAATTTCCCTTTAGCATCATAAGCAGCAAAAAAGGCACATTAAAGTACAGAGACCATCTTTGATGTAATATGCTACAGCACAGTTGTTCCTGCTGCCTACCATTGTCACATGGATTAATTAAACTACACGGGTTCAAAAAGAAATTTATGACTGATTGTCACAAGTAAAGAGTGTATTTAGCTTCCATTAACGTCAGTGTGTTTCTCAGGACCCCAGAAAGTCAGACTGCTAACAAACATATAAAAAGGAGGTGAAGAAGGGTCAGCTTCAGTGAATACCCATCATCACAGAGTAAGAGAGTTCCCCTGATGGGGTCTGTATAGGACACAGAAAACCATCCCAAGTGAGACATTTGTCCCTTTCTA
This sequence comes from Phaethon aethereus, assembly GCF_964289735.1. Taxonomy (NCBI): domain Eukaryota; kingdom Metazoa; phylum Chordata; class Aves; order Phaethontiformes; family Phaethontidae; genus Phaethon; species Phaethon aethereus. The sequence continues at coordinate 21,100,903 of NC_138576.1, read as the reverse complement.
CAAATTCTCCAAGCCTTCTCACCAAAGGCTGCTCCGCTGGGTCTTCATTATTGTCCTTGTTACTGCGCTCACAATTTAAACAGACTGTTTGCAGTTTTGTAAGAGTGTAAATAAGAAGAGGAAGAAAACCACTGTCCCATTAAGCAAGCCAGCGTTTTGTTGTTCATGTTGTTAGAAGGTAAATGCAGACCCTTTCTGGTGGCCATTCCCTTATTATACAACTTTCTTGTTTACACTAAGCATAAGTTTTATGTGGTAATATTCCCTGAAAAGAATAAGTTACTTAATCTCTATAAAAGAATTTAAGAAAATCATGCAGACTCCATCTGACCCTGAAGGGTTTTCCCATAAGAATTAACCATTGACTTTTTGCAACTCATCAACTACTCTTTAAGAAAGCAGTTTCTTTGAACTTAGTGAAATGGATTTAAGTATTAGGATATTGTTAAATATTCATAGAAGTAGAAGGAAACGCCCAGAAATGCAAGCTCACATTTAACAGATTTCATTAAATATTTCAAGGAACTATTTACTGAACCCATTTTGATTTTCAGACAGGCTGGGGACATAATTTCCGTGGCAACTTCCATGCATACCTTTAGAAGTCTACCTTTACCTAACACCTTTTAAAACTGAACTTTAATTCAAGTATTTTTTAAATTCAGTATTCTATAGAATCTAGAAGAAAGCCTCTCTAACAAAATAAACTTTTAATAAAATATTAAAAAATTGTACAGGACAGGACAGGTTGGTTGCATTACTTTGCTGTATATATAGCTTACATCACTCCAGACAATTCAGGAATTGCAAAAGAGTGGTATTATAAGAAGGAAAGCTGAAGATTAAATTTAGCCATGTACATGCTAGCACTGTCAAAACTTCTAATGTAGTCAGTGGATATCTGTCAGTAAAGTCAGTGCAGCCTAGAAAGAGATTCAGCAGACCCGTCACCTACTGCTCCAACTCCATCGACTAAGAAGGGAGCAAGACATCCTGCATGTAGACACCTGTATTTTGGCATCTTAAGCTTGAAGAAAATACCAGACCAAATTTTGAAACCAAGACATCACTTTTAGGCTTTGTAACACAGACTACTGGGAAAAAGCTGCTGAGGTAAATAGCCAGTAGGGCCCTAACAGATATGGAGCCAAAACATACATATTTTTATCAACCCTGTTCAAATACATGCAAGACTAAGCCAAATCAAACCTTCACCTCCTCTTCTTTGTATCGATGGGAGCTTTTGTTCGTGAAAACCACAGGCTCCTTGTGTACATATGGGTAGCTATATCTGTATATCTGATTAAGTAGCTTCCATTTGAAATCTGTTATTTAAGAAAGATCTATGTCTCTCATATCAGAGATCATATCTTGTTCTATGAGTTCATTCCTTCCTTTCAATTGCACTCAAAGATATGACCCATCACATTTGTAATACCTGGCTACATATTTAAGGTTAAATCTCAGCTTTAAAAGATGCTTTCTTTTTTTTTTTTTTCAGTGTGCATTCCCTGGCTTATCATGGCTTGAAGGAATTATGTGCCTTACTGGTGAATAGACAGACTACATACAAGATTTTGTTTTTTCAATCTCTTATATAAAGAACACTGTCATTTTACACAGAGCCAGCTCAGTGGGCGCTTCAGAACATGCACTGTAGACACATGGTCATAAACTTTGCAAGGTTAAGCTCCTGTCTCTCCTGAATCATTTACTATACATTGCCTCTTAAACTTTGGATTCTTTGGTTTTGCATTCAGAATAAAATTTGAAGATAAAGTGCTTGTTACCACGGAAATACTTTTTCACCTTGAAAATTTTATCACATGGACATTTCTTTGGGTGGCTACAAAGTATAGCAGTCATCATTCCTGTCATAATTACTATCCTGTATTTCTTAGCAACTTTTAGATATCTTACACAATATACATTTGGCAGCAGATTTGCAAAGGTCTACAGTGGCAGAAAGATTTCAAATTTAAATACAATATTTAAAACGCAAATAAAATTTCACACCTCCTTTTTAAACTCCTTTCCATCTCTGCCTTTGTATTTAAATTTCAGACATACATTTTATTGCACTGATCTTATTTTATATACTAAACACACAGTACTGACTATTTCAATGATTCTGACAATTTCACTGTGCATTTTACGAGTTTAAGTTCACTTAGCCCAGTCCTGGTATTGCTGTCTTCAAAGTTAAATGCAACTGCTCAACACAGCCATTTCGATCTTATTTTATCTACAAAAAATTGTTTTCAGGCTGATCAAACAAACGTGTTCTATAGCTACAAATCTGCTTTTACATTGAATAGTAAGATAAACTGATTTTACAACATTTGCACTTACAAAGCAATTTTTATTGCTGTTTACACATTTGAAACTACTATACATGAAGACAGCTAAATACTATAACTCTGAAAGACAAGGAAAATGGGGTAGAGATTTAGTTAATATCTGCACATGATTTAAGTTAATTTCATGTTTTCATCTGTGATATCCACTGTTATTCTGTTCTCCGTTACTTTTGAAAAATGTGCCATCTATTTAAGCGGCAAAATACAGATTTTGGACAAAAAGCATCACTATCTGAACACAGCTAATCTGTTGCAGAGCAGAAATTAGAACACTGGTCTTCTAACTTTAAGTTTCTTGCTTAATCTCAGACAGTTCTACAGACTGTATTTCTGAAGCCTGAGGGGGTTTTGCATTTATTTACTGAAGTACATTTGAGATTATTTTTGGCATCTTTACACTGGGTCATGAAACAGCATGTTTTGGCACCTGCTAGCCTCACTAGCAATCTGCTTACTCCAGGCTGTCATCCTTGTGCTACTCCTGGGTATGCATCTGACAAAAGTCTTGCAGGTTTGCTGGGATCTAGTTTTGCAAACAATGGGAGAAGAGCAGCATATGTAAAAGTTGCATTGGTGTTCTAGTGTTTTAGATGGGTCTTTATTTGTTGATTTTGTATTTAAAATATATCATAAATAATGTTGTTCATTCCTGTATGTTCTGCTTTATCGCTTTATGATTGATACTTAAAGCAAACATAACCAAAATAAAACAGCCATCCTTTCTACAAAAGTCATTCGTTAGCACTTGAAAATATTCATCGTGGGGACTTTCAGGTATATTGCACTAACCACCTCATCTACCGGAGAGTTTACTGAAACTCTGGCACTAACAGATTATGATGGGGAAACAATTTAAATTGGTCTACTAGCCTAAATTAATTGTGTATCTTCACTCCTCTGTCTGCTTGCAGAGATTTCAGATTGAGAAAGAAGTATCTGGTTCTGAAATGGTTTACAAGAACCAATCAAAACAATGGTGAGATCCTGTACACACAGCAGAGACTAGTAAATAATTATGCCACCGTGGAACCAGTGGAGTAACTGATGAGAGATGTATGTAAATTACCTATGCACACAAAAAAGTCTACTCAGTTTTCACATCTTAAAATACTAAGTGGGAGAAGGTGGGGGTGCAATATTTTTTCTTAAATTTATCACCTCATGACTATGACTATGAACATGCACCTCAGTGCAGTGAAACCAGGAGCTCTGAAGTAAAAGGTGCTTCCTGAAGAGTAGGATATTTCCCTCTGACTTTGAGCTCTGACTTAGTTCCTATAGGCACAGAGTTCATTTCACTTAACATATATCTGCAATATAGGAATCAACATCTAAGCTGATCCCCTGGTTTCCTTTATTTTCACTAGTAAGGAATATGCTATTCTACAGGCTGATTCATTTGACCTATTTAGATGTCTACCTTTGGAAGAGATGAATCATGCCCTAAAAAGTGCCTGTTTCTCTCCATTGACTATAAAAGCAGCCTAGCCAAAGACAATTTAGGTATAGAAGACATCTACACAGATGGACAGATAAATTTCACTCTACAAGCCATGAAAGGGAGCACAACAAGAGTGAATGCTATTTTCAGCAATATTTAACTTCTATATGATTTTGAAATAGAAATCCATCCACAAGGTCATGTGGGGACAACACTACTGAGAGCTGCTGAGCAGCAATGCCCTCCTGCTCTGTCCCAAACAACAGTGAAGCAGCTCCCTCTTGAAATGTGCAAGGTGACCATAAAATGGAAGTGTCTACTCCCTCTGCACCTTCCCAAAAATGTGCTTGGAAGATGAAGGAAATTTTTAGAGTACCCTTTTTCTGTTAAATTTTGTTTTCAATAACATTAATAAGGACATACTACATTGTCATAAACTGTATTTGTATTTCTATACAGAAAAGACTGCTAAGCTTTTAAGAATCTGCACATGCTTTGTCCTCCTGCCATGCTTTTAAAAACCTTTTTTAAAATAGTTTTGCATTATAGCTTTGATTAACTAAAAACCATGTACCTCCTGTTGACTTTAGCTACTTATCGGGTAAGTTTCCTTATAGTTTTTATCAAGCATATTCCTTTCCTGGGCATTCATGAATGTATTGCTGTAGAAATGTACTTCTGTACCTCTTTTGCCTCAATGTATGAAAGTTTTTTTATATGTAGGCTTTTTAATAAAAGCTTTATTTCTACTGTATAAAAAGACAGTCCTGACCTAAGTCAACCCTGATCCAAGCCCTATTTGATCAATGAAGTCTTTCTCTTAACTCCACTTGGCTTTCAAATTTGTCTTCTGTGTCTTCCTTGGCTTCAGAAGAAATACTTCAGTTAGATATAGCAGCTAAGCAATACATAGTCATTCATCTGAAGTGGAAAAAAGCAAAACGTGCATATATGTTGAGACTTTTTTTTGACCACCAAAATTTACAACCCAATATTCATAAAGACAAAAGAATAATTTAAGATCACATAACAAAGGTAAAAACTAGAAACTGATTGAAATAAAGCTAGGTGATAACTCTTCTTCATAAAATGCTGGAGTAGGAGAAAAGGGGGGATTCAGCCTTAAGAAGCTGTAATGAGCTAGCAAAATTATTTTTTTACTTCTTCTAATTCAATTACTCCAAGACTTCATAATTGTTTCCTACAAAAATTATCAGCCCTATCATCATCAGATTTCTCTTAAAAATGAGAGGTTTGTTGTGTATTCTCCTTGATAATGGATTGTGATTTATACATGTAGCTACTAGTGCAGTGCGGGGAGACAATGCCCTTTGGTACTGGGTTTAATTTAATTTTATATCCCAAACAATTTTCAGGATGATTTAGCGATTAGGTATTCTGGCAGGCTGAGCTATATAACCAATAAAACACAAGAAACTTTTTTTTCTCCTAATTCTTATTGGTGATACAACCTTGCCCTGACGTTTTTAGCTTTAACATAACTGTTCTCTTTAGCCTTATAACAGCAGCAGCCTGTGATCAATCACAATTGGCTGGCCCATGCAATATAAACAACCATGCCTGTTCACAGGAGCAGAGATGCTGCCTAGAAACTGCAATTTAAAGAGTCCACTGCCTCACTTTTGAAACCACTTAAGTCTGGAGGGAGATGAAGAGGAAGAAGCACAATTTTATGAGATGATTTCTACTACTTAAATTTACAGTGGTAATTTATAAACTGTAAATTTAGCAACATGTGACATTTTGATTGATGAACTTTGCCTTTTTAGAAGGTCATATTAGGAAGACTTACACTGCCAAGAGCTAACATGAACTTGTCATTATGACAGTATTTTTGTAATACTCTGTCTGAACTAACATAAGGCATCATTTTGCTGTCTGCATCCCTGCCATTCTATCAATATCCTTATATAAGAACAGTATGATAGAGAAGTATAGAGAGTTCATTTCATTAATGAGGGAAGCTAAGATTTCTGATCACACAATTACTTAAGTGAGGTAACTAAGATACCGGAAACATGGAAGGAGACCTGGTTCTGCTTCAAAAGCAGAGAAAATACAGTCACAATCCCGGATCCTTCAGTCTTTTTCTCAATACTTAGCAAAGTGTCTTGCAGGAAGTTTGTGACATAGACAGAACCTGAACTCATCTTTCCCAGCTCTAAGCTAATTCTCTAATTAATGGGCCAGACTTTTCTTATTCCCTGAGGCACTGTAGAACAAGCAGGAAGAATATAAAGCTGGCTAAGAAGAATGTTGCATACCAGGGATTCCTACACTGCCTAATTAAGGTTGCTTTACTATGTCTTTTCACCATGGTGGCGGGGCAAACTGAATAAAGCAGCACAGATGAAGTGCCTTAAAATCCCTAATCTATGATAGTGGCCTCTATGGGTCTGCATCCCATAAGGGACCAGAACATCCCTTGCAGATGTCAGATAACTGTATTAAAAAATGCTTAAGATGATGCACCTTTCACTGGGTCCATAATACATTACAAGATGGAGCTTAATACAAGGCCCAGAATGGTGTTTCCATCATCAGCTGAAGTAAGCAATCTTCAGAAAGGTCACTCACATAGAGAAGGGAGCTTACATGAGGTTTTCAGGGAATAGTTCCTAAGTTTCAAACAGATTTACTCATCTATACTACGTACAACTGTTTGTATGTCAGCCATGCCAGATAATAATTAATAAAATGTGTGTATCTGATATACCTTTGCAGATATAAGAACAAGTTTTAGATATATTTTATGCAGGTAAAAAGAAAATAGCAAAATTCACACCAGCAGGGTTTAGCCTCCAAGGTTATGCCCTTACAGAACTGCAAGAGTCAGTAAGACTATGAGAAGTTTTATTTGTAAAATATCAAATGTAAAGAAGGTAAATACTTCAATTCATATTCTGGGGCTGTGGGTAACTGCTTGTGAGTTATCTCTCCCTTTCTTTATGTTAGGGCAGGATTGATTTCCCCCCCCTCCCAGGCCATTGGTTTCTTATTTGTCTTGTTCTGTGGAAGACTCAACAACAGAAAGATCCTCCTGTGAATCCATTTAATTTTCTCATGTACATTCCTTCACTTCTCAAACTTTAAAATTACTCTATTTAGCAGCCCACCAAAAAGGACTACACAGATTTCTCAGGATCCTAAAGCACAGCGCAAGAAGTTCTATGACATCAACCTGTCCAGCTGAGAATCCATTCAATCATGCCTTGCATGTTCTCATCCCACCTTCACAGATTATTTTACTGCTTTCTTCTTATACTTACATTTAAAATTACTATTGCTTTCCACAATGATATGCTGTGTCTCATCAACTCATTACAGTAGATCGGGAAAAAATATATAAGTAAATTTTCTCCTATATTTAATCTAAATTTTCCTTAAAATAACTTAATTATTCTGTAATGGAATTAACTGATTCATGCTTCACCTTATTTTAGTACAAAATTCCTGACTCTAGCTACATTTATAACTGCTGTCCATTATCATCAAAGGAACTGAGTCAGTAGACCAATATATTGTATATGTGTCTCTATCTTATAAATTATTCAGCTTTCAACTGAACTTTTTCCTGAGTTTCATTTGAGGAGTGGGACCTATGACTATTAGCAGAGTTTATTCCCCTAATAAAATATGTATTCTGATGTTCTATTTGGAAAACATAGAGGATATGCAGGAATATAATAGTGCAATTGTGTCCTGCTATATTAGTTAATAAAGGTCTGTAAAAAATGACTCCTTAACACCTGCTCAGCATGGAATTTGATACTACCTTTTTGAATTTTGGGGCAATGTGTAAGTTTTCCAAATAAGAATACAGTAAAAGAAATAGGATGCAAAAAAAATCTCTGTGATGTACACCACGGGAACACCATCTATTTTCTCTATATTCCACATACATGGAATACAAACGTATCCAGCATTTTGCATAAGCATGACAAGCAATGCTTAACAAAAATGCATTCTTCAAAACTGAAATGGGTTTTATCACTACTAGCCTCTGAATTTAGTTCATCCACATTTTGTACACTTGCACACACAGTTTATACACTCATTTGTTTTTCACGCCAGCATATGATAACTACAGTGATTGCCTGGAGATAGGATGACACTAGGGGAAGCCATACTTTATGGATAAATACATATCCAAAGGAACAAATACCAAGTTTTCCAACCTACTGATCTTGCACAGCGGACTCTACTGTTACAGTCTAATGAAATAAAACTTCCTATTTATTTATAATTAACTAGTACTACCTTTCTGACTTCATAGTAAAAAGGATTCTAGTACATCCAGGTCCAAAAGGATTCAGGCATGCATTCCTGCTCTGTTTAACTTCAGCAGCAAGAATAATATATGCATCGTCTAATTTAACTGCAAATGACTCTTTTAGCATGAATTGTCTGTTTAAAGATAATGCACAACAGAACTCTTAGCTGCATCCCAGAAGTCATGCAGCACCAGGCAGATAAGATCACAGTGGTTACCGGGAGTAGCAAACGGGAAAAGCACTACAGGAAATGAACTCTTGTCAATAATCTCAAGAGAGTGCTATATTTAGGTCAATTGTACCTGAAATCGTTTGGTGGGGTAATTGCTCTTTGGTCCAGACTCTGCTCTCTGAGCCTGTCAGAGTGCTTGTAGGTCCACTGGATTGGATTCACCAATTTTCTTCCAGATTCATTTTCTAAAAGAAAAAAAAATGAAAAAAAAAAACAAACACAACAAACCAAACAAACAAAAAAAACCACTTTAATAAAGGATAGCAAACTTACCAGGAACAGAGTAAATCACTCATGTATTATTTTAGCTTTGAAAAATAGGCTTTCAGTAAATGCATTTAATACAAAAAACTGTTCCAATATCCAACTGACTTCCTTGGTTTTCTAGAATAGAATTTGTTCAATTATTCTGACGACAATTTGGCTCTGCAAAGACTTTCCATATCTGTTAACTATCTAAGAAGATTTAGAGCAATCTGTTGCTTTTTCTGGTCAGTTAATAATCAATGCAAAATTAGAATTATTCTTAAATCCTATGATGCATCCCAGTGCAGCATTATCCAGCCTTTAATTCGGGTTGAGTCCTTGTCTGATAATACAGCTTATTGTTTAATAATTTAAGATGGTTTATGCATGTATTCAGAGGAATATGATAAATTCACTTTTAGGAATCCAACCTAATGAGCCACATACTGACCCTTTACAGCAGTTAGTTGGATCCATACAGGTATCAGAAAACAGCACCTAGTCTTTGTGTCTAATGATTTCTTGGAAGAAATAGAATATTCTGCTTTGATAGCACAAATTCTCCAGCAGTACTATTCTTTCTTCACATTAAAGAGTCAGTGTTAATAGGACGAATTTTAAAGTAAGGAAAAGCCTCCTCTAGCAGCTATTCAGCATGTGTTTGCCTTCTACACAGACAGATACAGCATCATACTTGCAGTCATCACTCAGTGCTTGTGATTACTGTCTACCGTAATTAAAGAAAATTTCATGATGTAACTATACTGCTGAAGAATAGAAATGTACTTTTTATTTAAAAAAATTACAAAGGGAATAAGACACTGCTGAAAGCTGCAGTAGGTGCATCAGTTATTTTAGCTATTGTTTCTTGTGTAGAACTTCAAATTCAAAGATACTCATTAAACTGAGTAGATGGCAATAACAGACGAAGTGTTAATGGGGCAGCAGTGGAGTGTGTCAGGAAAATGAAGAGACCCTGAGGGGCTCACCATGCTGTTTATGCTCAGCTAAATTCAGCAGCATTACCATAAATCCTCTAAAAGATACTGTACTCAATTTCTTATATGCTACTTTTCAGGCAAGGAAATATTCTACAAGATTAGAAAATAGGCCCAGAAATAAGATTAAAAAACATTTTCTGTTAAACAAACTGTTTGTGTGTAAATACACTACGCAGTATTCTGTTACTACTTTTCTGCAATTTTATAAAAGCAAAGAGAGAGTTTTTTAATCTTCAAAATAATGTGTGAATCTAAGTGAAAATTACTGAAATTATACAGGAACACAGTCTTTTATGAAACGAATCATCAGTTCTTTCATAAAATTCTTTTATAATTTAAGGATCAGGTTTCAATATAAATTACTCACATACATAGTTCAACTGGCTAAAACACAATTACACATAAACCAAATAACTTTTCACAAAGTCCAAAATTTTTGATTTCTAGTTTGTTTTTTTTTAATTCTAAGATGGCATTTCAAGGGAGTAAATTCATTTCAGAAAAATATACATAAACCATTAATTCCAATAATTTACTGCTTAACAACAAATATCTTACACAGAGTTCTGCATGCATCTTCATGGTGACCTTAATATGCCTTTTCTCTTTGATCTTAAGAAAAAATCTTTTCCTACATAAGGACAGATAGATTCATTGTTAAGGAGAAAATGGCCGTAACACACTGTGTAACTTAAGTTACAAACTCAGCTGTAGGTAAGAAATAATTATTTACACAATAAAGGTACCAACAAAACTGTGAAATGCTTCATACCGCCTATTTTGCTATTCCTGTTTAAACGGCATATGGGTATGTGTCATTGAGAAGGTGGGGGTAGCGCCGCAGAAGGCGTTCCGTGCCCGCGGCGCCCGGGTTTCAGCACCACGGCTAGCGACCGACGGCGGCGGCCGGGGCAGGGCGCGCTCAGCCAGGCTTCGCAACGAGCGTCAGCTCTTCAGCATCCCCATGAACTTCAAAAAGGAAAATATTTTCTTTCTGGAGGTACTGTAAGTAGATGCACGTGATCTGTACATGCTGAAGTGCCGCTGAACTTAAAATACCTCTGAAAATTAAAATAGTGTTTTGAGGGTTTTTTTTCCTCTTTTCTCCCAGTGACTGTGTTGAGGTCTTCTTATGACTTTTGATTATTACAATGAGCATTAACAGGCCTGAAAATGAATCAGTTGTTAAAATACATGAAGACAGAGCTAAGGGGCTGACAATGCTGGCTTCCACTACACATGCTTGGCCCCCCCTTTCAAATTCAAAAATCTGATATCCAACAGCACTCTTGTGTTTATGGGGAATACTGTTCTGCATACACAAATCAAGTCGCCGCACATGCAGCACCTATTCAAAGACCTGCCTCAACATCAGCTTGGCAAATACACAGGAAGTCATAGGCAACTTGCTTCCCCTGAGAATACTGGGAAAATAAAATCCCCACAGTTTTCCATTAAAATTCTGCTATATGATAAAAATGCTTTGTTTCGGGAACCCCCAAAAAATTCAATTACCCTTGCAGAAGTAGAAATATAGGGTACTTGTAAGAGGCTAATGTGGAGAACTCCCCTTGCTGCTTAGCACCTAAGAAAAGAATACTTAAAAGACAGAATAAATGACGTGGACTCTGAGATGCCCTAAGCAATGCACTTAATATGAGAATGGCAAAAACATCCGGAATGAATACTTTATCCTTAGGAGCAGTAGGTATTTCAGTAGCAGTCAACAAAATTCCCACAAAAAAGGTTAAATCCTGACTGATGCAGAGAACCAGCAATTCCCACAAAAGTCAAAAAGAATTCCCACTTCTTATTACCCCTGAAGGTACAGAAGAAAAACTGAACCAGTAAAATAAAATCACAAGGAAACGTCCCGCTCTACCTCACTCTCATGTAAACACCGCCTGCCTTTAAGAGGTTGTGTACTACCTCTAGTCTGAGTGAGTAGTTCAACCGTAGCGGCACCTTGAGTTGTTTCTTGCAGTAATTTAATTTGATTTACTGTTTTTTTGGGGAAAGTTGAAATAATTACAACTATTTCCAATAGTTGGATAGTTTTAAAATACTGATTTCACGAATTGATATAATATTAATATTTATGAGATATTTCCAATTATGGACAGATTTTAGCAGATGACAGCTTATGTAAATTTACTGACACTAAAGTCATGCTTCTGATTTTTCAGAATAATGTAGAAATAAAAGACAGTGGGCCTAGTCCTGCTTCTGCTGGTATTACACAATCTTCTGTCATGCTTTTCAATGGGAACAATATCATAAACCCAACCTCTAGAAACAAACACTAAGTCAAAGGTCAAAAAATATAAAAACAAAAAATTAAGTTAAAAAACATTAGTTGAATAACAAATAAAATATTTTTTCAATCAGAGTGTGAAATTCTGAATCCAACTGTGAAAATGAAGAACTTAATATAAAGTGAAAAAATATTTTCCCTACCATTACATATTTGGTGTATTACTTTCTTCCATCAACAACACATTTAAACTACAAAGTGTAAACATTTGTCAGAATTTACATTAACTTTTATGTAAATCCACCAATAGAAAGTCTTAGTGTCAGTCCTGCTTTGAAATAAATGTTTCCTAGAGTTATAAAACACTATTATCTATAAATAAAAAGTGGATGATTAATAAAAAGTGGTCTGAAATATAAAAATATAGAAGAGTGAACGCCCTTCATCAGGGAAGAAGATATATAAAGTTGACATTTAGTGCTCTTGGAAAATTTAAGAATATCAGCATTGAAAGCAGACAGTCCATGAGCATCCTTGTTAATACTGAATGTCATGTTTTCTGATGTCAAGTGTAGCTTAGGTAGGATTAATGGTTCAAAGAATCAGCCACTGCCAAACAAGGATTTAGAACTAATGAGGAAAATATCCAACTGGCACTGAAGGGAGTTTTTGGAAAGGCTGCATGCATTCCTTGAACAGTGGATAAACAGTTATCTCCTGACTGTGAGGCACACTGGAGGAATTGGGAAACAGTGCCCTAACACCTGAGTGAAAAAATGTGGACTTTCCTGACGGCAGAAGGCAATGAGGATAATGAAAACAAAAGGGAAGTCTTTGCAGTGTTACTTGTGGCTCTTCCAAAGTAAGCAATGTGTCCAGTGCCAGGACAATATGGAATCTGAAAATTGCCTTAAGTAGGTGGATGGCACCCCAACAGGACCAGATGAGTCAGAATGTTGTCCTTTATCCCGCATCTTAAAACCCTACTACAATGCAAATTATTTTAGGAGAAAGGCTATTACATTAAAAGCTGCTGATTTGGAGGCATTTCAAAAGTCAACAAACACCTTTTTGTGTTCAGATTCACCTCTTCTTTACAGTGTTACCCATAGAGCCAGAGCAGAAGAAAATCAGGCAGGTAATCAAAGCAACTTGCCAATGATTAAACTAAGTGTAGGGCTGAGAATTGATTTGCCTTTCTGGATCTTTCCTGCTGTTTTCTGAAGCAAACCAGAGGCAGTGATATCACCTTAAGAAGTACGACAAATAATAACTAGACAAATGGAAGTATAAAATAAATAGCATTAACCTACAGATTATAGAACTATACACTGCAGACTACAAACTATTTACAGCAAGAGTTATTAGCAGATTTAGTTTTACCCTTCTACACTGACAACAACAGGAGAAGAATTTTATTAGAAGTGAATGTGGCGAAGCTGCATGCGTTACTGATGTGCCTACAATGCCAGGTTTTGGGCAGACCTGTTTACACAGCCTACCATCCTCCAAGGTCGGAACTACCTAATGACTACAGGTGAAAGTGCCGAGCACCTACTGACTCCTCTGTGGACGAAGGCCCAATTTTGCCATCTGTTGTCACAAGTTAGATTTTTTTATTTTCTCTCCTTTAATCCTTAACTGAAGCTATTTAATAGCAAGTCTATCTTTTGAACAAAATTAAAGTATAAGTGTAATACCCAGCATACTATAACATAAAGCATAGAAGTAGCCTTCTCAATATAAAAAAAAAAAAAGCCATACAGCCTGGTCCAGGAAATACACTATATTTGCACATTGGATCCATTTCCTGTGTCTGAGTTTGATGGTGACTTAAAAGGTCCTATGATGTACCTGAGCCATGTTTCAAAGAATTGACACACATCTTTAAAGCCAAAGGAGCAAAGATGTATACACATTAGAGCGAGACAGATAGGTAGATACTCATCTGCATCTTTTGTCCACCTATCTACTTACAAAGGAAAAAGAAGGGAGGGCACACAGAAGCCTTACTAGTTTTTTGCCATGTACAAACAAGTTTGATTGAACAGTGATTTTTTTTCATATGCTACTCTGTTGAAATCTGCTTTACTATTGTCAGAACACAAAAGAGATGTGTATGGGGAGATCTTTCATTGTTGTACCCTGTCACCCCAACAGCTGTCACTCTGAAGCTGCACGTTCTTAAGTGCCTTGACAAACTGATATATTCCAACTGATTCCTCTTCAAAATAATAACTTACATGAAGATACTTATGTTAAGATTCTCAGAATCAACAGATACACTATGTGTAACTGAATTAAATGCTAAAGAAAGTCTGTGTTGGTGCAATACTGATTTCAAGAAATTGAATGTGGAAATGAAAGCATTACGTTTGTTCTGTGGTAAGTCATATTGCAAGTAAGTGTATTAGTAGCAAATATATGAGCAATATTCTTTTCAGCATGTTTATAGTAAATTATATGAGCTAATGTTAAAATACCGCTCTGGACCTGAAAATTACCATTACATATACTCAGTTGCAATGATTTACATCACAGAAAATATTGCTGTGAATGAAACTTACAGTTGATTTGTATGGTACTCACAAAGATTTGCTCAAAATAAAAATAATTGATCTTTTAGTGACACTTGACAAAAAGGAAAAGTGTAAATAATGTTTACAAACTGATCTGTATTTACAATTATATTTAGAGGAAGATGTTTCATGAAACAAAAACTAACATTCACTACTAGTTATTCATTGCCCTTCAATTATTTTGGCATTTCAAAGACAACCAAATCAAAAAACAAAGTAATACAGGATCATTCACACACTAATAACAACAGTGTGTAAGTGTAAACAGAAGGGGTAACTCTCCTCCAAGGTTGACATTTGTCTGCATGAACAATTGGAAAATACTTGAGAAGAACGAATATGGTCCTACTGATAGGATTTCTCTGTAAATGATTTGTGAACAGATTAGAGCACTAAATTAATCCCAAATTGCGTTTATAGTAAAAATGTAGCTATGGCTCTTACTCTCTTATGCTAAAGCATTTTACAGTTTCAGACTATTTCTCAGGTGACATTAGCTCAGAAACCCACTCTTCTTTCCGTATTTCACTAGTGCTGTCAGGTAAGAGAATAATAACTGGTACCACTACTTAAAGCAGTGCCTGAAATGCAAAGCTGGGACATACGACAGTTAGCTGGAGATAGGCAAGACAACTGCTACAGAACAACCCAACACAAAGCCTCTAATAGCAAATAAACAGGAAGGCAAAATATGCTTATGAACGTACGTGTTGGGAAAACAAAGCCTTGGTGTCCTCTGATGCAGGTACAGGAGACCTCAAATGGGTCATGGGTTATTTGTAGGGCAAGTTCCTACAACAGATTGATTCCTAATAGTGTCAAAAGTAGAATACTAAGGTGGGCTGATGTATCAGCTACAATGTGAGCTACATATCAAAGAGCTGCACTGGCAGATGGGTATAGCAAATGTAGAGCATTCTTGAATGGAAGAATAATCTGCAGATGCAGATACACCGACAGGGGTACAACTTGTCCCCAAAGGTACACAAAATATATCATTAATATAATGTTTAGAAATCATTATCTAATATACTACAGCTTCACCCCTGTGCTGTCCAATTTGTATCAAAAAAGAAAGTAAAAATACTTGACTAGCAGGTAAAACAGGTACTGAATCAATAACTTATGTATTAACAGATACTGCAAAGTAAGACAAGCTTAAGTTCTGTTTAATTTTTAAAAGATTTGTAATAAGGCCATAACAAACAGAGGCGCTGGCTTACAAGATGGTGTAATAAAAAATACAGGAATACTCCCATTTATAAATAAAAGGACAAAACTTCTGTTCTTTCATCATCTCCCTTGAATAATAGAAGAGCTACTCACATACACTCACTGTAGTGTCCAAGAACTTTGCGTTTCTCAGTGGAAACAGGTAATTGTTGATGACTGACTGCACTGGCTGGAAAATCATAGTACAAGAGGAGATAACATAACATGCTGTGTGGTGCCGGAGAATGTAATGGCCCTTACAATGGGAACAGAAGAAGCAGAGTCAGGTAAGACACTCTTCCCTTTACTGTAAAATTGTTCGAGACTTAAAAGAGAGGGAGAAAGAGAAATATTTCAAAATAGTCAACGGTCTCATGCGAGAGCCTGAGCTGCGTGTGATATACAGTCAGCTCCCTGCCACACGCCAAAAAGTCATCTCACAATGAGCCTGAAAATACAGAACAAGATGGGCATCCTCTTTCCTCTGGATGTGAAAGGTAGAAGGGAACAGAAACAACAGGTGAAATTAAGAGCCAATGCTGAGATGCTGAAGACCACATGATTATACAAACTTTGTCAAGCAAAAGACACAAAGCAAAGTAAGGAGACAAGCAAGAGAGAGAGATGAGGGAACAGAACAAGATGTCTGAGTGTCAGGTCACTGAGGCAAATGGGAGAAGTTTGAGGAAAGGATGACAGAAAAGCAAGCATGAATGGGTGTTAGAGAAAACTAAACCAGATCTTATTAATGTTCTTGGTGAGAAAGTTAATGAGATGTGTGTATAAAAGGTGAAGGTTACAAATAGGGTAAGAGAAGGATTATTAAAGTGAGCTGAAGCTTTCAAACAAGTATCAGAGGCAATGGCAAGAAAGTCATCGGAATGCCAGTTGAACCTTTTTCATGACTTGCAATATTTTAACTTTTGCAATAAAGCATTAAGGAGATTCTCAACATTACCGCTTCTGTGTTAGATGTTAATACCATCAAAAAATGTCTTACATAATGTAATATTTGATCACCATGCCCAGTATGTCTCGGACCATCACCATAATTAAGGTAATGGTGGTATCAGGCAACTTCTTCTCTTCACCTCAGCAAGTTTCAAAAGCTGTTCACTGCCACATTTCACTGTTCTAATTTGGTGGCTGTTGCTTTCATCCATTCCTTCATAGTTTACTGTTTTGCAACAAATTTGCAAAACAGTTAAAATTTGTCAGGGTTTTCTCAGCATGTTCTGCTTTGATCCAGGTCTCATTCCCACTAAGGAAATAATTTTGCATGTCAAAGATCCTAAGGACACAGAGGATGACAACCCGCCATTTTTCTACTCCAAGCCCTGGACAGGTATGGGTTGTTTTGTTACAGGCACTATGAAAGATAACGACAGGTTCCGCCTTGGGGTTAAGTTGCCACTGAAATTTCAATGTGAAATGGATTGTTGCAAGAGGAACACACAGAGAGCAGGAATGCACCTCAAAAGGCAGCTATAATGCACATGGGTCCCTAACGTTTCTGCAAGAGGAGTATCAGCAAGGGTAAAGGTATCTGGCTGCTCCTCAGCTTTCCAGTAATAAGAGAGATGTAATGAAGAACTACGGACTTTTGTTCACACTTCTTGACAGACCTTGTGTGTGATTAATTTCATGGCTTCAGAAGACAACAAGTGACTCTCTGAGACATAAAATTCTCAAAAGTTTTTAAATGCCAGGTCCTGCACTTGGGTCACAACAACCCCATGCAACGCTACAGGCTTGGGGAGGAGTGGCTGGAGAGCTGCCTGGCGGAAAGGGACCTGGGGGTGCTGGTCCACAGCTGACTGAACATGAGCCAGCAGTGTGCCCAGGTGGCCAAGAAGGCCAACAGCGTCCTGGCCTGTATCAGGAATAGTGTGGCCAGCAGGAGTAGGGAAGTGATCGTGCCCCTGTACTCGGCACTGGTGAGGCTGCACCTCGAATGCTGTGTTCAGTTTTGGGCCCCTCACTACAAGAAGGATGTTGAGGTGCTGGAGCGTGTCCAAAGAAGGGCAATGAAGCTGGTGAGAGGTCTGGAGAACAAGTCTTATGAGGAGCGGCTGAGAGAACTGGGGTTGTTTAGTCTGGAGGGGGATGAGGGGAGACCTTATCATGCTCTACAACTACCTGAAAGGGGGTTGTGGTGAGGTGGGTGTTTGTCTCTTCTCCAAAGTAACCAGCGATAGGATGAGAGGAAATGGCCTCAAGTTGCACCAGGAGAGGTTTAGACTGGATATTAGGAAAAATTGCTTTACGGAGAGAGTGGTCAAGCATTGGAAGAGGCTGCCCAGGGAATTGGTGGAGTCACCATCACTGGAGGTGTTCAAAAAACGTGTGGATGTGGCACTTTGGGATATGGTTTAGTGGGCATGACGGTGTTGGGTTGATGGTTGGACTTGATGATTTTAGAGGTCTTTTCCAACCTTAATGATTCTATGATTCTACGATTCTATGAACTTTTGAGGATCTGAACTTGAATATGCTAAGTGAGTCCCCAAGATTAAGGCTGAAAGCAGAATTTAACACTGGTGTTGGAAGTATATTAGGAGTTCTGCTATGTATAACTAAAACCAAGATGTATTTACTATAGGTTCCATCTTGTTTCCATCCAAGTCAACAACAACAAAAAAATCCTTCTTTTTGTAAATGGCAGCAGCATAACATCCACAAATTTAGATAAGACACTTTGAAAGTCTTCCCCTGTGCTACCCAATTACCTGAGGACTATAGTACAAATTAAAACAACTGTCAGCAGTTTAGATTGATTCTCCTCTTGTTGCCATTTATTAGTATTGATATAGACGTCTATTACTGAACTGAGCAGAAATTAGGCCCCAAAACAACAGACAGCTTAACATCATCAGCTTAGACCTCAGATTTTTTTCTGTGTTTTTTAAATAATCTGCATTACTCTGTATCAGGTATTGCAGAAACTCAAAGGACTTCTCACCTAACTTTTCCTAGGGGTTAATCAATAAGCCTAATGAAAAAAATCCGCAACATTCAATCATTGAGTTGCTCAGGACTTTCAGTAATATCAAATGCAAGGAGGAAAGGCTCCCTACTTGCC
Source organism: Phaethon aethereus (assembly GCF_964289735.1). Lineage (NCBI taxonomy): Eukaryota > Metazoa > Chordata > Aves > Phaethontiformes > Phaethontidae > Phaethon > Phaethon aethereus. Next base: position 21,082,201 of record NC_138576.1, on the reverse strand, counting down.
ATGATTAAGAAGCTTCAAGGAATATTAAAAGCGAGGTGCAGACATTTTGGCCTGCTAGACAGGCAGCAGTGTAAAAGTATGTCTGAGTCACAGCAGCTATGAATCTTCACATGCAAAGTTGGTGACAGCCTAAACAGTTGCGATTGAAAAAGGTCAGCAGATTCCATAAATGTTTCTGTTGATTCAGGTGCTGGGAAAGATACAACCACAGCAACAACCTACAGGTAGTCATCCAAGCGCTATTTTGTTACGAGAGTGAAAAGAGGCACCAGAGGCTCAGACACGAATGTGGTGAATATGAGACAGGCACAAAGACTGTCAGATGGAGAGGAAAAGGCAGAAGTACTAAGGCAGAGGGAAGGAAAGATTACGCTTATCGTGGCATATGTTACCTATAAGGCAAAATTTCAGTATGCAATTCTTATTTACAACATGCAAAACACCCTTCGTTCAAATTTGTGAACTTGTGAATGTAGAAGTCATTAATGTTTTCTTCCTAAAGATCTGATGTATAATTGCTGAAGTTTATTTCTGTTGTAGAAGCCTTTGTGACTATTTTAAATGTACACTCATTTTCATTTAAAATAAACAAAATATGCTGTAATGCAAAAAGGTTGAGAAAATAAGGGTATTTAAATAAAAAACAAACATACATTTTCATCAATAAGTATCATGAAACAGCTGACAATTTTGAAACAGTTGAAAGGTTAGGAAAATGTGAAAATATGAACGGAAATGAGAAAACAAATTTCCATCTCCTTTGCTGAGACTCCTATTCAAACAAACAAAAAATTACTAGAAAACATGCAAAAAACATTTGTGTTAATGAACTCCAGCAACTGTACCGCATCACAAAATCTAGTCAGGACTAGGCTGCTACCATAAGGTAAGACAGGTTGCAGACCGCAGTCCTTTATGTAAAAGCAAATGTCAAAAGAAAAGCTCTGATATTTGGTTGTGGGCTCCCACTTTTCACATAGGCATTTCCTAAATCCATGTTTGATGAGCTTCTCCAGCTATAAATTCTGTAAATTCCCTCTGGAGCAGTGCAGAGTGTGCTTCATGAAAATGTCATCTGCCAGCGCTGCAATTACTCACACTCCAGCAATCATGTGCACAATGCAGAATGGGTCGAATTCAGGTGAGAACGAGAACCAGCAATCAAGCCTCTGGAATTGAGAACAAAGCCATTTTCTTTCATTTGCCATCAACACAACCATCAAGGCCTTAATTACAAGGCAAGTGTCAAGCCTGGCTGCTGAAAGGATTATTATTATACAGCTCAGCTTCAAATCAGTTTTGTATTGATGAACTGCAAAAACGAGGAAGCCAGCTTAGCCCCACCAGAAAAGAAACAGGGACTAACTGATTATGTGATTGGCAGGAAAAAACAAGGACATTTAAAAATACATTTTTAGACAGTAAAAGAATTAGTGAACAGCACACCTAAAGACTTTCTATAAACGTATTTTCTATCTCAATAGCAAACCTGGGTGGTCTGGTAATTCAAAGGACACTTTCTTCAGTTGAGATCATTGTAGCATCCACAAAAGACACTGCAAAAAGAGTCTCTTTAGGTCATGCATTCTGTTTTTCAGACAGTAATGCATGTCTATCAGTGTTCTCATTGCCCCCTTATACCTAATTGCATGTCTATACCATGAACATAGAGAATTAAGTGAATTGCACATGTATTCACAAGCCCTTGCTTAGCAATTATCTACTCACATTAGATTAGTTGTCTTCACATTGAGCAGCAGATGAGAAGTCATCATTTAGTAAGCAACAGGATTTATTTATGTTGATTCAACTAAATTATCAATAAGTGCCACATTATAAGTAAAAGCTGAATGTCCTCTCTTTTACCATTTTCTATGTAAGACTTTTAAGCATGGCAAATAATGAATGGAACAAGGCCTGACACTGGAACTGGTTACTGATACAGTATTACTGTTATCGTAAGTGTTAAATCTTATTTTGTCTTTTGGTTATTTAAATCCTTATTCTGACCTAGCCTCCGCATGTCTTGTGTGACTGGAGAAACATGTGCTTAGCTCATTGGTCTGCCTTCTTGATATCTAAGATGAATAGGCACATGTAGAGCAGGTAGGAAACCATTTAGGTCCATGAACATTTTACCATCACTTTTATGCATTTTATCTAAATTATGACAGTCCATAGCTTGCTCTTTACCCATTGCTGCATCCAGTAGATACACAACACAAATACATTTTTCCTCTTGCAACACACCACATCCTGAAAATTTCAATGGCTCATGCTTCAGCAGGATATTAAAGAATTTGAAATCAATGGCATCAGAAAATAAACATTAACACAAAAAAGATGAGGAGACATGACAGCAACAGTCATATCTCTATTTTGTCATTCACTTTCACTGGTTATCAGCTGGATTTATTTCCATGGGATATATAGATATTATATACAATACATACAAAAATCAAATACTCAAAAGTTAGGAAATGACACAAGGATAATATCCGCTGAAAAATATTCAGATTAAAAATTGATGGAGGTTTTTGTTTTTAACCGGGAAAAACGTAGTCAGGCTTCCAGGCCATATATTTGAAATACATTCAGGTAATTTCAGTGGAGGTTAGGCAATTTTACTGTATCTGTTTCTACTTGCATGTTTAGACCCCTAATTATTTTTTTTACCTTTTTTTCAGTTTCCATTGAAAGACAAAGAATGGAATGACTAATTCCCATTTTGCCATTGAAATAGTCTAGATATAAGAACAATGTAGAAAACTCTTATAAAAGCTGTATTAGTTTCAATTTTCCCCCACTACTGTTTTTATTTTTTGTACTTATGTAACTCCTTCCATCCAAAGAATTTTAAAAGTCCACCTGACTGATTTCAGTCAAGTGCCATCCCTTTCATTTAGGAAGAGTTCTCTCCCTCTTTGTAGCTCAATTTAGGGTTCTAAATCATAAGATATATTAGTGTATCAAAAATATGCATGCAAACGACACTTTCTTTTCTTAGTCTTTTCTCATTTAGAAATAACTGGCAGAACAATGCATTAGTTCCTCAATGTCAAAAAAGTAAAGAAGAAAACTTTAAACCTATGTTCTGTTGAGAGAACCTTAATACAGGGAGTCATAGAATAACGAAGTATCTTGGTTTGTATATATAAGACAATATGCTGAAAGCATTATGAAATGTACATGAATTGAAAGATTATTGAAAAATGTCATTGCCACATATTGTTAAAAAAACCATGTTTCGGTATCCAGATCAGAAGACTGACACATTGTGTCTGAAATGTAAAAGTGAAAAATAAAAATATTTAATCAATTGTTAGCGGTGGCATTGATAGGTATGTGAAGAACACTGAGGTACCTAAAGACAAAGATAAATGGGACTGATACCAGTGGCTTATCAGAAGTTTACTGGCATAGTTTGATGTTCTTGATGTGGTTAGATTGCAGTGCCTTAAATCCTTGGACAGTTATGGGCAGAAAGAAGGCACTTCAGCAAAAAGACATAGATGACATTTGTTGTCTGGAAAAAGAGTTGTGTCATGTGCTCTGTACACTCAGACACCCAGATACCTTATGGCAGAATTGAACAGGTTCTAAGAATAAAATGAAAAGTAAAATGGATACTGGAGACAGATCCTTACGTGGGACCATTCTCCAAATGTCCTTTCAAAACAAACAATATTCATAATAATGCAGATTAATCACAGGAATACGTTAATATTTTTCTAAAGTAAAGCCTTTAAGAAAGCAAACAAATTTTCAGATATAGCCAAGTGATTTAGGAGCCTACTTTTTTTTTTTTTTTCAAATGAACTTAAGGTCTTACAAAGAGTAGGGTAGAATACATTTCAGAAATTCCTGTTTTGAGGGACTAATATGAAAGGACAGTGAGAAAATAAAGGAGCAGCATAAAAATTAATGTAATAGTATAACTAATGTTCTCATGTATTTACTGTCACATGCCTCTCTTTTCTCTACAAGTATCTCCCCTCATTTCAGAGCTCCTATTTTCTTCCTCTTTATCCTCAACAGACAAGAGCAGCCTTTTCTTCAGTAGTAATAGACTTCTGCTCTGTGCATATGTTGAGGGAATTACATGAGACAACTGCTTTCTTCAAGTTTATTTACAAATTTATTTATATTCCATGCAGTTTTGGTGATTCCTCATATATTTACAGTTAAGCATGTGCCTAAGAACCTTGCTAGATTGACAGAACAAGTATAAGACCCTAACCACTACCTTCTGAACTCTGCCAACACAATACTAGCTATCTCTGACATCCAGCATACAAGACATTCTTTCAAATAAAATTACCTAAATACTGCCTGGTAAAATTGAATTACCACCACTTGAAAGCAAGTAAACAGCTACACAGTATAGTGGAACAACAATGAATAAAACAAACAAACACAATATTATTTTTTAAAAAATTAATACCTTTTGTATGAATCAACATATTTTTAAACTTAGAAATAACCAGGCATACTTGGGGTGGGAAGGGAAAGGGAAATCTTTTCTGTGTAATTTGAGGATACCACCTACAAAAAATCAAATGGAATACTGCTTGCCCACATTAAAATTGCCACTATGGCAGAAGAAAAATATGTTTGCATTGAACAGGACAGTTGCTGTTCTAAAAATAATTTTTGTGAAAGTGTTGTTTATAATTATGGCAACAGTGTATTCCTACAGTAAGGACTGCACCAACATCCACTTGGCAGGCAGCAGGAAATCATACTGAATACAGAGGAACTGCAAGCCAACACCTCACATGAGCAAACGGCTGCATAAACTTGAGTGAGCTACTGACGTTTCAAAACTTGACTTTTATCACGTATTGTGAACCTGAATAAAGGAAAGCTTTTTTTTTAAATTTACACAGTAAGCCACTTGAAAATGAAAAAAAAAAAAAAAAAAAAAAAAAAGAGGATTAACTCTTAATTGTTCCTCAAAGTTTCCAAAAGAGTCTATGAGATTTCTGGAGTTCACAACAAAGATGGACTCAGGATGAAAGGAGGAAATGGACAAAACTGTACATTTGTTACTTTCAGATGTTTGAAGGCCTTAACACAGATTTAATTCCAAAAGCTTGGGAGTATTTTATGTGGCTTCTGACTCTGAGTGCCTCAATTTTGCATATTCAGCCGAAGATATTGCTGAGTTTCTGAGATGACTATGGTCTGCTACCATTTAAAAGACAGAGACTTTTATGATTTCTCATGGTGGACATCAAAGGTTACCCATCACTTTGGATAGTCTTAGTCATAATGTACCCTCTAGTCATTAGAAACAAATGGACAGTGAAGATTCATCTAAATAGGATCTTCTCCAGAAGATCCTGATGCCATCACTTAGTGAATGGCATTACCTAGATAGGGCGATGCTACCACTTCAGAGAAAGTTTAAGGTATAAACTCAGCAAAGTGACTGAGATACTTAGGTTTCTAAATTATCCAACAGACTCATTCAGTCAAATTTCTTTCATAAATTTTTATAAGGATTCTATGGCCCAATTACAACCTACATGACAGAGCTCAAAAGGAGTTCTCATTCCAAGGGTCATAATTTCACTGTGTAATTACTGCATGGACCAGAAAGGTGTCTATCAGACAGAGGTTTTTATGTAAGTTTTGGATTGGTCAAGGTTATTTTTTCACATTTTTTCTGGACCTATTTCTTATTTCAAAGTAGTTAATTAAACCTTTACCATTTACATAAGTACATACAAGACTTGGATTCTCTTTATAAAAAAAGCCTGAAATGTAAAGCACAATACATTTGTATCTTTTTTGCTACTCTCACTCTTAAATGCTGCAAATTAAGGATGGGCCACCCATCACATCTTAAAATAAGATTACATTTTAGGTCTGTCTTTGATTTGACTATCATAACACAGTGTATAGTACAGTTATTTAAAAATTGATAATAATAAACAATAACAGCAGAGCAGGATAAGAAAGAAACAGTGATGTACTATTTCAGCAGGTGGTACTAGATGAACTTTGATAGGTTCGGTGGGACTAAGTAAAACTAACGTCCTAGAGGACAGAGACTGATGTGATTGTAACTAAGCAATCTCTTCTTTCTGCAGTCTTTTCTCTCATCTCATGCCATCTTTGTTTTCATACTTTTACAGCTAGACAATAGGAAAGAATTTGAAAACGTGCAACGGCTGAAAAACTCTTCAAAGATCACTATTTGTGCCCTGTAATAGTGAAGGATAAAATAAATTGAATACTTAACCATAACTTTATATGGTCATAAAGTAAGCATTTTCCTTCATGTTGTCTGAAATCAATATTGGCCAATTTCCCAGCTTTCCAAATCTATTACATCATAGGTTACTATCATCTACTGATGTTGCATATATCTTTCTTCTTTATTAAATTATTCTCTTGACTCAGACATCTGCATATACAGAGCTGCACAGAAAAAAAAGCATATGAGTTCATGCTAAGTGCAACATATAGGTTCATATTTATGTACACTACCAAACAAGAGGATGTAGGCAAGTTGCAGCCTTTGTTTCTGAAACGAATGTATTTCTCAGACTTCCAATCTACATATAGGAGGTAGAATAGCTATTATGCTAACATAAGACATATAATTTCATATTAATTCCAGCTATACACATATATTTTCATTTTTGTACTTCTGGAAAAATAGTAATTTATTTTGCCATTGCCGTTTTTCAGGAATACCCATTCTTGTACCTTTTTTTCTATAGAAAGTGACATGCTCCTAAATGTAAAAGTACTACTACTTCTTACCAATAGAGTCCATCCGTACTATTGTTCAGTCTTTTATTCTTCACCCTTTACAAAGTACAAAAACATCGGACTGGAAAAAGTAATAAAAAGATAGTATCTGGTTCTGACATCATTATCACAGAATCACAGAATCACTAAGGTTGGAAAGGACCTTCAAGATCATCAAGTCCAACCATTAATCCAGTGCCACCATGTCCCCTAAACCATGTCCTGAAGCACCACATCCACATGTTTTTTGAACACTTCCAGAGATGGCGACTCCATCACCTCCCTGGGCAGCCTGTTCCAATGCCTGACCACCCTCTCAGTGAAGAAATTTTTCCTAATATCCAATCTAAACCTCTCCTGGTGCAACTTGAGGCCATTTCCTCTCATCCTATCGCTGGTTACTTTGGAGAAGAGACCAACACCCACCTCACCACAACCCCCTTTCAGGTAGTTGTAGAGAGCGATAGGGTCTCCCCTCAGCCTCCTCTTCTCCAGGCTGAACAACCCCAGTTCCCTCAGCCGCTCCTCAGAAGACTTGTGCTCCAGACCCCTCACCAGATTCATTGCCCTTCTCTGGACACACTCCAGCACCTCAGCATCCTTCTTGTAGCGAGGGGCCCAAAACTGAACACAGTATTCAAGGTGTGGCCTCACCAGTGCTGAGTACAGGGGCACGATCACTTCCCTACTCCTGCTGGCCACACTATTTCTGATTCAGGCCAGGACGCTGTTGGCCTTCCTGGCCACCTGGGCACACTGCCGGCTCATGTTCAGCCGGCTGTCAACCAGCACCCCCAGGTCCTTTTCCGCCCGGCAGCTCTCCAGCAACTCCTCCCCAAGCCTGTAGCATTGCATGGGGTTGTTGTGGCCAAAGTGCAGGACCCAGCACTTGGTCTTCTTAAACCTCCTACGGTTGACCTCAGCCCATCGATCCAGCCTGTCCAGATCCCTCTGAAGAGCCCTCCTACCCTCCAGCAGAATCAACACTTCCACCCAGCTTGGTGTCATCTGCAAACTTACTGAGCGAGCACTCGATTACCTCATCCAGATCATCTATAAAGATATTGAACAAGATCAACCCCAGAACTGAGCCCTGGGGAACACCGCTTGTGACCGGCCGCCAGCCGGATTTAACGCCGTTCACCACCATCCAGCCAGTTCTTTACGCAGCAAGGAGTAAACCTGTCTAAGCCACGAGCTGCCAGTTTCTCCAGGAGAATGCTGTGGGAGACGCTGTCAAAGGCTTTACTAAAGTGCAGGCAGACAACATCCACAGCCTTTCCCTCATCCACTAGGCGGGTCACCTGGTCATAGAAGGACATCAGGTTGGTCAAGCAGGACCTGCCTTTCATGAACCCGTGCTGGCTGGGCCTGATCCCTTGGTTGTCCTTCACATGCCCTGTGAGCGCCCTCAAGATGAACCGCTCCATGATCTTCCCCAGTATGGAGGTCAGGCTGACAGGCCTGTAGTTCCCAGGATCCTCCTTCCATCCTTTCTTGTAGATGGGTGTCACATTGGCAAGCCTAATTATGATTATGGCATTATTTCTTGAGTAGGAAAATCCCACATTATATATTTAAAATAGTCAAGCTTGGGATAAATCCAATGGACTCAATTCCTCTGAAAGCTTCTTTTTCCTTGATCTTTGCTGTTTGATTTCTGGCTCTGTCAAGTTGCACTGTTCCAAAACAGTGACAGTTTTGACAGCACATGACTAGAGACTGAAGAGACGACATACAGATCAAATTGCACATCAGCAGTAAAGTCAGAAACTAGCAGCACAAGTGGACTTCCAGAGAGTAGAAAGCAATGGGACACTAGGAAGTGTGCTTACAGTAGGCCTTACCAGAAAGGTGCTACTCCCTGTGTACAGTGTAGCCTTTCAACTACTCATACTATAATCCCCAAAGACAGAAAATTTTGGTAATCCATTATTAAGATGACGCGCACAACTGGTCTAATCTCTATGCAAAAAGAAATGGCAAAAGGACAAACATTTTGTAATGGAAAGAGAAGGAAGAAGAGAGATACATTTTCTTTACTCATAGAACAACATTTTGTGAAAATAGAATACAACTAGATTGTTTTGACAGAAAGGAAGCAAGTTCTTTAGTACATAGAAATTATAAGTACCTCTGTCTGCACAGAGGAATTCCCTCTTTGACTTTACCATGGTAAATTTAACTTTGTTCTTCTTCATCCAGTTGCTGAACTCTTGCTAGCAGAACGGACAGAAGAATGAGAAAGTCTTCCATAATGTTGATCAGTGTGTTTCCTGGAGATAATCTGATGGCTCTTGCCAGTTGAGGTACCACCAAATATCATAAAATGTGTTCTTGCTAAGAAGATTGGTATAGGAGTCTGGTATATGATAGAGAGCAAAGACATAAACTACTGAACTATGAATTTCTATGGAACAGCTTGCTAGCTGAGTCAGATTAGCCTCTGACCAATTCTAAGCAAGTATTTTGATTTGACAACTCATTTTTTCCTTGACTTGGTCAACACAAAAAGTAATTTCTCTGTCATTAAACTTGAATAGAAGCTTCCAGAGCAGTTCTACTTTTAAGTCATCTTAGTGGCAGTAAGTACCATCTATGCAAAAATGAGATATATGCATTCTTTTTGACAGTGGATATTATTCCAAGAGGCCTTCTGAAGACACTGGTAGAGAAGGAAAATAAAACAAGGAAAACTGAAAGAGTTGTAAACCCTCTGGAATGATAGCAGTGGATGTTTTACCTAGGAACATCACCTAAGCACTACATATTTTTAGCTTATGTCAAGAGTTACCACAGTCACAGACCAAACTGTAAAAAAAAATGTGTTTGTTCATTTACTCCTTCTGAAGTCCTTATTTAATAATTTCATAAATTATGTATTCCTCTGGCTAAATCAGAGGTAATAACTTAGTACTTCTTTGCCTACTGTGATATGACATCACTCAGCACGCTACTAACCTTGGATGGGGTTACCTACTGGGAATGATGTGTCATAGTCATCTTTGATGTTGTAATATCACAGAATCATAGAAACTTTGGGTTGGAAGGGACCTTTAAAGGTCATCTAGTCCAACCCCCCTGCACTCAGCAGGGACATCTTCAACTAGATCATGCTGCTCAGAGCCCCATCCATCCTGACTTTGAATGTTTTCAAGGATGGGGCATCTACCACCTCTCTGGGAAACCTGTGCCAGTATTTTACCACCCTCATGCTGAAAAAATTCTTCCTTACTATATAGTCTGAATCCACCCTCTTTTAGTTTAAAACCATTACCGCTTGTCCTATTGCTTCAGGCCCTGCCTGAAGAACTAGAAGGCTGCAATAAGGTCTTCCCAGAGCCTTCTCTTCTCCAGGCTGAACAACCCCAACTCTCTCAGCCTGTCCTCATGGAAGAGGTGCTCCAGCCCTCTGATCATTGTTGTGGCCCTTCTTTGGACCCTCTCCAACAGGTCTTTCCTGTGCTGGGAACCCCAGAGCTGGACGCAGGACTCCAGGTGGGGTCTCACCACAGCAGAGTAGAGGGGCAGAATCCCCTCCCTCGACCTGCTGGCCATGCTGCTTTGGGTGCAGCCCAAGATACGGCTGGTCTTCTGGGCTGCGAGCACACGTTGCTGGCTCATGTCCAGCTTCTCATCCATCAGTACCCCCAAGTCCTTCTCAGCAGGGCTGCTCCCAATCCCTTCATCCCCCAGCCAGTACTGATACCAGGGGTTGCCCTGGGGGTTGCACTCCCCACAGTAGGGACTTTAAGAGCTGAAACCTCTGTGAACAGTCTCAAAACTATTGTGGCTCCCTGCAGGGCAGGGGAAAGCTCTGGTATCATTTTTTTAAGCAGACACAGGTTGTCATTTAATCTTTATGGAATTCTCTAATCCTAACATTTCCTTTGATATTTATTTCTTTTTACAAGCTCACTTTTTTACAGGATCAGAAAATCACAGAGTCATTCAGGCTGAAAGGGACCTCCAGAGGTCTCTAGTCCACCCTGCTGTATGCAGGGTCAATAGTGAATCCAGACCAGGTTGCTCAGGGTTTTGTTCACTTGAGTCTTGAAAACCTTCAGGAATGGCCATTTACAACTTCTCTAGGCAACCTGTTCCAGTGCTAGTTTTCCCCTTTCATTCTTCTAACGTTCACACACACAAAGCTGAGACATCCATCAGATTCGCCAGCCTTCTATCAAGACTATGTCTGCACATTTCAATAAACACTTCAGGTTTGGGTTTTTTTATTACCTAGAAAATTATCTGAATAATTACTTTTCCATTAGAATCAGGACTTCATGATAATATGGAGACAACATAGTTATGATACACACACTTGCCACAATATATTACCTTTGTTGGGATATTCTGAGGAATACAAGTGAGTGGAATTTCTGGAACCAGTTACCCAACAAATTCCAGAGTGAGGGAATGAAGTAACTTAATATATTCCAGTTTTCTTAAACTTTTTGTTTACTTCTGACTTGCTTTAATAGAAGGAAAGTATACACTAATACTGGAAAAACACTGAACTGGCTCTAATTACCTGATTATTATTATTAGAATTTCAAAAGGTCTCTTGACAGGGTTTAATACTACTTTACTGCCTGCACTATCAAAACTGATTAAATCTATTATATTATATATATAGCAATAGAATCATTTGTTCAGAAATGAAAAAAGGGTCAGCTCATTAGTCTGATTCAGCTTCTTTTACAGTCAATGAAGAGGTATCATGAAAGATGACTCAGAAACTACAGCGGATCAAACATTTCAGACACTAATGTAGGAGAAAATCTTACTGCAGACTGCAAACTGGATGAAGTCCATCACAGCAGAGCCAGGATTTTACCCAAAATATCATTTTCCAGGCTGTTTCTTTTTGTTGTCTGCTAAATAAATGTAACTACTTCAGTGCACTAACTCCACCTCAATCCCTACCAAATGTTTTAGTGTGTTTTCATGGGTTTTTTCTTTCACTAGACAATCCCTGCATGGGTAAACCTCAGGTAGATTTAAGTTTTGAGATGTTATTAGTAAATCTATAAAAAACTAACTTGTATGAACGTGGAAAGTGGTTCCTGTGGAGCAGTCATACACATTCTGGAAAGTCTCTTGTACTCCCATTTTGGCCATTGCATCTCCTGACTAGAACGTGCTTTAGAATAATTCACTGGGGCACAGTGCTGTTGGGTTGGAGAGGAGGGTTACAACAAACAGCTGGTCTGCATTTAAAAACTTTTATAGGTATTCTAGTTTTGTGCATCCCAAGTAGTTTCTGAATGCATTCTGAAATGTTGTGAAGTGCTTCTCCAACCATTCAGGAGTCAACAAAAATAATCCTATCTCATTTTCATAGGAAAAAAATTACAAAGCCAGATTTAGCAAAAAAAAAAAAAAAAAAAAAGGATTAGATGAATCAAATTGAAAAATAAGACCCTTATGTTTGAGGAAATACCTCTCCACATAGTCACTTGTGATTGCAGGTAGCAAATTCTCTTGCCCAAATTACAGGCTTTCTTTTCCAATTTTCATGTGCAAATTTTAGGGTTAAACAGCATCCAAGTGATTTACTGGTTATATATTAGTCCCCTGCTCAGGGCTGAACATCATCCGTGGAACACGCATTCAGTCAAAATAGTGCCAGTGACTGCTCAAAACGAGACATGCTCAATCCTAAGCAAAGCCCATCCAATGCAGCTCTTATCTGCACCTGGAGTTGACTGTACTCATAAAGGGTAAGAATCTGGCACCCTTCCCTGGACTGTGGATTATAGTGACTTCTGAGGAAGCCACACCAGAACACAGATGGCAAGAGCTCTCCTAAGACCAGACACTGGCTTGGTTTGTTCTTAATTGATTCTACGAACTGATGTATTGTGTTTAAAACAAACAAACAAAAAAACCCCATATGACGAAAGCTACCCTCAACAATCTGTCCTTTTTTTTACCTCCAAGACCAGCAAAAGTAAGTCAAACACTTTTTGTTTTCTCTTTAAAGTATATTTCAATTTCAGGCCAGCCAGTCAAGAAGACATCTGAAGACTTCAACATCTCATATAAATAACGCTTCATCACTATTTTTCTAATTGTTGAAAATCCAAAAAAGTACTTTCATTGTTAAAAAAACCTGAAGGGAACAAAATGAAATCCCTGTTTCTAGTGATTTTTGCTAATTAACAGAGCTGAGGGCTAAAACTGTCCTTCTAGCCATAACAGCATTGGACCATCATGGATAACACTATCTCAGTAAACAACGGTAACTTTTACCTGCGATGTGCTGGGAATCACTAGCCAGATGAAGTAAATCTGAAGAGTATTTTTTCATTAGTTTCATTATCATCAGTCCTCAGGGTAGAGAAAGTAAATTCTGTGCCCAGATCGAATATGATACAGGGCTGAACAAATGGATATCATGCATGTAATTCCCTATTTGATGAGGGTTTTATATATATGTGTGCATGTATACGGATATACTTCCCACTTTTGCTCAGTACTATGCTGACAGAATCTAGAAATAAACAGCAAGCGTGTATAATTTAAATGTGTGCTTTTAAATAAAGCAAAGCTTCGGGTTTGCTTTTTGAGGTATTTTTGCTCTTTAATAACTAGCAGGTAGAACTTGGCTTAAAAACAGTCATTACAATTTATTTTTAATTACCATTAACCTGAGCAAATCTGTTTTCCTTTGTGTCCATCCCTAGCAGCACGGTAAAAGCTCCTACTCTGAACTAACACACAGGCCATCACAGAGCCCAGATGCCAAGCTGCTGAAAATATTCATCCAGCAGCAGCATCTGGCCCCTTGGTGGGCTCCGCAGGCAGTGAAGCTGACAGCTCTGAAGTTGCCTGTGGGTCTGTCATGTAGTTAGGCTGCTACCTGAGCTGACTTATTCCACTCAGTGCCATTTTTCTTTGACTTACCTTTGATCCTGAGATATTTGCGTATCGTTATGTGCTTGAGAAAAAGTTCCTCTGTAAACCTCTTACAAGCCCTCTGTGTTTGTGCATTCTTAAAGTAAGAGGTGATATCACACGAACACAGAGTCATGATGTGCATTCCTTGTGATGTTGTCACGAGATAACCTCTCTCACCGCTTACATAACACATCCTATGGTTAATACAAATGACATGCGATATCCTGAGAAATCACGCAAGATCTAATAGCAGCCCTATAAATGACACAGGACATGACCGTAGGTACCTTTCAAGCTACACATTAATGTATTCATGTGTTAGTCTCTTACGAAGGCTCATTTTACTTTTCCTTTCTACTCCGATTACCATACCCATTAGCAAAGGTCTACAGCACAGCCGAATCCCAAGCAAGCAGACAGCCCGCACTCTGGGAGGCTGGCAGGAGGGGACAAGCGCAAATAAGAGAAAGGATGCAAGCTAGCCAGCACAGTAGGGACAGGAACTGGGGGAAAAACAGAAGAGACAAAATGATGATGAATCAAGTTCAAGGAACATTATAGACACGACCAGCTCTTAAGAATTCATCTAGCCTCCACAAACCATTCATTCCTAGGTAGGGGGCAGCTCCTATTGCCTTTAAGAAAAATGTGTATTGTTGTTTCTCAACTCCCTGCTTCTTTCCTGGAAGATATTTGTCCCTAAGCATCCCCTATTATAATGCATTTTGTGACAATAAAACAATGACCAACTTTTTCTTCCCTAAATATATCTATTCCTAACTTCCAGACATTATGAGGCTCTATAGCCATTTTTACTGTGAGGTTCCCTTTCATTTTTTAATGCCAGAAGATGTAATACACCAATTCACCCAGAAAATCATACTTAATTCTTGTTAAATCTAGAACTAATCACCCCTAAAAGACTAAAGGTCTTTTGATTTTTAACTGTTTCGGCCTATGAAATATTATAGGCTCCATTATGAATTCTAGAATACGTTCAAAATGAGAACTTTCCTAGATTCTTCGATTCAGCAGTATCGAAGTTAGCCCCAGGACAGACGTAACAAAATCTTCAGGGACTGCAAGCAACTTAACTCTAAGGCTTGTTCAATAACTAACTGCAAGCCACCAAGTGCCTCTCTTCTAGTGACTCTAAAGAAAATGCTGGGGTGATTCTCTGAACCTGGCGCCACAGAGATAATGATAAACTACACCTGTGTCAAAATAAATCCTGTTGTGTATATAAATACGCAGTTTGTTTTGGAAGGCAGAATACAAATTGTGAATTGCAGAGTTCACCTCATACAAGCTGCCAAAACCTTGACTCAACAACTACTCCAGCATTTCTAGATGCTGCACTCAGGCTCTTCTGCCACATGAGTCCAAGCCAAAAAAAAGCAGGAGCCTGTTGTTCCTGCAGCCTTTATGAGCTTTGCCTATTTTAATAGTCTGGTTGGGATGCTGGAAGGTAATACATAGTAAAAATTCATGCTCGTACATACGGTGTGGGAAACGGAATAACAGTAATTGACTTGCTTCCTTATTTGGACTAAATAATAATTGTACAGAATGAAAAATTTGGGTCAAATCTTTGGAGAGACTTTTCATTTGATTATGATTTGGGAGTCATTTTATGGAATGACCCACCTGATTAGGTTTCTGGTTCTAATATATTTATGTCAACAATTACTTAGTGCCTGACAACATCAACTCAGGATTGCTTTACCAGCATGTTATAAACTCAACTGAAAATTTTCATATGCTGCAGGTGAAAATTCTGGAACTGACAATTTTATCACAGAATCACAGAATCATTAAGGTTGGAAAAGACCCTTAAGATCATCAACTCCAACCATCAACCCAACATCACCATGCCCGCTAAACCATGTCCTGAAGTGCCATGTCTACGTACTTTTTGAACACCACCTCCCTGGGCAGCCTGTTCCAATGCTCTCTCTGTAAAGAAAATTTTCATAATATCTAGTCTAAACCTACTCTGGTGCAACTTGAGGCCATTTCCTCTTGTCCTATCGCTGGTTACTTGGGAGAAGAGACAAACACCTACCTTGCTACAACCCCCTTTCAGGTAGTTGTAGAGAGCGATAAGGTCTGCCCTCAGCCTCCTCTTCTCCAGACTGAACAACCCCAGTTCCCTCAGCTGCTCCTCAGAAGACTTATGCTCCAGACCACTCAACAGCTTCACTTCCCTTCTTTGGACACGCTCAAGCACCTCAACGTTCTTCTTGGAGTGAGGGGCCCAAAACTGGACACAGTATTTGAGGTACAACCTCACCAGTGCCAAGTACAGGGACACAATCACTTCCCTACTCCTGCTGGCCACACTATTTCTGATACAGGCCAGGACGCTGTTGGCCTTCTTGGCCACCTGGGCACACTGCTGGCTCATGTTCAGCCGGCTGTCAACCAGCACCCCCAGGTCCCTTTCCACCAGGGAGCTCTCGAGCCACTCCTCCCCAAGCCTGTAGCATTGCATGGGGTTGTGACTTTTTTCATCTGTTTGTTTCTTTTAACATCTTTTTAAAAAAAACCAACATATGAAGTTCAGCAATCTGTAAACCATACTTGTTTTTTCTCAAGTATCCCACAGCCAAAAGAATTGCTACCTCTACATGGCACTGCAGCTACAAAAAAAGTTTTAAAATAACCCCAACCATTCATGTTGATTAAATTACACACAGTTTATTATACCACTTTCACTATAAAATATGTGCCCCTCATAAAGCTCATAGACTCATAGAATCGTTTGGGTTGGAAGGGGCCCTTAAAGGTCATCCAGTACAATCCCCCTACACTCAGCAGGGACATCTTCAACTAGATCATGCTACTCAGAGCCCCGTCCAACCAGACCTTGAACATTGCCAGGGATGGGGCATCTACCACCTCTTTGGGCAAACTGTTCCAGTGTTTTACCACCCTCATGGTGAAAAATTTCTTCCTTACATCTAGTCTAAATCTACCCACTTTCAGTTTATCACAACAGGCCGTGCTAAAAAGTCTGTTGCCATCCGTCTTAGAAGTCCCCTTGAAGTACTGAAAGGTGTTCCCGGAGCATCCTATTCTTCAGGCTAAACAAGCCCAAGTCTCACAGACTGTCCTCACAGGAGAGGTGTTCCATCCCTCTGATCATCATTATGGCCTCCTCTGGACCTGCTCCAACAGGTCCATGTCTTTCCTGTGCTGAGGGCTCCAGTGCTGAATGTAGTACTGCAGGTGGGAGTGGAGTAGAAGGGCAGAATCCCCTCCCTCAACCTGCTGGCTATGCTTCTCTGGATGCAGCCCAGGATACAGTTGGCCTTCAGGGCTATGAGCGCACATTGCTGGCTCATGTCCAGCTTTTCCAACCACTAGGACCTCCAAGTCTTTCTCCATGGGGCTGCTCTCCATCCCTTCCTGCCCCAGCCTGTATTGATACCAGGGGTTGCCCTCACCCAGGTGCAGGACTTTGCACTTCACCTTGCTCAGCCTCATGACATTCACATGGGCCCATGCCTCGAGCTTGTCCAGGTCCCTCTGGATGGCATCCCATCCCTCAGGCGTGTCAACTACACTACTCAGCTTAGTGTCATCTGCAAACATGCTGAGGGTGCGCTCAATCACACAGTCTATGTCACTGATGAAGATATTAAAGAGTACTGGTCCCAGTATGGACCCCTGAGAGGCACCATTCATCACTGATCTCCATCTGGACATTGAGCCGTTGACCACTACCCTCTGGATGTGACCATCCAACCAGTTCCTTATCCTTCCGAACAGTCTACCCATCAAATTGACAACTAACCAATTGAAAGAGGATGCTGTGGGGGCCTTACAGAAGTCCAGATAGATGACATCGGTAGCTCTTCCCTGGCCCACTGATGGGGTCACTCCATCCTAGAAGGCCACGAGGTTGGTCAGGCAGGACCTGCCCTTGGTGAAGCCATTCTGGCTGTCTCGAATCCCCTCCCTGCCCTCCATGTGCCTTCGCATAGCTTCTAGGAGGATCTGTTCCATGACCTTCCCAGGCACAGAGGTGAGGCTGACGGGTTGGTAATTCCCAGGGTCCTCCTTCCTACCTTTTTTAAAAATGGGTGCAATGTTTTCCTTTTCCCAGTCAATGGGGACTTCACCTGACTGCCAGGACTGTTCAAAAATCATGGAGAGTGGCTTGGCAACTACATCAGACAATTCCCTCAGGACTCTGGGATACATCTTGTCAAGTCCCACAGACTTGTGCCTGTTCAGGTTCCTCAGGCAGTCTTGAACCTGGTCTTCTCCTACAGTGGGAGGGACTTTGCTGCTCCAATTCCCTTCTTGCAGGCCATCCCCTCAAGAGGTGTCAGAAGAGACACTGCCAGTGAAGACTGAAGCAAATAAGTCATTGAGTACTTCAGCCTTCCCCTCATCCATCGTTACCAGTTTGCCAGACTTGCTCATCAAGGGGGGTACGCTTTCTTTGACCTTCCTTTTCTGCCTGACATACCTGTAGAAGCTCTTCTTACTACTCTTTGCATCCCTTGCCAAGTTCAGCTCCAGCGTGCCTTGGCACTCCTGACCTCATCCCTACACAACCAAGCAGCAACCCTGTACTCGTCCCAGGATACCTGTCCCTGCTTCCACTGCCTGTGCTTTTCCTTCTTGCCCTTTTGTTTGACCAGCAGGCCTCCTTCAGGCATGCTAGCCTCTTGCCTTCCTTTCCTGATTTCTTGCACCTGGGGATCGAGAGCTCTTGTGCTCTCTGGAAAGCGTCCTTAAAGATCTGCCAGCTCTATTCTGTTCCCTTGTCCCTGAGGCCAGTTTCCCAGGGGGTCCTACTGACTAACTCCCTGAAGACCTGGAAGTCTGCTTTCCTAAAACTCAGGGTCCTGACTTTACTCTTTGCTTGCCCCCTATCCCTCAGGACTGTGAGCTCCACCAGAGCATGATCACTGCAGCCCAGGCTGCCTCTAGTCTGGATGTCACCAGGTAGCTCACTTGTGTTGGTGACCAACAGGTCCAGTATGGCGTCCCCTCTGGTAGGGCTGTCTATTTCCTGGCACAGGAAGGTATCCTCCATGCACTCCAGGAGTCTCCTGGATTGCCTACAGCTCGCCGTGTTACTTTTCCAGCAGATGTTGGGGTGGCTGAAGGCCACCAGCAGGACGAGAGCCTGCGAGCACAATGCCTCCTGTAGCTGGAGGAGGAAGCCTTCATCAGTAGGCTCCCCTTGGTCGGGTGGCCTGTAACAGACACCAACCACAAGGTTCCCTTTGTTGCCTCAGTCTCTGATTTTTACCCATAAGCTTTCAGCCTTGCTTGGGCTATTCCTCAGAGACAGAGAGACAGCTCTTCACACTCTATCCATTTCTTGACATAGAGGGCAACGCCTCCGCCCTTCCTTCCTCACCTGTCCCGTCTGAACAGCCTGTAGCCATCGACAGCTGCACTCCATTCATGGTATTTATCCCACCAAGTTTTGGTAATGGCAACTAGGTCATAGCTTTCTAGCAACACGGTGGCTTCCAGCTCCTCCTGTTTGTTGTCCATGCTGCGTGCATTGGTATAGAGGCACTTCATCTGGGCTGTCAGCTGTGTCACCTTCTTAGAGGAACAACCCTTGATTCCTTTGGTATTACTGTGATGTTTAGTATTTTTATGTTATATTCCTAAGGTATTTTTCTGGTGTTTACCTTTTGGCTCCTACTACCTCTGGAGTCCCTGGCTCATCTCTGTAATGTAGCCAGCACGCCTCAGAGCAACAGGCTGAGGGCCCTTGCTAGCACCCCATCCCTCTAACCTTGGCATGTCACCCCACAGCTTGTCACAGGTAAGCCTGATATTATCCCTCTACCCCTTCAAGTCTAGTTTTATATCTAACCTAATGAAACAAAGTTTGATGTGAATAATCTGATTCAGTCTACAGTCTGCTTTGGACAAAGTTAACTATTCAAAATTACGTGACCAAGCATGAACCAGTAGAATAAATGATGTTAATACATTACTTCATATCATGTACGTGTTCACTTCATTTTTTTATATTAATTACTCAGAACCAGATCTTCTATGTGGTTGAAATTAAGGTCTGAACTTTGGGTTTACTAGATAGCATCCAACCCAACTTTGCAAGCAAGTATATTCAGATTACATGCTGAACTGTGAAACTCTTGCCTCTTTCAAAAATCCAGCCGACATTGTAAAAAAAAATCAAGCACATAATAAACTATGTGAGCTACAGTCTCCCCTGTAAGTGTAAGCAGAATCTGCCTTATTAAGTAAAGAACTTACATTAGCATATATTAGTATTTTCAGTAGCAATTCATCTCCCTGAATACAGAATTAGTCTCATTAATTTAGTAGCTACTTAGAAAAATCTTTAGATTAACAGTAATAAAGCCTAATACAATAGTGTTACCCAAAGATGTGGCATTATCCAGGAGGAAGCAGTTAACGACCTGCTACGCCACCTGGACACCCACAAGTCTATGGGGTCTGATGGGATCCACCCAAGAGTACTGAGAGAGCTGGCGGAGGAGCTTGCCAAGCCACTCTCCATCATTTATCAGCAGTCCTGGTTAACAGGGGACGTCCCAGACGACTGGAGGCTTGCCAATGTGATGCCCATCTACAAGAAAGGCCGGAAGGAGGATCCTGGGAACTACAGGCCTATCAGCCTGACCTCCATACTGGGGAAGATCATGGAGCGGTTCATCTTGAGGGTTCTCACAGGGCATGTGAAGGACAACCAAGGGATCAGGCCCAGCCAGCATGGGTTCATGAAGGGCAGGTCCTGCTTGACCAACCTGATGTCCTTCTATGACCAGGTGACCCGCCTAGTGGATGAGGGAAAGGCTGTGGATGTTGTCTACCTGCACTTTCGTAAACCCTTTGACAGCGTCTCCCACAGCATTCTCCTGGAGAAACTGGCAGCTCATGGCTTAAACAGGTTTATTCTTCGCTGGGTAAAGAACTGGCTGGACGGCTGAGCCAAGAGAGTTGTGGTGAATGGAGTTAAATCCAGTTAGCAGCTGGTCACAAGCGGTGTTCCCCAGGGCTTGGTTCTGGGGCAGGTCTTGTTCAGTATCTTTATAGATGATCTGGATGAGGAGATCGAATGCTCCCTCAGTAAGTTTGCAGCAACACCAAGTTGGATGGGAGTGTTGATCTGCTGGAGGGTAGGAGGGCTCTTCAGAGGGATCTGGACAGGCTGGACTGATGGGCTGAGGTCAGCCGTATGAGGATTAACAAGGCAAGTGCCGGGTCCTGCACGTCAATCACAACAACGCCATACAACGCTACAGGCTTGGGGAAGAGTGGCGGAAGAACGCCCGGTAGAAAAGCACTTGGGGGTGGTGGTGGACAGCTGGCTGAACATGAGTCGGCAGTGTGCCCAGGCGGCCAAGAAGGCCAACAGCATCCTGGCCTGTATCAGAAATAGTGTGGCCAGCAGGAGTAGGGAAGTGATCGTGCCCCTGTACTCAGCACTGGTGAGGCCGCACCTTGAATACTGTGTTCAGTTTTGGGCCCCTCACTACAAGAAGGATGTTGAGGTGCTGGAGTGTGTCCAGAGAAGGGCAACGAAGTTGGTGAGGGGTCTGGAGCACAAGTCTTATGAGGAGTGGCTGAGGGAACTGGGGTTGTTCAGCCTGGAGAAGAGGAGGCTGAGGGGAGACCTTATCGCTCTCTACAACTACCTGAAAGGGGGTTGTGGTGAGGTGAGTGTTGGTCTCTTCTTCCAAGTAACTAGCGATGGGACAAGAGGAAATGGCCTCAAGTTGTGCCAGGGGAGGTTTGGTTTGGATATTAGGAAAAATTTCTTTACTGAGAGAGTGGTCAAATATTGGAACAGGCTGCCCAGTGAAGTGGTGGAGTCACCATCACTGGAAGTGTTCAAAAAACATGTGGATGTGGCACTTCAGGACATGTTTTAGTGGGCATGGTGGTGTTGGGTTAATGGTTGGAGTTGATGATCTTAAAGATCTTTTCCAACCTTAATGATTCTGTGATTTGTTGATTCCCCTCTTGTGAAGTTAGAATTAAGTTTAAAAACACAGTTATAATCACTTTTAAGCAATACTCAAATTATCTGTGCCCTTCTTGGAAAACCAAGGGAAGCAAGATTCCAGCTTTTAATGCCTTAAGGTCTGATTCGGAATAATATGATAAATTTTCAACAGAGCACGTCAATGAATATGCCTAACAGTCACTGAGTCACAAGCTCTTTTGAAAATCTGGCCTTGTGTTTGTTTTGTTACCCTTTTTGTGCCACAAGAGAAAACAGGGCGTTCAGTGATGAGACTATTACACTGCAAGATTGGTGAACAGCAAGTTATAACTATAAAATTTGACATGGAGGTGGGGGAAATTACAAAATACAACAGATTCCACAGCCATAAGATGTAACAGAACTTCTCATCACAAAGTGTCAGGGTCTTAAGGTACAGTATTGAAATCAGGTTTAAAAAGCTAAGCATAAAAACCACTCGAGATTTTTTGCAAGTATTTGGTATTCTTTTCAGTGTTGTTGAATCAAAGAATGTTGAATAAAATCTCAAATAAATCAATCAAATCTGCTATGACATCAGATTAAGTGCCTTTCAACCTCTCTGTTTAACCTACAATACCCTTCTTCCCAAGTTGGCAGCAAAATGTTTTTTTCCTCCTTCTCTGTAGCTGTTTTTTCCCTCCCTCCCTCGCTCTCCTGCTCCTTCCTTCTTCCCGTTCTTCCTTCTTTCCTCCCTCTCTCCTTCTCTTTCCTCTTTCCTTCCTTCTATCCTCCCTCTTCCTTCCCTCCCTTCATCCTTTTTTTCTTTCCTTTCTTTCCTTCCTTCTGTCTCCTTTAAGTCTTTGCCCTCCCCATCTTCCTTCCCGTGAATTGACTCACTCTCTGCCTTCCTGTCTCCTTAGGCCCTTTCAGGTAGATTTGTCTGATTTAGGTCCCACTTTTGCTCCAAGGAATCTCCATCAACTACCATAGGTTTCTGCATGTCCTCTAAGTTCTCTCCTCATGAACCTGCAAGTTCTCTTGGGTCACCTCTCGACCAGCTCTGTCACTGCAGTTTTTCTTCCCAGAGCAAGTTTCCCTTAGCAGCAACTTACCCCTTTGTTGGTTTTTTTTTTTTTTCTCTTGCCTGTCTGATGTAGTTAGACTGGCTGGAGCAAATGAGATCCGTCAGTCAATACCCTTTCACACATCCTCATCCAAAAGCCACCCTTAAAAAGACAGCATGTCCAAGGAGTTCAGCCTGTGAGTAACTCATTTCCAACCAAAATTTATGACCCATCAATCCACTATTTGTACATTTTCCATAATGGGGTCTTCCCTATGCCCAAATAAAATATATGTCTTCTGGTGTAATATAAACAAAGCTGAGTTGGAGCAGTTCTTTTGCTGTGTGCAGACAGGAAGATTAATCAAGTTCTTTAGAGACCAAATAATTACTCTATTTGTACTGCATTTGAATTTGTGATGCAAATAGACACAGTATATCGTCAGAGCTTTGGAAAGCACCTGAATCATTCAGGGAAGCTCTGGTCACCACACACCTATTACTAAGAAATAAACAACAAAAAACCCCTACACACATAACTCACTTTTAGGGCACTCATGGTCTTAAACCCACGCCAGAGGCAGAAGCCAGTTACCCTATTTTAAATAGCAATCATCCCAGATGAAGACATTTCCTCCCCTGCTTCTCTTCTACCATCACCTACCAGTTTTGAAAATTCACATCTCATTTACAACTATGATGATCTGCCATAAGAGAACACATGGCAACTCATTTCACAACCTAATTTGTGCTAGTTCCATCCAAAATCCTTCAAAAGAGAGATCTCTATGTAAAATGAATAAAAAAAGAAAATAATTCCATACTGGCTGATTCATACACTTTAGAATTTAGGCTTACAACTAAGGCTCAGACCTTTGATGCAGCAGTATACAGAAGCATTGAATGCCAAATGCTAATACTTCAAATGTTGTTGCCTTCTGCAATACACAGCAACTTTTGCCTATGCTTTACATTGCTACAGGTAGTTGCTCATTTTAATGAGTGTTTCTCCACTGCTTCCTTGCAGAAATACCCAACGGAAACAGAACAAACCTCTGACTTTCACAAACAGGTCCTGCAGAAAGTTAAAACTCTTGTTTGTTTACTCTGATTAGTGCAAAAGGCTATCCCAGCATTATCTGCAAGGAGATGGAGAGCTGAAGAAAGAGTATAGAAGCTAGAAATACCCACGATTATTTTTATCTGGAAAGAGTGCCCAACTTTACAACTTTGCCACATTTTGCCTCTGGAGAGACAAAAGATCTGGAAATCTATGTGTTTACTTTCCTAAATACCTGTACTAATAAAGGTAAGGAACAATGAACAACAAACATGTCCTAGACTGACCAAAAGCAGTGGTGGAAACAGATAAAGAACGTCAGTGACAGTATTTTGGGAAAAGCACTATTGCAATAATTTCAACAATCTGAAATTGGATAACATTCTGTTCATAGCAAAGGATTTGCTGTCAAAATCTAACCAATTTGAGATCTCCTTGAGTGCAGGACAATGAGGTTTAACTCTTGAAATTTGTTCAGTTGATCCACTCCTGATAGACTAGAAAAACACTACCTAAATAGATGATGCAAGAGCAGAAGTGGAACAAAGCTAAAACAAATAATGTATCATAAATTAATTACTGTATTATACTAGCCTCAATTTTGCTGGTACCATGAGCAACATATTTTCAGCAAAGTTGTCACACAGCGTCTGTTTCTGGCAAAAACAACTATCAGCATAAAAAGATCCATACTACCAAATCTCTGTAACTCCATCAACAACCTGATTTTCACCTGCCATCAGGTGTTAAATGTTACATCTCCATGCGTTGTAGGTATGACATATAATTTTGAATGCCAGTAGAGAATCTGCAGCAGCGAAGAGTCCATACCCTGTCTACGCATGTGCTTTCATTAATTCTTTTGTTCAGGTTTCACTATTCAGGTGTCCACACAGATCATACAAATAAATAAATAGGACCTCAAAAGCTTTTAAAGAGAGTATTTTTCTATCAGCATGAAGAGACAGAGCTCAAATAAAGTAAAGAAGCTGTGCGAGCGTCTAGCAAACTAAGGGCACAGCTTCACATTGACACTGTGTCACTTAAATCACACAGTGTATATGCTTCTCTGAGAATAAAATTCATGGCCTGATTTCAACAACACAGGACTCAGACACATACTAAAAACAATTTTATGTTAGTTATGAATAATATCAAACCACTACCCTTTCAAACTGCTGTACACACTGATCTGGCTGGCTTATAGAAACAGTGAAAAGCATTGGAAAAGCCTATTCTACCTGACACCCCCTGTAATCAAGATTCAGAGTAGTGGACAGCATCTGAATTTTAGGCAGATCAAAATTAGTTAGTCACTACAATGTAGTTTGCAAGTACATCCACACCGTAGTTGTCAGCTGAAAATACAGGGAATGGCATCCTAGAATTTAAGTACCAACACTCAAATTTAACCATCATTTACATCTTGTTTCGCGGACAAGCCACTAGAGGGTGAGACAATTGCAAAATTTATAAGATTTGAACAGGTCTGTCTCACGTCGGGCATCCGTGTGTGCACCACTACGCAAGCAGGCAAGGCAATCTCAAGAAATGAATTCTCAGTAGCTGGTGTGAGCTTACTCATACTTCGTTTTCCAAGCTGAGACACAGTCATCACAGACCATCATGCAAGTATGAGTTTGATGGCCACGCAGCAGTGATTTTTCTTAATGTACCAGAGCTGAATATTTACTATAAGTGCGGACAAGATTATTTCAGTGGATTGGTAATAGGTCTATCTCCTTCAGGTCACCGATTCAAGCACTGAGCAGGTCACTAATGACTAAATGTTGTTAGCATTTGATGCTAATAGCATATTCAAGGGTTTTCTACAAGGAAAATAATTTTATATTTTCTGTCTCTGCACACATTACTAAAAACCTCCATCACAAAGAAACCTTATTAACATTTCTGCTAGCTCTAAATTCACCATACATGACAACAGTAGCCCAATTTCTTAAAGGAATTCCAGGTGCTTGGTTGACATTTTCATCTCCCTAAAATCAAATTCTGACCTGGCAGAAGTGGTCACCATCACTGAAGTCCTAGCTGACATCAGAGTTTAACTGTGTCTTGCAGGTACAAAGTATGTCATGGAAATACTTTGATATAGCACCTAGTATTCTGTGTGCAACCAGATCACACAACTCCCAACTATGGTCAAATATTGTACCTAAAGAACCTACCATTTCTTCTATCAAGTCTAGAAATTTGTACATATTAATTGATATTTTATATGTAACCGTACATTGCCAATTGCATACAGAAGCTCCAGTTCAAAGGGAAAGACAGAGAAGATTTTGCAGCAGCCACAATAACCTCTGCAAAGTTGCACAGTGGCTACAGAGACCTTGAAAGATCTATCCCTTTTAGGATGGTGAAGTGAAGGAACTTAAGTATTTCTCTTGAAGCTTTATTACTGATCTCTGCTTTTTTTCTTTTCCACTGCAAGGGGTGTCATCACCTGGAAAATTTACTTTAAGTGACCTTCCATTTTTATTTACATTGAACACACATACTGGTATTTAACAAACTGGGCAAGCAGCAGTCTTTGCAGGTTCAGGTGGATTTGGATATACAAAGAAATACCCAAAGCTCCCCCGTCACTTCACAGTGTTTATTTTGTTGTACTTGTCCAACTGACAACGAAAGAATTTTCATTCATGGCTCTGCCAACATAGGAACTTTCACAGAAGTGATGAGACTTGGAAACAACCTTTTCAAGGAAGTTAACAAATGTATTTGTTCTTACGGTGTTTCCATTATTTTCTGCTTGTGGGAGGTTCTGAAACTTGTGTAATTTCTTCTAGAACTTGTGAGTTTCTTATGGATTATAACATGGATTGTTTAAAGACACTATCTTTCCTTTATGCTTTTACACTACTTGGAACATCAACAATTTACTTATTAAATCTTTTTTTTTCTTTTTCACTTTTATTCACATGTAATCTCTAACTTACAAAAAAAACCTCACATTTAGAAGAGAGAGGAGATAACATTTTCAAAGATGCCACAGACAGAGATGGTGGGAACAACAAGTACCTGTGATCTGAATGATCAAGAGACAGACTTGCATAAAGATGGCATCCAGTAAAAAATCTGCATGGGAGGTGAAGAATCCCTACCCATATTTCCAGTGCTATTATCTGAGATATACTTTTGCTTACTCATATTTTACAAAAGAATAATGCATTTGAATGTGTAAATGCACTGAGCTAGCATGACAACAACAATGTGGTAGCTCCCATTACCATGGAGGAGCACAGGAAAAGCAGCAACAATGATTGATTAGAATCTTTAGAAATCACTTGTGTGTGCGTGCATACATTCATCCTTCAATGTTTTTCCTTCCTCATGCAGGAGAAACATTTTCCATGTATATAGGTAAGGCAGAAGATGAAGATACATTTCATATTCTAACGTGATACTATAAACATGCTGGGAAAATCTTATCTGCCATTCCTCTGTACTTAGCAATCTTTTTGTTGTGGTTAATAACTGTCAGGAAGCTCAACATAAGGGAGATATGCATGTATGGACTGGTGATGTGACACAGGGGACACTGACTTATTTCTAAGTAAATAAATCCATGTCTTAATGTTTTTGAGGTTTTCTGATCTCTAATGACTATGAGCCCTTTTCTTTTTGTACGCAAAAGCCTGTATTATATTCATAAACAGGAACAAGTGTATCTATACTTTGTGCAAAATGTGATGCCACATTAGCAGCAAGGTATAAGAGCCTCTCACATCTGTAAATCACATTTTTTCCTAAAAGCAATTTATTTATTATTCTGGAACAGGGATCTCCCCCATCACTCTAAGGATGTCAACCTCCTTTGCAGTTAGAAGTTGCACTTTTATTTCTGCTGCTCTGTGTAACTGTAATTTCCTTCCCTCCTCATCTCTCTGAGTCAGCTGCCTTCCGTAAATCCTTCCTTAAACACATTCCTTATCTTCAGTTTTAACTGGTGCTTGCTGTGAAACTTTATGTGGTGCTCTGCATGAAGGACACAGTGTAGGTGCAAATAGTACTAACCAGTAGTAGGCCATCAGAAAATCTGTACACAAGATCACTTTCAAGATAATACTGCTGGATTCCCTCCTTGGCTAGTAAGCTTTGCCATAGATACAACCCCACACATCCTCTACAAATGCTTTTGCAGAACTTGGGAGGATATTAATACAGCTTTAAAAAAGTCTGCCTGTTTGGCTGAGTCAGCATACGAGGCTCCGTACAGGAGTTACACAGTCGGGGTCCTGCCACAATAGCACTGCCCAGCACCACCAGCTGATCCTGCTGTCAGCAAGGGAGCACTGCAGAGGAAAAGGGTTTGCAATTAAAACAGAAGCACTGGGAGTACAAGTATACACACAAACACCTACCTGCTAGAAATCTGAAGACCATAGGCTTTCAGATACATTGCACACAGAATCATATTAGAAGGCAGAGGAAATGGTGCGAGGAAGATGCATTAAATTTGGATTGCAGGGACATTCAGGATATACTGATACTGGCCTTTGGAAGATGTAGATATATACTCCTATATTCTTCTATATTTACTTATTAATTAGCCTGGGTGCTGATAAATATCTTCAGGATTAACTAATCAAAAATATTTTAAAGATTAAATCTAATCCCTAAATACTATGATTGCAAGAACGTACCACCACTCATTTTTAATAAATAAAAATGGCAGGAGCTTGACTCTGCAGTCTGCCCACATTTTTTGCAAGGATTTCATCTCCAGCCCTGGACTCTGCTCAAAGAAGACAACCAAAACCAACAGGAAGCCTAACTTCACTTTAGTTGGCTGAAATTTAAAAAAAGTCAGTCCTTACATCAGAGAATACATCTGTGCATGAATGTCCTTTGTGTTCTTCCGCGAACACTATCTCTGCCTTTGGTCAAAGGCAAGGGGTAAAACACACCTCTCAAGTTTTGCTACATGTTTTCCTGACTAGGTGAGAAGGTAAAGAAATAATTGCAGAAGTGTCTTAATTTGCAGTCGAAACCCTATTCTGTACAGACATTTTTCTTCAGGGACCACCCTGCTTGGATTTTAATTCAGCCTGCGGAATGTCTTCTTACACGTAGTCATCTCCTTTGGTTTCTTTCAATCCTCTGCCCTAAAAAGGCAGAGCAGAGCAAGTCTTGCTTGCATAACTGAATTTTGTGGGGATCGCTTAGAAACCGGGAAGTACAGAGAGGATGGAAAGTGCTACCACATCTGAGTGTTAACTGGTATGTGATAATGTGCAAAAGCAGATTTTCTGCAAACACCTGTCTGCATCATCTGGCAGCTATTTAATTTTCTACTCAGCAAAACTGCAATAAGAGACTAAACCCTATCCCAAGCCAATCTAATATACATTTGGATTAAATCTGATCAAGACTTTTCGTATTTTCAGGGACACTTAACACGTTTTAATTTCCAGGATAGTATTTCCTTTCTCTGCTATTTTTAGTGTAGACTTTGCAGACCTATTCATGGCTCCTAACACAGCAATGGATGTCTAAAAGTCAGATATTCAGGTTAAACTACTGTAAGCATAACATAGATCAGTGCTTATACCTCAGATGCAAGGAAGGCCTTGAATACTTCTCCACAAATCTGGCCTAATACAAGATAACTCTTCTTCATACTAAGCTTGGCTCAGACCATGAATGTTGCAAAGCCAGCTGTGGTAAACTCGGACAAAGAATCTAAAAGCTTTCTTTTCAGTAACTGGAAAGAGATACACACCATTACACAGCTATTTAATTCCATCCTTAAGACAGAGGTCTAAAACTTTACGCAATTAACATGAAAACTTGAGTAAGAGTTGCAAAATACAATTCTTTCTGGAAAAAATCACTTCGAGCCAACTCACATAATAAAGCTAAAGGGATAGTGCCACACTGCACAACAAACTCACTCAAGTTATGGCTAACTCAGTACACAAATCAAGCCACATTAAACATGCCCACATTCAGTTGGAAATCAAAGCCAGTAGCAGAACATTTTCATCAGTGTATATATTTATGTCCTCTAAAAATACTTCTTTAATAATTCTCGAAACTGGTATGTGAACAATACATTGTACTGAAACATCTGTATGTCAAAAATCTGATTATTTTTTTCCTCTTCAGAGCAGTCTTAAGAGAAAGTGAATTGCTTTGCCTTGGCTTACAAGTCTACAGAGAAATAAAAATTAAAGGAATAAAAACAGTGTGAAAACTGAAATGGCCAATTTAAAGTATTAACATTTCTTGTATCTGCTTCCAGCTTCATCTTCAAACTGCCATAAAACCTGATTGTGCCTAGGGTATGCAAAATGTCTCTTTTTTTCTGTTTCAACTTGGATGTATGTCTGTGGTTTATTTAACAACCTTGGGTCTCAGTCCTGCTCTCGAAAATATGGGTATTCACTGCTTTGTACCTTGCCAGTTTGGCTAGGATCCATTTTAGAGTCTGCATGATGACTGAGTAAACAACACACACATAAAGTTGTGCCTGCTTATATCTGTAAGAGCTGTATCAATGCCTTAGAGAAAGTCAGAAACTAATAGATACATACAATATAATGTCTCGCTCACACACGCACTCTCTGCATGCTACTACATTGGCAAGTTTTATCTTTTTTCACATTCAAACCAATTTTTTTAAGAGTGGGCCCTCTCTTGGGATCAGGCTTCTGTTGCGCTTCAGTATGCCTGAATTTTGCAGTTGAGGTCTATGTTGCTATTGTCTTAGAGTATGGATATGCTTTTTTACAACTCCATTTAAAACTCCTTTAGCATAACTTTTGTATGTGCTGCACATTTGTTACCACACAAGGAAAATCACTGATTTTCCAGTTCTTTGTATGAGGCATCGGGAAAGCACGAAGCCTCCCTTGCCGCTGATCTGAGAACATTAACCATCGTGCGCACTGCTTTTTCCTTAGACTCAATACACTACTTATTTTAACATCCTCTGTGTAGTTGATGACAAGCAGGGTCCATCTACCTTACTATGTTAATCTGTTTTTTCACATTTAATTGCTACTTTTAGTCGTGAACTAAACAAGCACAGCTTCAAATCACACAAACAAGTACTACAACACAAATTGTAAGCTACAGTATAAAACACAATGCCCAATACCCAAATCAAACCCAAATTTTCCAGGGCTAAGTTGACTGAAGATTGCAAAACTAACACTAACTTTCCTACAGAACACGGCAGTTTTCAAAATCTACAGCAGAATGCCAGGAAGTTACAAGATCATTTGAAAAATCCAATCAAATTCCACACGCATGAAAAGCTGTCGTTAAACTATCCTGTAACTACCATTACTAGTTCTGCTAATTTTAAGCATTATTCAGATGAAAAGTCCGCAGCCTAATCGATGAAAAATATATGGGAAGATTGTATGCCTTGACCCGTCTTCATTTAACAGAGTCCTCTGGATCTAGTGAGACACAGAGAGGATAATTTATACAAGTGTCACCTTTCTACTATAAATCCAGATAATTTGGAGGTACCAGGCAAGTACCAGTGAGTATCCCCAGATGCTCACACAGTAGTACTGTGCAGGGGTAGACAGGGAAGCAGACAGCCCTGCAGTGACATAGGTATTCACACAGCAAAAGGCAGCGTTACACATCCAAGCAGGCTTCCTGTGGCAGGCTTTAATTCAAATTAAAGGATAATATTATCTCAGCTTTCAAAACTTTTAAAGGAATTCAGAAACAAACAAACAAAAAACCAAAAGTCCAGTTTAAAATACAAAAATATAATAGTCTTTGTTTTCAACTATTTGAAACAGCAACGCTTTATGAAACTCCAGGACTGAGGTCCAGACATTGTTCACTGCATCCAGCAAGGTTTCTGCTGCTTCCATATGGAATGAATGATATGGAGAGATTCTTACTACAACAATTTGGTTCTTGCAACTATTACCACCTGTGTATTCAAATTTCAAAGTACCTAAACCTGAGAGTTTCCTAAAATGCATCTGCATTACTGAAATGAGATATCCATAGCCAAAATCTCTTGGGTATGTAGCCAAAGCTAGCCTGTTACACTTACATGCACTTAAAACATGAGAATTTTAAGTTGGTTCTAGCATTGGTCATGCAGTCTATTTTAATGCATTTCTGGGATTTAAATGACACACATTTAGCCTGCTCTCTGTGTGGGGCTGATTTTCACCTCAGAGCATAAACCACTTAATTATAAGATATCTCAAGTTTCCAAACAAGAATCAGAAGCTCTCCAGAAATACCTTACCATTGATTTTGAAGCACTCTAGCAAAGAAAACAAAAAGTGAATAGCATCCATCTAGCTCAGGAGGCTGAAACAAGAGAAGAATCTGTGGGTATCACAGCAAAGGGAAGTTTTAAAGAGATATTTGAAGAACAGTGGAGAAACATGGAGATAATATGAGAATGGTCCTCTCAAAATGAATAGAAAGCACGGAAGAAAGTGCCTAGATGCTTCCATATAGAAGTCAGCCTTATGGAGGAAGGAATCAACTCACTAATAAACATGAGATGACAGGGAAGAAAAGCATGTCCTATGAAAAGCTTTGAAAGTTGAGTGACGTATGTTGATGTGGTAGAGGGAAGGCTAGAGGACAAAAGCAAAGAGGCAGGTAACAATGAACTGAAGCTGCAGTGGTCAAAGAAAGCTTTGATGCTCATCTGAACTCTCTTATTCCCACTTGTTATGAGTAAAATTAGTAAAAAATAAACTTGCCTATGTAGAGGGAAGAAGCTACATAACACAGAAAAAAAGAGACTTTTCCAAATTCTAGTTTGGGAAAGAAGGACCGGAAAAGAGGCTTCCATAAGGTGCCTCCATTCAGATGAAGGTGAAAATTGCAGAAGGTCAATCAGAGAAGTCTTAGCAAATAGACTGGGTAAAACGCTGTGTAGCAGCCCTGAACTTCAGATAAGAGATTGAATAATGGGGAAATGATGTCCAGAGAGACTCATTAAGACAAGTACCAAAGAGAAGAGACATCTGCAGCACAGATAACCCTAAGGACTTCAGGATCCTGCTTGGGGAAGAACTATCATAACCCAAGGGCACAGTTCCTCTGCAGGAGCACAGAGATCTCTAAGCTTTAAGGCAATAGGTTAGTTTTAATTGATACTCGGTTTGAGCTAGTGCTGCTAGGAAAACAAAAGCCAGGCTCTTTTCTAAACGACGGACATACATGTGCACGCACAAAAGGGTGGTCATCATTGAATACTTCACTTTTTGCCTTTAATTAGATAATTTATCTAAGATATTTAACATATTGTCTGTATTTCCTTGCAGAATAAAATGGTAATGCAGCTTAGTTACAAAAACCATGTGTGATGAAACTGTATACACACAAACTCAAACACTCCCCCCCTCATTACTATCTGTTTGTGATTGCCATGCAATAATTCTTAGGAACTACCTCCTTTCTAATTTACTGTACTGTACTGAAACTTTCTTGCAATTTTCTGCATGAAGTTTACTTCTAAGGAAGCAATAATAAATAAAAATAAATAAAACAAATGCTGAGACCATGTGCTTCCCTGTCAAACAAAGTATGTTCACACGGCCTCACTGAGGAGCATGGCCTATAGCCTACATCAAGTTCCTTTCTATCAGTATCTGAGCTAGCCTAGCTATAGCTTAAAGATAAAACATCTCTGTATTTCACTACAGAGCATCTCATCACCGTGACTGCAGTACAGTTATACCCTGGTCGTGTCTGTATCTGGATGTCCCAGTCTAGCTATAAGCTTGTCAACACTTTAGCTGATCTCCTTGTGAGGGTATTCCCTTCAATTGGTATATGATGGCTGGCATTTCACAGGTGAGCTCAAGGATAAATCTTGCACTCTGACATTTGTATACTGAAGATTTCTTTTTACACAGATGGGAAAGTGTGATACTGACTGAACTAATAAAAGACTACTTGAGTTTAGAACAGATCACTGGAGCAGGCATTTTCTTACAACAAAGACGCAATTCCTTTGCCCTCTCTAGAGTGCAAGCTTGCATAGGTGTGTGCATGTCTCCACCCACCTTTCCTCTTTCTCCAGCATTTTAGAATCATAGAATAGTTTGGGTTGGAAGGGACCTTTAAAGGTCATCTAGTCCAACCAATTAGCAGGGACATCTTCAACTAGATAATGCTGCTCAGAGCCCTGTCTAACCTGACCTTGAATGTTTCCATGGATGGGGCATTGACCACCTCTCTGGGCAGCAACCTGGGCCAGGGTTTCACCACCCTCCTCATAAAAAATACCTTCCTTAGATCTAGTCTAAATCTACCATCTTTTAGTTTAAAACCATTACCCCTTGTCCTATTGCAACAGGCCCTGCTAAAAAGTCTGTCCCCATCTTTCTTAGAAGCCCCTTTCAGGTACTGGAAGGCTGCAATAAGCTCTCCCTGGAGTCTTCTCTTCTCCAAGCTGAACAACCCCAACTCTCTCAGCCTGTCCTCATAGGAGAGGTGTTCCGTCTCTCTGATCATTGTTGTGGCCTCCTCTGGACCCGCTCCAACAGGTCCATGTCTTTCCTGTGCTGAGGGCTCCAGAGTTGGATGCAGGACTCCAGGTGGGGTCTCCCCAGGGTGGAGTAGAGGGGCAGAATCATCTCCCTCGACCTGCTGGCCGTAAAAATGGAAACTGAGTTTCTTTCATTTGGAAAGAGGTTGTGTTTTTTAAAAGTAGTTACCATACCTCTCTCACCATTGATTCTTTAGTGATCTACATCCTAAGCAAACTTCATTTATTTATCGTTCTATATGAATAAGCAGTGGTGTTTCAATGAATACTTCTCTATATTAAACTGCATTTTTGTTTCTAGCCATTCAGACATTTATTCTTCGCTAAAGATCTTGAGCTACAGATTTCCCCTGAACTAAGGAGTTAATTCATTACTAAACACTGTTATGATTATGAGAAGTGATATTATTTGGTATGATATTATAATTAGGCAGCTTGAATACCTTTCATTTTCAGTATATTGCAGCACTGAGGAAAAAACACTGGTCCAAACACAATAAATACTGGTAGGGATAGTATTTAAGGCCAGTTAATAATGTACAAACAGAACTTACCTTCTTTCACACTTTTTACACAAGGTTCTATTTAAAACGAAATAAAGCCTTAGATTAACTAACTCCCACAGAATATTGGTTCATTTTGTAGCCAGTGATACATGCCATGCCATGCTAGTACCAAAAAACTCTTTGAGAAACCCAGTTCAGAAACAATGCCAAGTGCAGAGCAAAAGCTGCTTAATTCTGCAATGAAATTTCCACAAGGTGCTCAAAGCAACAAGTTTTTTCAACAACAGCAGGATATATATAATGCTTCTGTTATACCTATTACTGCGTAAGTGATGAAAATATTTATAAGACTTATGTAAGTAAATAAAGTGCAAAATTAAGTACCTGTATGATTTTACATTTTGTTTCTAACGCGCAAAGCTATGATGCCTTTTTGATACGGGAAGTAAAGAATTTATGTCATTCTCAATGAATATCAGGTTTTCAAAATATTATGGTTTCTAAATGTTGAAGTTATATTTACAAATAAAGTGAAACACTCTATAGAACATCCAAGGAGGCAAATGCTCAGTTTTAGTACCTGAGGGATACAGATCCCTATCTCCTTATTAATTCTATTCAATACTGAATGATTCATGTTTTCTAACAATGAATTAGGAATTTTCACACCCAAGACTTCATCTGATCCCTGAAGTTTTAAACATCCAAACCGGCAAGACATCCACAAATAAAAATGAAACTGAAGATATGTTAAAAAAAGAGGGAAAAGAGCACTAAGTATTAATTTTTTCTCTGCAGATTCCACATTCTATTTCCAGAATGAATTATGTGGTCCAGAGAATTAGCATGAGTGGCAGGCATCAGTGATTTAGTAAATTTGGTCTTTAATACTAGACCTTTAATGACCCTGAAAGGTCAATAGTTACAATTGAATTCAGCTACCCATGAGTCGTATAACAAGTATGGGCAAATGTCACTTTCCGCCATAAGAAATAAAGAAATTATTGGCCAAAAAAAACTCAGTAGATCCAATCTGCAGGATTCCGTTACATTTAGCTCAGCTCTCCACTCAGACATATTCTATCCTTACCAATTCCTCCTTAACAACAGGTCCCTCAGCCTGTTGCCCCAGAGAAAAACCTCAAAGGAACTACAGGAGGATCGTCTAAGAGAGTGACACAGTTGACAGCCCAGATGAAGTGCCTCTGTACCAATGCACACAGCATGGACAACAAACAGGAGGAGCTGGAAGCCACCGTGCTGCTAGAAAGCTATGACCTAGTTGCCATTACCAAAACTTGGTGGGATAAATACCATGAATGGAGTGCAGCTGTCGATGGCTACAGGCTGTTCAGACGGGACAGGTGAGGAAGGAAGGGCGGAGGCGTTGCCCTCTATGTCAAGAAATGGATAGAGTGTGAAGAGCTGTCTCTCTGTCTCTGAGGAATAGCCCAAGCAAGGCTGAAAGCTTATGGGTAAAAATCGGAGACCGAGGCAACAAAGGGAACCTTGTGGTTGGTGTCTGTTACAGGCCACCCGACCAAGGGGAGCCTACTGATGAAGGCTTCCTACTCCAGCTACAGGAGGCATTGTGCTCGCAGGCTCTCGTCCTGCTGGTGGCCTTCAGCCACCCCAACATCTGCTGGAAAAGTAACACGGCGAGCTGTAGGCAATCCAGGAGACTCCTGGAGTGCATGGAGGATACCTTCCTGTGCCAGGAAATAGACAGCCCTACCAGAGGGGACGCCATACTGGACCTGTTGGTCACCAACACAAGTGAGCTACCTGGTGACATCCAGACTAGAGGCAGCCTGGGCTGCAGTGATCATGCTCTGGTGGAGCTCACAGTCCTGAGGGATAGGGGGCAAGCAAAGAGTAAAGTCAGGACCCTGAGTTTTAGGAAAGCAGACTTCCAGGTCTTCAGGGAGTTAGTCAGTAGGACCCCCTGGGAAACTGGCCTCAGGGACAAGGGAACAGAATAGAGCTGGCAGATCTTTAAGGACGCTTTCCAGAGAGCACAAGAGCTCTCGATCCCCAGGTGCAAGAAATCAGGAAAGGAAGGCAAGAGGCTAGCATGCCTGAAGGAGGCCTGCTGGTCAAACAAAAGGGCAAGAAGGAAAAGCACAGGCAGTGGAAGCAGGGACAGGTATCCTGGGACGAGTACAGGGTTGCTGCCTGGTTGTGTAGGGATGAGGTCAGGAGTGCCAAGGCACGCTGGAGCTGAACTTGGCAAGGGATGCAAAGAATAGTAAGAAGAGCTTCTACAGGTATGTCAGGCAGAAAAGGAAGGTCAAAGAAAGCGTACCCCCCTTGATGAGCAAGTCTGGCAAACTGGTAACGATGGATGAGGGGAAGGCTGAAGTACTCAACGACTTATTTGCTTCAGTCTTCACTGGCAGTGTCTCTTCTGACACCTCTTGAGGGGATGGCCTGCAAGAAGGGAATTGGAGCAGCAAAGTCCCTCCCACTGTAGGAGAAGACCAGGTTCAAGACCGCCTGAGGAACCTGAACAGGCACAAGTCTGTGGGACTTGACAAGATGTATCCCAGAGTCCTGAGGGAATTGTCTGATGTGGTTGCCAAGCCACTCTCCATGATTTTTGAACAGTCCTGGCAGTCAGGTGAAGTCCCCATTGACTGGGAAAAGGAAAACATTGCACCCATTTTTAAAAAAGGTAGGAAGGAGGACCCTGGGAATTACCAACCCGTCAGCCTCACCTCTGTGCCTGGGAAGGTCATGGAACAGATCCTCCTAGAAGCTATGCGAAGGCACATGGAGGGCAGGGAGGGGATTCGAGACAGCCAGAATGGCTTCACCAAGGGCAGGTCCTGCCTGACCAACCTCGTGGCCTTCTAGGATGGAGTGACCCCATCAGTGGGCCAGGGAAGAGCTACCGATGTCATCTATCTGGACTTCTGTAAGGCCTTTGACATTGTCCCCCACAGCATCCTTCTCTTTCAATTGGTTAGATGATATCAATTTGATGGGTAGACTGTTCGGAAGGATAAGGAACTGGTTGGATGGTCACATCCAGAGGGTAGTGGTCAACAGCTCAATGTCCAGATGGAGATCAGTGATGAATGGTGCCTCTCAGGGGTCCATACTGGGACCAGTACTCTTTAATATCTTCATCAGTGACATAGACTGTGTGATTGAGCGCACCCTCAGCATGTTTGCAGACGACACTAAGCTGAGTAGTGTGGTTGACACGCCTGAGGGATGGGATGCCATCCAGAGGGACCTGGACAAGCTCGAGGCATGGGCCCATGTGAATGTCATGAGGCTGAGCTAGGTGAAGTACAAAGTCCTGCACCTGGGTGAGGGCAACCCCTGGTATCAATACAGGCTGGGGCAGGAAGGGATGGAGAGCAGCCCCATGGAGAAAGACTCAGGGGGACTGGTGGATGAAAAGCTGGACATGAGCCGGCAATGTACGCTCACAGCCCAGAAGGCCAACTGTATCCTGGGCTGCATCCAGAGAAGCATGGCCAGCAGGTCAAGGGAGGTGATTCTGTCCCTCTACTCCACTTTGGTGAGACCCCACCTGGAGTCCTGCATCCAGCTCTGGAGCCCTCAGCACAGAAAAGACATGGACCTGTTGGAGAGGGACCAGAGGAGGGCCACAACGATGACCAGAGGGATGGAACACCTCTCCTATGAGAGCAGGCTGAGAGTTGGGATTGTTCAGCCTGGAGAAGAGAAGGCTCCAAGGAGACCTTATTGCAGCCTTTCAGTACTTCAAGGAGGCTTCTAAGAAAGATGGCAACAGACTTTTAGCAGGGCCTGAAGCAACAGGACAAGGGGTAATGGTTTTAAACTAAAAGAGGGTACATTTAGACTAGATCTGAGGAAGAAATTTTTCACAATGAGAGTGGTAAAACACTGGAACAGTTTGCCCAGAGAGGTGGCAGATGCTCCATCCCCAGAAACATTGAAGGTCTGCTTGCATGGGGCTCTGAGTAGCATGATCTTGTTGAAGATGTCCCTGCTCATTGTAGGGTAGTTGTACTAGATGATCTTAAAAGGTTCCTTCCACCTAATGATTCTGTGATTCTATGAATCTATGAATCTCCTTACTCTTTCAATCAGTATGGAAAAGAAAAATATAAACAAAGCAAATGTGTTTATGTGCATGGTAATCAAATGGTTCATGTCATTTCTGTTAGAATGTCAGCATTTACTAAAGTTGTTGACATGTGTATGCATGTAAGACAGAGAATATCACTGAACACGTTGATATTTGGTAAGTAGGGCAGGTGGTAAAATTGGAACAGACAGTCTGCTCTGGTTTTCATTCTATGCTGTACTACGAGAGTTAGAAGGGTTAAGCAACGGTTAAATTAGGGGA
Organism: Phaethon aethereus; assembly: GCF_964289735.1. Lineage (NCBI taxonomy): Eukaryota > Metazoa > Chordata > Aves > Phaethontiformes > Phaethontidae > Phaethon > Phaethon aethereus. Next base: position 21,043,074 of record NC_138576.1, on the reverse strand, counting down.
GAATTTGACCCCTAGGATGTTAGAAAGCAGAAACTGAAATGAACGTTTCCTTACACACAGCTTTAAAAGCACAATCCTTATACAAGGCTGCTCAGTGTCAATCCACAAAGTTAATCCCTATATGTTCACTTCAAATTTAAAAGCAACATTGAAACTGCACTGTGATGAAGCTAGAACATGGGTTTGTCTGGAATATTTTTTCCCAGACTCAAGCCTTTTTTTCTAGTTTTTGTACTGCATAACACTTAACAACACGTCTAGACAAGTAGTGTCAAATGGGTGGAGTCCCTAGCTCTCCTAAAAGAACAAGCTTGACACGCCTACTTTATATAAGGTGTTTTTATGAAAAGGATCAGGGTACCAGAGTCCCTCCCGCAATTTTACAAAAGGTTCCACACTTCATTTGCAACTCCAAAAGGCTGAAGAAGAGCAAAAACTGGGACTATGGATTTTTTCCCCCTTCTTTTCCTGTCCCTGCAGAATGTTCACAACAACCTTCTGGAGCCAGAGTGCATAAAAACCCTCTTCTCCAGCCTCCTCCCACTCCTCTCCCTGAAACAGGCATGCTGGAATGGATTCTTTCCTCCTACCCTGATACTGTACATTTACCAAAATACAAGGTTCAAAGCTGTTTCCATCATTCCCTTCTTCGCTGGTGTTACTGTGGGTCCTATGAGATCAGGTGCAGAGAAGAAGCAACTTCTGAACTCTACACCTACTCGGGAGAGAAGAGGGAGGAAGGATCGGTAAAGAAGACAGGGACAAAAAACTTCCTATTCAGAAGTAAGCCAGTGGTGGGAAGAGAGAAAATCTGAGGGCAGGGAACAGAGAGAAAAAATGCCCAAATGCTACATGCACACACACACAGAAAGGGGGGGAGAAAGCGTTAATACGCTAATAGTCTATTAGTTGAGGTGAACACATAATCCCAGTTCTTAAGATTCTACTAGATATTTTAACGGGAGAATACAGGGGGATAGGAGTTTTGCTTTTCTGATTATATGCTTCACTTTTCTTTACAAGCAGTTGGCATCTCTAACTATATAATGTAATATTTAGCCTTCTCTTGGGCACGTAATCTGAGTTTATGTTCTTGTGATCAAATCCTCCCTGACATACTCTAAGAAGACTTCAACTCGTTATCAGTCATGACTGGGTACAATGAAAAAGCAAATACACATCCTGGTAGGTGCAGGCCATGAAGGCTTTTAAATTTACCAGGAATGAGACGATATTCTTCACCTTACATTCTCAGTAAATTATATACTTCCCCCTGTTATGGTGGAAAATAGGCCTTTAGGGGCACTTCTAAAAATTCATCAAAATCGAGCACTGAAAATGGCAACTGGGTGTATTGGTACAGAGATGAGAGCAGCAATACCTGGCAGCTTGTACTACTCTGGGTCATGGTACAGGTTTTATGTGGCCCCCTCTGCCTGTAGGCCATGAAGTCATCCGCAGGAACACCTTTCCTCAGCCTAAACTGCCCAAGATCATTGTGGTGCCCCGTACACACACAATATATGACAGTCACTGTGTTTTCCTGTGAACTCAGGCAGTTCATGAGTCTTACAAAAGCACTGAAAAACTCAGAATCTGACCTGTGTTCCACATTTTTCCTGTCAAAAATAGGATACACATCTTTTTCTTTTCCCCTGGCACAACATACTGAGATTACTGTTGTACAACAAAGAAACCAGTGACTGACACTGCAGGTTCCACATTCTTTAGCAAAAGTCTCTTCAAACTGAAACCATTTCTTCTCACTTATTTGTGAACTCTGCTCACCACAAATTGCTCATAGCTGAGCAACACAATGTACTTCAAAACTTTGCATCCTGGTTTAGCACGTTTTGTAGGATGTGCTTTGATTCTGAGAGAAACTGAACTTGTACTCCAAGTGGATTATTTTGGCAGCACCATGCTTCAGTAGACAATTCAAAAGGTGATGTACCCATTCACTTTGCAAGGACTTTTCCAATATTGTAACGTTTCATTCCTCCCACACATTTTATTAAGTAATAATGCTGATCATACAATAAAAGAAAAAAAACTTTTCATTACTATTTCTGTTTATTTACTATTATCTGTGTTCTGTTCATGTGTTCATTCTCCTTTTGGGCATGCCTACCACACGAACTCTAGTACATGTTTCTTATCATGAATACAAGTCAGCACACAAAATATATTTTGAATTAATAAATTTGAGTGTTTGCAGTTAGGACAGCTATATTTTGCTGCATCCATTAAGAGATATATGCTATGTGAATTATGAATCTACAAGGGATTCCCCAAACATAGGATGTATTTCATCTTTCTTTGCCTGGTTTTATAAACAGCACAGAGCAGCTAATATTGAAAAAAACCTGCAGGCAGTCAGATATTCCAATGAATGAATAGTATTTCTTACTTGCATAAGAGCTACTGGCCTAGAATTGTTTGCCAGCATCAAACAACAAAAATTTTGGAAGCAAACAGTCAGCTGGCCACAGACAGTTCATAAACATAATAAGAAACAATTCACTGAATAAATTATTTACTGTAAATTTTTCTCCTACACAAGTCATTCTTGTTCAATTTTGATCTCTAAAAACATACTCCATACCAGTTATATGAAGTGACTAATAATTACAACTTGTATTGATCACCCACTTTGAATCACCTAGTCTAATTTACTCTAATACTGCCTTACATTCTGAAAAAAACAAGACAGAGAAAGGGTATATGATCTAGCCACTTATTCTCCCTTGTCACAAATCTACACAGAATCCCCAAATACTAAATTTTATATTCAGCTCTCTGAGTTAGCTAAAGGATATGTAAAATCATGAGTAGGCAGAAGCTCCCTATTGTCTGTGCCCCTGAGAAGGCATATTGTTTATTCCACAAGTGCATGAAACACTTGCAGTCATGAAATGTGGAACAGCTCCAATGGTTTGCAAAAAGTCTTTGAGTAACTAATGTACAGGGCTTAATTCTTCCAATTCAAGAGACGTGCACACTGTACACACACACACACATACTAATAACCTTTTCTATTACGTGGGCATTCCATACACCATTGTATGCTTGTGAATAGTGCACACGTGTCTGGGTTACATGACCTTGTTGCTTGGTTCTGCAATATGTACTTTAAACTATTTTTTATAAATTAGGACTGTTACTAGCATGTATATTGTGGCTGTGATCTAGCAGTTAAAACATACCAATAGCTACAGACAGAAAAATACTTTATTAAAACAAAATCACATGCATAGTTTAAAATATGCATTACAAAGCTACCACTAGACTGTCATCAAAACCTTATCAGTAATATTATTTCTCCAACACTCCAACACTTGTCTCCAACTCCCTTAAAACCACTCCACTCTGTTCCTGTAGTTTCACCTGACTGTCAAACTTCCTGCAAGGTTACCCTTAGCAGAATTCAAGTTCTTTAAAATTAGCCTCAGCTAGAGATTTCAGAATTGTTTGAAGTTAAGCAATCACGCTGTAAGATAAGTAGTATATTTTCAGTAAAAAAAATTTTAAAACATAAATTTATGGTGGGAAACTGCAAAATTTTTAATTACCATTTCATATTTTAATCAAGGTACCATGCAATATTGAGCAATGACTGTATGAAAAATTGGCATATTACTAAGTAGTAAAAAAAAAGAAGTTTTAATTCATTTATCTGCCTGAGTATTCAATATCACAGAATCACAGAATCACTAAGGTTGGAAAGGACCTTCAAGATCATAAAGTCCATCCGTTAACCCAACACCATCATGCACACTAAACCATGTCCCCAAGCACCACATCCACACGATTTTTTGAATACTACCAGAGATGGCGACTCCACCACCTCCCTGGGCAGCCTGTTCCAATGCTTGACCACTCTATTGGTGAAGAAATTTTTCCTAATATCCAATCCAAACCTCCCCTGGCACAACTTGAGGCCGTCTCCTCTCATCCTATGGCTGGTTACTTGGGAGAAGAGACCAACACCCACCTCACCACAACCCCTTTTCAGGTAGTTGCAGAGCACGATAACGTCTCCCCTCAGCCTCCTCTTCTCCAGGCTGAACAACCTCAGTTCCCTCAGCCGCTCCTCATAAGACTTGTGCTCCAGACCCCTCACCAGCTTCGTTGCCCTTTTCTGCATACGCTCCAGCACCTCAACATCCTTCTTGTAGTGAGGGGCCCAAAACTGGACACAGTATTTGAGGTGCAACCTCACCAGTTCTGAGTACAGGGGCACGATCACTTCCCTACTCCTGCTGGCCACACTATTCCTGATACAGGCCAGGACGCTGTTGGCCACCTTGGCCACCTGGGCACACTGCCGGCTCATGTTCAGCCGGCTGTCAACCAGCACCCCCAGGTCCCTTTCCGCCAGGCAGCTCTCCAGCCACTCCTCCCTAAGCCTGTAGCATTGCATGGGGTTGTTGTGGCCAAAGTGCAGGACCTGGCACTTGGCCTTATTAAACCTCATACAGTTGACCTCTGCCCATCAATCCAGCCTGTCCAGATCCCTCTGCAGAGCCCTCCCACCCTCCAGGGGTGGATCAACACTCCCACCCAACTTGGTGTCATCTGCAAACTTACTGAGGGAGCACTCGATCCCCTCATCCAGATCATCAATAAAGATACTAAACAAGACCGGCCCCAGAACCGAGCCCTGGGGAACACCGCTTGTGGCCAGCCGCCAGCTGGATTTAATGCCAATATCTATGTATTGAAGTCACTGGTCCAGTTTGGGAAGTATCTTTCCAGTTGTGTGACTTTCAGGGACTCCTAATCCAGCCAGGGTTTCTGTCTCTCAGCACACATCAGCTTTCAAAACTTGGGCAGGCGTGCCATGAAGGGGAAGGAAAACAAGCAGCAGAGCTACCTACAAAATCTACTTATTGTGTGGGTTTCTGAGACCTAAAACGTGTATAGTATTTTGAAGAAACTATACATACACATATATACACATGTATAACTTTCTAACACTGGTATAGAGGAAAGGTGAACAAATGCCCCCAGACTCAAACCTATTCTCAATATGCACTGGGTGCGGTCTTTTGGAAGCTTTGGATCCAGGGGAAAGGGGAAAGAGGTGGCAACGCTGGCCTCCACCCAAATCCCACCCACAGAAGTGACTAGATAGCAATGTATGCATTTCGTACCAAATTGTGCAGAGTGGTGTAAGGATTTGGAGCAGACTCTGAGCCCAACAGAAAGATCTTGGAGACAGACTTGGCAGACAAGTGGCTGTGGCAGGAAATGTGTGGATGCAGGCACTCTGGTGGGAGGCTGTTCTCTTCACTCTTGGCAGGTGCTGTCTGACCCCAGACCATCAGCAGAAGTTTTCAGTGCCCCTTTGCACCTGACGGGGCAATACCTCCTGGAAGGCAGAGGAAGGGCCTCTTTTGCAGGATCACTGGTATTTTCCCATGTTGGTCATGCTCTTTTTATTTTTTTTCCTTCTAGTTTGCTGGGCTCCCAGGAGATGATATGGCCAAGGATGTATCTTTAAAGAGCAAGTTTGGGCAGACAGGGCACACGGTGAAAATCTAAGGCTTATTATTACCATTGCTGTGATGTGTAGGCATATATGCCAGCAGGACACCCTAAGGTATTCATAGCTTTAAATAACAGGGGAAAAAATGTAATATACATATATTAAGACAGCTGGACCTTATGCGAATCAGCCTCATCAGACATAAGCTGCATGTAAATTAATCTACAGATAATAGGTAACCTCAACATTATCAAGCTACAGGTGAAATCTAGCTATCAACTAACAAATTACTCATTATGTGGGTAATCATCTGAATTACCTGAACTTCCAAAGGCACTCCAAACCTTTGTCCCTGAACTGCTTCTTTTCACATGCATATTTAAGTATTGCTTTTGAATGAAACTAGGGGCTGAAGAGTAAAAAGTCAAGCCCCTGACTTCAGACCGTGTCCTGTTTCTCTGATCAGGGAGCTATGGCATTACGGAGACCTGGTACAAGACTTGCATTACATTTAATTTGGAGAGGTAAAGAGTTCTGAACACTGCACAGAGCCTTAATCCTCATGTGCACCCACAGGCAAAATACTCTGTGGGTAGATAAAAGCAAACTGTCTTATGTAATTCCTTGCCTACATGACGTTCTCGCAGCACTCTTTATGAGCAAAAGTAACATTTTTTTACTCCTGTGTTTGCCTGCTACACCCTAAATTCGCTCCTGTCTATTCTTCCCAGCTGGCGTTAACTGGTTTTGAGCTCTGAATTTCTGTCCACCCAGGGCAGCACTCGGCTCACCAAGCATATTTCACCTGTGCTTTTGGCAAGATACAATTCTAAGCTGGTGTCTGACAGAGCGCATCAGCATATTAACACATGAACCCTGCTCGCACTATGGCGTGATTTCTAGCCTCTGTCTCGCAGCCAGTTTGGGGAGTCTGTTGTTCCAGATAAAAGGTGCTGCTCTTCAGAGGGATTACGCGGAGGCGAAGGGAGCAGCTCTCCAGACTAAAATTGCAGAGCTGCACACAGGGCATTTTTTCAAAGCTGTGCAAAGGATTTAGGAATCTAGATCCTGCTAAAAGACAAAGACTGAGTTGCACTCAGTTATCAAATGATACTCTTCTACATATTAGCAACATTCTGATTCTAATTAATTCCACACCTTTAAACACCACTACAAATGTTTCAAAGCAACATTTTTCATTCCTTTTGTACATTTTATTTTTGCTTAGAGTACATAACATCTTTCCTGTTTATTCCGTAGATTAAATATATTGCAGTGTGACCAAAGGAATCTTTCTGAATGCATTTTATTAAAGACTAGTTCACGCAACTTTTATAGGTCTGTGAGGAACTAGTTCTCCAATACGAATAACTGAAATTCATTTCCAAGAATAAACTTGCTATTACTTCCAATTTCATAATTCTAATACATTTCTCTTATATCAGTTCTAGCCAAGAGAAAGTTCTCCTTCTTTTGAACACTGGGAGTAGGGACTGTAACTCCAGAGACAGGACTTTGTATTCTCCAGGTTGGCTTTAGTGGTATCGGCCAGCAGAGCTAACAGCACCCAAGCAAATACATAAGCTTGTGAGTCCAGGAAGTCTTTTGCTTTTTTCTTTTCTATATTGCATTAATTGGAAAATTACAAATTGTTTTCTTTCCCACCAATGCAAGTGGAAAGAAGGCAGGTGTTAGAGAAAATAAAGGCCTAAAAGGGGAGACACAAGGAATCTGTTAGATGAAACAATGAGTATGAAAAGGTGTAATTACTCCAACACACCAGCTCTTTTCTTATTTTTTCCTGTTTTAATTATTCCCTGTTAAATAACTTCTTTCCTTAACTTGATTTTATCATCTTATCTCTCTTTCTTATTCAGATATTAACGAGTTATTCTGTTTTTATATGAGGAGCAGTACTCTTTCTACCAGTCTGTCTTTATTACATTTCTTTTCTAGTTCAGAAGTCAGTAGGACTGCTAATCCAAGCAATATTCAGAGATGACTGATGACCATTTTATATGAATAATATTTCACTTTTATGAAAAGTTATATACACTACATAATGGACAAATCAAGACAAAAATATGCATGGTATATTAAGAACTCAAATATACGTTTTCAAAATAATATTATGTGACCTGAACATAGGCATCAGGATGACTGAACACAGCCACCTGAGCGTTGCCTATGCCACAGGCCTCCCTTCCTCATCACTACATTTATAGTCACTTCAGAACAGACCATTGTAGTTGTGAACAAAACACATAAAACTAAGCAGCCTAGATGTTGCTCCAGTTTTCTTCAGGGAGCAAGTCATCTTCTGGTAGGGAGACTGTGAAATGCCTAGTAGAAATTTCTGCATATGGGCCTGGGCATATCCAAACTTTCAGGGTAGTGCCTGTTTGAACTGTTGTTCTTAAGGACACTGAGTAAGGAAACTACTCATAGTGGTTAACACCTGGATACCAAACATATTTATGCAGGGTGAAGAATATTTATACATATGCATTTCAAATATATTCCTTGCCATTTCTCTGTGCACATCTGTGCAACATGAGGTTTCTTGTTTGCTCTCAGCAATAGCAGAAATCAGGAGCAACTAAACTGAAGCCGGTGCAGTTACAAGATGCAACTCCTTTCTGGGTCTAAGGCTGCTCATTCAAGAACTGATTTAATGTGGAGCATCGAGCAAAACACTGCGTCAGGACTCTTCACTTATTAAGAGATGCTGGTAGCAACTGGGTTTGTGCAGCTCTTCAAGGCCTCAAAACTACATTCTCCTCATTGCTGAACTACTACATAATCTTTGCACAATTTCCGAATCCTCTGGCAGAGACATAAACAGCTCTTATTTCTCGCTGTAACCAAGTCCCTAATCAGACTACCCTTTCATTTGGAGGATGAAAATTAGGCTGCTTATGCAATGCCCATATTCAAATTTTTTTTTTTATTTAAGTGTGATTAGTATTTATGTAAGTCCGAATATGAATGAGATTATTAATCTGTGCCAAAGTTCAGTTGATGATGTGCAGGTATATGTCTGCATATAGTGCCTATCAACTCTGTTTGTCTCATCTGCACACAGAAGAATGATAAAACATATAATATAGTATCACTCTAACATATATATTTTTTGTGCACATGCACCTTATGCCGGCTCCTTCAAACAAGGTAAAACAGGCAAATCCTTTAAAGACAGTCAAACAGATCCCACATTTAACAATTCTAAATAGATTTGTAAAAATATAGTAGCAAGAATAAGGAGAAAAAATCTAAATTAAAAAGCAGTAGAGCACTCTGAGTATGAACTGTGGGAGATCAGAAGGCTCTAGTGATGAAGTTAATGAAAAACTTCTGAAGTTTATCACAAGCTAAAGTGATAAATAGGAAGGTTTGATGTAGAAAATAGATATGTTTCTGGACCTGGGGCAATATTTAGGTGTAAAAGACAGCACCTATGACTTATCCCTAGTTGTCATTAGAAGACGACAGGGACAACACCCTGGATTAAAAAAACAAGCAAACTGTCAGGAAAAAAGATGGTGAGAAGGTCAGAGAGGAACAGAAGAATAAGCAGAGACAGGCTGGGAAAGAACAGAGACAGAGCCAGATTTTGGAGAGATCAGGTGAATTAGCCGGTGAAGGTGACACAGGATGCGGTGATACGGTCTTGTCTCCTGCAACAAGACAATAGTCTTGCCATAGCAGTCTGAAAACCTAGACAGTGTTCAAGTAGGCAGATGAATTAATAATGAAGCTTTTAATCAGGAAGTAGCCAAAAGATACACATTGCCTTAGAGCTCAGTGTAGAAACGTTCAGCCCTTCTTTAGTGTAAGGTTCTTGTGGCCAACTGGGAGACAGCATTCCTATTTTTTGGCTACTTTTAAGGATAGATATAAATTAAAGGCCCTTTCTATTGCAAAGACAGCTTATAAATTCTCATTTGTATTTGTACTATGGTCTACTCATTCCTGAGTAGACCATAATACTCCTTTTGGGAATCTGATCCAGAGCTTCACAGATCTGCTGGTCTGAAATCCTATTCCCATGTCCAGTTACTTCTTGTGCCAGTATTGCCCTCTAGCTTAAATAGCTCTTCTCCTGCTGCACGTGTGTCCTGGTTTGAGTTGTGATAGAGTTAATTTTCTTCACAGAAGCTAGTGTGAGGCTGTGTTTTGGATGTGGGATGAGAAAATGTTGATACCATCCTGATGTTTTGGGTTGCTGCTAAGCAGTCAAGGACTGTCCGGCTTCTCATGCTGGCCGGCCAGCAAGAAGGCTGGGGGTGCACAAGAAGCTGTGAGAGGACACAGCCCGTACAGCTGAGCCAAACTGGCCAAAAAGATATTCCATACCATATGACATCATGCTCAGCAAATAAAGCTGGGACGAAGAAGAAGGAGGGGGAGACGGAATGTTCAGAGTTATGGCATCTGTCTTCCCAAGTAACCATTACATGTGATGGAGCCCTGCTTCCCTGGGGATGGCTGAACACCTGCCTGCCCATGGGGAGTGGTGAATGAATTCCTTGTTTTGTTTTGCTTTGCTTGCGTGCGCGGCTTTTGCTTTACCTATTAAACTGTCTTTGTCTCAACCCACAAGTTTTCTCACTTTTACCCTTCCAATTCTCTCCCCTGTCCCACCACAGGGGAGTGAGCGAGCAGCTGCGTGGGGCTTAGTTGCCAGATGGGGTTAAACCACGACAATGTCTGTGTATCTATATTCCAACATATACACCAAAGCAAATACAAATGCTAAGTACCAGCCATTGTGCAAGCACAAGTCTTCTCGGGTTCCAGGTAGGGATGTCAGAACCGTGACCACCATTTCTTCTTCTTCGAGTTAAGTGTGTCAGTAAGGGGGCCTATGGCGCACAGTTTCAAAGATGTGAGAAATCAAGGCCTTTGAGACCATATCTGAAAGCTGATCTGTTCCTCAGGAGCTGATGCACTCAACAGTTTCTCTGATACACAACCTGCAACAGTAGAAGGCAGGGCACTTTCAGCAAGAAGGTGTTGTTAATTCAGAATTGCTTTGCTAGCTTGGTTCGTTAACCTCTAAATCATACCACAAAACCCTTTTGTTCTTCTTGGCTTTCTCTTGGTTGAAGGATGAATGAATGGGAGATTGAGAGAGAGATCTAAATTTCAAGGAGGATCTGGGCAGAATTTCCTTCTGATTCGTAATGGCGTTTTACTGCTACCACTCATGCAGTCAGAGCTCTGGAAGGAGACTTCTTAATTAAATACAAGAAATAAACCTCCCTAATGAGACTAAGTCAACTACAGGAATGAGACCCAGCACACGTGTCGCACGAGGGGGATTGTTATGGAGTCCATCAAATGCACAAGAAACGTGTCCACAAAGCTGCACCGCACAAGTATACAATTAGCAATGCTTTAAAATCAGCTGTTGTTGAAAGAAACATATTTTCTCCCACTTTGCAACGTAATGCAGTTAACTGATTTTTTAAGGACCTTTCAATGTAACAAAGAGCTCACTCATTGAACACAGCATCAAAGAAAGATCAAATCCCAGATGTGGAAATTCTACAGCTCAGAAACAGTGAAACATAATAAACACAGGAAGATCTCAGGAACATCTTAGAGGGTAGGTGCAGTACCAGGAAACACAGCACCGACATTCCTGCATATATTGCAGACGGATCTATTTTATCTTCTCAGCATCCGTCACTGTCTGGTGTATCCAATACTATATTTTACCATATGTTATGTGCCACAACACAACCTGATAGGGTCCTTTTACAGAAGAAAAAAACCCAACAAAATTAATAAGGAAAAAGGTTCAGATGTGAAAAATACAATTGGACTTGTTTTCACACATCAGAGCCAAAACCAAGCCAAATACTAACACATGTGTTTAAATCCAGTAGAAGCCAGGGACTAAATAATAGCAGAAATAATCAAGCGAATGTGTGTGAAACCATTTTATTTTGTGTACACAACTGCACAGACAGTGGTCACGTACGTAAGTCCTCTCTTTAAAAATAAGTCCTTCATTTGTGTGGCTATTTGTATTACATGTTTTACTTATTCAGATTAATCCTACAGTTTTATGTCCTTTTTCTATTGTTTGCTGGCCATTACACCTTCATGCTATTTTTTAATATATTTTAAGGATTAGAATATTCTTTTGTTAATCTAATAATCACTGTAGGTTTTTAATTCTCTTTTTATAACCTTCTATTCACTTTTTTTTCATAAATAAATATACTTCCCCTGAAAAGTACAAGATTGGCAGCACTTTCAATTCAATATTCAGCCCACATTCTATTAAGCCTGGGTGCCTCATGTGTGTTCTGGAGGGTACACCTCCAGGAGCAAGAGGCTAATTTATTCTTCATGCTTATTCAGTCCTTGGCCTTTCTACTGATACTTCCAACAAGGATGCCAATTAGCGCTAATTAAGGTAGTGGTTTTTGTGATGTGGAAGCCTTTACTAGAAACTGGACTGACATCATCTGCTCTTTTCACAAAAGACATGAAACAGCTGTCAAATGATAACTCCTAGTGGCACTCTCATCCAGAGAAAGCCTGGACTCGATTTGGACATGGACAGACACTTTCAGAAAGTCTGTAGTTTGGCTTCAGCTTATGGAATGTGATTTTGTAATCAAAATATCTGCCTTTCTTTAAAAAAATTGAAAATTTGAGAGAGCTGTCTATGGATTGCACACCGTTGTGGTTATAAAAGACTACAGAAAATGTATAAACCTGTATCAATCACATAGATTTTTAAAGCACTACCTATAGAATTGTATTAGTCTTATCCTCACTGAATTAAATAAAAGTTTTCCATGTAAATGAAAGAGTCAAGCCTCTTGGTCAGTAAAATTATGCAAGAAACTGCAGAAGGCAAACTTTTTTTCTCTTCAGGGGAAAAAGCAGTCCCCATGCATGTATGCATGTGTTCAGATTCTGATGCTTGATTTCTTTTTCAAATAGCAAATGTAGAGAAACAAAACTTCACACAACTTTTTTACATAAACACATGTATATCTACCTACCTACCAACCCCCCCTCCCCAATCAAAACAGCTTCAGGAAGGTCTAAGAAGTTTGTGAATGCATATTTCAACAGCTGAGCTCTAATTTGATTTGTGTGATAAAGGGGGTAGCATCTTTAATTAACTCCACTTAACCAAATTTGTTAGTTCTTAACCTCACTCAGCCCATAAGAACTAGACTTAAATAGTATCAAACTGAATGCGGACAAAACTAACCCATAAACACAACTCATTTTTAATTTTAATCATGTTTTCTGTGCTGTATTTCTTTCTCCTTTGCTGTCATAAATTTTCTCCAGCCAAACTTGCTTCTTCCCCTCACACTCTTAACCCAAAGGGCAACATTACCATGTGTGTTAAAGCACAGAATGTATCCTTGAACTTCCACTCTGAAAACACAACCTGTATTTCCAATTGCCTGCAGTCCACATTATAACCGTCCCACAGTGTCAGTTCTTTTAGTTTGTTAACGTGTATGTATTGTTAACATTGCTCTTCAGCACAAATAACCGATCTACTATTTCTGATACATTACTTTCAGAAATGTGAAATTGCAAGCTTTGGTAATATGACTGTGTGGTGGGTGAACCTTGGCCAGTTGCCAGACACCCATCCAGCAGCTCTCTCAACCCCCCCTCCTCAAAACGATGGGGGAGATGAAAAGGCTTATGGGTCAAGATAACGACATTGAGATCACTTACCAATTACTGTCAAGGGCAAAACAGACTTGATTTTGGGAAAATTAATTTAATTTCTTGCCAATTAAAGATAGAGTTGGATGGTGAGAAACAAAGACAAAAACTAAAATACGTTCCCTTTACCTCCCTCTTCCTCTGAGGCTCAACTTCACTCCTTCATTTCCTACTCCTCTACCTCCTGCCTCCCACACCCGGAGCAGCATAGAGGGATGGGGAATGGGGGGGTTGGGGTCAATCCATGACAGCTCCTCTCTGTCACTCCTTTCTCCTCACAATTCTCCCCTGCACCACTGTGGGTCCTTCCATGGGCTGCAGTCCTTCAGGATAAACCTGCTCCTGCGTGGGCTCTCTACAGGCCACAGATCTTTCAGGAAATATCCATCTGCTCCGGCATGGGATCCTCCACAGGCTGCAGTGTGGACATCTGCTCTGGCGTGGTCCTTTCCATGGGCTTCAGGGAAACACCTGCGCCGCCATCATCTCCTCCGTGGGCTGCAAAGAAGTATCTGCCCTGGAACTTGGAAGTACCTCCTTCCCCTCCTCTTCCTCCTGGGCCCTTGGTGTTCAAAAGGTTGTTTCTCACACTTTTTTTCCCCTCACTCCTTTCTGCCTCTGCAGCACTTTTGCCGTTTCTTATATTATCACAGAGGTGCCACCATCTTGGCTGATGGGCTCAGCTGTGTCCTGCAGTGGGTCCATTGTGGAGCCATCTGGAACTGACTGTGGTCTGGCACCGAAGATCCTGAATGCCTCCCACAAAGGCCACCCCTGCAGCCCCTCATCAACACCTTGCCACCTCCACTCAATACACATTGCTGAAGATGTTGATTGTCTCTTTTATAGGCTTAACTGAGAGATACCTGACATTGGCCCCATTATGCAGATTTGCCTTCTCTTTAGAAAGGAAGACCTAAGTCATATTTACCTCCCAGCAGAGACCATAACACTTGGCATAATTGCCTGAGACAACTGTGAGCCTCTATCACCATCATAACAAAACCTAGCTGAGTAACATTATGGTCTTTACTTAAAAGAATTGTTCCTTTTTTGATAACAAAGACCTCAATAACAATAAAGCTGTTAAAGTCTATACAGAATTTGATTTTTCTCCTTCTTATTTGCTGTCTTTTAACACATCTTCCTCACTGTGTCTTTTATACAGAGAAAAAGTTACACCAACATAACTGCTAAAAACTACGTCAGCCTCTGCAATACTCCTACAGTAGCATCTGTGAGCTCAGGGCAAAAAAGATTAAACATTGTATTCTGGCCTTCTTAACAAAATATATTCTGTAAGCAAAAAAGACATGTTAGAATTGCTAAGGCTTGCAGTACTCCAGTGGAGCTTCTAACACATTATTTGCATTTCTTAAATAATAAAAACAATGTTTGCTGTGACATGTGAAGTGTTCTACACTTCTGCCAAATAAACTTGACTCTTGCTTAATGTTACTTCATTTGAATTAGACCGATGTGTTAACTTGTTACTTCACGCACTTGTTTGTCTTTTAACCATAGATTAAATGAATAATCACATAAAACTAGTCAGTTCCCTATAAAAACTATAAGGTTCCCAACATAAACAGTGCTTACTACTATAGTAGGCACTGTTACGCAGGTTGGGAGGGGTAGGAGAAATTAAAACAAGTGATGTTTACGTTAAGTTTCCAGTAATTATTACCTTTCTCATTCACTCAATGTTGTAACTTCATCTAGACAGCTTTGTGACATCCTCACAAATATTTTTACATTAAAACGACAACCCAGATGAGGCCACACTCAGGAAACAATCCCTGGGGTGGAAAAGGGGGTCGCAGCATGGACTTAACCATCTGCCAAAGTGGATATACAGTGTCTACAGTTAGCTAAGTTATTCACTGCAAATATACTCTGTGTGGAAAATAGCCTTTTTCTTCTGCCATGTAAACTGACCTTGACCCTACCAACAGTGTTCAGTATTCCTAAATCTTATCACAGAGATTCTTAACAACAATTTTATCCCTGGATTGGTCTTGAAATGTACACTGCAAGCAATAAGCAGCTGAGAGTGGTCACTTAGCAGCAGCATCTCAGCGCCCTGACGAGAGAAGGAACAGAACCGATACTATATGGGTATGGCCATCAGCCATCTGACAGTAGTAATGAGAATATGGTACAAAGGAAGTCCACCAGCAATGCATATGTTAAATCTGTTCACAAGATACATTTGTTGAATAGTTTTGAACAGCTAAAAAATTGAGAAAAATCTGTTCATACACAATTCACGAAGAGGGAACAAGGACAAATTTGCCAAGCAAATTGTTTGCTATGCATAGATATCCCAGCTGTCCTCATTATCTTATTTATCCTGTTTAAATCTCCCTTGCACTCCTACCTTCTTGTCTAGTTTACCCAATGTCATCCCTTCCTTTATCATGCCATGTTTTCTCAAAGGCACGGTCACATCTCTGTCTGAAAAACTTGTTCTTTCACTGACGCTTCTTTTAGTTCGCATTTTTTCTTTCAGATAGTTTGGAATAAAATCACAAAACTGTTAAACATATAATAAAAGCTCACAGAAATCTTCTCATTGAATGTGTGACATTAAGTAGCAAGTGCCAGTAAAATGGCTGCTACCTCTGCAGACAGATACAGCGATTCTGATTTTAAAGGCACAGAAGCTAAAGGTACCCGAATCTCCCACCAGATACAAGGAAGCTAAAGGAAGAAGGATAGGCCACTAAAAGGAAGAAGGACAGGCAAGTGTCAACAACTGTGCCAACCCTGCCACAGTCTTCCTGTATGACTTTGCCAAAAGCCACATAGGTTCCTCTCGCTAATGTACGATAAAAACACATGCCTGTCTAGAAGGATTGTTGTGAAGATAAACACATTAAAAGACTTCCAGATGCATAGGAACCATAGTAATGGGGATTACATTGAATATAAATAGATCACATGTGAGAAGGCATATGTGCATGGATGTGCACACATACAGGGTAAATGAGAAAGGGAGAATGCTTTGAAAATTGACATTCTGGCATCCTTCACATGTTGTAAGAGAAGTCTAGTTATGTTGGCAAATTAGGACATTTGTCCCACCTGGAGGCATCTGTCCCATGGAGTAAGCAATATGACTGACCAATAGTTAGGTGTACTGTTCAAACTTCATATGGACTCACAGCAACATCCATGTTATATAAAACCATACAGCCTTTTTTCTACTTCTTTCTAGTATTGATATGGTTCTGATACAATTATATTTTGAAAAGGGAGAAACAGCAATAGTGTGTGGGAGTCAGACAACGTTAAAACAAGGAGAGCAGCAGGGGACAGAAGTCAGCAGAGACAGATCATGCAGGCTGCTCACCCCGCTGGGACTGGAATTGCTGCAAACACTAGAGCCAGAATACAGGGCTTCACTAATTCTCAGTGTATGAATAGTAAAATGCTTTCAATTTGAAGTGACATTTACATGCAATTTAGTTGCATCGGTTCCAGTCTTGCTCTTTTTTTGTAGCCAGTCAGCTTTATTGTTAAAGAAATGTTAGGGCACGAACACATAGAGCGAAGTGCATGTGTAACTTGTAAACAAGCCCTCTGGACCACCTCAAAATGCATCAAACAGCCCCTGGTGAAACATAAGCAAATAGCATTGCTCTGGATTAACAGCACAGGGCTGGATAAGAAAAGAAATCACCTGCTACATCTTAGCTGCTCAGTTTCTTAAGAGAGGGATAAACATTTTGCACACTAAATGATACCAACAGCTTGAAAATTACACTTCTGTTAAAAAATTTTATAATCACTGTATTACAAGGAGCCCATAAAATTACTGTGACTATAAAAAAACCCTAACAAAATATTTCTTTCACTTATTTTCAGATTTCTTACTTACAACGCATGACAGAATTTAGTGGACAGCCAGTCCAAGTCTATTAAGGTAAAGACAGTGAGTCTTAAATCTTTCAAAGACTGAAATACTCAACTTGAAGATCATTAATTCTCTCTGTTCAGTGGGCCTATTAATATTTTTCAGGTTAAGCACATGCTAAAACACTCTACCAGGACATTAGATGTTTGGGTTTTTTTCCTTTGGCAACTACATTTGGCAACTTTTAAGTCTTTCAAATGTCAAATAAAGGTAAACAGAAAAGCAGTAATAAACACATTTTAAAGACTGAATCCCAAAGAATAAAGAAAACTACATTAAATGCAAATGAGATTATCTTTCAAACAATATTTAAAGATTTCTTTCCTTCTTTTACTTACTTGACAAATCCTATTTCCATACACAGTAGATATGTCGTGTGTGTGGATGCTTGTGAAGACATCAAGTATCAGAGGTTAAACTTTGACTGCATGTCTTGAAAATTAACTTAAGTTAATGGCATATTTGTTATTTGACATTTGTGTAGGTTAACTCACTGCAGCCTCAACCCCAAACTTACGGTTAGTTACTATTTTCTTTGCAGTCTACCAAGTATATCATGGATCACTGCTCTTCCAAATGATTACTGCTTACTTGTAGTCATGTCCTCTACTGTCTGTCTGCCAGTCTCAAACTCCCTCTGCCTCCTCAGTTGCTTTGCCCAATCTAATCAGGTCACTTATAAGAATGTATGAAATAGCATAGGTGTCTTCTCTCTCTGGTCTCTCAGGACCAGTGAGAATGATCTTTTGTACCCAAAAAAGTCCTCTAGAGGCCACTGTCCGCCCTATCATCCATACCCAAGAGGTCAAATGCTTTCCCTCACAGCACTTCACAAACCTCCAGGAACGTTCCTCCCTCCCAGCTCCCTTAGAACTTCGTACTCACTGTGGTCTCCTACTGTGTGACCACCCCAGTGACCTGCTGCCTGACACGAAAATATATGTAAACTTTTACATTCACTGTATATTCTTGCTTTCTACCAATACTGTTTATCTGTAGTAAGTTTAACATAAGCTCTCATTTTTTATGACAATCTTATTTATAGCAATACTATGAAATAATCAAGTTAACAAATAAATTTTCTGTTCATCAGAGGCAATTTATTCAATATCTACAAGGGCATTCTGCCTTTATTGACTGCATATTTGTATGCACGAATGTGATGCTCAACGTAATTGTGAAAAAGGACTAAAGCTAATTACAAGGTCTTTCCATTACTCCCAATGAACCAAAACAAAAATACTGGGCCAAGCAAGGAGCTGTACATTATTAGCATCAAAGCTGCCAAAAGGTTTCAATAACATTATAACTCAAAATAACTGGTATATCATGTAGTCTAAGGTCAGGCTTATCATTGTGCCCTCAATGGTATCAGACAGATGATATCAGATAGGTGATAGTATTTCAACCTTATAAACTACTTTGTGTCACAGGAAAACACAAAGGGTATACCTTTGCTACAAATAAGCAATGCGTTCAGAAATGGCAAGAAACTGTTCAGCCAGAACGCACCAAGATGATTCAGCAAGTGAAACATGCCCCATACTGCAGAGAAATCCTCCAAACCTCCACCACTGAAGACTCTATTAATGGCACTGGGAAAATTCCTCTCTGATCACTTACTTGGCAATCAGTTTGACCTTGAGACTGTAAGCAAGATACAACGGGCCTTAGAAAGAAAAAATCATGTATGAACATTGCTCTGTCCTGTTCAGCATCTTGTCTTTAATTGTGCCCAATCATGGATACCTCAGGGATATTTCAGAAAACATTTGTCTTAATTAAAAAAACCCAAACAACCGACAATACCATACAAATGGCTACCTAATTACACTAAGACTTGAAGCATGATATTGCAGAGTCACAATAACTTGAGCACATGGGATGTAATGCTGACATCCAGGTCTTATCCATGAAAAACATGAACAAAAACATTTCAGTTTCCCACTTGACACACTAGTCCATTATTATCTTTCACATTTCACACAAGCCACAGCATACATGTGTATATATGCACATGCAAGAGAATATATTCTGAAATTATTATCTAAAGACTTACTCTTTCAGCTGCTCCTCTCCTAGGCAGTCTCCAATCCTGTAGGAATAGCCATTCTATATAGATGTGTTAACCTGCTTTTTATTAGATTCAAGTGCATTTTGCTCTATGGTCACACTGACACCAGGTGATTCTGTTCTTTCTGCAGCAGTAACACATCCTCTGCATTAATTACTAAACTGCTTTGAACTTTTTATCAAGAAAATGGTTACTTACAACCATTTTAGACTAGGTATTAGGAAAAATTTCTTTATGGAGAGAGTGGTCAAGCATTGGAACAGCCTGCCCAGGGAGGTGGTGGAGGCACCATCACTGGAAGTGTTCAAAAAATGTGTAGACGTGGCACTTCAGGATATGGCTTAGCGGGCATGGTGGTGTTGGGTTGATGGTTGGACTTGATGATCTTGAAGGTCTTTTCCAACCTTAATGATTCTGTGATTCTATGGTTACTTATAGCCGTGTAAGAAGCTGGTATAAACATTAAAACATGACAGGTGAAGCATGTATCCCTTGCCTCCTCTTCCTTTCAACAGGTTATCATTCTTGGTGTATTTAATCTGTAATAAAGAAACGTAACCAGGCCTTGACCAGAAATACGTAGAAGTTACCGATTCGGATCAGTGTATCTTAAATGAGATCCAGAGTGAGGTGCATCATTTTGGCTACAGGTCATCTAATATAAAGTATCTACTAATATTTTAAAAATACTCTTAGGGATTTTGCCATGTCCAGAAATTGTCCTCCAAATTAAATCACCATGCATACAAAATGCTTTTTTTCTTTAGTCTACAGACAGATATTACGAGATAATTTTATCAGTACTATATCTAGATTTCTCCATCATCAATGTAGGTCTTAGATACATGTGATAGATCATAGAGGATGCTTGAGAAAGTCTTTGATTATTGACCATTACAAGCCCTTGAAAGATTATGGGTTTAAAATCTATATAGTCACATGCATGAACAAGTTGCTCTGAAAGAAGTTAACTTGATCCACTGTAATTGCATGAATGTGAAGTTTTATTTTATGACAAATGTAAATTAAGATAATTCATTCCCTACTGAACAGGCTGAGTCCTCAGTGAAGTAGCTAAACTACCTGTATTAACCTCATAGTTGCCAGAGGAATGAAGAACACACAAACAAATAAGGAAGTCTATAAAAAAAATCCTGAAAATTTCCTTTGATGGCTCCTTCATTGGCAGTTGAACTGTTTGGACACTTCTCTTTCTTTGAAAACACTAAGCAATATGGAAGAGAAGAAGAAGCATCTGCTTCCAATACAAAGTTATCTTGCTGCTAAAATTATAAAGATCAGGCCCAGATTCAGATTTACTCAACTGAGAAGAAAGGAAGAGGAAAAATAAGTGGCCTGTGGTTTCCCAGTTGCTACTGCCTGGAGTTCTGCATGTGCTCTTACTCACCTGATGCATTGCGAGCTAAATGGTTACGTCACTCACCTACTCGCATATATTAGCATTGGATCAGCATTCATACTGATGTTTATCACTTAAAAAGAAAAAGAAAAGACCTTGGAAGACCTTGACATTTGAGTAGTACAGTAGTTGGCATCTCCTCCTACATTTTTGCTTCTTCCAAGGAAGACAAAACAGTTTGATGCATTCAGATGAGTAGTTGAGGAAGGTAAATTGCCCCAGATCACTCTACAGAACATCACTACCTAGCTGATAAAAGGCCACAGAAACTAGAAGAACTCACTACAGCATTCAAAGTGACAAATTCACTGAAAATATAGACTCATATATGCATCCTGCTCCAAAAAGTATAAACATATGAAAGACTAAGCACAACATAAATTCTGAGTTCATAAATTAAATGGAACCAACCCTTTATCCATTAAATAGCCATTTCATAGTATCTTGCATCTTCAGTAGAACATGACAACTCAGGAAAGCCAGTGAAAAGTACCCAGCTGGACTTGCTGAGCTCAAAGCATAAAGAATTAAGTAAGGATCTGTGTTGTGTACTACACATGAGACCAGACCTAGGACTTCACAGTCCCCTCCTCGCCTTAAAATCTCTGAACTATAGCAAATGGTTGAAGACTTGTGGGTAATTTCTATTTCGGGTGTAAAGAATTCAGGTGAAGATCTGCACTTTGAAGTAAGCATTCCTGGAAGCAAAGTTCAGAGATGGCATATCCTTTGGATAACCAGCCATAAGCCTTCCTCTTCCCCTTGAAAATAGGGAAATTTGTTTTCAGACTTACTGTGTTAGATGTGGATCACTGGGGGATAGCAGTGAACAAGGCATAGATTTTACCATCCCACAAGAATGAAGAATTAATCCCTTTGGCTGAATGATGGTCTTGGAAACAATTAAGGGAATTCTGTCACCATCAGACAGTACAAAAAGACAGCTTTTACACTCAGTGAAAGAAGGGAACCAATGAGACAAGAAGAGACTTTGCAAGACAACTGAGGCCAGCAGCCTCTCACTACAAAACTGTCAAATTCTACCCCATGCAGGATTATACTAAATAAAATATTCATTGAGCCTATTGCAGCCTCCTGCCAAGTGTAATAGCCTTTGCTGGGCCCTTGGTGGAAAACACAAGAACTAGAATCCCAAGAGACGTGCTAGAAAGCTACATTCAAGAAGTCTGCTCTGGACTGTGTTCTCACCACCCTACCTGAGACTTATGGGAAGCTTTCTGTGAGAACACAGGTCTCTGCAAAGATTTAGAATTTGGACTTCCCAAATTAGTCCTACCAGTAGCGCTGCTTTCAGATAGAAAATTACTTTGCATTCAGAGCTGCCCTTTGCTACCAGAGCTGACTGTTGCCTCCTTCTTCACCACTTTTTTTAAAGCAAGCTTTAGTTCAGCATGTCTGAGGACAGAAAGCTTTATATTGAGGTGCAAGAGCATGTTCTTGCAGGCTCTGAAATCTATGCGGTGCAGCATTTTAACGGATTGGTGTTTCAACTCTAAGCATTTGGTCCCTGTCCAGTTTGGGATAAAAGACATAAATGAATGTAAAGATCTTACTCATAGTCCTTGCCTTTATCTGTCACAGAAGCACTACTCAGTTTGCAGCAAAATTATAGCTGCTATTCAACAGTGGCATAGTAGGGGAGCTGCCTTGCCAGTACTACAGTGCATGAGCAGTACTGGTTGAGAGATCGCACACTCCCACCTGCACTATACTTAGTTCTAGCCAACACTAATCATTTCCAAGAGACATCTACTAAGGTGCATTTCCTCTCAAAATACTGACTAATGGTGAATATCAATACAGCAAACGGATAGGGTATATGACTTGGATATACCTGTTTCACATAATGGAAGGATTTAACTTTAAGGAATTTGTGACCTAAAAAATGTTCACTGCAATTAATGATTAATTAATTACAAAAGTGCAGGCATTTGTTCCAATTACAGTTGTTATCCTTTTTGTTGTGCTAAAGC
This sequence comes from Phaethon aethereus, assembly GCF_964289735.1. Lineage (NCBI taxonomy): Eukaryota > Metazoa > Chordata > Aves > Phaethontiformes > Phaethontidae > Phaethon > Phaethon aethereus. Next base: position 21,020,457 of record NC_138576.1, on the reverse strand, counting down.
AAAGCACTGGGCTTCCTGGTGTGGGCTTTTTTTGTTTTTTTAATGGGAGCCAAACAAATCATTCACTGTTTAAAGCTGGTTTCTCTTCTGGAGCCCTTCTCACACATTTTCAGTGCCCCTTGACCTCAGGCATCTGTCACAGCAACACCTCTGCTCATAGAGGGGGAGAAGGTGAAGGGCTTCATCAGAAGCAGATGCCAAAACTTTGCATGGGCTGGGGCAGAGTGATCATCAACTCTCAGCTGTGGTACAACCCAACTGCTGTCCTGGAATCTTCTCTAGCCCCAGGAGGTTCAAGGACAACATGCTGCTCAGAAGCTGAAGCCCTGACTCTGCTGATCGGTCTGTCTCCCGCACTGCAGAAAGCGCTGATGGGAAGTCAATCACACAACCTCCAAGGGCCAGATTTTACCCTCAGTTATCCTTATGTCAGCTCTGTAACAGCTACTGCATTATACAGGGCAGAAACAGGACCTATTTTTTAGACCTATTTTGTATAGCTTCATGTGGTCCTTCATTCAGTCATTTTCAGTTTTCAAACAAGCATCACTGCATAACAGAAACACAACTGAGGAAGGAAAATAGATACGTGGTAAATAATAACGCTTTTCCAACACATGTGTGTGAAAAACCTGATATATAGGTCTTGGAGGTCTTCCCAAGACCTAGTTGCCACTGGATCAGGCCCAAGGGCCCAAAAATGGAAAAACGCAATGGCATCAGAAAAAGAAAGAAACAGGAGAATAGGGGGAAGGGAGGATGTAGGTGCATGTATATGTGAAAGGAAAAGAGCATATGCAAGAAAAAATGTCTAACAGTCTACAAGTTTGTTTATTATATTGAACAAACTTTTCTGTACTGTATGTGTTATTGACTCCTCTATGATTCCTACTGCCCATTTTTATAAAAGATCTCAAAGCACTAATTAAAGTGTTACAAAATCAATTTAGTTCTGTGAGCATCTTGGTCCATTATGAAATATCATTCTAAGTCCTAAGAGAGGCCTCTGTATTTTATTTACCAAAATTCACAGATGGCAATGGGAGTCCTTCAACATTGGTTGGATCTGATACTGATGCTGCAGAAGCTGAACAACTTGCCCAGTGATCCTAACCTGAACTGGTGGGCATCTTCTTTTCAGAATATTTATCATAAATTGGTCAGTAAAATCTTTAAAAGACACTGGACTCTGGTGGTGAAATCCTGGTAGAATTAAAGTCCATAGCACAACTACCTGTGACTTTTCCAGAGTTTCACCTAGAGTTTACTTGCCTAGGTCATGCCTGCCACATTGCTAAAGCCAGAAGCAGCTGAAGAGTACCTGAAGCATAAGGTGAGCTTTCTGGGTGGCACAGCTTTGGATGTCTGAGTGAAGGAACCAGTCATTGGAGAGGGTTTGTAACAGCCAATAAGACACACAGATTTCTCTATTTCTAATGCAATTATCTCGAATATTTAAATATGAATATGCAAATACCTGTACTCTGACTGACTGGGATAAAAATACAAGTATTTCCTTTTCCTGCATTGTTACCCAGCAACAGCTGCAGTCTTAAAATGACAATCAGCCTCCTGAAACCAATCAAAATGCAAAAAATTGCAGAACTGGGGAAAAGAGTTATGAAGCATTTACATATGCAGCATGACAGCAGTTTGATTGTTTGAGGCAACTCAGTTTTGGCATGATTTTGATACAGTGTTGCCTGTAGTGAGCACAACAACCCTATGCAGGAAAGTTCTTGTCACTAATAGACTACTATGCTAAATCACCAATGTAAACGGGCTCATTTATCTGCTAATCGGAGTTTGGCCACAGGATCCGCTATCTCATGTAACAACTTCTTCACTTGTCCTGAAGCTCTTCCTGCCTGTTACAGAAATCCTTCTTTCTTTCACACACTCAGTAGCGTCAACTACCATCTTGTGTTCTGTCTCTCCATACCAGCTCAAACTATTTGCCTCCTCTATTTATCTAAAGAATAAAAGATCAATCTTTAAATAATTACTATCATGTGCAGAGTTTTCCACTCTCTTTGGACATGTAGAGCAGAGACCCAACCAGTAATCAAAATAGGCTAGCAGGCAACGAGCTGTGCCACTACTGCAGACGTGTAGGTGCTGAGATAGGTTTAATTTCTGGATCTCTAAATTCCCATCGCAAATGCTGGATGTAAGAAAATTGTCATCCTTTGCTGCAATTGAAAGCAGCAGCCTGCTTAAAGATCAATCCCCACAGATTCACGGTTCCAGCCCACAGCCCTTGAGTGCAAACTAGGGAAGAGGACATTTATTTCCCATACTTGAGGAACCTCTCCTTAAGTCCTAAATTGGTTGATACCCTAGGCACAACGAAAATACAAACATTAAACAGCCAATAGATCCCAATGACTGTAAGTAGCTCTAGTATTTCTGTGGAGATTGACTCAGGGGGGACCACTGCACCATGCTTACACTTCTCATGTTTTCAGACCACAGCTGCTTGATTCAACTTGTGAGAGAGAAGAGAATCTTCCAATTTTGAATCAAAGAGTTTCAGTTTTCAAAGATTTGTTTATTTGCCAAATATATTAAACAAATAATGGAAGTCAGTCATCCTTCTCTCTAAAATTGTCCATTATGATAGTCCTAGACTATCTACCATGATGCAACTAATTCAGCCAGAAGTGTACAAATTTGCATATATTTTTATTAAGTTTGACTTGTAGTCTCACAGCATTATTTTGCCCTACAACACTTCCTTAGTTCTCAAAGGTGTTTGCTTTCCTAAGAGATTGACCCAAGCCAAAGCTTAAATTCATCAGAGCTTAGACTTTTTTCACTTTACACCTTGATAAATCAGTCAGCACAAAGTTCCACACTGCTGTGACTAGATCATTACCAGTATCTGCAGCAGCTAGCTAGCCTCCACGTTTATTGAAAGGCAGGATCAGCCTCATCCAGCACCCAAATTCTTTAGTTTCACTTCCTTGCATTGCTTTTTCTTTTTGTATTTCTCTGGTTTTCTTTTGCGGCTATGCAGTCACAGGAAACAGGACCTCAGAAGGTCACTTTGCCCATCCCTTTGTCCCAAAGCAAGATCAAGTATGTCAGACTGTATTACCTCATTACTAGAAGTATTTTTTCTGCTTTTTAAGATAAAGCTTTTTTTTCTAGCACTTATGTATAAAAATGAGTAACCACATAGTTTTTCCTAGGGTACAAGAAACAAACAGTGACACTCATTCCAAGAATGAAAACCAACTGTAGCTTATAACTGCAGAGACTGACATATTCCTACACTTTCATTTCAAGAATATTTTTAGCAAAATCATATATTCAGAAATTTTATAATTAACTAGCACTTCTGATGAATTTTCAGCTTGCCACAGAGATCCACACCCATACATTACAAAAATCAAAGATGATTACCACTGAAATTGTCTGGAATGATGAAAGTACACTGAGTCTTCAGTGTGCGGTACACGGTACTTCGAAAAGATGTCCTGGTTTGGAAAAGCTTATCTTCAGCAATCCCTTGCACAGGATCACTTCCATACCTGCACTTGAGGCAAATGGGAATTGTGCCTCACCTACAACTATAATAGTGTATCTTATCTTTCCAACAGTGGGCCCGATTCTTCTCTTGAACATACATGACTGACGATGGAGAGTTCAGCGGTATGGCATCAATATACTAGATGACTATACAATAGCTATAACTAAACACAAACCAATCTCTGCCAGTTTTGACTTTGTAGTTACCAATATAGAGAACACAAAGAGTAATTATGTTGTCTGCTTTTTTAAAACACTGCCCCATAATCGTTTCACTCTGAAATCCACAGTGAGAGACAAGGTTTAAGTTGTATTTCCCACAAGTTAGCCAGATAAGTCAGCACCGTATTCTTCACCCCCAGCTGACCTTGACTCACAATAAAATAGCAGTCTTGTCTCTACAGCATGTCTAACATGCATATGTTATTCTTACTAGTAGCCCAAGTCATGAAACTGAACACCTTGTGCTAAGTGCTGTAAACGCACACAAGAAAAAGATGGTCCCTGTAGAAAAAGCACACCTGCTTTGTCAGTCATAGAGCCTTAAAATGCAGCTTCAAGTGATTCCACATCTCACTATCCCCTATGACTCTGTCTTTATCTCTTCTTGACATTGCTGAGAACAATCTCATTTTGACTATGAGTGCAAAACAGATGTGATCATGTGAAAAATATCAAAACCTTAAAGGTGAGTGAAGATTCTGTAAACTGCTAAATCATATCAAACCTAAGAGTATTTTGAAGTTAGAAATGTGCCTGAAGGCCTGCTATAAAAAGTAGGGCTTTTTGTAAAAGAAGCTCTGTCTCTTTAAAAGGACCTCACAAATTTTTATTTTTAATTTAAACTAGAAATTATTATTTTTTTATTTGTAATTAAAATTTGCAGCGCTAGTCTGTGTTCACACCTGACATTCTGCCAGACCTGCAGTCCTTTCCAAGCTATTTGAGTTCTTCTTGCAACAAGACCTGGATACTTTCAAAAGAGCCAGTAAAATCACTGGACACACATTCAGTCAACCATGGTATCTCCCCATTGGTGTTGAACTGATTCCTACTGTATCTTTTCTAACTTGCAATAGAAACGTGTTTCTATGAATAAAAATATAATTTCCTTTCCCAAATGATTTTTCACAACAGAGAAAGCAGGTAGAGGGTTTTTTAAAAGATATTTTTCAGTTACACTGGCCTTCAGCTTGCATTCTCCTCGTACCCTTCTGACCTGTGCAAATTCCCTTTCACCACCTGATCCAACAGAAGAGTTGATTCTTGGCTTTAGGGATATTTCTATTCCCAGTGACATTTGGAGATGCCAGGAATAAAATTACCTGTATATGGCAATATCAGGTGAAGTCAGTATAGCTATAGCAGCATACTCTAACACCACATTTAAATAGTTAGAGAACCTGATTTAAATACACTCCTTTTTTTTCTCACAACCTCTCACGTGCTTCCACAAGACTTTCATGCTCTTGTGTAGACTGAACTTCGGACTTTATTACGGTTCTATCCTGATTTGAACACCTTTGAGAAGAGGATTGGACTGGACCTCCAGATATCCTTTCCAATACAATTTTTCTACAATCTTGTAAATTATATGCAATATGGTCTCTGTATCAAAATAAGCTCTTGGATGAGCTGTTGTACCTCCTTGTTGTACAAGGACTAGCTGTCACAAATATTATTTTCTTTTTGTCATCAATTAAAACACTGTTGCTTCTACACTAATTTTTAGATCAGCATACACAGTTTTAACACTTCATTAAGGCATATTAGGTACAAATGTTTTATGTCACTTCATCGTAACAAGCTATCTCAGGCACTTAATAATCAACTTGGTCTCAAAAAAGCCAACTTGCAAAACACACAACAGGAGGGAAACATGAATTATGCTTTATTCAACCAACTGGATTGCCTAGCTTCTCAGCCTCATAAAGCAAAACAACTGAGGATCTTCTCAACCACCCTGCACCTTCTACAGCTATTCCAGCACAAGGTGAGTGATTAAAGCCAGCTCAGGTATATTTGCACACCCTACACCCATACTCTACCATTTTGATGGAGACATACTCTTACTGGGTTATTGACATGTAAGTGGATGACAGAAAAGAGAGAAAACTCTTCGAGTGGAATGAGAATGGAATCACACCCCTCCACCCAGTTCACCGGGCAAAGGCTAGTAAAGACCCGTCTAACACCTTTACTCCTGTTATTCTTTTTCAGATTACTTCTCAGGTGGTACCATCAAACTGAAATCCCTTCAAGCAGTAGCATCTGTCACAGGTATAAAAAACATTGTACTATTTACCACCATCAAGGGGAGCCTGCTCTTATTTTCCTTCCTCTCTTTCTTTTCCTTGCTGGCCCACAGTAACAGTTTAAAAAAAAAAGCGTCTGAAATTAGTGAGTAGTCTGGGTTAGAAATGCTAGTGGTAACTCTTGCAGATCTGCTCTCATGCCACACTGTCAAGCTGCAAAATGTCTTTTCTTTTCATTAGAAAAGATGCAATGACTGTTACTAAGATCTTAAAACAGGCAGAAAGGGCAAAAGATCAGGATACCGGTGTACTGCAAAGCAGCACACAGCTAATTTATATGCAAAGCTATAATTTTGCTATAATTCACAAAAGCATTTCACAAGACAAAAGAAGTTGCAGAATGTTACACAAGCAATGAGGTATATCCAAACCTATTTTCTATATCTCTGCCATACAGTGACAAACCGGGAATCTCTACAACTGTAAATGAACCTCAAGTGATTATAGTTATTTTGTTGAAAACAATTTTTTGACCACACAGGCCCAAACGCAGATGTCTAATGTTGAGAGACTCCCCCTCCTCTCACGTCTCCCCACCAGAGACATCAGGCTTTCAAGCAGTGCCCTGAGCCCTTGGAAAAACAAGCTGCTTAGGCAGAATTTAGGGATGTGCAGATCTCGGGGCGGTGGACTTTAGGAGCAAACTTGTAAGCAAACTTGTAGGAGACAGTACCAGATAAATCCTTCCAATTTCAGCTCCAGAAAAATTCTGACACATGAGGTTACCTTATTAATTCTTTTTAATTTAAAATTAGATGTTTGGCAAATCAAACCATAGTAAAGTCATATCAGTTCAAGTGGATCATTTCATTTAACCAGAAGTATTTTGGATTTAATTGTAGTTTATTTTGTAAGTTAAGTTAAGGAAGTACTAAAAAAGCAATTTCTAATAGAAAATGAAACTATTTCATTCTGGAAGGACAAATATTGTGCTTTTTTTTCCATTACTGTCCTACTTATAGTTTTTTATAACAAGAACTCAAAAAGCTCTCCAGTTTTAGTGAGTATGCAGTTTATTTTGTCTCAAAACTTCATTTAAGTAGTGAACTTGATCTCTGACTCAAACGTTTAGGCCCTAATTTTGTCAACATTTAAGTTTAACCTATGAGCAGCAGATGAATAGACCTATAAAGTTCAATATAAGCACCCAGGTATGTCATACAAGAACCAGGATTTTATTCTGCTATGTTCTGTCTATAAACAGACTTCTTGCTTTCTAAAGCACAAGATTCCTCCCAATGTTCCTGGAAGACATCTGCAACTATTAATGTATAATGTAGTTGGTTTTCAAGATGTGCAGCAGTGCATTCAAACTTATCAGTTGTCTTATATGATGCATGTAAGGGTTTATATACTTAAAACAGTTGTATGCTCTTCATTTGCATGCAGATTTTTTTCATTATGTGAGTAAAATCTCTGTGCACAGTTCAAGGCAGCAAAAAAGCTTCAAGGAAGCTGAAGGAAAAGAGGTAATAGCTGAATATATTTAAAAGATTATTTTCTGGAAGCAGTCAGTGTCTTACCACAAACGATTACAAAGATGTCAGTTATACACTGCTTAGTAAAGAGAAAGGTTGATTAATATAGATATCCTATGCCTTTCAGTTTGATACTGCTTTGACCATTAGTGTTTCAGGCTACCTGTAAACAGCAGCAAACTGCCCCTGGAGAGGACAGTAAAATACTTCTTGGCTTTTGTCATGGGTATGATGCCTCTTGGGGAAGATTGTTTTTAAGCTTACCACAGCCAAGGCAATGGCTGATCAAGAAACTACTTGCAGCAATGACATGCTAAACTCAAATTTAGTATTCACACCTTTGGGCAAAATGATAAAGTAATCAAGAATTCAATTGATAAAGCATGGGTTAGTAATTATATTTTAAATTGAATTGCTTTGAAAGTTGTACTGGAAAAGTAAGTTAACAGCTGAAAAACCTAGAAACTAATACAAAATGCATTCTTCCCCTGAAGAAATTCTCAATTACTTCAGTGGAACAGGATTAGGCCACTGGCTCTGTAAACATAGCCATGCAAATGTATTGTCTCCCTGTACTAATATAGCTGTCTGGCAAATTTCTTCTGCTGTTACCATGGCTCTAACATTTTGATGTTTCAGCAGAAAAATAACAGTTAAGTGTAAGTGTGAACACTAACTGAGACATTTTTAGTCATTTTAGGGTTACAGTTAAGAGTGAGGTCAAAATTTCTTTAAAAATTTTAAGCTATGATCTGAAATCTGTAATTCTCATATATGAGAAGTCATATGTATCAACAATAAATTCGCTAGGAAAGCTATTGATTTTGCTTTCTCAGTTTTCAGTCCTCATTTTTTCTCTTCATCCTTCAGCTGGCCAAAATGAGGGACAGGTGGGATCTCCTGACTTGCATCCTTACATCAAAATACCCAGATGAATAAGGAAAGGTCTCTATTTGTCCTATAACTAAGTAATTTTAAGTCCAGCCTACAGTAGAAACCTTTCCCAGTAACAGTTGTGCCACTCAACAGCTCTTGGGAATGTCTAGGACTCATGCTGTCGTCATAGAATCATAGAATTATACAGTATTTCAAGTTGGAAGGGACCCATAAGGATCATTGAGTCCAACTCCCTGCTCCTCACAGGACTGCCCTAGAACTAAATTATATGACACCTTGAACTCTATAGAAGCACTTATGAAGGCCTATACAAATACAGTGTTCTCCATAAATGACTCTACTAGACAGAAACATTTTGGAATTCAGGACAGTTAATGCAATTTGCAGACATTTTGGGGGGAAATACTTGGCAATGTACTGTGGGACCCCAGCACTCTGCCTAGGGAATTTTAAGAGTTTAGGCTCAGCTTCCCCCAATTCCTGTTTTCTTTGTGGTTTTTTTTTTTTTTAAAGCCCCTTGTTCTTCCTTCGTTCTCCTATCTTCATGCTTTGGGTTTTCCATACTCGATCTATAATAACATTAGAAACGTATATGGAACAAAGCAGTGGAGTTCTTATGTCTCTTTCCAGGGTAGTACCTGTTTTCCCTGCATATGCAGACCTTCAATTTTATCAGCAGATTTTTCAAGAAAGAAAGAAAATTGAGAAGAAGTAGATGATGGAGGCAGAATATAAAACATGCCATGAAGTACAAGTACTCCCCAACTGGTTAAACACAGTAAGACTCATGATATTTAGCCCTTGGAACAATCATGGTGCAAATCTAGCATGGTCAATAGCAGAAGCAAAGCTTTTAGACACAGGACATTGTAATTCCAGTTCTCATAATGGTGTGCTGACTTTTTATCAACCTTTCAATGGAAATGACTCGAAATCAAAAGCATTTATCCCCTGAGAAACTAGTGGCGTACTCGTTCTGGGAACCTATAAACCCTGATGCTACCAGTGGTTTTAGCAACTTGGTGTTGACAGATCTACAGTGAACATGATTATTATACACGTGTAAGAGCTGTGACTCTTGCAAAGTATAGGAAAGCAAGAAAATTAGTAAGCAAGGTACCTGATTTCCACTTCTCTTAACTTCCAAGTACATAAACACAAGTGAGACTTTTGAGTAGTTGCATGAAGTGATGATGGCTCACTAACTTCTGTGCAATTCGAAAATCTACGTAAAGCTCCCATTTTTAGGAATCCTTTTCCAATACAATAATGCAAAGACAGTTTTCTAGACCACAACATTTACAAAGATACAATTACTTTATTAACTATAATTCTGAAAAAGCTGCTCTATCTTTTCTTCCCTAGTTCTTGAAGTGATTTACCTGGCATCTGGAAACAAAGATAGAAGAATTGTTTAGTGGCTTCTGATGTATATTTGGTAAATTAAAAATGCCCCTAAAAATGAAAATGAAGATGCTTTCAGCGAGAGTAGAAAGACTGGCGATTCTGAACACAAAAGAGCAATTAGAGGAGTCAATCTGAATACAAGGTCTGGAAGCTTCAGAAGCATGCTCTCATATGTGTTATTGGCAGCACTGCTTTGAATCTGCATGTTCTGCTCTTTAAGTAAGCTATATGTATGACTGCTAAACAACTGAACTCAAGTTAGCCACATTTTACTGAATTTGGCAAGAAGTGCAGGCATAGAAAAAGGGAGTTCCATATCAGTTTTTTAAACAGAAGAAATACATCACATTTTTCACAAAATAAAAATTTATTAACCGTAACAAATAACATATAAAATGACAAATAAGAAGTGCAGGGTGCATGAGTCATTAACATATGTGCATTCTTGTCATATGCCCTTTTTTCCCATTGGAGTTGGCTGGAATTAACACTGTGGCAATCTGTGCTGGCTCTTGGGCAGGTAGGAGGGAAAGAAGGAAGGTATTTGGGATGGGACCTGCTCCGCAGAGCTGTCTATGAAGCACAATGGCTGCTGCGGTGAAATGACTGGGTGTTTTGTTCCATACCGCTTTGCAGTTCCTGCATTTGCTAAATCAGGATGCTCAGTCTTCACGGTACACTATTCAAATGTGCCTTTTCTCCAGTGTGCTGTGCCACAAAGGCCAAACAGACCTATGGAAAAGATCTACCTTTTTCTTTCTTTTCTTTCTTCTAATCATCATCTGCTCCTTCTCAGCCAAGGTCATTGATATGCAACAACAAAACAAAAAAGGCAGTGTTAGATTGGAAAGGTCATAGATAAAAATCTCCATCCTTTTCTCACATGTTTTTTCTCATAAAATATGAAATGGGTCAGCCTCATGGTGGGCAGTTCAGAAAGCCCACCAATGATCTATCATCTTTTGAAGAGTTGGCATACGGGGTATGGACCATCACATATACCATCTGCAAAAACATGGCAGTAACTATGACTGAACAGGCAATGATCTCTTCATAAAGTGCAGAGACCCCTGAGAAGGTTCTTCAGGGCAGCTAGAGTTCACCCAGACACGTTGCTTTTGCAACAAGCACTTCTCCAGAGCTTGGTGAGGCAGTAACACGCTGTAAAAGGAGAAGTAAAACAGGCCTTCCTAAACACTCACTCTCAAAGTTTAAAGAATACATGCTGAAAAATACTGACAGTGTCCTGAAGGTAAAGGGGATGTCAATGCAAAGAACAACCTGAAAATCCACTAATGGAAATGGATAGCTGCTATTGTTTAATTCAGGGAGCAGGTTCTCTGAATCAACAACAAAATGTCTCTACTTTCTTTCCCTGAATAAAAAATACTTTGAATTTGATTTAATCTCAGAAAGCAAGGGACTGTATGTATGAAGGTTCATACTACATGTCTACATTTTGTTCACAGAAAACAGTGTTGGTGACCAGTTACACGGCTGTTTGCAAACAGTCTTATGTTTCCCATCTTTTTTAATGGCATATTAAGGTATCTGTTTCAATGCCATTGTTTTTGCCCCTGTGTGCAAAGAACTGATATGTAGTCACAAAAATTCTACATGCCCACATACATTTACGTGTATTTAGCACACATTTATGAATACTGGGTGTGGTCTATCTTTTTTTTTTTTAACTTATGATCGACAGTGCATATATGAGTGTTGTTAAAATCAACTGGCTATTTGAAAGACATTTGCTTTGTTCCCTGTCCCCTTATAATTAGACACTATTCTAAGAGGGGGATGGAAGAACTGAAGAGAAGAGATTAGCTCTTAGGGCTATGAAAGAAAAAGAAAAAAAGGAAAAGGAAAAGGAAAAGGAAAAGGAATAGGAATAGGAATAGGAAAAGAGAAAAAGAAAAAGAAAAGGAAAAAGAAAAGGAAAAGGAAAAGGAAAAGGAAAAGGAAAAGGAAAAGGAAAAGGAAAAGGAAAAGGAAAAGGAAAAGGAAAAGGAAAAGGAAAAGGAAAAGGAAAAGGAAAAGGAAAAGGAAAAGGAAAAGGAAAAGGAAAAGGAAAAGAAGAGAAAAAGAAAAAGAAGAGAAAAAGAAAAAGAAGAAGAGAAAAAGAAGAAAAAGAAGAAGAAAAAGAAGAAGAAAAAGAAGAAAAAGAAAAAGAAGAAGAAGAAAAAGAAGAAGAAAAAGAAAAAGAAGAAAAAAGAAGAAAAAGAAAAAGAAAAAGAAGAAAAAGAAGAAAAAGAAGAAAAAGAAGAAGAAAAAGAAGAAGAAAAAGAAAAAGAAGAAAAAGAAAAAGAAAAAGAAGAAAAAGAAAAAGAAGAAAAAGAAAAAGAAGAAGAAAAAGAAAAAGAAGAAAAAGAAAAAGAAAAAGAAGAAAAAGAATAAAAAGAAGAAAAAGAAAAAAAAGAAAAAAAAGAAGAAGAAGAAAAAGAAAAAGAAGGAAAAAAAAGAAGAAGAAAAAGAAAAAGAAAAAACAGAGTAGCAGAAGTAGCATATGTGAACAAACCTACCTGAGCTTCCTTTGCTTTTCCAGCTGGTTTGCTTACTCATGAAGTATTCCTGACTTCCATCCAAGTACGGCTCCTGACTCCTCTGTGTACCCCTTCTCTACAAGCTTCTTGTCCACATCCATTTCTTACGTTCTTTTTCTTCTCTTTTTTTGAGGTCCTATTCCAATGGTCATGGAGCTGTAATTTTCTTTAGCATCAAATTCTGTACACTGGTCAATAGGACCTCAGCTTTTCCACTGGCAACTTCCTTTTAATTGAACGTTTGATTCTTCTTCCCTGCTGTGACGTTATTACTCATTCCTTTTATCACAGCCGCTGCATCTTTTACTTGCAATGTCCAAAAATCACCTTAGTTCTCGTGAGAATGCTGCAGCCTGGTCTGTGCCTACTATCCCTGAGGACTGAAGTATGCTACTTTCCTGGAATATGGAGGTCCAGTAACTCCACATAGAGTAATGTCCTTAAGCTTAGGTAGATCCAAACATGCAGAGTATTTTTAAAGGTTGAGAAAAATGTTTTTTTCATCACTAGAAGTGATGGAATCTGGAGTTTGATGAAAAATGGAGTTTGAGATTGGGAGCAGAACAGTCACAACCAAAGGGTCAGAGGATTATGAAATTCTTGATGAACTTAGTAAATTTGTTTCTCTTAGTAATAACTAACATACCACCTGTGCAGGTATCTTACCATTGCTGGAACAGACAACTCTTTCTATATGTGAAGACAGTTTAACTTGATTGCATAAACTCTAGGTGTTTCCCAGCAAGACCCGGGATGGATTTGTGTGTATACATGCTGAAAAAACACAAGCATTACTTTGTAGTATCAATTCCAAGCCCAAGGAGTTTGTTTTTGTGAATTCTCAAATCAGTCAAACTATGCTGCATAACCAAGCCACTGCAGAAATACCATTCTGAATTCATAACACCTTGTCTTAGACATACCAAGAGCAGTATAAAGATACACAGAAAATAAAAAGCCCTGCACTCCATCTTATCATTTTCTATGACATAACAGTTTTATTTCTTCCTAAATAGGCACATACCCAAAAAACAATCTTGAATATTTATGCATAGGACATGACAGCCACTATGTATGCAAAGTTGTTATAAACATAGTTTCATATTTAAACATGGGTCTTTTCCTCTTCAGACAGCAGAGGATTTGCTAGTATCTCTGAAAATGTTACTAAAACAAATTGCCAGTGCTTATTTAGAAGCTAGACTGGCATAAGCTACTCAGAAATTCAGAAAATTAAGACTTTGATTTAACAACTAATTCTGGGGAAGGAGATAAGAAATAAAGGGATGAGCCACTGACTCACAGTATCACAAGAGGCCTGGGGAACCCCTTTCAAGGGTATTCCTTACGCAAGAGAATGCCCTGCTGCAGCACTGGAAGGAATGCCAGAGCATCTACTCCAAAAGAAAGAACAAGCAGTCTCTACAGTTTATCCATATAACAAACCTTGGATATCTTCTCTTTCTGCATTTTGGCTACTTTATTTGAACCGAGGAACTGTTCAGGAAGTGACAAAGATGGACTAGGTTAAATGCTGTAACATGGTACTTATTCACACCACATTAGGCAGAGGAACACTAAAATTAGGCATAAAATTTTATTCCCTTGGTAATATCCTCCAGGATTGGCTAGAGACAGGAGGAGAAAAGGGAATTTCCCTTGGAAAAATAAAGCAAGCTAACGATAGCTAATACAAATATTGTGGCATTACATCTTCCAAGTAAGTATCACCATTTCTATCAAGGAGGGGGGAGGTGAAATATAACATCACCACAGAGACTGGAAAAAATCAGCCATTCAGTGAGCAGTCTAAAGGCTCTTTGGAATGGTTCCTATACTCGCCTTTACATTCTGCCTGTAAACAATCTTATTAATTACAGAAACATGAGAAAGTGAAGAGATGTTTTCTTTTGATTTTACCGGAGTTGCATGAGAAATACGTTTGGCCAACCGCTGTATAAGAAGATATTACAAGCCTGATCCAAAGCTCATTGCTGTCTTTCCTTCAGGGTCAGGAGCAGGCTCGTGCAATGTAGGAACAAAACAGCAGCCTTCTCAAAACCTATCATGAAAATATTTTTTTTTTTAAATTGCTGCTTTGCACTGATTCTCCTCACCGCTGCACCTAGTGATGGACAGCACTTGCCAAATTCAGGCTGAAACAGCTGAAGTTATGCCAAGTGAACATACATATGTAGTATAATATGCCCCTTTTAATCAACTTCCTGATTAAAAAATGCCATGCTGATATAAGGTATGAGAGATGCAGACTTTTAATACTTCACAAAATAATAGACCCCAGTGCTGGTTTGGTTGAAAATCTGCAGTCTTACAGATGTTTGTGAGTTTGCCTGATGCAGAGATATAATGAATTTGGTTATGATGGACCCTCGAGGTAGGTAAAATTTATCCTGAAGGAAACTGGTTTCTGAAACCAATTGCCCAGATCCATTAAGTTGGTGGGAGTTTCAGCAAACCAAAGGGTCTACTGGCAGACACAACATTCATTCCTTAATGTCGACAACCTACCAGACAGTTCTATAGCAGACCTGATTTGATGGATCTCCATGGGGCGCCCTGCAGTCTTGGTTATTTCTACAACCAAGTTGGCTAGTTTCGTTACTTGGTGACTGTGTGCCACATCTGCAGCTTCAGGGCAATCATACTGAGCTAGTATACACACTGCAAACCTGATCTGAGATCAGATTTTTAAATCCAATCTAATAACAACATTTACTGTTTTCCTGACTAAAAAGTATGATGCCCTTTAAGGGATCAAAAATCCTCTCGTGAATTTTGTCTCTCTGTCTCCACATTCTACTCCCCCTCCCAACACAAGACGTTCCCCCTTCATTTCAGTTTCATTACGTTTTGCTGCTTTTTCCTCTATGGCTAAAATAGGCAGTGTGGTTCTAATCAAAGCAAAATACTGTGAAGGATTCTAAAGAGATAATCTTTGTCAACAGCCTACAAAAGCTTTGATTTGCTCTCCTTATGACTTTTTAATCTAGGATATGTGGAGAAGATGATGCTATTTGGTCTGCATCCATTTTCATTCCATAGAAATCTGGCTGCAGTTCTGTTTAAAACATCATTGATAATCTTGTTAGGATTTCTCATCACTCCTATTATGAGGAAGAAAAGGTCGGTAAGAAATCTACAGTTGCAAAGTTTCCTTGTGCTATACTATCAAGAACTTCACATCTTTATTGAGAGCTGATCAACATGATGCAAACATTTATCAAGTTCAAGCAAATTGGTATTAAATTCAGTATTTCTATAAGGATATTCAGTGTTGTATACATATTTAATATCAAAGTACTTTTCCACCACTGAATCTCTCACAAAACAATGACTGTGCTCAGAGTTGGTCAAGAAATAGGTTCTAACACAGAGAACTTTGTTTTATAAATGTGCTTGTGCAATGCACCTAGAAAGAAATGCACATGCTGATTACTTGTGGAAATGCTGATGGATGGGAATTATATTTCCATTCTTTTGGAGTCCATGTAAAGCCTGACTAGTGCAGAAGAATAGTTTCCAAAGCAGTACCTTTTTTGCCATTCATATGGCAAAGTTTCTATGCCTAGCTAATAAATTGCCGCATGTGTATGCACGTATGTGTATGTAATCAAAATACTCCTCTACATATCTTATTCATCTCCTCAACACAAAAATTAAACAAAATAGAAAAGAACAGAAAAAAAGAGACCTTCAAAAATGGTCCTTAACAAATCTGGAGAAATAATACACCTCTGAATACAATGAAGTAGCTCCTCTTCTTTCTTAATTGTCTTTGTCTCCAAACACACAGTTGCTCAATTCTATAATATGTAAGATACAAGACTGTAGAGTAAAACAACAAAGTCATACTATGAACTAAGAACTACTATGATAAAATTGATGTCCCTTTTGAAAATGTGGGCATATAACCGGGTATTTAAATCTAAAACAAAGAAACAACTGCAAATGTTTAGTATTTAACTATTGCTCTTGCTGGTTAAAATAATGGGAGGGGGGAGAACATGCACTCTCCAGAAAGTTCAGGCTGTAAAAGGCATACAAAATTTAATCTACTCTTAGATTAGTTTAAAATGTACCGAATTCTGCATTTACTCATTGTAATAATTTACTCTTCTCTTTGTTTCTCTTGATAAATCAATGTAGTTTTTAAAAATATATAATCATTACTTTTTTTCCCAGTGAAAAATCATGTTTTATTGCATACAGTCTTACATCACTCTGTATTTCTAATGTTAGGAGTGTTATGTTGCCATCTCAATTGCTTTTAAATGTGTCATATTGCAAACAAGTATAAACATATATATTCACCAAACTACACCACCAAGTTTAACCTTATTATCATTCCAAACTTGAAGAACCTTGATAAATCATCAGGAGTACCTGCTAACTGCCTACTAAGGGTTAACAGTTTGTTCCAATATTTTTGTTTGTTTGTTTGTTTGCAGAGTGACATGACAAAGACTTTTATTTGTTTGGTAATTTTTGAAAATAAACTATCACCAAAACCCAAAACGTCAATTAAAAAAAAGGAGAGAGTTAAAAACTAAATATCATTCGGAACTGTATGCTGTTGTTCTCCAAAACAACATAATTAAAGGTAACAAATCCCCCCTCATCTCTCATATTAAAGCAAATCATTCATTAAACTGTTCTACAATAGTCACAAGAAGTATGTAAAGACAATTAAAGGATAATAATTTCTACTTAACCCCAACCTTAACTGCAGTTTCAAAATTAGGTCACTTAAAATGAAAATCACCATTTTCAAGGAGATTAAGAATCATTAAAATGGAATAAAAATATTCCTAAATGTCTGCACGAAAAAAAACCACACAAATGTAACTACATGTTAAAGCCCCTCATATTTTATACATAGCATCAGAATTATATAAGAAATGCCTATCAATGGATGCTCTGTTCGAGAAGTTGGATTCCAGTCTGACTCAGTGTTATTATCTGGCAAAAAAATATGTAATTCAAAGATAGCTTGTTTTTTTTTTCTTTTGTTTTCTCCTTTTAATAAAGAAGTCTTTATAAGGACACATATATAACGGAGATATCTGAAGCCGAGAGAATCACTAGTAAATTTGTCAAGCAATAACTTCAGTTTTTAGCATTACTAGTGAGTTTGTGTTAAATAAGCTTTTTTTTTCCTTTCAGCCAAGAAAATGCATACCACACCAATCAAAACTAATCACATCTGTGCTTTCATTGAAACAGTAGTTTCTAATTTTACAGGTCAGCCCACATTGTTCTAGAAAATAGAAAGCAGAAATCTGACATTTCCAGCAGTCCTTATTAGAACAACAACCGCTGAGAGCTCGATCCCTTTTTCACTGGAAGCAATGTCAAACTCCCCGTTGACTTCAGGGAGAGCGGGATCGGGCCCTGAGCTGCTCAGCCTCCTCCAGCTCTGTGCACAGGAGGATGTGGTGAGGAGCAGGGGTGGGAGAAGAAGTACAAAACCCAGCTATTCTTTTGTTAACTGCCCCAAGAGTTGAACTTTCCATCACTTCGTGAACAACAGCAAAGTGCCCTGCAAACAACAACGGTGATAAAAGGACATATTTACCTTGAGGGAACAGCAAAGGGAAAAGCCGTAGAATTGCAAAACAAAGTAGTCCAAACGAATTTATCTATGCATGCAGTCCAAACGTGCACCTTCAAGTAGGCCACAGTCTGTCAAGCAGTCGTCTCGGCACCAGCCACCCTGCCTTCCATCTTACGAGATTCACCCAGAAAACTGACAAACCTGCTCCACGACAACAAAACTCTCCTAATGCTTTTGAACGCCCACCATTTGTTCTCCATTCATCCAATCAACTTTCCACTGCACATCTTCTCCTGCGACTGAGGCTGCGAGGCAGGATCCCTTCTCATCTGTATGCTAATTATTTTGCCACATGGACAAAAGTAATAATGCTTTCAGACAGGAAACCAACGGGCCTGAAGTCGAAAGCAGAAATTAATAAGTTGCCACCACTGAACGCTGAGAAGATGGGCATGCGTGCAGCGCTCTGGCTGACGGATCAGCTGTAACCTCCATTTAAGAGCAGCAGAGAGGCGACGGGCTGGAGGAAGCCTAGGCAGCGCTGCACGCGTCAAGCCCGAGTGCCCTCAGAGACCACCTCACTGCCGCAGAACGGCGTCCCGTAGTAGCAGGTTGCTGACTTACCCCGCCTCAGCCCGCATCCTTTAAGCAGCGCGACGCACATCCATTCTCCCGGCCCCGCCGCCCGGGTGCCGTTGCCCGCCGCGGCCGTTCACGCCCAGCCCCCGCCGGCGCGGCAGGAGGCGGGCAGGGCAGGGCCGCGCTCGGCGCCCTCCCGGCACCCCGGCCCGGGCTCCCCGGCGGCGTGGGGCGCCGCGGCGGCGCTGTATTGCACCGAATAGAAGGGAAGGCAGAAACGCCGCAGCCGCCCGGGAGGAGAGAGCGCTAAAAATACTCCCCTGCCGCTGCTGCTAGCGTAAAATGGTGTCTCCGTTACAGAACAACCCCATCACCACCAAAAAAAGACCAAACAACAAAAAAAAACCCCAAAACCCAAAAAACAACCTAATAATTAGGCCTCTAACTGTATCTTTAAAATAAAATAATGATTGAAAGCCATCACTGTTTTGCCGTTGGGGTACCGTTCCAGGATTTATAGAGTTAATTCAGCTGAAGACTCGCTTATTTTACCTGCTCACACCATCTTCTCCCCTTTGAAACAAAAGAAATGAACTACTTCCAGAGGGAAAGATCAGCAGCCTTCCACCAGCAACCTGAGCGGCTCAACTTCAAGTGGTCAACAGCCCAGACATAAACAAGGGCTCGCAGGCAAAAAGGCCCAGGTTTGCATGTGCCCCTTAACAGCCTTTTACCCGGCAATTTGACGTAGATTTTGTGGCTCTGGCTTCCTCCGCTTATCCAAGGACCGCGTTACTAAACGTGTCACACAGACAATGACTGGGAAGAGGCACCTCACCGCCTCGCAACGCCGTTGCAGCGGCTTTCCGCCGGCGTGCGCCCGCCCCCGGGCAGCCTTCCCGCAGGGCTCGCCCCCGGGCAGCCGGATGCCCCTTGCGACGGGGAGCGGCTTGCCCGCGGGGAGTCACTCCGTTTAAACCCGTCCCCGAAATGTCATTTCGGTAGCAATGTGACAGGCTGTGATCTTGGCGCGGAGGCGGCGGCACTCCCCTGCATCGGCACGGCTCCGCACGCCCCCGCCGACTCTGCCCTGCCGAGCCCCGGCCTCCGCCCCGGGCGCCGCCGCCGCGCCCCCCGCCGGCTCCCCGGCGCTGCCCCGCAGAAGCCCGCCCTCAGCGTCCATTCCCGCTGCTGGGCTGCCTTCCCTACAGGAAGGACCCTGGCCAGCGCGCGCGTATAGCCTCTATGCCCTCCCTATACACACAGGCGCCCGCCCGCCACTTTCCTCGGCCCCCTTCCTGACATCGTGCCGCGGCAGCCCCCTCCGCCGCCCCCCGCCCCGCTGCGGTGATGCCCGGTGCGGGCAGACCCGTCCGGGGCGGGGGAGACTGACCCAAAAGTCTGAAAGAACACCGTCCTCCAGCCGCGGGAGGAAATCCCACCCGAGCCCTCTGCCTGACGTGTGGAGACCAGACATGTCGGTTACCGTAGGGGTTACCATTCCCTTCTCATCCAGCCTTGCCGGGAACCACAGCGCAGGCTGGAGCGAAGGCGAGCCTCCGCGTTTGTCACAGGGACTCAGAGGAGACCCAGCCTGCTGGGGAAGGGACTAACAATAGCAGAGCCCTCACGCCTTTGGTGGGAAACGCAGTGTTTCCCTCAGAAAGCAAAAAAAAGGACTTACGTGTCTCTTCCCCCGCCCCCCATCTCCACCTCGCTAGTGGTTTGGTTGGGTTTGTTGGGTTGGTTTTTTTTTTTCCCTTAATTTTCCTCTGTCATCTCTGATTACACCTCCCCGCGCCCGCAGGGCTCCCCGGAGGCCGGGGCGCGGAGCCCCGGGGAGCGTCGCCGCGGCCGGGCCGCAGGTGCGGGCGGGGAGCGCGGAGCGGGGCGGGGGAGAACAGGTCTTCGGGGAGAAAAGCCTCCTCGCAGCGGGGAGGGAGAGCTACCATGTTGGTGTCGTAGTGAGGGCACGTCAGTTTGGGTTTTTTCCACCCGAATCAATGTAGCCCGAGAGGCAGAGACACGCCTGGTGGCTAAAGGGCCCGCTCGTAGGCGTGTAGGGGTCCCTACACCCCTACAGACGAACCTAAGGTTCTGTTCTAACGTAGGGTTTAGGTACAGAAACTTTGGGTAACGGTGTTCGCATTGCAAAAACCAAGGCTTGTATTTTCCCTCTGCTAAAGCTAACCTCCTTATGTCAGATCCTGACTAGCCTCAGTAAGATAGTGAAGGCGACTATGTGGCACACATATCATGGCAGGTGTTTTCAAACTTTTTGAAGGCGATTTAGCTGGAAAAAAAGAAAAAACCCAAATCAAAATCCTCACTGCCTTGTCCAGCCTTCGGCATGACACAAAGAAACGGCCCCTTGCGTCTCCCACTGAAGACAAAAATAAGACTTGCTTTAATCGGGGCAGAATGTATATAAATCCTGTACTGGTGAGAGTTGGGCGGGGGGGGGTCCTGCATAAATTAGACACATTTACAGAAAAGACCCGTGTGGAAGAAAAAATTGGGAGACTGGTGATTCATTGGCCTAATTATCCTCCATAAGACGTTAGGGTATGGGTTTAATGTTGTGGGCTGGGTTGTCCCTCCCCCAGTCTGTGTCTCGCCAACGCGCATTATCCATGGGGAAAGGAGATGCAGGTCATGTTTAAGCAGCATTAATGAGAGCACAGGATTTTTGTTGAAGGTTAAGGTAGCCAGGTTCGCAAATTTCAGGTGAAGTATGCTTGAAAACCTTCCATTTCTTTTAGTTTCTCACTGGTAGCAGTTTCTAAAGAGACTTGAAACGTTAAGACTAACGCAGAAAGCAGAATTCAAGCATCAGACGAAGCCACGACTGTCAATAAGGGAGTACAATTTCAGCTTGACAGGAGTATTACAAAAATATACCCGCTAACGAGCAGCCTTAATTGGCCTGCATATTGTGGCTGTCACTGTTAAAACCTGCTCCTATACAGTCCTATTTTATATATCCTTTAAACATATAGTTCTCTGAGGCATTAAGGAGACAATACTTTACTCGCTGGGCTTTTGATTTTGGGTGGGAAAGAAATGGGAAGAAAAGGAAATTGAAAAAAAATAGGAAATCCTATTAAGAATATGCTATCAGTGACTGAAAAGCTATGTGAAAGTCAAACATATAGTTAAAAAAAAGCAACAAACTTTTTCAGTTTCGGTGCATTTTGTCAGTTATGAATGTAAATTATTCTTTACCCATAGATTGCAATGGCTGCGGAGGTTTCACTGACATTTACTATCCGCAAATCTTTTAAAATGCAGTGTGTTCTTTGGTAGATCCCACCTCTTCTGCAGCAAGGCACTTTGTCTTAAAAGTATTTTTAATTTAGTGATTTGCAGGAGTTCACTGCACGTGTGCCAAATCCTTCACACAATAGACTTTAATGCGTGGCTTCAGCTTCCAGTACAGGGTCATGTTCGTAAAGAACACAAATGAAAGAGAAGGTATTAAAAAAAAAAGTTACTGCGCATGTGCAGTTGGCAGTTATTAAATGATACCAACGTAACTTCTAGATAATAAAAGTCAAAATACCAAATGGGGCACAGCAGATCATGCCCTACTGCTATGCAAAATGTCTTACTTTAAAGAAGTTATTTCTAGTCTGGTTTTAAAGTGCCTAACCTTGCAAGCTTGACTATAAAATGCTGCTGCAGCTGAAGACTGCAAAAGTCATTTCTAGTGTAATGAAAGCTTAAAAAGATCTTCGAGATCAAGTTTCAGTCTATAAAATGCTTCCTATTATCAAACTCCGGAAAAGGGGGGTTTGCAGCGCGGACGCAGGGAAGACCCTGGGCACAGCAGTGCTGGGGAGGGCAAACGTAATTTTGAGGAGGTGAGCTGGAGTAGTGGTTTATTTGCACAAAAAGAAGATAAAGGGAAGCATTTAGCTCAACAAAGCACTCCGTTACTAGGATGAGGAAGTCTGACTAAGTCTGGCAACACCTGTAATGTCCCTCACGTTCTGCGAGTTAGACTCCACGGCTGCAAGGAAGTAGTGCTCAAGCTGCACTGCCCCGTGGATCCCTCCGAGAAAATAAAATGCACGCGAGGACAGCTTTTAAAAGAGCAGCAGAAGTCTTGAAATGCCGGGGTCCGGTGCTTTACCACAGCCATCTTCACATCGCCTCATTAGAAGGCGTAAAAGCCTCTCCCGCTCTCCCCTCCGCCCGCAGAGCCGCGAGGCGGCGGGAGCCCGCCACCGGACAGCTCCCGGTGCTGGAAGGCGCGGGCCGGCCCGGCGGGCACCCGCCTCACCCCGCCTCACCCCGCCGCCGCCCCGGAGCAAGCCCAGCCACGCTGCCTGGGGCGGCGAGTGCCCGGGCTGAATAGCGCTGTCTGCAGAACAATGGCAGCCAGCTCCAAATCCTGCTATAATCACAGTAATGAGATTAATCAGTGAATTAGCAGCAGTCAAATGTCAGGGTGGCAAGGAGAAATCCAACCAAGCCTGGGAATTAACTTTCGGGGGGCAGGGGAAGGGAACCGGCTGCGTTATCTGTTAGGCTTTTTCCCGAAGTTTACCAGGTTTTATCCGCCAGCCTCTGGAAGACGCTGACAGCTGAAGTGGAGGGGTGGAGGGGAGGGGACAAGCCGGAGCCCCCAGGCTCTGCCTAAGGTAAGGCAGCCTGCTCGCACAGGGCGTCCCACGACTTCCAGCTGAAGTCCGGTGAGGAAACCAGCACCGTTTCGCACAACACACCTCAACGGCCAGAGCTGCGCCATAACTGAGCTCCGAGTGCGAAATTAGTCCTGTGATCTAGCTTCTGAGGCAAATTCCGGCAGGCGTGATAAATATGGCCGATGCCAAAGGAGTATTAAACCTTACTCCTCTTTCAAAATCTATCAGAAAGATACTCTTTGTGAAACCAGAGGGGTAGGAGAAATGAGTACCCTTTAAGCACCTATGAGCAATAGACTATCACGGCAAGTTAATGCTAGATCTGTTGCAGAGTCTTTTCTAAAACAAACAAACAAACAAAAACAAAAATGAGGAATTTTAATCAAGTCATTTAGAGTAAGCTACTTAATGCAGACAAGTCAGAGATCTGGTCTCTAGCTGACCTCAATAAAAGTGAAACTTCTCTCCACCTGAAATTCAGCACCCACGAGCACTTCTCCATTGCAAGTACGAAATATAAAAAAGAGATTCGTCGTAGATTATAAATAAAATACAAATGTATTTATTTGCAAGAAAGAGAGCACTGCATATCTCCTTTGCTGTCTTTAAAAGGAGTATCGTCAACCATGCAAAGCGTTTATCATGTAAAAACTCTACTTTTATGCACACACTACTTCTGCAGAAAGCAAATAAACATTTTGGGAAAAAAAATCTCCTCTTTGCCTAGATAAGGTTGTGCACGTTGTTCAGTGCTCAGAAGAAAACGGCATGCTTCTGTTCCATTAAGTTTAATCTTTGTAAGTGACAAATAAAAGAAGAAAACCTGTGTAACGTCTCTTCCATAGCAAACTAAATCGTTTCTTTTTTACTAATAGAATTCGTTTGCTTTTATACTCTTAAATTACTTCTTAGCACTAAATCAATAAGACTAACAAGTTTGCACTAAATGTACACGGACTACAGTCATACTTATCTGAACTATTTTAAAATTGAAGTATAGACTACCACGTTTGCAGGGAGTTAACTAAATTAATCATCCCTTTTTGACAAAGCTTTTTCTCTTTAAAGAAGGGCTGTTACAGATACGAAACATTTAAGATAGTGTTCCTTCCAAATGCTACTCTTATACGAGTATTCCTCTTTAAAGTACAAATCCACTGTTTTCAAATGCCATTTTAGTGTAAAAGCATAGTATCTTATAGTCTTTTATTTAATTGTACTCAGTTGTCAGGAGACTTGAGCATTCCAATCTAGGAAGTTTTTGTCTCGGGTTCTCCAGATCAAACAAGTACCGTCCAACATGCAGCAAGTTTATATAAACAACAACATGCTTAATGCATGCAACATTATGCGTTCATATAGTAAACACATGCTTCAGGATTTTTTATCAGCTATTCTACAGCCCAATATCATTTTGGCTGCACAGCAGTATTGCCAGAAGAACTTGAAAAGAGCAAACAATGGACATTTAAGTACAAGCTACAAAACGACTGCGAAAATCACAATAACCTTTCCAGTTAGCTACAAGAATCAATCCCCACCCTGCACAAAACACAGCCCACACCTGCACCGTTAACCATTTACAAGTTAAACATAAGCAAGACATTTCAGCACGGTTAAGAAACACCCTGGCTTACTACAACTTTGAAAGGATGAGGAGTAAGAAGCATACCACAGAGACCCAGAAAAGGCTGCTTTTTTCTTCATTGAACACTGAAAAGATACCCCATATTCCAGGGAATTAAAAAAAATAGATATATATATTAAAATACACCCACCAACATTGAGTAAAAAAATCAGGGGGGCTTCAAGAAGACTGCAGGGAAAAAGCTCTCACTCTCTTTAGTGTGCAGAAGCTTAGGGGGGGAAAAATGTCGCCCTGGCAGGAATGACAAATGCAGTAGGATAGGCTAGCAGGCCTGAGGGATCTGTTTTACTTCCACATACATCCTCTAATGCACGCACTCCCACTCATCCTCTCGAGATGCCTTTTTTTTTCTCCTCCACTTTTTTTTTTTCCACCAGCTCCAAATCCCCGGCATATGACCTTCTGTTAAATAGATAAAAAAAAATTTGCTTATCAGTCATGCAAATGAGGCTGAATTCATTTTCCACAACAGATGGCCTCATAGATAATGATGATGGAAGAGAGAAAATTGAATGTCTCTCACAAGGTGGTCATGGCAACCGAGAGCAGAATAATATCAATAATAAGCTCACTGCATAATAAGGTTGTCAATCCCACAAATCAAAGTCTCCAGCTAAATCAGGTATCCCACCCCCAGCTAGTTATCAGGTAAATAGAGAAATAGAGAGCGTCCTTTTTCTTTTTAAACGAGGAGCTGTGAAAAGAAATGGTAGCTCCAGCGATTCCAGGGTACAAGGGGGAGGAAGGAGCAGACAAGATTTTTCTCTGCTAATTGTGTTTTATTTAATGATTCAGGGAGGGGGGTGTTGGGTTTTTCCTCTTTTTTTTTTTTTAATTATTATTTCCACAGAGGTTTCATTTGTTGGAGAGAGGTAATGGTTTGTTTTTTAATAGCCAGGCTGGTGTTTTGAACTCGATCTGCTGCCGAAGCCTTGCCTCCCCTCCCTGTGTCTGATGTGGAGTGCTGCATTGATGCAATAGCAGCTCGCCTCAGGCTTCCACCTTGGCTCCCAGGGGGCCATCCCGCAAAATGAATCAGCAGCCATCCTGAGCAGACTGATTAAAATGAAAATGGCAAGGCACATGTCTGGGCGGAACTAGAGCTGAGCTGCGCTGCCTGTCTGGCAAGCATGCTCAATATAGCTTTTGCTAATAATGGCTTACCGCCTTTCGGTTTTTTAAAGGTATTACTGTCGCCCCTTCCCCCACCCCCCAAACAGAAAATGGTGCTGGGGGGTTCCCCCCCTTCGTTGTACACTGCTCACAGCTAGAGTTTGCCAGACTGACAAGCAGTGATTGTGAAAAGACACACTTGCTTTGCAGGGATGTTTTCTTCGCGGCTGTGCTGAAATACCGAGACAACACATTAACATGCAGCTATAAATTATTCCCAGATATTAGCTGGGAAAGAAACCTCCGAGGAAGAGGAAAGCTCAGTCACTACCACAAACATCATTTTTTCCCCCGTTTTTACACCTTCAGCTTGCAATCGCACCTTGTGCATTATGCATCACGAGAAAATGACTGCCAGTAAAGGCAGGGCAGCTTCCCGGAGCTCTCTGTGCACCCTGTTTGACAGACTCTGAGCTGTATTTCTAGTCCCCACCACCTTCCCCAAGCAGATAAGTGCGTGCACGGAGAAGGAGCCATTTACAACGCGCATCTCCTGTCGTCCTTCTATGGAACAGAAACGTTTGGCGGACAGCTTTGGTGTGCAAAAACAGCACCGCGAAAATACCGATCTGTGCACGCACGGGATCTGAAACCTGGGCAGACTGTTGTTTCATGAGGTGCGGGGATTGCTCTGCCTGGGGATTTTTGTTGTTGGGTTTGATGGGGTTTTTTTTTAAGCAAAGAGCACAGTGGCAGATCTCTGTAAACCATCATGTATGTGCTGTACATATGCACATACGCCCTGATGTGCCTCCGGTTAATTCCCGTTTTTAAGCTGCTGGGAATATTCGCCTCCCCCCGCCCCCGCGACTTTTTCTCCCCCTCCCCGCCCTGCACTCTAGCCCTGTTACTGCAGTGTGAACCAGAAATCAATAGGGCTGCTCTAATGGAGGTTCCAGCTGCAGTCGGCTGTACAGACACACACACACACACACACACACACACACACACACACACACGACACTGACGTCTGTGCAGCTTTCTCAGCCGATTGGGCACCACATCGGATGTTCTGTGGAGCAAAGAATAGGAATCATTTACAGTCTGCTAAAAAAAAAAAAAAAAAAAAAATTAAAAAATGGTACCTTGCCTTTCCCCGTCTCCAGGAGCGCCCGGCTGGGCTCGCCGTGCCGGCTGGCTGCAGTGCGTGAGCAGCCTGGGCAGTCACTGCAGGGTACCAGCTGGCACCCCCAGATCACCGCGGAAGCTGACGGGGCACAGCACCCCGCAATGCGTGTGGGGTGTTTTTAGAAGGTTACCAGTTCATACCGTGAAAGATTAGAATGCGAACATAGGAAAATAAGACACGAAAAATCAAAGCGGTTTAATTGATAGATTAATAGAGCTCTTTGTGCCCTTTGATGTGTTTGCAAGTATTTCTGAGCTCTGAAGAGTATTTTGATGAAAGCTTTGTTTTTCAAGGCTTTGTTAGAAATTATGCACTGAACATTTAATATTTCTATGTAAGTTGCCTGCTTGCTTCCCCTTTCTTCAGTAGAAAAATACGTAATTTGTTGAAGATTAGCTTCAAGTTGAATTTCCTATAGTCTTTAAGTATTTTTATATATATATATTCATGCATAAAGCTACTCCTTGTTATTAAAACATGGTTGGGTTTTGCCCCTTTTAAACAATAAAACCCAGGCTCTGTTGGTTACCTTATGTTGTAGGTGTTTCTCTCTGAAACAAGAAACAAGCGCCTTGGTGAATGTATAAAAAAATTCTAATTCTCTACTCCCAAGACAAGGTATTCCTGGGATCTGCAGCACTGCAGAACACCTCCCCCACCACCCTGTCAATGTATTTCAACTTCAGTGTATTGACAGCAACTGCCCCAGCCTGAGTCTGGCTCCAGTGAAGCATTTATATTCCTTCCACTCAGCCCTGTGGATCTTTGCAGGGCTCAGGATGCCAACCCAGGACCCACCGTGGAGAAATAAAGTCTGGGAAAATGAATGAATCATAAAGCCTTATTGCACGACAGAGTCACATGCCAGTCTGTGTTCTACAGTTCATTCTTATGCAAGCTTTAAAAAAAAAAAAGGAGTTTAAACCCTAAAAATGATGGCATGGGGCAGGCTACCAAGTAATGGGCTGTAGGAAACCTTAGAACAAAAGGGGCAGGAAGCACAGAAGTCCACCTCTCCTCGACATTAGCAATTACACCATCACAGTACCCCCTCCCCAAATATTTATCTAATCTCTGCTTTAATTATTTATACTAGTTGCTTTTTTCTGCCGTCCTTGGCAGTTTGAAGCACAAATTAGCTGTTCTCTGTTTCTTGTGTAGAGACATTCTGCGGAGGGTTTTTCCCCTTCCTCCTGCCCAATCCTTATTAAGTTTTAACCCCTTTTCCACTGGACAGAAAGCTCAGGCTCTGCGAGCACTGTAATTGCTGCCCATTTAAAAAGTCTATGCTTTCAAGAGCTACCAGGTGTATTCCCCAGCCTAGCAGCAGTCTGTTTAGCAGACTGGTAAACATAGCATGATAGGCAAAAGTTAAAGCATACAGCACAACTATCGTCCTGGAATATGAAATTAGTCTGAACTCTAACCTATATGCTAAAATGTGTTTCTTTTGTATTTTGGGGGGGGAAACAAGCAGATTTGCATGTCATGAAGCTATCAGAGTGCTTGTCTCATGCTGTATTTATTAATAACAGTGAAAATGAACAGTTGCAATTGCCCAGGGATAGAAAGACCTTACAGTGCCACTAATCCTTACATTCCTTAATCTTCCCTATCTTTTCCTAATACTGGCATTTAGGATGCCCAGAAACACCAGCCCAGGGCGTTATGATAGCCACTAAGCCTGAGCATTTACTGAGTTTCCATGCATCGGGTAGCTACTTTTCCAATCTCAAGTTGAGCAACCCTCTGGTAAATTAATGGCTGGTTCCGATAAAGTCTGCAGTTGGGAAGGACCATTGGCTGGTCGGCTAAGTAAGTTCTTTGCAAGGATTAACCAGAAAAACTGGTGCTGCCAAAGTGTTTAGCAGATACTGGCCATTCCAGTAGCTCTGCCCCACCTCCACATCCCTGAGAGCATCTGAAAAACAGTCCTTCCCAGTCTATAAAAGTCTTGCCTATTTACTGATAATCTTTGATATTTTTCCAACTTAGTGGCTTTTGTTAAAGCAGCAGGTTAGTATTGATCATTCCGTATTCAGTATGGGGGTGTAAAGATCACTTTGATGAAACTCAGAAGAACATCTTGCAAATACTGCTCCAGCACAGCACAGGAACATGGTGGAAAGTACACCTTAATAAGAGTAAGTGGGCTTCACCCAGACAACTCAGACAAAACATAATACAATAAGGCTCAGAGGAAAAGAAATTATTTTATTTCAAGCAGACCTTGTCTCAGTCATAAGGTTATGCACAAAATATTGCTCACACTGTACCCAAACTAGTAATTTATGCACAAGCGGGCCATAAATATTCTTCATCATCTGTAAAGTGGTGGTGCATTACTTTGTTCTTGCAGCTATAAAGTTTTTACACTGAAACAGCT
The DNA here is from genome assembly GCF_964289735.1 of Phaethon aethereus. Classification (NCBI taxonomy): domain Eukaryota; kingdom Metazoa; phylum Chordata; class Aves; order Phaethontiformes; family Phaethontidae; genus Phaethon; species Phaethon aethereus. Next base: position 20,991,144 of record NC_138576.1, on the reverse strand, counting down.
TAGTGTCTGGTCCCCATGAACCACTGAGCAAAAAACCTTCTACATGAATGCATCCATACGTGCAGAAATCCCCTAAAATATTGAATAACTGCTTGCTGTTAGCCCCCAAGCATCTCTTTTCCTCAAATACACTGTTCAAAATGTCAACAGCCATTACAAATGGGGAAAGAAATCACAGGGAGCAATCACCCAGTTCCAGACAAAATGCTCGTGGTTCCATATGAACACTTAGCCTGAGAATTCTCCATTTGGAGCCATATGCATGAGGGAACCATTTTACTGTCTAGAGCGATACAAACACTTAGCATTATTTTGGAGACAAAGTACCTAAAATAGCAGGTATCTCAAGGATGACAGCTTCAGAATATTCACACTGCAGCTTTCACGTCAATATGTAAGCAGTACTTCTGATACTTAGCAAAGGACCCTCACTAAATAGTATTTTCATTGGTGTTGCTACCCTCAGATGCACAAAATTACTGATCATGTCCTCAGAGTGTTTCCATGCAGGCACACAGACTTGCAAGCAAATTTTGCCCATATTTCAGGCTGGCAGAAAACTAAACTACTGTTTAGTTACTAAGCTTAGACAACTCTCAAAACTATTTAATATTGAAAAAAAATATTCAGAGAAAAAATACTGTCCTGGTTTCAGCCAGGATAGAGCTGGTTTTCTTCACAGAAGCTAGTGTGAGAGTATGTTTTGAATTCGGGATGAGAAACTGTTGATAACGTGCTGATGTTTTGGGTTGTTGCTAAGTAGTCAAGGACAGTCCAGCTTCTTGTGCTGGCCTGCTAGCAAGATGGCTGGGGGTGCATGGGGAGCTGGGATGGGACACAGCCAGGACAGCTGACCCAGGCTGGCCAAAGAGATATTCCCTACCATACGACATCATGCCCAGTACATAAACTGGAGTTAGCTGGGGGGCAGAAATCGCTGCTCAGGGACGGGCTATTGATCGCTGGGTGGTGAGCAATTGCTGTATTGGGCATCACTTGTTCTTGTACATTCCTTTGTTGGTATTATTGTTGTTATCATTGTTGGGTTTTTTCTCTCTTTCTGTCCTATTAAACTGTTTTTATCTCAACCTACGAGTTTGTTTTCCAATTCTCTCTCCCGTCCCACTGGGGGAGGGCGAGTGAGCGAGCGGCTGTGTGGTGCTTAGTTGTCGGCTGGGGCTAAACCATGACAATCCTTTTTTGGTGCCCAACGTGGGGCAAAAGGCTTGAGATAATAACGGTCACGATATCAGTTTATTTGATTTGCATCATGCTCTCGTCTTTGCCATACATGTTAAGGATTGGTGTTGGTTTCTGTGGGCTGCTGTACTCTGTGATGATTAGTAATGTCTTGCCTGCGAGATTTGTTTTTAGAACACTGACCTTGAGCTTAATGTGGTATCTGAGCTCTGTACTAAAGCCGTTACTGTATTTTGGCTACTGTCTTGTGGAGACGATTAGCAATTATACTTCTGCCTCTGAAAGGTTTTTTATGGAGGAAATGCAGAGTGGTACCTTTGCTACCCTCTATCATAACATTTCCTCCTTCATCACAATAACTTTTCACTATTTTGAACACCCTTGGGTAGTTAAAATACTTCTATTGCTACTTCTGGGGAACACTGTTTCGGTTTTGTCTAAGGTTAGCAAGCAATTTAAGACTATCATCCAGAGATCTGCCCCAAGGCTGGATAGTTACGAATGGCAGGGTGTGTGGAACAGCATGGGCAAATGCCTACGGTGGTGGGCACCTCCGGTGTTCTGGAACTTCACTTCCAAACAAGTGCAGAATCCTGATAAACTAGCAGAATATTTGGAAGTATGCTGTCAGCCTGGCAGTTCCAAGGAGACACAGATCATTGCAATGTGCTGGGGCCTGGCCCATGCCTACCGAGCTCTATTTAACACTATGTAAAGGGGAGAGAGGCTCTCTGGAACTGATGGCAATGTGACAGACACTGTGACTATTCCAACCCCCGTGGCGGTCACTGCCACTACTCCAACCCCTGCAACGGGCACTGTGACTACTCAGACTGTTGCAGCTAAACCAGAGAACCAGCCCATCCCGGTATCAGTTGCCCCTGTACAAAAGAAGAAAACTTCGAAGTGGAAGTCAGCTTGTTTAGTAAGGGACGAGGAAGATTCTTCTAAGAAGGAGCCAGAGGAAGAGAGTGAGGATGCAGAGTGCTCTGAAGCAGGGCCATCACAAGGCCCGAAGAGGGAAGAGAGCAGGTCATTGTTTGAAGATGAGGAAGAGGAAGAATTCATAAAAGAGATGGTAACTACCCGATCTCTATCCCTGAGTGAATTGCGAGATATGCGAAAGGATTTCAGCCGTCGTCCAGGTGAGCACATTGTCACCTGGCTGCTCCAATGCTGGGATAATGGGGCCAGTAGCCTGGAATTAGAGAGTAGGGAAGCCAAGCAGCTGGGATCCCTTTCTAGGGAAGGGGGCATTGACAAAGCAATTGGAAAAGGTGCCTGAGTCCTCAGCCTCTGGAGACGACTCCTGTCAGGTGTGAAGGAAAGATATCCCTTCAAGGAAGATGTTCTATGTCACCCAGGCAAGTGGCCCACCATGGAGAAAGGTATCCAGTACCTGAGGGAGCTAGCTGTGCTGGAGGTGATTTATGGTGACTTGGACAATGGACAATCATCCAAGGATCCAGATAAAGTCAATTGCACACGACCTATGTGGCGAAAGTTTGTATGGAGTGCACCATTCATCATATGCCAACTCATTAGCAGTAATGGCCTGGAAAGACGGAGAGAGACCAACGGTGGATGAATTGGCTGGCCAACTCTGGCAATACGAAGAAAGTCTCTCTTCCTCCCTACGGGCCTGTGTCTCTGCTGTAGAGAAACTGTCCCAGGAGTTCCAGCAATTCACAGAGGATGTGCCCTACCCTCCACCCGTACGGACCAGTATCTCAGCCATTAGGAGTAAGCGCTCTTCTGCTCAAGAGAGAGGATATAGAGGATACACACCGCGAGCCACCCTGTGGTTTCACTTACGTGACTATGGAGAGGACATGAGGAGGTGGGATGGAAAACCTACCTCGACCCTAGAGGCACGAGTACACGAGCTGCAAGGAAAAACAATTACAAAAGGGGGTTCAGGTTCCTCCAGAAAAATCGTTGCTCCACTTTCCAGTGGGCAGTTCCCCAGAAAGAATAGAAGAGCTGATCTCACCTCTGATCCTCTTGAAGGGACTTCTGATTCATATTTACAAGAAGTGGGTAACAAGTACTATGACCAGGACTAGAGGGGCCCTGCCTCCAGCCAGGCGGAGGAGAGGGACAACGGAGTTTATTGGACTGTGTGGATTAGATGGCCTGGCACATCAGACCCACAGGAATATAAGGCTTTACTGGACACTGGTGCACAATGTACCCTAACGCCATCAAGCCATATAGGGGCAGAACCCATCTGTATTTCTGAAGTGACAGGGGGATCCCAACAGCTGACTGTGCTGGAGGCTGAAGTGAGCCTAACTGGGAGTGAGTGGCAGAAGCACCCCATTGTGACTGGCCCAGAGGCTTCGTGCATCCTGGGCATAGACTACCTCAGGAGAGGGTATTTCAAGGACCCAAAAGGGTACCGGTGAGCTTTTGGTATAGCTGCCGTGGAGGCGGAAGAAATTAAACAGCTGTCCACCTTGCCTGGTCTCTCAGAGGACCCTTCTGTGGTGGGGTTGCTGAGGGCTGAAGAACAACAGGTGCCGATCGCTACCACAACAGTGCACCGGGGGCAATATCGCACCAACAGAGACTCCCTGATCCCCATCCATGAGCTGATTCATCAGCTGGAAAGCCAAGGAGTGATCAGCAAGACTCACTCACCTTTTAACAGCCCCATATGGCCAGTGCGAAAGTCTAACGGAGAGCGGAGACTGACAGTAGACTATCGTGGCCTGAATGAAGTCACACCGCCATTGAGTGCTGCCGTACTGGACGTGCTAGAACTTCAATATGAACTGGAGTCAAAGGCAGCCAAGTGGTACGCCACCACTGATATTGCTAACGCGTTTTTCTCTATCCCTTTGGCGGCAGAGTGCAGGCCACAGTTTGCTTTCACTTGGAGGGGTGTCCAATACACCTGGAATCGACTTCCCGAGGGGTGGAAACACAGCCCTACCATTTGCCATGGGCTGATACGGACTGCACTGGAACAGGGTGAAGCTCCAGAGCATCTGCACTACATTGATGACATCATCATATGGGGCAACACATCAGAAGAAGTTTTCGAGAAAGGGAAGAAAATAATTCAAATCCTTCTGAAAACTGATTTTGCTATAAAACAAAGTAAGGCCAAAGGACCTGCACAGGAGATCCAGTTTTTAGGAATAAAATGGCAAGATGGACGTCGTCAGATCCCAACGGAACTGATCAACAAAATAACAGCTATGTCTCCACCAGCTAGCAAAAAAGAAACACAAGCATTTTTGGGCATTATGGGTTTCTGGAGAATGCATATTCCAAATTACAGTCTGATTGTAAGCCCTCTTTATCAAGTGACCCAGAAGAAGAACGATTTTAAATGGGGCCCTGAGCAACGACAAGCCTTCGAACAAATTAGACAGGAGATAGTTCATGCCGTAGCCCTTGGGCCAGCCCAGGCAGGACAAGATGTTAAAAATGTGCTCTACACAGCAGCCGGGGAGAATGGCCCTACCTAGAGTCTCTGGCAGAAGGCACCAGGAGAGACCCGAGGTCGACCTCTAGGGTTTTGGAGTCAAGGATATGGGGGATCTGAGTCCCGCTATACTCCAACTGAAAAGGAGATATTGGCAGCATGTGAAGGAGTTCGAGCTGCCTCAGAAGTGGTTGGTACTGAAGCACAGCTCCTCCTGGCACCCCGACTGCCAGTGCTGGGCTGGATGTTCAAAGGGAGGGTCCCCTCTACACATCATGCGATTGATGCTCCGTGGAGTAAGTGGGTCGCGCTTACCACACAGCGGGCTTGAATAGGAAACCCCAATCGCCCAGGAATCTTGGAAGTGATCATGGACTGGCCAGAAGGCAAAGGTTTTGGAATATCACCAGAAGAGGAGGCGGCGCATGGTGAAGAGCCTCTTCTGAAGAACTGCCAGAGAAAGAAAGGCAATATGCCTGTTTACTGATGGGTCCTGTTGTATTGTAGGCAAACATCAAAGGTGGAAAGCTGCTGTATGGAGCCCTATACGACGAGTCGCAGAAGCTGCTGAAGGACAAGGTGAATCAAGTCAGTTTGCAGAGGAGAAAGCCATCCAGCTGGCTTTAGATATTGCTGAATGAGAAAAATGGCCAATACTCTATCTCTATACTGACTCATGGATGGTGGCAAATGCTCTATGGGGGTGACTACAGCAATGGAAGCAGAACAACTGGCAGCGCAGAGGCAAGCCCATCTGGGCTGCTGAATTGTGGCAAGATATTGCTGCCTGATTAGAGAATCTGGTCATCAAAGTACGTCACATAGATGCTCATGTACCCAAGAGTTGGGCCACTGAAGAACATCAAAACAACCATCAGGTGGATCAGGCTGCTAAGATTGAAGTGGCTCAGGTGGATCTAGACTGGCAACATAAGGGTGAATTATTTATAGCTCAGTGAGCCCACGACACCTCAGGCCATCAGGGAAGAGATGTAACATATAGATGGGCTCAGGATTGAGGGGTGGACTTGACCATGGACGCTATTGAACAGGTTATCCATGAATGTGAAACGTGTGCTGCGATCAAACAAGCCAAGAGGTTAAAACACAAAACTAGTGATAGGACAAGAGGGAATGGCCTCAAGTTGCGCCAGGGGAGGTTTAGATTGGATATTAGGAAAAATTTCTTCACCGAGAGGGTGGTCAGGCATTGGAACAGGCTGCCCAGGGAGGGTGGAGTCGCCATCCCTGGAAGTGTTCAAAAAACGTGTGGATGTGGCGCTTCAGGACATGGTTTAGGGGACATGGTGGTTCTGGATTAATGGTTGGACTTGATGATCTTGAAGGTCCTTTCCAACCTAGTGATTCTGTGATTCTGTGATTCTGTGATTCTGTGTAACACCTCTGGTATGAAGGAGTTTTTTTCAGAGAAAAAATACTGTTCTGGTTTCAGCCAAGATAGAGCTGGTTTTCTTCACAGAAGCTAGTGTGAGAGTATGTTTTGAATTCGGGATGAGAAACTGTATTGGGCATCACTTGTTCTTGTACATTACTTGTCGGTATTATTATTGTTGTTATCATTGTTGGGTTTTTTTCTCTCTTTCTGTCCTATTAAACTGTTTTTATCTCAGCCCACGACTTTTTTTCCCATGCTCTCCCTCACCCCACTGGGAGAGGGCGAGTGAGCGAGCGGCTGTGTGGTGCTTAGTTGCTGGCTGGCGCTAAATCACGACAAATACTCAGGAAACTTTCATCAGAACAAAATATAACTCTGTGGCATTTATAAGCATAAGAACTATTTGATGCAGTACAGTCAACACTTCAATCATGATTTGGCAAACATAAACCAGGACAGATACTGCTCATTCCCCTGGCATATTCTCCAAGGCCCAGCAGCTTGTGTTGTATGGATGTCCTAAGCCAAAGTTTGCACTGACACCATTGTGCTTAACATCTCTATTGATATTCTTCCCTGAGTCTGATCAGTTTCTGTTTGAACTTTCCCTATCATATGCTTTTAATGCCAAAGAATTGTCCATGTGATTGCGTAGTGAAAGATATTCATTATATATTGCACAATGTCTTTTTGCTTGTTTTATACCTGATGTCTGATAATTTAATTGGCAATCTTCCAACACAAGCATGTGATCCAAATGTAAAACTTTTAGGTAAGAGAAGAAGTATTTTCAAACCATTTCTGAGGTTGAAATGGTAACATTTGAAAAACAGAAGAAAACTACAGTGGGTATCACATTTGTATAAGGCATATTAATTCTACTGGTTGAACACTCTCTTTTAACCCATTCTCACTATGGTAAGGTCATTTATTCTTCACTGACTACCTTGCAAAAAAAAAGACCAGAAGCAGGAAGAAAATACACGTTTTCTCCAAACATTGAAAATAAATTGGTTTTAGCCAGATCTACGCAACACACACATAAAATTTAAGCCCAAACATGAGTAGTGATAGTGTCAAGGAACTCTGTGTTTACCCCTAGAATTAAGTAGAAGCAAAATGCAATGGAGGAAAGATCCAACTCCCTAAATATTAATACACTAATTCCTGAATTCGTTTAGTATTTTCTATTGGCAATATAATATTATGGGAGAAAGATATCCAAGTCTGATGTTATTTTCCCTTGTGAACAGAAAGTCCCAATTCCTAGAGGAATAGTTACTTTCCCCTCATCTAAACACAATTTAACATTATTTTTCAAACTCTCACAGGAAGAGACTAAAGAAATTCTACTAAGATTTCTTATAGGTGACCTTTAGGAAATTCATTCAAAGACCAACTGCTAAAAAGCAATATGATTCTAACAAAATAAATGGTAAGTTTGCAGTAGCAGAGGATCAGACTTGTTTCTGTTCCTTGGATGTTATCCTTGTATTTTCTGAAAAGTATGAATGATAATTGAACAGAGGCTGACAGCACCATAAGAATGGGTGCTCTGATTGTACTTCAGTACATATCAAATCAAAACTTTTAGTAGGTAAAAAAATAGTCTTACTTTTTACAGAATTGACGTAAATCTTGTAGATAACCATTGATACAGGTAGGGCCTATGAATTTTGGTAGTCAGTCAGAGTTGGGTGTCTAATAACCCAGGATTTTGAAGTCCATAAATAATTCACACATATAACTCTTAAGAAATGAGTAAAACTGTACTGTCAAAAAGAGTAGACTGTCATGAGTATCAGTGAGACTACACCTGTTGCAGAAAACTTGAGATTATGGAAAAAGCTGGATTTTTAAATGCATCGCACACAAAAAACCCCGAAGTTGTCTTGTGATATACAAGTGTGGTGTCACCTGCATGAAGTTCAAAGTCCCAATTTGATCCATCACAACTTTCAATGTAAAATATTAGCAAAAAATTCTACCTACCAATGGGAGGTAGGTAGTCAGACCACCTAAAATTAGACTGATACTTTAAAACAGTATGAAGCGGATTGTTTAGGCAGAAGTGATTTGGGAACATGAACTATATTTTTATTTAGAAAAATTAAAATTAGCCAGAGCCTTGTGAAAAAAAACAAGTTTCTCTGATTTAATGAAGAGGACTTAAAGATTTAAGAAATATTCTAGTTTCAATTATAGTTAATTATGGTTTAATTGGTTAAGAAAAACACTCTGACTTATAAAGTTAAATTAATTGAACTTAAAATTGGTGCAGATTTTAGTTAGAGAAGGCCCATTATTAAAGATTGGGTAGATTAAGAGAAAAAGCATTTGATCAAAACTGATCATGCTACATAGGAAAATGAGTTACCAGCCATCAGCGGTATTACAGTAATTTGCCATGTGCTCTCTTCCAACTGTATCTAATTAGCATTTTATTTCAATATTCACAGTAAGTTATTATGACATAGTTTAAGTGAAGTGAATGCATATTATACCACAACAGCAAACTAAAAATACATACACAGTAGATTATAGCTCAGCTGAGGTCCTGAAGCTCATTACTTTACAGTAACCTAACCATTTTCAACATGTTTAATGTTAACATGAGCGAGCCTGGCATGTCTTTCTTCCTCAGCATGTCCTCTTTCTCTTTTCCTCCTCTTCCCTCCTTTGACAGAATTTCAGGATTGGGAAGAAGAAAGAGGAAAGGAATCACAGACTGGCCATATGACCAGGATTTCCAGACGCCCAAGACAAGTGGGATCTGGACATGTTTTGTGGAGTTGATCTGTGCAATTGCTAACCATCTGCGTAGTGTGTGCCTACTAAATCAGATGTGTGCATATGTAGCAAGTTCAGTGAATGGCACACAGCTCATATTTCCCTCTGAGATTCCCCAGATGTTTGCCTATCCCTTAAGTCTGCATACCTCAAACAACTCCTTCCGTTCTCCTTTCTAGTGGCATACAGAAAGTTAGGGAAGTCCTCCTATAAAGTAAAAAGCACAGTAAAAGAAAGGCAACAGTCAAACACTTTCTAAACTTCATCCAGAATACTGTCAACAGTATTAGCTGCAAATTATTTATTGTAGACAGCAGCAACCTACTATACACATAGAACAGTATAACCAGCTGAGAACAAACACCATACACTTCATCACAATGAGCATTTAAATAACACGGTGCGGGCACTCAGTATTATGTCACTAATGTGACTCTTTCTGTAGCCCCTTGAGTGCCTCTGGCTTTGCAGAGTACATCCAGCTAAATAGCACTTGTATGGCCCTAGGACATATGCCGTCTGGCCTCCTGCAGCCACTGCTCAATTGAATATAATGGAGTCATGTTAAATGACAGAGCCCTCAGCATGGTAGGTGGAGAGGCAGGCACAAGCACAAAGAATTAATCAAGCAAACCAACTCTAAATTTTAGAAATTCTGTCAAGCAAATATCTATAATATATTCTGTCACTGAGACTGTCAAAATGGGCTTAATCCTCATCTCAAGTGACAATAGTACAGATACTCTAAATTACACCAGTTGTAGCAATATGCACTAACAGAAGATCTTGCCTTATTTTACAGGGTTTTTAAAAATGTGATGCCGCAAAGAGGATTAGAAGTCCCACTTTCTGCTTTATACTTTTTCCTCCATTCACTGAACTTCATTTTTCTGTATGTTAGAAAGTCTCTGCTTTTCTGCCCAGGAGTAAAAACTGGTCCTGTCCTGTTCTTTCCTGGACTGTCAGTCCAGTGCTAACTTCGTCAACAGCTCTGGGAAAAAGATTTGTTACTTAACTCATACCCTAAGGCTGTACAAATGATCTGTAGCAAGTAGTTGTCATTTCTTCTCCTCCTTCTTATGCTTCTGAAATATTTCCACTATTTGCAATTTTCATCAATTTCTTAATTTATGTATTTTCTGTAATTAACTCAAGTACCCAGCGTAGCTATATAATTATATATTAAATAAAACCCACATTCATCTGATCAGGAATTTGCTATACCAGAAGAATATTTAAATGTTTTCTGCAAAGCCGAAGCAATTCAATTTATTTTACACTGCACTGTTCCCCACTTCAAAGAAATTAAGATAAAAACAATAAATAAAAGTTAACACCATTTTTTCAGGTGGTGTAATGGAACCACAAAGGTTTAGTTTCAGTAACTGGATAAACAGCTAAAAAAAAATTAGAAAATTTTAAGATGCCAAATTTTCCAATGAAAGACAAGCAAAACTTTCTAGAGTCCAGGTTTGAACTAGGCATAAATTGAAAGTGAACAGATAAGGTTATAAATCCATCTCTGGAACTGACTTTTTATGCCTATGAATAAGGAGTTTATTTCCAAACTCTGCTTTATTATTGACTGTCTGTAAAATGGCATATAAAAATTCTTTACTAGTATCATTCACCTAGTTTAATTAACACATATTAATAGTGGCAGAGGTGCTAATAAAACCGGCTTCTTTTTGTCATCACAGCTGTTCTCAATCTACGACTGTGTTGGCATTGTAAAAGGAAAACCATGGTGTACCCCTTTCCTGAATTTTGAAAGTACATAGAAATGAATTAACATCCAAATGGGATTTCTGAACTCCCTACGTTTTTAAAAATCCTTGAGGAGAAAAGTAATCAGTTATTGCTAGCTCAAAATATATAGGGCATGTTTTCTTTGAATCTGGCAAGATCTAGACCTACCAGGTCAAAAGTTTGTATCAAGCTGAAGGTGCAGATAAACAAAAACAGAAGCAGCTTAATGTCACAAATAGCATTTTGAGTTTACTGTGAAGTATAGCAAAATAGGATGTGCTTGTACAACAACAAATAAGATCAAGCAAACATACTATTATGTGAATATCTTGTGTAATGTCCTTATGGTTAAACCCTCTTCCTTTTATTACATAAATATATTGGTTACTATTCGCACACCTGTCTTGTACAAAATAGGCTCAGGAGGCACATTCCCTCTGAGACAGGTGCACAGTATGTGGCTCTGAGCTGGGTTAAAAGAAGAACATGCATATGTATGTTGCTGAGCATAGGGAGAAAGAAAAATGCATGAAAGTTGATCTGATACAAAAGAGAAGCATGAAATGAAAGGACAGGCAATACAGGGAAAGGGGACAGATGCAGGAGTATACTACATAGAAAAGAAAGTTCTGTGCATTAAAATGAAGAGTAAGCAAAAATTAATACTCCCCTACTCACATATATTAGATTATTTTCTTAGAAAGGAATTACATTTGTCGGTAGTTCACAGGGCTTATTTTTTCTTAAACAAAACTGGAGTATTTCAAAATAAGGGCTCTTTTGTGAGTGAACTGAAAAAAAGATAAAAGAGCTGAACTCAGAAGGAACCCAAACAGAAGATGCGCTAACAAGTTAGAACGAAAACCCTCTGATGTTCCTTATCACTTCATCTTTAGCAAAGTCCATCTGTATAGGAGCTCTGATTTCTCTACTGAAGAAGGGTTATGCAATGATTAGAAGTGATCATATAAGCAGAATCCCCCAATGAATCAGGATGATGATTCAGCATTTTCTCAGCTTATTTGAAGGAGTAGGAATGAATTTTCAAAAGCGCTGGAGAGATTAGAATACTTCTACGTTGTATTCAACTGCTTTTTGTTTTCTAGATATACTTCTTTTATTAATCCATCTCTCATAGGCAGGACACAGTATTTTTTCTTATACACTGCAGTATACCTTTCATTGCTTAGAGCTCTCTGAAGGAAAACTAAAAAACTGTGGTTTAATGTGAAGCTAAAATTGACCTTAAAGTCCTATTGTGTCACATCTTCATATAATTTGATTAGAATCTATGGAGAAATTGATCATTTTTCATTTCAGTGTCCTGTCCAGAATCTGTGTATCGTACACGAGTCCATAAAAAGCACTAAAAAAAGCAACAAAATAAAATATTTGGTAAAGCTACCATAGGAATTTACAGAGTCAACTGAGCATCTTTATTTTTAAAATTTACATATTCTGAAAATAAAGACTGATATAGCCTCATATTAAAGAAGTATTCTCCACCTGCAGTTCTTCACAACTCAGTGGCAATTTCATATAAGTTTCAAGCCAAATACTATTCAAATCAACAATGTACAGTTAGAAAAATGAAACTACAATAAACTTTGAAGCAAATCCCTACCAGTGTACACTTTAAAGGTATTCCTAGAACAGAAAGTATTAGGCATAAACTCCAGATTCTTTCTTTTAGCTACTTCCAAGTGCAATTTAATGTTAACTTAATAGAAATGCATAAGGAGGTTGAAAGCAGCTGAGGTGATCATCTGTTTTCAACTGTATGCTATTTTCTGGTTGGGTATAAAATTTCAGAATTCTACCTGTAGTTAGCCTGATAAAAACTGTTCAAGCAAACATTTTATTGGTTTCTTGAAAATCCATTTTATACAAGCAATTTTTGCAAAACAGTACAGGAGGAAGATTTACAGCTTTTTCAATTAAGCTGACATTGTCATTCCAGGGATGGGATGGCAGGAAGGCTCTTCTATCTAAACACTTCAATATTTTTTTTTTATCATTTAAACAGAGCCTGTATTTCTTTTTTATCTTCAGTGTATGCTACACATCTTGTCTCTAGGTGACCATGCAGATGGGAACACACGAGCCAAGCTCATGGATATTGGATACACACAGCTATTAATTTCAGCAGTGGTCTATTTACAGAATTAAAGGTATGCATTCTCCATTGGCTTCTGTAAAGTCATACTCGAAGCCAACCCCACCACACAGTGAAAACACATATGTCGATGAGGAACTACTCAGCAGATGCAAGTCACTTCATATTCTAGTACAGTCAATCCAGACATGAAAATATTCCACTTTATCCCATTGTTACATACAGTTTTGTGGTTCATTTGCAAGTGATGGCTTTGTACATTAAAAAAGCATAGACAATAGCAAAGCGATTGGAGCTTTTGTTAGGAAAAGTTACAAAAGTTTATTACATTTGGGGAACTGGTATAAATTGTTTCTGATTTTTTACAATCCCTGCTAAGTAAATTCATTAGCTTCAAGGAAAAAAAAAGATCCCAGAGCCAAGCAAAATACAACTCATCCAGTACAGAATGACCCATGAGGAAAACAGAAATAACCAGTCCCGGAAATCTGCCTGCTTATAAAGCATGGTCTGCATGGCATACCCTACACTGACAAAACACAGATGAGGAAAGAGGTTTCTACTGAGAAGACTGTACCCTCAACCACATAATCATCATGTAATCCAGTATTTAGAGTATGCATTGTAATGTCTGACATATGAAACTGATTTGTAACTCCACGCATCTGAACTGTGACATAATCTAAAATAAAATTATCAATAAGAATTTAATCTCTATTTTCACAGAAGGCAAAATATTATTGGGAAGGAAGCCAGCCACAGGGAAGACAAGAAGCATGTGAAGCAGGATGGGATGCAACTGCTCTTCTCCTAAGAGACCTATTACACAACTAAGTGCTCAAATTAATTGTTCAGGTAGTATGTAGAAAAATAAAATAGACAGGCATAAAGAATCCAAACTGAAAATATTGTACTGTTAGCATTGTTGTTACAGAGAAGCTACTCTGAGATCAATGCTCAATTTTCTCAGGTTCTACTGAGCAGCTATTCATAAATAGTCAAACTCCTCTTTGGCTATGCAAGTAATAGTTTGTACACAGTCAGTTCTGAAAACCAACAAATTTATGCTAGATAGTCCTCTATGAAAAAAAACCAAACCCAAACACCCAATAAATCATACAAAAACCAGCGAGACTGAAGATGAAGAAAAAAACCACCACCCATCCACTTCCCTTCTTTCAAACCCATTTCTGACCTCACTTTCTTTTACCCTGCCCTCCCCATTCACCTAAGTCCTTATGACTCTTCCCTCTTTCCTCCAGCTCTTCAGAGCTTACAGTATTCACTTCTCAATAGAAAATTCTATTCTCATTTTCTCCTCCATTTTCTAGGTGCTGGCATTTTTCTGTTTTCCTTTTCCCTTTCCTATTAATGTGCAGGTCTAACTTTAAGCTCTCCAAGATCTACTATATACAAAACCATCAACTACCAAGGACCTTGCTGCTCTCCTGAAAGAAGGTGATATCAGTATTTCATTCACAAGAATCAGCTGACCGTGATGAATTGACTATATACAGACCCCCTTTACCCCTTAAAAATAATATCTCCATTTCTTTTTTAAGAAAAACAGAAATTGACTATGAATGCAACATTTTTCATTCACATTGTTTATAATAATAGTGTTGAAGACAGCAATAAAGTAGGGTGATTTTGCAGTGGGCAGGGAGGAAAGGAAAAGCAAGTGGGAAATGCAGTGTGAAATAAGAAGTAATTTTTTTTTCTGCAGTTTGCTGCAGAACTTCTTTTTTCTCCTTCTTTGCGACCATTTTTCTAGGCAGGGTCCAGAACTCTACTAGTATACTCTAAGAGAAAACTTTTGACTCATCTTTTCCTGTTATTTCTATTCTTCCTTTTTTACAATGACTAAATGCTCATCTAGAGATAGGAGTGCAAGTGAAGGACAAGTGGGAAGTCTATTTCAAAGAGGTGAAATCTCATTTTGGGCAATATAGGCAGTATAGGGTACAATTGGAATGAGGAAACAAAAAAAAATAAAGAATAATGTTAGTGAAGAGGAGCCCCTGTCTTTAGAGAATTGGGAAAAGTGCACAAAACATGAAGATAATGCTCATCCCAGATTCATTTACTACAATATAAATATCTGAAATATCCCATTTTGAAATAATTACATCACAAACCAATTTACACCTTGCCCAGAGTAAATGATGTTCATGAACAAGTGAAAGCAGTGTTATAGCTGGACCTGTAACTAACTCATGCAATATCAATGGCCGAAACACAACCTGTCACATGATACTTCCTTACTTCCCATCTTAAGACTCTTACATTTTAACTCTACTGTTTCTGTTACTGACTCTCCCTCTCACAAAGAATTCCAGTGTTTCTAAGTTCTAAGTCCCACATCCTTACATACTATAACAGTTACTGGCTTCCACAGACAAAGGCAAAAATTACATCTTGACATCATTTAAGTAGGTGATACATAGTCTAGTTTCAGAAGTAAAACTGAGGATAGGAAAAGATTTTTTAAAAATCTATTTAAATTTATTTATTTACTTACATGGGTAAATATCCCAGTGACTAGCACACAAACCTTTAGTCAGTAATGAGTTGGTTGCTGAAACATGAATTTGGAAGGACTTTTAATGCAGGCTATCAAGTAGGATATGCAATATAATATTTATCTAAGCACATCTACAGACAGACAAAGGAAATGACAAAGTAGGGCTGTGAAAGAAGATACTTGCTTTCATTTGGCTGCTAGCAGTATCCTGAATAGAGTATGCGTGTTCCTTTCAAATAAAGCAAATGGGTAGCTGAGAAAAATGCAGCTGTTTACCTTGTCCTGGAATGTGGAACCCTCTGGAGTAAATGGGGGATACCTCCTTCCCCAACAAAACCCAAGAATACTCTGTACAAATAAGCTTCTGACATAGCTGGAGCAAAGACCAATATGTCCACAACAGAGAGGAATAAGAGAGCAGGGGCAAGATGCACAAAAGCAATCAGGTTTCAGAGATGATGAAAGGAAAGACATTTTCCCAGGGATCAGACAGGATCAACTATAATTTTCTGCAACCCAGGGAGCCTCTGAAAGTTGCTGAGATAAGACCAAGTCTGAAAGTAAGACCTGTGAAGACACAGTTGGTGCGAGGAAGATTGTGCTGTGTTCTGTTTCACCAAGCTGATGCAATTCTCTCTGCTTTACTTACCTTGTTCTAAAAATAGGTTTTAATCAGAATAAGAAGTAGGTTTTAAAGACCTTCTTGTGTATACCCACTTTAAGGATGAGGACAGGCAGAAAAATACCAGAGTACTGACCAACTCAAGAGTCCCATCAGAATAAGAAAACATGCTGGGTGTTCAGCATTTACATTGCTCAGGAAGTTATTAGCTCTGAGCTATTAATAGTGGCATGATATTTCATGATAAGATGTGAAAACTGTGCAGTTAATCCTACTATCTCAGATTTTAACAAAGTGGAAAGAATAATGTTATTAAAAACCTTTAAAAAAATCTATTTTGTTTTTTTTTTTTGCCTTCACAGACAAGTTTCCCAATTTAGCATGCTCCCGAAGCAACAGCCAGATGAAACTTTGACATGAGGCTGTCACAAGGTTAGATATCTTGTGACTCAAATGGCTAGAAATTAGACATTTGGATTATTAGCTTCCACATGCAAAACACTATGTAAAAACATGCATAAGAGCTAAATAAGTTTGATATTTTTAAAAATATAAAATATGGATCTATCCGCATAGCCGGAATACCCACCTTGCAAGGATGTATCGTTAGAAAATGGTATATGTCAGTGTTGCATAATAGACAGGCTTCATGCTTCAGTATTTCTATTCTTCTCTACACTTCATAATAGTATCTAATAGGAAAAGGATTTAGAGTCAATCCCCAAAACATTTTTATCAGAAAGCATGCACTGCTGTTTGGATGTTTGCAGCTATTTCATCACCCGTAAGGAGGACAGAAAATACATGTGTACTTTCAAAAAGGAGATACAGTGAACCAGTATGACTGACTGCTCTGGCTGTATGTTTACATTTAAAATATTCTTCATTTCGGGTCATAACTTTCAATTTTTAAAGCCAGTTTTCACTTTCAGAAAACCCCAAACCCACAAAACACCAAACCATTCTACAGCACTTGGGGGGTCCTGGAGGACACTAAATTGATCATGAGCCAGTGTGCTGGTTTTGTCTGGGCTAGAGTTAATTTTCTTCATAGTAGCTAGCATGGGGCTGTACTTTGGATTTGTGCTGAAAATAGTGTTGATAGTATGGGGATTTATTTGTTACTGCTGAGCAGTGCTTACACAGTGCCAAGGCCTTTTCTGCTTCTCACCCCACCCCACCAGTGAGTAGGCTGGGGGTGCATGGGGAGTTGGGAAGGGACACAGCTGGGATAGCTGACCTCAACTAACCCAAGGGATATTCAGACCATATGATGTCATGCTCAGCATATAAAGCTGGGGGAAGAAGGAGTAAACGGGGTCATTTGGGGTGATGGCATTTTGTCTTCCCAGGTAAACGTTACATGTGATGCAGCCCTGCTTTTCTGGAGATGGCTGAACACCTGCCTGCCGATGGGAAGTGGTGAATGGATTCTTTGTTTTGCTTTGCTTGCGTGCGTGTCTTTTTCTTTACCTATTAAACTGTCTTTATCTCAACCCACGGGTTTTCTCATTTTTACTCTTCCGATTCTTTCCCCCATCCCACTGTGGGAGGAGCGAGCAGGCAGCTGCATGGGGCTTAGTTGCTGGCTGGGGTTAAACCATGACAGTCAGCAATATGCCCTTGTGGCAAAGGCAGCTAATAGCGTCCTGGGCTGCACTGGGATGAGTGTTGCCAGCAGGTGGTCCTCTACTCGGCACTGATGAGGCCACTCCTGGAGTGCTGTGTCCAGTTCTAGGCTCCCCAGTGCAAGGGAGACATGGACATACTGGAGAGTGTCTGGTGAAGTGGCACAATGATGAAGGGACAGGAGCATCTCTGGCCAGCAGGTTGAGGGATAGGATTCTGCCCTTCTACTCTGCTCTGGTGAGACCCCACCTGCAGTCCTGCCTCCAGCTCTGGAGCCCTCAGCACAGGAAAAACACGGACCTGTTGGAGCGGGTCCAGAGGAGGGCCACAAAAACGATCAGAGGGATGAAACACCTCTCCTATGAAGACAGGCTGAGAGAGTCAGGGTTGTTCAACCTGGAGAAGAGAAGGCTCCAGGGAGAGCTTATTGCAGCCTTCCAGTACATGAAAGGGGCTTCTAAGAAAGATGGGGACAGACTTTTTAGCAGGTCCTATAGCGATAGGACAAGGGGTAATGACTTTAAACTAAAAGAGGGTAGATTAAACTAGATCTGAGGAAGAAATTTTTCACCATGAGGGTGGTGAAACACTGGCACAGGTTGTCCAGAGAGGTCGTCGATGCCCCATCGCTGGAAACATTCAAGGTCTGGTTGGACAGGGCTCTGAGCAACCTGATTTGGTTGAAGATGTCCCTGGTCATTGCAGGGGGTTTGGACTAGATGACCTTAAAAGGTTCCTTCCAACTCAAAATGTTCTATAATTCTATGAGAAAAGGCTGAGAGAGCTGAGGCTGTTCAACCTGAAGAAGAGTAAGCTCAGGGGATCTCATCAAGGTATTATAAATACCTGAAGGGAGGGTGTAAAGCACATGGAACCAGGCACTGCTCAGTGGTGCCCAGTGACAGGACTAGAGGCAATGCGCACAAATTAAAATACAGGAGGTGGTGTCTGAACATCAGGAAACCTTCTTTACTATGAGAGGGACCAAGCACTGGCACAGGTTGCCCAGAGAGGTTGTGGAGTCTCTATCCACTCATCAGTCTGGAGATTTTGAGCATGTCTAGAGATATTCAAAAGCCATCTGGACATGGTCCTGGGCAACTGGCACTAGGTGACCCTGCTTGAGAAGAGCAGGGGAGTTGGACCAGAGGAACTCCAGAGGTCCCTTTCAATTACAACCATTCTGTAATTCTGTGACACATGGAGGATTCCTTCTCTATGTAGTGTTAATCACCTGCTGAACTGTACTTAACACTTCTAATTGCAGTTTGGAACTTATTGCTTGGAAACATCGTTTCTAGGGGCAAAAATTTTAAAAGATTAGCTTCAGCACAGAGTAGAGATATGTTTGTGATTTTAGGCCATGTCTACTACAAATTCATTTCTTTACAGGGGGGACTTTCCTTTATAGCCACCTGAATTTTCTCACAGAATGTCTCTGCTGTGCTCCTTTTCCCTGGTAAGGGTTTGTTCAAATGTTGTCAAATGTAAGATTGCAGAGTTCAGATATTAAGGGACCTTTGCTGACTGCAGAATGTCATTGTAGATCTATGTGTACATAAAACCTGAATTAAAAGACACATTACCTTTGTTTTACATAAGTGTGCAAAAGAGGAGCAGGTCAGGGATTTAAAACCTATTTCAAAGAAAGAGAGGCACATAAAAGAAAGATAAGTGACATACAGAGAAGGTGAATATGATGCAGCAGATTAATTATGGATCTGCAAGGAAAAGAAATGCACTTCTGTCTTGGTTCAGTCTCAAACTACAAAAATGATGTCTTCATTTGTGGAGCAGAAATATGTGGAAAAGGTCGAATGGTAAGATCCTGTTTTCAAAACAATAAGATACTTGAAGAAAGGTACCACATGCAGGAAGAGTGAGATCGTCCCTGACATCACACACTCTAATGGACTGAGTAGGAGTCCACAGCTCCTTTCCTTCTGGTTGGTCTATGACTCTGCCCATGCATGCACAGAGTTGCTCGGATGCTGTATGACAAATCAGCTACGTGGTAGAGGTTTCCATTTAAAAAGGAAGCAAGCATGAAAGTTTGCAAGCCTTACTGGTATTGCCAGTGATTGTATGCGCTTTGATACAAGTCAAACACAGACATTCTTTACACACTAGAAAGGAGTGTGTGAGAAAGATTACCTCTTTTCCTCCATCAAATACCATGTTTAAAAACTTTTTTTTTAAATTATGAGTATCACTTTAGAGGATAGTCTTAGGTACGTCTAGGTACTAAGGTACCTTGGAAACCTTTTTCTCTCACTCGGCAAAAATATTTTGGAAGCCCTGCCTGGATTCCTTGAGCTTTTGACCAACTTGAACCTCTCTAGCAGAACACAATTTCAAAAGAAGTACACAAGAGAGTAAGCCATTTTGGAATATATGACCATGTGATAAATATCTATTAAGTCCTTTAAAGATGTTGAATTTTAATAACAAACTAATGCATGTTTTGTTACAGCTATACGTTTCACAAATAAAGCTATATTTACCACAAATAAATTTATGCATACTGAAAAGTGTCATCTGTTCACAAATGTATTTTGCAAATGCAGGCAAAATTCACATTTTCTACAAGAATGTGAACTCCAGATACTTAATCAAATTAGTGTGTCTTAATAGGAGTTTAAAATAGTGCAACTTTTTAGTGGGTTTCAGCTTTCTACTGATGTGCTGTGAAAAAACACATATTGCAGTCATGCAACAACATGAGGCACCATTGCAGCAGATCAGGTGGCAGGAAAAGGGCAGCAATGACACCTCAACACAGATCTTTTAAACTGGAGCCTTCCTCATGTTGTAAACAATGTCCAGGCTCACTCAGGCAGCCAGCTTCAGCTGTATGTGATGTTATGTCCTTGAGTGGGAGAGACTGTGGCAAAAAATACAGCACTTGACAGTCTCCCTTTAGACTTACTCATGTGGACTAAAATCAGAGGCATTTATTTTATTAAATAAAATGCATTACACATTAAGTCCATATTTGAGATCAGTGGTATTTTCTTAGTTATATTGTATTTTTTAAAAGGAAATTTAATTTCTTTCAGTGGAAATAGTTTTAGCTGTATTTTAAGTTGGGTATAGAATCTCTTAGTTCACAATATAAACTTGTTTGTTTTTTCCCCTCCCAGCCTTTAAAAAAATGATTCCAAATCAAGGACTAAAATTGGAAAAAAAAGTATTTTAACTTCAGAAGACAGTATCTCTGTGTGTGAGTTCCACTGCAGTAAAAGCCAAGAAGCATTTTAAATGTAGACTTAATTTCAACTGGTACAGTTAGCCTGTGTAGTTATGTTAACTAGAACTCTGATGTGTTTTGCCAGCTTTAATCACATTGGAAACTTCACAATACCCAATATTTTCCTTTAAAAGCTAGATCCTGCAGACAATGAGAAGTCTAATGTATTTAAATTTAAAGAAACCCATTTTCCATTTAAATAATTTGAATTCTTTTTTTATAGACTCATTGAGCATCAGGATCTATATACACCAGTTCTATATGCAGTTCACTGCATCCAAAAGGGCACTTCAAAGCCCTTCCAAAGCTCCCACTGAAACTATGCTTCATCTTTTACTTACTTTTTTTCCCCCCAACTCTTAGCTATTAAGAAAAACAACAGCAATGCCATTCCAGCTTACTAGAAGGTTAAGTTTTTAGGAACTGGGAGAGAGGAAATTAAGAAAGTTAAGTATAAAAAAAAGCTTCAATCACCGTGGGAATTTTTTATTTTCTTTAAAATTCTTATGGTTTCTCAGTACTTAAGGAATAATAGCTGTGAGGGTAGTTATCACTGCTTCTAGGATACTTACATATGTGTGCTGAAGAAATAAACAATTCTTTTTCCCAATTATTTAAAAGAATCCCCTGATAAAATTACTATTTTCAGCTAGAATGAAAAAGATTCTCCATGTAAGGAACCATGCTTCTTTTGGGTTTTCATAACCCATAGAAATGAGAATCTCTAACATATGTAGTCATTTCCCATCTAAATACAAGCTCTGTTGATAGTTAACAGCAGAAAAAAGAATGTGTTCATGTATATACCTCTGAGCAATGTTTTATCAAGATTCTGCAGAAAACAGTACATTCACCAGGACCCGATATGTTGCTTTACCTACATGCACAACAGAAACCAGGCAGCCTGTGGGAGCAGACCAGGGAGCTGCCAACATTTTTTCCTAGCTGACACTAGCAGACAGCCAACTCTGTTCAAATTGTCCTGTACACGGGCAGGGTTTCCCTGATGTTTGTTCAGAGCTCTGAGACATATCTACCAAGCAGCTTGCAGAAAGACAGATTTCAGCAGCCGAAGTCATCAGTTGTCCTGAGGAAAAGGTGAGGAAAACAAAGAATCCCAGAGCAGTCCACCAGGGACTGAATTAAAGGGAGCAACAAGCAGGTATCATTCCTTTCAAGGGCTAACTGTGTTGAAGGAGCTGATAGATTACTTTAAGCCCTCAGATAGGTTTCCTTACAGAACAAATAAGGAGGTTTTGAAGTCCTATTCAAACCCAGTGAAAAGGCAAAACTTAGGAAACGAAATACCTAAATCGAATTTGAAAAGCCATACAGAATGACTCCTTAGGTTGTGTGTTACCAACAGCTTCACATGAAAAAAAAATGAATGGGAGGAATAGGCAGATGCTTTAGAATGACAGGTGAGGACTTGCCAACTAACTTACCTCACTGGTAACAGGAATGCACAGACTCCTTCTGCTAATTGGTGCCTGACTGCTGTCTTTCCCGTATGAGTAGGTCAGGTTTCTTGTGTGATTTTAGCCACCTAGACAGACCAGGAAAATAATAATTAATTTCTCTCTGAGACAGTGGCATCTAAACACAGTCCTTCAGATTCCTTGGAGTAAGCTGGTTTTAGGCCCACTCTCCATCTCAGTGCAGTGCCCTTTACTAAAGAGGAAAAGAATTAAGGAGGCTGCCAGAAATCTCTCAAGAGCATCTTTGGGACCCTACAGTCAACCAAAGTATTTATTATTAACCACACTGCTTCTAGGTGGAGGCTGTTTTCACTACATCCTTGAGTATGAAAGCCTGAAAATGCTGGTTTAGTTTGAGGTACAGATTTTCCGTCCTCACAATTCCTGCCAGTTTAATGATACACCTTCAAGGCCCCTCAGAGGCTGCCTCACCTGCCGGCTGAACTTCTCCTCTTGGATGGCCTTTATTTTATACCATTTTTTTTCAGAGCTTTTAACCTCAAGGGCTCCACAAATCCTCCCATACCTTTACTTTTCTTCTTCCTTGAAGCACCTTCACACATTTGAAAACGCCTTAGAATAGCTTACTGACTCAGTACTTGGTCTCCTTTCCCCTCTCTCCTCAGAGATCCTGAATATGGCTGTCGCAGGTGGCCTGTGGCCTCCCTGAAAGGAGTGGCCAACACTGAAAAACTAACTTTCCAGCTGGGTTTTTCATCATTGCTGTAGGATACCAGGTTTACTTACAGTTCCATCCACACAGTGTACTGCATAGAGTGTCTGCACCCACATGTGGCATGTGAGGGCATGCAGGGCTTGCCCCCACCTCACAGACCGGCACAGCGCTCAGCTGACAGGCAGCAACTAACAACAGTGGGACAGGGCTCCAGCTACACAAGTCTCTCGGATAGAACAGGAATCAGTGTCAGGGGGAAGTCAAACGTGGAGTTGGGGTTTGTACAGAAAGGGCCTGGAACTGTTCACAGGGTGGTCTGCCGACAGCCACCTCCTGTGTGGTAAGGGTGAGGTGCTTGGCCCTTTAAGAGGCTCAGAACATTCTGGAAGCCAGCGGCTGTCCCCACAGCTCCCTGTCCTTCCCACTTTAACACTAAACTTACCTTCAACTCAGCTTCACCTCAAGCAGCTGTAAAGCAGAAAGCAAGGCCAGGGCTGTGAGAAGCAGCTTTCTAACTCGCCTCTGAGTTCCAGCTCCTCGTGCGTTTCTGAGGTGAGAGGCCACAGGGGAGTGCGTGTGGGGGACGGGGGCCATGGCAGGGTGCCGCAGTGCATGGGTGCGGGCAGGAGTGCCAGCTGGCAGCCCTGTCCTGTGGGGGTAAGAGGATGGCTAGTCCTGCCTTGGGCAGCTCCTTGCTGCGTGTTAGAATCTGTGAATGTGAAATATGGAGAAAGATTTGAAAAGTCAGGGGCATGTGACATCCCTGAAGAGTTCTTGGAAGTCTGAATGGTAATTTTTAATGCATGGAATTAGCAAATTGGCTGGCTGCAGGCTTACTGCATACCCCCAGCTTACACAGGTGATTCCTCCTTCAAGTTCTCCTACAGTCAAGGCCTTATTTCATGTGTCTACAGTGAAGTTGTGTAGCCTTCTTGATGTCTCTGATGCCATGAGCCAGTAGCAGGTGGTCAGTGCATATTTTAGTATGCTGTGACTGTACCTTGCATGTTGGTTTATGCTATATGAGAGCTCACAGCTCCTACAAGACCTGAATGAGGCAGGGATGTATTTCCTACTAGAACCCCAATTTAAGGAGGCCTTCATAACATTCATGCACTCCTGTTGCAGCCTAATGCTGTACACCCTACCCCCCCCACCACCCATGACCCCAAAGTGTAAGAGCATCCCTTTCATCTGACCATGTATCCTATCGCCTTCTCCATTCCAGCCCATGGAACCCAAGGCACTTCATTGTACCTCATTTGAATGTTGCTTTCCCACCCTAGGAAAACCTTTCTTCATTTGGTAAAGAACACTGAACAGTCAGAGGGATCCACTGGCAGCTCTGTGTTTTACAGAGTACCTTAGATTTCATTTTCCACTATAAAGGCCTGATTCAACTGTTTGTGAAGTTCATTACAATCTTGTTTCTAGCAGGCACAGGATCAATTTAGATCACTGACCAGATTCAATTTAGTTCTGACTTCCACTTTCCCTAGTTAATCCCTTCATTTGTGATTACTTTCAGCAGTCAGGAGTCTAGACATTCCTGTTTATGGTGGGTTGAGCCTGGCTGGACACCAGGTGCCCACCAAAGCCACTCTATCACTCCTCTCCTCAGCTGGACAGGGGAGAGAAAATACAACAAATGGCTCATGGGTTGAGATAAGGACAGGGAGAGATCACTCACCAATTACCAGCACAAGCAAAACAGACTTAACTTGGAGAAATTAGTTTAATTCATTACCAATCAAATTGGAGTAGGATAATTAGGAAATAAAACCAAATCTTAAAACATCTTCCCCCCACCTCTCTCTTCTTCCCGGCCTTAATATACTCCCAAATTCTCTACCTCCTCTTGCACAGCAGCGCAGGGGGATGGGGAATGGGAATTGTGGTCAGTTCATCACACGTTGTCTCTGCTGCTCCTTCCTTCTCAGGAAGAGGACTCCTCACACTCTGCCCCTGCTCCTGTGTGGGGTCCCTCCTACGGGAGACAGTCCCCCACCGGCTTCTCCAACATGAGTCCTTCCCATGGGCTGCAGTTCTTCACCAACTGCTCCAGCCTGGGTCTCCCCACGGGTGCCGTCCTTCAGGAACAGACTGCTCCAGCCTGGCTCCCCCACAGGTTCACAAGTCCTGCCAGCAAACCTGCTCCAGCCGGGGCTTCTCAATCTCTCCATGGGTCCCCAGGCCCTGCCAGGAGCCAGCTCCAGCGTGGGTTTCCCACAGGGTCACGGCCTCCTTCGGGCATCCCCCTGCTCCGGTGTGGGGCCCTCCCCGGGTGCAGGTGGAGATCTGCTCCCCCGTGGAGCTCCATGGCTGCAGGGGCACAGCCGGCCTCACCATGGGCTTCCCCACGGGTTGCCAGGGAATCTCTGCTCCGGCGCCTGGAGCCCCTCCTGCCTCTCCTGCTGCTCTGACCTGCAGGTCTGCAGGGCTGTTCCTCTCACATATTCCCACTCCTCTCTCTGGCTGCAGTTGCAGGTTTTTTTTCCCCCCTTCTTAACTCTGTTCCCCCAGAGGCGCTGCCACCGTCGCTGATGGGCTCAGCCTTGGCCAGGAGTGGGTCCCTCTCGGAGCCGGCTGGCATTGGCTCTATCGGACATGGGGGAAGCTTCTAGCAGCTTCTCACAGAAGCCACCCCTGTAGTCCCCCCGCTACCAAAACCTATACACACAAACCCAATACACTGTTTTAAGATTTACCTCAGAGGATTCATATTGCTTTAGTCATGTGGTACAGATTTATCCCAGACTTCAGTGATTTCACCTTCTTAACTTCCACCTTCTTGTTGGATTTAGTTACCTTGTTATTTTCAGAAGAAGGAATCTTTAGCTGTGGATCATTAAGTTGGGGTATTGCACTGAAGTGCAAGTTTTTAATTTGCAGAAGTTGCTTATTTATTTAGTCTTGGAAACTAATTAAGAAAAATGCCCTTCCTGGCCTTTTCCCTGCAGATAGCTGAGGATTTCTCACTGAGTTATATCAAACTTAGTATCACATAAAATTTTTAAAACACTGAGACAGTTAGACTGTTGTGTATTTTAAGGATGGAAAAAGAGGGATACAACAACAAAAAGCAGCTAAAATGATTCTGGATGAAGGAACCAAAATCCTAAAAGGGTTCTCACAGTGTCTAGCTTGGAATGAGAGGCCTTCTTGCATCATTCTCACCGAGGAAAAGGGAAGGAGAGCGAGCCATGGCTTAAGTCATGTATTTTACATTATTTTGGGGATGTTACCTCTCTTTTTGACTCCATCTAGCCCTTTGCCTTTTGTACGTGGTACGGGACATTCAGTGTCGTATTTTATTTTACCTTCGTATACGTGAAGGGCCAATGAGAAACTGATTCTTGGATTATAAGAGAAGAAATATATAAAATTATTTTTATTTGTCTCTTAAACTCTGAATGCATATATATTGTTATCTAAGCACACTTACAAACCCATGTGGTTTTGTTACTTTTGTTATACGATGCTAATAGTGATTGAGAGAGTACACATGTGTACCTGACACAATGAAGCTCCTATGTCTGCAAGATGCCTAAATAAAGAATATAAACAAATCGCTCTTAGCCATGCCATGTCTGTCTTTGAGTATTCATATAGTTGGAGGTTTCCTTACTCAGATTGCAAATCAGATACCAAATTCAGGTAACATATAGCCAGAACTAGTTAAGTAAGAAAGGCCTGACCTCTGTACCAGGGAAGATTATGGAGCGGTTGGTCTTGAGAGTGCTCACAGGGCATCTGCAGGACAACCAAGGGATCAGGCCCAGCCAGCATGGGTTCATGAAAGGCAGGTCCTGCTTGACCAACCTGATCTCCTTCTATGACCAGGTGACCCGCCTAGTGGATGAGGGAAAGACTGTGGATGTTGTCTACCTGGACTTTAGTAAAGCCTTTGACAGCGTCTCCCACTGCATTCTCCTGGAGAAACTGGCGGCTCGTGGCTTAGACAGGTTTACTCTTCACTGAGTGAGGAACTGGCTGGATGGCCGAGCCCAGAGAGTTGTGGTAAACAGTGTTAAATCCGGCTGGCGGCCGGTCACAAGCGGTGTTCCCCAGGGCTCGGTTCTGGGGCCGGTCTTGTTCAATATCTTTATCAATGATCTGGATGAGGGAATCGAGTGCTCCCTCAGTAAGTTTGCAGATGACACCAAGTTGGGTGGGAATGTTGATCTGCTGGAGGGTAGGAAGGCTCTGCAGAGGGATCTGGACAGACTGGATCGATGGGCAGAGGCCAACCGTATGAGGTTTAATAAGGCCAAGTGCCGGGTCCTGCACTTTGGCCACAACAACCCCATGCAACGCTACAGGCTTGGGGAGGAGTGGCTAGAGAGCAGCCCGGCGGAAAGGGACCTGGGGGTGCTGGTTGACAGCCGGCTGAACATGAGCCGGCAGTGTGCCCAGGTGGCCAAGAAGGCCAACAGCGTCCTGGCCTGTATCAGGAATAGTGTGGCCAGCAGGAGTAGGGAAGTGATTGTGCCCCTGTACTTGGCACTGGTGAGGCCGCACCTTGAATCCTGTGTTCAGTTTTGGGCCCCTCACTACAAGAAGGATGTTGAGGTGCTGGAGCGTGTCCAGAGAAGGGCAACGAAGCTGGTGAGGGGGCTGGAGCACAAGTCTGACAAGGAGCGGCTGAGGGAACTGGGGTTGTTTAGTCTGAAGAAGAGGAGGCTGAGAGGAGACCTTATTGCTTTCTACAACTACCTGAAAGGGGGTTGTGGCGACGAGGGTGTTGGTCTCTTCTCCCAAGTAACTAGTGATAGGACAAGAGGAAATGGCCTCAAGTTGCACCAGGGGAGGTTTAGATTGGATATTAGGAAAAATTTCTTCACCGAGAGAGTGGTCAGGCATTGGAACAGGCTGCCCAGGGAGGTGGTGGAGTCGCCATCTCTGGAAGTGCAAAAAACGTGTGGACGTGGCACTTCAGGACATGGTTTAGGGGACATGGTGGCGCTGGATTAATGGTTGGACTTGATGATCTTGAAGGTCCTTTCCAACCTAGTGATTCTGTGATTCTGTGATTCTGTCAAGTATGCAACTCTACTCACATATAACTCTTTGGCTTAATTGTTGAACCTTAGCTCCGTCTATTTTTTTCACTATGTGGAAAAAAAGCTATCAAAATTTTTATCGTAAAATGTAGAGATAAATTAGACTTAGCCACAGTGGACTGCTGTTGCAAAATAGCAATTGCAAAAGCAAAGATTGAAAGGAAACAGTCCTTTCTGAAGTTGCTAACTTTCTGAAAATTAGTAAGAATCTTTCTAACCTTAATATCTTGGTTTTGATACACCAAATGACTTGTCATTTACTTTTGTTTTTCCTTTAGATTTCCAGCTGCAAAGATTAAGAGGTATCAAATAAAGAAACCTTGGCCACTTTTCTGACCCCTTCTATTCAGTGAATCATAATCAGCTCTTGTAAAATGAACAATATTAATCAATATTAGGAGGGAGGTGAAAAGGAAGCAAAAAAGTAACTGTATCTTGCAGCAAAAACTAGGGGTTATTATGTCTAGGCAGGATGCATAAAACCAAAGCACTCAAAAAAAGGGAAAGTGACAGTTTTAGCTGCACAGTGTCTAAAGGCCATTTGTGTTGTGCTGATACTTTTTATATATTCCCAAATCAGTATAATCAGTATTTTATACAGTCTGTTCACTCGGCAACTCTTGACTTACTGCTCTGGTCGTTCTACCATTCATTGGTGTAATTTTTCATCACAAAAGAATGGATGGTGGTCATATCAGCCAAGTGCAGAGAGTATTTTCATTTTTTAAGGTGGGAAGCAGTAGCTTATTATTAGGAAGCAAGATATTCTGTGAGAAAGATTATTTGACACTTAAAATGACTTCTGAATTTCCCTTTTGACTCTGGCACTCATCATTGAATTGATGTGAGCAGCCATAAAGGCAGCCTGGTTGGAAGTGGAAAAATACTGAACAGAAGAAATTTTCTGCTGAAAAATACTGACATCTTGAAAAGTGCTTCTGGCCTCTTTCAAGTGCAGCTGGGGTACCTAGAAACCAGAGACATCCTGAGATACCACGGATAAGTGCAAAAATGAGGGACTGTAATGGCAATTTATAATCTGAGAAGGTGGAAAACCACCTGGAAAAATAAAATTGCTCTGAAAGAACAGAAAACAGCATCATCTATTGGCTGTTACAGACAAAAAAAAAAAATTAACAGCATCTATTGGTTCTCAAAGTAGCATGTCCTACACCCTCTCAATGTTATAAAAAGGACTTGTTATCTAAAATGGTGCCTCTCACTCTCTGAGAACTTCACGGTTGAATCCCATGTGAACTTTCTATAAGCTTTTGGACTCTCACCAGGGACACCTGGCTGACTCCAGACTCTGTGACATGGATCATTTTGGAAAGCAGACTCTGTCTGTTATCTTACTGGTTTGGCCTGTCCTTCCCTCTTTTGGGGGTGGCTGGCCCACCCCTTTTTGGATGTTGTGGCCCCTTCTGAAACCTGTCTAATTCACTTTGTATTAATATTATATATATATTCATATAAGTAATCTATCATAAGTATATCTGGTGTTATATTGTTGATATGTTTGC
Organism: Phaethon aethereus; assembly: GCF_964289735.1. Taxonomy (NCBI): domain Eukaryota; kingdom Metazoa; phylum Chordata; class Aves; order Phaethontiformes; family Phaethontidae; genus Phaethon; species Phaethon aethereus. The sequence goes on along the minus strand of NC_138576.1, from coordinate 20,961,692 downwards.
TTCACTAACAGTAAGTTGTAGTAACCTGTCGTAACCTGTGGTAGTATGTAACTATTTGGTTGTTGCTGTTATTGGTTGTACCGCAATACTAATTGATGCTATTATTGATTGATGACATACTATTGATTGATACTGTATTATTGATTGCTGATAGTAATTTGTAATAGCTTGGTATATATATTCATTCATATTAACTTTATTAATTATATGTATATTTGCTTGTGGTGATTTTTGTGGTATTTGTGGTAATCTGTAATAAAGTAGAGAAATTTAGGCAATAAAGCCTCCATGTTCTTGTGTATTACAGAATGCTGTGAACCGATGGTTTTGATCTCTACACACAAAAAAGCCAGGTAACCCTTTAAGTTGTGACGCTTGGGAAAATCACTTCACCTCCTATGCTCCTTCCCTCTTTCTATAAAAACATTCGAGTTAAAACTGTGTCGAGTTCTAGCTTTCTGTCTTAGTCTTCCTTCCCCTCCAGGTGAACCTCTTCAATTCTATTTTTTCTAACTTTTTGGTAGACTTATGAGCAATGGGGATTTTATACATCATACCACATAGAAATATTAAAAAGAAAAAATGTTAATGTGAAAATTCTTGCTTGTGAAATACAAAAATGGCATTTTTTTAAAACTTTTTTTTTGCTGGCAAGAGTTTCACAAAATGGCATGTTTGTCTTTCTGTATCATGAAAAGAGGAGGAAAATTTTTATGATGCTATCTATAGAGGAGAGAAAGATGAGGACAGAGTCTCAATCCAAGACCTTATATTTTACATAATTTCCCATGCCTTTACATAGGAAAAAGGCAATATTTCACATGTAGAGACTTCAGATGTCTCTCTTATGAAACAGAAACATGTGTATTAACATTTTTATGTCCACCATAAGTATGTTAATCATGTAGAATGACTTACTGCGTATAACATTTTCATTTCCCAAGAGAGGAAATAGAGAAACAAATACAACATCTCTATTAAATACCGATAAAAAGCAAAGGATAATATTTACTGTAAAGAAGAAAATATTCCTAAGGAAGTTAACAGTGGAATAGAATGAGATTACACAAAGTTTAAACATACAAGTAACATGTTAAATCCTTTCCTTCTCCTGACACAATCAATACTGAGAAAAAAGAATCTAAGCAGTCAGAATAACAAAAAATCCCAATCTAAATAATTAATTTACGAACAGTGAATTAAATTTCAGTTCAGTGAATGCTTGTGTTATGTCAGCAAATCCACATGTGAAATTCTGTGAACAGAAATTTTTCTCTTTATTCTTCAAAGAATTTAAAACAATTTCAGGAGAAAAGATGCTTTGTAGAAACTCCATGAACTTAATAAAGACAAATATGAGTGGTTTTAGCAAGAATAACAGTTACACTTTAATTCTAGTAGTTTTTTATGGTCAAACATTTTTTCAGTTCTAATGGCGTTGACCGGATAACTGTGATTTCTTTTGGAAGAAATAGAACTGTGCTAATGATTTGTCAGAATAACAGTATTCAAAGGTCATATATTTATCATATGTTAAGAGGAGGTATGGTGGTCCTGTTACTATCTTGCATCTTCATTAAGTATTGAAAATAATTAATTATCTTATTCAGAAACCTTTTTACTACACAGGTTCTCTTAAGGTTACTTCTGTATAAATCAGTTTAATAAAAATAATGGAGCTGGTGATGTTTTGCCTCCTCATTTGTCTCACATTTCAGGAACCGTGTGGTTCAGAAGACAGTGCACCAGCTGGAGAGATGTTTGCACTTGGGTTCTGTTACAGACTTGCTGCAGTAAATTTCCTTGTTGCTGTTTCCCCTCCTTCTGTTGCCCAATATTTCAAGCACTTTGGGGCAGCCGCATTCTCTTATGTCTCTGTAATCCCTGCCACAATTACGACTTCATGTTATTTTACATCTGTAGGATAATTTTAAAGTTAAAAAACACAAGTCAAGTAGAGGTAAGCTATTCTATATTTTAAAATCTATTATAGCATAATAGTGTAAAAGCTTATACAGGCATGAGGTGACACATGTTGTATGAACCATTAATGAGATGTCCATAGATTCAGTACATACCTATGGAATTTGCAAGTCAGTGCGTTTCTCTGAAAAAAAGCACAGAATCAAAGAGGGTGTAGAGCAAACACTGGGATCCACAGAACACGATAAAGCTTTAAATGGCCATCATGAGAAGCAGAGAGGCATTGAAAAAAATGGAATTAACTTATCACAGAAGTTTTAAAAGGTAATAAGTATGCATAACCAGTGTGGGAAAAGTTTTTTTCCTTTGATACCCATAATAGGTTTAGCACTTTTTTTTTCTTGAGTGTTTTGTTGTAAAGAATTTCCTTATTGCATTAAGGAATGTAATCTTAAAGGCTAATTTTAGCAAAGGCAGGCTTTTCTCCTGAGGATCTATTGACAAATGATTCTTCTGAAGGGCAGTTCAGAGCCTAATTCACGTGCTTTGAATTAGTTTACCAAAGGAGCCTTCCTCCCTCCACTGACTGTCTCCCCTGGAGAAAAACAAGTTAGACCTCTCCAGTGTAAGCTTAGTCATTGGTGAATAAGTGGAAAACCCTGTTAACGTTCAGACTATGATTCAGAATAATTCTTTTTAGGTCACATTAATCTTGTAGATTTTTACTGAGTTTTCACAGATTGATAACAGAGCAAGATTTACTCGGAATCAGCCATCTTCCACCTCCTGCAAGTCCTATGCAGGTCTTGCAGACAGTAATGTTGGGCCTCAGATCTTTGTGCCTTCTGCTTTAGTCTCCTTCGTTTTTCAGCGGAGTCTGAAGCACATCAGCAGTATTTGATTGCTATCTGCTGTGCAATTGCACTGGTCCTGATAGCAACCAGTAAGTGCCACTTGCTGATCATAATCTCTCCACTGAAACTCCATTCACAAAAAGCTACCTAGTAGGAGTTTCTTGGAATCACAAACAGATTTACCCCTTATAAGAAAGGAAAAAAAATGAAAAGCATGTAATTATTCTAATTTTGTATAACTACCTCACCTAGGAAAATCTTCAAAATAAAGCAACGGGACACATAGCAATGCCTTGCTGGATAAGACCTTGCCACATGGGAAGGGCTGTTTATTAGCTGAGAGTACTTTGTCCTGGAAGCTCTTGAAGATAAAGCAGTAGTCCTCATTGCAGTTATATAAACACAATTATGTTACCTTGGTTCTTGGTACTTGGATCTACTAACAACAAACTCAGAACACATTCGGACACTTGGTTGGGCATGTACTTCCAACAATTATAAGTCACTGACACCACATGCCTGGAAATCTATTCATAAATGTTGTGGTAATATATAGGTGGTGCCTGTGAATGGCTCAACCTCTTGAGCCTTAATGGCTCAACCTCTTACATATAGACAGCTGACTGGGGAATTTATTAACATGGGTTTTTTCAATTTGTTCTTTCATTCACTGTTCATGGAATGACTCAACCATGAAATCATAATTCAAAGAATAATTTCACTCTGGAGAAAACTTTAAGATACCAAGCTAGCTTGCTTCAAACTGTACAATGGAACTGGGATGTTGGTTCCTATCTTCAGTCAACAGATGATGTCATCATTAAGATCACATTGTTTCACTTTCAGAAGAGCACTTGGAAAGTCCTTCACAAGAAACTTGCCAACCTACAGTAAACTCTCTTCTGCTATGAACCCTGCCAGAAAAGCCTTGATAACTGTTAGAGAGCATATGTGGTGAGATAAGCTCTCTTCTTCTAACCCAAACCATGTTATTAATTCTGACTACCCTAGCTGTCTGTATTTAAATCTGTAACCTTTCTTTTGCATGTTTGCATCATACCCAGTTCAAGACTACCCTCACCCATGACTAGAATTCTTTTGTGCTATCACAATAGAGATGAATTTTAGAGCAACTGAACTTGCAAGATAAAATGAAACAAAAATGGACAAATACAGCCAAGCAAATAACAGAATAATATTCTGTACATGATCTAGCAATTTGGTGAAAACATTTTGCCTAACTGTATAAGTGCACCACAATTTTTAGAGTTATATTGCTTAATCTGTGTTTCCAGTCTTTGCAGGGCTGCTTAGGAAACTGTCCTTAGCAATGATTGTGACATGTGTCTAATAATATTTGATATAATAATGCTAATTGGTAGAGTAACAATTACCTTGATTAAACAATCTATGCTTGTGCGCCTACTTTGTAAGATAAACATTGCTGGTACAAACCACTGTACATTTCTTTTTGCTGGATCTTTCCACTGTACATTTCTTTTTGCTGGATCTTTCAACTCTGAAGTCATGTGCAGCCTGTAATTTAGTCAACCACTAGTGGGAGAGAAGTATGTTTAAGAGTTGAACCTAAGCTGATCAATACACATGGCATTTCAATTGAGTTTGTACTGTGGATGATAACTTCAACATTCAGGTAGCAGTTGGATTTGATTCTGACTTTCTCTTTCTCCTCCTTTTATTATCACTAGCTAAATTCAGATCCCGGGTTTCACTGCTGAATAAAGGAAGAAGCAACAACCCATTCTAAAAATCCACATAGAAATAAAGTTACCCTGAGACAGAATAGCACTCCAGTAATCTGAATGCATTGATAACAACACAGCTGTTGGACACTAACTGTATATACGTTTCTCAGCAATGGAAATCCCCAGTTTGCATAATACCCGTTTACAAATAAATATATCATTACAAAAATCTGCAAGACTCTATCTACAGGTTTGTTTTTAGTGAAGTATCCTTTTTAGACTTTGCAAGTGGAATTCAAATACTATGCTAAATATTTAGTGAATCAATACCAATGACACAGTAGGTATTATTCTCTCCAGTTATACTCACCTGTGCAACAGAAACAAATTTGATTTATTGCTTTATATACACTCACAGGCATCTCTGATCTCTTTAAACTGTTGTTCCTGAATAAAGTTAATATTCATCAGTAAAAATGGTGCAAGTAATTTCACTTGTACTAAGTTGCATTATACTTTAAAGTTCTGTCTTCAGATTTCAGTAGTGGAAGCACTGACTGGGAAACAGTGTCAAATATCTGCCAAGAATTAACTTTTACATAACTTTCAGTGGAAGTGGAGCTTGGAGTCCATATATTTGTATTTGTAAAAGGGAGAATTGGTTAAGATACAACCAAACCATTACAAACCATTCTGAGCTGCCAGAGTCCTCAGGCTGCTTAATAAAGCAGCCTAGGTGAGGCATAGCATTAGGCACATTCTCAACTATTTTCATTTTCTTAGTGGGTCTTTCTGGCTTAAAAGAAGAGTTCCTAGCTGTACGAGCCATTAACCGCAATGTGCACTAGAATTTCTTGCATAACCTTTTATTTTCTTCAAAATTGGCTTGCTCTGCAGATGTCACTGATATTTAAATTTAGAATCAGCGGACTATACATGTACAGCGTACACTAAATAAGTTATATAACAAAGATATGACTCAAAAATAAATCACATAAGATAAAAAGTAAATTGTCATCCTCCTTAGCTTTGCATCACCTGCTTCTTGAGGTTGTGTTGTTGCACTGCATGGTTTTTTGCCTGGGATTTCCTCTTGGAGCTCTCTTTTAGCACAGGTCTCTGTGAAACCGGGAACTTGCCCTCTGAGGACCAGCAGAAGAATTGAAATGGAAGAAGAATGAGACTTTTGCAGACTTCTTATCTTTGGATAGGTGCTGTGACTGGGAATTGCCAGGGGCACTGCGTAACTATGGTCTGAGAAGCCAAACAGGACAGGGGTAGTTCTGCTGTGTTATTGCATGGACAATGAGTAAGCTCAAGATTATCCCAAACTCCAGCCATGCTAATAACTAATAAAATGAGTGGTGTGTGATAGGCTTGAAACCTGCTTTATTTTTCTTAGACCAAATCTGTGAATCTAAATGTTTACATAGATGTTACATGTTCACCTTCACTTTTTTTTTTTTTTTTTTTGGTATCAGACTGAAAATGTAGATTCTGAATAATAAAAGTGTTATGTGGATATGGAAAAACTACTCCTCTCTCTCCTTCCCTCCCTCCCTCCCTCTGTTCTTCTTTTCACTCTAAGACCTTCAAAAAAAGCTGCAATTCCAGACCTCAAATGCCCCTGTTGCCTACAAAGTGGGAAAAACTTCAATCTCCTCAAAAGTCCTTTCTCTTCCAGTCCTCATTCTGGGGCGAAATTGGAAATAACAGGTTGTGATAGGGCAGTAGCCTTTCCTCAAAGGGCAGCATGCTGTTCATAGGATTCAAACCTGTTCTCAAGCGTACAAAATATTTGTATAGGATATTGGTTTCTAAAATGTTCCCTTTATAATTTTATCACCAGCCCCACCAGGTAATCACTTTGATCGTGAACTAGTTGACCACTACATATGAATTTCCATGTAAAGGCACAATATTGCATTTTTATGCATGGTTCAGTTATAATCCGTGCAAAAATAGAAAACTGTTTGAAGTTGCTTACATATAAAGGACTGCTACAGATTCTGGTAGACACATTCTCCATGCACTACACCGTGTACAGAAATGTGTTTAGCAGTCCATAAAAGGCAATAGTTAATGTAACCACTCAGTCAAGATAAGAAATATGGAAGCTAAAATAAGCAACTTGAATCACTCTAACAGCAAGAGGAAGCTTGCAGCTCCATACTACACAATGCAAAACTAGACATAAAAGAGCTGCTGCTTTTTTTTTTCAGCCTGCTGCAATACAGCAAACAAGCCCCTGAATGTCTGTAAATAGTGTATCTCGCACTGAGACTGACTTTTCCAGTCATAGAAGTATTTGCAGTTTTAAAGGTGAGATAGTTACAGCTATAGAATCAGTAACAGTCAAATGAAGAGAGGACATGGTTACTACGGATGTAGAGAAAACTGTCTACAGCCAAAGGTGATCTTCCTGGCATGTGTTTCAGATGTTATACTGAGAAGGAAACTCTACAGTGCATGTTGTTATCCTCTATTGCTGACATGAAACTCTAGCTGCTGATCCAGCCTCTGTGTAACCAGATTTGTTTGACTGCTGGATAAAGGAACCATAATTCTATCATCAAACCATTCAAACAATCGAATATTGAACTTTTGGGAGAAAAAGATTCTATATCCTGTATTCTTCTGTGTTTTCAACATAATATACCCTTTTTGGGATAAAAGGCTTATGTATATGTGTCTGTGTACAAAAATCTTACCTCTGTCATTGTTTCGTTTTGTGGCCTGCAGTAGATCCCATATTTTGGGAGGGAGTAAAATCCTGTCTCTGCTATTAAGAGCAGGAGTCTTGGTCTTCAGTAGGGTCAGGACTTCACCCTGAGTCTCATGTTCTGAAGCTGTGCAATGAAGACATGGATATAACAAGTCCCTGCCTCCTTCACAAGAGTATGGGAAGTTGAATTGTGAGTACATTCACTTCAGAAAAATTAATGAGTTTTGTTAATTAACTTCATTTTTGTAAATACACAGAATTCTAAATAAATAAATATATAAAATCAAAGTATCTTTTTTCATCATGAGGATTACCTGAACAAAAGGAGCCTTTCCATCTCTACCTCTAGTTATTTTTTTTTTCAGTAGTTAATCTCTACTGATAAACTAAGTATAGTGGAGTCAGACGGATTAACTACTCTCATAATACATTTTGCATACACTCTCTGAAAAAAATGTATTACTTTAATGGGGCCTGAGTCAACATCATTTCAGGGATTAACTAAAGTTAAGTTTTCATTCCTTTTAGGGCTAGTTGAATATTTTGCACTGAGTGTTCTTTAGATTATTTTCATCATCATCTTCATAATCATCCTCATGACCATCATCATTATTTTAAATTGCCTGTTTATTTAAAAAATGTTGATTTTTCAAAAGCTAAAAATCTGCTTTTACTCAAAAAAAAATTTTTTTTAAAATATTTTTTAAAGCTTATTTATTTATTTATTTATTTATTTATTTATTTATTCATTCATGATAAGAGGGTGAAGAAAATAAATGTTGCAAATACTATAGTCTATCTAATGGGGAATGTATGGTCCTTTATGAAGTATGTTCCCAAGCCAGAATGGATATTCAGAAATGCACCAGTAAAAACAAGAGACTATGGTGAATCATAGAACAGGAGAGATTAGAATGAATAGAAAGAATGGGAGCATAACAATCTAACAGGAAGCCTGCATCATCCAAATGCAAATGTTTGGGTTTTTATCACAGTTAAGGGTGTTTCTCCCCGCTTTTTCCAACCACATTAGCTTATGTGGCTAGTAGCCATATATGGCTTTTATTTTGTATTGATAGTAGCTTCTTTTTTGGGTCATACAGCTGGAATCTTTATTTATCATTAAGGACAACTTTGAATCTTACATTTTTACATTGTTTTACTGTGGCTTATTTGAAGTCATGAAAGATTACAATATATGTTAAATACACTATGGAGTGAACTGTACCTGGGAGAAGGTAAATATAGCAATTTTCTGTTCTCTTCAGCATGGTGAGTGACCTGTCTACTCTAATGAAACATTTAAAAGGGTATTAAGACAAGAAACTAGATGAACTAGAAAAAGAAAACTGTTGTACTACAAAAGTACATAATACATTTCTAACTCCAAGATTACCATGAAGCTAGGATGCTAGAACAGTCAAAGGATATAGCCTTTTGAATATTTTTAGCAGGTAAAATTGACTTTAAAAAATGTTTGCAAATTTCAGGGAAAATAGGAAGCAAGTTGCATAGGACATCTCAGCAAAACTCACAGCAGAGAAATTGTGGGGTTGTTAAAATATAATAAGCAAAATCAGAGCAGGAGGGAAGGATTCCAGAATGAAGAACAACAATAAAAAGGGCAAAATGGTACACGATCATGATAGTTTTGGGAAGATCTCACTTAGAAAAAATACCTGGAGACATTCAGAAATGCTGGGAAGGTACAATAAAGTACAAATTTCTAAAAACATATATAAGAAGCTGTAACACATTGTAGAGGAAAAGAAGGAAGAAAACTTTTATTGCTTTGTACCATTTAGATGAACATAGCCACTGTTCAATGGTTCACAGACCATCTAGTACTTAAACTGAGATTATAGGAATATGACCTGAGATTATAGGAATATCAGAAAATGAAAAGGATAAGAAACAAAGAAAGAGATAATAACAATAAATATTTGGAAATAATTGATTTTGTTAATCCTTGCTGTATTATCTCTGATACTTTCTCTCATCCACATTTCAACAACTTTTACAACCTCCTTCTCAAAAGTCTGTATTTTATGGTTTAAAAGACATGTACTTTCTGATATTCACTCTCTTTTTAACACTTAATTTAGTCTCAACTTTTCATTGTACATTTGTAGATTTTCTTCAAAATTCCTCCTTCCTACTTACTGTCTTCTCTTCAAAATCTTAGGATTTTTTGGTTATACCCCTTTGTCAGTGATTGATTGAAACTTTGTTGAAGAAAGGTGGCAAAAGCTTTTTATGAGGATAAGCGTGAGAAACAGTTATGGTGGGTTTTGTAGAAAGATACTGCAACAAAATAAACCATTGCCCAAACATGAATTTGATCAGAAGCAGATCTGTGTCATGCTGTATTGATATCCATTGCAAAGGCAGGGAGTTAGTCCTATTTGGTGTGGTTTCCCAAGGGTATACAAAGAACCTGAACAACACAGGAGTAGTGACATAGATGAAACCCAGAATGACCATTTTGATTAGAATGTGGCAAAAAAAGGTTGAGAACTCTGGAAAAAGAAATTTCTCCCAGTTTCATTCCCATTGCCTTTAGTGTCATGAAGAAAATAATGTGACTCCACAGTTTCTCCTTATAAAACTGACCTGTAAAATTAAAATACTGCCTACCTGTTCGTGTTAGAAATAGGAGCGTTTCTCTTGGTCATTGCTTTTTCAGGACACAGCAATCCAATTCATATTTATTGCCTTACACTTTAGTTATTCTCCACTGCCTTGATTAGTTCTCTAAACACTTTATAGATTTGTGGCATTTCTTGCTGCCCAGTGCCTCAAAACTCACCTCAGTGATCCCACTTAACCATGTATAGAAAAAGGGAATCAGCTTCTGGATATGATGCTATACATGTAGTCTGAAACCCCTGTTATCAGTGTCAAATTTATCATGTATGACTGTCCTCATATTTAATTTTCAATATTATTGTTTTCTAGCTATAGTTGTTCAGTTTGAGAAAGACACCCACTTGGAAAGTAATACTTGTATTTTAGTATACACTTTCCTATTTTCAAAAGTTTACGTTTGTGATATGTACTAGTACACTTCACTCTGGTAAGTGACAAAAAGAGTATTGACTTTTAGCAAAAGCACAGTAAATATAGCTCTTTCATTTTCAAAATGAAATTCCATTTTGTTTTTTGATATGACTTCCATGAAGATGATTTTAGACTCTTTTCACCTACTTGAATTTGATTTGCCAAACTGGTGTCTTTATTTTATATTTTTTCCTTCCCTAGATCTCACATGTTGCTACTAACATCTTCTGTTAGTAATACCCGCAGATTTATGTTCTGGTATTATGAATAGGACTTTCATAAAATAATCTTCTGGTTATGGTTGGACTACTCTCAGGAATTCTCGCTGACAATTTTTTTGTAGATCTGATTCTCAGATCCAAAGGCCAAAAAAGACTATTGGGTCATGTAGTCTGACCTCCTGTACCACACAGGACATTACATTTTACTCAGCTACCCTACCTGTAGCCCATTAGGTTGCTCCAAAGTTTGGATGTATTTCTTCTGAAGTCTATATTGATTTGGGGCATGAAGAGATGGGGAATTCAACATTTGCCTTAGTATCTTTGCAAAAGTTAATGACATTCCTTTCGAAATGTCTTTTATTGGGATTTCCTTTGCTCATCTTTCAGCCATTGGTTCTTGTCATGGTTTCCTCTGCTCGTTAAAACACCCTCCATATATGGTATTTTTATACATGGGTGGTAACTAATCACCAAGAAAAATATTCTTGTTAGGCTAAATTTGTGGAGCTCTTTAAATGTAAAGGATCATCCTCAGACTTCTGATCACTTCTGGGCTCTGTTTTTCATTCCCTTTCCCACTGTTTTGAACACCTTGGTTTTTAAAGTAAAAAACGAGCAGTTCAAATTGTGGTTCTGAATAAGTACACATTCAGGGCTAAATTGCCATTAGCTACACTAAATCAATGTGGCTTTGTGCTAAAATTTGTCATGTATTCCTATTTATTGTTACCTTTTATTCATAGAAGATCTTTTGGATAGTTAGTCTTTCATGTGTTGACATTCCTATTCAAGATGATTTGAATTCAGATTACAAGAATTAATAAGACAGTATCAGTAACATTGCCTCATTCCATCTGGGTTTTCTGCTACTTAGCCATTATCTCTTGCATTACAACGTAAGTCCTTAAATTCTGAGTTGGTACAGCACTTTGCAAAAATTAAGTTCATGATGAGGATTCCTCCATAATACAGTAATACTTGAAGTATATGTAATAGAAAATCTCAAATATACAGGGTATATATGTTACATCAACTGTTACCAATTTGGCAATTCTGTTGAAAAGCTACAGCCAGAGGCCAGACATACCAGGTAAGAGGGAAAAGAATCTCAACTGGTGTAAACAGTGACAGCTTCATTGCCCATAATAGAGCCATGACAGTTTATTCCAGTGGAGCAACTGACCGTAAGAACTTGAATCCCTGAATTATTCTGATCTCAGGAGCTTCACATCTCTGTGAAAGGACAATATTATTATTCCTGAATGATAGTGTCAGGTGGATTCAATTTGCTCCAATCAGGCAAGGAGATGTGTTACAGCCTCTGTGAAATTAAGGTCATGGACAAAAAGATTCTATTGAAAAGACCTTAGGAACAAGACTGGGGTAGAACTAAATGACAGATATTTCCTGCAAATAGGCAAGTGCAGGATCTTGATGTATTTACTTTATTTAGAGTTTTGTGAGAATAAAGATTTTCTTGGATGAATTGTTCTTAATTTTTCATCCTGTGGTTTATGGGGGGAGTGTTTTGTTTTTTAAAACATATAGTTATTTTACTGAGAAACTAGTCTTGCAATATGACAGTTGTGTCACTTTTTATTTCACTGAAGAGCAATACCACGTTTGCTTCTCTGATTCCTCTGATATTTCCACTATTTTTTATGACTTGATGAATTATTTAGCCAGGTACTTTCTTACAAAAAAAAAAAAAAAGTATTGCATTGATTCTTGATGTTTTGTTATTGGTTAATCGAAATAGTCTTACTTATGTTTTTATCAACAGCTGTAGTTGCAAAAATCTTCCTTGCTGTTGATTGTACTTCCCTCTATTATTGTTCTTTACAATGGTTTCCCATGGGTTGTGTCCTGCAGGAGTCCCGACACGTAGGTTGGACAGTACATTATAAAGAACAAGTGTTAGAGAATGCTGAGGAGGAGAGAAGATCAAGACAGAGTAACATGATTTTTTTACTGCAAAATCTTAATATGTATTATGTGTTTAGAAAGCTTAAATCAGCAAAGATTTTTATGGAATCAAAATGTATCTTATCTGAATCATAGTAAACACCTACACAGAATACTTCTCAGCTCTGTGTTGCTCAGTAAATGCAGACTATTTACAATTATAACTTAATATAGTTGAATATTCCACCTTACCTATTAGTGTAGTTGTGGTGGCTTGAGCAGCTGGCTGCCAGACACCCACCCAGCTGCTCTTTCACTCTCCCTCCTCAACAGGACAGGGGGAGAAAAGATCACTTACCAGTTACCTTCCTGGGGAAAAAAAAACTTGACTTCAGGAAAATGGGTTTAAAAATTAATTTAAATTATTGCCAATTAAAATAGATGTGGACAATTAGAAACAAACTAAAGAACCTTCCTCCCAACCCCCCTTCTTTCTTTCACAATGCTCAAATTCACTCCTTCATTGCCAACTCCTCTACCTCCTCCCACCCCTGCCCCAAGCAGCGCAGGGGGATGGGGAATGGGAGTCGTGGTCAGTCCGTAACAGCTCCTCTCTGCTGCTCCTTCCTCCTCACACGTTTCCCCAGCGTGGGTCCTCCCCATGGGGCACAGTGCAGCAGGACAGACGGCTCCAGCATGGGTCCCCGACAGGCTGCAGGTCCTGCCAGGAAACCTGCTCCAGCCTGGGCTCCTCCACACGGGCTTCGGGTCCTGCCAGGAGCCTGCTCCTGCACAGCGTCTCCCCGGCTGCAGCTTTCGTCAGGGCTCATCCCCCTGCTCCGGCGTGGGGCCCTCCCCGGCTGCGGGTGCAGATCTGCTCCCCCGGGGAGCTCCATGGCCGCAGGGGCACAGCCGGCCTCCCCGGGGGCTTCCCCAGGGGCTGCCGGGGACCCTCTGCTCCGGCGCCTGGAGCCCCTCCTGCCCCTCCTGCTGCTCTGGGCTGGGGGCTGCAGGGCTGTTTATCTCCCATGTTCTCACTCCTCTCTCTCTCTCACTGTGCAGCATTTTTTACCCTTTCTTAAATATTGTCCCTCATCTATGGACATGCCCTGCGGTGGGTGCGTTGGAGCCAGCTGGAACCGGCTGTGTCCGGCGTGGGGCAGCCCCGGCCGCTCCTCAGAGAGACCCCCCCGCAGCCCGCGCTGCCAGCGCCTGGACACGTAAACCCAGTACAGCACCTCTCTTTTCTATAGTATTTTTACCAATGTTAATAGAATTTAGAGATCAAAAATATATCTAATTTTTATTATATTGCTTTATCAAGATTACTTGGTTAATATTTTGGGGATTTTTTTGCTCTTTTTTGCTTTTCATCTTGTCTAGCCCTTGTAGCCTCACCTTCTCGTGCTAAGGAATGTGTTCTGCTGAAGTTTTAAGAGGTTTTGTGGAAAAATCACACCCACTTTTGTACATCAAGCAAAGCACACCAGTGAAACTATTCCATCACTTTAGGTACCTCAGAAGCCTCTCCAGGTCACTCCCTGCTTTGCCCACATCTTACAGTGTCACCAACATAATCAGTAAAAGGGATCGTGCCCATCACAAAAACAATTTCATGAAAAAAGAACCTTTCTAGAAAAGAAAGTGTCTTCTTTCCTGATATTGGTTCTGAGCTACAGCCACAAGGGTAGATGGGGTATAATAGAGTATGCATAGGTCTTTTGGATGCCTTGACATAGAAGATAAAAGAACAATTAATCGCACTCTAAAGTAGTTTTGTCTTTGATTCACAATAGACCTGGCTCCTGAAGTACTACCCTTAATGACATAGTGTCAAGATAGCATGTTCAACCTTGAACCTTGCTTCAGAGCTGCTCTGAACTTCAGAAACAGGATTTCAGTCAGACTTCTGAAGCATGTATGTGTAAATGCCGTCTGTGTAGCGGTTATTCAAGCTTCCTTTGAATTCTGTCCATCCGTTTAGTCATCCCTGCCAAGTTAGTCTCTATTACCCGTATCTGCTAAGATGTGTTTTAATGGTGAAAGTAACAGGTTGACTCAATAAGGATGCTGGCAGTGACACCAAGGAATGCTGGGACTCGCTCTCTACAACTACCTGAAAGGGGGTTGTGGCGACGAGGATGCTGGTCTCTTCTCCCAAGTAATCAGCCATAGGATGAGAGGAAATGGCCTCAAGTTGCACCAAGGGAGGTTTAGATTGGATATTAGGAAAAATTTCTTCACCGAGAGGGTGGTCAGGCATTGGAACAGGCTGCCCAGGGAGGTGGTGGAGTCGCCATCTCTGGAAGTGTTCAAAAAACGTGTGGATGTGGCACTTCAGGACATGGTTTAGGGAACATGGTGGCGCTGGATTAATGGTTGGACTTGATGATCTTGAAGGTCCTTTCCAACCTTAGTGATTCTGTGATTCTGTGACTTTACTAATCTGAAAAATAATGACCTTAGGGGAGCTTTGTTCCTCCCTCTCATGGGTCCCTGCTAGAAACAGCCAAATCATTATAAAAAGGAGCCAACCCAATAAACACAGTGGGAAGTATTGTGGATGAACTTCTTCTGAGCTACTGCTTTGAGCACATAGATTTCCCTCTGAACATGTGGTAGGCCAGACTGGGTTACCAGTACCTCAGTTTATGAGACTATTACATCATGTTAGAACAGGTTTGTGAGTCCCCATTTTAGCTAGCAGAGTGTTAATTGTAACTGGGTAATCAGCATAGATGGAGGAGATGATACACACCTAGCATGAGACAACCAGTTGAGATTAAATGCTATGAAAACTATGGGGTTAATCGCAATCGGCTCTCATCTTGATAGTAAACTCAAGTTGTTCCTGTTGACACTGATTTGAAAAGTCTGATAATTAACACGGCTCCCTTTTTTTCCTGTAACCTACTTTTTTAGTGAAAACATTTCCAAAGAGAAGCTAGAGGCTGTGACAAAGAATTCTTAGGAAATTGGCCTCTGGATTAAAATTCACCTTTATGTAAATAAGCCAGATCCTGAGAGAACTCTTTTTTTTTTACCAGTGCTTTACTGAAGGCCTAGTTTATTTAGATGGCAAGAAGCTTTCTGTTTTGAATAACTTTGCTGAGACTACTTGTACCTGTGAGATGTGCTACTGTGAGACAGAAGAGAAACTGTCAACCACATGTATAGTCAGGACGGAAGAGTACCTGTATTCTGTTTTGTTCTCTATGATGGGCTTAAGCGGGCAAAATCCTTCACGTCCAAGCCCTGCCTTCTCTGTACATCCGACACGTAAGCCGTTTCACTGAACAGATAACAGAAAACATGCTTTTCCTGGCAACATTTGTTGCCCCATAGGCACAGTGCCCTTCTGAGAGCAAGAGAAATGACTGTGTGGACATGTGCTGTTTGTTAGGAAAATGGCTTTCAGTCAAAGTCAAGAAGATGTATCAATTTGGGGAACATTTAATGAACTGTTTCTATTTGAAGCTGGGGTTGTGAACAAATACTGCTGGAATGTTATACAAATACACAATAATACACCTGACCCAACCAACTCCTTCAGGCTGTCATCCGTGTTTGACCCCAACCCACATGAGCACAGCTATATCCCGTTAGAGGAACGGTGGCCTCCACTGTTTCTAGAAGCCACATAAATCTGAATCTGACCTTTGCTTAGAGTAGACTGTCCCTAGTGTAATGGAAATAAATCTACCCTGAAAATGTCTGTATGTCTGGAATCAGATACGAAAGTATATCTATCTGAGCTTTGTTTTCTATGTAGCTCAAAGAACTTCACAAATACGTGTCATACACCATTTGACCTGTAAGATTCAGGTGGGGGTTGTTTTATTGTTTGCTTGGGCTTTTTTAAAAATCTTTGGTAACACAAAGTGAAGTAGTGATACAATAATTAAAAAAATTTAAAAACCGGCATGAAAAAATACAGTAAATTCATATCAAAAAAATCAAAATGGAAAAATGTCCATAATGCATTTATATAATAACATCTACAATACTTCCCACTGTGTTTATTGGGTTGGCTCCTTTTTATAATGATTTGGCTGTTTCTAGCAGGGACCCATGAGAAGGAGGAACAAAGCTCCCCTAAGGTCATTATTTTTCAGATTAGTAAAGTCCCAGCATTCCTTGGTGTCACTGCCAGCATTTTTATTGAGTCAACCTGTTACTTTCACCATTAAAACACATCTTAGCAGATACGGGTAATAGAGACTAACTTGGCAGGGATGACTAAACGGATGGACAGAATTCAAAGGAAGCTTGAATAACCGCTACACAGACGGCATTTACACATACATGCTTCAGAAGTCTGACTGAAATCCTACATCCAGGTGAATAATAAATAAAAGCATTTGTTCTTTTGGTGGTTGCTGGTGGCTCCGTTTTATTATTTTCATGCTGGATGGCTAAAAAGTAGAAAGAGTGGCAGCAGGACATCATTATGATAAGTGAACATCTGAAAATTTACAGCTTTAGCTAGGTATCCATAACTTTCTTCCTTGCCCAATTAAAGGTTCACCCTTTAATATCTACTAAAATTTGGATGAAAGTTTCATGTGAACAGGCTATCTCTCAGGATTTCTCTACAGTATTTTCTGCTCTCACAGGCTGAATAGGCACAGATAAGAGTAAAGTATAATAAAAACAAGAGGGAGAGTAGAAATAGCTGTATAAAAGCTATATAAACTCAACAATTGAAATGGAAATTAACTAATAGTAAAAATAATAAACAGCATCAAAGTGCCTTCCTTCTGTCCTTTGTCCTCCATGAATCCTTGGAACTCCTTTTGTCTTAATACCTTGCTTCACTCTTGCTTTCCAGCGCTCAGTAGTGTATGTTTCCTTTGACCTTTGTTTGTAAAGCTAGGCCAATATTTTTAATCAGATGTTTACAGTCAGGAGCCTAAATCTATATTAAGTACCTAAATAAGGCCTGCATTTTAAATGAGTCAAGCATTAAGTCAATAGTGGTTGTGGCTTCTCACTACTACTGAAAAATAGCGCAGCTCTGTCGGTGCCCAGTACTCTACCCACAAGCTGGAAAATGTTCACAGCCATTTCGGTATAATTCTTACCTTCACTGTGCAGTATACTCTTTATGTTAAATAAAATATGATGTGGTACCTTTGGCATAAGAAGACTCGAGCATTCATGGCTGACCCGAATGTTAGAATATAACTATACATTTCAAAGACATTTGCTTATTTTGTGGTTACTCTTGTTGTCACAACACTACTTGAAATCTTATAATTCTGTTGCGTTCATTGTATGATAAAAAACTGGCTATACAAAAAGAAGAAAAACATCATGTTCGTTTCCTTTGTGTTAGGGAAATAGCGTATTAGCGGATAGGTGTTCTGCTTCTGCCGACAACGTTTGTTCATCTCTCTGATATGATCTTCATACTGCCTGTCTCCCAGCTGTCAGCTCCTGGTTCAGGCAGGAGCTGGAGCTGGCAGGGATATGTGCGCTGGCTGGAGGGGACGTCTGGAGGAGCTGGGAGTAACCAGATGACTGACAGCGATGCCGGCGAGACAGGGCATGAGGGGGGTAGGTACAGGAAAAGAGCTAATCCTATAGAGGGAGTTGAAGGCTCTTTTGAGGGAGGACGAGGGCGGTAGGAAGCGTCTGAGCGATTTGCTTTAGAGAGAATTTAAGGTTACTTCTGCACCTCTCTGCAACTCAAGGAGCCTGAGAGCTAGTCAGCACAGCAGACACTATCGGTTCTGCCAGCACAGTGAAGTTGATACGGTTATGCGAGTGTAACAATCCAGGTGAATACTTTTATTCCAGAATTAATACATCTCTTTTTTCCAGTTTAGCTTAAATAATGTGCAGAGCTGAACCGGGCTTAAAAAAAAAAAAGAAAGAAAAAAAAAAAGAAAAAAAAAGAAAAAAAGAAAAAAAGGAGAAAAAAGAAAAAGAAAAAAAAGAAACAAAACAAGAGAAGCATTTGTGCCAGTACGATAAATGACACAGGAATTTAACTTTATATAACTAAATCTGTTTAATTCAGCCCTTGCAGTGTACTGGTGTATTGCCAGCATGTGCACGTCTCTGAGTGTATGGTTTTCCTTGCAATAAGGTTAATATTAGCTAGAAATGGAGACCTGTTGGAGATAAAACCAATTGCAGATGAGCTTAGCTAAAAGCGAGGGCTACGGTCTCTCAGTTTATACCAAAAGACAGCTTGAAAGGCTAATATATCATGCAAATGGTGGACCAGAATCATTTAGGCATAGGTGGGCTGTGGGCTGTATAGGAGTGAATCTTCCTGCATTCAGCTGTGCGTTTGTGCTGCGCGTCTCGCTCCCCCCCACCCGCTCGGCTCCCTCGTCGCTCTCAGACAGGCAAACAGACCAGCTTCTCCCTTTGTGTTGCCAGTCAGGTCCTCCCTCTGCAGTCTTACACAGGAAGAAGATTTATAATAGCTGCATGCAATGCCAGTGTCTCAAAGAGACAGTACCACGCCATGTGGAGGATTTTCATACGGGGTTTAACTTTGCTCCACTGAATTGGAAAGGTACATTTTTAAAAATCTTAATTATTTTAAACACTTAATTCCTGTGACTTTTATGTCCTGCTAAATTCTGACCTCCAAATACTAGCATCTTTAAATCACAATCTGTTGTCACAGTACTGTAATGGCTGTGATGTCTTAATTGAAAACATGGGGAAGTAAGGAATTCGGAAGTATAATTAGGGCACATTTCAATGTGAAGCTGTGAGTGCTGTTCTGTAAGATGGGCATCTGATATTTCTGACATACTGTATCAGAAATATAAGATTCAAACTAGAAAATGAAAATACAGCACACATGCTATGCAACTGTACCATATGTTAAGAAACGTGCACCTTGCAAACAGCAGGCTAATTAGCTAGAGAAAACAGAGATGACTGAATGATGATGCTAGAAATAAAAAGGATAATGAAATCTCAAGGCAGGCTTGTGTAGGAGATCCACCTGGCAGCAACTTGCACAGGTTTATCAAATTAAATGAAATCAAAGGAAAAATTATAGGTGGGAGATAATGAACTTAACAGCACTACTTCCCTTTGTTTTCAGCTCTCATTTGCCTGCTTCTTACCTCCTTGACTAGTGGCATGTATTATAATTAACAATGGGTGAAGCATCGGAGTCAGAGAAGCCCAAAAGCTTAGACACTTTCCCCAGGCCTATGGAAAATCTCAATCAAAATTTGACAGGGACAGTTTCTTGGGATATCTCGCTTCTCATTGAGTAGCAGGAATGCAAAATTAAAATAGAATTCCTTTTGGCATTTTACCTCTTAAGTTCCCCTTTTCCCAAAAATGAATGCCCAAAGCTGAAGTATTTGATTTCAATAAATCCCTAAAAGGGCTAACACATGTCAGTGTCTGGGTTTGATATTAGTAACAGTTTCTCCCTGCAGAGGAAACTACAATCTGAAAATATAAAACTTTGATAAAAAATATTGGGAATAGAAGCAGTTGCTCTAAGAAGTAAAACATTACACAGCAGGCCAGGGGAGGGTAGGGCCTGTATCTTATTCTTCTGACTCAAATACATGCACTAAATGACAATCAGTTGTGTTTCCTTCTTCTACCCTGTTTTCCCTCATTCCATAAAGAGCGTATTGGAACATGTTGCTCGGGATTTGCCTTAGAACTCTCTGCTCATAGGTCAATGAACTCTAGAAGAATGTTCACTGCATTCACTCCCTGTTGGTTTTCATCAGCAAGAGGTCCAAGACATGCTTACTCTTCTATTTAGAGAAACATAACCAAGAAGACCTACTTCCACTATTCACTCAAGTCTGAAATACTTCCTCTGGTTTTCCTCAAATGTTAGTATTTGTCGTGGTTTCAGCCAGGATAGTTAATTTTCTTCACAGAAGCTAGTGTGAGGCTGTGTCTTGGATTTGGGATGAGAAACTGTTGATAACGTGCTGATGTTTTGAGTTGTTGCTAAGTAGTCAAGGACAGTCCAGCTTCTCATGCTGGCCTGCTAGCAAGGAGGCTGGGGGTGCACAAGAAGCTGTGAGAGGACACAGCCAAGACAGCTGACCCAAACTGGCCAAAGAGTTATTCCATACCATACGACGTCATGCTCAGTATATAAAGTTGGGATGAAGAAGAAGGAAGGGGTTCAGGGACATTCGGAGTTATGGCGTCTGTCTTCCCAAGAAACCATCAGACATGATGGAGCCCTGCTTCCCTGGAGATGGCTGAACACCTGCCTGCCCATGGGGAGTAGTGAATGAATTCCTTGCTTTGCTTGTGTGTGAGGCTTTTGCTTTACCTATTAAACTGTCTTTATCTCAAACCATGAGTTTCCTCACTTCTACTCTTCTGATTCTTTCCCCTATCCCACCATGGGGGAGTGAGCGAGTGGCTGCGTGGGGCTTAGTTGCTGGATGGGGCTAAACCACAACAAGTATTCTACCCAGAACCACTCTCATTGCATCATTCTTGAGCTCTACTCATATCCAGTATTTTCAGTACAATGCTTGCTTTTGCTCCTCCTGATTACCAGAGCCGTTGTCCTCCAACTTCTATAGCTGATCCATTGGTAGTTTTGGTTGATGGAGCCTGCAAACAGGTCGACATAAAAGATTCTTGTCCCAGCGGCATGTGAAGTTGATAAGCTAACTGGCAGCTATTTAATCTGTAACACTAACTATATGAGTTCTAGTGTGCTATGAATACTATGTTTACCCAGGCTGAAGGAACGTTACCAAGAGTCTCATGGCATCAGGGAGCTCAGTCTGCTCCCTTGCTACTATACAATTGTTCATTGTTGTTTCAAGAAGATTAGAGCTGATCAACAGAATGGCTTCCACAGAATGAGATAAAGCGTAACAGCCTGCAGAAACTGTTCATAGCTCTGTGGTCTACTTTTAGTGTAGGACTGTTCATAGCTTTCTGCACTGCTAATGAAATCTGTAGTACCTGAACTATTCACATTGTCCTGGTTTCAGCTGGAATGGAGTGTTTTTTTCTTCCTCATAGCTGGTATAGTGCTGTGTTTTGGATTTGGTGTGAGAATAATGTGTTAAATAATGGGGAATAATGGGGTTAAACCACAGAATCACAGAATCACAGAATCATTAAGGTTGGAAAAGACCTTTAAGATCATCAAATCCAGCCATCAACCCAACACCACCATGTCCACTAAACCATGTCCCGAAGTGCCACGTCTACATATTTTTTGAGCACTTCCAGTGATGATGACTCCACCACCTCCCTGGGCAGCCTGTTCCAATGCTTGACCACTCTCTCTGTAAAGAAATTTTTCATAATATCTAGTCTAAACCTCCCCTGGTGCAACCTGAGGCCATTCCCTCTTGTCCTATCACTAGTTACTTGGGAGAAGAGACCAACACCCACGTCACCACAACTCCCTTTGAGGCAGCTGTAGAGAGTGATAAGGTCTCCCCTCAGCCTCCTCTTCTCCAGACCGAACAACCCCAGTTCCCTCAGTTGCTCCTCATAAGACTTGTGCTCCAGACCCTTCATCAATTTCGTTGCCCTTCTTTGGACACGCTCAAGCACCTCAACATCCTTCTTGTAGTGAGGGGCCCAAAACTGAACACAATATTCGAGGTGTGGCCTCACCAGTGCTGAGTACAGGGGCACAATCACTTCCCTACTCCTGCTGGCCACACTGTTTCTGATACAGGCAGACATGAAGTCCACAACACACATGAAGTCCTTTCTGCAAAGTATTTTTATCCAACAGATAAATTTATGCACACCGTTTACATGTGGAACAAAACTTCAACATTTCTTAAGTCAATATGTACATCATCATGGCTAGATGTAATTTTTTATTTCAAAAACAGTATCTGTAGAGTTGTTTTCCCTTATCTCTGGTCCACTGAGGTTTACACTGCCTACAAATGTCACAACTTTTGAGATCTTTATTTGGACAAGATTCAGACAGCGTCTCATTGAAATCTGTGCAGAAAAGGTGACTGTACACAACAGCTTACTTGAGAAGGACCAAATATAACAAACAGTGAGATGGAGCAGAGGCTATACAAAAGGCTTCAGCAAGCATATAACTGTACAAATACTCTGTGCATGTGTTTGCATTAAGCCTTATATAGCTATAATGCTAAGAAAACAGAGCTTGAATTTCAGCACTGGATCACTGGTGTTCCTCACTGCTTGACTGCTAACAGTCTTCATTCTGCTCAGTTTGGCTGGTGCTAACTAGCGCCCTACAAGACAATGCCCAGGCATGGGAATACCATTTGCCAGGCATCATTCCTAATACCCAGCATCACCCTTGATGGTTTCTCCAAAACCATCTCTGAAGGTTTTGCTCCCTGACACATTCCCAATACCCTCATGCCACACACCAGAGCATGCTGCACATTCTCTCTGTTTCATACTAGGAAAGCCCCTGTGCTAAAAAACTGTGATATGACCCTCACATTATTTCAGGCATTTTCTCCCCTTGAGGGGACACTCAAGGACAACTGTTATGTAGTGTGCCTGCAGCCACTCTGTGCCATTTAGCCTCAGGGCCAGAAAACAGCCCTTAGCCCTATTTTATTTAGTGATATATATAAGTGACAAGACCTTCTGAGTTAAAGTTAGGGAACACTGAATGAGTGCATTCCTGAGCCAGGAGAAAGAAGGAAAACCAAGACAAATGGCATATGTCTCATATGTTTGTCAGCAAGGTTAAAAAAAAGGTACAGACTGTATAAGAGACAAATGTTTGCTTCCCTTTGTGCCTTAGAGCACCAAAATATCTCAGTGGGTTCAACTGAGTTTTCCTACAGACTTGTCACACCACAACAAAATGCTTAATCTCCAGAGAAATCACAAACAGGCAGCTAATGCTCAGTTGACTAGGTGAATATTCATGTTGATGAACAGAAGGGTAGTCACAGAGCCAGAACAAAGATCTTCCTCTGCACTTTATGTTGTTGAATGAAACTATACAAGTTCCCTCTTTCCATGTCAGAGATAAAGCTTGTGTTCAAAAAGGAGAAAGGAAGGAAACAAACAAAACACCCCACAACCTTATAACTCATCCCACAGGAAGTTGGGATTTAGGTGTTATATTTAAATAGATCCAGCTAAAAGAACATGGGCAATGCCAACAAACCATGTTATATGGGATACGGAAATTCTTAGCCAGGTTTAGTCTCAACCAGAGGATATGAGCTGCATTGTGCACCAACAACTGAAACACTGGGAATGCATATAGTTCTAGAAATTCTACATAAGAATAAAATCTCTACTGATGCAGGATACATGTGACAAGCAATGCTACAGTGGTTGCAGACATGGGTTGTAAAATAAATGTTGTCCAATAGGATGATACTAACCCATCAAGCTAAACTGTCAAGATTGGAAAACCAGCAAGGATTTAGCTAGTTCCATTCAGGAAACATTGTGCTGGTAATGACTGATGTAGACATAGTGTTAAAAAATGTGTTAGATGATGGCCAAAAGACAGTGTCATAGGTATTAATATGTTCTTGAGGACAAATAGTATTAAATAGCATTGTAGAAATCTCTATAGTAACATATCGGCTAGAATATAATCCAGACTGTTCATAAATAGTGTTCACAGAACTGCTAAAGGTAGCATGATGAGTTCTTCATGCAGTTGAGACAAGTATAACATTTGCACTGTAGTTCCATCCATTCTGTAACCCACAACTGCAGAGGTTAAAAAGTGCTTCTTGTAGGGACACACAGAGATAGTAGTGAAAGACTCCATCATCAAGGCTAGGAAGTTTAAACTTCCATTCCTACAATCTAGATGGTTCCAGTGTGTTAAAAATAGTTGGAAACATCAGTGCATTATACACTTCTAGAAAAAATTACCAACTAAACACTGTTTTACCTGAAAAATAGTGTATTTCCACTTGTTTCAGAAATAGGAGGATTTTTTTTAATACAGTCACAGGATAGTTCAGGCTGAAAGGGACCTCAGGAAATATTTAGTGTAAACTCCTGCTCAAAGCAGAGTTCCATAGAGCTTTACACAGCCTAGTCTTGAAAACTGGAGGATAGAGACTGTATAGCCTCTCTGGGCAACCTACTTCACTTCTTGTCTGTCCTCATGCTGAAAAAGTTTTGCCGTATAACCAGTTGGAAACATTCTTTTACTGATACTTGTCCATTGTTTCTAGTTCTCCTGACATGCATCACTGGAAAACCTGCCTCCATCTTCTCATAACCTCCTTGTAGGTATTGGAAGGCAGCTGTTAGGTCCACCCAAAGCTGTCTCTTCTTCAGACTTGACAATTCTATTTCCTTCCATCTCTCCTTACAGGACTTTCATCCACTGAACCTGTTGGCCCATTTATCCCATAGGGCCCTCCGAATGGCAGCCTGCCCCTGAAGCCCATCAACTGCCACCCCCATACGGGTTTCATCTGCAAATTTGAGAGTGCTCTCCATCACACTCTTTCTCTGCTTCATGTTCTCAGAAATATATTCCTAGAGGACTTGCTCCCTGTTTTCCCCAGGGATTAAAGTAAGGCTGAGCAACCTGTAATTCCCTGCGTTGTCCTTTTGGAACTTTGTTAAAGTTTTGATGCAGCTTGTCTGGTCCATGAGCTTTTATGATTTGAGTTCTTGTAAATAATCCCTGACCTGATCCTTATCCACTGCTGGTAGTTCCTCTCTTCTCTCTCATTAAGTGCAGAGACCTGAAAGAACAAGGCATTGAGCACTTCACCCATATCAGTGTCAGCTGTTGCTGAATCACCCTTGCCATTTAACAAACATGTTATATTTTCCTTGTTCAGTCTTTTATTAGTAATGTACAAGCTCTTCTTGTTGCCTTGATGTCCTTGGCAAGTCTCAACTCGATCTGAGCTTTGGTTTCCCTAACACTGTTGCTAATGCAATGTTTCAAAATTCCTCCATTGTAGCCTGTCCTTGCTTCCATCTCCCTTATGCTGCCTTTTATGGTGGAGCTCTGTCTTAGGCTGGTCTACTGGTGTGTACTTGTCTTCCAGAACATCAGGGTGATCCATTCACAAGTCTGAAGGATGATGTCCTTACAGACCTGCTAGGTTCCCTGAACTCATTTGATTGTCAGAGCTGCCTCCCATGCAATCCCACCTTTCAATTCCCCAGATAAGCTGAAGTATTCCCTCCTAAAGTGCAGGCTCTGTACTTGCCTTCCTCTACCTCCTCAGGATCCTGAACTCCACTATTCTGTGGTCACTACAGCCAAGGTTTCCATTGATTATCACATTCCTAACCATTTATTGCTATCTCGTGAATGGCAGGTTCACCTGTGTGTCACCCTGGTTGGTCTCTCCAGTGCCTGTATCAAGAATTTATCCCCAATACCATCCGGAAGCCTCCTGAATAGCTTGCTTCTTATCATGGTGCCCTTTCAACTTGCGTTAAAGTTCCTATAAGAACCAGCACCATAGGATCCAAAGACTTTCTTGAGTGTTTCAAGAAGACTCCATCTACTTCCTCACACTGATCAGGTGTGAGGAACAACACTTTCTCCATATTGTCACCCTCACTGGCCTCTCAGAGACCCACAAGCTCTCACCCAGCTCCATATATCTGAGCTGCTCCTTGACATAAACAATGCTCCTTGCATTCTCTTTCTGTCTGTCTTGAAGATCTTGCATAAACCTCTCCTATCGCTCCAGCCACCTGAGCTATCCTATCATCATTGCATCGATCAGAGGTCCTACCACATTATTTGCTTAAGAGTAATGCTAAAGTCTCACTTTACAAATGCGATATCATGCAGGAATCAGAACAAAACCACTTTTACATGGAAGACTAAAGCTACATGTTTCCATAAGTTAAAGAACTATCTGCAGTTATTAATTAGACTGAAAATACTGCAGAATAAATATCCCTACTAGCAAACAAGCAGTGGTATATAAAACAAGTAAATCAGAATGGTAGCAATCAGCAGAGACTTCTGCAAGATATAATAAAGTAAAAGCTCTCCTCTGAATGATTCATGAAACAGAAAATGTTTTAAAAAATTCTAATTTTTTAAAGTACATTGCTAGTAAAATTCTGTTAAAATAATGTCTATAGTCACAAGTGTTAAACTTAAGGTCTTACTACCCTCAGATTGTTTGAAGTATTTATGCAAAAACTGGCATGTTGTTAAACTATTTTGTAATAAGTTATTGGAGGCTACAGGAATGGTCTCTGCACAAGGACCACCAAGTCCACTTGGTCTTGCAAGACCAAACAACAAGATCCTTTGAAGACTGTCCAAAGGCAGGTTAGTCAGTACTGTTACAATGGTGGGGGGGGAGTAGAAAACCTTGTATTCAAGGGAAAAATAGTGTCCTAAATACTTTGCCCACAGCATTTTTGGCAAGCAGTAAAACCTGTGATAAAGGAGGACAAAAACCAAAGAGCATTCTTTAAAATACACTAAGTAGGTGTTGTAGTGACTTCATTGTAAAACACTTTAAAAAAAGGCAGTGACAAGCTTTTTCTACCTTATTATGAAAATGAATACATAAGAGATACTGAAATGTGCCAGCTTAGTGTACCAGCTTGCAAGAAGGTCATGCAGCCAGTAAGAAGGGGATTACAGGCCTAAACCTTAGACTAACTATCATAAGCTCCTGACTTAGCCAGGGAAGACTCAGATATTTAACAGATTTACAGTAAAACTAATTGAGAAAGTAGTGTAGAGGCTATTGGTGTAAGGTAGGATGTAAAACTGGAAAATTAATATGTACTTGTTTCATTTTCATTTAGGTTCTATGAGCAGATTAGTGCAGTTTACGCACAGCTATATGTTTAGCTAGGGTGACAAATTGCCTAACAGAGGAGTATTTCACAGTTAACGCAACCTCTTTCACAAATGGTAGGGATTATAAAAAAAGAAGCATTGTCTAAATAGTTCATATTCACTAATATTGCAGGAAGAAGGGAAGTACAAAAAAGTACTCATGATCCCAGACCTTCCAAGGACGGATTGGCTATATAATCAATGGAACGACTAATCAGTGAGGGTAATGACTTAACTGAGATTCTTGTTTTCTAGATCACACTGTTGTTCTGTTATATAAATTCTCTGCCTTTACATCTGGTCAGTTATGTTGTCTCTCTTGAAGCCAAAATGTTCTCTCTCTATATAATTAGAGGTGAGGTATGATAATAAACTTCAAATACATGAAAAGCTGACACAAAGAGGAAGGGAGCAATTTGTTCTCTGTATCTTCAGTAGATTAGGCTGAGAAGTAATGGACTTAAATCACAGCAAAGTTAAGCATTAGGAAACAAATTCCAGTGCTAAAGATAGAGAGGTCCTGGAAGATGATGGCATGGGAGATTGTAAAGGCTCCCTCACTGGAGGTTTTTTAGAACAAATGTCAGTCATAATGATATAAGCATAGTTGAGTTTGCATTAGAGCTGGGAGATGGAAGAAATGGCCTCTTGAGGTCCCTTCCAGGCCTGTGATTCTATTATTCAAAGTCTGATTCAAGGAGTAACAGTCTTTAATGTGTTTCAAATGGAGTTAGATCTCGTTTACATGTTTGTGAAATATTCAAATCAAACACGAGACTCATTAAAACCTGAAAACTGGAATAAGTGCACTAAATTAATCTCTCAAGTAATTCTTTAACCTCTTATATTCCTCCTTTTGGCTTATTCCTGCCATCAATAAAACTACAACCTGATAACAAATGCATGGATAGCTGGCAGCGATTCAGTCTCATCCAGCTGTGTTCATGCTTGACCTGCCTTTTCTTCAGCAGTTTCATTGCATTTTTTACCAGTTGTTAAGCTCATTGACTAGTCTTTAGACACCAATAAGTGACAAGCTTAAAGTTAGTAAATCATACAGGAAGTCTGCGTACAACTGAAACGTATTATTTATGGTAGCACTGTTTTTTTGTACAGCAGTTGGCCCCATCTCTGAACAGTGCGTGTACTGACACCCAGCGTATTGCATCTGAAAGCTGGAATTTGAGTAAGTTGTGCCAGGTAATGAAATATGAGGAAACCGGGCATTTCCTAAGTAAAGATTCACTACTACTCTCTTCCTGGCCCTGAGTAAGTCATAATCCCTTTCCTTCTGTTTCCGTTTCTCAGTCAGTAAAATGCTTCACAGTTTTCCTCAAGATTCAGCTGTAGCAGTCATGAATGACTTCTCAGCTCAAGACAGCAGCCGGGAGACAAGCTCCTTCCTCACCATTAGATAACACTGTAATCAATAGGAATTGTTTGCCCTCTTAACAATAGGGAGGCTTTTCTAAGAAAAAAAATTAACCATCCATCTCAAATTGAAAGGAAATGCATAAGCTCTTTGCAGGTCAGTTAAGCACAGTGGGTTCTTCACCCACTACCAGAACATAAAGAAGCCCCTCTCTGTCTATCTTTGCTATCCTGTAGATAACCTCCTGTTGTTCTAATGCAGATTTATTTAATTTTAACTTTTAATACATTTCACTGAAACAGATTGCCAAGAAAGGAGGAGTAATAATACAACTCTTTAAAAAGTCTAAATAGAACTTTCAACTTGTTAATTGTGAAAAATAATTACCTAGATTTGAGGCATTATGAAACACATCGTGTCATATTGAAATCAGATGCTTTCAGTATAATGCTTCATGCTATAGAACTTCCAGAACTCACATGTTATTGGTCCTGTTTTTATGAACAACAGAATAAGTCAGACAGACCTCCATTAACAGCAGTGAACTTGCACCTCTGTTACAGTCAGTGAATTTATACTAGAAGAAAATCAGGAAATTCACAATAAGGGACAACACAGTTAGTTACAGAAAGAATGGTGATAAAGATGCCAGCCTGTGAATGTCTAAGTATGAACTTAGCAGTGGGAATGTGAGCTCCACTCCAACTAACCCCACTTAGTTCAGAGACATCAAGATTCTGAGTATTGTGTTAGTTCAAATCTAAATCAGAAAAATAGATTAAGACAAAGTGAAATACCAGATTCAAAGAAAGTATTTTAAAGAAACAGATTAGATGAGACCAGCCAGAAAATCCTATATTTTCCAGTTCTACTATCTGTTATAGGAAAAACATTTTACTGAAATACTACGGAGAAAATGCAATTTGGAGAGTAAGAAAAAATGGGATCTCACAAAAAGAGTGAGGAACAGCATTTTAGAAGGGAGAAAAGATCCGAAATATTTTATAATTAAAGAATTTTCACTGGAAAGTATAAAATACATTTTTCCTAGAAGGCATCCACCACTCAGTGCATAAGGACTTCTGGGTATTGTTTAGCATTCTGCAAATAAGTCTTGTCAGTTAACCAACCAGGGTTGCATTCAGACCAAAACTTTTCTCTCTTTAATTTTTTAAAAAGTTTGGCCAATAATGTAGTCTAGAGTAGATTCCCTCTTTCATCAGTCGACAGAAATCAACACTTCCAGAGGGTCGTATATGTCTCTTTCTCAAGCTCCTTTCTTAGACACCTCTAAAGATCAATTTCTCCATTCTTAGGTCTTTCCATTTCCTACTGAGGAAGTCTAGAAAATTAGCTTAACCAAGGTACCTATACTACTACTAAAGGACAGCTTTATCTAAGTCTTTCTATAGAAACAGCCTTGTGAGGTTCCACATCTAGACCATGTAATTGATTTCCAGGTAATTAATAAATATGCTAAACCTCTGAAGTAGAAGAAAAGTTGAATTTCCATCAGTAACAGTCTTTGGGACTCAAATTTATGACTGTCTCATTGCAGTGAGGTTTATTCATTGTGCTGGTACACCTTTGCAAAGGCGATCTGCAAACTAATAGGCATGCACCCAGAAATTGAACATGAAGGAAATTATGAACTTAAATTAGTTCTACAGTACTTCAAAGGATTAAGGATATCAGAAAACAGGAAAATATCCCCTCTTCCAAGTAACGCTGTGGTGCTGATTCTTGTGGTATGAAGCCCTTCCTTGCCGCCACACCATATGCACAGCAATATTTTTATTTGCTTTGGAGAAAACTGAAAAGACAAAACAGTGTGATTTTAAATTTCCCTGTATTAAAAGTCTGTAAAAATCTGTTCTTTGTTTGAAGTCTATAAGAAACCACAAATAACTCTGTATCTTCCTTTCTTTTGTGCTGCTTCTGTGCTTTTTGTTTTGCAGTGTCCAAAGTCACCACTGGAATCCAGTGACAACCTTGCTTAATCTTTTTCTCTAGAAAAAATAAACTAAAAAAATAAACTGAAAAAATAAACTAAAAAAATAAACTAAAAAACTAAAAAATAAACTAAGGACTGGTGAGAGATGTGGTGGTCGGAGGCTGTCTTTGGCTTAGTGACCACGACATGATAGAATTCTCAGTTGTGAGTGAAGTAAGGAGAGGGGTCAGCAAAACTGCTACCATGGACTTCCGGAGGGCAGACTTTGACCTGTTCAGATCACTGGTTGAGAGAGTCCCTTGGGAGACAGTCCTGAAGGACAAAGGGGTCCAGGAAGGCTGGACAGTCTTCAAGAAGGAAATCTTAAAGGCGCAGGAGCAGGCGGTCCCCATGTGCCGTAAGAAGAGCTGACGGGGAAGGCGACCGGCCTGGCTGAACAGGGAGATTTTGCTGGGACTCAGGGAAAAGAGGAGAGTTTATCACCTCTGGAAGAAGGGGAAGGCAACTCATGAAGAGTACAAGGATCTCGTTAGGTCAAGCAGGGACAAAATTAGAAAGGCAAAAGCCCAGCTAGAGCTCAGTCTGGCCACAGTCGTAAAGGATAATAAAAAATGTTTTTACAAATATATTAACAACAAAAAGAGAGGCAAGGAGAATCTCCATCCCCTACTGGATATGGCGGGGAACATTGTCTCCAAGGACGAGGACAAGGCTGAGGTACTTAATGCCTTCTTTGCCTCAGTTTTTAATAGCCAGTCCAGGTATCCACAGGGTATTCAGCCCCCTGAGCTGGAAGATGGGGATGGAGAGCACAATGTACTCCTCATAATCCCGGAGGAAGCAGTCAAGGACATGCTAAACCACCTGGACACCCACAAGTCTATGGGGCCTGATGGGATCCACCCGAGAGTACTGAGAGAGTTGGCAGAGGAGCTTGCCAAGCCACTCTCCATCATTTATCAGCAGTCCCGGTTAACAGGGGAGGTCCCAGAAGACTGGAGGCTTGCCAATGTGACGCCCATCTACAAGAAAGGATGGAAGGAGGATCCTGGGAACTACAGGCCTGTCAGCCTGACCTCTGTACTGGGGAAGATTATGGAGCAGTTGGTCTTGAGAGTGCTCACAGGGCACCTGCAGGACAACCAAGGGATCAGGCCCAGCCAGCATGGGTTCATGAAAGGCAGGTCCTGCTTGACCAACCTGATCTCCTTCTATGACCAGGTGACCCGCCTAGTGGATGAGGGAAAGACTGTGGACGTTGTCTACCTGGACTTTAGTAAAGCCTTTGACAGCGTCTCCCACAGCATTCTCCTGGAGAAACTGGCAGCTCGTGGCTTAGACAGGTTTACTCTTCGCTGGGTGAGGAACTGGCTGGATGGCCGAGCCCAGAGAGTTGTGGTGAATGGCGTTAAATCCGGTTGGCGGCCGGTCACAAGCGGTGTTCCCCAGGGCTCAGTTCTGGGGCCGGTCTTGTTCAATATCTTTATTGATGATCTGGATGAGGGAATCGAGTGCTCCCTCAGTAAGTTTGCAGATGACACCAAGTTGGGTGGGAGTGTTGATCTGCTGGAGGGTAGGAGGGCTCTGCAGAGGGATCTGGACAGGCTGGATCGATGGGCAGAGGCCAACTGTATGAGGTTTAATAAGGCCACGTGCCGGGTCCTGCACTTTGGCCACAACAACCCCATGCAACGCTACAGGCTTGGGGAGGAGTGGCTAGAGAGCAGCCCGGCGGAAAGGGACCTGGGGGTGCTGGTTGACAGCCGGCTGAACATGAGCTGGCAGTGTGCCCAGGTGGCCAAGAAGGCCAACAGCGTCCTGGCCTGTATCAGGAATAGTGTGGCCAGCAGGAGTAGGGAAGTGATTGTGCCCCTGTACTTGGCACTGGTGAGGCCGCACCTTGAATCCTGTGTTCAGTTTTGGGCCCCTCACTACAAGAAGGATGTTGAGGTGCTGGAGCGTGTCCAGAGAAGGGCAACGAAGCTGGTGAGGGGGCTGGAGCACAAGTCTGACAAGGAGCGGCTGAGGGAACTGGGGTTGTTTAGTCTGAAGAAGAGGAGGCTGAGAGGAGACCTCATCGCTCTCTACAACTACCTGAAAGGGGGTTGTGGCGACGAGGGTGTTGGTCTCTTCTCCCAAGTAACTAGTGATAGGACAAGAGGAAATGGCCTCAAGTTGCGCCAGGGGAGGTTTGGATTGGATATTAGGAAAAATTTCTTCACTGAAAGAAGGCATTGGAACAGGCTGCCCAGGGAGGTGGTGGAGTCGCCATCTCTGGAAGTGTTCAAAAAACGTGTGGATGTGGCGCTTCAGGACATGGTTTAGGGGACATGGTGGCGCTGGATTAATGGTTGGACTTGATGATCTTGAAGGTCCTTTCCAACCTACTGATTCTGTGATTCTGTGATTCTGTTATTCTAAAACAAGATAATAAAGTGTTATCTTTCCATCACTCTCATTTTATTAAATATGCTCATCTTATTTGCAAAGTTAGTCTATCCAGTTTGGCATCTTTGTGACACGACAGAACACATAAGGAAAAATTGGTTTTGAAACGTATGTTTACATATTCTATCTGCAGTGGTACTCTTACTGACAGACATTTGTCACTGATCATTCTGTTGTGGTACAGTATACTTTGTACTCCTTTTTGCTTTGTTGCCGGAAGTTAAATAGATAAATATAGGAAAATAGATAACCGTAGAAAAGCCTGTAACTTTTTTTTACTACCACTCATCTCTAAGTCAGCTCCAAATGCAGGAATTCTGCCCAATATCTGTGAAGCCCTTTCTGCCTGTACTTTTTGTTTCCTAGCACAAGAACTTCATCAAATTTGTATTTGATGAATTCAAAAGGTGGTAAATTCATACTGATGAAACAAAATATTCTCTCACTACGTGTGTAACAAGGCTTTAATTTTCATGTCACAGAATGCTGTTGAAGGTTATAGCTGAGCAAGTTTTAGAGGGTAGTTAGATGTTTATATGCCTAGCAGAAAAAAAAAATCTAATATCAGAATATCTACTAACAACGACAGGATATTTGTAAGGGAGGTCAAAATTCACATTTCATGCCTTAACCAAATTACAGACTTAAGGAATAGGGATAAGACATTTAATGAAGCATTTTTTCCACGCTTTGCTTCCCACACCTTCCTGTGCGAAGCTTGTTGCTAGCCCTCCGACTCTGAATGGTGGACCTAGGCAATCTGATCTAGCAAGATGATTCCTGTGCTCTTATGTAAAACTCAGAGAGGGTGCCATTAATGATCTCTGCCATTATCTGCCCTTGCACACACTACTTTCTTCCCTAGGAAGATGACAGATGTGCTGGGATGAGGGGAGAGCATTGAAAGCTGCAAGCTGAAGTGGTCTTCTTTTATAGCCTATGTGCTGGGATGCAAAGGAGAAAAACAATTCAAGGGATACCTTACAATGGACCCGATAGCCTCACCCTTTTTTCACTCACAATAGATAAGAAAACTCTTTGGTGTCGGTGGTGGGTTGACCTTGGCTGGTCTCCAGGGGCCCACCAAGCTGCTCTATTATTCCCCTCCTCAACTGGATAGGGGAGAAGAAAATATGACAAAAATCTCAGGGGTCGAGATAAGGACAGGGAGATCACTGTAACAAGTGAAACAGACTTGACCTGGGGAAATTAGTTTAATTTATTGCCAGTTAATGATGGAGTAGGACAATGAGAAATAAAAAAAAGTCTTAAAACACTTTCTCCCCACCCCTCCCTTCTTCCTGGGCTCAACTTCACTCCCGATTTCTCTACCTCCTCCCCTTGAGCAGTGCAGAGATACCGGGAATGGGGGTTGTGGTCAGTTCATTACGCATTGTCTCTGCCGCTCCTTCCTCCTCACCCTCTGCCCTGCTCCAGCCTGGGGTCCCTCCCACGGGAGACAGTCCTCCATGGACTTCTCCAACATGGGTCCTTCCCACGGGCTGCAGTTCTTCACCAATGGCTCCAGCCTGGGTCCCCCCACAGGTGCCGTCCTTCAGGGACAGACGGCTCCAGCCTGGGCCCCGCGGGGTCACAAGTGCTGCCAGCAACCCTGCTCCAGCCGGGGCTCCTCTCTCTCCCCACAGGGCCACAGGCCCTGCCAGGAGCCGGCCCCAGCGTGGGCTGCCCACGGGGTCACGGCCTCCTTCGGGCATCCCCCTGCTCCGGCGTGGGGCCCTCCCTGGCTGCGGGTGCAGATCTGCTCCCCCGGGGAGCTCCATGGCCACAGAGGCACAGCCGGCCTCCCTGTGGGCTTCCCCAGGGGCTGCCGGGGACCCTCTGCTCCGGCGCCTGGAGCCCCTCCTGCCCCTCCTGCTGCTCTGGGCTGGGGGCTGCAGGGCTGTTCTCCCCCATGTTCTCACTCCTCTCTCCGGCTGCAGTTGCTGTTGCTGTTTTTCCCCCTTCTTAACTCCGTTCCCCAGAGCTGCTGCCACCGTGGCTGATGGGCTCGGCCTTGGCCAGTGGCGGGTCCCTCTTGGAGCCGGCTGGCGTTGGCTCCATCTGACACGAGAAGAGCTTCTGATACCTTCTCACAGAAGCCACCCCTGTAGTCCCCCACTACCAAAACCTGGCCATGTAAGCCCAATACAGTATCTCAGGTATCCCCAGATCTTTTCATGTCCTCATCCTTTCCTATTAAAACCATGTTGTTTGAACTGCTGTGTAGCCTACAGAACTGACACCACCTCAACTGTTACACCTTGCCTGTTGCACAAAGATTTCAAAAGTTTAATTTGTTACATTTTCTTTTTGATATGCTGGAAACAACTTTCCAACCTACTTTTTCTCCATCTATGTGGTATGAATTCAGGAATAACATAACTCTATGTATTTAAGAAGTATTTCATCTTACACATATTTTTTCCACTGAAAATGTACGGCCAAACTGTTAGTCGTACTGGCATAAATATTTTTCTTAGTTGTGTAAAATCTGAGGTTAAAAAGTGCTCAGAGAAATACACATCTTTAAAATGAAAACGTTGCATAAATGTTACTTTTGTCCATTTATGTGTAAGATAAGGAATAGAGTAACAATATATAATTTTTTAAATTGTTTGAGGTTATTGGTTAGATTGCTAGAATTATCCCTAATCATATATTTATCTATCAAAATTAGCAAATAAGTTTAGTAATTAGGTAACTAAAGAAATCAGCGCATGTCTCTACCTTCAATAAAGGGTTATGAAGACAAAATCTCTGAATTTGCTTAAATTGCAGTAAAAAGAAGCCTACAAGAAAGGAATACTACACCCCTTGGTCACCCAGTGACAGAGAAGCCATATGAACAGAACTGCTGATTGAGAGGGTAATCACTTGAATAATTATGGTACTACTTGCCAAGATCTCATGCATATTTTGTTAAATAAACTTGTGGCTCAGCAGAACTCTTGCCTGGTCTCTCTTAAAACTGGAGGGATCACACCAAAATTTCTCATTAGATGAAACAGAAAGAAAAAGAGAACTTCAAGTGTATTCATGGAAATTATCAAGCGCCACAGTAATGATATAAAAGCAAGCAGAATATTTCCTTCCTGCTGCCCTTAACTTCTCCCTGCAAGAAGATCTTCTGGTTGCCTCTTTGTTTTCTGTTTTTTGGACATTTCTTTTACTCTACTGAAAGTCACATTGCCAATTCTTATTTTCTGAATTCTTCCATTTCAAGAAGGCCTATAACCTCTCATGCCTGAATTAGCTTGCCCATGATTTGAAGACCGCTCTAGGTTATCTTGTCTTGACTAGTTGCACAATTCTCAAAATAACACATGATCTGAATCATGCATTTCTTTGGGACTTTTCTTGGTCCTTGGGGGCATTGAAGGGAATTGCTTTCATATGGAGTGCCTAGAGCTGTGATTGTAGTTATAGAGCTTGTGTTCCTTAAAAGGATTTTCATGAAAGTATCAAAATACCACTTTCCTTGCTAGAACTACTAGGCTTTAATGGACCTGATAAGCCTCACCTGGGTCTTAAAGCCAAAGACACATCAGTTAAAATCACAGGTATAAAGGAAGAGTCTATATTTAATTTAAATATATTTTGTAGATGCAGCCTAAATTAGGTTGACAGAGAATTCCAAGTTCTGTATGACTGAGATGTGTTCATACTTTGAAAATGAAGAAGTTTATTTCTTCATGTGTATATGTAATTTAATGTATATATAATATAAAATATATTCAATGATATATAGAAATGAAATTATAGAGATATATATTTAATATATATAGTTGTGCTTTTCTCTTAGCTGTACATAGATTTCTCCAGTGGAGTAGGAGAGCTTTCACTCCAGATGGAATAATCAGGTAATTCTGACAATAATCTAAATGATAATTTTAAATATATATAAAAAGATATTTGTGTGTATGATTTAATGTATTACATATATTATTAACTTTTATACATTTTATGTATTAAATATAGGATGTTTAATACATACATTTTATGTACATTTAATGTATTATATATACTATAGTCAGGGTAAGAGTTTGATGGGACAGCTGTGAAGCTCATCTGTGGGCATAAGGCTGGAATGCCATCTGCAGCATTTGTGTAGGTGTTCTACAAATCATGAACCAGGTTTAGCTGTGTAAGCATGAAATTCCTTCAGGGTGCAATCAACAGGCAGTACATGCTTGGTTAGACAGTAAAGGCCTAGTAACAATAAGACCTCCCACCTGGCTACTCAAGTTATAATTTGACTTTATCAGTTCTCCCAAACTCTATATTAATTTTTCTTCTTTGATTTTTGCAAGCTTACACGATACAGATGTTCTCTCTTTTTCTCTCCCCATATCTTTTTCTTTGTAAAATTGTCTCTAATTCCTTTTATTCCTTTAATTTGTCTTTTTTAAAATTAGTTGTTTTTCTTTTGTATCGATGCAAAAAATTGTCTAAACTTGATCTTCAGTTGTGTGTTTCATCACTGGCCTTTCCTGCTTTTTCTTTATTAATTTCATCCAAAATGCCAGTCTAGTAATCATCTACATTATGGACAGCATCTATTATGATCTATTCATTAACCTCTCATTATCTTCATTATCCTCATTCCTGACTTCCAAACTCTGCATAACTCCACTCTCATTATTGGCAATTTTCTCTGCAGTTTCTCAACTCTGTCCTTGTCTCCTCTAAGTCATATGCCCTTTGGTTTCTTCTTTCATTCCTGTTTTTAGGCCTCAAATTTTGTGGAGTCTTTGGATGTCTGAGTCAAGGGTGAACATACAAGCCAAGAGTGAAAGTGCTTGCAGTCAAAACAACTTCTCTACCATAAGCAGTCATGGAGACCATTCAAAATCTTAGCGTGAATTTTCAAAGATTGTCTTCACACTCCCTTTTTTCTTTTCTGCCCAGTTAAAATACTTAACATTTTTGGTTCCTAAAGTTCTCAAGGTGTTTTAAAAGGTAAGCAGGCGTTGTTAGCCTAATTTTTACAGTGCTAAGGTAGGGTAAATCTAGCATAAGGTAATGGTAAAGTAAGATCTTGTATTTTGCTAAAGGTCAAACAACAAATTAATAGCAGAAATTAGATTAGAATAGCAAGTAATATTGTAAACGCAGATTGTCTACCTGGATAGACAATCCCAGATTAATATTTCCTATCAGCTGCTCATGTCAAACTAAATATGTTCTTTTCTACTCTAACATAGCAAGGTATGAAAGTATTGCTCATCCTCCATTGAGACACAGTGATATTACACTCAGAGAAGCAAGGAATATTCTTGTGTTCAAGGCTAAAAATATTTTCCTTTCAAGATGCTGCCATGGAACACAATCAGGAACAAAACTCACTGCTTAGCTCAGTAATAAAAAAGAGTACTTTCTTACATTCAGAAGGACTTTTTTGCCTTCACTGCAACTGCAGCTGAGATAGGTGAACAAATAACTGGCCTTCAGATATATTAAATTATGTTTCATTGATGGCAAGATCCCGTTTCCAGCTAATACTGCATTTAGTAGATGTCTTAAAGTGCACCTTAATCTGCATCGTGCCCCAAGTTTGACATTATTTGTGTAGGGCATCACAGGTTGATAGTATTTTTTTTCTGCTGACAGGCACAGTTCTCTTCTCCATTAAAGCTTATGGATATTTATAACTCAAAGTGTTCTTGTAGTAGCTGGTAATATAGAACACATCTCTGCAGTCTACTATTTGACAGCTTCTACTTAACTGAGACCTTACTGATGAGAATGTCCATAGCTCTTAAAGTTACTAGATAATTTTGCTGAGGTGATTCTGATCCCTTAACTGAAAGAAGCAAAGACACAGAAAACTGGTTTCCTACCCAAATCCTTGTGTCAGATTCTTACTAGCATTAATAGACACTGCCTTGCTTAGATAAATCAGCTCTGACTTCTGTATCAGTTTTTCCTGTTTCTCTGAAATAAATGTAGACTTCCACCATCCTAGCCAACGATGCTGCCTGCATAGATACAAATCAAAGTACATTTTCTTCATGCTCAAGAACATGAAAACAGTATAAAAACCCAGTACATTAAGAAGCAGGAAATTAGAACAAGGGAATCATTGGAAGGACCTTTGGACTATTTGATCTGACCTCCTACTCAAAGCAGGAGTATTGCCAACACTAAATCAGATGGGTTTATCATGGTTTATCATGTCCGGAAAACCTTCATGAGTGGAGACTCTATAACTCCTCTGTGTAATCTTAGTGCTGAACTACCATTTTCCATCATTCCAGTGCTGAAAAAGATATTCATAATGCCCTCTTGAACCTCCCAAGCTGCAGCTTGTGGCTGTTGCCTGTCAGCAAGTCCAGGTACCTCAGCTTCTCACAAACTATTTGCTGTAGGCTGCTGATCATCTCGATTGCCCTCTGCCAGATCATCTCCAGTTTCTCCACATCACCCTCAAATAAGGGGACCAAAAGATGGATACGGTATTTCAGACGTGGCCTCACACAGTAGAAGTGAATAATAAGTTCCTTCAATCTATTAGTGAAAATTCTCCTAACTTAGCCCAGCTTGCAGTTTGCCTCATATGTGATGAGAGCACACTGAGGCCTCAGGTTCAGCTGGTTGTCTGCTATACTCCCATGGCCACTCAGTCAGCTCACGGTTGTATTGAGTTATTCCACTCTAGAAACAGAACTTTGAACTTCTTATGGGTAAGCTGCATGGGCTTTCTTTTGGCCCAGTCCTCCGGCATCTTAAGATCTCTCTGCATTGAAGCTCTAATATTTATTGTGTCAACCACTTATTTTGGTTTAATATCTTCCACAGACTTACTGAGAATTCTTGTCACATCATTGAGGTTGTTGGCAAAGATACCAAACAACCGTGGAGCCTTTATCACCCCACTGGGTTTTGTGCTCATTACCAGCTTCCACTGGACATCACATCACTGATTACTACCCCCAGAGTACAGAAGTCCAGACATCATTAAGCTTATCTAGAAGTGCATTCATACAACCTATCCTTCAGCTTACAGGCTAGAGTGCTCTGAAAGCCTGCCAAAGCTGCAGTAAAGTTGAGGTATATTACATCCACTACTGTCTCTTCATCCGGTTAAAGAAACAGTTATTTTGCCCCTTCCCTCCAGTTAAGGAACAAACTTAGGGAAGAGAGAGAAAAAGTACTTTCCATCCACAGCTTAAATTAGCTCTGCCACATAAAGTTGTTTATATTGAATTCATCAATAACTAGTATAGATATAGAAAAATCCATACTGAATTTGATTTTCCCTATGAATTTAAATAGAACCATCTAGGAAAGAGTGTTTTCTCTCTTCAGTTTACATCCGAGTCCCTCAGACATTGGGCATTTTTGTCAAATTCCAGCAAAGTATGCCATAGCTCCTTTCCACTTCCCCAGGGAAGATGTAAGCCAGCATTTATGAAGTCTCTTATGACAACTGAAGGAACCAAATTCTTGGAAAGTTACAAGAAGGTCATGCTTCTTGATGAAATGCCAGACGGCCACTACCTAAAAGATGGTAAACACTATAATAGGCAAGAACACATACTTGGTTTATATTTATGTGTTTTTCTCCAACATTATAAATATTATTTTAAAGCTCTTTTTGTTTTACTGGCATGATTCAATCTTATTTACATG
This sequence comes from Phaethon aethereus, assembly GCF_964289735.1. Lineage (NCBI taxonomy): Eukaryota > Metazoa > Chordata > Aves > Phaethontiformes > Phaethontidae > Phaethon > Phaethon aethereus. The sequence continues at coordinate 20,921,131 of NC_138576.1, read as the reverse complement.
CAATCTGTGAGTTTTTGTAATATTTTTTAAGGCCTTTTACCCATCCAGCTTTGAGATATTTGACAAGTTATTAAAAAAACCTTAAATCTTATACCCTTATGGGAAAAAGAAAGAGGTATAGACACAAAAAAAACCCATTTCATGCTGACTTTATATTACAGAAAATTTTTTTTTTTTTTTTTTTTTTTTGTTTCTATACTCCTGTGATAGGGGTAAGAGTTGATGAACGGATGTTAATTACCGGTGTATGTCTCAGCAAAACTAAGTGAAAATCAATGTTAATGTGTCTTCATCTAAACTTTTAATATTATTCCTCCGGAGGATCAAATTCAAATCACTCCAGCCAGCAACCTCTGCACAAACAGGTTAATTTATGATTCAGCTGTGTAACTCCACACAAAAAGAGGTATAAGCAGTTCAGCAGCAGACTAGCTGTGAATTTATACTTGGGAGGGAGGTACTCATTTCAGCCTTTTTTTTTTAAAAAAAGGAAAAGGTTGAATAATTTTCTCTTATCGCTGTTTTTCAGTGATACCGAGGACTACACCAGTAGATGAAAATTCCAGACACAAGTCACCCAAGCTCCAACTCATGTGCTTTCTTTTACTTTAATTTTAAAGATTTTGAAAGAAAATCAAGTTGTAAGAGTTAACAAAGAAGAGTTTGTTCGGACGAACTCAGTGAGAATGGTGATGGGCCACAACAGTAATGAAACATTACAGAAGAAAAATAAGAGCACTCTGATCCTGATTTTTCTTATATCACAAGCATTTTACAGAAAGCGGTGTTTCTTCCTGTGCCCATGGAGCCCCAAGTTTTAAAAATGCAACTAAATATCTGAGCTCTGAATTCAAATTAGATTACATTAAAAGCTTAACATTCCGAGTATTAAGAACGTGGTAAGGTGGAAGGAAAAGCAATATAAAGAGGTTATACTTTAGAGCAGAGAACTCTGAGGTGCCAACCGGAAGCAGTCAAATACTGAGATCAGGATGAAAATGAAATGTGGGTGCCTTTTGAGGAGAGCAGATTTATTATCATTACAATTTTCTTGTATTGCCAAAGGTACAGAGAAAATGAGGTCACAAGAGACAAGAGGCACAAAACTGCAATTCCTTTTATATGAAAATGACTCTCAAAGGCTTTCTTAAACAAGAGTGGAAGATGATGTACTTGTTCATTGAGCATTGCTTTAGGATCCCAGGCAGGAAAAGGCAAGTAGCATATAACTAAGGAAGACACGTAACTTTTCATAGAACATACTGGTGGTGGTCCTGTGCATTTCAGGGTGTGATGGCACACTCCTCCAGTAATGCAGCCCAAGTTCAGTTAAACAGCTTAGGACTCCACATCTTCAAAAAGAGATTCCTAAGGAGGGATATGGTGAGGGTCTGTAAGTTCCTGTTCACCTGCTTCATGCAACTCATGAAATGATTATTGACTAGTACTCATAACAAGGACTAGTAGCAGACAATAAAAATACCAGCCAAAGCTTGTAGAATAAGCAGAAGAGACTACCTTTTCACTGAGGGCATGTCTATTCTCTGGAACTTATTGTTGCAGAGTACTGGCTACTCTGTGCCAAAAATAGCAAAATCAGACCCATTTGGCTGAAGGATGCATAAAAGCTTGTTAAACAGAGAACTGTGTATACAGTCTTTAGCATCCCTAAGTGACTTATTCTTGGAAAGTGGGAAGGTGTTAGTAGAACTATACTTGCTCTCTTATGGTGGATCCCTAAGATTCCATTAACAGTTACTGTCAAAAACTGATCAAAATGGACCTTTGTTCTCACCCAGTACAACTGTTTTGTGTCAACTAGCCTTTTATTTTGTGCGTTTATCCTGCCTTTTCCATACGTTTTTTTAGGGGAGAATTTCTCAAGGGAAGGATGAAAATAGGTATCCAGATCTCCGTGACTGCCAGTCGTATTACCTTTTGCACCTTTGAATTTTTTTCCCTTAGTTTTTATTGATGAACAAGTATTATTAGAATCATAGAATCATAGAACAACTTGGGTTGCAAGGGACCTTTAAAGGTCATCTAGTCCAAACCTCCCACAATGAGCAGGAATATCTTCAACCAGATCAGGTTGCTCAGAGCCCCATCCAACCTGACCTGGAATGTTTCCAGGGATGGGGCATCTACCACCTCTCTGGGCAACCTGGGCCAGTGTTTCACCACCCTCATGGTGAAAAATTTCTTCCCTCTATCTAATGTGAATCTACCCTCTTCAGGTTCAAAACCATTAGCCCTTGTCCTGTCGCAACAGGCCCTGATAAAGATCAAAGTTGTTATCGTTGCTGCTTGTGTAATTTAAAAATACCATCCATTGTTTGAAAACCTTTTCTTTTTTTTAGGATTGCTTGTAAGTAAATATAATCTGACACATAGCAAAATTACAACTACATTTTTGTCTAATAGCTATATGGCCATTCAGTTTAGCATTATAATTATTGCCCATTTATTGACACTTTCATTTCTGAAGATGAGTATCTATAATTTGCTGGAAGAGTGAAGGATAATAAAGTCCACAATGGCGAACAATTATTGTACTAAGAACAACATACTGACATTGAATGTATCATAGAATCCTTAAAGTTGGAAAAGACCTTTAAGATCATCAAGTCCAACCATCAACCCAACACCACCATGCCCACTAAACCATGTCCCGAAGTGCCACGTCTATGTATTTTTTGAACACTGCCAGTGATGGTGACTCCCTAGGCAGCCTGTTCCAATGCTTGACCACTCTCTCAATAAAGAAGTTTTTCCTAATACTCAGTTTAAACCTACCCTGATGCAACTTGAGGCCATTTCCTCTTGTTCTATCTCTAGTTACTTGGGAGAAGAGACCAACACCCACCTCACCACAATCCCCTTTCAGGTAGTTGTAGAGAGCGATAAGGTCTCCCCTCAGCCTCCTCTTCTCCAGACTAAACAACCCCAGTTCCCTCAGTTGCTCCCCATATGACTTGTGCTCCAGACCCCTCACCAGCTTCGTTGCCCTTCTCTGGACACACTCAAGTACCTCAGCATCCTTCCTGTAGTGAGGGGCCCAACACTGAACACAATGTTTGAGGTGCGGCCTCACCAGTGCCGAGTACAGGGGCACAATCACTTCCCTACTCCTGCTGGCCACACTATTCCTGATACAGGTCAGGATGCTGTTGGCCGCCTTGGCCACCTGGGCACACCGCTGGCTCATGTTCAGCCGGCTGTCCACCAGCACACCCAGGTCCCTTTCCCCTGGGCAGCTCTCCAGCCACTCCTCCCCAAGCCTGTAGCGTTGCATGGGGTTGTTGTGACCCAAGTGCAGGACCTGGCACTTGACCTTATTAAACCTCATACAGTTGACCTCTGCCCATCGATCCAGCCTGTCCAGATCCCTCTGCAGAGCCCTCCTACCCTCCAGCAGATCAACACTCCCACCCAACTTGGTGTCATCTGCAAACTTACTGAGGGAGCATTCAACCCCCTCATCCAAATCATCAATAAAGATATTGAACAAGACTGGCCCCAGAACCGAACCCTGAGGAGCACCGCTTGTGACTGGCTGCCAACTGGTTTTAACTCTGTTCACCATGACTCTCTGGGTTTGGCCATCCAGCCAGTTCTTTACCCAGCAAAGAGTAAACCTGTCTAAGCCACGAGCCGCCAGTTTCTCCAGGAGAATGCTGTGGGAGACGCTGTCAAAGGCTTTACTAAAGTCCAGGCAGACAACATCCTCTCATCATTTCCCTCATCCCCTAGGCAGGTCACCTGGTCGTAGAAGGAGATCAGGTTGGTCAAGCAGGACCTGCCTTTCATGAACCCATGCTGGTTGGGCCTGATCCCGTGTTTAAACCTCAAACATGTTTAAAATGGAAGACTTGGAGGGAAAAAAAGGAGGGATAGTTATCTCCTCTATTATGCAATACAGCCTCTGTATGATTTTAAAAAACATTGCTGTCCCAATTTGTGTCTAAATAATGCTTATTCAGTGTTTAGTAGATTTCATATCAACCCTCATATTGACCTGCTTGAAATGTTTCTGTACATTGCTTTTAGTTGAAAGAACTTGAAATAAATTGTTGTAAAAATGTGTTTGGGTAAACTCTTGAGAATTGAATCTCATCTTCTTTAAAATACTTCTGGCTTGGGAGAAGGAGGAAGAGATGTCATTGACAAATGCAACAATTTTGCAATTGCTTTTCAAAGAAATAATTTTTGAAAAATTCTATTTGAAAATTATTTTATCACATCAAATTTCAGTTGAAAATATGTGTTTTTTTCAGATTTCAGTGAGGCTTAGTCTCCCAAGTTATTCATACATTTGTAGTTCTCAAGTATTCTTATTCAGCTGCAGTCAATGTTACAGGGGGAAGTTCAGCAATTCTTTTTGAAAGCTGGTGCTACAAAACCTTTTTAGAACATACTTCATCTGCTTAATTTTAAGTGTTTGTGCCTCATAAAACTTAATATGGAAAATTAAGACTTTTTTTCTGAGCTTTTGGGGAAACCACAAACATGTTTAAAAAGGAAGACTTGGAGGGATAAAAGGAGGGATAGTTATCTTCTCCATTATGCAATACAACCTCTCTATGATTTTTAAAAACATCTGTGTCCCAGTTTATCTCTAAATAATGCTTATTCAGTGTTTAGTAGATTTCAAAACAGTTTGCAAAAGGGATCAAAATCGTTATCAAAAAAAGACAAATTATTTGTCCAAACTCTGTGGTTTTGCACAGAATGGAGCACGTATCTCCTAAATTTAGTCCACCAATGAAGCTGCTAAATGACACAAACTTTCTGAATTATCTTGTAATTGTAACTAAATTCTTAATTCTGTCTCAGTAATATTGCAGTGCTGTCAAACCCAGCCCGTGGGACTCTCTTGTTTTGGGGTTAGAAGAGGTCAGCAGTCTACAGTTTGTCCATGATTCCTTATTTGTGATGTGTTTAATTAAAAGTATAAAATATAGGTGCCAATGGTGCTTGATAACTCTGAGGATTCACAGTAGCTTATAGGCCCAGAGTGTTTGGAAACTCTGTGTGTGTGAGTTTTTATACACATGCATATGACTGTACATATATACGTATATATATGCATGTACATACTTGTATGGATCTATGCAGTCATATAACACACAGTCATATAACAATGAGTGATGTCTGTGAAGAAATTGGAAAGCCTCAACTGGAAAGCTCATATAAGTCAAAAGGATTATTATAAAGTTTGAAAAGATGATAGAGTTTTTTTTAATAAGAAACTGTCAGCTTTATGCTAAAATCTAGTTTCAGCTTTCTATAACAAATCTTTCATTGACAGTTTTACTTTTTTTGTGATAACTCTGAGAATTTCTGACATTTTTGCGACTAATTTTTTCAATTTCTTTTGAGATTGGTGAGACACTAATAACTGTGGTCTGCTTTTAGGATTACTTAGAGACATCTTCCATTCCTCTTTAAAATAAGAAAGCCAAAGGATAGTCACTCTTCTACCAGGAATTCAAATCCCAGTTTCCCTCCTCTGAAGACACTATTGTCTTTTGAGATCACTTTTAAAACAATGGCGCCCTGAGGCAATGGGCCAGAAGCAATAGTGTCTGCAATTAGTGTCACATTCAATCCAGACCAGGAGTATAATGTGTTTTGTTTTTACAGAAACCTTATTGGCTATGTAACTCAATTTTATGATGATGTTTTAAGAATTCCCAGGTCATATACCCTGAAAAGGTTTGTATGCTCATTAAAGAATTGGTCTTACAGTACCTTAAGGAATTTGAACAGAAATTGAATGTACATTTAAAGACACCTGCCAGAGACATTTAGCCTTTTTAAAAAAAGAAAATTTGGTGGTGAAATAGAAGAGTGACATTTCAATGAAATAAAGCAGTGGCTCAAGAGTCGTTAGTATATTAAGATGGCAGTACAAAGGGTAGATTAATTCCTTTTATTGATAGATTATTGTAACTGCTGTGAAAGCTTAAGATTTTCATCAGGATCACATTCTGTGAACACCTGCAAAGAAACTGGTTTTCCCCACATAGGGTTTAGCATAATGTTCTGGATAAAGCCATGCTAAGCAGTAGAGATCATGTGCAGAAACAGCAAATTATAGACATTTAGGATGAAATTCTGGCCCTAGATAAAATATGGTAGAAAATACTTCATTGGAGACTACATTAACCCATGTGCTTCAAATACAGAAGAGACTTTTACAATAGCTTAGGCTGACCCTTGTTTGTAGTGAAAGTGCAATTCCTGTATCAAGCCCAGAACATCTACACCTGCTTAAATGACAGACTCCACAGTCTGCTGACGTTTTTGTTAAGCAGTGGCTAATTGCTTCCGTTGTTAATGATTACTACTAGTGATGGCATTTGCCTTAATGGACTTTCAACATCTTCACTGTGGAGCTTAATCTGATTTAGCTATCACTTCTGGACCTGTCTGTGGGTCTATCTCCACTTCTTGTGAGTGTCCTGGCCTCCCAAACTCTCCGTCTGTCTCTATCCTACCAAAGCTCAGGTGCTCTCAGGCAAGGAGCAAACTCTTCCTCCCTCCTCAAGACTCTACCTAACCCAAGGTGCAACACCCAAATTCATGCATGGTATGCAAAGATGAACAGAGTGGGATGCTTGAGGGCATGCTGTTCTGCATTTGCCAAAGTAGGTGTTTGGGTTCGAGCCTTGCTTTGCTTTCTGTTCACACAGTCAAGATTTCTTGCCCTTACAATTGTATCTTTTGGCTGTGGCTTTCAGAGCCAAGGGCCAACAGATAAATAATAGCTTTTGGTATGACACCTCTCAGAAGGACATTAGCAGCACGGGAACTTAGTATTAAGAACCAAAAACTAGAAGCCGAGAGACAGCGCACAACTTTTAAAACCATTTTCCAGATGTATCTGACTCTTTAAATGATCCTATACTCTCATGGAGCAAAGTCAGACAAGTTAGGTCAAACATTGTCAATGATGGATTAATTAACCTGTTTCACTATTTTGAATTGAAATAGGTTAATAAGCACTCAACAATAGAGGAATCTTCCATATCTGAGCTCCCAGCTCTGCCATGGTAACTGACTGTGCTTCTAGTTCATGGTTTGAGAGACCTAATTGAACTTTCACTCAAATGAGAAAAGAAAAAATTAACATGGTTTGTACTCAGTTGAAACACATTAACTCTAAAGCTCAAAGAACAGCCATATTCAACATAGCTGTAAACTCCAAAATATGCCCCTTGGTAGAATCAAGATTTTGGAACAGACTAACTGGTAATCCTGCCCCTCAGATCATTAGTTTATTGTAGGCTATAAATACATCCTTTGCGGTCAAGTACAGTTTGACCAATATGAGGTTGTTTCTTGAACAACAGACAAAGTAGGCTTCCGGACCTGATTTGGAACAGCAGAGACAACTATACAACTATTTCTCAATCAATTTACAATCTGCAAATCAGACATAACTGTTTTCTGAGCGAGTATGAATGCTTTTCAGATCATCCTTTAAAACTCTGAAATACATTTAAATACTGCCTGTTGGATAAACTTCTCACACTGCCTTCAAAAAGGTTATTTAAAAAAGCAATCATGTCATTTCACTACCTTATGGAAGTTAAGCAAACTTCATTTTAGTTCAGCTTTGTTAAATAAAAATATCTGAGTAGAGCAACCACCATCACGAAAGACTATCAGCAATGAAGTGCTGAAAGTCCACAAAAAATACCATATACTTTGCATATTTTCTGCTCTTCAGTTCCTCATAAAGAGTGCCTAAATTATAAAGTTGACTACAGAATCCCTTAAGAGATAGCCAAATGATGACAAATATAAAAGAAAACCTAGGTGTCCATTTATAAAGCAATGCTTATGGATTTCGTGTTTTAATACTCTGAATTGAAGCCTTTTTGGATTTTTCCTATTAAAATGGATTTGGTGTATGCTGCAAGACAGGAGATGTCAACACTTGAAAACTGGTGATAAAATTAACATTTTGCTCGGTTATTACCAATAAGGTGGTAGGACCATCAATAAAAGAAAAAAGAAACTTCAGAAATGAGATGTGAGGTTTATTAGCACCATAGATGTAAATATTTCAAATTGATAGGAGCAGATTACTATTTGGAAGGTGACTGGAAGGAGGACGAGTGAGGAAGCACGGGATAAGAAAAACATACCTGCTGGAAACAAGATAAATTATACAGAAAATAGAAATATTAATGGCATTACTACATTTGCTAAACTGGGACCAGAGAACTTCATTTGACAGGCTGCAAAAAAAGTTCAATTAAATAGTGAAAATTCCAAATCATAGAATCATAGAATGATTTGGGTTGGAAGGGACCTTTAAAGGTCATCTAGTCCAATCCCTCTGCAATGAGCAGGGACATCTTTAACTAGATCAGGTTCCTCAGAGCCCTCTCCAACCTGACCTGGAATGTTTCCAGGGATGGGGCATCTACCACCTCTCCAGGGCAACCTGGGCCAGTGCTTCACCACCCTCCTCATAAAAAATCTCTTCCTTAGATCTAGTCTAAATCTACCGTCTTTCAGTTTAAAACCATCACCCCTTGTCCTATCACAACAGGCCCTGCTAAAAAGTCTGTCCCCATCTTTCTTAGAAGCCCCTTTCAGGTACTGGAAGGCTGCAATAAGGTCTCCCTGGAGCCTTCTCTTCTCCAGGCTGAACAACCCCAACTCTCTCAGCCTGTCCTCACAGGAGAGGTGTTCCATCCCTCTGATCATTGTTGTGGCCCTCCTTTGGACCCGTTCCAACAGGCCCATGTCTTTCCTGTGCTGAGGGCTCCAGAGCTGGATGCAGAACTCCGGGTGGGGTCTCCCCAGGGTGGTGTAGAGGGGCAGATTGTCTCCCTTGGCCTGCTGGCCATGCTTCTTTGGATGCAGCCCAGGATACGGTTGGCCTTCTGGGCTGCCAGTGCACGTTGCTGGCTCATGTCTGGCTTTTCATCCACCAGTACCAAGTCCTTCTCAACAGGGCTGCTCTGAATTCCATCATCTCCTGGCCTGCATTGGTACTGGGGGTTGCCCTGACCGTGGTGCAGGAGCCTGCACTTGGCCTTGTTGAACCTCATGAGGTTCACATGGGCCAATTTCTCAAGCTTGTCCAGGTCCCTCTGGATGGAATCTCTTCCCTCAGGTATCTCAACTGCACCACTCAGCTTGGTGTCATCTGCAAACTTGCTGAGGGTGCACTCGATCCCACTATGTCATTGATGAAGATACTAAAGAGTACTGGTCCCAATATGGTCCCCTGAGAGACACCACTCGTCACTGATCTCCATCTGGACATTGACCCATTGACCACTACCCTCTGGGTGCAACCAGCCAACCAATTCCTCATCCACCCAACAGTCCACCCATGAAATCCATATCTCTCCAACTGAGGAGAAAGATATTGTGCTGGACCATGTCAAAGGCCTTACAGAAGTCCAAATAAAATGTTTTAAAGTATTTAAAGAAAAAAAAGAGCCGCAGTTGCCAAAGATCTTATTAGTGGCTATACTTTTCTTATTTTACATATTCAGAAACATTTTCTATTGTGTGCTTGTTTTTTTTTTTCTTTTTTTTTTGTCAATATTGTCTTCTTTATAGGTGCTTAGACTACATTTTAATCTTTAAAACCAGGAGTGAAAATGAAATAGGAGTACTCCTGTCAGACAAGCACTATATGAATTCATTCTGTAGGTGTTTTTGAGGATGCTTGTGGGTAGCCCCAAGAATCTGTGCAAGGACTAGTTATTTCACAAATGCACTGTGAAATGAGCTGCATTTGTTTGTTATTTATTGTTTTTCAATCCTTAGAAAATGTCCTTATTTTGAGGAACCCACTGATTATACCCCCCTGGTCCTCACTGTTGATAAAGTTGATGATAAAGTAAACCTAGTTTCAGCTTTGCCTCCTGTACATTAACACAGATGTTCCTGGATTGTTACTGCTTCAGAAGCAGGTCAGCTGTATCTTTCTAAGAGACTTTAAAAATTATGTCAACAGAGCTTCTAAGGGTAAGTCACTGTTGATATAAAAAAATAGTTTATTTTAAATATTTTAATGATTCATAATCTTCTTTTTATTCCTATGGAAGGGTGTTGTTTCTTGTAATTTCCCACTGGAGCCAAGGAAAGAATGATAAGGAAAGGGACTACTTCAGTGATAATACAAACAACTTAGGTTTTAGGTTTTGTTTTTTTGACATGACTCAAAAGGAGCAAAAAAATAGTGTATCATAAACTCAGAGGAAAGCAAACCAGCTGTCATCTTGAAGGAAATATTGGTTAAATTATCTCATATAAAGCTTTTATTAGACCTCAACTGCAACTATCTCATGGGTCATACCTATGGTGCTACCTCGACTGCTAAATTAAAAATACCCTTACTCTCTCAGCTACCACTAGATAACACCATCCTCAGCCAATTTCTTTTTTCTATCCCTTTTCTGTTGTCCTCACTTAGCCACATTGTTCTTTTGCTTTAGCACTTTTTTGCACACTGTGAACAGTCTACATTTTTGTGCTTGCAACCACTTTTTATTCCAGTTTTTTGCTCTCCGTAAGCAAATCTCACCAATCAATGAGCAAAACCCCAAGGTGGTACAAACCAGATACCTTCTAAAAATAAATAAAATATAAATCCAGATCATCCACATCCTTAGTTTCTCAAACACAAACTAATCCATACAAAGTATCCTATAGAGTTGATTGTTTTCAAAGTTAAAAGCAAGTCTTCTGTTGTTTGCATGCTGTTAGGACTTGCTCTCATACATGCTCAGGTTTGCCTCAAGCATATGTTTCTTCTCATTCCCACTTACAGGTATTTGTCCACCCGAGATGGACCAAAAAATGACCATGATAGTAGTCCAGAAAAGAGATGTTTGTCATTCTGTTTATTTTCACTTGGACCAAGCTTTATACTGTGGCCTGGGGAACTACAGGCTAAGATTTAATCCAGCCCAAGTGCCTGCTCTACCTTCAGTTCAGTGAGACTTCTCCCAGGCAGTTACCACTTCCTTGTGGACATCTTTTGGTCATATCTTCTAAGCAATGTGCATTGCATCCTACACCTGAATCTGCCTGACAATGTGAGACTTTAGGACCCACCAGCATCTCTACATACATTTTGTCAGTCTGCCATAAAACGTACTTTGCAGGCCATGTTAAGACATGTCTTAAAGACAACGGGTTGCATTTCAGAAATCCACCACTTTTGCTCTTTGCTGAATAAACGCACTAAAACAGTGCATGATCCCTGTTGAATGAGTAAAGTAATCATTCAGTAGATGCTACTTGCATTTCAGTAACTAAATAGGCCATTTTCATGCTAGGCTTTCTCAATGACTGAATATTTTCTCCTCATGTTGTAAAAATTGCACGTTAGGTACTCTTCACAGCAGCATGAATGTTGCTTATTGATATTTCTGACACTTCTCTTTTGTGTCTAGCCATTTGAGCACCTCACTGTGTAGAGGTGGGCATCCTTTAATCCTCTCTGAGCATCCTAAAAGTTTATGCTCAGGCCACCCTCTAAGCTATCATCTTCAGGATCCTAATAAAGTTTATTGGCAGGAAATAGGGTGGAAACATTTCAAATAATCTGTCCAAATTAGTCTCACAATGTCCAAAAGAAAACTACCTGCCTTTTTGTTCTCAGGATTGCCCAGTGAGACGAGGCAACAACTGAGTCAGAAAAGGTCTATCTCACGAAGATGGGCAGCACATTAGTCATGTTGACAGTGAGAGCTGTGCTTCATAGGCAGCAGTTCTATCCTTACTGCCATTACAAGTTGTACTCATCATTTTAGGTATAGATTGCATCCTCGTCTAAGGAGGTGTCTTTTCATGGACTAGTATCCTGAGCCAGAATGCAATCCATACATTTCTGAAAGTTGATCATCCAGGCCCATCCACCCACTCCTTTGGAAGTGGAACAGGTCTTCAGGGACTTCCTGATACTGCTTTGTGATGTGTTGTGTAACCACAGAATTGGTCCTTCTACAACTTTTCCAAAGATATGACATTTTTCTGAATTGGTGACAAAATAATTTATTCCACCTTTATTTTACAGATTTCTCTATTATCCTGAACCATGAGCTCATACCCAAAGTCTGTAATTACCCGGGCTCCATAAGGGCAGAAGCACACTGCCATTTGATAAGCACTGTCCTCAGTAACTGCAGTCACAGTGCACTGCCTGTCTCAGTTTTGGGTTTTGCAGACCTTTACTATTTGAAGTCACAATGGGGCACTTCTGTGGTAAAAGCAGCAGCTCAGTGCACAGGGCTGCAGAGAAACCAGCCACTGTTTGGCTTAATGTGATGGGCTGATATTTAGAATGACTTACTGAAGTGTGATAAGGGATTCCAGAAGCATCAACAAGACATGTTTCTGCTCAGACCCAGGTGATCCAGTGTAGCCTGCTTCATGCAGTCAAATCCCATTTCCTCAGCAACCTGAAAGGCAGACTGAGATTTGCCTATCCATGAGGGAAATAAAGATATAATCTCTTACACACAAGGGTCTCAAAAAATAAAGGAATCTCAGGTTTTTATCTGCCACTCTCTTGGAGTGGGTATGTTAGATACATACAGCCAAGAAGCCCTTCATTTCTAGCAGCACCTTACGGAAACGAAAAGCAACAGCCTGTGGATTTTGTGCAGCTGACTATCCACGGGCTTCATCTCATCTCCAGCTATCCTCATATAACTCGGCAGTGAGCATGTCCTCACCCCGCACAGGATATGAGCTGTTATAGCTCACAGGCATATAACTATGACTCTCTAACTTGAGCAATTTACTCTACAGGCCATCAGCTCGGTTGGCCAAGCAGATGGCTGTTACACTTTATTCACCAAGATGTAGAGCCGCTCCCCTCAGCATGCAGGGGATATGCCGCTTTCTGCTCAAGCCTCCTAAATCTTGCTAAGCGGAATATGTTCCATTTGTTCAAGGAGACAGAAAGCTTGTCCTCTGGCTATCAATGGATCCTTCACCCTGTTGACTCTATACAATTCAAGTGTCCTAGTAGATCCTGCAGCAGACTGATTTGTCTCAGAAGCAGTGTCGTGGCTTAAGCCCAGCCGGCAAATAAGCATCACGCAGCTGCTTGCTCTTAGTATAAGCACTACTTAGCAACAACTAAAACATCAGTGTGTTATCAACATTATTCTCATACTAAATCCAATTCAGCAATTTGACAAAAGTTCAAACTTGACAATAAGACATAAACGCTTCCCATCAGCTGATTAATTTCGGTTCACAAAATCATAATTCATATATATGTATGTCAATTCAGTATATGAATTCATTTGTATATGAAGACAGTTCAGAGCAACTAATGAAGTGACCACATAGAACCAAACAAAAAAATACTTCTGTTGTTCAAAGTACACATCTGTTAAAATTGAAGGTACAACTCTTTTATGCATACTTCCAATTATACATAGCAAAACCCCTGATGATTTCAGGAAAGAGTATACCATCAGCTTGATTTTTTTTTTCAGCTCAAAAAACAGTTCTCAGGTGTTAACTACTCTATTAATTTTTGCCTCTATCTTTTTATTTATTAAAACACTCTGGATACAGATTAATTTTACTTGTTCCATGTTTGTTATTGCTTCATTTGCTAACAGACAAAAAACTGCAAGGGCTTTGTGAAGTGAATTGAGGCATAACACAGTTTAGGGCACAGATTTGTAAAAACAAAGAAGCCAAATACTACTTCATACAATTAATTTCCAACTACTATTTCTGAAGGCCTCTGCAATGCCCTTTCAGCAACTGCACATTCAGGAAGCTATTTCTCTTCCTTAGGCAGAGAATACCGCTGCCACGAAGTTTTGCTCAGTGAGGGCAAGGATGCTTTCTGCAGTGATGTCAACAAATAAGTGCTGTTCTTCAAATGCTGACCTTTAAAAAGTGCATTAAAACTAATACATTATCTTACAGAGACTATAGACCAAGCAGGAATGAGGCTTCCCTTTACTAGAAGAGATTCCATTGTGCTTCACCCAAAGCTTCCAAACTTTGTGAAAGTGCCAATTTTTCATATTTAAAAACCGTTCTGCACTAGCCTTGTTTGCCATGCCTGGGTAGGCGGATCTGCACTAAGGAGCAGGTTTTATCCCATTCCCAGATGAGCTGAGTAGCACAGCTGGTTGAAGACAGTTAATTGCTCTTCATGATGATTAGAACGTTGTTAAGGTTTTCTCAGAGGGAGAGAAAAGAACATGCATGTGGTTTGAAAGGTCATGGTGGAAACAAGATATAGCAGGCACAAGATAATGTTATATTGACAAGTGTTTATCATAAGAAAACACACTCAGTGTTAAAACCTGGTAGCTCTTCCAGTTGATTACAGTGTAATATGGTTTCATAAAGTAACACTATGATTATGTGTCTCTTTGTAAAATCACATTGTTTTTTTCTCTTCTGCAGAAGTTCGCCATTTTTGTGGTTTAAAAGCAATGCAAATGTGCTAGAAACGTCTTAAGAAAACCAACCAGTCTGCCACCCTCATTCATTTGCTTCTGAAAGTGAATGTATTAAAATTTCTAAACTATTTTGACTATATACATAGAAACCGCATACATGTTATATTTTATTCCCATTTTATCATACACAGTCAGTAGTAAGTCTTGCACTACTAATTTAGCCCTGGTTTATGCTTTATAAAAAGGACATGTTTGAACTGCCTTACCTAACCTTGAGAGCCGGGCTCCATTCAATGCCCTCTTCAATATCCAGGCAGAGTAGTCCATCCAGTACAAGAACTGGAAAATACCACTTGTGTGGCCTGATGGATAAGTGCAGGTCAATGGAGTTCAACTCCAGATCGGGTACAGTACAAACGATTAACGGAACTGAGAAGGAAGATGTTGATATGATTATCCCATATACAGTAAAGGGGCAACTCCTGTAAATAGGCAGGAGTTCTTTATCCTATTTGACCATCGTACACATTAACAATGGCTGGTCATTCTATTCTTGCCAGATGTTTAGGTGGATCTCACATCTGTTTTTTCTTCAGGATACCAGAGAATCCAGCAAAATAACACACACTGGTTTGTTCTTTCACTCTGGCTGGCCAATAATTTCTGGTGAACATGAAAAAGAAACTCAAGGTCATCCTTTCAAGGATGCTTGCTCAGTCATGCCTGTTTTAATTGCTCTCGATTTGTTTTGTCTCCAGATACAAGTATTTACTGAACAGCTTTATCTACTTTGTCCTGAAGCTTTCCCTTAGTCTGAACAGGTTTTCTTACTCAGCACTACTGTTTCTAAGTTCTGCCATTCCTGTATTCCTGGAAGGTTGTTCAGAAGTAGTTTTGAAGAATCGTACACGATAGTATGAGCCTAAAAGAGACACCTTTGTATACTATTTCCTATCTTCTCAGGCTTTACTTTCTTATGACTGGCACTTCAAGGTAAAACACCTGTTTTCTGTGACTACTTGTGGTGTTAACACCTCTGAAAAATCAGGCCATTTGTTCTTAGCTATGTCACCTGAAATATGAAAATTAGAAAGCATTCATGACCTTCAGGCTACCTTGATGAGAGAGGTGAATATGTGAAAAAAATAGAGATGTAATCTTTCTGGGTCTGGTTTGAGACTTTCCTAGCTTTTTGCTGTGTTTTTTTTTTTTAATTAAATTGTTTGAACAACTAATCTTTTTTCAATGGTTGTATTTCAGGGATAGGATTTTCAAAGAACTCACCTGCATTGCTGTCGGATATAGGAAATGCACGTTCCATTTGGATTTAGTGAAACTTTACTTCAAAAGAAGAGCCTCCAAATTCCTTTAAAGACTTGCAAGTGTTAGGAATACAAATTCTGATGTTCTGCTGTGGGAGAAAACCCACAGGAAAACTACTGATAATATATCAAATAAAAAATCCTAATGATAATAGCTCAAAGTTGGATGGAGTTCAAAATATGGTCATTTGCATTGAAAAAAATAACAATGCTGTATAGCCACTCTCATATAATTTATTAATTATGTTGGTTTAGCTGTTAAACTGAAAAATTAAGGTTAAAAGACGAGTAAGTAGCTCCACTTAAACTGATTTAAAAACACAGACACATTTTTTTGTCATCAAAACAAAGAAGAAATAATTTTCTGTAAGAAAAATATTCCATGGGCTCAAAACCATTTGATTTTGGGGACCCTGTAACAAAACAAAAAAGCAAGTGAAAATTCAGGAAGTTTTGATGGATAACATGCAGGTCTGTATATACACTGGCTTCTTTGTCTTGACTTCTGAATCTAGCTCAGGTTAAGGAGGTACCACATGGGTTTTTTTCAGCAGATGTTTCAGAAAATCAAAACTGAATCTAGTTTGGGGCAGGTTTGTCTTCCACACCTTTTCTCCCCACTGTTAAACTGAATTCATACAACCTGGCCTTCAAGTCACAAGTCTTTTTCTTTCTAGCTGTATGTTGAAGAAATTATGCTGTTGGTTCTAAAACCACTGAGTTCAACAGGTCAAATTCATCCCTAGGGTGACTTTGACTTCAGTGAGAATGCCGCAGGGAGGCATTTGGCTCAGTGTGTCTCCCATGTTTACTAATCATGGGAGCAGTAGTAGTCCTCTCCATTTGAAAAGTGCTGTGCAGAACCTTCATTACAAAATAAGAAAGTGCAGCTAACTCAACTTTGAATTTAGTTATGGCTTCATTAAAATTTTGCAAAGATTCTGACTGAGCATGAATTTTTATAGTTGATGCTTTATGGATTCAGCTGAGTTTCAGTGTGCATTTTAATTCTAGACTCACAGTGAAATACAAAGCAATGCAAATGGCAAACAAACTTCGATATAAATGCCAAGGCGATGAATGCTTGAGATTTTTTTCAGTTCTAATGCTTCTAACACTGACCTCATCCCACATAACAGTGATTTTTAACCAAATTCTGCTTTCCTTCCTCACTAGATGGAGAACAGAAGGTTGGTTATCTAAATGAAAATGTCTAGGTTAAGAATATAAGTTCTTAAGAATTAAAAAGTAAAACAGTTTGGTGAATACTAAGCACACTTAAGCTAGGAATTAACTCCTGTGATGATGCCCTGAATCAGGAGAGCCCATAGAGGCACCTCCCCTCTGTCCAGTAGCTGCGTTTGCCGTGCGCAGGAGCTGCGGTCCACAGAACGTTGTGCAGCCCTGGTCCCCGCGTATATCCCGGTCACATCCAGACTTGGAGATAGACCTGCACACACAGAGTCTGCCCGTACATCTGTGTTGCCTTGGGGCGCGTGGGGAACCACAAGGGCAGGAGCACTGTGCCCTTACCAGGGCTCCTCACCACAAGACAATTATGACCTGAGATCAGGTCTATAATATACACTGCAGAGCTGTACCTTGCAACCAAGAAAAAACTAATTCAGTCTCCAGGAGGGCATCAAGGCACCTAACGTTATGCTGTGTGGATACTCCGTACTGTGTACAGTACTACTCCAGGAGCACGAGGATGACAAGAGACAGCACTTTAACATACCAGCCAGACCCCAGCAGGCTTTGTGTATCACACCACAAGGACTCTGCCTTGCCCCTGAAAGATTTTTATATTCTCAGAGAGGCTATTTGACTCCACTACAGCGATTTCATCAACTGACTGGTTTTTAGTAAACCAACATAGAACCTACTTCGTAAATACATACTACATATATATATATACACACATATATGTGCATGTGTGTGTGTGCACATACATAGTAACAGTTGGTGTCTCAAACAACTCCTTTTCAAATAAAATATACAAAAAATTATTTTACATTTTATCAGATCTCTTTAATACTTCTGACGCTCTGCCTGAAGACGTTTTAACTTCACCCGAGATTCCCTGACTATCTAAAGAAGTTTAATAAAATAAAGTGCAAGAATGAATCTTGCTGCTAACACAGGACTACATGCACGAATTTTCTAGCCCACTATTCCTGCTTGAAACTCACAAGTAACCTCAACAAGATATCAAGGACACTGCACAGAAATAAAAGACACATATTGCTTGAAATCATTGTAATAGTCTGGAACCGTCTTGTATCTTTAGGATGGTTCCCCATTTCAGTGTCAGCTTACTGGTCCCCAGGGATCCTGCATCCGGCCTGTCCTTTGTGCTGGGGACTGTATATGTCTGCGGTTCCTCTGGGAAGGAATCAGTAGGAGATTGCAGCCGATATTTGCTACAGGGGAGAGCGTCCTGTGGGACTTCTTCAGCGCAGCACTTACTCTTCTGTTTTAAAGGAGTAGGCATGGAGCGCGTTTCAGTTGGTTTAGTACATGCTCGGTTGTGTTTGTGTCTGCCATGGTCTTATTCTCCAGAGGCAAAAGCAAAGCTAAATTCAAGCCAAACATTGTGCCTCGTGCACTCTCTCTTCTCCACCCTAAAGCCAAACCAGAGGCCTCTGGAGATCTGTATCGGTAAATCTTACACGCTGTGCATGCCCTTGGCAGGGATATGTAACTGTGGAGGGCACTGACTTAACCAAAACAGAGATGGCTTAAATGTTTGCCTTAAATAAAATGTAGAGTTAACCGCAGCAGCAGAGTATTTGAGAACACTTTAATTGTTGCCTAGCAAAAGGCTTTACTACTTGGGAAAAGGTATGTAATCAGTAGTGCAGCGCCTGCATCGTATTCCACTTTCAGGAAGCCAACTCTGACACATCACCAGCGTAAAAATCCAGCAGATCTTTGGCAGGGAACGCTCATCCAAAATTGGAAATGATAGTAAACAGCCAGCAGTTTCATTTCTCGCTTTGTGTGTTATGAGGAGGACAGCAGGCATTAGGAATTGCTGTGTAGTTCAAGAGCTGGAACATCACGACTGGCACAGAGAAGTGCCAAAGCCTCCATGGGGTCCAGGGGATGTCACTGGCCACTGATTGTGTGTAGAAGACACTCAGATGTTAACACAGTTGCACAGTCTAAACTTTTCAGCTAGATAACACATGTATTTGCTAGAGATTCCAAGCAAGTTATTGTTGTTGCTCAAGTATCCATCATGAGAGCATATTTAAAATAGGAATGTATTTCATTTCTACTGCAGATATGAATCCAGCAAAGCCATCATGATGACAGCAAGGTGTCAGGATGTTCTTTTGTAATTATCAAGAGTCATACGTAGTCTTCTTTGTATTGAAATAATACAAGCTGCACCGACTGTGCTAACAGAATAGTGTCTCAGATGGTAGCACAGATACTAGAGAAGGCACAGTCACTTGGAGTCTCTTGTATATATGGAATTTTTATAATTTAAGAAATCAAACATAAAAAGTGGCCAGTTATCATCACTGAGGTTTTATGTAGTGTCCTGGTTTCAGCCAGGATAAAGTTAATTTTCTTCACAGAATCTAGTGCGAGGCTGTGTTTTGGATTTGGGATGAGAAAATGTTGATAACGTGCAGATATTTTAAGTTGTTGCTAAGCAGTCAAGGACTTTTCAGCTTTCTGTGTTCTGGCCTGCCAGCGAGCAGGCTGGAGGTGCACGGGGAGCTGGGAGGGGACACAGCCAGGAGAGCTGACCCAGGCTGGCCAAAGGGGTATTCCCTACCATATGATATCATGCTCAGTATGTAAAGTTGGGACGAAGAAGAAGGAAGGGGAAGGGGGACGTCCAGAGTGGTAGCATTTGTCTTCCCAAGAAACCATTACACGTGATGCAGCCCTGCTTCCCTGGAGATGGCTGAACACCTGCCTGCCCATGGGGAGTGGGGAATGGATTCCTCGTTTTGCTTTGCTTGTGTGCGCAGCTTTTGCTTTACCTATTAAACTGTCTTTCTCTCAACCCATGAGTTTTCTCACTTTTACTCTTCTGATTCTCTCCCCTGTCCCACCATGGGGGAGTGAGCGCGTGGCTGCGTGGGGCTTAGTTGCTGGTTGGGGTTAAACCATGATGTGCAGGACTATGGTAAAGGCTGTACATTCACATTCAGCAAGACCACCTGCTAAAATAGCAGGGGATGCCCAGACTGGCTTTTCAGAGCAGCCTTCAGCAGTCCCAGCTTTGCCACCTCTCTACTGGGACAGTCACACAGGCACCGTCCCTCTCCCCTGCTGGCACCAGCCTGGGGTCCTACCTTGTGCCTTCCCCTTGGGCGCTCTCCCAGCTCAACCCCAAAGCCAGCAAAGTTCGGACACGCATCCCAAGTACCTGGATAGGCATTCAGTTACCCCATGTGCACCAATAGTGCGTTAATTACCACATGTAGTAGATTTGACGCTAATCCTGCTTACACCAGCAACTATAGTATTGCAGAGTTATTTTGGACTTGCGAATGCTGTGAGTGAGTTGATATAATTTTGAGTTTTCTGTGGTTTCTTCATTGTAAAAATTAAATGGTAGCACTACAGTAGCGATGAGGTTATAGAAGGGATTGTCTGTTTTCCCTTTCACACTGATGCATGTTACAATATTATAATATCATAATGTAGATGGCCCACCCTGTGGTTTCTGTAGACCGAGCCCACTGAGCTCCTCAAATTCCTACTTTGTTCTAGAAAATCGAGAGGCTGCTAAGACTCACAGACAGTCCTGTACTCCTGCCTCAGAACAAAGCCATTTCTTACGGGGTCAAGAATAATGCAAGGGCCACAGTTCTTACACCAAGTTTCCCAGTATAAATATATATGAGTGCAAATGAAAATCTTGGATTTTCTCCCAGCCAGACTGTAAGAATAACAACCTCATAAATGTTTATTTGCATCCAAACAAAGCTACCATTCAATGCTGATATTTTAAACCAATTTCCAGAACCTCTGGTTTATAGCTAATTTTCAACTCTTTCAATAATTGTTCTCCTTTTAAGTAGAACACTTTGATTAAAGTATTCCTTGACTCAGTAAAAATCTGATGTATATGGCATAATCAATGGTACAATTGTCAGAGCATATGGCTGGAGTTCATGGCTAACAACAAATATGATATGAATCAGTGACAAAGAACAGTATATGTAACAGACAGGGAACTTCAGAAACACAAAATCCTTCAAGCATACTCAATAGCAAAAACCACAGCACATTGACAGCTACAGTACTGGAAGTTTCCTGCAAATGCAACTCAACTGTGAATTTGAAGTGCAATGTACATGCAGCTTTTTGGTTAAAATGCTTAACATTTATCATCGGAGAAAAGACCGTAGGGAAGTAATTAAGAGTGTTTTTAACCAGATATTTCTTATTTGTTATGCTGTAGATATAACTGGCAATTTCAGTGAAAATGAACTAGTTGCAGAATAAAAAATATTTGAATAACTGTACCATCCATGAAAAAGAAGAGATGGTTCTGCTTCAGCCACAATTTTGAGCAGACAGCAACCAACAAAACAGAACCAAAACTGTTCAGTTTCAAGGACATCTTTGTACAGCTTCAGAACGTGCAACTTAAAACACAAATAGTGTAAAAGCCTTTAAAAAGCATGTCTTGGGGTGATGATGCAACAGAGAAGAGACCTGTCAGCAAACACTGCAACAGGCTGGACATGACGTTAATTCTCCCCTGGATTCCAAAAGTCACAGGTCAAAAGTCTTCCTAAAGTAGGACTTCAGTCTAAATTATTTAAACCCACTTTCCAGTGAAGATTTGCTGGGTTTATATGGATGAGCAAAAATAGTCCACATTTGCTTATGCCCAGTTCAAGTGCGAGACGGAGAAATGAACCATATGTCTGAGCACATAAAGAATTGTACAAAGATGCTTAGTAGCAGAACTGTCACAGTTGTCTCCAGCATCCTGGAGAGCAGTTACATTTTACTGCATCTTACCTTGCACCTAAATAATGTAGGTCAGGTTCTCTAGTGTTCAAAGAAGTTATCAGAAAATGACTGACTGGTGCTTTATCACATTTTATTCCCTCTTTATTTAGAGGGACTGTCATTACAGAAATGAAAATAGCAATATAAACCTTCAATAAAAATAAACATAAAAATAAAAATGAAAAGCATCAGCCAAAGGAAAGGAAAGCCTTGTTAACTGCAACGTGAGCTTTCTCTAAATGAATCCCTTTCCTGCCTGAACTTTGTGAAAAGAACCAGTATCCTTATGGTAATACAAGAGTAGTATATATTTATCATGTACTAGAAAATCAGGTGGTAAAATAGGTCTATTTGTTTCAATCAAACACTATAAATTGTACCAGGCTCCAGTAGTACACAGTTGTATGTATACATCTGACGCACAGGCAGATCATCATTACCTTTTGTTAAATAACTGTCTGTCATCAGAGATTACAGAATTTCTCATAGCAAGAAAATGTAATAGTCCTCTATGGCTGTGTAATAACTCAGTCACATTCAAGAACTGTACAGAAGATAAAGTAACAACAGCAGAGGTGTAGATAATTTTCAGAATTTCTTTATTAATAAAGTACAAGGATTTTTATACCACCGTTAGGCAAAAGAAAGCAAGGATTTTTTTTCTCTTTTATTTGTATAGGTGTCTTTTAAACAAATATACAAGGAATGAGTCTAGTTTATAGCAGTTCACAGTTTCCCCCAGCACCCCAGGAACTGTCAGAAAAAGCACTGTGTCCAAAAGAAGCATTTATTGTAAGGAATATGGTCAGTGGGTATAGCTGTGCTATAAAGACCATACAGTCAGGCAGGGTCAAGGCATCTGCTCACCAGCGAGGGGTGGGAGCAACCAACCCCAGGCTGTTTTCCACCCTGTGCTGCAAACCGTGGTGAACCTCATGGGAGTGAACTCGGCAACTCTTACACCCTAGCGCGCGCAGTAGGTTGTGACCAAGCTTTAAACAGATTGCTTCATTTTCTGGAGTCTAAGGGACTGATTCACATGCTTTGCCTGTGGGTTATGAATGAAACAGAAGAGCCAAGACTTCCTAGTCTTGCTGGCGGACTTACTGCTGAGCCTCAAAGCCCCTTTTTGTTTTCTGCTCCAAGTTTCTGAGCCCCAGCAACTTTTCTGCAGTGATGTAGCCACAGTGAGAGGCACGGAGGAAAGCCCTCGTCTCCTCTGCCTGTGCTGCAGGGGGCTGTGGTTAGGGCAGGGAAATGGGTTTCAGCCATTTTAGCTCAATGGCATTGGGCTCCAAAGGAGTTTTCCACCTCCTGGGCAGATGTTCCAGTCACTGACCTGTAATATGAGAAACAGGGATTGTGTTCTTCACTTGTCTAAAAATAAAGCTTACTGAGGGCATTCTGAATTGTTCCTCAAAGGCAAAGTTCCTGTAAAAATAGCATAGTGTAACTGATTTGACGTACACGACGAGGCCATGTGCCTACCTACAGGCAGCCTAATCTGCACACTGCAGCAGTGTCCAAAAGGTGTTGCAATACCCACCCTGAAGCACTGTAAATCCTTTACTGGATATAGGGGTCTGCCTATGGTCACACTTCACATGCTAGACAAAGTGATGTGGCCTGGAGAGGAGCATTAACTTAGCAGTAAGCAAGTAACACAAATGGCTAATCAAGGCAGTGCATTCCCCATTCCCAGCCCATGGCATTTTGTGTTTTATATTCAGTGCATTAGACCATGAAGTAGAACAACAAAAATCACCTTATGCCGGTTGTGTACACCACCTTCTTAGACCAATAAAGCTCCATTATTGTTAACGCAGGCTTTCACATTAATGATTGGGCTTGCGGGATTTATGCTAGTGCTACAACCTATAATATTTTGACAAAGATTTACTTGCTGTTTCTACAACTGTACTATATATTCCACACATTTCCACATGGAGCCATTAAAAAATATATATGTCCCACACAGAGAGTGGGTCAGTAAACAAGTTTCAAAAGCTTGTTTCTTCTTCTTAAGGCCAGGTCAGCGAATGACCTTCTTGCACTTCAGTTCCTTGGAGACCACATGCTGCAGCTCCTGCTTCAGATCAAACCTGAAGAAGAGGGGGGTTAGGCTTAACTGCTCTGTGAATAGAAAATACTCCTATTCACTATAATTATTCTTGGTCAGAAAACATCTCTTGCACTTTTCCATTTTTGACTTGTCTTTCCTTACTCCATAAAGGATTCATTTTCCCCCTGCAGTAACGTGTATCGCTCAAAAAAGTGTATTTGCTACAGGGCATTAGGAAATATATTCCCAGATTGCTAAGAATTCATTTTTGTTTGCTTGGAATAAAAGCACAGGAACAAATACAGCTAGATTAAAATGAAAAGCATTGCTACAAAGCAGAAAGCACATATAGTGTTTTTTCTTGAGTAGAAGATATACCTTTAGCAGAAGGTCTGATGGGATTGCTTTAGGCAATAACCTCAACCAGCTTCGCTCCTTGGAACTTTTATCTTAATAGGGTTGCAGTCCTCATACGTAATACTTAGGTAGTGAAGCTTGGCTTTCGGTGCTGATAACTTTTGATGTAAAGGAACAAGATTTAAAATCATAGGTGGTAATATCACAGTATGGTGGGTTTCCTTCAGAAATTGTCTTTTTAGGAAAAATATTAAAACTTAGAAAATCTACCGGATTTGTCTGGTCCATTGTCTCAGATGATAACATTAACCAGACTCTTCTAGTCCCTTGATTTTTCACAAAATTGGGAGTCCTCTGATATGAGACCCCACCTGGAGGACTGTGTCCAGCTCTGGAGCCCTCAGCACAGGAAAGACATGGACCTGTTGGAAAGGGTCCAGAGGAGGCCACAACAATGATCAGAGAGATGGAACAGCTCTGCTGTGAGGACAGGCTGAGAGAGTTGGGGTTGTTCAGCTTGGAGAAGAGGAGGCTCCAGGGAGACCTTATTGCAGCCTTCCAGTACTTCAAGGGGGCTTCTAATAAAGATGGGGACAGACTTTTTAGCAGGGCCTGTTGTGATAGGACAAGGGGTAATGGCTTTAAACTAAAAGAGGGTAGATTTAGACTGTATCTAAGGAAGAAATTTTTCACCATGAGGGTGGTGAAACACTGGCCCAGGTTGTCCAGAGAGGTGGTAGATGCCCCATCCCTGGAAACTTTCCAGCTCAGGTTGGATGGGGCTCTGAGGAAACTGATCTAGTTGAAGATGTCCCTGCTCATTGCAGGGGGTTTGGACTAGACTACCATTAAATGTCCCTTTGAACCCAAACTATTCTATGGTTCTGTGATTCTATGATTCTATGATCATTCAGTCACAGAATAAAGATAAATAGCTGCTGCTGCTTCTGTGCAGCTGGTCTGGGGGCTGCAGAAGCCTGGAGGACAAGGGCTGGGTCTGCAAACTGTGGGAAATATTCAAGTTCGTAAGTTGGTTCTGTTTCCAGGCAAGGGATTTCAGAAACCCTAACAGGGATGCATCTTCAGCCTAATATCATGTCATGTGGAGGAGACAACTCATCTCCTTCACTCTCTAGCTCTTAGGCAACACCACATGAGCCTCCTTGCTGCAACCCTTGTGATATAACCATGTCCATGTGCATGGAGCCTTTTGGTCTGCCTGTAAGATGACAAAGTTTTAAAATTTAACAGAAGAGTCTCTACTCCAGAAAATAACTTCCAATCTCAGTGGCTGCATCATATCCTTTCCTTTCTTTACTACAGGCATATAACAACATAAAGCTTGGCAGGTGTTCTCATCCTAAAAGCATTGACCATTTGTGCTATATGGGTACATCTGTAGAGACAAAACTTTCACCTTGGTGGTTGTTTGGCTCCCTTACCTTAACCTCAAACTTTATTAAAAATATAAACAAGGGTTTAGGAAAATATCGCAGGCAAAATCACAGAGCTGAAACCAGTGTAACGAGGTGGCAGTAAGAGTAAATTTTGACCCAGCATTTTCCAGCATGAAATGTCTGCAAACTGTTAATTTCAGTTAGTAAAATATTTTATTTCCCAAAATACAGTGTTGAGTGGTAACTGTAAAATTAATTGCAAACATCTCATCTGTTGTAAGTGCTACAATTACTCCATTCACTAAGGTTTTTTTATAGCACCCCTGTCCCATTACTGTTCTATTGCACTTCTATAAACTTGATTTGGAAAATAAAAAATAAAATTTACTGCAGAAAATATTAAGATTGCTAATTTAAGAAACAGAACAGCTTTTCATTAGCACTCATATGACCGGTATTCATGACTTACTAGTAATCATATCAGAGATAATACATTGCTGTTAGAAAATTTTCTAATTGGCTTTAATAAAAAAGAATAGACAAAGCTCGATGAAAAGAACTAAAAAGAATGCTGTTGGTATTGCTAGCTAAAACAAACAAGAGCCATCTGACTGAGATATATGCTCTGTTATCTTTAGCATCTCCAATCTTAAGAAGTCAGATCATTTAAAAGCGCCCCAAGTCTAAGACCCTGTTGCTCGCAGCTAACAGTACTAATGCACTGTTTTTAGGGGGGAAACCTGAAGATCAGGGAGGTCAGGTGCCACTTGCCCCTATGCAACATGTCTCCTCCCCATAGCTCCTGGGTCCCTGCTGTGGCTCTCCGCTCCTGTGCCCCGCAGCCTCCACCGCCCTCCTCCTCTCCTCCTCATTCCTCCCCGAGCTCGAGGAAAACCATCCGAACGCTTCTTCCGAGAGGACTACAACATGAATTTAAACAGATGAGACAGCTGTGATCACACTAGGCCTCACCACTCACTTCACTTAGTTTAAATTCACCTTTCCACACATGCAGGAGGAAAGCACCAGGGGAGAAGGCTTGGCAGGAGAGGGGTGGTTGAAACCCTCCCTCAGTTGAAACTGGAGCTGTGTGGATGCTTGAAAGAGAAAGCACAAGGAAAGGGGGTACAGAAGAAGAAAAACACAGCCATGTTTAAGACTCTGCAATAAAGAAGGGCAACGAAGCTGGTGAGGGGTCTGGAGCACGAGTCTTACGAGGAGCAGCTGAGGGAACTGGGGTTGTTCAGTCTGGAGAAGAGGAGGCTGAGGGGAGACCTTATCACTCTCCACAACTACCTGAAAGGGGGTTGTGGTGAGGTGGGTGTTGGTCTCTTCTCCCAAGTAACTAGTGATAGGATGAGAGGAAATGGCCTCAAATTGTGCTGAGGGAGGTTCAGACTGAGTATTAGGAAAAAATTCTTTATGGAGAGAGTGGTCAAACATTGGAACAGGCTGCCCAGGGAGGTGGTGGAGTCACCATCACTGGAAGTGTTCAAAAAACATGTAGACGTGGCACTTTGGGACATGGTTTAGTGGGCATGGTGGTGGTGAGTTGATGGTTGGACTTGATGATCTTGAAGGTCTTTTCCAGCCTTAATGATTCTGTGAAAAGAGGTGGAAATCCCACATCCTGGTCCCTGCGCTGGCATGGTTTCTGTTTCAGTTCACCGTCGATATGGCAGACAATGCTTGCTGTACTTGTGTGCTCTCGGCTCACAGGCTGTCTGCCCTTATGAGGGATGACCATGTCAGGTGAAACTTCCCAAGAAGCTCGGGAGGTATCTCCTGCCCTTGGAGCAACCCTCCTGTGTTATAGCTGCAGCAAGGAGCTGGCAGCCTGTGGCTCCATGGAGAGGATGCTGGCAACAGCAGGAGCAGACAGGCAGGTCTTGGGAATGAAGAAAAACTTCCTACGGAGCAAAGACACTGTTAGGAAGGTTTCTTCACCTCTGAAAGACACTGCATTTCATTCAAAGGCATTCAGCTAGCTTTGAGTTAAGAAGTGCCAAAAATTGCTTTCTGGTCTTTAAAGCATTCTGAGGCATCTTATGGTTTTATCTAAAGACTTCCTTATCTGTAAAAATGCCTTCTACACCCATGTGCAAGAGAAGTACCTGAAACTTTGTGGATAACTTTCTTCCAGGCAGCTTTGGCTGTCATGCTGGAAAGTCAGTTTAAGAGTCTTGACATTAAAGCCTTAGGCTCAGGGCCTGTCTCTTGCAGCATCTTCTGTTACTATTCCTCTACTAACTATAGTTTTTCACTATGTCTTGGAGACAGACCAGGTTGACTATTAAACATGTCCAGGAACATCCCATAAAATTTGCTATATTTCACATTTTGGACTTGCAGTTATGTTGACACTTCTTTTGTAGCAAGCGAAGGAGCCCAAGAGGTGAGATGGTCTTACAGGAAAGCCAGGAGAGTGGGGAGATCCTTCTTTCAGGTACAAGCTTGCACTTCATTATCAGTTCTCCAAAACAACTGAATGTGAAGACCTTGCCTGCAAAATTTTTCTCCTTCTAATTAATTCCTCTCCCAATAAATGTTACTAGGGATTTACTTCAGATGTGAATTTAGAGGCAATTGATAGTATTCAGTTTTGCACTTCCTCACACACTTTAATAACAATGCAGTCCTCCAAACTCCCCAAGCCTGACTTCCAAGCCTTTCTGTTAGTCACCTTGTCACCTCCCACTGTCACAGGACAGACAGAATAAACAGTAACTAGTAGTGGAGCTGCATACTGGGCTTTACTTAACAATCAGCAAGATTATAGCTTTTAGCCTACTGGGTCATTTCATATTTCTCTCTCCCCCAGCCCAGCACTACACTTTCTAGCCCTTGCTGTCCACCCCGACAAAGAGGTTGCTGCTGGTCTGGGAAAGTTGGGTAGAAAGTCCTGTTGGTTCCTGCTGCACTGCTGCTCCCAGTTACCCACTGGTGAAGGTCCCTGGGCATCCCGTGGTGTTCACCTCTGAGCATCTCTCTGACCACCAGCACACTTCCCCCAGTAAGGATGTTCACTACCTTCTTTTCCGGTCCTCTTCTCTCCAAGACCAGTTTTTTTGGGGGGGAACCATTCTCTTTTGGCCTCCTTTTCTTTACAGGCCCCCAAACCCAGGGTTTTCCCAATCTAGTTTATATGCAGAAGCATGATCAGCATCCTAATTGTTGGTCCTGTCATGTGTCTCCCTAGTAAACAGAGGACTCAGGACATTTCACTGCTGTTTAGTCCAAGTTACGAAAATTTACAACCAGCCTGTATGGGTTGCAGCTAGCAAGCAGCAGGCTTCAGCTTGAAACGTCAAAAGTGCCATTTTGGATGTTCACCAAAACACATACACACATATACATGCAGTTATCTGCCACCTATTACCCTTCAAAATTTAAGATATTTTTCACCTATGACATTCACATATATTTACCCTTTTTCAGTGAGAGGCTTCTCCAGCATGAAGGAGGTTTGTGCGGTTAGTCCTGCCATGTCAAAAGAGAGTGAAAGTGCTCCTGCTCCCTAACCTGGACCTTCTCCCACACTTGTGCTAGGCTCTGATTTCTTTAAAAACATTTAAAAAGCATTATACTTGCTGCATCCCATTTCCTCTCTTCTTCCCATTTAATTTGCTAGTTCAAAATAGATTGCTATAAAATTATACTACTTGTATGTTTTGTAATGATCTCTTCTCAGGTAATGAAAAGTAGGGGTAAGCTCTGTCAAGTGAGTCATAAGATAATGCCAGGCAATTCTCTGCCTGAACACAATTGCTCAATCCAAGTGCAGATACAGATCAAACTACTACGCAGATTTCTTTCCCAAATAGCTGTGAAAAGAGACATTTAGATTTTGTTTCTGACCCTCCCAGGTTCTTACCGCTATTAGAAAAAGGTTGTTAATCAGATGCCTCTTCAGTAGAACTGGAGCGGTGTTTAAGCGATTTATTGTGTCCTTTAGAGGAAAGGATGTACTTTAGAGTCTGACAATTTTTAAAAAGGGTCATTTAAGATTTGCAATAAATGTAAGTATTATTTAAGGTGGTAATAATTCTCTTGAATTTCATCTGAATGTAATCACCAATTTATTGAGTGCTGAATGTCTAGGCTGTTACCTGGCAAACATGTAATTACATGCCTAACTGTGTGGTCACAAAAAACTAAAAAATGAGTAAAGGGATTTTTTGTCATCCATTTTGTAAGAATGGGTAGTTCTTCCATTTTCTTTTAAGTTCCCATGGTAATATTACTTCACCTTTGCTTGCTCCCTTTAGTTTCAAATTTCAAGATCAGTTGCAAACTGTGTTGTCTGAATCCTATCGCAACAGAAGCCAGTGAGAGTTGTTAACTAGGGAAGCTGCATAGCCTGAAACATCTCTTCTAGTATACCTAACCACAAAACAATGGGATGTAAATTTGCATACATTTCATATATTTGAATAAATGCATGGGCAAACTATTATAAACACAGGTTTTAGTTTAAATTGCATTGCAACGTAACTACAGTTTAGCATTATTCTTTAATTATTTCAAGTTTTCTTCATTAACCATAGCCTAGAATAGTTTTAAAATAACTCTAAAAGAAAAAGAAAAGGAATATTTCTCCATATTTTTCAATCATATTTCACAGTGGATTCTTAATATTTTCTTATCTAAATATGAATTTTGCTTTTGTGAATAACCACATAATTATGACTTCAATGTAAAATTTCCACTTGACGGTTGAACACAGATGGAATTTTCCCCCAATATTCTTGTTCCACAGCACGGTAAAATTAAAGTGTAGATAGGACTGGGCAATATTTTTCTGAACTGGTTTTAAATATCTCACCGTCAGCCTCATGGATCTAGATTTTGTGTTCATCCAGCTCTAGAACACCCAGAATAACATTTTGGGGGATAGTTTGGTACTTGGCAGCATTAAACATTTGGACATAAAAAAACCACATTAAAGGAGCGATCAAAATACAGGTCAAAGCACTTGCTTAAAATCAAACAATAATTAGTCAGTGTAGACTTTTTAAGGAGATGAACCTGATAGGCTCAAATATTCCTGCAATGTGCCTTTCTCATTCCAGAATATTAAATTACAAAATTTACAAAAAAAAAAAAAAAGTATTTCAAGGCAGTTTCACTTTTTAAAATTAATAACTTTGCACCTGAATCTCAGTGTTTTTTCTTCAGACATCAAAGACATTGGGACTGGAGGGTTTCTGTTTGGTCTGCAGCTGTCACATGGGATGTCCACACTTTATACACCTTTTTACTGTGCAGAACTCATGGTCCTTCCTTTGAGCAAGCTCCATGCCTTTTGAAAATCTAAAAGTGCGTTGGGTAGGACAGAGTTGGTTATTATATCATGCCAAAATGACAGACTCTCCATTTTGTAATTTTTGCAGGAAAATAAAAGAAAAATACCTATGTAGATGTATTAAACTATTCCATTTATTAAGTTATGAGTTCAATGTCTGTGAAATGCAGGAGACTTGCACAACTGTCCTCGTACCGAGCTTTGAAGACAAGATTCTGCAAAGAAATGATGTCAGAGTAATCATAGATTGCTTCAGCCAAGTAATGCAGAGACTGCTTCACTTCACAGCAATAGGCTTGAACACGTCTGCATTTACAATAAAACCTCACTAGACTGAAACAATCTTCACTGAAGTCAATGATACTTTTTCTATTGATTTGTTTTGTTTAACTGTTGTATTAGAACCATACTTGGGCCACAGTAGCACTTAATAAATGCCCAGATCCTGTAAAATATATTGACTTTATCTATATTACCATGCAGGGAGTCCTGGTGTCCAAAGAAGCTTTCTATCTGCGTTAAATGCCAGCAAGACTGTCCGTGGGGTTGACCTAAGACCAAGACGGAGCTTGTTTCTGTGTAGAAGCTTAAGGTGATCTCTTACGGTACCTTCTAATAGGACACTTCTCCACTGTGGATGAGCCCAGACTGCTATAGAGAAGAGCTTTAAGTATCAGACTTTTGCTGCAGCTGCCATAATAGACAAAAACACATGAAATCCAGCTCCACCAATTCCAGCATTTTATAGACCTTTGTGTAACTTTGTTGAGAATGTGATGTTCATGATTAATCAAGGTTTTTTTAGAGCTGGTTCCTCTGCAACCTGAAAATGTTTACATTGGGTATACTATATATAATTATTAACACAGTGTCCTGGTTTCAGCCAGGATAGAGTTAATTTTCTTCATAGAAGCTAATGTGAGGCTATATTTTGGATTTGGGATGAGAAAATGTTGATAATGTGCTGATGTTTTGAGTTGTTGCTAGGTAGTTAAGGACAGTCCAGCTTCTCATGCTGGCCTGCCAGCAAGAAGGCTGGGGGTGCATGGTGTTTTGCGTATGGAGACCATCTTCCTTAATGTTTTATTTGTAAGGGCCTTAACAGGCTCATAACTGTGAAAATCGGTATCTGCCAAAGGGAAATGTTTGAGGTCCAGCATCCCAACCATTAATTCCAGGAAGCATGACCCAGCAGACAACCCAAAGTACTCTCAGGATTAACATGTAGAACTGCTCCAAGGTTGTACACAGCATGACACAGTGGGGGCTTGAGCCTGAGGAGTACTTCAGTGTTGCAGCAGTACCCGTACTTTAACAAAGTCTGGAATTAGAACAAGTGGTAAGAAAACCTTGTCTGTGATAGCCTATAAAACACGAACCAGGTTTGGAACATCAGTCAAAGGCAAATAGCATGAACGCTGCTGCCTCTCAGTTATCAACAGGTTTTTATACGTCCTTTTTTGCTATCTTGAAGGAAACATGGCTATTAAACCAATTCTGTGTCTCTTCTTCAATGACTTGAAAAGATACCAATACATGAGCCGTCTTTTCATTTGTTATGAGACTACTTAAACTTTCCTCATTGTGAAGGGATTGTGAAATAGGTGAGCATTCGGGTACTCCAAAAGGGCATTGGTGTATGCAAAAATTGGGTCCCTAATGTTGACTTTTCTTGTAAGCGTGAAAGCTGCAAACAGACAAAATCTTCAGTCACATGATATACATGACATACATGCTAGAATATTTTCTAAAGGCAATTTCCATTCTGATGTCTTCTTTCACAGAATGTGTTATTAAAAAGGGAAATGGAAAAGACATACTTAGAATTAGATCTTTCACAGATGAAGATACAAAGTTAATTGTGCGATGTTAACACATGCAGAGGTAGAAAGAAAGACACCAGGACTTTAACAGCAAGGAGCATCCTCATGCCAGGGGAGTGCAAGGATTCCTGCCTAGTCCAGGAAGCCTGGGCAGGACAAACAGACTGCAGCATCATCTGGGACCCTTCCGTAAACACCAGTACTTGCTACCTTAAAGCTAGGGGAAGAATCTGCATTTCCATCAATACATAAAGGAATAGAACATTATATCTTAATATGCATATCCACTGAAAAACAGGTGCGAAAGCTTGCACTAAGATGGTGTGGAGACAGACTGTGGCCCAAAATCTTCTGCCACAAAAATTCATGCCTACTCTTTTTAGGTATGTCTTTTACCAAAGACTGTGCAAAGATTATTCCACCTGCTTCTTAAAAACACGAAGGGCCTGAGAACTGATGCGACAAAATTTGATGTACTTGTTTTGGTTTTGCTCTTTTTGCTGTGAGAAACTAACTCCATATAGATGTGCAAATGTAAATAAAATAAAATTATAATTGATTAATTTTTGTACTTGCTGTCCACTAGTTTATTCTCCTACATTTAAATATCTGATCTTCCCTGATTGCCCTATCATCTGAATAGGGAATTTCAGGGTATATTGTAATTCCAGCATGTTTCTTTTATTACTGAATTTAAATGTTACTTTTATCTGGCCCTTCTAGAGCTGCTTACACAACCACATGTATATGAACATGTACACTTGCTCTCAGTCATGTCTATTACTTTAAAGCATCGAAGACAGAACATTTGAAGCCGGTCTTCCTAGTTTCCTCTCTTATCCTTGCAGCTATTATATCCTTGTTGTTTCTGGATTATGACTGCCAAAGCTCTGCCCATGTACCATATTTTGATGGTTTCTCTTGGCACACTGGGTCACGAACGTCAAGCCTGCCATGCGTTCATCCAGAGAGCTCCGAAACAGCCAAAGTCTGGGGTGGTTGCAGGAGGACGTTCATTATCCTCTCTGCAACCACAGTTAGGCATTTAAAGGGTGACTGCAGCCAGAAGCAAGACAACGTTTCCCTCTCTAGAAGCTCAATCAAAAAACCTGACATACCTGCAGAAAACAGCATGGATAGAGTCCAAAGTGTCTGAATCAGTCTCCTGGTTTATTGAAACTTCTACCATGAATGCTATTTATCACTTCCATCATTCCAGAAAAAAAACAACCACCAGAACTTGTTATAAACTACTCAGAAGCTGCTTCATGATCTTTTAAGCCATCTCTGTCACAGGGGAGCAACCTCTTGAGAAGGAGGCCAGCGGACTGATAGGAGCAGAAGTCTTGTCAGCTGTCTGACTTTAATCCACTGAATCTTTAGAGTCAAAACCCTAACACATAATTTTCATTGCAAACAAACATTCAATATACAGTCAGGTCTCCATTATCTCCCTGGCAGATTATCCAGTTTGCTGATAAATGGTGCCACAATTGCAGAGACATCCATGCTGGCTCTGCGCAGGCTAGCCCAGGTCTGGCAGAGCTTATTAGCTTAAGCTCTGCATAAATATTTCTGTACGGCTTCCAGAGCCAGCGCTCGGGTGCCTCCGTGTCGTGTTGCTGGAACCAGCATGCCGGGGAGTGCAATGCGGATACGTCCAAGCGTCTCCGCGGGAAGCCAGCTCATGTCCAGCAAGGCTTTGGAGTTTGCCAGCCCTACATTAACACCGGCTCACACAGGGGTTAAAAAGACAGGTAGTTTTCTGTAACTCATCCTTTTCCTGCTTGTTCCCATTAATTCATTAGCATAGTTATTGTGAGTTCAGCCTTAGGCCACAAGAAAGCTCCCAGAAGACTTTAGCCTTAGCCAGGGAATGCACTAAGCAACATCTAATTAACCCCAACCAAACGCAGGTCCTGGGGATGGTGGCGAGGAGGGAGAGCCAGGGCCATGTTGCCAAGTAACTGTGGGAAGAGAGTCCTGGAGCCAGCTCAGCGCCTCGCTCCCCTGCATACCTGTTTTTTTTTGAGCAGAGTCCCAGAACTCCCTCTTTAGGAAACATTAAATATAAACAAATCCAGTCTTCATGGTGTCCTTATCAAGTAGAGTAGCTGATCGGATTTAAGCAGACCCTGGTCTCTGGCATTTGCGGGGAGATATAGACCAGAATATGAGTTTTGAGTTAATAAATTATAAAATGTTTGGGATAATTTAGGATGGAAAATATTACAGGAACACAACCCACTGTTATTTTCAATCACCGCGCCCTTTCAGGTTTTGCTCTATTTGCTGAGATACCCAAAAAGCATGCTAATTATTGCACAGATGTGGGAATTTTTCCCACCAGATTATATTGATATTATTAGCTTAGTTTATTTATTCATCCAAATAGCTGCCAGATGCAGAGAGATTCGTGTTTTTATTACTCACCTATGCTGGACTCAGGCTGGTGACTAAGGGGTGAAAGGTCCCACATTAGATTACTGATCCCTTGAGCCAGCCAGTCCTTCAGCACAAGCACTTTCTAATGCATATTTTGCACCGTATAATCAACTCACTTTTCAAGGTGACACAGTCACAGTTCTTTTTTTTTTAAAGTCAATGCTCCTAACTACAGAAACTCTTTTGTCTGATATAGCAAGTGTCATTTTAAACATCTGGGGCCACAATCTCTCTCCCTCCCCTCTAAAACACAGCTAAGCCTCCCAAGTAAATTAAGATGAGGAGGAACATATGCCAGCTTTGTTCAATTCACATATATATATATACACGTATATGTACTAGTAGATGCACACATGCATATGCACACACACTTTTGCAATGCAAATATTAGAATTTTCAGGGTTTCTTCTGTTAAATGGTTTATGCTAACTGCATAGGAAAAAATGATTCTGCCAAAGCTGAGAAAATAAAAACAGAGTTATTTGTTCCAGGGTGGTCCCGCCAAATCAAAATGCTTTGGTTTATTGAGCAGAAATGTTTAATTTGAATCATACTGATGTCAAGTTGCATCTGCTCAGCACCTCGTGGGAGTCCCACTGGAACGGTGATGCAGATGCTACATAACTCCATGGTTTCTCACGAACTTCCTCAGCTGGCAATATATTCAGTGATGCTCTGTATCTTCCCTTATGACCAAGTCATGTAAAATACTCTGAGTCACATGGTTTGCAAGGCTGATGGTAAATATACTATGGCCAATTAGCCTTTCCCTTAAGGCAGAGTAAAATAAGACAAGCAAAGTACAATGTCCATAAAGCTTTTCTTTGGAAACTGAAGAGTTATTATGCAGCAGCTGAATATCAAACTTTTCAACTTGATTCAACGCACTGAGATGAAATATTTCAACCTGGGACTGCAGAAATAATTAATTTTAATTAAAATATTACAGGAATTATTTACATTATTTACAAACTGATTGTTTCAACTTTCCAATTCACAATAGTTTTAAATATTTTGACTGCAGAGGGGAAAAACAGGCTAGACATTCCTGACAGGGAGTTAGTTGTATTAAATAATCTAATTCCTACTCAGATATAACACAGAACACTCCTGATCAGAAGATGGTATTAAACAGATTATCACTCTACGTACGTGGATTCTGATTTTTAACCTACCATAGGACATTCCCTCCCCCTGTATCTCCCCCATACCCCCCACATAGCGAGTGACAGAACTGAGGGCAGGACAGAAGAAGAGGGGATACCCAC
Organism: Phaethon aethereus; assembly: GCF_964289735.1. Taxonomy (NCBI): domain Eukaryota; kingdom Metazoa; phylum Chordata; class Aves; order Phaethontiformes; family Phaethontidae; genus Phaethon; species Phaethon aethereus. The sequence continues at coordinate 20,884,732 of NC_138576.1, read as the reverse complement.
CTCCTCTCACACACAACTTGGCATCTAGAGGGAAACTCAGGAGGACATAAATCTTACATGCATGGAGCCAATAAATCTGCATTTCTTTATGCATAGTTCTTTGAACCTCATGGTCAGCTTCGGCTCATAGGAATTCAGAGGATATATCCTGTACAGCAGCAAGTGTAAGAATGAGAGCAAGACTGCAAAGCCAAGTTGTCCAGCCAACACGAGTGTATCATCGTCCTCACGTGCATTGGTGAGTTAGCACCACGACACAGCTTTGTGCAAGAAAGGTGAGGCTGGTTCTTTAGGGGACTTTATGGTTTCCCATCAAAACAAAGGCAAAGACTTTGCAAATTTGTGATGGAGGGTAATAGCACAGTGGAAGAATAGTTTTGACTGGAAGTAAGGAATCTAGGGAGGTCTAATAATAATTTAGGAGTAATGCAAGACACAAAATGACACAGAGAAGAATTTGGGGTAGAGAACACTGACATACCGAGTGTTAACTTTTTCAAGAATTTCCCTGCAGGTCAGCCAGGGTTTGATGCCACAGAGACAGTATGGCTTTGGGCAACAAATCTCTGTCCTTTCCAGCCTCGCTCTTTTTGCATTTGCCAAGTCCTCACTAAGCAGTGGAAACTCACAAGCACTTCATGGTCTAGGAGGGATCAGGAAAGGAACGTAATTACTCTTATGAAGACTCCTCTTCATAAAATATTTTTTGGCTGTTGGGGTGGATAATATGTCCCTAATTAAATAAGTCACTGGTGTATAATTTAAAATTGAGACCTAGATACAACTGAGTGTTTTGACTGTTTACCGTGGAATTAAATGTGGCTAAGAGTGGCACACACTCTCCAGCTTGCCTACGGCAGTAAAAACCCCTCAAGCCAGCCCTGTCAGGAGTGGTGCTGACATGCATTAATGGTGCAGTTACCAGTAGATAATATAATGCAATTAACAGATCTCATCACTAGTCCTTAAGGGAGTGTACCACACTCCAAGATTTCGATACGCATCTCATAACTGGGGCAACATCCATTCAGCCCACAATACATCAGCTATTCTGATTTAATCACGCACAGTCTGTGCTAGTTTATACTGCACCATATTCTTCTAAAGATTGCAAACCGAGACCCAGCTGACCTGCTCTAACATGTGCAAAACCCACAGCGAAGTTACTGGTCTCACAGAACTAAGCCTTATGGCCAAAAGCTCTGCAGGGGAAAGAAAACTTTACTCCCTCTGTTGGTGGAAAATGAAAAATGATACTAAAAACACCCTAATCCACGTAGGCTACTTTATCTGTAATTTTTTTCACAATAAAACTTTATATAAAGTGGATTTGGGGAGATACAGGATGACAAAAGGGAGCTGTAAAAAGGAAAAAATTCTTACCATATCTTCAATAAAGAAATTACTTCAAGTGCTGCTACATTTTGGAAATTGTTTTTGCCTTCTTTCTGTGAGGGTCTTGCTGTGAGGGCTAGTACATTCTGAAGGTCTCTGTCGAAGGAAGACAGGAGCAAAAAGGAAAATCTAGCTTTATTAAAGCTGCATCATTAAAATCTGACTAGATGGTCATATCCCTAAGCAAGATCAAACAAGCTGCTCATTTAGGGCAGGAGAGACCTACAGTGTGGTAATGGCTGGGACCAAGGGGACTGGTTAAATAAGATAGCAAATTGCTGAGGGTGACCAAATAGTCAGGACCGCCTCACCCCTAGTGAGCTACACCACAGCCATGAAGAACCAGGCTTCTTGCTGGTTTTTAGGGAAGCAACAGTGTTTCTGAGGTTGCAACTGTTGCTGTAGGAGTGGAGAATGGGGTAAAACCCCTTGGAAAGCAGCAAGCTCAGCCCTTGCGCTGCCCTACTCACTGGTAGCAGTAGGAGCAGGATACTCTACTCTGACCTCCAGCTTCATCTCTCACCTCTCTTTCCCTTGAAAGTATATCTTTTCCTTCCATTTTTTATCTCCTGGTGTAAATCCTACTGCTTGTACATACATTACAATAGTTGGTCTGCATGCTTCATCTGTACTGTCAGTACAGTAGCTGGAGCTAGGTACTTGGATTGTAACTTGATGTGCCCTCAGGTGATGGATGGTAGAGGGGCTGGCAAAGACATGAGTACCTAGAGAGCTAGATGAAACATCAACAGTTAAAACCATCGAGAATTACCAGGCAGGTTATGGACATGACGGGCACTTGTGTGTGCACAACAAGTAAGTTATCCATGATGGCATCTCCCTTGCTAATGGCCCTTAACATCAACTCCTGTCCTTTCCAGATCTTTTAATGAGAAGGCTTGTTTGGAACTTAAACTATTCATGGACATATGCTTTATCGGTCAAATTATGGGAAGAAGCCAAGCCAGGAGGCCAGGGTCTTGTTCACCTTGCCTCCTGCATGCACTGAGATGTGACAGAAAGTTCCTTTCTATTTTAGTTTATTTGCTTAATTAGAAGTCAAGAGAAATTCATCCTTGTTGTAACTGGGTGTGCTTCTCCTGATGAAAGTATAATTTTAGTATGTACAGCTACTACTAGTTAAGACAGCTACAGTTGCCTGCATGCCTGTCCATTTCATAGATTTCCTTCTATTCTTGCTTGGGATGGCTACTTTATACCTCATCCTATTGCTGTTGCATAACCTGCCTTTCCAGGGTGAAGGTTTTCAAAGCAGATTAATCTGCATGATTCCCATTTATGTCAGCTACACACCATCCTATCCCCATAGTATATCCCCTTTGGAAACCAGCAAACAAGCAAAAAAGAAAACATATTTTCCCTCTTACCAGTTGAACTAAAAACCCACCATCTTTCCAAAGAAGCAGCTCCCCTTTACTTTTATTTTGAATGCCTAAAATACATTATTAAATCACCTAAATGCACTATATATATGTACCAGTTCAATAAATGTGCTAAAAAATGAATATAACGTCACCATTCAAGATTATGACCTACTGTAAGGGTTGATTCTGTCAACAAGTGAGTTATCCCAAATCATAGGTACATTTTCTATCTGCACATCCTTAATAACAGCGAACAACGTTGTCAAGTGGATAGAGAAGACCAGACTCACAACCACAAATATCCTTTGTGCTGAATGATAAAACACAATAGATACTTTTCTGACTCTGGTGGGAAAAAATACTTGTAGGATGATAGGGGCCAGGGATAAAAAACAGTAGAGTGCACTGTTGAAAAAGAATAGTCAGCTGCCTTCATGATTTAAAAAAACCAACAAACCCTTAATACAACAATTATCATTAAGAGTGATTTTTCCACCACATAACTGACAAGTAAATTATCACGTCTGTACCTGCATGTTGAGTTACTGCTTCACCTTCACCAGCAAAAAAAGAGGGGAGAAAAATTGCTTTCAGTGACAATTTTTTTTTTTTCCAGAGAGCCAAGCTGTTTATGCTTTCTTCTCTTTTTCTTTCTCTATATGTTTTGTTGTTGAAAAAAACAGATATAATTAGATAAAGTGGTACCATAAAGCCGGGAGAGCTTTTGCTAGAAATCATGGAAATTGTGTCTCATTTACTGTTATCCTTTCAGTTATCTTCCTCCATCAGTTCTTTATTCCTATAGCCTTTCCTAAAAAATATGAAAAGGTGAATTAATATTTAATAAAATAAAAACCTTTATTCTGCTTTATTAAATGCTGAAGAGGTATAATGAGCAAATGGCTAATGTCTCAGGTCACAAATATATAGAGCCTATGGATCCATCAAAATTCAGCTCTACTTCTCTTCCTTATCTCCTGGCATTTCATAAGAGAGAAACCCTAAATCTTTTTTCTCCTTACGACTCTTTTATGAAACAGATGTCTGGAGAAATTAATTTTTAAAAAGGGAGGACAGTGTTCTTGCTGCAGCTTTATCAGAAGACAGCAATAATTAGGTATCACCAATAAGCATACCAATGTAGAAATGCCTCACAGTAAAATTTTAAAGAGCTTGTAAGATGCTGAAATCATCAGTCTCACGGATCACATCCCAACAGGGTCTACTTTTCATCAATGGGAGCCTGGTATAACCAACTCATATATAAATATTCACAGGAGAAGCGTCTAAAGGTAGATGAGATGAATCCCAACCCAAGTGTCTCTAGTTCTACTTCCTTCTACACCTGGAGTTGTCTCGGCTTTGATGGAGGAAAACACCTCTTATGTGCTCATGCCCAGGCAGGATCCAGGAACTACTAACCCATCACTCTTCCCTGAGAAGCTCCATCCTGCAGGTTTTGTTGGAGTCCTCCCAGCAGGCCGGCTTCCCAGCAAAATCTTGACCCACACCACCCTGCTAGACTATTACAGCGGAGGAGCCCAAGCCACCAGGTGGTTCAGCAGTCCAACACTGCTTCTCCAGCCTTGGCAGGTCCCTTGGGTGCTCCCCATCGAGCCTCCCCGCTCGCACCCTGGAGGCAGCCCGGGGTGCGAGGTTGAACCGCATCTAACCCATCACCTCATGAAGGAGCCGAGGAGCCGACGTGCCACCCCACCTGCAGCCTCTGCCGCAAGCACAGGGCGAGGGCTGGCGGGGTAACCTCTGAAAGTGCTCCGGCGGGAGCCACGAAAGCTCATCCGTCGGGCTGCTCGGTGGCTAGGACGCGCAGCCAGCTTGCGAGAGTCCTGGTTTCACTTCTCCTTCAATTAAGTTAATTTTTGTCATCTTTACAGCCAACTGGTTATCTATTCCAGGGTGAAGGCATTCTCACCCTATCCTATAAACGCTATTCCGTTGTACAGAAAACAGAATTCTAGGTGAGCGGTCAGGAAGCGAGGCTGCGCGTTACTCTGCCTCCTCCTCCTTGGGAAAGGGGGGAGAGCCAGCCTCTTGCTCCAGTGGCTATTTATGCCTTTTATCTGAAAAAGCCATTAGAACAGAGACTGAAATCCAAAAGCCATGACAGGAATATGTCTCTTTTCCTTCCTAGCTGACCGTAAAAACAGACAGTTTATAGCAAAGGGGTTAACACAAAATGCAGATACTGAGTGTCACGTAATGGAAAAGAAGTTATTTGTGGTAAAAAAAAAGAGCTTAGTATCAGTTTGTACTGAACAAGAAATCCCTTTCTAATTTATACCACGGTAACCCCACTTACCTTGGATTAGTTACACCTGATGCACTGACAATTAGAGTGTTCTCCGTGTTCTCCGCAGATCCCAGGGAGTAGTTCCCGTCACCAGATTCCCATGACCTTCCGCACATGCACAGGAGGCTTTTCCCTCCTTTCCCCCTGCATTTTGCAGCCTCTTTCTTCCAGGTAATCCTAAGAAGAGCACAGAGTGTCATCTGAAGTCAGGACTGAGAAGCATCCTCTCAAAATACAGCGAAGCGCACACGCTGCTGCAGCTGCAGGACACCGTACGTGCTGAATGCTGGATTTAGCTTCAGCTTCAAAGAGCATTACAGCCATGCAGTAAAACTCAAGCTAAAACTTTTTCATCTTTCACACCATCTTACATTATTTAGATTTCCAAATGAAAGTTGAAGCAACCCGCAGTTTTGCTCAGCGAATACAGCGAGCTTTGGGGATCACTTTCAAAACCACCTCATTTGCATCGATTCAGCAAATCTCTTCCTTGTTGGGGAAGATGAAAGCGTGCTGCTGTCTTATGTTTCCCTCTGCTCAGACAATGAGGCACTCATTCCTTTCAAAAAAGAAAAAGAACTAGATCAGCAAACCTGTTCTCCCCTTTTCCAGTGTTTCTTTGACTGTATAATTGAAACTCAGGAAAAAATGCACGAAAGCAAGAGGCACAGTTGTTTACATCATGGGTATACCTCAAATAACTTAAAAGTATCCTAACTGTATATAGTCTGTGAATACATTTCATGCCTCACTCACTGAGAATTAGCATTGAAAGTCATCACAGTGAACACAGGGAACTGGATGAATTTCAATCTACTGCAGAAACCAGCCACTTATGTTGTTTGATGTCATCTGCAGTCACATCACTGCAGACATCTTTTGCAAGACTAGTGAAAGAAACGTTGTCATTTTTGACATGGCTGCCTGTCCCTCTTCACTGCTCGAGTGACAGCATTCATAGCACTCTTCCCTTTGCTCAGTGTATGTAACAAACCCAGGTGCAGAGATGAGTCTCTTAGGCTTCCCTTTGAAGAATGTCAGATCAGCTCTGTTTCTTTTAAACCCGCTCCCTTGGACCAGCTGACATTTATGCAAGCCACACAACACCGAGGAATCAAGATTTCAGGCAACTGATACCACTTTGGGGACATGCAAACTGTAATCTAGATGCAAGCTAGAGAGCAAAAATTAACAATACATTGCGACTGAATGTCACTGGGGTAGGAGAACACACTGTGCCAGAAGAGAGTTAAGGAAAAAGCAGGTATCAAACAGGTGAAATGATTCACGTTGAGCACCACTCTTATTGGCCTTTTAACTTGTCACAGAACATCAACAGGCGTCAATGTACAGCCGTGTGCAAGCTGTACCAAAGGGCGAAACGGAATTTGTGATGGCATAAAGGAGACGAATCAGCCTACTTAATTTTAAGCACTTATCTCAGGCACCCAGACAGGAACCTCATTACCTTGGGCTCTTTCCACAACGAATGAAGCATGGGAGAAGGACCTCCAGAGGATGATTCTAGCCTCTCGAGGTCCGAATTGCCTTCCAGAGGTGCCTCTCGCTCTTCATTCCTCAAGAAGGGAATGAAAAGCCTTAATTTAGGAATCTCTGACCTCCTCCTCCAAGCCCTCCCCACCCTTCCCTCAAAGGCCTAAAGCCCCATTATGCCTCAAAATTCTGGGAGCAACACTTAAACGCTGGAGATAACTGCTGCGGCGCGAGAGACACCTCTCACGGCTCAGGGAGTTACGGTTTCGTTCAGAAAAGAGTCCAGAACTTGCCCCAATTATCCAAACGTTGTATGTCTGCTAAATTGGGCTAGAAGTGAGTTGGGAAATCTCAGCTCATGCAAGGGATCTGTAGTAAAGCATCTTACAGTGAAAAATAGCAATATTTAAAACCTTTTCCCTGAAACTACGACGTTTCTCACACTAGCCTTGTAGAAAAGCAAGAGCTGAAGAAAACACATATGTGTCAGTATATTTTGGATTTTCATGGGCATCTGGGTAGAAATAACTTTTAGAGAGATCAGTTCTGAAAGCACTTTTTATCTGTGCATTCATAACTAACTTTCCAGAAACCAGCCTCTCAATGAAAATTAACATGATTTTTTTGTCCACAGGTACATATTTGGGGTTTCTATTGGTTTATAACTTAGAGATTCTGACTAACCTAATGAAATCACTGCATCAAGAAATCTCTTTGTGTATATAGTCGGCCATATGCAGTCAAAACCAAGCTATTTATCTCCCATACCAATGCTGTACAAATTAAATGTTGCCTGCAAAAACGTGCAAAAATACATTTACATTAAAAAATTTACACGTGTTCAACACATGAGCAAACAAACAGAAGTGGGGAAAGGAGGAAATAAAAGTAATAAGTGAAATTTAATTCAGCTTTTAATTTTATTCTAAATGGAAATCTCTGCGACAGATGCACAACGATCAGTGGAATTTTTTCAAAAAAGGTACAGTGCACCTTGCAGTTATAAACTGTTAAGTAAACACTGTTCTTAACTGTGGATAATGGAGAGGGGTTAAATTGCTGGATTTAATTCAAGCTGCCTTATCCTGTGCATAACCAGCTTTCCCAATCCTCTGGACTGGGCAATATGAAAGCTCAGAAGGGTGAAGAAACTGATACGGTGTTAACGCTGTGTCTTTGAATATGATGGATTTGTGATTCAGAAAACCCGAGACAGGAGGAGGATCCCCGTCTCACTTGAAGACTCATCCACATACCCTGTTGAGAACTTATAAAAGCAGAGAGAAACAGAAGCAGAAAAAGGTGCATGGGGCTTTATTATGTTGTTATTCACAGCTACCTCTGGTGATAAAATTTTAAAAGGCAACTGATTTTTTGAACCTAGATAAAGTCTATATTTCCCTCTGCTTTCAATGACTGGGGCTCCTTAGCAAATTACTTTAAAATTCAGTGTTCCCACAATATCCATGCCCTGGGAAAAGCTGGGCTTGGGCTGCTGGAGAATCTGCAAAGAAAGGGCTCAGCAACGGTTCTGAAGGTTTAATGTCACTTGGCCATGAGCATCCGTTTGCCAGCGGAGCAGCCATGCCCCGGTGGCATGCCAGGGTCATGCAAGGATGCTTAAGTGGACATGGACCTGGTGTGGTGGGACCCAGACACAGCCCAGCGAGAGGCTGCCGGCAGCAGACCTCCCAGGGTCTGGTGACACACACACACACACTATATATATATATATATATATATATATATATATTTATGCATATGTATGCAAACTTCAATGCTTGGGCCAAGCTTCCCAGCTCCCATCTGCTGTGCACAGTGTGAAACGTCTCGCTGTGCAGGAGCCAGAACAGCCATGCGTTCTGCAGAAATCCCACTCGCGCTCCATTCCCGTACGTTTCCAGAGGGGCAGCTGGTGCTGACCCCGGGAATAGAGGTGATTTGCATTCACATGCAAGAATCAGAGGTTTAGCCAGTGCCTTCCTCTTCATTTTCTCCTTTTGACCCGTTGTTTTTCTCCAGCCCAGCTGACATATATACTGCATTATGTTTCCAATGGCAGAGAGTACATTAAGATTCAGGGGATTCTCTACATCCTACTCACATTTTTCATTACAGCTATTGATGTTATGTATTAAAAGACTAATGATTTGGAGCTTCTAATATCAGGAAATGATGTCTCTAATGATGCATCTTTGACCTCAAGCCTGAAGTCTGCAGTGTAGTTGCCTCATCTGTGTGGATGTTTCCTAAAAGCCTGGCTGAGTAGTTTGTTGGCTAGAGAAGCTGCTTGAGTCTTCACCTTTGCCACTTTGTGGTACTTGCTGCTCTTCACAGAAGAGCACTGACTGCTTAGAAAACAAGCCAGGGCAGCCCAGTTATTCGAGTCAAAGCATGGGGTGGTGATGGGAGCAGCTTCATTCAGTATCTAAGTTGTCCATGAAAGAGAAGTTTTATCTAAATTTCCTCTGCTCTGCTAGTTGCACCGAATTTTCTATTGGAAAAGAACAGCTTAAAGCCACTCTGCAGTTAGACAAAGAGGAGAAGGTTGATAAAAGCAAATGACTGATCCAAAGGTGCACTGTATTTGTTCAGGCCCTGGGCCTGCAGTATGCTTCATTTAAGTGGAATCCACTGTATGATTGCGACCTTAAGATTTTTAACATGGAAACTTAAAATCTCAAGGCTGACAGCCTTTTCATGCCCTAAGACAGAGTATGAATATTCAGCTCACCCTGGCCTGACTTATTGTTTTGCTGGTGACTTGATTTCCTGAATTTCCCCCCAACATTGTGGAAAATATTTTTTTTAAGAAGAGTGCCAACATGCATCTTCAGCATGCAAATAATAGATCCCTCCTTCAAGGAAGCCATAAGAAAACAAATTTATGTAAATGAATATTTCAAAGGCCAATGAAATATTAGGCACTCAGAAGAACCTTTATTTTTAACAGTGTTTCAGCCACACACATTGCCTTCACTGGCAAATGAGCCTATACGTAAAGTTTCATTACCAAATTCGTTTCTATAATCCATTTATTGGCCTGGATTTTTTTCTCTGTAGGCTTATTTACTGTACACAAACACAATGATGTAAGGCTTGCTTTAGGGAACTGAACTAACATCATTACTCTGTAGTTTACACTTTTTATTAAGGTTTTCTTATTAAAACTGCCACTTAAAAAGACCAATTCTGAATTCCTTCATAAATAAAGAGCTCCTCATGTGAATATGTGCTCCAAGATATGAATTAAGTCCTGATCCTGCAAAATCATAAACATGTCATAAACTTGCTTAATTTTATACACTTTGAGTGACTCCAGTTCTCAAAATAATAGGACTCACAAGCTGCAATTCAGTAGAATACTCAAACATATGCCTAAAGACACCTTTATTCAGGAAAACACTTCAGCAGGTGGATTTTCAGTAATATACTCAAGCATATATTTAATTTTAAGCACATGCTTAAGTGCTTTATTAAGTTGGGGCCAGCATACCTTGAATGAAGCATATCAATAAGCCTATGTTGTATGGTCTATTACAAAAAGTAGTCCAGTATGTATTTCCAAATACATACAATGCAAAAGTTAAATCAGTAGGGTAAACCACTATTTTGCAAGATATTCAAAATCAGTAATTGATTAAAAATGGTGTGCTCAATGGCAGATGCCCCTTTCTCAGTTAAGATCTCACAGGAATGCACTACATCTGCAGTTGGAAGAAAAATAGTTGAGGAACAGATCTCTCATTATATACTAATAATTTGAGTATAATCTGTGTTGGTGGTATTTTTTCAGTCACTTATTTAAAGATACACTGTGTCTCCCAAAGTTCAGTACTCCCAACTTTTCTCCTGTTCTATTCAATATGAAATTTGACAATAGGAATTGAAACAACCTTGTGTAGTCACTGAGAACATTTTGTTTTGTCTTTAAATCTTAATCTTAGTCAAATGCAATAGCAATTGCCTCCTCCCAGGTATTCCCATGCTGCCTAGAAGGAGACAACATTAGACGATTGCGTACACAACTGCACACAGTGGTAATAGTTTTGCCTTCAACAGTTCCTGTTTCTCCTGACTATGGTCCAGAAGCCCCAGTGACTGCCTCAGAAAAGGCAGTCCCATTCATCGTGTAGTCACATGTATAAAAAAGAACACGGCAGAACAGAAGGGCTTCTATGTGCAGGGTCAAAAGATATCAATTCCTCCTGGAAAAAAACTCTGCTGAGTGGCTAAAAGAAACTAAAAATGAAAGGAAAATAAACTTGAAGCAATAGCATTAGAAAAGCAGCTCTGCACCGATCTTAAAATTATGTATCTTGCAACCTTTGTATGAAGGTTTAATAATAATTTCAGGTGAGCTGCATAGCTTACTTTATGACTTTATCACAAGAGTTTTACAGGTCACCCCAAACACATGCCAAGAAACCTTTTTACTGCAGCATCATGCATTCTTTATTAATACTATAGACAGTTCTGAGAGTCTCAGCCAGAAAGATATGGACAGAGATGAGGAAATTATGAAGGGGGAAAAAAAAAGGCACAAAATTGATTAAATGGCTAAAGGACTAATATGTGGAGCAAGATGCAAATAGTCAGCTCTGTGTCATACAGGTGACAAGAAGGTGAAGAATGTAAAAAACAAGAACAAAGAGAAAATCTTAACGCATTGCAAACTAGCAACATAATTATAATGAGATAAAAAGGGAGAAAGGCTATCTGTAGTTTAGCGATCAAGAAACATCTTTTACGGCTATGACCTATTAATATCTTTTCCTAGAGAAGTGGCAGAAGCCCTAACACCGATTTAAAACTAACTGGAGAAAAGTGGAGAACACTCTGCAGAAGAGCAGCGCTCCCCACGGTGGTGTGCCGGATGATGAAGGAGGTGTTTGCCCAACATCCAGTGCTACAGCTTTAATGAATCTTCATTTTCTGAGTCTTCCCCTTTAAAAATGACAATATGCAAGTTCTGTAAAACATTATGGGCTCTCTTGACTGCTCTAAACTATACTGAGGTGCAGGCAGATGTTTTTCACCTGGTCTAGGTATTTTTTCCTGCATATTTTCCTCCGTCTGCAGCCCTGCTTTTCCTCGCAGGGCGGTGAATGGGAGCCAGGAGTACACTTGCGAGAGCGCAGCTGTTTTGAGCTGGAGCAGGCACACCTCTGCCAGGGTAGTACAAAGAGCAGTTAGAGAAGCCACTGACAGTTCAAAGTGTCTTGCTTTCATTATGCTGCACCTGCCATCAACCCCCTTACATCTGTTAAAGTCCCTTCAGAGAAATGTTGTTTTTATGAGGAAAAATGAATAGCTCCCTTTTACTAGATGAAAACCTGTAGATGTATGAAGTTAAGACAATTATTAATATTAAACTAACACCTACCATTTAATAGTAGCTTCTCTTGAGACTAAAGCAGCGACATGAGCTACTGTTGTTGCAGAAGGAGAGACTTGCAGTGTACTATAAAAGCGATGCTCTGCTTGCGTGCGCGGAGCCACATGCGACAAACTGTGGCAGCTTTCATGGGTTTAACGAGTCTCTTTGGAGTTCCTCCCTCTCCGGTTAGTCATAGGCAAAGCAAGGCAAAAGCTGCGTGCAAATACATACCTCATGTGAGTAGCTGCACACCAAACAGCAGGAAGCAAAGAGACGGGTTTTCCTGTGATCTCTTTTTGTTGCTTCATGCACGAATGGAAAAAAAAAAAAAAAAGGCCAGGAAACAAAAAATAGGCTGACGTTTTGGTTGTACCTAAACTCCAGAGTGCAGGGCAGGATATGCAGTGGTGGGTTTCAAACTCTGCTTTTTGTCCCTGGTCACTGCTATGCTAGGAACAAGTGTTCATAATTTGGTCTTACAGTATCAGAAAGTAAAACACGAAATTAATGTACCCCCAAAACCTCCTGCTGCATATTTTCTTCTCTAAACTCATCCCCTGTCTACACTGCATTGGCAACAAGAGGCTGTGGTGGTACCTTCTCTCTCAGCAGGGCTGTAGAGCAACCATCTCAGCCCTTCGCAGTGGTGTTCCTCTTTGTGGGGTTGACTAGAAATGTTGTGTCTAAAGTTCACTGGGCTATAAGGTGACTGGTTGGCTTCTGGAGATATACCACTAAATGGTATGGCAGTCTGGCATTGTATTGGTGTGTAATGAGGGATGTCATTACCCATGAGAAATACCAGTCCTTGCAGCGCCCTAATATCCCTCTTTAGCTTGTGTGACTTTCTGACAACTGTTACGGTTTTCAGCTAAAACATGTCAGAGTAACAGTCAACAAAGGTTTCAAAGCTTTCTTTGTGCACTGCTTTTTCTTTTTGTATTACCAAGATAGAGAACTTTAGTTTCTGTTTGGAAAAGATAATTACTCTCATATGCTTTCTATATGCAGTTATGCACTGTGTGGGTAGTGATGTGGACTGTACTGAAATTTAAGTTCCCGGAGTATCATTCAGCTTTACAGGTCACACATCAATCTAGTCAATGAAAACCATTAGAGTCTGACTAGTTTTTCCTATGATGGCCAAAGAAACCAAGTCAAAATATAAAAAATCTTGCATGATAGGATGATCTCAAGCAAGAAGTCCTTGCCCATCAATTATCACATTATGAGTGCTACCAAAACCAAATAACTATTGTTATTAGCCATCAGCAGCTATCTTTGGTTTAAAAATTATTTGGCAAAATGAAGTTGCCTCAGTTTGCCTATTTACTGCTGTTATTGTTCAGTTTCAGTTTTATCCACTCTTTGTCCTTTATCAGTGCTCTTCTCGGTTTTATCATCTCCTCTCTCCTTCCATAAATCTCTGAATAACTGCTTTCTCTAATGCAGAATGTTTTCTAGCCACATGTGTAAAAAATGTAACTCCTGTTCTCAACTCTGTCAATAAAGTGTGCTGGACTCTACTTATTAAAATAGATACAATAAAAATAATTATAAATAACACCAGAATATTGAGTTCCGGATATTGAGATATTGAAAACTTTTCTCCTGTGTGGTAAAGTAAGTCCCAATAATCTGTGAGACCAGTAACTACATAGTCATACCAGCCTGCTCATAGGAAATCTGTAAAGGATCCATCAGCTCTGATGTTTTGACTTGAGAGGCTTAGCAGCATGGATTCCTGTATCCATAAAACTGAAGAGTTTAGGACCTGCTCAGATGATCTTCATCTTCTCTGTGGAGATGGTTAAAATCCACTTTGTTAAAAATGGATCATGAGCAGCTCCAGGCCCAGCAACAGGAATTTCCCAGAAGGCAGGAGATCTCCCACAGCACCACAAAATGTCCATAAGTGACTGAATACAAGAAGAACAACCTAACAGAAAATCTGGGGTTTTCTTCAGTTTTCAAATTGTTTAGGTTTTGTTTTTTGATTTTTTTTTTTTAAAGCAGCAGCTCATTTGCTTTATCCTGGGGTTTTGTTTTTTTTTTTTTTGTTAAGGAGACATCATATTTAGATATAATTGGTACATTTTATTCCTTAAAAATGTTGTATGTGAATGCCACTGGGAGTGTAATTTTTACATCTGGTTTCATAAGGGAATAAGCTTTCTGTAACAGTTCAGTAGGTGTGTCTTTCTGTGCACTGGTCATCCTGCCACCTCAAAACATGTTAACTGTTGACCAGTCTCCACTGAAAAAGTTAGAAGAGGAAAGTTCTCAATTATTATTAAGCTCCTACATGACTAAGAAAATAAACTTGCCACCACATAGAAGATACTGACTAAACTGTTTCTTCTTCCTCATCATCCATAAAGAGGAAGCAGCAAAACAATCAACTCATTTGAGAAATGGTGTGAAGAAGGACTGCTTATTAAACCCCAGCCACAGGAGAAGCTTGACCAGAGCTGAAAAAGAGACAAGAACTTATCTTGCAGAAAGACATCGGAAACCAGGCTTTACAAATGACAGAACCGTTTCTTAACTTTGTGGCTGGTTGTTTAGGTCCTACATCTGCAGGTTATCCATGCATCACTGGTTATTTTTCAATATTCAGTGTGCATCATTACTAAGTTTTTACACTGGCTACCTCCAGTTTTCTGATTGTTTTGAGGTACGTGTGGAATAACACCTTCATCAAGTCTTGCTGTAAGGTGCCTCTGCTTATTCAGTACAAAGCGTTGCTTCCAGCCATAAGGAAACACAGGTTCAGGGGATTCCAGAGTTCAAATGGCCTGGATTGCCCCTGGGTAACTATTCTGTCACTAGCTGACTGAAGACTCACAGTAGTATGGGGGCAAACAACTTTAAAAACAACCCCAAGAATTCACTTACATCTAGTAGGACTGCTACCAGTGTCTGGAAATCCCAGTCACTCTGACTGTAGCCTCAAAAAGAAGAAACATGCTTAAGAGACAACCAAATATCAGCAGTTTTTTCTGATGAGTTATTGATTATTCAACCAGAAATGCTACCACAATACCTCTTACTGACCTGCTTTCCTTAGTAGGTAAGGGTAATTATAACCATTTTTTTCACTCCAGGGTAAAAAATCACGTTATTGTGAGATTCCATAAGAATATGCAAAGAACTGTGATTAAAAAAAAAAGGTAACAACTATCTGATTAGGTGTGTCATCATGGCATAAGAACCTGTAAATAAACATAACTTCTATGATATCTAGTAGAATAAAGCATCAGTAGGATCTTTGAAAATAAAGCATTCCTGGATTATTCGCTGCTGCTGTCAATTAAGCACCTATTCACTTAAATCAAAGCAAATTCCTAAATGTTAAATGCTTCTGGGAGAAAATCGAAGAGGAAGTAAAGATGACTGTTTCATTTCACATTTAGGTCTGAATCTCCAGTACTCTAATTAAGACTTATTCTGTTCTTGCCTGCTTAGACAAAAAGCTGTAACTTTTAAAAACAGAGATCAAAGCTTGATAGTAGAATTACTAAATAAATTGCACTTGTCACATTTAGAAAGGTGAGCCAAAGGACGTGCATCTGAGGTGGCAAGCTTTCTCCTCCGAGTAGCATAGCTACAGGGAAAAAAATGTAGAATGGGTTACAACAGCAGCCTCGCTATTTTAAAAGTGGGGGCAGTGATATTTTGGGTTAGCGGCAGTTCACTCATATCTTTGTGAGGCAATACTTTGGCGAGACTGTAGCGCACTTTGTGATCTAACAATGAATACTTAAATAGAAAATATGCCGCTGTAATAAGCCCCCACAGTAAAAAAATTAATATTAATGAACGAAAAAATTGTTCTTCCTTTTGAACCCAGTGAGGACTGCAAAGACAGTGATTATTAAAGAATTCAGCTGGTTTCAAAATTGACCTTAACCTGGAAAAAGCTAGGCAGAAGCAGAGGGAAAACAGATTAAAAATTCAATGCAGCATTTCATGGCCTTGGTAACCTGGGACTGGGGTACTCAAGAGCTACTGACAGCTTGCATTTCAAAGCTGATTTGTAAAGTTGCCAACAGGTCAGTAATCAGTAACTTTACAGAGCATGCAGCTGACACAGAAAGCCAAAAAGGAACAACAAAAGACATAATTGGATCTTAGGACCCAAAAGATGCCATGAATGCATTCATTTTTGGCACTATGTATGCTGCATGTTGCGACAAGATATGGTTATAATGAAGGTGATTTGCATATTTTTCATGAAGTTTGGATGCACTGAATTGTAAAAATAACTCTCTAACATGAAGCTATTTCACTGGCACTTGGAAATCTCATTTGAAACATTGACAGAATCACAGAAGAAGTTAGCGATGAAAACAAAAAGCAAAAAAAAAAAGTCTGTTAGGTCATCATAGGCATCTGCTTTCAAACACCAAATTATTTCCTTCAGTTTATATAAAAATGTTTTCCCGAGATTTAAATGGCTCCAGTAAATAAAGCTTGCATCACATCCAGAGGGAAACTTTTTAGTAGTCTAATGACATTTATATTTGCCAAAGGAAAACCACAACAAAGGAAATCACCAAAGTAACTGCAGACAACTTAAAACTTCACAGCACTTAAATCGTCAGACCCAAATGGGAAAGTTCTTCCCCAGCTGCTGCTGATTTCAGAGAGTTACAAGGTTTGAAAAGGACTAAGCTTATCATGCCAGGGCCTACTAGGTAAAACTCCTTGCCTTTAATGTCCCCTTGCCCTTTCTCTCCACACTTGTCATCAACCCTGAGGTATGGTAGCTCACATGCAGAGGTTTCTGGGTTGATGACCACGAGCAAAGCTGCATCCCATGTCAAAAGGTGCTGGCCTCTGGCCTCTGCCCTCTCCTATATTTACCTGGTGTTTTTGTTTAACATCACAGAATCACAGAATCACTAAGGTTGGAAAGGACCTTCAAGATCATCAAGTCCAACCATTAACCCAGCACCACCATGTCCCCTAAACCATGTCCTGAAGCGCCACATCCACACTTTTTTGAACACTTCCAGAGATGGTGACTCCACCACCTCCCTGGGCAGCCTGTTCCAATGCTTGACCACCCTCTCGCTGAAGAAATTTTTCCTAATATTCAATCTAAACCTCCCCTGGTGCAACTTGAGGCCATTTACTCTCATCCTATTGCTGCTTACTTGGGAGAAGAGACCCTCATTGCCACAACCCCCTTTCAGGTAGTTGTAGGGAGTACCTGAAAGGGGGTTGTGGGGACATGGGTGATAAGGGTAATAACATGGGAACTGCCAGCTCTACCATCTTCTTGCTTTGGGTGCTGCCATCCCAGATTTCCAGACACTGACCTCCTGGAAATGCTGTGTAAACAGACATGAATTGCAGAGGCCAAATCAGGCACGCACAACTACTGGCATCAGACATGGGGAAGGGGACACCACTGGCAAACTCTTCCCTGCTCCCAGTCCTCCGTCACAGCAGCAAGTGCGCAATTAGCAGCTGGGGCTTGTGAAAAACTCTCTCATTACTTCCTTCTCCCTCACAGGGCAGGTGAGTAAAGGCCTGTGGTTCCTGCTGAAGCGTGTCCGTACGGACCGAACTCATGTGCAAGCAACCATGTGGCTCTTCTAGGTGGTCTGTCTGTCAGTGTGCTTGGCTTTGACAGCCCTTAGCCTCAGCATAGCTGAGGTTGACAAAGTCTGAGGAGAATTACACCATGTTGCAGTGTAACTTGGATTGCCATTGCCATGGCCAGCCTTTCACAGAATCGTTAAGGCTGGAAAAGACCTTCAAGATCATCAAGTCCAACCATCAACCCAACACCACCATGCCCACTAAACCATGTCCCAAAGTGCCACGTCTACATGTTTTTTGAACACTTCCAGTGATGGTGACTCCACCACCTCCCTGGGCAGCCTGTTCCAAGGCTTGACCACTCTCTCAGTAAAGAAATTTTTCCTAATATCCAATCTAAACCTCTCCTGGCACAACTTGAGGCCATTTCCTCTCGTTCTATCGCTGGTTACTTGGGAGAAGAGACCAACACCCACCTCGCCACAACCCCCTTTCAGCTAGTTGTAGAGAGCGATGAGGTCTCCCCTCAGCCTCCTCCAGACTAAACAACCCCAGTTCCCTCAGCTACTCTTCATAAGACTTGTGCTCTAGACCCTTCATGAACTTTTTGCCCTTCTCTGGACACGCTCCAGCATCTGAATGTCCTTCTTGTATTGAGGGGCCCAAAACTGAACACAGGATTCAAGCTGCGGCCTCACCAGTGCTGAGTACAGGGGCACAATCACTTCCCTACTCCTGCTGGCCACACTATTTCTGATACAGGCCAGGACGCTGTTGGCCTTCTTGGCCACCTGGGCACACTGCTGGCTCACGTTCAGCCGGCTGTCAACCAGCACTCCCAGGTCCTTTTCTACCAGGCAGGTCTCCAGCTACTCTTCCCCAAGCCTGTAGTGTTGCATGGGGTTGTTGTGACCCAAGTGTAGGATCCAGCATGGGTATTCACTTTGTGAATATATACCTATCTATCTATAGCTATCATATATTTCCACTGAGAAGTTATAACTGTATATCTGCTTTACTCACTTCAAAGAAAAAAAGTATAAATATTAACATAGAGTTGCATATTCAGCTGGTAATTTATCATTATTTCACTCTTTTCAATACACTAGTGATAAATATGTGCCAATTTGAGGATTAAATAATTTATTTTTAGGGATTTTTTAAAAGTCCTTATTTCCTACAGGTTCCCTGCAGGAATTAAACTCTGAGTATACAAAATTGGAATATTTAATCAGTCCAAGGATTTGTGGGTCCTCATTTATCCGAACAGCAGGCTTCTGTATTGGGGCTTCAGAGCAAGTAATGGTCAGCTTTAGGTTTTTCCTCTTGAAGGAGTTTTCTCTCAGGTTTATAGGAAAAAAAATCTTCAGTCACTTTGTTGTTTTTAGAGAGAAACTGCTACTTCTGCCATTTGAATTGTAAGGATTTAAATGGCAAAAGGCAACACCATAAATGCAGCAAAAGACCTGCTGGTGATACGTTTCTATGGGCATCCCACTCCTAGGAAACTATGGTATACCATGGTATTAGTCATGAGTTTTTCTAGATGTGCACCTTGGATGCAGCTTGTGTTTATTTGCTCTGCCAGGTATGCTGCACCAGAAAAGTGAGACTTGTGTAAAAAGTGCTGATCACCCATGGTGACATGCACACAGGTTTCCTTTACATTTTTCTCAAAAAGTGTTAGCTCAGCAGAAGGCACAGGAGGGGAAAGGCAAGGCAAGGCAAGGCAAGGCATGCGGGGAAATCTGCATAATCTTCCATGGTTGTTGTAAATTGAGTGGCATCAAGGCTTGATGTGGTTATAACAACATGAAGTGTCATGAAATGAATATAAGTAATACAGTTCTGTCATTACAATGCCAGATTCACTCTTCTGTCCCCACCAACTCATTCTGAATGCAAATTTATTCATACCGAGCTCTTGTGAAGGAAGAATGTGATTTATTTTTGAATATGCAAGTGCCAAACTTTAGGGATGGAAGAGATATTACACAAAATATGGTCAGAGGATATGGCTGTAATTAATAAGGGAAAATAAAAGAATCCAAAATGATTTTTTTTATTGGTAAAATCTTCCTATCGATCAGTAGGAACCTTGTACTTCCATAAGCCACATGCACAGGCCTAGGCATTGAAAATGTTGCAATTTGTGGATCAGCTGCTTAATGAAACCAGTGCAAACACTGAGCTGAAGGTACTTAAATCCATTAAAACCTGGTTTTAATTGAACAGGTTATTGAACCAGTTTGGATCTAGGGCAAATAATTTCTCACTCCAGACATATTCTTCTAGGTCAGAGGGCAATTTGTTGACACAAAAGGAATAGAAGATCTGGTAGCAACTTGCTGCCTACACTATGGCTGGGCGTGACGCGTAATTTGCAGTGACTCTTTAGCCCTTTCCACCAGCATTTGGAAGGAAGGCATGCTGTGATGTTCACGCATGAATGGCTGACTTAGCCACCCAGGGGATGTGCATATCTTGTCAGGTGCTCAGTGAAAGAGGCAGGACCCCACAAGAGGCTTTCTTTGCTTGCCCTGCACCACTCGTTCCTGTAATTTAATAAGCTGATGACCTGTCTCCCCCATTTTAAAAACTGTTAATAACCGATTCATTCACTAACGTGTTCACACACACACGAATGAACAAGATTATATAAAAACATGGAAAAAAGTCCAAGCTTGCAAACCCTCCTTTGTTTCAAATACTAATTGATGTTGCTAAGAGACAATAATGTTGTTATCTATTGCATCATTTCCAAAACCAGACACTCAAACTCAAAGAAATAAATAGTTCAGAGTATTAAAAATCTCATACTCCCACATAATAAAATCTGAACATACAATTCCTATCAAATAGAAACAAACGCACTACAGCTCCTCCCCTACTCTGACCCTAAATCAATATTATCAGCCTGATTTTTCAGAAGTACTTAGTTCTTGCAGCTCTGTAATATTTCAAAAGGAATTCTTCATGATTGGTGCTTCAGAAAAAAAACAAGCTTTGTTTTCTACTAGCAGTCTAAATGAATGCACTTCTTTGAAAGAGAACTTGACAATGATTTATGTGCACATTAATGTCATGTGTTGATCAACCACCTAGTCATATGTAATTTTACTATTATTTGATATCATGGTTATTCATTAAATCCCAGGTATATGATTCCAAAGAAGTATCACCTATGAAATCTTAGCAAAATAAAACATGGCAAATTGACTACCAGGTATTTCTTAGTTAAATGCAACCCTTAAAAGAAAATATTTGGGAGGGATGCATGTCACCTAATTTTTAGCCATCTGAAAGATGAGTGCTTAGCCTAAGCTAGTCACTTAAGTTCCTCTACAAGTAATAGAGAGAGATTGTGATAGAGAGCAATTCATCCAGTCTATCTCAGACACCTGTCTTAAAATGGGATGAATTGCCATTTGGAGGAACCTATCGTTCTCCATTTACTATAAGGGGAACCTGGACAAATAGCTTAGGTGAAACCCCTAGCTTTAGATGGCTAAATGTAGTGAAGATGAATTCTACGCTAAATCAATATAATACAAATAATACACAAAAGCCACAATGCACAGGTCAGAGTTAAGGCTGTTGTGATGAAATATGTATTTTCTTGTTCTTGCTAAGAAGACTGTAGAAGTTTTGCATGCCAGGAAATGTCAAAGATTTGCAAGGACCCTAAACAATTTCCTTGCTTTTGATTCTGCTGGTTCTGAGTGAGGGAATTAGTAACTATACTGTTTATCACTGAAGTCCTTTCAAAGTCTTTTCATGTAGTTTTTTAAAAGAAAGAAGGATCGAGGGCTTGTTATGTGTATGGGAGCAGTTGCAAGTCCTGAAGCAAGCACAGCAGCACCTCTTGGATTACCTGGCCGTTAAGCTAAATACAGTCGCATCTTTCAAAGCATGGTCGTGCTATCTGCATTTCCTTTCAAAACAGCAATTTTTTTAAAAGTCATTATCCTTCTATTACAAGTAGACTAGAAGGTCTCTCTTCCCTCAGCTTCAAATTTCTTGCGTAGCAGAGGACTTGTCCAGCAACGTAGCTTGGCACTACGGAGCTGTCTTACATGTTGAGACCCCTTCCCTGTTCTGGCTGTTGCCTCCCTGAGACACTCTTCCCACAGGGTTGTCTCTCAGCCCTGCTGGCTGCCTCTTCCTCCCCACTTTTGCAGTGAACAATTGAGAAAGGATGCAGCTTTTCAAATACCAGGGAAGAAATGAGGCAATAACCTGAGGACAGGAATAATTGCTGCTTCCAGAGGAAATCAGAGTCAAAACAGCCAGCGAAGCAGATCCTGCAGGATCGTGCAGAAGGTGCTCTCAAAAATGCCAGTTATTTCACTGGTTCCCAAAAGCTTAAATTACAGCACCTGTAAACCTTGGATGGATTGAATTAACTTCCTTTTAATTCTTATAAATTTGCAAGTGTTTTATTTCTATTACCATACTACCTGTTCAGAGTTAAAACTACAAACCTGATGTTTTAATATCTCTAAACAACAGTGCTTTAATTTGCTCTAAAAAAGAAGGTTTGGATGGGGCAGAGAGATTTAAAATAATTATCACCGGTTTTAGTGTCCCCTGTGTAGTAGTTCACTCCACATGGTATTACCATTCTTAAAAGTTTTACTCTGCCCACTCTAAATGTAACTTTGGGGCAGCAGTTACTGTTTGTTCAGCAAATACGTCTGTGTGTGTTTTTCAAATAGACTAAATATACATAGACTGCAGGTAAATATAAATAGACAGCATAGATAATAGACCAGAATGGCCTTGACTACACCCTTTTCTGAAGGAGATTTGTTGTAAATTGAAATTCTGGCCATTGAGAAACTTCACAAACGCTGCTTGAAGAGGAGCTTCTTCAATAACCAGGAGAAGACTCGCAGCAGCAAGGGCAATACTGCTCAGCACGGCAAATGGGAAGATGATGCTACTAAAAAGGCAAAGACAAATATAAACCAGTGAAGGCAAGTATTTTTCTAAAACGTTGTAACTGCTGTAAGTATCCTGAAAGCAATTGATAGAAAGCTTGGTTAAGTCATACTAAAATCACATTCACTGAAGCTGGAAAACACGTCTTTGATTACCTACTCCTGTACTCTCATTATAGATGATCAGAGAGGGTTCCCACCCTTCATGTATAAATTATTTTTGCCTGATGCAAAGGCAAAGGTGGTGGAGCAGGCATGCAGGTGGGAGGCTTTTTGCAGCCTAGGACAGGCTGGGAAATAGCTCTTACATAACTGAACACCTTCAAAGGGAAACTCTTTGGCACGCATGTGGAGCAGGGCAAGCATCCCTATATTGCCCCAGTGACGTTAGAGTAAAAGAATTTTGGTTTTACAGTCACACCATAAAGATCATCAAATGTTTATGGAAATACCTAACAAATAATTAATAACACATACATAGGCTAATGAAGATAAAAGGAATGAGAATCTCTGTGAATTTTTAATCTAAAACCAAAAGAAAATTTCATTAATTATATTTAATGACATTAAATATTTAAAGTTACTTTCAGTTTAACATTTTATTTTAGATTTTTAAAAAAAATATGTCATTTTTGTACCATATATCTTTTCTCCTTCAAATTATCAACAACTATTATAACAAAAAAATCTTGGGCCAATTTGGCAAAACTCCTTCCTGCTGGAGACAGCACTGATTAATTTGCTCAGTATCCAATGCATCACATGGATTAAAAAGTCCTGTTTAGGTCATCATTGGAAATATTTTTACCGTTCAGTTTTATAGCACATTGAATCACAGTATCTTAGAGTGTTCAGAAACATTAATCAATCCTCACAGCTGAGGTACTAAATAGGAAGTAATATCCCCCATTTAAGAAAAAATAGGTAAACTGTGTGACATAAAGACAAGCTTTGGACAAATACCAGTTGCTCCACTCAATACAGGAGTAACTAGATGAAATTTTCTGACCTGTTTTATGCAGAAAGATCAGACAAGATGATCTAATGGTCCCTGATGGCTTAAAAATCTATGAAACTGCCAGATGACTTCTGTGAGGTCACAGGGTGAGTGACTGAGAGCTACTGAATTGTACATATCAATAGGAAACAATTATACAATTACTATGTTCTCCTCTATCAGTATAAATACCAAAAATACATCAGGAAATTATTTACTAGGAAAGAGTTCTTGGGTTACTGTACTACTTTTTGACTACTATACACCGTGTCCGGAGGCATTGTTTTTAACAAGCAAGTCTACTGGCTAATTGTTAAT
Organism: Phaethon aethereus; assembly: GCF_964289735.1. Lineage (NCBI taxonomy): Eukaryota > Metazoa > Chordata > Aves > Phaethontiformes > Phaethontidae > Phaethon > Phaethon aethereus. The sequence continues at coordinate 20,860,956 of NC_138576.1, read as the reverse complement.
ACAAAAATTTTGTTACATCTGCTCCATGATGGACTAAAACCATTTCAACTTTACTCAAAGAACACATCTCCATCATAAGAAATAATGAAGTAAACACCTGCATGCATAATCTTACCTTTCTATTTGCACATGTAAGTGAAAAGAAAGCTCTGTAGTCTTCTCTAAGAGTAAAATATCTTAAATAATTTTATGGGAAAGCATGGTCCCTAATGACCTGGACAGTCACATGGTCTGACAATGTCAGACCTCTAACAAGGTCACCATGAAAAATAAAAGCACTGTATAGTAAAAGAACGAAATAGTTAAGAAAATACAGATTAGTATTTCTACTTTTGATCTTTCTTTATGACAACATGGCATTGATTATTAAATGTACACTATATTTTACAATGAAGCCCTAACAAAGAACACAACTTATCTACTTTCAAGGACTATATTGAGTCAAACTGTTGAGCTGTGTAACAAACTTGCAATTATTCCTGCTGTATTGTCTCTGAGCCTTTTAAGAATTCACTTGCAAATTCACTTTATAATATATATATTTAATGCAGTTCGCCCTAGAAAATCTTTACAAATATTTAACCCTATTTTCAAAGCTTTCATCAAAGAGGGCAACATCAGAGGATATCTTTATGTAATGCCCTGATGTCCACATTACGTCAGTTCTCTTTTCAATGGAGTTTTGCATATGCCAGTATAACTTCTTATTTTGCCTGTGACATATGGCTATATGGCTGTGATCCTCCGTTTGCTGTTAGCCACTAGCTAGCTATCCTATTTTGGTATGCGCGTGCCAAAAAGTTTGGGTGACAGAAATATATCACCATTGGAGAACCAGTTCTTGAAGAAGAAATAGCACGCAAACCACCTTGCAAACAGCCTGCTCAAGCCCAGCTGTGTTTGAAACCTATCCCTCTCTGAGGCTGACACTGTGCAATCCTTCGCGGAGGGCACAGATGTCATCCTAGTGTTGAAAAAGAGCCGCTGCAAAGGGACCGTAGCCTCTATTTGTCTGCTAAGTGATGGATGGCTACTCAAAGCTGTCAAAACTACACTGCGCCTGAGAGGACATGGTCTATTGTCTTCCCTCCCCACACATTAAGGGTAGATTAACTTTAGAAATAAAATATAGCTTCTGAAGTCATAGAAGGCAAGGTGTTTTATTAGGGCCAGTGATTAGTTTTAGGTCATGATTAGTTTTCTACAGTGTGCAGCAAGAGATATCATAATGAAGTCGCCATCATTTCTAGTTTTTTACAGACAGCTGTCACAGAAATCGCAGGAATTGTTCCAAAGCATGGGACAACTTTCCACGGAGAGGTGAAAGCCAGTGAGGCAAGCAAAGTTCGTTTATTTAGGATTTGAGCTCAGTAAGTGATGTTAACATTTTGTAAGGGTTTCACTGGAGGACAGTCCCACCAATACCAGAGGAAAAGCCCCATTCTCAGTCCTCCCTGATCTCACACCTCGGCAGCTGCTGTGTAGGACCTCTGTCAACAGCCTCACCAGCCTTCTTGTTATGACTCAAATCACAGTATAGATTAGAGGGTTCTTCTTAACATATTATTAATCATTTTTAGGATATGACAATTATTTTAAAAAATATTCACAAAATTGTAAAATCTGATATATAAGTAAAATGCCTTCCATCTCCCATTACCAAGACAGGGACCAGACCAAGCCTGATCTCAAAAGGTTGGTTGCCAGATCCATTTAAATTTTCTGGGTGAAAGTGAGGGTAAACCAGTGAAGATGGATGCCAGTCCTTGTTATTTGCAATCGGGCAGAAGACAGGATGCCATCAGGGAACCTAATGGTCTGTTAGCTACTCTGCGAGGGCCAGGCAGGAGACAGGAGAATATGGTCATGCCAGAGATGGTGGGAGCAGCGGGGAGGGAAAATGCGTTCGGAAACGGGACAGAAAATTGAGTGAGACTAATGTGAGGGCCAGGAGGGATGCAGAGAAGGGGCAGACAAGCGTGAAGACGAGGACGCGGAGTCAGAGTGCAGGCGAATGTGCTGTAACAGAGCAGAGGAAAATGCCAAGTAGGAAATAGCGAGAAGAGGAAGAAGTATGGAGGTCAAGCAAATGCTGCGGCATGGGAGCTATGCGAAAACATGTGAAGAAAATTCAAGCAGGTAGCTGCTCCCACAGCAGGGATAGAGAAATCTGAGTCTTAGAGGTTCCTAGCAGATAGAGTTTCTTGGATCAGTGAGCTGAGAGGTTGCATTTCTGCGGGGCTTTTTAAGGATAAACTTAAAACCTGCAAAAATGCCACAGACAAGGAAGGGATGGTGGGAGAAAGAAGGAAATGGGAGTTTCTCATTAACACTAAAAAGGAGAGAAAAAGGGACAAAAGGAAGTTTGATTTAGGTTTAAAATAAGAAGCCCATAGTAGTTTTAGGCAGCCACAAATATGGGGTCTCAAGCTCATTCTTTTCAAATCTTGGATATAGCAAAACTATTGACTATTTGGAAGCTTATTTTTTTACAGATAGGCCATTGTTCCGAGAACTGGAATTGCCAGGCTTTGTTTCAGAGCTATCATTACAGTATCTAAACCAATATAAACCAACTAAATAATTGCCATTGTTGCCTTTCTGGAAGGAGCTCACTAAAGATATATGCACTCACATAGGATAGTTGTAAATTAAATTAAGCCAGATGGATTTCTAAGGTTATACAGTCTTCTTCATTCTGTTACATGAGAAAAATCACTTCTAGGATCCTTCTCTGGAGTTTTGGAGATCCAATGGTGTGGGAGTGTGCTAATATTGTACAGTCCAGTGGCTGTCAAGATTTATCTTTTAAAGGTTTGCCAGTGTCATAGTGTACTGCTATTTTACAGTCCAGCAACTTCCAAGGTTTATCTTTTTGCAGAAACCCATATAAAAGTTACAGCATCTTGGACAGGTTTGATAGGAAGCATCCATAATCATTGAAAGATTGAAAAGTGTTTGAAGTTGGACACACTAATAATCTTCATTGCTTTCACAGCAGGTGTCACCTTTTACGTTGTAAATGCATCGTGTCAGAATCCCCCAAGAAGGGAGACAAAACTTCTCAATGGAGGGCGTTGAATAGGGTCGTGGGCAGGCAGTTTGGAAAAGGTTTTACTTGTTCGTGACTTTTTCAGTTGTGGTCCACATGTTGAAAAGAATAAGTTTTCTGCAGAGATCCTGCCTAACTAGCGAGCTCTTCTGTGCCAGGGAGCCTTAAACACCCTGTACTCTTGTTCCATGGCACCATGCTCCAACTAGAAACCTGATTGAAGGCCATTGCACTCTCATCTGTGAAGGAGAGGAGAGAACAAACATGAAGAGCTGGGAAAGCTTTGATTCTGTTTTTTTGTCCCTTTAGGCAGACCTGGGCCTCCACAAAAGGGGAAATAATCTGTGCTAAACGCAGGTCTGGTGTAGAGTGTCCTTTAAGGACTGGGAAATCAAAAAGAAACGTTGAGCCACAGTCAGATACCTGTCCTGCTGGATTTTCAGGACTTTACATTTTTAGTATGTAGAGCACATAGTCATTCTAAGCTAGTTATCGTGATAGTTTTGAGTTTTCTAGAATGACTTTCTATTTTCTAAACATCTACAGAAAATGAAAATTACACAAGATATACTTCATCTTACTGTGTCATTCTGGTCATTCATAAACTACTGGTTTTATTCCAGTGAACGACTAACTGGACTTTGTTAAGGACTTCTCACAGTCCATTAGTCACGATGTTATGCAATAGCTTCCGAGATAGCAAAACTTGAATTGGACAAATTTATTTACATGGTTTAATAGAATCATATAACCTGTCCACAGAAATATTTTTTCAAGATTTTTATTAAAGTGAATATAGGATGGCACAATATGTGTTTTTATTCGTACATCTGCTACTGCTGCTCTTATTTATCTTATTCTTTTAAGCTTTTTTCTACAATGTCTTATCTTTTATCGTAGGTTTGAAACATAAGCTTCACAAATATTAGCTGAGCAGTGAAGAAGAAAGAGCTTATGAACACCGTTCTAATGGACCATACATAGAATTCAAAAAGCACAGACACCAAAAAATTGTTTAGGGCACAAATTAATGAAACTGTTTCTCTGAGATCACTGCATTGACAACATACAAAATGGCATTTCCCTTGGGAAGGTTGGCAAAAACTGAAATGAGGATTAAAGAGGCAATAAAATTGGAAATTATCAGAAATCTCAGGACACTTTTGGAGCAATTCTAACAGATCACTTAATTTAAATGATACCAAATACAGACATTCAGATTCCTACAAAATCTGTAATCTCAAACTTGAGATTACCTGTAGATGTCTTTTGTCTGCTATAGGTGAAAGAAGCCATGTCAAAGAAGGATCAGTGTTAACAAGGCATGTGCAGAGCTTCCTGAATCTGCCTGGTCATTAGTGCCACATGAGAGAGAGGCCAGTTGTAGAACTGATGTCAAGCTGGATGTTCACTGAAGGGTATCCGTTCAAGGTGCTGAGATGTGCAACAAGGATCCCGATTTCATTGGGATTCATTTCAATCCATTTCAAGATTAATTTAATTCAAGATTCATTTCAAGAACACAGATGCAAGACACAGGTCCCCAAAAGACAGATTTTTCTGCGTGTCAGTATCCTCATGAACAAGGCAGGACTCATCAAAGTCTCAAAGAACAAAGGAAAAAAAATCATCTTACAGCAATAAGGTATACGGCATTGTTGTCCTTTATGTGGCTCCCTCTGTTTCAAGCAACTGAAGAGACCTGTGAGGAAAATGAACTGTACAAGAAAATTTGCAATAAGGCAAAGGAACTTCATGCCTCAAACTATGTGTAGAAGTCATCAGCATTGTAGTAGACAGATATCCTTGACCATGAAGGAAAGATTTAATCTTCAAAATATATGAGTTGGTTTGTCCTAAGTCTCCAGCACTTCAGCTGCAGTGCTTCTTATTTATCTATTGTCCATTAGTTTCTACTAATTCAGTCTGTATGAAATCCTTTTCTTTGAAGCCTGTTGCCAACTCATTAAATGTTCCAAACTTTCCAGTACATGGATTTATGAGCAATTAAGAGTTTCTCAGACTCAGTATTCAGGAAATATAGCTCATTATCTGCTGCAAAGGCATTTGGCCAATTTAAGGAGATTCTTGAATTGAAAATTTGGTGTTTCTTAACAATGTTGGCCAGTCTCTTCCTTTTTAGATATTTTTTCCTCAACACTTCATACCTTACAATGGCTCTAATCTGAACAGCTATTCCATTGAAAAAAATTGTTAGATTTTACCTAGGTGTCTTCAAACAGTAAATTTACTGAGCTCACCCAATGGCTCTGATATAATGAATGGAAAAGCTCCATTGTCTGAGTGCAGGTCTTGAGACATATATTCAGACAAATGTTTTACCTTATTGCCCTTTTCTCCTTACTCCTGGCAGTATGTACACAGTATGTTCATGTTAATGTATTTTCTCCAAAATCCAAGGTCCTGCAGTTCTTTCTGCCAACTCTGCCATTTGTTCAAAATCTCTATTTTTAAATGGCAATTTTCATTTCAGACCTACAGGAAATGGATCTGAGTGTGCCACTATATAAAAAGTTACAATTTCTGAACATTTCGTCTTCTACCCCTTGGATAATTTCCCTACTTGTGCTAAAGTAGTGTCATTTCTATCGAAAGACTGCTCTTTTGAAATTTGTCACCGGGTAGTTCTCTAAACTTTATCAGCAGTTTCTAACAGTACCTTTTATTTACTGGACCATTCTTCAGTGCTTTAAGTATCTAGGGCTGTACCAAAGCAATCTCACAAGCAGTTTTGAAAGATTTATTGTCTGGGTGCAATTTTTTGTGAATGGACTTGCTGCTCAGACTAAGTTCAACACTGTTTGCAAAGGCATCACAGAGAAGGGTATCTGAGTTAAGGTCTGCAGGAAAACATTTTAAATAATGCTGGAGTCCAGCCAGGGACGGCTCTCGGGTCTGTGATAAGAGCAAAATAGCAAGTTGTGGTGCAGGGCAAATCACATGTACCTACTTGGTCAAGCACAAATCCCACTAAAGCTATTCATGTTCATAAGCGTTTGCAGTTTCAAATACCATTCTTGTTGAATGTATTTACCATGCTTATCCACGGTTCCAGGTAAAAATCTGAGATCTTAAGAAAAATAGCAAAAAATATATAAACTTCTCTTCGGCTTAAAACAAATCACCATTAAGCAATTCATTAAACTATTTTCTTACCTACTTCATGAACATAATTTCTGTTTACTTACTCTTTGTAACTCTTAAACTACTGCCTGAATCTTCCTTAGAAAGCTGGTGAAAAACGTCATTGTATATATTTCCAGAATATGTTTTAAACTGTTGACTAGTATCTACATTTTAACTTCTTCCAACTCCATGCAAGACCACCTTAGGTCTCCCCAGAGCTACTGGCATCTGTATGCAATATGATTAGCTATAATCTCTCAATAAAAGATGTCAAATTTTTCATTTCATCAGGGTTGCATTGTGTACAGACAACTCATCACTATTAAACTAAAAAAAAAAGAGGAGGAGGAGGAAAATAGAATATAAGTTAGTCTATTTATAGGCAAATTAAATGTCCATAACAAAAAAAACCCCTCACTACTCACTTCCTGAACTGCATTTTCAAAAATAATAAGGGTTTCACAGTATATTGTCCTTCTCTGGATGAGACAAAAAGTCTACCCTTCATCAAAAGGAGCTCCTAACTTTAAAGGTTATCGATAGGCAGTGCTAACAGCATTTTACAACTCTCAGTGATTGTGCTGTCATATACATACCATATATATCATATATACATATTGACATATCATCTAGATGTATATGAGTATAGATGAATATGTGTATATGAAATATGTGCATAAAGATGTGTGTATATGTGCATATATATGCAGAAAATCAGGAACATCAAATGGTCGTGAATGGTTTCCCAGCCCTCTGCAGTATGCATAATACAGGGTGCAACTTTCAGCTTTTAAGCATTTCCATTCTAGAGAAAATAACATTCTGTATATAAAATATTACCCTTCAAGGTAGATTTTCTTAACAGCCCTTTTCATTCAAAACTCCTTGCCTCACAGTAAGATCTTTCAGTTTCAGTTCAGATTAAAGAAATGAACCAGTGAAAGAAGAAACAAAATGCACCTCTCACAGCCCATCTATTCATGTAAGACATATACCACACACAAACACTGTCAACAGCCTGGCATGCCTGTCCCACACCTTTCTATCGTGCAATATGCATTAAATATCAAATAACAGCACCTAGTTAAAGCTCCCACATCAATCATGTTTTTAAAGGAATTTTGGTTTGTGTTCCCTAATTGAATCCCTTGAAAATATGCCAGAAAGGTGAGATACTTTTTTTTCTTCTCTTCTCTTCTGGCTCTTAATTACCCCTCCCTGAAAGGAACAGACATCAAATAATAGACAACTATTACAGGAAACTTTCAACAGAAAACTGAAAACTCTCATTACTGAGATTTTTAAGGGACAACGTTTTTACTTAAATTATCTGGGACAGAGACAACTTTGGAGAGTGCAAAGGTAAAGCCATGGGCAGAGCAGTTGCCCGTTTGACGGCAGGCGCGAGCAATGCCCCTGCCTTTGGAGGAAAAATCGCTCTAACAAGTGAAGGTCAGCTAAAACATTTCTTCTGCTCAACCCACTGTTGGGCCTCTCATTCCTTTTATGATTCTTCTCTCCTCCCATGACAACCGGTCTTAATTGTGACACTTTTGATGCATATGAAGCAAAAATGGCCCAGATTAGCTCCAACTGCTGCACTCCAAAGGGGTTAGTATACAGGAACCTGATTTCTGCAGAGAAAACTTCAGCCTTCACTGCACAAAGGAAAATGTAGTTAAGAAATTTAGGCTTTTCATTCCAGTTAAGCAGAAGTGCAGCCCTCTGAAAACCATGTTCACCGCAATATGAGCACTTAAGTAATATAATTACGTCAATGCTTACTAAAGGATAACATCGCACGAGTCAATTTTCTGCATCACTCTGTCACTGTACTCTGTACCTTTGGTGATCTGCATAACTTTCAGCTTTATCATATTTGACTGCTAAGCCTTCTCGAACAATTACACAGTTCAGTTATTTTAAGTAAAATAGATTTGTCACAATTCTCTCGCTCTCCTTGCTGTTGCCAACAATGGCAGGGGTGCAAAGGCAAGAAACTGCTTCAAGCCCCACCTTGGCTCAGCACAGAAGGCACGGAATGAAAATCAAGAGGCAGAGCCAGATGCCGCAGAGGTAACATCCTCTTTCCCTTATCGCCTCATCTCATTCCTTGAGGCAGCCAATCTCCCACCCCCTCCGCACCAGCGACAGTAATCCTGCGCGAAGCAGCCTCACCGTCTAACCGTTACGGGGAAGCAGCGGTAGCAATGATACTCAAGGTGCCTTTCCTATCTTTCCTTTTAAGAAGATCAAACTTTGGGACATTCTGGGAAATAAGAACAGTTAGATGCGCTCTGTGAAATCTCGTCTTCGTCGAAACAGAAAACAGGCAGAGACAGAGCTACCGGCAACTGTTCTGATTAAAAAAAGTCATGCTGGAAATGTTCGAGAGAAAGGTTACAAATACTTATGTACATGCATACAAGCACACAAACAGATAAGTGAGAGACCAGACCTACGCTGGCTTTTTCTGAGAAAGTACCATATGAAAAGATAATGAGTAAAAACTCCAGACAAGTAGTCCCTATAAACCTGGTAAGCCGCAGTTCCCATCTGCCATCCTCCTCGCTTTTCTCAGTGCAGTTTTCTTTGTACAGAAATAGGGTATATTAGTGTCATCATCAGATCCAAGCACACTTGGGATTTAAATGATAACGCATCTGATCCTTTTTCGGGCTGTCAGCGTGAACGTGAGGCACACTGATGTGCAGACGTGCGCAGAGATACCGCAAAGTCAGATGCACGGGCAAAATGTGTACCTGAACGCCGGCCTCTCCCAGCCTGAGCCGTCCGCAGGCTCCTGTAAATAGCTATATCCTGACGAATAACACACGATGTTTTCCACGCTCCGACAGCAAAATTGTCATGGCCATAATTGCTTTAAGTGCCGTGTGAAAATGTGTACCACCAGCTCCTACCCAACCCACCAGCCACTAGTTCACGGACTTTGCGGGTCCCACTTGCATCGGCAGTGCAAGTTTTAAACTCGTTCACCCACTTCTAGTGACACCTTGGGGTTCAGAGCCCCAACACTCATCCAACAGTTGGGAACAGGGCACCACTGCCCCTGTCCCAGTCCTGTCTGTACCAGGTTGCTCCCTGCTGCTCCTACAACCACCATCAGAACCTCCAATAGCTTTTTCTCCAGCTCCTTCCTCTTTTTCGTCCTTCTCCCTAAGAACGTTCCAGCTGCTGTTACTGCTCTGCATTAGTCCTTGCTAAACCAAGCCTAACCAGCCTCTTCCCATATTTTCCTTCTTCTCCTGGAGGCGTCTACAGGCCTTTTGTTGAGCAGCGCCCCATAAAGAAACCTCAGTATGACAGTACTGAGGCCACTAGTCATCAAGATTTGTCTCTGAGTTCATCAAGACTGTCTCTGACAGTCTTCTTTTAAAATCCATTTGCCTTTGCTCCAGTGGCAAATTTTGTCCCTTGGGACAACTTAGGAGTATTACCTTTCCTTAGATAAAATACTAGGATTCAACACTGGTCTTTATAAATATAGACCTCAGCTGCTCATGTATCTTCTTTGACAAGAATGACTATTAAGGTGATAAGATCTTAAAGCTTAAACAAGCAGAGGACAGCTTATGTGAACACACTAAATAACATATTTCCTGTCAAATAAAAACCATTTTCCACCCCTGTGGAATAGAGCTAAGAAGATTCTAATTTCTACGAAAATATTGGTGTATACTTTCGTGAATAGGTTGGGAAATGGACTGGAGAAAAATCTTTCCACTAGATATTTTCCTCAGAAAGGCTCAGCCACATAATTCACCCATGCAAAAAGATGTTTAACTATAGTTAGCGAAGAACCAAATTTAGCCACAATATATTCAGTGCTTCTGTTAGATTTGGGAAGAACATTCTCAACAAGTCAATGACTCTAAATACTTGAATTCTTCCTAACCTTCCCACTAAAAATACAATTTGTGTTCAATCATTTCCGCATTGCGTAAAGGTAATAAATACTCAGCTCTCCAGGGAATTATTTGGTTGGACTATCAATTTCAGAAGCAGCCAGCCTTAGGACTTACGACTAGCAAGTCAATCAAAATAGCTACTTCATTTAGGTACTGGCAAAGTTCAAATCCACCCAAAAGGCTTGCTGGAAACAATACTTAAACATTAAGATGGGGGTCTGCGATGGTCTCTTCTGCTTGGGCTTACCTTCTCCCAGTGGGAAGCATCCCCAGCAGCACTGCCACCGGCCTAGTGGCAACATGCCCTGATGAGGAGCAGATCTGCACCCTTCTCGAGGGTCCCGAGGAGAACCAAATGTACTACTTCTCACCTGGTTTTAGGGACTATATACATACCATCCTGACAATGTTTTAAAAGAAGCCATTTTATATGTAATAGAAAATGAATAAAACAATTTATTCATTTTATACTACATAATTCCTGTCTTTAAAAATAAACAAACAAAGTGAAAGACTCCAAGTGGAAGAAGGTGGATCTCTCTCCTTTCCCTCAGCACGCGCTCGCCCCTTGGCTTCCGAGCTCGGCTCCACACCTGACCACTGTCTGGACCCCTGACTCCTGCAGTCTCACTTCCACCGTGTCACAACTTCGCCAGGAAGCAGGAAGGTACTTTCTTCTCCTCCAAACATAATAAACTGATGATTAATACAAGTTTGTGCAAATCTGATCCCATGACAAGGGGAAAACTGAAGAAAGGGAAAGTGGCTGGCAGAGTGGCCTGGGTCCCAGGCGGACAGGGCTACAGGGTTTGGGGATCCACAGAAATGCTGGCTCTGCAAGTTAGCTCTGTGCAACTGCCTGCACAGCATGTGATCCAGAAAACCTGACAGGTAATGCTGAGTCCTCTCTTTGTGGGAAAATTCATGGCACCTAATTTAGGTGGACCGTGATTTACTGCTAAGGTTGGAAATATATTAAAACAAAGTAAAGCTACGGGTAGGGACCCAAAAGCATACAGAATCACAGAATCACAGAATCACTAGGTTGGAAAGGACTTTCAAGATCATCAAGTCCAACCATTAATCCAGTGCCACCATGTCCCCTAAACCATGTCCTGAAGCACCACATCCACACGTTTTTTGAACACTTCCAGAGATGGCGACTCCACCACCTCCCTGGGCAGCCTGTTCCAATGCCTGACCACCCTCTCAGTGAAGAAATTTTTCCTAATATCCAATCTAAACCTCCCCTGGAGCAACTTGAGGCCATTTCCTCTTGTCCTATCACTAGTTACTTGGGAGAAGAGGCCAACATCCTCATCGCCACAACCCCCTTTCAGGTAGTTGTAGAGAGCGATAAGGTCTCCCCTCAGCCTCCTCTTCTTCAGACTAAACAATCCCAGTTCCCTCAGCCGCTCCTCATAAGACTTGTGCTCCAGACCCTTCACCATCTTTGTTGCCCTTCTCTGGACACGCTCCAGCACCTCAACATCCTTCTTGTAGTGAGGGGCCCAAAACTGAACACAGGATTCAAGGTGCGGCCTCACCAGTGCCGAGTACAGGGGCACAATCACTTCCCTACTCCTGCTGGCCACACTATTCCTGATACAGGCCAGGATGCTGTTGGCCTTCTTGGCCACCTGGGCACACTGCTGGCTCATGTTCAGCCGGCTGTCAACCAGCACCCCCAGGTCCCTTTCCGCCGGGCTGCTCTCCAGACACTCCTCCCCAAGCCTGTAGCGTTGCATGGGGTTGTTGTGGCCAAAGTGCAGGACCCGGCACTTGACCTTATTAAACCTCATACAGTTGGCCTCTGCCCATCGATCCAGCCTGTCCAGATCCCTCTGCAGAGCCCTCCTACCCTCCAGCAGATCAACACTCCCACCCAACTTGGTGTCATCTGCAAACTTACTGAGGGAGCACTCGATTCCCTCATCTAGATCATCGATAAAGATATTGAACAAGACCGGCCCCAGAACTGAGCCCTGGGGAACACCGCTTGTGACCGGCCGCCAGCCGGATTTAACGCCGTTCACCACAACTCTCTGGGCTCGGCCATCCAGCCAGTTCCTCACCCAGCAAAGAGTAAACCTGTCTAAGCCACGAGCTGCCAGTTTCTCCAGGAGAATGCTGTGGGAGACGCTGTCAAAGGCTTTACTAAAGTCCAGGTAGACAACGTCCACAGTCTTTCCCTCATCCACTAGGCGGGTCACCTGGTCATAGAAGGAGATCAGGTTGGTCAAGCAGGACCTGCCTTTCATGAACCCATGCTGGGTTTTGATACAATTGCTTTTGATTGATCTTATCCCCAGAACTGGTTAGCACTCCCAGTCTCTTCTGTTCCTCCAGCTGATAAGCAGAACCTGGTACTTTGTGTTGATTGTTTTCTATTTTCATTTTTCCTGTCTTCAAGGTTCTCTAATTCCTTCTGTACCTTACTCCAGCCATCCCTTTCACTAACAGTGACACCCAGCTTTGTTTAGTAAGCAATTTTGTGCACCCAAGCTTTATATTTTGAGATATTTCAGGGTACCAGGAAAATAAAATGTGACCTAGAAGCTACCTTTGAGGAGTTCTATCATCTACCTTTGTTCTCTACAGTCAGAGAATCACAGCATGGCTGAGGTTGGAAGGGACCTCTGGATATCATCTGGTCCAAGACCCCTGCTCAAGCAGGGCAACCTACAGCCAGTTGCCCTTGACCATGTCCAGACAGCTTTTGAATATGTCCAAGGATGGAGACTCCGTAGACTCCCTGGGCAACCTGTCCTGGTGCTCAGATACCCACACAGTAAAAAAATTGTTTCCTGATGTTCAGATGGCACCTCCTGTGTTTCAGTTTGTGCCCATTGGTTTGCATCCCTTTGGTCCTGTCACTGGACATCACTGAAAAGAGCCTGGCTTTGTCCTCTTCGCACCCTCCCTTCTGATATTTATATACATTAATAAGATGCCCCTGAGACTTCTCTTCTTTGAACTAACAGTCCCAGCCCTCTCAGCCTTTCTTCATATGTGAGGTGCTCCAGTCCCTTAGTGATCTTTGTGGTCCTTCACTGGACTCTCTGCAAGAGCTCACTACCTCTTTCACACTGGGGAGCCCAGAATGGGCACTGTACTCCAGGTGTGGCCTCACCAGTGCTGAGTAGAGGGGAAGGATCATCGCTGTGATTGCTTATACAGCTCTTGGCTTTATCCACCTTAAAATTCTGGAATTATTTCCACATCTTCTCCAGCTTAATTAATAACTTCCTGTCACATAATTCAGTGCAGTTCAGATAAGAACACAGGAGTATGAGTATGGTGCTATTGATGAGACTAAAGGTCCACCTGTCAACAACAAATGTCTATGAAAGAGAATAAAAACGGGGTGAATATACAGCTTTACGTCCCCCAAAGTGTCTCCCTACCTCCATAAATACATGGCTCAGAGACTTCCTAATCAGAATAGATGTCTATATATTTAATAGCCTTGGAGGGGCTTTTCTTCAATGATTTTTTCTGATTCCTTTGTGAACTTAGGTAAACTTCAAGCGCCAACAACATCCTGTATCAAGGAGTCCTTCAGGTGAAGGATTAGCTTAACTGTGGTTTCTGTGACTAAAAATAAGCTGCTTTGCCAGGTATAGATAGCAGACTGGTCTGGCCAAATTTATCTTTAGTATACCTTTTTGCTTCTACCTTCCACTTACCTCCATGTCTTCAATTTTTCCTTCCTTGAACTCAGACAAAAGTGCCCGTCTCTGTTTCTTTTTCTCTCTGCCTAAATGTAAGGCCTACATTTGCTGTTCTTCAAACCTCTCATACAATTGTAGCCTGCTTAAAAATCTTTTGCAGGCTGGATCCTGAACAATCCCACTTCTGACTGTGCATCAGCTCTTTCAGAACACCAAGCAAATTCAGTGCTCTGAATTTTTCTCCTGACACACATATAGTAACTTCAATTTCATCTTTATTGATAACTAGTTCTAAGAGCAGCAGAACTACCGAATCCTGGTCTTCTAGCACTTTGTGGAGCCCAATGTTAAGATCCCATGATCATTTTCTGATGTGTAATAGGTGCTGAACTCATGTTGCAGATTGGGAGCCATAATAGGGCTCTTCAATTTTATCCCGTCATCTATTATCTTTGACAGTTCTATTCTCCTTCTAAATGTGGCTGAAATCAGCTGGTGGATTCAAAAGCTGTCTCATGGACAGCTGGAGTGAGGCAAAGGACTTAGAGATTACAACATTTAGGGTTTTTTTGTAAATGCAGAATCAAGTTTTGACTGCTGTCGCCAGGAATCCCTTCCACTCATTGCAAGATTTTTTCTTTTTCAGATTACAGACAGACTATTTGTATTTCATTAGTACTAGCACTGAAATAGTAGACTTGTTGCAAAGGCTGAAGTTTATACACCCTAGAATTATAACCTGGAATATTTGGAAGGCTTAGTCTTAAAAAGTTAATAATTAAAGACAAAAATTCAACATTTATATCTTGCACAAATGTCTAATCAAACACTAAGGTTGTTATCTCATGGAATGAATAAAGGAAATGCTAAATTTTGTAAAATGTTCTAGCTGGTGAGAACAATTCTCTTATTTATGTCAAATCTATATCAAACTCTACCTAATACTTAACTGTTTGTAAGATTAATCTAGCTTTAAAGTATATGTTACCAAGAACTCCTAGGAAACTGGTCTAAGAGAAAAAAATAATATAATTATTAGAAATGTTTATTTTATTCCTTCTGTAGCCTTGCCACCCACGCTAGGTTATTTACTGCCCATCTTTGGGTTAAGGATAGGTTAAAACGGAAGTGCTTAAACACACCATCTGCAAATACAAAGTATTATGCTATAATGCTAGTGCTGCTAAGTACGCCAAAATAAGCCGAATTTTATTCCTATTCACATAGGATACTGAGCAGATGATAGTCCCAAGGTGTCAGTCTATGTTTGGTTGTTAAAATGATGTTTTATTCCTTGATAACTGACAGGGGCATTATTTGTGAGTTTTGAGTCATTATTTATGTATCACTGAAAGTTAATCTTTCATCTACTGCTATATTAGCCTAAAATGATAAAAGCTAGTGATTATTTCTTCATTAATTCCTTGATATTTTTTAAAAGCCAAATTGTTTCTATATCTTCATGGAAAATTCCTCTATAGCTGTGGGTGGAAGGAAGGAAATTTGTTAAGTAATTCTGAATTCATTTTAGCAAACTTTTCTTTTGCTACACAGAAGCATATTTATGTTTTTAATTTAAAAATAAAGAGGCTGTAAATCGCTGGTCAATTTTGCAATGTTCTGTCACCTCCCATTAATGCAAATATAGAAGATATATTTCATAAAATAAATATATGGAGCAAGGATTCATGTGGCAGGCTGATAGTCTCTCTTTTTGCAGTACCCAACGCAACATAGTTATAACCTAGCTGATATCTCTCAGTAATATAAATGTGAATAAATTCCACCAGCTAAAATGGGATGTTCAGAGAAGGATTACTAAACAGGTACTTACATAAGCATTATCAAAGAGCTGTACCTATTTTCTATAACTGATCAGTTACTAAGCACAGTAGGGAAAAGAACAATACACAGGGGACTCGCATGGCATTTCACTTTTTTATATGTAGACTAGCGACTCGGACAGTATTCGGAAGAGACACAAAGGTTATAAGGATCAGATTTGCTTTTTCAGTGCTGTCACCGTTTCGGGGTTAGCGGCGTATCGGACCCCTCCTCAGTCCCTCCCTGTCTCACGTGTGCCTTCCCGAGTGGCAGCTGAGCTGCTCCATCCCCTCTGAAGTTAAACCCTGCAGATCCCTGACCCACAGCCCCATCCCCAGCTGCAGCAGCCTACCCAGCCAACTGTGTTTCGGCAGCAAACCCCGCTGAATTTCATTCTTGAATGGGACCTTTTTTCGGTTCAAGTTCCTGTAGGGGATGCAATGACTCAGAACAGCTTTTTCAACACAAAAGTGCAGCCCTAAGACCATATGACTGTAAAAAATGTCCCAAAACCAGAAGCAAAGGAGTAAAGGTTACTTGATGTAAAACTTAAGTAGGTCTAACTCATGTCAGACACTATCCCTAGAGGATGGAAAGTCACTAGGATGTAATACCAATCTCTCTATTCCTCTTCTCTCCCTTCCCTGTCAGAGCTCAAGATTTTTCAGATGTGCAAAACCCCTCAGAGCAACTGAGAACCAAGTTATTTCCCAGCAAGACACTCCAGCAGGGGATACAGGAAAATCACTGAAAATTACTATTTCTTCTACATTCTTCCCATCTTAAAATTTGTTTAAATATGAAAAATTTACTACATGATCTCTTTACCATTCCCACAAAATCAATCTGAGAATAGAATTATAAAAAACCCTGCAAAATAAAACTAGACATAGATTCTTATTCAGCAGGTAAAAAAGTGCCCTAATCTTAGCGTGATCAGAAGTCAAGTGTGATAACAGGGTTTGTTACATTCAGACAAATGACCAAATAGAAATTGTCAAGGAGTATTAACAGGATTCCTGCTTAATCATGTGCAATGCAGGGACACAGACCTACAAAACATGGACCTCGAGGTCCGGAAGAAGCATCTCAAAGAAGCTTCTGTCCTATCATTTGGTAGGCCAAAGGGTAACAGTTTTAAACTAAAAGAGGGCAGATTTTGACTAGATCTAAGGAAGAAATTTTTCACCATGAGGGTGGTGAAACACTGGCCCAGGCTGCCCAGAGAGGTGGTAGATGCCCCATCCCTGGAAACATTGAAGGTCGGGTTGGAGGGGGCTCTGAGCAACCTGATCTAGTTAAAGATGTCCCTGCTCACTGCAGGGGGGTTGGACTAGATGACCGTTCAAGATCCTTTCCAACACAAACTATTCTATGATTCTATGATCTCATCCTGCAAGATTTTTCAGTGAGGAGTGCAGCCGCAAAGCAAAGGCCGCAAAAATGAACAGAGGCTGGCAAAGATGCAAACAAGACACACGTCCCTGAGTTGTTCTTCAGGGTCCTGAGTAATATAATGCCAGAATGATTTTTTCATGCCCTTTCTAGATACAGGAAGGGAACTCTGAAGTATCATTTACTTCATAGCCATGAAGCCCCCTTTAGCTTACCACCCCCCTGAAAAGTATAAAAAACCCCTAACTGATTGTAATTTATTTAATCAGGGACCACCTCAACTTTTAAACCATTGAACTACTCAAAGAACGCGCATAAGGTTAATCCCATTATTCATATCTGCATGTAGCGGTATGGTACAACCAGTATCAGTTTTGCTAAAAGTGACTAGCATATAAAAATTGTGAATTGCTGCCCAAAAGGCAGATTCTTCCATAACTGATCATTAATATGTTTCTCGTACCTTCTTCTGAAACAGCCAGTATTGGCTGCTGTCAGGGACATAAAAATCTATTAGATAAACTTATACCAATCCAGTGTAGCATGGTGATTCCTAAATGGTTGTCTTAACGAAAACCAGAATATTAAGTATTTATTTAATGACATATGAAAGCAGTGTTTAATGATATCCTACAGAGTTCAGAGATGAACATGTTGCTGCTGTTCCTTTGTGGATGTTCCTGATGTTGACTGTAAGGTATCCAGTCATTTTTCATCTCCTGCCCTTAGCTGTAACTCTTGTGGTATTTCAAACAAAAATCACAAAGCACTGACCTCCCAGAAACAGAATGCCATTTGGGATGATAAATTCTGTCATCGTATTGTTGTAAAGACACAATTTAAAAGAGTTAAAATAGATATGCAAATTGTGATGTCTAGCATTCAGAAACGTGCCTGCAGGAACATCAGGTAGGTGCAATCAAGGAAGAAAAATGTTGCTGTTTTAGAGACAGCACCTTGAATTTAAAGGTAGGGCTCCAGTTGAGGGCTGCAGAATGCAAATTCCCTTGTTAAGCTGCTCATTTATATATATTTAAAAGCAGAGATCATAATTCAGAAAAGTGTCATGCATATTCTTAAGCCCATTTCTTCTGGGGAACAGGGAGGGCCGTTCACCACGTGCCTCCGTGACGGACGGCAGTCAGAGAGAAGAGTCTGCTGCAGACACCCATGGAGAAACCTGTGCTGGCGGAGCTGTATTTGACTGGAACTGCTATGCTAGCAGTTGCTCCTGGTATTGACATAATTATCCCTCTTTTCTACTGGTATAACTAATTTATTTTCAAGAATATGACTTTGCTAATTGTACAAGGTACAGGCATCCAAATCTCACT
The DNA here is from genome assembly GCF_964289735.1 of Phaethon aethereus. NCBI lineage: Eukaryota > Metazoa > Chordata > Aves > Phaethontiformes > Phaethontidae > Phaethon > Phaethon aethereus. Next base: position 20,842,601 of record NC_138576.1, on the reverse strand, counting down.
GCAACTGTACAAATACACCAGCATCTTTGTCCTAATAAAGGGCTGTAAGAGGCCTCTTCTCAAGTGGTTTGCTATGTAAGGATACTTGGCAGAACTGGAAACAAAGAAATAAAAGCAGATAAATATAAATATATTGTTATTTAATGCCAGCTGAATTCCAAGGATAAAGTAAAAGAAAATATATAACAGGCTGCTTTGCTTTGGCGAAAATCGTTCAGTTGCCTGACAGAGTTTTCCTACAGAACAATAAAATACATACCGGTTAAAAGATGAATCGACAAATTTGGATGATTTACCCATGCCAAGGTTCGCAAACTCCTTTTTTAACTGCCCGTTCGTCAAGTCAGGTCCTGCTGTATAAAAGAGGCGGAGATGCCAGCCCCAGCCGCGTGCCCCAGGGCAGAAGCACACACTGGTCGCATGCTTGCCCGTTCCCACCAGCCCAGGTGCCCTCCTCGCCATGGCCCAGGAAAGCAAGCCATGAGCTCTGGGGAGAAGACTGTTTGGAAACAAGCCCACAGAATTAGCAGCGTGGCCTGGCGTTATTCCCAGTTTGCACCTGAAGTCCCTTTACTGACAGGGACTAACGGAGCAGCTCGGGGCAGCAGATGAGTGGTCCTGGTGTGTCACGCAGCTGCAGGAGTTAATCTGTGACATTGTAGGACTTGTATAATGCAGATCTTATGGGTTCCTTCTGTCTCTGAACCTCCGGAAGGACCTGTGATACACAGATAATATAGACTTTATTTAGAAAATAGCTCCCACTTCAGTAATAACAATGACTTGGATGAAACCATCCATAAATGCGTGTCTGAACTCACTATATTCTGCAAGTGGCTTCAAAGGAAGCATTAAAGAAATTATCACTGTAAAAGTTCTTTTCTTAGTGTCAACAATTTCAATAAATTCCATTTACTTGAGTGCTTTTTTCAAAGGCAATTAATGTAATCTATTTCATTTTTCTGTTAACTGTGTGTTTACAAGACTATTTTTTTGTATAGTAAAATACAATTTGGTTGGGATAAAATGTTATAATTTGAGAATTTTCTGCATAGTCACTCAGTCTTGCAAGTTGTGGTGGAAATCTTGTCAGCTTTAAGTGTATTTTAATACTTCAGAAAGGGTTGATTTACAACTTTTTGTTACAAATATTAGTATCACACATTTAACATCTTGAAGAGACTTAAAAAATAACGAACGGAAAGATCTTGTGGATAAGAAAGACACAATTTCCAAGGAAGGTATGTACTCACGGAGGTAAAGAAAATAAAGAATAGGTTTTATAAATTGAATTGGAGTAATATTTCCAGGAATAGAGTTAATGACACACATAATTCCTTAGCGTGCCTAAGTGTATATATGTATATACGTCTGTGCTACTATCTTTCCCTTATTCTCACAAAGGCATAGAAACTTGTACAGAAGTTGAATAGCTGGATAGTGCCACTAAATGAATCATAGAATCATTTAGGTTGGAAAAGACCTTTTAGATCATCAAGTCCAACTGTTAACCTAGCACTGCCAAGTCCACCGCTAAACCATGTCCCTAAGCAGCACATCTAGACATCTTTTAAATACCTCAAGGGATGGTGACTCAACCACTTCCCTTGGCAGCCTGTTCCAGTGCTTGACAACCCTTTCAGTGAAGACATTTTTCCTAATATCCAATCTAAAACTCTCCTGGCACAACTTGAGACCATTTCCTCCTGTCCTATTTCTTGTTACTTGGGAGGAGAGACCAACACCCACCTCGCTACACCCTCCTTTCATATAGTCGTAGAGAGTCATAAGCACTCTCTCCTAAACCTCCTTTTTTCCAGGCTAAACAATCCCAGTTCCCTCAGCCGCTCTTCATAAGACTTGTTCTATAGACCTCTTCATCAGTTTCGTTGCCCTTCTCTGGACACGCTCCAGCACCTCAATGTCCTTCTTGTAGTGAGGGGCCCAACATTGAACACAATATTCAAGGTGCGGCGTCACCAGTGCCGAGTACAGGGGCACAATCACTTCCCTACTCCTGCTGGCCACACTATTCCTGATACAGGCCAGGCCACTGTTGGCCACCTTGGCCACCTGGGCACACTGCCGGCTCATGTTCAGCCGGCTGTCAACCAGCACCCCCAGGTCCTTTTCCACCGGGCAGCTCTCCAGCCACTCCTCCCCAAGCCTGTAGCGTTGCATGGGGTTGGTGTGACCCAAGTGCAGGACCCGGCACTTGGCCTTATTAAACCTCATACAGTTGGCCTTGGCCCATCGATCAGCCTGTCCAGATCCCTCTGCAGAGCCCTCCTACCCTCCAGCAGATCAACACTCCCACCCAACTTGGTGTCATCTGCAAACTTACTGAGGGAGCACTCGATTCCCTCATCCAGATCATTGATAAAGATATTGAACAGGACTGGCCCCAATACTGAGCTGTGGGGAACACCACTTGTGACTGGTTGTCAACTGGATTCAATTCCATTCACCACAACTCTTTGGGCCTGGCTTAAGCTTGCTGAAACTGAACTGTCTAGGCTTGGAGAAAGCCTGGATATGCTGAGACTGGAAAATAAGGAGAAAAAGGCAATATTTTGTTAAAAAAAATCAAAAAACATTTGTCATAAAAGATTATTTGCTTCTGCTTTACTATTTCAATTTCTATGTTATAAATTATATCTAACATAGAATGCGCTGACCTTTTAAAATCAAACATTTTAATAACTTCCTGTGAAACTGGATTAGAAAGATATATATAAATATCCCTTGTGAAACCTTCCAACTTTGTTGAATCAGCATTGTCTGTCAGAAAAGTTGTTCTGAAAGAATTTCTTAATTAGCTGTAGCCCCATATCACCCACACCTTAACAGGTGAAAAAGTGGAATGGCAGCATTCTCCCCTGCTTTGGCAGGTATATGCTGTGCAGGTGTACAAGCAAGGTGGCAATCGTACATGGTTGCATGCTTTTCCTTCGCTTCGCTCCACTTGTAAAAAATAGTGAGAAGTCCAAATTATTTCCTGAATATAATGCCCCCATACCTACTTAATTCCTAATATAGCCAATCCAACTACTAAAATCTCTTTGATTTGCAGTTTTCTTTGTCAAAGTCATAATGACAAGTGAGCCATCGAGAACTACTTATTTTTTTCTTTTATACAGTAGCAGAAGGTGTCACTCCCAGAAGTATCAGAAAGCTGAAGGTCTGTGCAATGACAGAAGTAAATATTTGGACAGAGAAGCTAGTCTTCAGAAATAAATTAGTGTACAGGAAATACTTTTAATATCATTAGACCCTTGAGGGAGAAGTTAAGAGTGGAAGAAAACTGACAGTAAGGAAAAGCATTAGGAAGGAGGGCACTTCTATCTTCTCCCTCATGCTTGGAGTTACATCAGCCAGTGCAGCAGAGATTCAATATAAGGGTTAAAAAGAGTGGGGGTAGGCAGGGTATCACAGGTCTTCACTACAGTGGAATGACTCTACCACGAAGCACAGAGAATAATTTTTCCTCTATTAAAAAAAAAAAAAAAAAGAAGAAGAACCATACAAAACCAATCTAGTAAATTCTGTCCCCCAGAACTGATGGATGCATGGTGGATCTTACCCTAACTTCTGTGGGCAGTGTGTGTCACTGAGAGACTCAATAGTGAGGCAGAAGGTGTGTAAAGCAACATAACAGTGTGGGGTAGAAAGAGAAAAAATTATCTGGCTTCTCCACAGTACATCATCAAATAACAGCTGTTCAGTGGTGGGTCACTCGTTGACATGCTCAGGAGCTCCAACACGCTTCCTTCCCCCTTTTAAGCAAATCAGAACTTTTAAATTATCATAGATCTCATTATATTTGATTACACATCCTATGAAAAAATAGGGCAGTGGATTTTACTGGGATACGGCACCCTTGGGAAAGTCATTCACAGCAGGTTTAAATTCAAGTTCCTTCAGTTTCACGACCACAAAAGCCGTTGCAAAGCAGATCCCTGTCTTTTGCTGTCGGCTCTCCTTTGCAAAGTAGAGAAAGATCACAGTTGCTGTAGCACTGCATCTGTATGAAAGAGGATGATACAAACGGCCTCGCCGTGGCACTCTCTCTGAAAATATCATAGAAAATGTGGAAACACCCCTAACAAATTCAAAGCATGTCGTTACTATTTCTGTCAGTGAATTCTGAATGAAACTCATGGTCTCGGCCCAGACATGCAATGTCTAGAATTTCTGTCTCTTTCTGGAGACCCAAGATCTAATTTAGCACAGGCGAACGTGTAACGCAGACTTTTGTTGTTATGCTCTCATGCTGTATTCACTCAGTTGTAAGAATCTGACAACAGCAATGTAGAAAAGCCATAAAGCATCTGGCTTCTCTGCAGTCTATCAGAAAACTACAAATGTCATATGAATTGCTTAATACTAGGAAAAGGACAGATGCACAAAGTTCCTGTTTCAGTAGCCTTTACCAGCTTGAGGAAGTAATACTGATAGGAACCAAGAGCGGGTATCAGCCTTCAACCAAGCACAAAGGCAAGCTTGTATTGGCAGAATGCTCCCTTTAAAATATTTGGAGATTTTAGTCTCAACATTTCTTTCACCTTATCAGGTTATCTTAAATACCAGTTAACAATACAAACCTGGACACACAGATGTCTTGAGTGTTTTAATATTTTTTGTAGCATATGAGTATTTTAAACCTTTTCAGATAGCTTGAAAATCACTTCCCAAGTGATTTTTTTTTTTTACCAAGTGGTAAACAGAAGAGATTGGAGGTAGCCCTGTGCCCAGAGAATAAACTAATTTTAAACTCTTGTCTTACCTATATGACTTTCTCATGTAGAAAACCCCTGGGACAAAAGTGCTTTAACATATATTCCACAATACTTACTTCAGTATAATTATTCTTAAACCTTAAGCGTGTCCACATGAGGATTTAGCCCAGAATAGCAATTTCAGTCAATATGCAAGTGCAGATATATGCAGACACGTGTAGATACTTTACCTTTTTCACACCTGATGAAGGCAGCAACATGTTGTGGACTGCGGTTCCAAGGAGCTGATGCTGAGCAAACGTAACTTAATGAGCGCATACCTAGGCGAATGACATATGATGACATGAATTAGGCTAGCTAAAATAAGATAAGCCATGTCTCCACAGATCCAATGCTTGCATGTGTCAACAGGAGACTGAATGAAGTAATGTAGCCTCTTCCCTTAAACTGGAAATTTCAAGCCTTTGACAAATCCCTCATAGAGACTAATAAGAAAATTGGTTAAGTCATTGGGCAAGCAGCAAAGAACTGCCACAGATTAGACACTGGCAAAGTAACAAAACAAATAGTCAATTTTCACCTTGGCAAAGACTCTACGATAAATCAGTGTTGAAAATATTCACAAATAAATCAGGAATTAAAAACCAGCAAGATGTAATCGCCCTTGTAATGCAAATAGCAATTAACAACAATATTTGCATTTGACACAAAGCTCTGAGGATAACAGAGGCTGGAAGTGCCTATAAAGCATCCCACCAGTAGACAAATGGGAAGCACAGTGGCAGATAAAATCTAGTGCTGACAAAAGTGTGGCACTACAAACTGGGAAGTAAACCGGTCGTTGGGAATTGATTGAGAGCCCAGGAACATGCTGGATTAGCTCAATCTCCTGTTGTAAAAAGTCCACAAACAACTGGGTGAAAACAGCACTTCAGAGGATAAGACAAGGCACAGAAATAATGCCAGCTTTCCCTGCGATTAGGAAAGTGGTGCTGGGAGATGTTAAAAATTACCTGTATAAAAAGGTTGGTAACTACAGCACTACTATTTGCACAACATGGAAAACATTTAGCAAAAACAGAAAGCATGCCTAGAAGAGTGGCAAACCAAGAGGTCTAGGTGACCCTGACAGCGGTGAGGAACAAGGGGACAGACCACCTAGAGCTGAAAAGTGAGTTAAAACTGGTAACAACCATTTACTCTCCCTGCTCCCATGCATTGCAGATGAAACTCATTGTCCCAAAGTCATCATCAGGCCTGAAGGGATTAACTGCATCCAGCATTATTTACAACTGTCTCAAGAAGGGGAATCACAGCATTCCTTGCTGCCATCTGCTGTGAGTCCCTGTGGGGGGCTGGAGGCCACTCCGTGCCTGGTACGTGGGCTTCCCATGGAAGGAGATGGGTAGCACAAACCTGGAAGGAGAAAGGGGGACTTGCTCTGCTGCGAGTGGGCGCATGGGCCACCCCTCCGCGTCCCTCAGCTGCAGGGGGGTATGGGTGTCAGCACTTCAGGCTTACTGATGGGAGTGAAGCAGAAATTTTCTTTTTGAATAAATTATTCCATCAGGTGACTTTGATACCTTCCCTGCATTAACTAGCGCCAGCCACTGTGCTGACTCAGACGGAAGATCTATGGCGTTAACGCCATACTCCTCTGGTGAGGAGGATGACGTGCAAATGTCGCAAGTCCTCAGGGACTGGCAAATTGCTGCCAGAAGTCGTTCTCATTCCGGGTGGTAGCAGCGACACCAGACACTTGCCATTTAGACTGAGAGACATGCAAAGGGAACAGTCAAAAGTCTCACAGGCTGGGAAAGGCTAAAGTGCAATTTTACCTAATTAAAAACTGAGACAAATTAATAGCCTATAGTTCCTTCAGTGGCCCTTTGATTTTGAGACATCTGAAGAAGGTTATAATTTTTAGAAGAGGAGTACTCGGAGCCTTTGAAAAATCCATCCCCACAGAAGGCAGCCTGCAACCCCTGAGGTGGGAAACCTCCTCCCCACTTCCATCACCTGCCACATCGCTACTTATATATTTAAATGTGAATCAACACCCTGGAAAGAGACAAATGTCAAAGTGCTGACACCATTAACAAATATCTTGAGGTTACAATGAGTGAAACGTTCAAACTGCAAGTACTTCAGTTTTGGGGATCTTACCACCATATGACCTCTCTTCTGTACGTACATCTGCGTACGAGTTGGAAGACAAAAAAATATACAGATGTTTAGTTATTATCAAAATAACAAACGGAAGCCCCAAACAAAGGTTATAGCTGAGCTGGGCAGAGCCGAGACGGGCAGGTTGACACAGGCCGGGACAGCCAAGGGGTAGGAATTACAAACTTGGCCTTGCTGGATAGTGCTCGTCTCTTCCCCAGGCCCTACCTGCGGGAGAGAAGCAGGGTTCGGTCTAAGGTGGGAGACACTGAATGCAGGACAAGTTGGATTTTAAGGACCACACATTGAGAGGATTCAAAAGCGTGAGAGAAATGCTAGCAGCAAGACTAGAAAAGCTCGAGGATCTGGAGCGGGGCAAGGGGCATGGAGTGACTCAGGGCTAAGGCGGAGGAAGGAGAAAGAGAGTATCAGAGGGAATAAGGGAGGATAAAATAAGCTTCTGTCATAGTCCACATATCACGGTCAGAATAATAGTGCTCTGAGCTGAGAACGAGGTTTTCTACACAGCATTAAAATGAAGCATTAGGTAAAGTTTGAAGAAAAATGCCAGAAAAAGCCAGGAATTAAATGATGCCCATCTGCTGCTTGTAAGAATACGGACGAGGATGTATCCCCGACCATTAATCATGATATATAAGATGACAGAGTTTGGTTGAATTAAAATTGTGAAAAGCATATATATCTGAGTTGTGATAGAGGCAGGGAGAACTTACCCCATCTCTGAGAGCTGTATTTTTAGAGCTATGAACCTTTAACAGGATCCCTGTCACAGAAACATCAGCTGAAATGTAAATACTGACTGAAGAGTTTTTAAGTGTTTTGAGTTTAGGAAGTAAAAGTAGTTCCCCTTGTTAGTAGCCCAAATTTTGTTAATTAATTTCACTAGCTTTATATGTCAGAACAATACCTCATGTTAATATGTCATGAAAAAAAAAAATCCTTCCCTTGCAGAAAGTCCTTTTCAGCACGCAGGAAAGAAAGGTTGCTGTAGATGATCTCTAGTGGCTCCTGCAGTTATTACCCCAGCGGTGTGTCTCACCTTTTGCAGAGGTTACCTCTCCCGCAGCAGAGCAAGCAGGAAAGGAGGACGTGTCAGTGCCTCCGCCAGCCCAGCGCGAACAGCCTGGCTTGCACGGGGAGGGAGGAGGAATCTCAGTTACCACTCCAGACTTTGCCGGCAGCAGCCAAAGTGTGGATGTGTGATCCCTTCTGCCAGCTCTCTTAAGGGGAAGTGATACCCAGCAAGGAGAAAAATAAAAATAGTTGGGGAATGAGCTATCAAAAACTCTGCATTTTATGGCGGTTTGTTCTTAGCAGTTGTTTGTTCATTCATTTGTAGGCTTCATTTCATTTTAGATGTTATTTCTTATGAATAAAAAAACATTCACACCATTCCAGTAGTAACTCTTCACTCTTGCTGTCTGCAGGTTTGACAAAAACACTCTTCTGTCTGTATAGGCAAGGAACTTCTCTGCACAGGTCTTTTCTAGACACCCACTTTGGTAAAGCAAAATGTTTTACAAATTAAAGTTAACCTTTGCCTTGCCAAGAAAAAAGAGGTTTTTAATGCATTACAATCTCAATATAGATGAGGCACTATTCATTTGGACACATTTCATCCAGTCTAAGTAATTGTAAGTGAGGAACTTAACATCAGGCAATTGATGGGCATTAAATTACAATCTATGTGTCTACAAAAGGATGGTAACACGGTTAAAAACACACCTTTTCCCGGGGGAGACTTCAGTAGAATTCAAATAGTAAATCGAATTATGGCAGCTAATGAGTTACAGCACTTCAGCTCTAGTAACTCTTCCTCTGCTTATTCTTCGCCCCTGCCTGGAGAAGGACACATGCCTCTGCTCCAGCCCCGGCGAAAGCCCGTGCAGCTGGGGCAGGCTGAGGCGGGCAGCCCGGGGGGGCATTCGGCACACGTCACAATGGCAAGCCTCATCATCTAGATGGTTTGGACTAAGCAACACCCATTAGCTAGACCCATTAGTCCAATTTCAACTAAAACACTTTGTCATGGTTTAACCCCAGCCGGCAACTAAGCCCCACGCAGCCGCATGCTCACTCCCCCCTCCCCAGGTGGGATGAGGGAGAGAATTGGAAAAAAAAACCCTTGTGGGTTGAGATAAAAAGAGCTTAATAGGACAGCAAAGACAGAGGAAATAGAAATAACAATGCTGATAAAGGGATATACAGAAACAACTGATGCACAATGCAACAACTGCTCACCACCTGGTGATCAACAGCCCGTCTCCGAGCAGCGACTCTTGCCCCCCGGCCAACTCCAGTTTATGTACTGGGCATGACGCTATATGGTAGGGAATAGCCCTTTTGCCAGCTGTCCTGGCTGTGCCCCCTCCCAGCTCCTTCTGCACCTCCCCGCTGGCAGAGCGCGGGGAGCTGAAAAGTCCTTGACCGAATATAAGCACAACAACTGCTTAGCCACAACCAAAACCATCAACGTTATCAACGTTATTCTCATACTAATTCCAAACCACAGCACTATACCGGATATGAGGAAGAAAATTAACTCTATCCCAGCCAAAACCAGGACACACACCAATTAAACTAAACTGGTTTATATTAATTGAAACCTGTGAGAGAGTGGGGAGGTGGAGAATTTTCTATTACGCTTGATGTAACAAGAGCATCTAAAAGTAAACTGGGCAATGCCAGAATGGAAATGTGACTCCCCCAGTAACAGTGAAAGCAAGCAAGGGACACAATGGAGCTATACCATCGGAAAATTTTGAATAAGCTAATGTCCTCAAAGATATGCTCTAGTTCTAGAGCTACTAGAGGAATACCCTTTTGTCTGGGTATGCCATTTTTTGGCTGAAATCCCCAGGCTTGTGCTGTGTGGGAAACTGGAGGATCCGGTTGTTTCTTTGCTTCCAAAAATCCACATGTTTGTTCACAATCAAATTAAGAAAAAAATAGGTTGTCATAAACGCATTTACATACGCCCATAAAGGGTCACTACTGGTTTAACTAAATGTATATGTATGAATACACTCACATACTTTTGTGAAAAATCACAGTTACAGAAGAAACCGCATTTATCATGTACTTCATGAAATCATCTCCACCATGATTCTTTGCACATTACAAAGCTGTATGTGTATATGTGCTATAATATGTGGTGGCAGAACAGTTTTATACCGCAGGAGGGGTGTAGAAATGCTTGTGACAGCCAGGACTGGAGCATGAAGATGGGTGATGCTGGTACCTTCGCTCCTCCCCAGCTGGAGCTCCCTCGAGAGAGATGCTGTTTAAACAAATCCAGCCAAATCCTTCCAAAAAGGCACGGAAGAGCAGAAGCAGACCTGGCGAGAAGGGGAAAAGGGCAGCTCCTTCCCCAGCGTGCCGCGGCGCGCAGGCTGCGACAACACACGCGGTGCCCACCGCCTCCCCGCTCCCAGCAGCACCAGAAGTAGGTGCAAGGGGGCACCCAGCAGCCGCCGAGGTCCCCGGTGTCAGCGGCTTGTTGCTCTGATAAAGGTCAGAAGTGCTCGCTCCCGCTCAGGTTCGCTAGCCAGACTCCGCTTGAGGGAAAGGCGAGGGGCACTGCCGGGCACGGATGCTCCTGTTCACTGAACGCTGCCTGCCCATGACCCACTTGCTGCTCAGACCAACTTTCTCGTCCCGAAGCACTGGCACAGTATTTTCCTCCACCAGCCTCAGTTTCTCACATACGTGCGATATTTAAAAGTCATTAATAAAACGAACACATAAAATTGTTACGTTTGGATCTGCAAGTGTCAGTAACTGTTTTTCTGTGGCTACGCAGCTTTTGGGGAACAGGAATTTAATGGATTTTCTTCCAGTCTGTGTTATTTTTCCATGTTTTGCACAACAGTTCGGCTTTAGACTCTGACAATCACATACCCCAGCGCAACATTGCCTAGAGACAATCAGAATTTCATCCCCTGATTGGAAAATGGACTGAAAAACACTGCTTAACCTTAACTATGGAAATTCAAATTCCTCTGATATAACAGAAATAAGCAGGCAGAGACAGAGAGTGAGAGGAGAGAGGGGAAAAAGAAAGGTCCCCCCTCCAAGCTCCTAAAATGAATATTTGGAAATATTTGCCCTAAACAATTTTCTACGTGATATAACCCTGTTTATAACAGTAATACTGTTTATTTGAGCCGTTTTCATACTATTTTCAGCCCTTAGTTTATTGGAGAATGGTTGAAAGAAAAAAGGTACATAGAAACTATTCTTGGCAATCCCCTTGCCACTGTTGTAACCTGCTGATAACTGCTCTGACATGTCTCATAAACCCTCAATAAAAAAGGAGGAAGAATGTGCCACAGGAGCCCTTGGTACCACTTTTAAAATTCTACCTGCAAACTACCAATTTACAGTGAGAATCGAAAAAACCCAAAACAAGCAAGTGGTAAAACCGGTGATATTATTATTATTATTAGGCTGAGATACTCTCCAACCTAAATCCTAAAATCTTCTTTGTGGAACAGCATAGACCTATCATTTAATCCTAACTCTTTTATTTGGTCTAGGTATAGTATTTAATTTATGATAATACAGCACGTCACATATGATAAACCTGAGAGATATACTAGGGTGAGAATATGAACAGTAGTTTAACATACGTGAGTTACTATTACAGGCAGTTTAGATCAATTTAGCATTAGGCTAAGTGAAAGTTATAGGATTAGAAAATGCCAGAGATGAGGTGGGAATTTCTTTGGGTAAAAAGCAGCAGCTTGGCTGGCAAGTAACCAACAAAGATAATTTTTGCTGTTGCTTAGCTGAGATAAGATGGATTGATTATATCCAATTAATTTGCATAGATGGAAAAATTCTGTTTATTGACCAAGATAACCGAAAAGAGGTTCAGCATTCCTTGTTCAACCTTTCCTTGAAATTTAGTTGCTGAACACAAGTTAGATGAAAATTCAAATTAGCAATTCCTTGCTTAGTTTCTCTGAAATAATCTTAATTTTGATCTTCAGTATTCTCCTCTTTGTGTTTTGCTTTTTCTTCTCTTCTGTACTCACATTATCATTATTGGTATGTATTTTGTATCACTGTTGCATATTAATTTTCCATATGAAATCTATATTGCATAACTCTTTATTTACTTACTGTGTTACATGATCTAGTTGTTAAATAAAATTCTTCAGTTAATGTGAAAGCCTGCTCTCTTTTGGTTTCTTGAGGTCCCCTCATTTCCCACATAATGTCTCAGGGTCAACAGGAGAGGGAAGCAGAGATGACTTAAGCGATCTCATTTTGCAATGTTTGCATTGTCATGGCCACAATAAACTGTCCGTACTGCAGAAGGGAAATTCCTCAGCGTGAGAGTCGGTCTCTGCTGCTCTCCAATGACTCTTCTGTTGGGGAAGAGTTGGACGTACTTGAGCAGGGGATGAGCAGAAGGGGATAGAAAATTCTCCTCGGGAAGACAACCACCTACATCAGCCCCAGCATTTTAGCTACAAGTGCAAAGGAACAATTAGCTCACAAAGACAATTAGGGCAATTAAAAAACAATATCTACTCTAATATGCCATTTTACATGCCTCTGTGTGGAGAAATATATACTTCTAAGACAAAACCCAAACGTTTTAAAGTGCAACTATTATGCAAAGCAGTGCTTTAAAAAGGAGCTGTAATCTAGCCTTTACATGTCGTTTCATAAGTGAGATTCACTGTAGTTTTCAAATAGCTGAATGAGAAGAATCATGTAATACAGGCAGCATTTCTCACACGCAGACACATGCTTCAATTAAAAAAAACCCCCAAAAACAACAAGAAATCCACAAACAGCTCAAAACAGTGAATAACTTTGAAGTCGGTTATTATTTCTGCTAACGCCATCCGAATATTCTGTTTTTTCCTCCCGTGCCATTGCCCGTTGTCACTGCTGGCACGAAACGGGAAGCGCTAGAGAAAGCAGAACTAAGACAGATAAAAGGGTCAGTTTGCTGAGACAAAAGATGATATCACGTCGAGACAAATTACAGAGGTGCTGTGTCTAAAAGTGTTGAAGCAATAACTGCTATACAACAGCCATATCAGCAGGGCTGCTCTGTGCCTCCTGCTTACGCACGCTGCATGTAAAGCAGGGCCCACAGCCCAAGCGCTGCAATTCAGGTCACACACATCGGCAGCTCCCCGGCAGCCTGGGAGACAGCTAGCTACTAGGCCACCTGCAGGCCGTGCTGCTCAGACACAGAAATAGCTGAAGAAGAAGTCATTAGAAGTGACAGGTAGCCCGAAGCTGGAGGGCAGAGCCCAGCCGGACCCGCATCCCCCAGTGCATCCCTCCGGCACATCCCTCCCCACCCGCCCGAGCACCCGCTCCCTGGCCGGCTCTTGCGCTTCCGTACACCATGTCCCTCTACGAGTCGAGGGGGTAGAGAAGTCAAATTTTTTTCTTTTTTTTTTTAATTCAGAACCAGCTAGGAATAATACAGGAGCTCTCCAGCATGCAGCGTCTTCATCGGGTCTCGCAAAACTGCTGACCAGCTGAGCGACTTGAGAGGTAAAGGGCAGTTAACACCTGTGAAAGATGAAAAACTGCTAGCAGGCATGTTGTTAACCCTGATGGAGAGAAAACCAGACAGTTAACACTCTAGAAGAACAAGGAGCCATGGCTGGCTGGAGTATAACGGTCACTGAAGGAAAAAAAAAAAAAAAAGATAGATAGATTCATGGATAGATCAATCAATCTCACAGCACATTGTCATCAGCTTTCCTCTCCATTTGCTGTTTGGGATCTCTGTTTCTTGAAAGAGTAGCAAGTTTCAACAGCAAATGGTTATACAGCTGCTAGGGCAAGCGGGGATTGTATGAGCTCTCCAGTTCTTTGCTGGAAAAGGGACATTAGCCTCTCCCACAGGCAGACCTAGGACAGGGACACCTGCCCTGACATTATTTTTGCCCCAAGACACAAAGCTGTCTTGCTTCTGGCTTGAAACTTAAGCAGGTCTGATTTCCCATTGCTATGCCAAGCTGAACACTGGTGGCACGATCTCCTGAAAAGGGACCAGAGATTTTATGAGCTAGTTCAGAAAGTACCTGTGATTTTAGCAGCTGTCATTACCAAACCAGGCTGAATCGCCTTCAGTACTAAAATTGCTAGGCTTAAAGTGAGTTGATATATAGGATTGGGGCACAAAATTGCAAAAGCAGGACCGGACTACCAGACTATTGCTCACATGGCAGGGTTCTGACCAACGGGGAAGGTCTAGAGTTGAAATCTTCATCCAAATCATTTGTGTTGTTATAACCTCACACCGGTGGAAAGTATCAGCAGCACATTTTCTGCGCCTTGCTGAGCTACCGGTCTAACTGGCAGGACTGTGATGCATTCAGCACTGCTGATCTACGGAGGGGCTCCGCCAGTTTTAAAATGGTTGAAGACTGGAAGTTCTGTGAAGGTTTTGGGTCCTCAGTAAATGCGTTATGGTAGATGCATGTCATCTAAAAGATGTGGGGAAGAGGATCTAACCTGCAAACAAAGAAAGGTTGGTTACATATTGTGATTACCTTGAAAAACACATCTGTTTCTAGACTCCTACATTCTATCCACTGAAGAGCTTCCAATGGGAAATTCAGAAGCAATGAAATCAATTTATCAAAATTACTGATATATCTGGGATGACAACAATTTTTTGAAAACAAATGCATAGAGCACTAAGTGCCTATTTTCCCAGTATTTTCTGTCAGTCCCTGTTCTTTTGTCTTATTCTATTGATCTTGAAAGCATGATAATCAATATCTCTACTATTTAAAAACATTCTGTTTGAGGCGAATGACTTCCATTTACTTTAGATGAGTGGTTTTGCCGATGGGGAATCCTCTGGTGCTGGATTGCCAGTATCAGTAACACGCTTCAGCATATACCAAAGGTTAATGAGAAAAAAAAAAGCAACGAAATCTAGGAAATAGCAGAGTAACAATTTTAAAGGAGGAAGGTGGGATATTAAATCTCATCCCAATTCTTTGAATCTTTGGGTGGAATTTTTAACATCCTGGGGATTTTTAAAGCATCTAAAGAAACGATCAACATTAAGCACGAGGTAGTGTATGCAGTATATAGATCTGTGGAGTGAAACGTTTCGGTTCTGTGACAGACCTTCAAAAACAATTGTTTCTTCCTTTAAAAATGGTTTCAGGCTTACGGAGTCACCTTGAATTCTGCAGGTTCTCAGACTGTTTTTCAAATCATGTGCAATAACATAACATAACTGGAGTCTCTGCTTTTGGACTTGTGGTAGCCAGAACATGAGACAAACAAGAGGTCAATAGTCCATCATGGATGCTCAGATCCAAAAACTAAAGACACCTGTTCAGGAACCAGATGCAGAGGTCCCTCTCTTTGACACTCCCATTGGGTGTAGAGGTGCCTTTCATTGAACTGAAGAAGCTCTTTATAGTCAGCTGTTTTATCCCGTTCCAGAGAACTGAATTGTCTTAACCATGGAGAGTTGGGCACTTAATTCAGCATGTTGAATTTCATGATTAGAGATGGGTGCTCAAAAGTTACCTGTGAGCAAGCTCAATGTTGTCATCCATCTCGCTGCTTCTACGTTATCCCTGAAGTCTTCACAAAATGAAGAAGTCCTCTAAATTTCAATACATGTGACACAAAGATGTAATGCTATGCTGTCATTTAAAATTATGCAAAATTATACTCTTGTAACATAAAATACACTGTTATACAAGTCCCATTGCATTAATGAAATATCAATCAAAAGGGTACAGGTAAAGGACAAAGGGTTATAACTTCATGTGGTCTGGAAAGCCAGAGATATCATGGGCTTCCTGTAGTCTCAGGATTGTTTTTGTTCACCTTGTTAAACTTTTTCATGTGACACAAATAGGTACACCGTCTAAAAAGACTTATTCATGAGTGTAGTCCTTCAAGGAGGGGAAGGGGGGAGAATATTTCACTAAGTCACTTTAATAACTATAATAATATAAATAATAACTATATAGTTAGCTATTTTTTATAAGTTTTATTTAATAGTTTATTACCAAAGTAGCAGTGCCAAACAGATATTCTGGATTCAAACCTTGATTTCTCCGTTGCAGAAAGGCATCATTGCCTTGATAAGTTTGTTATATGACCAGGTTTGAATGAATAATTTATGTATATTAAGAAGATCCCTTTTTTAACCTGGTAAGTTTTCACATTAGTTTCCACGAAAGTTTTATAATTTTACAGTATTGCAAAAGCTGATACAATTTTCTCTTGTTGATGAGGCCAACAAGCTTTTCATCAAAATCTCTTGACAAGCATTAAAAATTAAAAATCATTCTGGACAACATTTATGTAGTCAAGCTTGTAAAACAAATTCCACCTTAAAGACAGTGTAGCTTCTCTGATTCTGTGAAGAGACTTTTCATCCTTCAGTTGAGCAATTTTGGTAGCTAGAGGCTGTCATCAGAATTTCTTAGGACTCAGACCCTGGTATATGTTAATCTCCCTTTCCTTTAGGTCTTTTACTCTTTAAGAACACAGTTTGAATTTTCATATACAGGTGTTGTCATCTATGCAACTTGTATTGATCTTAACTAATACTTCAAGAATCAGACGAACTTGAAAAATAGATGTAAAACTCTTCTACGGGATAATTATATGACTTTTTCTGTCTCAAGTTTCTGTCAGTGGTGAATTTTCCCTTTATTTTTATATAAGTGTACCTAGTTTTTTAATCGTCTTTTGTTCTTTAGTCTACTTTTATATGCTGAAGCCATGTGTAGACAAGTTCCACAGGTAGTGGCATAATTGTGTCCTTCGTTTGTTCATTTTTCATTTTATGTCTATCAATTTAGTTGATAGACAGTTTTTAACTTTGTTCTTATGTAAGAAAGGCTAAACAGCAGTACCCAATTTACTTTATATCACAGTTAACATGCCATTGAGATTAACAGGAACAATTCATATCCTTTTGAAAGTATTTTATCTCAGTCTCTAGGGATTTGTTCAAACAACACAACATTCTGTTCCCGTTAGTAACCACAAAAATGAGAAATTTAGATTTAAGTGACAGTTAAGATTTTGCATAATTTTCTTTTTCCTGCACTAGGAGAGAAGTTTGTCAGACAAATAAGACAAAAATGTGGGGAGTCTTACAGGTAATCATGGCATTACAGGCATACACATACTTAAGGCATCTATGTTTTGATATAACCTTGGGTATCGAAATTCTTAGCTCAGACAAAAGGAAAAACAGAGCAAGCTTCAATAATGTCTTGAAACAAACTGTCTAATACTCCAAGATTAGCTTTGTTCCTGTAAAACTTCTGGTTAAAAAGGGAAGGTATAAGTGACAAAAAATGGTTCTCAGTTGAAACACCTGGTTTCTACCTGTACTTGCTAAGAAACTGACCCATTCTGTTATCAAGGTCTTCCTGTTAATTGTAAATTCAAAATCATTCTGAAAGAATGAAATTATTTAAACAGAGCTTATTAATGGAGGCTTCCTTATCAATGCTGTCACTTAAAAATATCAGATGACAAAATGAAAATTTTATATTAAAAGCCTACTGTTCATGAGAGAGAGCAGTTGTTTTGCAACAGCAAATTAATGTTTTTGCACTTAAGTAATGCATTTGTTTATGATGGGTGAAGTCTAAGAATTTATTATATTGTCTACTCATTTCTTTGGTTTCCTGTGCTCAGCTTTTGTAAAGGGTGTGATCGATGCATAGACAGTCACTCAGGAACTCCATGTGCTTTCAATTGAAACTTTTGTTGTTCGTTTTTATAATTTACTGAAGAATTGAAAAGCAGAAATCCAAAACTTAGCAAAACCTAACAGCACTTTTTTAGCAGGCAAACAAAGTAGTATTGATAAGAAAGGGGGACATTCTTGCTACATTGAATTCAAGGGCAAATTTCATGCTGATTTAAAAAGAGCTACAATTTCACCCACAGAGTCCTGCAGTGGTGTGCTCTACTGCAGCAGTTTGTGCACACATTTCCCCTTCTTGGTAGTTTCCCTGTGCTTATGGTTCTTGCAGTACCATGTTTGCCTCCGCCGGCAAGCCCAGGTTTCACCCTCCCATTGCTCCTTCTTTACTGCCAGGCTCGAGAGCTCCCGCCTGGGCTGCGAATCCTCCTGGCCCACACCTCCCATCCGACGTCTCGTGTGTGTGAGGTCTTGATGGATGTATAGATCTTTCTAAAGCACATGCATATTGCAACAATGAGATAACATTATATAAAACACTTAATGCAATATCAAAATTATAGTAACATGTAATGATACAATGATTATAATTACAAGAAGCTAACCTAAAATGCATTATAATTAATCTTAACTGATTAAGATTAATCTTAACTGGCCTGCCACATGACACTGTATTTCTTGTGTTTTGCCCATTTTGTCAGTGCTACGTTTCCTCAATTCAAATAGTGTGAAGTTACTGTTGGTCCTTGCTTATCTGTTTTAAGTTTCGAAAGCCAGGGCACTGCTTCTGGCTGGGACTGTATAAGCATATTTATAGGTGTAGCTTCTTTGTCTGCATCCCTCTGGTGGAAGCTGAAAATAATGTCCACCTGGTTGTCCCTTCTCACACCCCATATCCTAAATTCTCACTGAGATTTCCAGGCATCCATGTGGACCGTGCTATCATTTTTCCCTTCAGGGACATGTGATGAGGGTGAACAGCCTTCATATTAATCTAAGAAATGAATCTACATTCATGACTTAGCAGCACCACAAAAATCATTAGGTTGTTAACATATTTTAAACCATAATTCACTGAAAATAGCTCAAATTAATGTCAAAGATATAGGCAAAACAGGCCAAGATAGGTGAAAGCCCAACCAAATGTCAGCCTGGGAATATCAAGGTGAAGTAAAGCCTGTTAATGAAATGTTTGCTGCTTTTTGTAGATTTGTTGGGAATTGGTCAGGGGAAAGAAAAGAAATAATGCATACATGGTTATCCACCTTCAGTTATGGCCTCCTCAAGTTTCAAATTTTAATTAATTCAATGGCTCACAGTAAACTGTGGCTCACTTTCAACTGCTATAGTTAATAAAAGTGAATTGGATCCAAATAATCCAACTGGAGACTATATCTTCCAGTAAGCCATTCTCAGCAAAGTAAGAATAGTAACTCAGAACTAGTACAACGTGATAGGTTTTTGAGCATTGCAGGAGTTGGTTGAAACTGAGTGATTTCCTTTGCTTGACCTCCAAGGATTAACTCTGGGTCTTCCAGAGTTGTTCTGAATGAATGAGGCATCCCACATCACCTGTTAGCTAGGTTTTGGGGGTTGTTTTTAATCATCAATCCCAAAATTGAAAAGTTGACCATATGACCCCAGCCTTCCCTTAGTTTTCCTCCTCTGCAAGTCCATTAAAAATTCTCCATATTTGTTTGTCTTTCTTGGGAAATTTCAGGTTAAATATTCTTCATTATCTTTAGTCTAGCGAATAAGAGTTACATTTTTAATTTATACTGAGACATTTTCTACTACAAATAGGAACACTTCCATGATATTAGAATGTAAAAAGTGAATGAACAAATGTTCCAAATCCTGCTATTGGGCACAAGCCATTTCTATTACCAACCGATCTTACAATGCATAAAATCCACTCCCCCTTTTTTATCTTTGTGATACCATCCCCTATTTGCTTTAGCAAGCTCTACTTTGCCTTCACCATAAGTCTCCTGAACAACCAGTTCCAAACTCTTTCTTAGATGCACTGCTGCTCCTGCCCTTACAGGTGGAGTGTGGGAAGTCACATTCACCGCCCTTCAAAGAAATTCTGCAGGAGGAGCAATCACTCAGCCAGGTTTATCAGGTGTGGCCCATCCTTTCCCCATTCTATAGGATGAATGAACCCAGATCTGTCCCTTTTCCAGACTTAGGTGAGAGCTGGGGGCAGCTGGACAGTGAGAAGACAGGCAAGGTAAACAGTAAATGGAGTTTCTTCCAGGAGACAGATTTAAGTACAGCTGTATGCAGATGCAGGGAAGGGTAAGGTGCAGATCTGTGAACCTTGAAAGTGTGTGCGCAGCAAGGAGGAATTAAGGGAAGATAAAGATCCCAAACTTAACTTCTTCCTTTTTAGCTCCCATTCTGAAACTCAGCTAGTCCTTGCCCTGTGGTTTCCCAGCCTCCTCTTCCCTTCCTCTCCTAAACCCTGCTGTCCTGTACTCTGTATTGCTAACATCACAAAACAAATTTTGTTAACCTGGAAGAGGAGAATTAAGTTTTATTCATAATGCTGAGATGACTCTGATGGGACCTAGACACTGGTGTGAAAAAGGGCAGGATTTAGTCCTTTGCCATTATGATTCAGAATAAAAAAAAAAATATAAATATCACCTGCCATGCTACAGCAGCTGTTTGCTGGGTTTTTGCCCTCTATGCTTATTTTTGAAAAATTAAAGGAAAAACCTCAGAACATATTATTGCTGGAAAGAACCCCAGGGCCTTGTGCAGCGGCGAGCTCCCATAGGCAGCCTTCTGCAGCCTCTCTGTAAAGTTTAAGCAGACAATATCAGGCATTGCACATTGTTAACTTCCTGGATATAGGTCTTGCTTCAAGCATTCATGCTGATGCTATTTTTCCTTCTATTGACTTTTCCTTTGCTATACTTATTTTTTTCTGAGAAGAAAACCTGTCATTTTTTTGCAAGAATGGTTGATAATTCCCCTTATCCCCCTCCTGTTCCTCAGATTCTGAGGTTCCTGAGATAACTTTGTTCTTATACCTGTTACTCCTGTCTCTGGCTCACTGTTGGAACCAGAGAATAATTTGATTGAAGCCTGTGATGAGTCTTTTCCATTTGTTGTTTTTCCATTACTTGGTTCACTACATTTCCCACCCTGCTCCCCCAAATGTGGAAAGGTATTCCTAAAAGATTCTTCCTATTTCACTTAAACATGTTGTTAAACTGTTATTTTTTTTGCTCACGCATCAGAGAAAAAAGGGACAGTATAAATTAATTAATATCTAGCCACAAAATTTCACAAAGTTTGACTCTTCAGTCTCTCTGTCAGGTCAGGTTGAGGGATTCAGAAATTTTTGTCAAGACATGGACAGGCGGATATTTGCAATACAATTGCCTTGCTTCTTTCCTTCAAGCTAATCTAGCTCACTAGACTTGTCTCAGTTTAAATTTTAGGTCTTTGTTAATGTCTTGGTTTAGCCCAGCTGGCAACTAAGCACCACGCAGCCGCTCACTCACTCCCCCTCCTGCAGTGGGATGGGAGAGAGAATTAGAAAAAAACCTCATGGGTTGAGATAAACTCAGTTTAATAGGACAGAAAGAGAGAAGGAAACAACAATGATAATACCAACAAAGGAATGTACAAGAACAAGTGATGCCCAATACAGCAATTGCTCACCACCTGGCAATCAACAGCTCATCCCTGAGCAGCGATTTCCGCCCGCCAGCCAACTCCAGTTTATGTACTGGGCATGACATCGTATGGTAGGGAATATCTCTTTGGCCAGTCTGGGTCAGCTGTCCCGGCTGTGTCCCCTCCCAGCTCCCCGTGCACCCCCAGCCTGCTCGCTGGCAGGCCAGCACGAGAAGCTGGACTGTCCTTGACTGCTCAGCACCAACCCAAAGCACCAGCACATTCTCAACAGTTTCTCATTCCAAATCCAAAACACAGTCTCACACTAGTTTCTGTGAAGAAAACCAGCTCTAACCTGGCTGAAACCAGGACAGTATCCACCCCTTATTCCATACCATTTACGTCATGCCCGGGTCCTATACTTTTCAATATATTCCAATTATTCATTATTATTCTTCCTGTCTTTTAATATATACACACAGATACCATTCTCTTAGTTCATGGGCCATCACTTTAAAATGTCTGTGGAGTTCATTCGGTCCATGACTCTGGGCTTCATCCATCATGGCAGTCTCTCAGGGCAGGGGAGATGGTATTGGTGTTGGATTGTCATCTGGCACGGTCCATGTCCATGATCTGCAGGTCGAAGATGTCAATCTCGAGGGAATTGTTGGGCGCAAGCTGCTGAAGCCAGTTCTGGTTCCATCACTGCTGCACGTTGCTTGGTTTCAGTGAAGCTCATTCTTCATCAGCCTGGGTGATTCTTACTGTAATACTATTGATATGGTAGATAGCAACCATAGTAGTAATGTCATACTGTATTGTGTAACAATTAATAATACAATTCAAATCATTGACTATTTTCACCCAAAATCAAGTCTCCTTGAGGTACACATCGGACTTCCCCATCCTTCCCCATTACCCACCAAGTGCACCCAGGTCCCTGGGCAATGGCAATCCCATGAACGGGTTTGCCTTTGCCTAAGGCAGGAGTAACCCAGACTGTCTTCCCCAGCATATTTCTCACATGCACCACAGGGACTTTATCCCCTTCTACAGTACGTAAAAGTTTTGATTGGGCAGGGCCGGCTCTATTCGTAGATCCTCTAGTGTTGACTAACCAGGTGGCTTTGGCTAAATGTTTATCCCAGTGTTTGAATGTCCCGTCACCCATTGCTCTCAGTGTAGTCTTTAACAGTCCGTTGTATCGTTCAATTTTTCCGGAAGCTGGTGCATGATAGGGGATATGATACACCCACTCAATGCCGTGCTCTTTGGCCCAGGTGTCTATGAGGTTGTTTCAGAAATGAGTCCCATTGTCCGACTCAATTCTTTTGGGGGTGCCATGTCACCAAAAGACTTGCTTTTCAAGGCCCAGGATAGTGTTCTGAGCAGTGGCATGGGGCACAGGATATGTTTCCAGCCATCCGGTGGTTGCTTCCACCATGGTAAGCACATAGCGCTTGCCTTGGTGAGTTTGTGGAAGTGTGATATAGTTAATCTGCCAGGCCTCGCCATATTTATATTTCAACCATCGTCCTTCATACCAGAGGGGCTTTAACCGCTTGGCTTGTTTGATCGCAGCACACGTTTCACATTCATGGATAACCTGTGCAATAGTGTCCATGGTCAGGTCCACCCCTCGATCCCGAGCCCATCTATATGTTGCATCTCTTCCCTGATGGCCTGAGGTGTGAAGAAAACCAGCTCTATCCTGGCTGAAACCAGGACAGTTAACCTGGTTTTTCTTGACTGCAATGCATAGAGTTTCACAAGTAACTCCACCAGCAGATTTGAGGTTGCCACCTCCAAAAGAGTGGCAGTGATAAGCATTGAGAATAAGCTAAAGGGCAAGAACTTCTTCAAGGCAATATAGCTGCAGCTATAAAAAGATACATGTCCACAGACAAATATCAAAATATATCATGAAACACCCACTACACTGAAAGGGATAAATATAGACTGTTCCGAGACATTTAAGATAGTATATTTTCCTCTAAACTGGAAATTTTTTATTCTATGTGTGTATGTTTGAGTATAAAATGATTAGGCAAACAATTTGACCCATGTGGTTATAATATGATAACCATTTGGCTGGGAGCCCATCAAGCTGCTTGATTTCTCTTACTATTTTGTAAAGTAAGATAACAAAATTCCTGACCCTTTGAAGGCATTTGCCTTTTGCTTAATTATAATAATCACCTATTTATTTTCTTATCAGGGACAAGCACGCAAACTCTGATCTAGTTTTCAAATACTTAGTTATAATGGCAAATAAGGGTGTGGTTTTATTCTGGCAGAACTTTAAGGGATACAGAATAGTAAGTAAATAAGGTCCCAATACTGCCATGCAGAATAATAGCTTTATCATTAAAATAAATGAAACTATTTGTTAAAAGGAATAATACCCCAAGTGCACGTGACAAATTCTGATTCAACATGACAAAAATGAAACAGAAGTTGATATTTCAGCATATATTTTACAAAGGGTTGGACGAATTTTCTATTAGAAAAGCCACATGATAGCCAGAGAAATATGACAAAAGGCAAGGCTTTGGCATTACTATAGAACTGTGTAAATGTGAATAGGGAAATATGTGGGCTTTAATCAAGGAGATGGACTGAAATCAAGCTCTGAAAAGTTGTGTATGAACATCTAAAATACTTACTAAAGTTCTGACTGTGCATGTACCTACAGCCAAATATCAAAGCATATGGAGGTTGTCTGAAAATGACTAGCATACCCTCAGCTGCTGATTGCAATCAAATTCTGTATAACCTTTTAAAAGAAAACGCTTATCAAAATTCAGTTCATGTTTTGGCACTATCTAATGTTTCTGTCTTCTTAGATGAATACAACCTGAAGGCAGTCACTCTACACCAACAAAAGGATCCAGACTGAGGTGCAAGTGATTGCACTGGTAATACACTCAGCATTTACAGAAGAACTTGGGAAAAATGCTTATTGACATTTTTGTGCCAAGATCCCAGTTCGTGTGCTGCCTGCTTTCCTGCTGTTTGGCTTTTCCTAAACCTTATCAGTGATGTTCTCACTTCCCTCAAAATCCGCGTCTTCTATAAACTTGCTCTTTTACTCACCTTTGAGGTTGGCTCCTGATCCTTTCTTATTCTGCTTGAGCCAGAGTCTGGCAGCTTTTGACACTCACTATAACATCCTAATTAAAACTGACTTTATTGATCCAGCTCAATCCTTCAAGTTCCTTCTAATCAAAGACCTGGAAGCCCAAGCCAGTCTTTATTGCAGCATGTTATCCTAGAATCATTCCTACAAAGAGAGGCTGCCTGTGGATGACAGTGGAGAGCTGCATCTGTGGAACAGTTATTGTCCAGACAGGGCAATTTGTTGCCTACAAAGAAAACCTAAAGGGTTTTGTGGTGAAATGGTAGCTTTTTATGGTCAGCTCATTCTTTTTCCTACGTGAGCTTTCTATGCAAACCTGTTGGACCGAAATGCCTATGGCTATTTTAATGGACACTGTCAAGCAACAGAGATAAAACAATATGTTTTATATCAAAGCATGTTTTTTAATTAATTGAACCACTTCCCTGTCAAATTAGAAAAGGCATGGGAGTGGACTAGGAAGGCCAACTGGCTTGTATGTTCAAACTGAAGAAAACAGACAACATGAAACTGATACCAACACAATAAGGTAAGCTCTGAATATATAGCCCACCTCAATGTTAGCATCACAGCTATAAACCGTGAATTTCAGATGCCGCCAGCACTAGTTACATGTTGGTTTCCCAGCACCTCCTCCACTAAGTTACCGCTTTTAAGATTCTCACCTTCAAGAGACGAGAGCCTTGTGTTTACCCTTGAGGCAGAACAAGTGTCTGCGTGTGTCTGTGTGTCTGCTATGTAGGTAGCAGGGGGGTTTGGTTTCTAGCAGTTTTTAATTTGATGCTCCCCTTGCAAAGTTAGCTGCCCCTCTTCAGACACAGATAATCAGGTGAATTTTTGCAGATGTCCAGCAGGTCTCTTGAATTATCATGTTTTTTAATCAGCCACCACCCTGATTCTGCAGCACATTATACAGGAACACACACAGAGGTAAGTAATCTCAAACTTCTCCCCTCCTGCTGCACGTGCCCCAAGACACATCGTTCAGTGTCTCCAGGTAGACGGAATAACCTCTCTGCTGCTGATCTGGGGCTGATGAAATAACCTGGAGGTAGTAGGGCCCTGCCTGGAGCTGCTTTCTTTCCCTGTGGGTCCCCCGATTGCTGCTGCTCTCTCAGTACCTCCTGTCCCAGTCCTGCCTGCCCCTTCTGGCTGATGAGGGGTCTGGCTTAAAAACAAAATAACCATACTATGAAAAGGTGGGGTTCTGGGTTTTTTTTCACCTGTGTCAATGGATTGAGACCGTGTGGACAAACAAACTGACAGAAATAAGAGGGCCACCATCTCCTAGAGAGAGCTCACTGGGCAGATGGGTGGGTCTGCTGCAGGCACACATTGACCAAGCACGGAGGCTGTGAAGGAAGAAGAGTCCAGGTCATCATGATCCCAGCACTAGCGGTGCAGTCACTTCCCTTACAGAGGTGGCTGACTCCAAGAGGCCTGAGGTGACAGCAAAAAAATGCAGTAGTATGAGAGACTGCTTCCTCCTCTCCTCCCCACAGCCAGTGGCACGCAGGTCCCGCAGGGCTGGTGTGGTGTGCGGGAGAGCTGGCACGCTTGCTGCGGCATCACACCCGTTAGCATCCACGCTGTCTAGCATGTACCTACCTGTGCATGATGCAGCTGTCTCTCAGACTGACCCAGCAAGTACCTTCTTCTTTTTACTCTGTCTCTGGAGAGCTCTTGATGACTGCCCACAAGGTGGAGTTAAATCTGTCATTCTGCACTCGGCCCCAATGCCAGCTAGAGCTATCCTCTGGATGATTGAATTCAATCACTAATGGGCCATTTACTTTAAGGAGCTCATTCTGCAATTCGGAAAGACATCTTGCTTTCAGAGGGGTGATTTTGCCAGGGAATATATCTATAGATCCTTTCCTGTTGGTATGCAGTAGGAAAAAAATAATTTCTAGCACTAAGACTAAGCAAGCTTACATAACCCACTTCTTAAATATTAGATAATGTTTGGCCACCTTGCCACAAATTTAAAATCATTGCAACTGCTATCAGCATTTTCTCATTAATGTTGTCAGAACAATGAAAGCCCATGACTTTTTGTCTGCTATTTATTGCTTTCTAGATTGTTGTACAATAAGAATTCTGCAGTTTGTCAGTCCATCTTCTGTCTCCCTTCTTTTCACTTGTATGTTGGTTTATTTACATGTTTTCATCTCATTTCCAGAACAGAAGCTTCTTGCATTAAGTGATATCCCTTGCCATAACTTCACACAGGGTCTGGTGCTCTAGAAGGCAGTCCTGACCCTACAAGGCTTCTACATGCTTGAACGGTTTGCATTGCAGGTCTGAGTTAACCCTGCTGGCTTCAGATGAATTGGGAACCACCTCAAATTATACCCTGTCTTTTCTGACTTTTAGGGGCAGCAGCAGACAGCACAGGGCAATAATATTTCAACCAGTGTGGGTGTCCTGCTTTCGGCTGTGTTTATTTGACTATGACCTAAAATATCCCCCTGCTTTTTGTGCTTCTGAAAATTTCTAGCTCAAATTTTACTCAAGACTGCTGTACAAAAACGTTCTATAAAGTGATCCCTCAGCAAGGCCAGGTGCAAAGATACAACATGAGAAGGAACAGGGGAAAAAGGAGAAAAAACAATTCAGTAAGAAGGAAGGGGAGCAGGGAGAGAAAACCAGTTCAGTACCTCTGGTTAAGTCACTGCTGGGAGGGAGGGAATGCTGTGCCCTTCCCAGAACTGTTTCTGTATTTTAGCGTGAAAGAAACTACATCAGAAGTTACATATCAACAGACAATGAAACGCAGCATCAACCCTTCTGCCTGCCGAGTGAGTTCCTCGTCCACCAGGTGAAAAATTCTTTCTCGCCCTTACAACATTCCCTCTCCGCTCGCGGCAGCTGGTGCAGCCACAGTGAGTGGGGTGAGCGCTTCCTTCCCAGGGCAAACACGTGCCAAGCAGCTGGAGTGCTTTCCTGGGGGGGAAAAAAAGGGGTGAACCTCAGTTTCTAACTTTCTGGATAAGTGTTGCGGCCAAGAGGCGAGGAGTGCGGCGCAGCGCCTGGCTCTGCTGCTCTGGTGGTGGTACAACACAAAGCCCCTGCTCCATCTCAGCTGGAGCTGAGAGCCCTGAGAAGGTGAAGGCGAAGTAAAATCCATGCTCGTGGCTCTGGGGAGGGGAGAAGGGGAGAAAGGATTTAAAGATTATGCCCTACATCTAATTTCAGGCATCTGATTCCTTTTTTTTTTAGGACTTGCACCTACTAAATAGCCTGTGATTGACACTAATACCGCTGGAAAGCAACATACTAAAGCAAAATATAAGAGCTATCTCATGGTGAACTATGATCCCTGTATTCTGAAATCTCTCCTGCACAGAAAGGATTACCAGCGGCTTTCCCACATGGTTACAGAAATAGCTTTTCTTTTCACCCCCCTTCAGTAGAAATAAATAAATAAACACATTCCCTGGGTATCTGACAGCTTGACTAATTACAAACAAGTTTTCAAATGAGGAACAGAACAGCAAGATTTTCAATCAGGTCTCTCCACAGTATATCATTTTAATTTGAAATTTATTGGAAATAAATTAGTGTAATTATCCACTGAATCTAGCATTCATTGACAGTGAGAGAGATTTTAGGCCAAAAGACTAGAATTTAGTATTTTTAAAAATAACACTTCCTGTGCAAAGCTATAATACAAGTGAATTTACATTAACAATCAATAGTGGCCTTGGATTTAAGCAGCCAATGTATACGACACCCTGAGTTCCCTAGGATCCTTCACTGTACATATTCCCTGACTTGCCATTTGGCCACAGACTTGATCTCAAAAGCACTGACCTTTTTGATACCTAACCTAGCAGCCACGGCTGCAGCCTGTGGCTAAGGTTAAATCCTGCTCTGCAGTCGTCTCCACTTGAGTAGTCTAGCCTCAGCCCTGCTACCTGGTTTGCAAACCAGCTGCAGTCCCCGTAACATTTGCATGGCACCTGGGAGTGATAAATGCATGCAAAAAACATTACTGATATATCCACTAGCACATCAGGAGCTGATGAGGCACTGAAATTAAATAATGATAGCAGATCGCAGCCTTCAGCGAGTTGCTGAGCAGCGACATGTTCCACGCCGCCTAAATAAAGCCAAGTAGCTCGGGTCAGACAAAGCATGTCCTTAAAAGAAAAGGTAGCTGGAGGGTGAGAGGAGACGGGCTCAGGCTGCAGAGGTCTGCTTCAGAAAGGGAGCCTTGCAGACACAATCCAGTCCTGCTTCTGCCTGGTAAATCCTGCCTTAGCCTCATTGACAAAGCAATTGGGATTGACTCCGGTCTCTCCGCATGCATTAAAAATTTCCAGTGAAACCCAAGATGACGGAGGACACCGGTGACTCAGTAGGTGACATTCTCCTTTCTGAGTCAGAGCTGAGCAGAGACAGCAGCACAATGCTGCAGGACATTGCTGCTGGACAAGACACAATGAGATCAGAAACACTGACAATCCCACACTGCTGCTTTACGAGGCAGTTTTCTCAGCTATCCTCATCAGACTCCAACCAGAAATTTACGTCCTGCAGATCAAAGTCCCCCTTGCAGTTCTACTGCAAATGACATTTCTCATAATGTTCTCTCTAAAATTTATATAGCAATGCTAAATCATTGCTGTATTACAGTCTGGAGATGACTGCAACTCTGCACAGAGTGAAGCAATTCCCATATGTTGTTTGTAGAGCTATTGGGACCCCTAAAAGGTGAAAGGCGCTATACTGTTAAAAATTTATTCTATTAACAATCCCAATAAACTAACAGAGAAATCATATTTTGCAATAATGTTGATGAGGATAAGATCTTTAAACAGAAAACAACAGACTATAGCATTTCATCTCAGGATAACACTCTTCTTGAAAAGCTTTGGACTTTTTCATGGCCAAAGAGTGACATAAAAACTATTATTAGATGGTTGTTTTGGTGGTGTGAAAAGAACAGCTGGGATTAGGATCCTTTTCCTCTCCTCTTGCCACTCTTCTGGATACCTGGATGCTGTTCCTTGGGGAGCTGACTTTCTAAATCCTGGTACTATGCAGTAGGTGGAGGAGATGTCAGAACCCACAGGGCAGAGTGAGTATCACAAATGGAGCAAATACCTTGTTAGTTCTCCAATATATTTGATTTGGGACTTTGGGGGTTAGGCTCAGTTAAGAGGTTAAACTAATGGAAAGTCTCAATTTCCCCCAAGCAGGACAGAAAATCCCACAGGCACTAGTTCTGGCCCTCTGAGTGCATTCATTTTCAGTGCAGAGCACATGGTACACGAAGAATGAAACATTGCCAGAAGCAAACCTGCAGCTGGCAGGTTTGGCTGGCCAAATGGCTGGCCAGTCTCCAGCACCAGTGAACATCCACTCTCTGAAAGCCTTTATGCACTTTGACACCACGTTTCACTATATGCATCTTCAAGTGCAGCACTTGCTTGGTATATGCATAAACCAAATTGCTTTTCTCATGGGTCTGTGTGGAGTTTGGGGCTGAAAAAGCAACCTTCACAATTTCCGTTGTGGTAAGGGCTCTGGTCTCCCAACAGAATAAATGGGAATTATTGCTGCAAAGTCACAGAGACAACAGTGTGAAAACGGGGTGGCAGCAGAAAGAGGCCTCTGTGCGTCCCAACAGACAACGGGAACTTAAAGAGCAGCACAGCAAAGGGATGTGCCAGCTACAAAGTTTGCATTGAAGATGTCTCCAGGCATTGCAGAAACTCTGAAATTACTGCAGAGATGGAGCGTATGAGCTCTTTGAGATTAAGAGACAATATTGTCCTGTGAAGGATAACAAGGATGTGCTATTGTAAATGAAAGAAGAATTAGTGTCTTTAATACAGATAGCCAGAAATGAAGACAGGCCAAAGGAAGCTTTTGTTTACAAAACCACCAAGGGAAATGGGTGAACACAGTAAAAATGAGACCCCTGCTAAATCAGAAATGGTATATCTAGTTTTCTCAGCCACTCAAGACAGAAAGAAATCAGGTGGGAAAACTACAGAGGACAACAGAAGAGACTGCTATTACTGCTATTTGTTCAGGCAGATGAAAGGCATCATGGAAATCAAGTTTCCACTTCGCTGACGGGAGGGTGGAATAGGACCAACGTGTAAACCTCAAAGAAGCTCATGATTCAGAAAGCACGCCAAATCCCTCTATGAATTCTTCCCAGACAACAGCATAAATCCAAAGAAGAAAGTGGGGTTTTATTTAATCTGGTAAGAGTTTGGTCCTTGGTCTTTTTCTAAGGAAATAGAAACCCAAACTGCTATGCCTCCCAGATTGCAGTTAAATGGCTAATGTTTCTTACATAAATATTTGCTTGGAAGATTTAAGCTCTCACATCAGAAAAGCCATGCCATCCTGGAGACATGGAATGCATACCAAAGGCAGCAAAACTGACTGTAGTCCAGTCTAGTATGTCGTCGATGGAGAATGAGAAGTCCAGGACTCTGTTCTGAGCTCCATCAGAGACTCACTTTCATGTCCAGGTTTCAATTTGGGTGTGCCTCATTAGCTCCATGTAAACACGCTCAGTAAAATTGCTGTGTACCCTAGCTGGTTTGTAAAGTGTTTGCTGTGCTTAAGATGAAAGTGCTTCATACAGAAAGGACAAATCATTGTCCATAGAAAATAGTTGTAAAACATTAAGTGTTTCTCCCAAATTTAAAAAAATTCAGCCAGTAGATGATGTACAATGTTTTTCAACACTTCACCATAACATTATGTTCCTGCTGATCCATGAATTATAGTTCATAGTTGAAAGTGGATTATTTGTTAACTGATGTTGGCTGTGGGTTTTTTCCAGTTACAAAAAATGAAGAATACATTATTACACAAAAACCAAGAAACTTTGATCTGATCATTATTTCTTGTGCTTATAATAGGCAAAATTCATAGCATCTCTTGATTGCAGAAAAATGACCATATGAGTTTGAAAATAATTATGTATGGTGCCTTAGACACTGTTTGCTTTTAAACGGCAGACCATTGATGCTTGGATGTCAAGCCAATGATGGAGAACTTTGTTGTGAAAGAACTGACCTGTCATGAGGCAAGAATTAACCGACGTACTAAAAAGTTATGAAAACCAGCAGTCATTGTGACAAAATCATTATGTAGAACTTCCCAGGATTTTTAATGAATCCACCAACTTCAGAGAAATGCAAGCCAGAGACAGTATTACCCAGGATGAATGTGAAAGATCTCAGGGTACTTTGCAAATCAGATGTACACTCATTGTAGAAACACCAGTGCATCTTCTGTTAGAAAATCTGCTGTTTAAAAACATGTCACAACATCACACAGACATTTTGGGCATTGTGTGGCAAGGTTTTGGTAGTGGAGTGGCTACAGGGGTGGCTTCTGTGAGAAGATGCCAGAAGCTTCCCCCATGTCTGACAGAGCCAACGCCAGCCGGCTCCAAGAGGGACCCGCCACTGGCCAAGGCCGAGCCCATCAGCCATGGTGGCAGCACCTCTGGGGAACAGAGTTAAGAAGGGGGAAAAACAGCAACAGCAACTGCAGCCGGAGAGAGGAGTGAGACCATGGGGGAGAACAGCCCTGCAGCCCCCAGCCCAGAGCAGCAGGAGGGGCAGGAGGGGCTCCAGGCGCCGGAGCAGAGGGTCCCCGGCAGCCCCTGGGGAAGCCCCCGGGGAGGCCGGCTGTGCCCCTGCGGCCATGGAGCTCCCCGGAGGAGCAGATCTGCACCCGCAGCCGGGGAGGGCCCCACGCCGGAGCAGGGGGATGCCCGAAGGAGGCCGTGACCCCGTGGGCAGCCCGCGCTGGGGCCGGCTCCTGGCAGGGCCTGTGGCCCCGTGGGGAGAGAGAGGAGCCCCGGCTGGAGCAGGGTTGCTGGCAGCACTTGTGACCCCGCGGGGCCCAGGCTGGAGCCGTCTGTCCCTGAAGGACGGCACCCGTGGGGGGCCCAGGCTGGAGCTGTTGGTGAAGAACTGCAGCCCGTGGGAAGGACCCACGCTGGAGAAGTTGGTGGAGGACTGTCTCCTGTGGGAGGGACCCCAGGCTGGAGCAGGGCAGAGGGTGAGGAGTCCTCCCCCTGAGGAGGAAGGAGCGGCAGAGACCAGGTGTGATGAACTGACCACAACCCCCATTCCCCGTCCCCCTGCGCCGCTCGGGGGGAGGAGGGAGAGAAATCGGGAGTGAAGCTGAGCCGGGGAAGAAGGGAGGGGTGGGGGGAAGGTGTTTTAAGGTTTGGGTTTATTTCTCATTACCCTACTCTGATTTGATTGGTAATAAATTAAATAAATTTTTTCCCCAAGTTGAGTCTGTTTTGCCCATGACGGCAGTTGGTGACTGATCTCTCCTGCCCTTATCTCGACCCACGTGCTTCTTGTTATATCTTCTCTCCCTTGTCCAGCTGAGGAGGGCAGTGATAGATCGGCTTTGGTGGGCACCTGGCATCCAGCCAGTGTCAACCCACCACAGCAGGAAATTAAAAATATATCCTATGAGACTGCTAAGGCTAACTAGTTGAACCTAATATAAATGCAGTACTCAATCGGGCTTTGGTCTGGCTTCCAGCGAAAACCCTGTTTCTTTTGAAAAAAAAGTGATTAACAAACTAAAATGCAGACACCCAGTCTTACTTCAGCTGTTCAGTTCCTTCAGGATCCACCCAGCTAAGAGTCTCTGAGACCTGCATTGCCTTGTGGGATCCCCATCAGGAGAGTCTACAGTAACACAGATGTAGAAACAGCACGCCTGAGTGCTTCTGGCTGCCATCTCCCCAGCCTTTCTGAAACCACCAGCACCCACTGGACCCCGCCACAGCCAGCTGAATAATTCACCATGTAGCAGCTCGAGGCATAGGCATAGGGGCAGCAGAGTAGCCTGGGGCTCTCCTCCCTTTGCTGCCCAGGCCAGACCCCTGGGCAGCCAGACAGATTGCACTGATGCTCCTGAGGAGGGGTCAGGGTACAAGCTGTTACTACAGGGAGGAGGAGAAAGAGCAGCAACTACGGCAATTATTGCCCTGAACCATTTATTGGCAGCAGGGATGGCAAATCTGATTCTGCAGTATCTTCCCCAACATCCCAGCTCAGTCCCATCCCCCTATGGCTCCTTTTTGTGTGGCAGAAGACATTCAAGCCCAACCCATCATCCTAAAAGTAGGAAAAATACATTTTGGTTAAACTGTTGAAGATCCCAAAACATTTGTTAATTCTTAGGAGGAACGGGACATGAACATTTGCATATCTCCATAAAAAAGGCTTCAGCAAATGTCTGTGTAGCATCTATACTCACATTTCTTTTTATGTTAGGACACAGCTACAGATTCAGTTGTGTGTTTGCCCAACATGATCCACTCTGTGAGGACTGGTTGTACTCTCCCACCAGCACTATTCTGACTCTCCAGGCTGAGAGCAATGAAGCGGGCAAAGGAGTAAAAGCAAGCACCAGAGCTCCCATGTTCAAATCTAACAGATGTGTGTGGAAGGATTTTGGACACCTCCTTCCCTTTGTTAACCTAAGCTAACAATAAATAAACCTACTTTACTGTAGGACCTGAACCAACATTGATAAATCTAATCCCCTTATGCTGCAGAATAAAAATAATTGCTGTAATGTCTTTGCTTCTACTGTTTAAAGAAAAAAAATCATGATTTTAAATAGTTGGTGTATCAGAGGCTTAAGGTCTGTTAATAATTTATATTTCATAGCAAGAGAAAATTGATAACAGATTTTATATGGGTCATGAGGGTATGATCTTGCTCTGGCAATCAGGGCACTGAATGTGAAAATCACGCACAGTCACGTTGGCTGGGAGAGGATGGCTCATGGCGGCCAGCAAAGTGGACTGCTTAAGAGGCGGAGAAACAGCCAGTGGTGGCAAAGAGACAATGTCCCTTGAACAACAGTCAAAACTGAACAGTCTGTATGAGCAAATATTTATTTATGGAAGTGTTAAAGTAATTCCTTCCTGACACAACAGTGAACTCTGGGAACAGCTGGAACTTGATAGCTTAAAGGATAAAGAAAGATTGTTTTAGTAAACAAAGGACACCGCAGGGTTGACCATGGATTTTTTCTAGAAATTCAAGATATTCATAGCTTAGTTGCAGAGCAAAGCAGAAGTGGAGATTCATTATATGAGATATGCAACATTAATTGGGGGGAGGGTCATTGCATAAGCCATCTCTTTTGGATTACTATCACTATGGATTTACATTCTTAGTAGACATCCTGCTGGCATTTGTGACCATACCAAAAGAAGTAAATATCTTCAGGCACTCAAAATCAACCCTGGAAAGCAATGTGGTAGGAATGCTAAACCTTAATTCCCAGTTCATGGTTGTGCCTAAGCAATGGTCAACACAGTGCAAGGACACCTAAGCTATCTCCATATCAGAAGACTTTGCACATACAGAAATCTGTTGATGGCAGCACAGAGCTTCCTCTCAACAATATTGCCAGGCCAGGAAGCTCTCTCAGCATCTCCACATTGCAGCAGAGTTTGCTATAACCATGAGCTCCCCGAGATGCAGGATGAACAGAAGAGGGAGTCAGAAAAGGCTGAATCCCATGAATACAGGGAAGAGTCTTACAGAGAAGAAGCTGAGTTGGATGGATCAAGTGACAGCTGGAATATAACCACAGAATTTAGCATCTTTATTCTTTCTTGTATGGACTCAAAGTTAATAGTGTTCTTATTGTAAATTTAATGCTAACCACACATGTAGATTTAACACAAAGCATTGCACCTTTGTGCTTCAGCTCTGTCTCTATGAATATTTGTGATGTGAGGGAACAGCCAGATTCTTAACGATGTTGACAGAAATACCCCAGTGATACAATTCAGAAATTCAGCCTTATATCCCAGTAAACCCCTTTATGTCCTGCCCCACAACTACAGATAGCGGTGTTTTGAAACACACTTTTTACATAAGGAAGGTAGGTCTTTAATATCGATTGTGATTAGATCACCATGGTTTGACAGAGAGATGGACAGACAGTTTTGTCCCTACCAAGTGAATATATAGTACAGATACTGGATTAAACATATTTGTTACATTTTTGGAAGCCTCTAGCAAAAAGCAACCCATGATCTACACCAGATGATCCATTTTGAAGTACAACATTTTGCTACCTGCAGGGTAACCTCTATTAGAAGGACACAGTGCTGCAGTTATTGTGCCTTAGTTTCCCTGGAAGGAGTTGTCAGCTTGTCTAATAACTTACAAGGGAGACATCATGTAAGGTCACCAAGAAGTTCAAACCTCTCCCAACATAATAAAGAGATATAGTCAAACATAAAGTAAGAGTCCCTGTGGCTCAGGTGGGCTAGGTTTTCAGATTCTGGAGTGATTTAGATTGCTGCTATATGGATTCATTACTTTGATCCCTTTTTCACCCTTCCAGTCCCTGTGCAACTCTGACCAGTTCTTGACAACAGCCCCAAGCATGAATACTTCACCAACACCCCTGTTACTCCCGGTCCCAACGAGCCTGCTAGCCAGCCTGTTTCCACAGTCCTGAGACCCACATGCTCAGTAAGCAAAGCCCACAGTGCTTCCTACTGTTCATTGACCCTACAAGCACATACAAAATTTGTTGACAAGACCAGGCCTTTGTCTGAAATGGAAAAATGAATCTCTGCTGCCACTTGAGGTGACTAGATATAGCAGTTGAAAACAGGAGATAAGCATCTAGGGAATATTGGAGTTAAATAGCAAAAAGTGGTGTGTTAGTGGAGAAAAGTGCACTGCTTTGGGATTTGGGTTAGGGTCTTAATAGCAACAGTATATTTGTGCTCTAGATATTTGCAGCTTACATCCAGTCAGCCCTAGACAAATATGATGTTGCAGACCTGGAAGCCTCATCAGTAGGTGTGATTACAGCTTGAGCCATGTCACACAATTCCCTATTGCCCTGATCTAAAAAATTAACCCTGTTACTGCAAGCTGCAAGGGGTCAGCAGTGTCAGCACTAAAACAGGAAAGCCGTTATAAAACACTGAGAGCAAGAAGTGTTTATGAGGTAGCTCAGTGCAGAGCTACATATATTTAAGTTGATTTAACACTACTCAAAACTGAAAAGTTGAAAAAAACCAAACCAAAGAAACAAAAAAATCAGGTCTGCTTGAAATAAACATTGTCAATTTGCTCAAGAGACCAGAGCGGGGAAGGGGGAAGAATCACTCTAGGTCAGCCAAAACATTTTATTCTGTGTGAGGTTTTACAAAACCCTTCCTAAAAGTCTGTTTGTAAGGACAATTTTCAAATCTGTCATTTGGCAATACTAAGATGTTTTCTTCTGAAGAGACTGAAATGAAGCAGATTTTTCTGAAGAGAAATTTTCCTTTTTTTGTTGTTTTGTTTATCCAAAATGGTTTGCCAAATCCAACAGAATTCATAAATATTTTTGGTCAGCCTGAAATCATTTTCTGGTCAATAAGCTTTTTGATGGAAGAGGGATGCTTGGTTCTGCTTTAGATCCTAGCGCTTGACATTTGTATCCAAACTGAAGGCTTGCAGAGCCCTGAAAAAACATCCACCAGGAAGCCATGCCAGGATGCTTTTAGCAACATTCTGAAAAGACGTGGGTTTTATTACATATCAAAGTAGACCAGAAAATAAGAAAAAACTGAACTGAGAACTCAGTTCTAGACACAATGTAAATAAGGTCTGATCTTTATTTCATCAGCTTCGTCTCTTACCCAGCTCCTTCTCTATCCCCTGGCTACATTTTACTAGATTTTTAATTCAGAAGGAGACTGAATGCCTTCCAAGAGTGCAAAGTTCAATCCAGCCATCATTGCTCAGCCTCCTTGCTGATCCTTGTTGGCTGGCATTAACTCTTGTTCCAACCTTCTGATCCACTACCAGTGCAAATAAGACTGCATTCATTAAAAAGAAAAAAAGACAAAAGCCCCACATGGCTCATAAACGTTTTGTCACATCACAGAATTTCACTCAATCTCAGTGTGGATAAGAACAGTTTAGAAAGTGTCCTACATAGGCCATTATTTGGCAGTCCAGAAACTTATTTGTTATTTGTATTTTCTGTAATTTCAATACAAATCGACTTCTCCAAGAGTGACAGCTACAACTGGGTCTCTGTGCACAGACTTGGTGAGAGTGGCAGCTTTCCTATGAGTTTTCCTCATAATAAATGCAACACAGTGGGTGGTTGGTAGCTTTGGATTCTGTGACCTATAATATTTTCTGTCAAGGCACACGTTGTCAGATTGGTTAGCACTTACTTCCTTTGGTTGCCCAGACGTATGTATAAAATAAGTACAAATCAGCTAAGTCTGACTGCATTTAAAAAAAAAAAAAAGAAAAAAGAAAAGCACTGTTAGTCAGATTTCTGCCACAACCTGTGAAATACGCTACTGCTTTGAATAACTTGAATAACTCTCTATTTCTTTGGCTGGAAATGAAAAAAAAAAAACCAACCAACCGACAAAAAGAGAGTCTTTCTTTTGTTATCTTTTGACATTTAATATTACCTATAATATTACTAGCAACATGGGATTATCACACTTAAATTCTCAACCATGCTCCAGCTACACTTCTGAGGAGTATCAAAAGGCAGCTCAGAACATCTGAAGATTTACACAGACAGGAGAGAACTAAAGGGCTCTGTTCTTCCTTCAGTGTTCATGTTAGCTATGCACAGAAATTCTTCATGTATCACCGAGAGCCTCCTGAAAGCACTGAACGAGTGCAAGAAATTTAGATACAGTACTTTAGAAAATACATAACAGAACCCAGGGAGCCTCAAAATGCTCCTACGCTAAAAACGATTTACCCAGTTCCTTGCATTTTCCTGATATTTATCTTGTTTAGGTTAGTTTAAATATTTTTCACATTATCAACTGAAGCAATGTAAAATTTCATGACCAGTCAAAATGGCTGGTGAAAACTCAGTAGATTTAACATGTAACTGCTTTTTGCACAGCCCTACACACCTCTTATAAGTGTCAAATATAAGGCAGTCTTTGGGGAAGAGGGAAGACCAGCGGAGTAGTCACATTGTAGGAAAACCCTGGGGTGGATATTAACTTGTAGCAGATTGAGGTATATAATGCAAAGTGCCCACAAGTGGGGAGGTTATTTTAATAGTGTTTATGTATAATGAACAACTTCTCTTCTGGCAATTCAGGCTGTGAGCTTCACTCATGTTATGTTTTGAACTGGCCTTTGGAGGCAGCTTTCTTCTCCTTTGGCTAGATAGAGCATCTAACTTGGGTATCTAAATACAATTGCTGAAGTTAAGTAGTGTGAAGTTCTCATATAAAAGCTATAACCACTCTCTCTTTTATGGGCATTTCCAGGACCACTCATGTTTTTTCTCGTTTTCTCTCAACCTTATCCTAGGGCCAGAGCATTTCTGAGACTTTGTACAACCCCACATGGGTCAGATTGGTATTTCCATCCTTGTTTTACAGAGGTGGAACTGAGGTACTGAGAAGAAAAGTGTCGTGTTTTTTTTCCTAAAATAACCCAGGGGTTCTGCTGCAAAGCAAGGCGTCCTACTGCTGTCTTTCAAGTCCTACCCTAACAATACAGGAAAATATTCAAGCACAAATAGTCAATACTCAAGCCATCCTAAGCCATTTTGTCCTGGGTATATGTTCATAAGAGACTACTTGCACAGGTGAACAGTTAAGGTGGCTCAGCCTAATTAATTTCATACACACTCACTTCAGTCTTGTTTACAAAAGAAGAAGAAAGATTTATTTAGACCAAAGGTGATAAGGAGTTATTCAGTGAGTGTGGCACCAGGAGTAGGAAGTGCACAAGTAAACGTGAATAAAAATAATAACTGCATTTTATTAAAAAGTCACGACATGACTGTATTCTAAGCACCATCTCTGATCCTTCCAACATGCTAGAAGACTTCTGAAAAACAGGAGCTTTCAAAGAGAAAGTCCCATGACATTGTCTGTTAGCCTTTCTCATAGTCATCACCAGGCTGCCACCTGCTTATCTGTTTATGCCTCTTCCTCTGACCTGTTAGTAAAAACAGATACAGGAAGATATATCTAGAAGCTAGCCCAGTTTTCAGCCCACGTATCAGTCCTGATTTCTGTGAGGGTGTTAACTACTAGCTGCCCATGGAATATTTGTTTCACAAAGTTTAGAGTAATGAATGTTGTATTTTCAGAAGGAATTAGTACATTTCTGATCACTATGCATAATAAATTCTGCTTTATTCAGTTCAAGATCTTAGACCCTGTCAGTTTACCCAAGACTCTTCCACCTTCAAAACCAGAACCTGGATATTCAAAACAAACTTAGGTGATTTCAGTGAACGCTTAGGCACATAAATCCAAGTCTGTGGCCAAAATGCATCTTCTTGAGGTAGAACCTGAGAGTGCTAGAGTATATGTCTGTATGGCACAATGTGGCACTGCCCATATTCAACCAACCAGAAAAGCATGAATACAGTCAATGGCAGGGCTGATTAACTTGGAGTAAGCACCATGCTAACTGCACTTACCTGGCTTTCAACCATCTTCCAGGACTGGCAGAAAAAGCCAATGTTTACCTGCAAATTTTTGTGTAGGTATATTATGTAATTTCCCCATGACCGTTTAGGTAGCAGTAATGCTAAGCTGACATATCCATTTACAAATTTATCTTTTCACTCTTCAAGTGAGTATTTCTCTTTTAATTCTTATCTTTCCTAAACAGGAACCAAAAGCAGAAGGACCCTTTTTCATTCAGTGATGGTCTTGCTTTTCTGCGAATCAATGTTTACAGGTTAAGGCTATATTAGATGAGGGACTATTCTACTGAATAAGACTTTCTGCCAGTAATTTTTCTTTGTCTGAATTTAGAATACATGAAATTTTGAATATGACCGAATTGTTCAGGAATGCTAACATACTTGTACAGGTAATTTTTCACACAAAATTATGAAATACAGCCTTAATGAAACACCTGAACTATAATTCACTTCTAATGTAGGCTGGTGTCTAAAACTGGTGCAGAAAGCTGAGACAGAATGTAATGATGGTAAAACTATGTTTGCAGAAGCTGTACTGTCTTCATGGAGATGTTCATGAGGCACTGACTTTCTGTTTGCCCTTCCATCATGAAAGAAAAGGATTCTGAGCAGCTCTTCTTTTGTTCCGTGCACACTTTGTGTAAAGAAGAGAGATAGCTACCACACAGAATGGAGAGCAAGGTCTCACTTCATTATTAGCCACATACTGATCGTGCATCATGCTGCTACTGTCTCCAGTTATCTTCTCATTTCACTTGTGCTTACTTGATGCTCAAGGAGCTTTCACTTTGACTCTGGTGGAACGTTTTATATGATCAGATTTTCACAGAATCACAGAATCATTAAGGTTGGAAAGGACCTTCGAGATCATCAAGTCCAACTGTTAACCCAACACCACCATGCCCCCTAAACCATGTCCTGAAGCGCCACATCCACACGTTTTTTGAACACTTCCAGTGATGGTGACTCCACCACCTCCCTGGGCAGCCTGTTCCAATGCTTGACCACCCTCCGGGTGAAGAAATTTTTCCTAATATCCAATCTAAACCTCCCCTGGAGCAACTTGAGGCCATTTCCTCTCATCCTATCATTAGTTACTTGGGAGAAGAGACCAACACCCTCGTCGCCACAACCCCCTTTCAGGTAGTTGTAGAGAGCGATTTTAACTGTCTGCATGAATATACTTGAACATAGGTAAAATATATGGGCAAGATAGGTTATTCTGTGATTCACATGAGCTTCCTGTTTTAAATTACTCACACATATGCTTATTTAGCATAGATCTAACCATAATTCCATATTTAGAGCAATCCTACAGAAAGCAATGGAAAAAATTGGAAAAAATAAATGGACAGACAGGTAGGCAAAGAAGACATACGGCCTTAGATAAGGTGGATCAATAATTAGAAACAAACCTCAGTATATAAAAAAAATTAAAATTAACACCTCCCCCTCCAATATATGTCTCTAAGTTATTGAGCTATTCTGTATTTCTCACGATATAAGCAAAAACTTCGACTGCAGCGTAACATTACCCTTACCATCCAGCTATAGTGCTTTTCTGACCCAAAATAATCTACTACATAGCTTTGTACTGGCAATCATTCCTGGACAGTACAGTGGTTCACCTTTGAGAAGATGACATTGTGAAGTCTCTTCTCCTGCTCCTTTTTAGGTCAGGTATATTCCAAAAACCAGAGTATACATCCATGCAGTCACCAAGAATTTTAGTGTCTCTCACCAAGCAATTAAATCTTTGGCAACTGTTGATCATGTAAACACAAACGAGGCAGGCAGATGGAAAAAGGTATATCTTTGACTGAGTTATCCGGGGTTTGTGATCATTCAATACAATTCTGTGTTCTCACCCATCACACCTGCCAATTAAATGAACTTAAAAGTTACTAAGGCAGTTGGGGGGGGGGGGCGGAAGTAGCACAGAAAAGATAACTAGTGCAAAAGGGGAGGCCTTTTGTGAGATTTCAGAAAACAATATCACATTTAAATTATTTTCTTATGTAAATCTATTCTAAATTGTATGGCTAAATGAGGTGGTAATTGCTTCCCAAAGAAAATGGCGTTTCAGATTGAATGTTTTATATATATACCCACAAACATAATACATTTACATCTGAAGTTAAATACATGACACTGAAACATTTTAGGAATTTGAAGAACAGACTTCCCTAAGCTCATGTGTGAATCTAAACATCTCTTACAGATTCCTTTTATGCACTTTTCAGCCATCCTAAACTTTTTGATGGGCAATACTATGTTTATAAACATGTAAAGAAGGCAGCTGAAGTGATCTAAATTAAGTCTGCATTAAAATCTATTTTTGTTTAATAGAAAAGACATAACAATCTTATCATTAAACACCTTCAGCAGTAATTGATTGCTAAATAAATACAAATAAAATATAAAAAGCAGCCAGGTTTTAAACCATATCTAAGTTTATATCACAGCTTAAGTGCAGACCTGAT
The DNA here is from genome assembly GCF_964289735.1 of Phaethon aethereus. Lineage (NCBI taxonomy): Eukaryota > Metazoa > Chordata > Aves > Phaethontiformes > Phaethontidae > Phaethon > Phaethon aethereus. The sequence continues at coordinate 20,800,247 of NC_138576.1, read as the reverse complement.
GTTTGATATCTCTTCTGGTAATAGGAACATCCAAATGTTAGGTGTTGAAATTGGAGCTGCCTCTCACACCACTTCACCTGCTTGACAGCATCCCAATGAAGGTGTGACTTTTCTGGTTTGTGATTTTATCTCTTCATGCACATACAACATAATGTAACAATAAGTTCTGCATTTTAAACACTTCTGCTTTCTTATTTAAGAGAGTAGATGCCTGGACAAAAATCATAAATTTCTATTAATTTCTTTCCTTCAGGTTTTTCCCTCCATACAAACTGTCCTCGTGGTTTATCTTGCTCTTGATCTCAAAACTAAATTGAACACCCATACTGTCTGTTGTACTATGAAAATACTTTTGTGCCAAAATCTGGTTTCTTTGTTCTTTTACTGGAGAAGAGCATCCTTAAAATATCAATTATTACTGTTTATCAACAAAACCTGCTCAAGATAGTAATTTTCCTCTAAGCTAAAGGGTTTACAGGTAAACTAATGAGGGATTCTAAAATACAGCAACTCAATAGCAAATCTGCAACTTTGTTTAGAGTATGTACCTAGAATATAAAATCCCCAAGTCACCAACATCCAACTAAATATAAAGCCATAAATGTTTTGATAAAGAAGAAACAAAAGGGATTTTAAAAAACAAATAATAGTTTTATTGAGTAGGATAGATAGGATAGGATAGGATAGGATAGGATAGGATAGGATAGGATAGGATAGGATAGGATAGGATAGGATAGGATAGTTCCAGTTGGAAGGAACATACAACAGTCATCTAGTCCAACTGCCTGACCAATTCAGGGCTGACCAAAAGTTAAAGCATGTTGTCAAGGGCATTGTCCAAATGCCTCTTAAACACTGACAGGCTTGGGGCATTGACCACCTCCCTAGGAAGCCTGTTCCAGTGTTTGACTACCCTCTCAGTAAAGAAATGCTTCCTAATGTCCAGTCTGAACCTCCCCTGATGCAGTTTTGAACTGTTCCCACATGTCCTATCACTAGATACCAGGGAGCAGAGCTCAGCACCTCCCTCTCTACTTCCTCTCCTCAGGAAGCTGTCGAGAGCAATGAGGTCACCTCTCAGCCTCCTTTTCTCCAAACTAGACAAACCCAAAGTCCTTAGCCGCTCCTCCATGGGACATTCCTTCCAACCCCGTCACCAGCTTTGTTGCCCTCCTCTGGATGCATTCAAGGACCTTCTTAAATTGTGGGGCTCAGAACTGCACAGAGTACTCAAGGTGAGGCCACACGAACACTGAATACAGCAGGATAATCACCTTTTTTGATCAGCTGGTTATGCCATGCTCGATGCACCCCAGGATGGTTTGCCCTCTTGGCTGCCAGGGCACACTGCTGACTCATACTGAGCCCGGCTGTTGACCAGCACCCCCAGATCCCTTTCCGCAGGGCTGCTCTCCAGCCACTCTTTGCCCAGTTTATACTTGTGCCTGGCATTACTCCATCCCAGATGCAGAATCTGGCATTTGTTCTTGTTAAATTTCACACCATTAACGATTGCCCAATGCTCTAATCTCTCTAGATCCCTCTACAAGGCCTCTTCTCCCTCAAGAGAGTCAACAGCACCTCCCAGTTTGATACCACCAGCAAACTTGCTAATGGTGCATTCAACTCCTGCACTGAGATCATAGATAAAAATATTGAACAGAAGTGGCCCTAGAATTGAGTTCTGTGCAACACTGATGATGACCAGTCACCAGCCAGATATATTCACTGCAACCCTTTGAGTCCTGCCCTTCAGCCAGTTCTTCACCCAGCACACCAGGTACCTGCTTATCTCACAGTTGGACAACTTGTACAGATGGATGCTGTGAGGGACGGTATCAAAAGCCTTACTCCAGTCCAGAGAAACTACATCCACCCTCTTCCTTTCATCCACTAGGCAGGTGACCTTATCATAGAAGGATATCAAATTAGTTAGACATTGAGTTCTCAAGTATACAGCCAAGAGTTGGTTTTGAAATTTGAATTAATTTAATTTAAGGGGTACAAAAAGTATGCACTCACAGTTGTACTTGAGTGCAGATGTAGCAGGACTTAGAAACCAAGCTCAAAAGACAGCAGGGGTAAATACATGTAGTTCACTAGACTAGCAGCTCAGTTTTATCTCTTTTTTTGGCTCCCTTGGCAATAATACTACATCACTATCATAATGCAAACAGTGTTATTGGACACAGTCCAGTGGCACATCTGATAAATATATATCTTCCAGACATGTATCTGAGCTTGATGTGAAGATAGAAATGGCAATTACTCCATTTTTCCTACTGGTTTGATCCACTGGTTAATCAACTACTGTGATAATACTGTGCCTCATTTCCCACTTTAACTTGTCTGGTTTAAATTTCCAGGCAGTTAAACTAAAGAGTCTTTAATATCTAATACTTCTTCTCTATGGTGGCACTTATCCCTAAGGATCAAGTCACTTCTCATTCATTGCTGCACTAATAGAGTCTGGATGGTGACAAAACACACCTCAGACTGAGGCCAGGTCATCATCTGTGGAGTTCAAAGGAGGTCTGCTGTTCAAACACCACCAAAAATATCCTTTGGTGAGAGCAGGTGATCTGTGATGAACTTAGGAGACATTTATCTGACCTGTTGACCAGCACTGAGCCTAATGAGAGAATGTTATTGTGAACTTTTAGAGACATTTTGACTTTCTACCACTCTCTGCCAAATAAGCCCACTCTTACCTAAATTCAGGAAGATTAGTACATTTTAGTCAAGAATTGGCCCATCCTGATATCTGCGTACTCCATGAAATACAAGGACAGATAAGCATCTCCTTTTGCTTTATCCTAGCTGGCAGTGGTACACGTCTCCCAGGAGCAGTTCATGGGCGTCCTTCACCTCCTTGTAAATAACCACTTCCGAGAGCACAAAGGAGTAATTCTCCATAATTAAGACCTAATTCAATACCCACTGAAATCAATGGAAGTTTTTCCACTGACTTCAGTGAGCTTCAGCCCGAGCCCTGAAACCGACAATCATCTGGTGACATTTGTATTATATTAACCCAGCCTTTAGGAACTATATTGAGGTCTCCAACTCATTTCACATAAGCCACCAAACAGTAATAATTTTCAGACAGTGTCAACCTGACCCAGATTTGAACTGGCAATCTGGAGCTAGAAAGCACTATAATCCATTACTAGCCCCGTGAACCATCTGGTCACAATATCTCAAGCAACTTATATGGTACTTAGTAGCTGAGTAGTTTACTGAGACTTGCAGGGTGAAAAACAGAATTTGTGTGTGTGCATGTATGCATTTAAATATAATTATGAATTTTCTCTCATCAATAGAAATACTTATAACTGACAGTGATTTTCTGATGGCTTATACAGACTAGTGTGCAATTAAAGAATTAACTTACATTTTTTCTATTGCAGTGACAATCAGTAGGAAAAAGCATGAAGACCTAGAGTAAAATCCTACTAAAGGCTTTGTGACCAACTACAGACAGGCATACGGATATTTTTGCAAGAATCTCCAGTGCTATATGTGTTTCTTTTGAGTACATAAACACTTAGCCAGGTATGTTCTTTTTTAGACTTATACAAGGAGCCTGTTTTGCTTTTATAAACTTTTTCCACCAAGAATAGAACTTGCTGGTTATACCCAGAATATACTAATTTCTGCCATCTCATGTTCATGTTTCACAGAGAAGACAATGGATAGAGTTTTCACTGTTTTGTACCTTAAACACCCGTCTGTATTAAGTATCAAAGGCTACTGCCTTAAGTGGTGTTACTTTAAATCCATTTTACAGATGTGTAAATGACTAAAAGATGCAAGCCAGTGAAAAATAAGATCCAGAGGGAGCTGTATATGAGGACATCTTGGACCATAAGTTTGTTCATTAAAGGTCATCTTTCAAAAAAAAGAATTTAGTCTTGAAATACCAAGAAGAAAAATCTTCATAAGATTCAATGTATATACTTTAATATTTTAATAATCTGCCTGGTCTCAAAGCCACACTTCATTTAAGCTATATTTTACAGTAGCAGTCAGGGTCAATTTATAGAAGAAAACTCATTAACAATGTGATAGACGTATGAATATAAATGCACCACAAGAAACTCAGACTAGAAAAGCACAGACAGAAAGGCAGCATATTTACTGAAGTCTCATCTTTAAACTGGCTTTTACAAACCTCTTTTACTAGTGTTATAATGACAGTTTAAAATTAAATACTGATGCTGCTTGGCAGTCAAAGGATTTTGCCGAACAGATGAACGTGTACTTGCATATTTTACTACAAAAATTTGAAATAAAGCATGTGAATTTCCATTTTATATAAAAGAAGCTCCTGACATTTGTCTGAGGTCCTGCATTGTCCCTCTTGAGTTCTCCACAGTAATGCCACAGTACACTGCACACAGATTACCCACAAGTACATAAGAATAAGCTTTTTGATGTGTCTGACTTACAAAATAGTTCGAGAGCTAATACACTAATTTTTCTATTAATCGTTCCAGGAAACAGAAACAAGAGGTAGGAAATAAATCTCTTGATTTACCCCTTTACCACTTGTAAGTTCTCTTTGTGGTTAATCAAAGGTACGTGATACTTACCCGCTTAATTCTGCAAATAGTATCCATGGCAGCTGTCTTTCTCAGTTCGTTTGCCATTCATCTGCTGGTGACGAAAAGATCCACTACATACCAAGCAAGGTGAGACCTGTAGAGAGAAAAGAAATAGCATTGTAACTAGAATAAATGATGACAGGGAGAAAACACTTTTGCAGAGAAGTCATTCTTCAGGGCTTGCTGAAGGGAAGGAGCAACCCCAGACTCAGATGGATTCAGCCTCTGACTCTCAGGTGGCAGAAGGGTAACAACTTTGGGCTACACCTCAAGTACCTGCTCAGAAAAAGCAAAAAAATACTTGAGCGTGCGAAAAGATTTAAAGATGTCTTGGCCTCTAAATAGGATGTCATTAGAATGTTTACCTACTTCCCGGTCTGACCTCATTTTTAACAATATTTGAAAGCATAATACATAGTCTTGGTGAAACTACCAAGGCACCAGATAAAATATCCATACACTGGGAAACAGTGAAGGCAAAAAAAATATTAGAGAGCTGATGAAATGAAAATTCTGCCTGAATATTCTAAGCGAGCAGTTGATACATGGAAGTCTCATATTTGATACACGGAAGTCTCATATTTGATACACTCATAGATTTCTAAAATGCTTCAATTAGCCTTAGTATGTTTATTTCTGTGATAAGATACTGTAGGATATTAGACAGAATCCCTTTATATTAGAGCTTTAAAACATATTTTGAAAATCAAGAGAGAGGGAAAAGCAGCATCCTCCTCGTCTTAAGTTTTCTCATTGTTTTAGTACATACATACAAATTGCATACATAGCATTGGCCAAGAACCAAGGTATTTTTCAGTATTACTTGCTGTAGTATTTTGTTTCATCTCCATTTTGATTATAAAGACAAGAATAAGGCACTTTTAATATAAGGCAAGGATAAGAATTATTCATAGGTGGAACACCTTTATTCCACAGATCAGCAAATGCTTTACAAATACTAATGAATTAAGTTTCACATCCTTACTGAAATATTTTTTTCTGTTGTACAGTAGAGAAAACAGGCAGAACAACCTGAGATGTCTCACTAAAGGTCACCCAGCAAGACAATGCCCTAGCTAGAAATAAAGGCCCTGGGTAACCTGACTCTCAGTTACACGTTAATCACTAGGCAAACTGCTGCCAGTAGATTCAGAGAATCAGTGTGAGCTGTGAGTTTAGCAGACACTGTCGCTTACTAAGGTCTGACTTCTGTGGCATTGCTCTGTCAGTCAGAGTTGCATCCCTGAAGCTATACCACCTGGACCTGTAGCCTTAAAGAGAGCAGTGAAACTAAACTATTGGTGTGTTTTGGTAAAGGAATATGCTTTGGTACCAAGCAGGACTTCGCTAATGTAGCTCTCTTTACATTCAAAACACCTTTTTGGTTGCAGTGGGTTGACCTTGGCTGGCCTCCAGGTACACACCAAGCCACACTATCACTCCATGCCTCAACAGGCTCAACTTCATTCATGACTCTTCTACCTCCTCCCACTGAGTAGTGCAGAGGGATGGGGAATGGGGGTTGTGGTCAGATCATAACACTTGCCTCTGTTGCTCCTTCCTTCTTGTGCTCATCCCCTGCTCCAGCGTGAGGTCCCTCCCACAGGAGACAGTCCTTCATGAACTTCTCCAACATGGGTCCTTCACGGGCTGCAGTTCTTCAAAAACTGTTCCAGCCTGGGTCCCTTCCATTGGGTACAATCCCTCAGGAATGGACTGCTCCAGCATGTGTCCCCCATGGGCCACAGGACTTGCCAGAAAACCTGCTCCCATGTGGGCTCCTTGCCATGCGCTGCAGTCTCTTTCAGGAAATATCCCTCTGCTCTGGTGTGGGGACTCCCATGGGCTGCAGGGTGGATATCTGTTCCACTGTGGATCTCCATGGGCTGTGCCTGTAAATACTCGTTTTCATGAATGAGTTCTGAGCTTGTTTCAGCTCAGTGTTTGCCTCAGCTTGTCATGCACAGTAAAACACACTAGTATGCAATCAACAGCTAACATTTCTGTATCATTCAGTTACCTTCACCCACAATTAAAAACCAGGTATGAAAGATATTCTGTATTTTTTATTTAAGATGCCATACTCTGATCAGTAACCCTTGTCTATAATAGATAGACAGAATTATTCAAGGTACGCTTTGACCTACCAGAATTAAGTATACAATACAGCAGTTCAAGAAATGTCTACACAAAGAGCTGCCAACAGTCACGTTTCTGCTCTGTCCAGTTTCAGGATCACCTAGATACAATCCAGTTCACATCAAGGAACCAGATGATTGCTAAAAGAACATCGTTCCAGCCCTAATTAGCCAAGCTAATAACAAGGATATGCCAGCCTGGGGTCTGCAGAGTGCTTGTATTTCCAGGAACATTTTGAACCCATGTAATTGTTCTTCACTGGTCTCCTCCTCCAGCTTTGTCTCTTGAGCCACTCTGGACACCTACCACTAGAAAACCCACACTCCTCTGCAATACATTTCATTTTGACACTGACAGTGACATTGTTCTATTGGAAAAAAACACCACCAAAAAGGAAAGGAGGAGGGTGAGGACAGTCTGAAAAAACTCAAGATGCCAGTTTTTGTAAGTTTTCAAATGTAAACCTGAACAATTTACACAAACGTCAGTGGAGTTGGTTGATCCTCAATTCTGGTATCAGGATCTCTACATCTCTGAAACAGCTGAGCTGTCACATTGGGATCTCTGAGGTAGAGCTGAGGTAGCACTCTGAGACAGAGCTTAAAACTGGACTGGACGTCAGACACTAGTCCTGCAAAACCTGCTACAGATACAGCTGAACAAGGAACCAGGTTACCTGAACAAGCCCAGAAGGCTGAAGTAAGGTGGAAAATTAAATGGGTCTCTGTAAACTGTGTTCTGCATCCACATTTAATGTCAGCTAGAGAAAAATTGGAGAAGTTTCTGATTAGAGGTTAGATGATCACAGTGGTCCTTTCTGGCTTTAATCTTCAACTCTATGAATAAACAATGAGAGTATTTAGAGTGCAGAGGGAAAGAGGGAAACCTTACCAGCAGGTACTCAGTTGAGTTAGCAATAATATTCGCTGCTGGATATCCTTGCTAGTTGGGGTCCACTGTTAATTGGATGGTGCTGAGACCACAAGGGTAGGCAAGAAATTATCACATTTCCCTTGGAAGCCTGGGGAGGGCTATCACCCATTGCAACTGGGGCATCAGGAAACTTTTAGCAGAGTTGGCAGCCAGGGCTCTCAGTTGACAGCTTCTGTGTTTGAGGGAATTAGTGGAGATGGATGAGTGCTTTTTTTTTTTGGTGGGGGGGGGGTCTGAGGGAAACAGGTGAATGGAACTTTAGGGTAAGCTGTGAGAAATGTGTTTTTGCCATTGATGCTTACTATGCTTGTGGCTGCAGTATATGCACCTATTTATTATAATGCACTTAAAAGATTAAGCAATCTGTATGGTTATACAATTATTAAGCAAAAGTCATTGCACTGGGGATTACTTTTAGGATCAAGTAATGTTGAAATGTAAGCCCATTTAAGCATTCACTTATTTTCACAGCTATCTATGTTCCTCTTGATATTGAACTAGAAAATTCTATTTATATAAAGGTGTAGTTCTCTTGCAGGTCCAGTCCTTGCACAGGACCATTACATCACAGTAATGATGAAAGAAACGTGCAATGAGAGCTCTTACTTTCAAAAAGTTGACTCCATTTACATGAACTTTTAAAGTAATATGCAGTATGTCTTTAAGCATTGGTATTGATACAGAATTTCTGTATGTAATTTGCTTGTGCAAGACTTCTATTATATAGAGAAAATAAAAAGACAAAGAGAAAAGTTAAACCAAAAATGGAGTGTATTACATTCCTTTTTGGCTTAAGACTGCAGCCAAATTGAGTCTCTGAGCATCTATTTTTCAAAAACCCTCCTGCAGTATTGGCCTGAGTGTCCTCTGAACTAGGATATGTGAAACATGTAGAGAAAGAGCAGCATCTGCTTAGTTTTCATATCATCCCTTGTCAAAATAATTTTAAAAGCTATTTTCCAGGATTAAAGGGTTTGTTACAAGTAACAGTATTAATGAACAAATTATAGAGTTTGATTCTTCTATCATAATTTCAACAAAAGTACGTACCCAAATGAGGTGAAAATACTTTCCTTTGATTCCACCAAAGCCCTTTCTTAGTGTCATGTTAACCATTTTATCTTGGGTTTTATGTATCACACTAGTTGAGATTTAGCTTTCACAGTTAAGCACTGTAACACCTTTGTGAGTTTGTCTATAAACAAATGATTGTACACCTTCAGTTCTTAAGGTCAATTTTATGATTAACAAGCATAAAAATCCTCCTGGGAAATGAACTCTCCAATTTTGGAACTGAACATTAAAGGACCAGTGTATGCAGAGTGTTAGCAGAAAAGGAACAAAACTTATACTGCCGTCACAGTGCTGCTAGCTGCATTTGTCATACAATTTTTTCTTCTTTAACTCACCTCTACTACAACTTGGCTGTAGGGTGTAACTTTCTGTGTGAAAATAAGGTAGATCCGGTATAGCACACATTTAAGTAGCTTTAGCTTGAGGTTTACACATAGTCTGTTTCCCATAAACGTGTTGAATTTCAGGTTTTTTATTAAGCTATACATCACTTATAAGTTCCAGTTTATTAAGAAGTAATAAATCAAAATATAATAAAATAAAGTCTTAGCTAACAACTATGTGATTACTCAGCTACCTACTGCACTGGATAGTCGATTTTATATATATATATGTAATCACGGGTAGCACTAGCCAACTCTGTCAAAAATGCCAATGTATCAAAATTGCAACTTTTCACAGAAATGTACTAGTTCAGACGAAACTTTCATTGAGAAAGGTTTCTTTGCTCCAGGACAGAATTTCTGCTCAAAATGAGACAGAGAGACAGGAAAGAGAATAGCCTAGTGGTTATAACAGCCACGGAAACCCAAGTCACTTGAAAAGACCCAAGTCAGGAGTCTGGTTCTCTTGCAGTCCAGATTCCCTGCTGGAGCACTCTAATCCTGTATCTCTCTCTCATCTTCAAAAAGTTGTGGTTTTATCTTTTGGAATAAGAAAGGTTTTGAAGTTTCAGCAAACTGCAAAGCTGTTTCTCACACTATCCTATCGCTTCCTTATCGTTTTGTAAAGAAAGCTTTGTGAAATGAAGAGTCCTGAGACCAACAAGAAGCTCAACTAAAAATAGTTTAATGTATGAAATTAAGTAACCACTTATTAAAATAGCAATTTAGTTGCCAGATAATGGCACATCATAGCCTTGCATACTTCAATACACACCTAACTGTTGAACCTAGTTTACCATGAAGACAAGTATTACAATTCTTATGTTTGTTAGTTAAATTAATTTAATTAATTTAAACACCAAACATTAGCTAATTAAAAAGAAAACTAATGTTATTAAGATGAATCATTCCTGTGACAGATATCAGAATTTAAGTTAAATTATTCTTTTTCTCCAATAGGCTATGCCTAGAAAATCCATGACACCTTTCAGAATTCATGTCTTCATGGAAATTGCGTTTCCCATTACATGTTTTAATTATTATTTTCATATAAAGCTTAATTCTATAGTTCACTACAAGGCAATTAACAAAAACAGGTTGTTTTTCTTTTTCAAACTTACTGGGAGTTTGCTGCTAGTAGAACTAAAGAAGCTGGGGGAGAAGTGACAAGCAGAGACCTGCCATTTGCTATCTGAAGCCTACAATGGAAATTCCTCCCCGTTTTCCTGGATAACTCTTAACAAAATGGGTTACTCAGCAAGTACAGGCTCTTAAAAAAAAAAAAAAAGAAAAAAAGGAAAACAAACACCACATTGGCACAAAAATAACTTCTCTTTGATTTACATAATCTTCTGGTACATCACTATCACTGCCCTTCACCATATGATTAGTAAATTATAACAGTGACTAATGTTGTCATTAAAAACTTCAGAAAAGGACAGGAATATCAAAGGAAAGCAGAAATATGGTTTGATCAGAAAACTGGGAAAGGTATGAGGTAGGGCTGGGAACGTGCATGACACCAATTATTTTTCCATTGCTATTCTAACTTTTCAGTTCACCCAGTTGATAAAATAGCTCTAACTGCAGAAGTTCACCTCTACATTGAAGACCAGATGTTCAAAACGCGTCTCAGGCACACCTCTAGCTTTTCCCTCTTTACAGTATCAAATTTATGACTGGGCTTAGCATATACCCTTCTTGATACAAACACTGTTTCTCTTTTATCCTGACATGTTGAAGGCAGACAATTCTAACTTGTTTCTTTGTCTTGAATAATTAACAGCCCTGGTACAATTTCCAAAAGCATCTTTCAAAATAAAACTATATTTTCTGTGATGGCGCAATTACTAGCCATCAGTGAAGAATCTATAGGAAAACTATATAAAATATTTAAATTGGAATTAAAATTGAAAGAGCAGGCTAGGTATATATTTAGGCTTATGCTTCAATAATTTATTATAATTGCGGTAATGTAACAGGAGAGCTGCTACTGCAAACATAGCTGCAGAATTACTGCTAGAAAGTAGCAAGAGTTGATGTAGTAAATATGTTTGTTAAATACAAATGAAGAAAAAGAAATGGTAAATGTTATTTATAGTTTCATGCTCCAGCTCTTACAAAGTTTCATTGCAAGCCACGCAGCTGAAATCAGATGGTCCCAATGAAAGACGGTGGCGGCATTGCCTTTCGGAGAAATGCCATTTATCTCACGGTTTCAGGTGAGGCCTCTGCTTGCAGATCAGAAGTGGGTGAAGCCCAGGGAATGGCAGGATGAAGTGGCTGTGGGCTCCAGCATGGAGGTAGAAAAACCACTTGCAGCTCTGCAGCTGTGACCCCCTCCCCAAAATGTTCTCACGCATCCGAACCAGGACTGCAGAGGGAGCCTTGCGGGAGAGCGGTGGCTGCCTGCCTCCTGCACCGAGGGGAACGGTCGTGAGGAACCGAGAGATCATCCAGCAAGAAGGAGAGCAAGAAGCAATGAAAGGATGGGGTAACAGAGCAGGTGGGAAAGGACAGCCAGTAAAACAAAAGCAAAGGCCAGAAAACAGAGCCTAGCGCTTTTATTTAGCATAAAAAAAGAACAATCCTGAATCACCTTTCCCTTCTGTTCAGCAGTCACAGCAGAAAATCAGGTGGAAAACACAACTGTGCGGGAATGACGCTAACTTTCTGGATAAGCAGTACCTGAAAGGTTACACAATCATGGACGTGTCTTCACTGAAAACACACTGTTTTTTAACTCATGCAATGAATGAACACTTAGCACTCTTGAGGTAAACACATAACGATGGTACAATACTGGAGTTTTAAATACAAACTGTACCCAAATCATACACACATGCAGACGTGGTAAAACTAAATGGACTCTGAGACATTCCTCAGACGATGTCACCTTGAAGCTAACACCTACCACAGGGATAAAACACATTACTCAAGAAACTGGAGAAGGGCTGTATTTAGGCTGTATTCTGTGTCGAAAGAAGCCACTTGCTCACTCTGAGTGAGAAACAGTGAGGACCTGGCGAGAGGCACCACCAGGCGTCAGCAGCCAATGATTTCATTGTGCAGTGAGATATGCAGCGCCAGAGACTGGTTCATCTTTATCCAGCCTCCTACTTCCACCACCGGAGAAATTACTGAATAAAAGGGGGTGTTCTCAAATTTATGGTTATGCAACAGACATCAGAATTTTGCCCAAACTTTGCCAATTATGACAATTTAGAGCACAATCCAGCTTCCACTGAAATCAATGGTCTTTCAAAACAGCATTCTCATAGACATTTCCACACTGTTCAGAGCAACCCTGTACTGGGTTTGCGTGACAAGGTTTTGGTAGCGGGGGGCTGCAGGGGTGACTTCTGTGGGAAGCTGCCAGAAGCTTCTCCCATGTCTGACAGAGCCAACGCCAGCCGGCTCCACGAGGGACCCGCCGTTGGCCAAAGCCGAGCCCATCAGCCACGGTGGCAGCACCTCTGGGGAACAGAGTTAAGAAGGGGAAGAAAAAAATGGCAATTGCAGTCGGAGAGAGGAGTGAGAACATGAGACAGAACAGCCCTGCATTACCCTACTCTGATTTGATTGGCAATAAATTAAACTAATTTCCCCAAGTCAAGTCTGTTTCACCCATGACGGTAACTGGTGACTGATCTCTCCCTGCCCTTATCTTGACCCACAAGTATCTCATTATACTTTTCTTTCCCCTGTCCAGATGAGGAGGGCAGTGATAGAGTGGCTTTGGTGGGCACCTGGCATCCAGCTGGGGTCAACCCACCAACAGAGCTAAATAAGCTCTGTAGCCCTTTCTGAAACCACAGAGACGGTAACTCAGCTGATTTCTTCCTAGTGCCAAAGTGAAGATCTGAAAACTGAACAAAAAAAAGAGTCCCATAAAATAGCTGTCTTCAAAATAATCCCTACATCCAAACATTTTTAAAACAAAGCAAAATTAATTGCAGAGCAGGAAGCCATCATCAGCTCATTCTCACTCTGCAGTTGGATGATTGGCAGCTCTAACTTAAAGCAGTCACCTGAAGAAACATCTGTAGACCCAATACAAGGAAAGCAACAAGAGGAAGAAAGGGCTCTCTGGAGCAGCCTGGTTTCAACCCAGCTTGAAGTGACTGTGAGACAGCACCAGGACAGAGTTTAAGCTGTAAGGAGAAGGTGTCAGCTTTCCATAGGGAGCTCATGCTCAGCCTTATGAAGCATCACCACTTTCTGTCTGGGACTGAAAAAAAGTACTTGGTTTCAACTGGTATCCTAAGGAAACATAGTTTACTTGGTTTGTGTATCTGACTTCCACCTCCCTTCAGTAACTTGTGAATCATTTTGCCTGTTTAAGCTACCTCTGATGCAGTGTTAGAGTATCAAGGATATGAAGTTCCTCCAAGCATCACAGAAGTACATAGCCAGGTAGAGGAGAGAGACTTAAGTCTGAGTCCCCACAACAGGGACTGGCAGGAGCTCAGGTATCATTTGGACACCAAAGCAGTCAAAGAGACAAAGCTCTTCAGAATGCTCCAGCCATAGGAAGGTTCAGCGCTTGTCTCTCCTATTAGCTATCCGACAAGGCAAAAATGAACAGTGCACCATGGAAAACCACACTGCATATTTTTTGCTATTACTAAAGTGTGGTTTTACTCCTCAGAAAGACCTCTGAAGCCTTAGAGCTGGCAATCCTCCCTGCCATGTAAACCTCATAAAACACCTTGCAACTTCTATAAGCCGTAATAATTTATTTTCTGCAGTTGGTTGTTCCAAAGCAGGAATTGACATTAAATGCACACATTTCAAAATTTTGCATTTGGCAAGCCTAATCTGTATATATTTACACAAAATGGAATGAGTTCCACAGCCCCAAGGGCTACGTACTCTATGAACTTAGTTGCAGTAATTATTTATATTAAGAAGGTTTCTTTACAGCCAGAAGAAATAACTTAGGTTCTGTTTAAAATTTTCTAACCTCAAGAAAACAGCTCCAGGACCTTAGAGTCAAAAAGGATTAAATAAGTCCAAATAAATAAATACAAATCTCTAGTTTCAGATATTGGTTTAAATGACATTATGCTGAAATCTGTAACTTCTCCCAGCACTTCAGCAATAGTCATTGTATTTTAAAGTACTATACTTCTCCAAAACATAGCTTAAATAACAAATTCAACATGAAATTACAAGTTTACAAACATCTTGGACTAGATGACCTTTAAAGGTCCCTTCCAGCCCAAACTATTCTATGATTCCGTGATCTTACCTGGACCTATTTGAAGCAAGCAATAGAAAACAACAGCTAGCTGTTTTTCTCTTACTACTTTATATGGTATTATGCAAGAATGATTTCCCTAGATTATCATAATTAAGCAATGCAGATTGTACTTTTCTTTCAGCAGTAGATATTTTCACATTTTCATTTACACCAATAAATAGCTCAAGCAATATTTACATTCTTTGCACTGTGCCGTGTAAAAGCTGTAATAAGAGTAAAACAAATTGTTGGGATCACTTTTTAGAGCTATAAAATCTCTAATTTTACTAAATAAGAAGTACAGTTTTCTAGTAACACATATAAATTCAGACCAAAATTTTGAAACACCACTTGCAGTTTTGGGTGCCCAGTTTGCACAATTGTCAAGATACATGAACTGTCAGTCTTGCATTTTGAAAATGCACACTTACTAGATAGATACCTCAGCTCTGCACATCCAAAAATGGTTATTATAAAACAATGGAAATTGCCAATAATCCTGATCCTATACTGTGTATTACCTGTGCCTAATAATATAATGTGGAAAACAAAAACAACAACAACAAAAGTTTTCTGGTGTATTTTATTAATTTCACCGATAGGCAAAATTTATCATCCCTCTTGCTTATAAGTATTTTCATCTTTGATTTTTCATTTAAGTAGACGATGGTTTCCTGCACCCTTTCAATCACCTGTTCTAAGATGTGATTTTTGGTTGGGATCAGTAATATAATGTAAAGACTGGAGCAAAGGTATTCCCCTAACCAAAATCATCCTTTCAGCTTGTTTTTCTAAGGCATGTGTTCTAATAAGTATGGTTTTGCTCCTGAAAATATACTTGTTCACTTAACAACAGTATATTACTCTTAAACATCTATCAAAAAGGTAATTGAGTTACTCATGTTTTCTTATCTTTTCCCTTTTTCCTTTTTCCTTCAGTGATCACCTTAGAAAATGGTAGAAAGTGTTACTTTTTTTGACTCAAATGGTCAAGCAAAATATGCAATCTTCCAAGAGAAGCAGCTGATAACAAAATCAGGCACTATTCTTTATTTACAGAAAATACATACCTTTTCCTCAACAAAATTAATGCCAAAATAGCAGAGAGACTTTTTCTTGGCTTACAGATTCAAGTCTTTCCAGCCAACCCCTTGCCAAAAGCTTTCCTTTCTCTTTTTTTTCTCAAGACCACACTATAAGAGCTTTCTCTCTGCACCCCTGTTGTGATTAGCTGCCTTTCTGTCTCACACAAAGCTGGCTTCACATCAGTTCCTTGTCTCTGTATTTTTTACAAAATCCTTGAAGAAAAACATCAAACTGAATGATCTGGCTCATTGTCCAAATTTCTGTATGGGTAATGGTTTTCTCTTCTTTACCAAAATGGCATTTCATTTTTCCTTTATACACACTAAATAAAAGGTGGGTTTCAAAAGGTTGTTCAATGCATCCACATCCTCTCTCCACCACCCCCAATATTAATTTCATCCTTTGCCTTCATAGAAAAAAAAAAAGCAAATTTCCCCTATGGCGTGATAAGAAAGCAAGCCACTATTTCCAGATGATACAAATTAAATATGGATATAATTGTATGAGGTTTTTTATATCAGTGCAATTTTATCTCAGCCCAAATTGTTTTTTGTGGCTGTCCAAGTCTGCCTCACTGCTTCCCGCCCAATTTGCTTTCAACCATCCAGGATGGGCATCTTTCACTGAGCCCCCGAGGAATATCTATTGTTGCTGTGAATTCTGCTGACTGAGACAGGTCTTACTCATTTTGTTCTAATGGAAAATTCATCTCTGTCACAGGAGTAACCTGCCATCAGTCTGCGCCGAGAACTCACATCGACATCAATAGGAGCTTCGCGTGCATTGTGCAGGTAGGGTATCATCATCATTATTTATTAAACACTAATGGAGTCCCAGACCCAGATCGTTAAAAGTTATAGTCGAGATGCAGTCAGTATAAAATTCGTGATTCTTTGGGAGTGGTGGTATTTTCTTTTATTCTCTGTTTTTTTGCTGTGTTTCCACTATACTTAACATGAGAAGTGGGTGAGTTTTTTGCCTCAACACTAGTCTAAGTGTGACAGTGAACTACGGGAACTATTTGGGAAACCAACCAGAAAAATTGTGGTATAATGAGTCTCCTAGAAGATAACCTGCACTAAAGGCAGAATCGAGTTAGTCCCGTGAAATATCTGTACTTGTTTCATAGGGACCAAAATTCATAATTTGTCTTGTATATCTTATATTTACCTCTACCAGGATTATGCAGTGCTCTGATCAACCCACTGAAGTCTTCCCAGATAACCAGACTAAATGAGAGAACCAATGTTTATTTTATCTCATAAAATTTATCTGTCTGCCTCATCATCTTGTACAAATTGTGATTTTTTTTTCCTTTTGTTGTTTCCTTCCATTTAAAAAACAAATCAGTCTGTGAAGCTCCTGATTCATCCTCAGTTTTCTGTACTTTACTTTATGTGCCTTGGTGATCACAGGACTTGGCTAAGGTGAAGACAGCAGCTCGTGATGCAGAATTATTTCAAAGGCTGTTTAGTCCAGAAATTAGTCTCCTGAAGCACCAAGCTGTTGCAGAGTCTTAGCACATTGCTTTTGATCCAGCCAGATCTACTTTTTCCTGTCCTGTTATTAATGAGGAAAACCAGACCTGAAGCCTTACTTTGTGCTATTGATCACATTTTGCACCACAAATCACACCTCGTGCAGAATCCTTCGGCTGCCTCCTGTGAGGAATTCAGCCAGTACAGAGTGAATTTCTAATCAGCCGCGACTGTTCGGTGCTACGGCTGGTAATTACGCTACCAGCGCCTGTATCTGCAAGTGTTGTACATTTGTATTTGCTTCTTGCTGGGATCACACAGTTGGGAAAGCAATCATGCTCCATTACTCCTGGTTTTGACTCTTGGCCCATATGGCTGCTTGCGGACAGTCTTTCAGCGCTTTGCTTCATTTATAGCTAACATGGTTAATGACTCTTTGCTTTCTGCAAGTCTCCTGCTCTGCTGAAATTTGCAGCTGTTCTTTGTTAGTGGTGAAAGCTTTCCCTCTCTTACATTGCAGATTTCTGTTCTACCTAGTGATAACTGGACTAGCACTCTTTTTTGGGATGTGAGGAAGGGAAAGATGAAGCAACTGGTTGCCCTTTTACTACCAGCAATTTTATCTGGGAATGGATTATATGAGAGGTTTCGGTCTGGCTTCAGGGAGTACCACAGTCCTGGGATTGCTTTACTTAAGGTCACAAATGATTTATCACCAGCTGCTGATTCAAGTTAAATTACAGTACTCCTGCTGATGGATCTTTCTGCTGCTTTCGATACAGTAGATCTTGGAACTTTGCTGAATCGTTTGAAGCAATTGCTTAGATTATGAAGCACCATCCTGGATCGGTATCATTCAGAATTGATGGTGTATTATCAGGTTGTAACTTGGAAATTGTGGATCAAGTTCTGCCTCACTGGTCACATTGCTCCTCAGAATATAATATCCTATAATTCTCTCTTTTTTATTTGCTGCAGATGTGGACAGAATTCTCTAGCAGCATAAAATTAATTTTCACCGCAACACAAACAACATATAGATGTATTTGTCTTTTAGAGCTTAGCTTCTTGCTGCAGTTTGGACCACATCTGTTTGTTTTACCAAAGTGTGATCTTGAATGGTCACAAATGGTTTGAAACTGAACTGAGATAAAATATAATTGCTTTTGGCAATTCCTCTCTGTCTACTAGGTGGTTCTTTCTAGGCAATCGAAACTACCTATGCATATCTAAAGTATGCATCTGGAGCTGGTCAGAACATTTCCATTAAATGAAATCTCATCAAAATATGCTGCTTTGTCAGAGCCAACACATTTTACAGAAAACATGTCTGTTTAGGTGAAGGTTTAATCAGGGAGATGTTCAGGATTCAAGGCTATTGGTCACTTCTGATGGCAGAGGCAGAGAAAGCCTGCAGTCCAGTTTGAAAACCCAAGACTTTTCATCTCAAACCAGTAATTTTTGAAAAACGTTCAAGAGGTTCCGATTTTGTTCCCATGCCAGCTGAAAACACTGTTGATACTACAAAAGCTGCCATGAAACAGAACTACCACCCTCTGAAAGGGATTCTCAGAAAAGTTTTACCTGCATCATCACATCAGCTGTGTGGTCCTCCTCCGCAGAGCACCACGCGCAGGTTATGGTGAGTTCAGAAGCGAGAGGGCTGGAACGGCGTGGGGCTCTGATGGGGTAACTGGCAGTTCACTGCTGGTCTTTTACTGCTTGGGAAATTGTAACCAACAGGAACATCTGCTTTGTGATGAGGGATTCAGGGAACAGCACTTTCCATGCTGTCCTGGTTTTGGCTGGGATAGGGTTAATTTTCTCCCTAATTCCTAGTCAGAGAAAAGATAAAAATTCAAAATCAAATATTTTCCAGAAATAAAGACCTGGAGAAAAATTATGTGGTCAATCAACATGCACCAGTACTTATAAATTTTAAATATGTTTTTGATATTCCAGGGATTTTTCACTCTTAATTTAAGTTTTAAAACTTGTTGTTATAAACTTTTAAGTGAGAGAAATTACCATATAAAAATGTTTAACCTCTCGAAATCTCTACCAACCTTTACAATTTGCCAGCCTTTAGCATTTATTCTTACAGGTTTTTCTGTTTCTTAATCTCAAGGGTAAGCCCAGCTGAATTCTATCAAAGTGAAGTAATAGTCACTTGTCTCCAGGAGAGGAGTCTAGCCCATTTCCCCAAGCTCTGGACAAACGGGACTCTTCAGACACACATCTGTTTCTGCTGCTCTTCATGGAGCCCAGCTTGGTGAGCCTATTGATCACCCCATGAGGCACACCACTCTTCCCAGGTCCTGCTGCCCCAAACACGGACCTTGCGAATCCCTGTGCCGGGGCCAGGCACCGCAGGCTTCCCCAACTGCACTGCAGTGCTCCATGTCTGGAAACCCAGCACCATCTGTTTCAACAGACCTCTGAGATCTTCAGGTCAAGTGCTCACCTTCAAGCAGAGGAGCGTGTCTGCTTCCCAGTGTTTTAGGTAGATTTATCTCCTTTAAAAATGGCAGGGACTGCTTTTATCAAGGCCACTTCAAGATCAGGCAGTGAATAAGAGACCCATACAGCAGGCAGGGGTGGACACAATCACAGTTTGAATTGCAGAGCTGAATTTTTCCCCAGACTGGTGCATGATCTTGAGGCATGGACATACATATGTCCCTTTTCCCACCACACTGGGTCAGTTCCCTGTGGGAAACTGTGGTGGGTTGACCCTGGCTGGACACCAGGCGCCCATCAAAGCTACTCTACCACTGCCCTCCTCAGCTGGACAGGGGAAAGAGAAGTGTGAGATACTTGTGGGTCGAGATAAGGGCAGGGGGAGATCACTCACCGATATTACTGTCACTGGCAAAACAGACTTGACTTGAGGAAATTAGTTTAAGTTATTACTAATCAAATCAAAGTAGGGTAATGACAACTAAAACCAACTCTAAAACACCTTCCCCCCACCCCTCCCTTCTTCCTGGGCTCAACTTCACATCCCATGTTCTCTACCTCCTCCCTCTCCAGCAGAGCACGGGGACGGCGATGGGGGTTGTGGTCAGTTCATCACACCTGGTCTCTGCCGCTCCTTCCTCCTCAGGGGGAGGACTCCTCACACTCTGCCCTGCTCCAGCCTGGGGTCCCTCCCACGGGAGACAGTCCTCCACCAACTTCTCCAGCATGAGTCCTTCCCACGGGCTGCAGTTCTTCACCAACTGCTCCAGCCTGGGCCCCCCATGGGTGCCGTCATTGAGGGACAGACAGCTCCAGCCTGGGCCCCGCGGGGTCATAAGTGCTGCCAGCAACCCTGCTCCAGCCGGGGCTCCTCTCTCTCCCCACAGGGCCACAGGCCCTGCCAGCAGCCGGCCCCAGCGCGGGCTGCCCACGGGGTCACGGCCTCCTTCGGGCATCCCCCTGCTCCGGCGTGGGGCCCTCCCCGGCTGCGGGTGCAGATCTGCTCCCCCGGGGAGCTCCATGGCCGCAGGGGCACAGCCGGACTCCCCGTGGGCTTCCCCACGGGCTGCCGGGGACCCTCTGCTCCGGCGCCTGGAGCCCCTCCTGCCCCTCCTGCTGCTCTGGGCTGGGGGCTGCAGGGCTGTTCTCCCCCATGTTCTCACTCCTCTCTCCAGCTGCTGCTCTGCAGCAATGTTTTCCCCCTTCTTAAATCTGGATGAGCTTGGCCTTGGCCAGTGGCAGGTCCGTCTTGTAGCCGGCTGGCGTTGGCTCTGTCGGACACAGGGAAAGCTGCTGGCACCTTCTCACAGAAACCACCCCTATACCCCCCATTACCAAAACCTTACCATCCAAACGCAATACAGAAACTGAGGCACTTTCCTCGTTGGACACAAGGGCATGTTTGGAGAAGGGCAGGAAAACATTAATCGCCGTCCTGCCCCTTCCCCAGGCTGGGTAGAAAGCGTACAGGTGATTTGCTTTGTTGTAAACCACTTGGTAACAAAAATTTACGTATATTGGTTTAAATCACGTAAATAATTGCATTTTGGAGTGTGTCTCACAATGCACAGCAACAGGATGCTCAGGTTTAGCATCTCTGAGTAATTTTGTAAAACAAAGACTGCAGAGGAATGGGAAACTATTTTACCTTTACATACATGCCACCCCCACATAGCTGCTGATGGCCACCAAATGCACAGTTCTGCTTTGCATTAGCCACAGTCTGCAGGGTCAGCTGGTCCTTACACCCTGGAAAAACATTGCAGATGCTTCATTTTAACTTGGTGCATTAACACTAGCAGTCTGCCACTAATCTCCAGTTATCCCTATTGCTTGCACCTGATCTTGAAAGGGTTAGGAACAGGCTAAACAAACTAAAATAAATTGCAGTAAAATATTTAAATAAAATGATCAAGACATTCATAAGACCATTAAAATATTGAAGGGGAAATATCTCTAAATACATTTTTTAAAATTCTTGCAATGGCTTTATTGTCTTGACTGTTGCACAGTCCTGAAGATCCTCATGTTTTTCTTCCTGATTGTGCTGCAGAGTCCACGCTTAGTTTCAGATTGCTTGATGTCAATCGCTTCCTTCTTGTAGATCCAGAAAACACTACCCACACCTACCACACTATGAAACATAACTAGTGCCAATAGTAATGCACTACACTTAATTTAAGTAAGCATAGCTTAAACACAAACTGTATAGGGGAACAGCCATATTAGGTTTATTCTAAATACTGGATTATTAGACTCGCTATAGTAATAGTCCAGAATATTTTTTAAATTAAAAGTTGCCTTCTCCCACAACATTTAAACATCATTCTGTACCAGGTTGAACATGCATTTTCTTTGGTAAAAAAACAAAGGAGTGAAAATCTAAATTAGTGAAACAACAAGCATCTACTGGATTATTCTTTTTTGCTACATGTATGTAGAAATAAACAACAAATCATTTTGATTCTATGAAATTAACAGCAGCCTGACATGAGATGAATCAACAGGAAGAAACCTTTTTATTGGAGATAATTCTTTACCCACCAACTACAAATTGGTTCTAGTATATATATTTTCTATATATACAAACCTTACTCTTACCCTTACTACATGATGGGAATAAATCCATTAGTATCAGGACACACAGAGTTGGTTAGACCCGCCAAAGACTGGGAACACAGCTGCACAAGTGGAATTATTCAAGTGGAAGATAGCACAACTCTCTTTTTGCTAGATACTATATTGTGTGTCAGCAGCAAAGGTCATATCTTGTACCCTACATTATCCCATCTTCCAAAATGGTTCGACTTTTAGTACTGGGTAGATTTGAATGGTTATTTTGACTCCAGACGATCTGAGTTACCCAGTTTGGTGTACAGAACCATAAGCACTTGCTAACACATCTGAGGGGGCAATAAATTGGTCATGGATCTTGGGAACTTTCAAGCCAGTTTTGCTGCCAAAGGCAACATATCACATAGTGACATCCCTCACATTTCAAACCATAAAAGCATCGGAAGGGTGAAAACCACACAAAATGTCTCCTCAGTTAGCTCAGTGGCAGAAACAGTATGTAATCCTTTAGACATTTTCTTTCCTTATATTTGCTCTCCCCATTCTAATTCATAGTTTTCCCCTTCAGTCTCCGAGATGATACTGTTGCTCACTGGCTAAGTCTAGCTTTATAACACTTAGTCCAACACTGCTATCAAAAGTAATGACTTAACTGCTACAGAGAAAAAATATATTTTATTATTAAATCAAGTGGTCCTTTCTGCCCTCTGTCTTTGCTGTTTGGTGCCTTGCTCTGGTTTTACACTCTATTGTTCTATTTTTATTATTGCATTGCCTAAAACTACTGCAGAGAGCGCAATATTCCCTGTTCTAATGCTTCATTTTTACAAAGTTTCCTGCTGGAATACGTAGATGGGACTTTTCAGAAGTATTTAACATTGACAGTGTCTTTGGCATCATAATTTGAAAAAATAATTTTAATATTTTAAATCTTAGCTATGTACTTATGGGCATGAATCGATCCAATCTGTTTTTTATCTTTTGTGTTGCATTTTGGTACTCCAGTTAGGCACTCTGCTGATAATGACTTGACTTGCTTATTTATACAAATGACTTCTTATACACTGCTCAAAGCCATTTACAAAGGCATCAAGGATTATCATTGTCTCTGCAGCTGTGGAAAGGAGCTGCTAAGAGATGACTTTGTTGCATGGTGCCTGAGTAGGAGACTCCAGAGCTATTGCCAGCCCAGTACTTTAAGAACTTTTGATCTTAATTTGTAAAAGTCCTTCCCAGAATTTGGGTATGTCAAGAAAAACAGAAATCAATGAGACTTTCTCCAGTTTGAGAAGAACATAACCAGTGTATTCATGGGGGTTAGGCAAGCAGAGTAATTTTCCAGAAATAATTAATCACTGAAATGCCTCAAGTTGTGCCAGGGGAGGTTTAGATTGGATATTAGGAAAAATTTCTTCACCGAGTGGTCAGGCATTGGAACAGGTTGCCCAGGGAGGTGGTGGAGTCGCCATCTCTGGAAGTGTTCAAAAAACGTGTGGATGTGGCACTTCAGGACATGGTTTAGGGGACATGGTGGTGCTGGATTAATGGTTGGACTTGATGATCTTGAAGGTCCTTTCCAACCTAGTGATTCTGTGAAATGAAGTCCACACAGGATGTACAGAATTATTAAAAAACACATATAATTAGGACTTACATTATAACCATAGCTGTTCCTCTGAACAAAATAAACTCTCAAACATGGGAGTTTACAAATTTCTGAGAAAAATTCTGGAAACAAACTAATCAAA
Organism: Phaethon aethereus; assembly: GCF_964289735.1. Taxonomy (NCBI): domain Eukaryota; kingdom Metazoa; phylum Chordata; class Aves; order Phaethontiformes; family Phaethontidae; genus Phaethon; species Phaethon aethereus. The sequence continues at coordinate 20,776,520 of NC_138576.1, read as the reverse complement.
TTCCTCGCCTACTACTAGTCAAGCCTCTCCTGCTGAATCTTCCCTCTACACACTGTTTAAACGTTAATTGTTTTATAGGTTTGGGGGAATGGTTTTTGGGTTTGGAGTTGGAGTTCTGTTTTTCTTTTGGGGTTTTGTTTGGGTTTGTTGTGCAGGGTTTTTTTTTCCCTGTTTGGACCAAGCCAGATTGCCATTGCAAGTGCCGTTGCACTGTATCTGGAGAGCTTCCTTAAGCCTCTCACCCAACTCCTCTTCTGAAGTTTGTTTCAGGCTGCAGAATTACTTGCTATGTAAAATGCCTTTTTGCTCAACGTCATTTCTACTCGCATCAGTCTGCTTCTGACACTTGGATGTTTTGGTACCACAGCAGCCTGTTTTAGAGCAACTTCACCCATGACATTCTAATTCTAATATTTTGGGCACTAATTTATGTAACACCAGAAATATCAGTATGCTGACAGTATAGCCTGCCACACAGCAGCTGGGGAGGCAGGAAAGGTAGGAGAGAACTTTCACAGTGATGGGAAATGGCTGTGAAGAGGCAACTGCAGATGAAGTTGCTTAGAGAGAAATTGGGGTGCAGTGTAGGAGCCCGACAAGCCTCAGATGTAGCTGTATGGATTTATAGACTGTGGATCTGAGTGCCCTGGCAAAGACCTAGGACCTACTGGTATCAATGAGCAAAAGCACTGAGTGGAAATTCTAATTTGTGCCCCACCTTGCCCGGGTTTGTGGCTTGTCCTGCCTCCCGGGTACCCAGGGCAGAACAGCCTGTTGGAAAGCCATCGCGTGCCTGGCTTGAAAACCAGCAGTCCTGCAGCCCTGGCAGAGACAGCACAGTGTTAACAGCTTCTTTCTCAGAGATTAGGGCCAAAGAAGATCACTTGATCTGAACTGCTGGGTCCTGCAGCCTGTAATTAGCCTGATTTGCTGCCTTAAAACTTTCTCCCTGCATACTCCCAATTAGTAAGTTTAATTAAAGCTCCTTTACATGGGAAGTTTTGGACTGGTCTTCAATGCCCACTGCAGCTTCCCTATACTCATCCAGCCCTGCAACACTGGGGTAAGAAAAGACACGTATGGGAAGACCCTCCTCCTAACTTGGCAGGGCAAGTGGCAGGTTGTCCTCCTTCCAGCCCATCTAAACATCACAGAACGGAGGTAAAAGGCATAGCAGGAATGACACCTACAAGGAAGTGACCCAACAGCCAAAATGTACAGTAGCAGTGACTGGAGTGGATCGTGTAGTCAGGTTTTGCTTGATGTCCTCCTTACTTCACAGAATCACTAGGTTGGAAAGGACCTTCAAGATCATCAAGTCCAACCATTAATCCGGCGCCACTGTGTCCCCTAAACCATGTCCTGAAGCGCCACATCCACATGTTTTTTGAACGCTTCCAGTGATGGTGACTCCACCACATCCCTGGGCAGCCTGTTCCAATGCTTGACCACCCTCCGGGTGAAGAAATTCTTCCTAATATCCAATCTAAACCTCCCCTGGTGCAACTTGAGGCCATTCCCTCTCATCCTATCACTAGTTACTTGAGAGAAGAGACCAACACCCTCGTCGCCACAACCCCCTTTCAGGGAGTTGTAGAGAGCGATAAGGCCTCCCCTCAGCCTCCTCTTCTCCAGACTAAACAACCCCAGTTCCCTCAGCCGCTCCTCATAAGACTTGTGCTCCAGATCCCTCACCAGCTTCGTTGCCCTTCTTTGGACACGCTCCAGCACCTCAACATCCTTCTTGTAGTGAGGGGCCCAAAACTGAACACAGGATTCAAGGTGCGGCCTCACCAGGGCCGAGTACAGGGGCACAATCACTTCCCTACTCCTGCTGGCCACACTATTCCTGATATAGGCCAGGACGTTGTTGGCCTTCTTGGCCACCTGGGCACACTGCCAGCTCATGTTCAGCCGGCTGTCAACCAGCATCCCCAGGTCCCTTTTCCACCAGGCAGCTCTCCAGCCACTCCTCCCCAAGCCTGTAGTGTTGAATGGGGTTAATGTGACCCAAGTGCAGGACCCGGCACTTGGCCTTATTAAACCTCATACAGTTGACCTCGGCTCATTGATCCAGCCTGTCCAGATCCCTCTGCAGAGCCCTCCTACCCTCCAGCAGATCAACACTCCCACCCAACTTGGTGTCATCTGCAAACTTACTGAGGGAGCACTCAATCCCCTCATCCAGATCATGAATAAAAATATTGAACAAGATCGGCCCCATAACCGAGCCCTGGGGAACACCGCTTGTGACCGGCCGCCAGCTGGATTTAACGCCGTTCACCACAACTCTCTGGGCTTGGCCATCCAGCCAGTTCCTCACCCAGCAAAGAGTAAACTTGTCTAAGCCACGAGCCGCCAGTTTCTCCAGGAAAATGCTGTGGGAGACGCTGTCAAAGGCTTTACTAAAGTCCAGGTAGACAACGTCCACAGTCTTTCCCTCATCCACTAGGCGGGTCACCTGGTCATAGAAGGAAATCAGGTTGGTCAAGCAGGACGTGCCTTTCATGAACCCATGCTAGCTGGGCTTGATCCCTTGGTTGTCCTGCACGTGCCCTGTGAGCACTCTCAAGACGAACCGCTCCATGATCTTCCCCGGTACGGAGGTCAGGCTGACAGGCCTGTAGTTCCCAGGGCCCTCCTTCTGGCCTTTCTTGTAGATGGGTGTCACATTGGCAAGCCTCCAGTCTTCTGGGACCTCCCCTGTTAACCAGGACTGCTGATAAATGATGGAGAGTGGCTTGGCAAGCTCCTCCGCCAGCTCTCTCAGTACTCTCGGGTGGATCCCATCAGGCCCCATAGATTTGTGGGTGTCCAGGTGGTTTAATATGTCCTTAACTGCTTCCTCCTGGATTATGGGCAGGTTATTGTGCTCTCCATCCCCATCTTCCAGCTCAGGGGGCTGAATACTCTGCGGATACCTGGACTGGCTATTAAAGACTGAGGCAAAGAAGGCATTAAGTACCTCAGCCTTGTCCTCGTCCTTGGAAACAATGTTCCCCACCATATCCAGTACGGGATGGAGATTCTCCTTGCCTCTCTTTTTGTTGTTAATATATTTATAGAAGCATTTTTTATTATCCTTTACAACTGTGGCCAGACTGAGCTCTAGCTGGGCTTTTGCCTTTCTAATTTTGTCCCTGCTTGACCTAACGAGATCCTTGTACTCTTCGTGAGTTGCCTGCCCCTTCTTCCAGAGATGATAAACTCTCCTCTTTTCCCTGAGTCCCAGCAAAATCTCCCTGTTCAGCCAGGCCGGTTGCCTTCCCCGTCAGCTCTTCTTATGGCACATGAGGACTGCCTGTTCCTGCGCCTTTAAGATTTCCTTCTTGAAGGCTGTCCAGCCTTCCTGGACCCCTTTGTCCTTCAGGACTGTCTCCCAAGGGACTCTCTCAACCAGTGACCTGAACAGGCCAAAGTCTGCCCTCTGGAAGACCATGGTAGCAGTTTTGCTGACCCCTCTCCTTACTTCACTCAGAATTGAGAATTCTATCATGTCGTTGTCTCTAAGCCCAAGACGGCCTCCGACCACCACATCTCTCACCAGTCCTTCTGTGTTTGTAAACAGCAGGTCAAGCAAGGCACCTCCCCTGGTGGACTCACTCACCAGCTGTGTCAGGAAGTTATCCTCCATACACTCCAGGAACCTCCTAGACTGTTTCCTCTCTGCCGTGTTATACTTCCAGCAGATGTCCAGTAGATTGAAGTCCCCTACAAGAACAAGGGCCAGCGAATGTGAGATTTCTGCCAGTCACTTATAGAATGTCTCATCTGTGTCTTCATCCTGGTTGGGTGGTCTGTAGCAGACTTCCAGCAAGGTATCTGCCTCATTGGCCTTCCCCCTCATCCTTACCCATAAGCACTCGACTTGGTCTTCACTATTATTGATTTCTATACAATCAAAACACTCCCTAACATACAGAGCCACCCCACCACCTCTCCTTCCTTGTCTATACCTTTGGAAGAGCTTATACCCATCAATTGCAGCACCCCAGTCATGAGAAGCATCCCACCGTGTTTCTGTGATGGCAACTACATCATAGCTGTCCCGCTGCACAATGGCTTCCAGCTCCTCCTGTTTGGTGCCCATGCTATGTGCATTGGTGTAGGTGCACCTGAGCTGGGTTATCGATTTCAACTCTGGCACACCACCTCTAGACTCACCTCTAGTGAGCCTGGTTTTATCCCCTCCCCTCTTCAAATCTAGCTTAAAGCCCTCTCAATGAGTCCTGCCAGCTCATAAGCAGGAATCCTTTTGCCCCTTGGAGACAGTTGCACTCCATCTGCTGCAAGGAGGCCCGGTGTCACGTAAACCACCCCGTGGTCAAAAAACCCGAAATTCTGACAACGGCACCAGCCCCTGAGCCATGTGTTGATCAGGTGTGCTTTCCTATTCCTTTCAGCGTTCTTCCGTCACTGAAGGGATTGATGAAAACACTACCTGTGCTCCCGCTCCATTAACCAAGCGCCCCAGTGCTCTCAAGTCCTTTTTGACTGCCTTTGGGCTTCTTAGTGCAACCTCATCGTTGCCAACCTCTAGGACCAACAGTGGGTAGTAATCAGTGGGCCAAAACAGACCAGGGAGTTTCCTGGTGACATCTCTCACCCAGGCAGCAGACTTCCCTGTGAGTTGGGTCTGGTCAACATATTGGGCCCTCTGTACCCCTCAGAAGGGAGTCGCCTACGACAATTACCCTCCTTTTTCTCTTAACAGAGGACGTCTCGATGCGTGGGGCTGACTGACTCACGCTAGGCACCCTCTTGGATGGACCTTCGTCAGGGTCCTCATGTTCCTGTCCCTCACGTTCCAGAGCCATACCTGTTGTGCAAGGGCAGCTGGGATGGTGAGGGAGGCCGGGAGGGGATTCGCCTGTCTCTCCGAGCAGGGACCTGCTTCCATTTCCCTTCATCTCTTAGGTCTCCTTCTTCTGCCCGGCAGCAAGAGGCCAGGGGATCCCCTGCTGCTTGTGGGGCCTCCACCAGCTGCCCCTGCTTCAGGGACGGCCGGGTGCGGCCCCACCGATCCTTCTCCCTCTCACACTCCCTAATGCTCCTCAGCCTCTCCACTTCCTCTTTCAGCTCTGCCCCAGGCTGTGCAGGTCGCTCACGTGGTCGCACCGCACACAAGTGGTGTCTCCGCTGGTCTCTGGTACAACCGACAGGCTCAGGCACTCTTTGCAGCCGGATACTTGGACAGCCGCGTGCCTGAGCGGGAGCTCTGTCTGTGTCGCCACATTCTTTCTGGCCACGGTTTTCAGCCGAGTGGCGACCATGGCTGAGCCTCCTCTGGGAGGACGATGGCCACTTGTCAGAGAGCCTCTAGTGCCGGGGCGGGGGGGGTGACAGCGCCCTGCCCGCACGCCTTCCCTGCACGAACTAACGCGCAAACTGACGCGCTACGCCCTTCTGACGCGGCACGCCCTGTTTGCCCGCCCTGTTCGCCGCGCTCCGGGTCGCTTGCGCTGCCCGGGGCTGCTCTTGTAGGCGACGGGCTTTGGCTGCCGCTGCTCTAGGCCCCGCCCACGCTGCGTCATTGCTGCTGCTCGTCAGGAGCCCGCTCCGCCGGCCGGGGGGCGGGGCTAGGACACCCGCTGGCTCCCTGTGCTGCCGCCTTCGCGGTTTGGCCGCTTCAGGAAGGGTCCCCCGGCGCGATCCTTCGCTCCGGAGCCCTTCGCCTCGGTGGCTTCGAGGCCACTTTTGTCTATGTATGTGTATGGTCACGTGAACAGAAGGGGGCAGAGCCTGTAGTCTCCACCTGCCACTATGGGCCCATATGTCTCACCGAGCTGGAACAGGTTAAGCATCACTGTCCTACTCAAAAGGCATAAGAAAAAACTCATCTGACAAGCAGTTTTCCACACTCTTCTCAGTACTGTTTAGTAAAAATAATTACGCGAGACGTGTAAGACCTGAAACTAAGCAGCACTTCACTTCCTTCTCCCAGATACTTCTCCCCTTTGGGATCTTGACTTAAAGCCCAAAGCACCACAGGGCAGGCCCTGCTTTGTGGTGACTCTAGTATCGTGCTAACGGCTTGGAAATGAATAGCATACGCCTGGCTGGATTGGGCTGGTCAAACAGCTTTGAACATCAAACTACCTGACCCTTGACACTAGACAGGTTGATTTATTACACTGTTAGCCCTCCTGACAACATGCACTGTGGGGTTGGCACTGTCTGGTCATTTTTCAAGCTCTTTTTGCACATTACTGGCACCTATATTCTCCAACATATTACATCAGACAGCTCAGCTACAGAATGCTAAAAGCCCCTCTCTTCCTCCATCAATCCCTCCTTCCCTCTCTTCCTGCATCTCTCCCTTTCGCCCTCTCTATTTTCTCAAGTAGTGGATGAAGATGTGAATCTAATGCAAGATAGGAGGTTAATGTTTGCATCAGCGGAAAGAATAAATATGCATCATGTAGGTAAGGTGGATAATAAGGATGGAGTAGAAGGTGTTACAATATTAATGTATTTGCCATGATGTTTATTAAGTGATGTCCAATTACCCACAAAAGATGCTCCCTGATCCAGGAAACTCACACTCTCATAAAAAGTCCTACTTTTTGTGTAGCAGGGAATAATCCAGTCTAGGTGACAATCCAAGAACAGATTTGTGACTAAAAGAGTCACAATATCCTCTGCATCACAAAGGGTTAAAAGCTGCTACTGCTCTTTAGGAGTAAGGAACTACATTTCATCAATGGCCACAGCCATAAGCACCAAGTTTGCTGACCCCAAGGACAAAAAGTCTTCCCTCTACAGGAAGGATGAATAGCTCATAGCTCTTGAACTACATGCAGCTTGTAAATGTGGTTTCAGTATTCACCATATGCACCACGTTCATGTGCTACATCACTTGCAGGGCTGGCATGGGGACTGCCGAAGGATATCAGTCCACACCTATGGGAGGACATAAGTCAGTTGCAGGTGTTAGGACAACCATCACTGGACCATCCTCCAACTCATTTTCACATGACCAGGCCAAACGCACACCACAACAGAGTTGTTCCTTGTGTAGCCACTGTTTGGGCAATGAACCAGCCCAGAAGCCATTTGCTCTCCTCAGTCTTTGAAGCAGACTTTGCACCAGCCACCCGACCAAGCACTGAGATCGACTGAAATTCTGGCCACTACTTGCTACAAAAAAGACACAAACCTTGGTGTGGTCCTGGACAGGGCACACAACTCAGTATAGGAAGTCAAAGAATTGTTCTGTAATACCAGGGTGAACTTCAGCGTCCTTGTGAGCGAAACAGAAAACAACCACCCTCAGTCTAACAGCACTGAGATTAGAAATAGGGAATTGCATAGAAATAAAGAAGTCCCCTGAAGGCAAAAAAAAAGCAGCTAAAGGGTAAAATGCTTGTAAACAGCAAAGGAGACTGTTTTAAGACATCACAGTGAAAGCACATTACACAGCAAAAAGATATTAAAAATCTTTTTCCCTCAGCCCCACACATGTACATATCACAGAGTGCTGAGAAGACAGCCTGCTGAAAACAGAAGCTTTGTCCGAACAAGGAAAACAGGAAACAGAATAAACTAGAAATGTAAATGTAGAACAGCCATAAAGAAAGACAAAAAGATTACAGCATAAAAGATGTTAAAGGCATAAAGAGTATGAAAAAAACACCTCTTTCCCAATATAGAAGTAGAAAACTTGCCAATGGTCACCCAGTGGTGATCAAAGCGTCAAAGTGAGGTAAAAGAAGATGACCATAACAGACTGGTGAAATGAATGTTTTGCTTTACTGTTCATTACACAAAAGGTTTCCATTTTGCAGCCCTTCTCTGCAGAGGGAATATGCTAAAGAACTGCTTCAAGGCTGAGGGTGAGCAGAGGGAGTCCCAGACCAGCCCAGGCTGTACTTATTCACACCTTCATAAAAATGTGGGTATTGTGAGTTGTAATTTAATATTTACATTAGCTTTGGCACTGAAACAAGATGCTAATTTTTTTAGAGATCTCAGAGGAACTGGAAACTGCACATACCAAATTTCATGCTAGGTAAAGAGGTTACATGGAGAAGAAAGCACAGAATTACAACATGTGTGCAAACACAATACACTGGGTAAGTGTCTAATTGACTTTTGTACTGGGAGTCGTGTCTCACAAATTGTTTAAAGTTCTTTGAAGGAGCAATGAGCAGGTGGAGCAAGAGGATACAAAAGGATCTGAAGACATCCATTTGCAGAGACTCTTAACTGCCACACATTGCACACATTATGTATGCAAGGGAAAGTCCTTGCATACATAAATTATTTTTGAAATGACAGAGAAAAATGGTCAGAAATAAAAGGCCAGTTACACATGGGAGGAATTTTACTAAGGTAGTCTCCCAGGGAGCTATGACAGAGGCTGAGCTGATCAACATATGTGTAAATGGCCTTTAAAAGACCATTGATAGTGGTGAAGTTTCAGGATGACCATACGTTCACTAACCCTACAGCAGAGGCTTTCGAAAGGCCTCCAGTCTTCAGCAAGTGGGCTACCAGCTGAACCGCAACTCTGACAAAAGCAAAATCAAGGGCATGGGAAAAACAGCACTAATATAGTGATGGTCTATATATTAACTAGTGCTGCTCAGGAACATGGCATAAGAATAGCCCTTCTGAGTCAGGTCAATCTAACCTAATAGTCTGCCTGACTGAGGCCAATAGCAAAAGTTTAGAGAGAAGTATGAAAAGGCAGTTAATGGTCCTTTCCCCTCAACTCTCGCAGCTCCTGACAATCTGTGATGCATAAATCTTTTGAACCAGCAACATTCTCTCTGCATTGTTTAACAGCCACTGAAGAATTTTTCTTTCACGAATTTCTCTAATTATCTTTTTAATCCATGTAAATTTGTGGTATCTGTACTATGCTATAGTAACAAGTTCCTCAGTGAAATACTACATTTTATGAGACGAAATTAGCACAGTTCTCTGAAAATGACAGCTCAGTGGCCAGAAGAAGCTGCTATTAAAAAAGGGAATTAATTGGAAAGGTGTAGCAAGCAAAACAGGAAACACCATAAAGCCACTGTGCTGATGTGTGGTGCGCCCACATTTTGATCACTGGACCCAGTACCGGTCATCCCAAGGAAGATAAAGGAGCCTGTAAAAGAAGAGTGCAGGGCAATGGAAAGATTACCATATGGGAAGTCTTTCATAGGAGGACATTTTAAATAGAATAAGATACTTCAGCTTGTAAGAGAGATAAGGAAGGAACGATGTGATAGAAATATATCAGAACAGTTTGAAAACAGAATAATTCCAATGTAGGAGTGAGAAATGTCTCTTTGGTTTCCATAATTCTTCAGTTTTCACTTTGCCCAGATAACACCCATAGAGGTTGGACGTTTTTTTAGATTTTTCAAGAAGAGCTGGAATAAGAGGTGGACAAAGCTGCAAGTAGTTGCCCCTGACACTTAAGGTTTTACTGCAGGAACTGGGAAAAGTGGAAAGAAATCCTAGATGTAGTTTCTGCTATTCCAGAAAGCTCACATTGAGGCAAAGGGTTTCAGTAACATGGATTTTAAAGGTATTTTAATATTCAACATGTTTCATTTAACAAATCTCCATGCCTCACTAAAGCAATGTGCCTTCTGATTTGAAAGTTCTTGTCTCAGACAGCAACAGCCTCACAGTACTTCTAACCCAGCAGTGTATACAAAAGTGTTTTGCTTTTTCATTATATTTTTTCATTCTGTAATAGCCAAGCAAAGCACTCTAATTGGAAAAAAAATTACCTGTTTTGCTTGAAACTTGGGTACCGTGATTATATTTGGAGATTCCTAGCATGAATCAAACCAGACGAGCCACAGGATACCAGCTAAGGCATGGCAGGGAAGCAAATAATTCCATCATTTATGCAACACTATATGCCTGAAAGAACAGGTGAAACTATTTGCTGAAATCCTTATGAAATACCCATTTTCTGCATTTAGAAATACAGCATTGGCTCTGTTAATGAACTTTTATACAAACATAATTTTGTTTCTTCATGAACAAAGTTAGGTATCTAGCTAATCTCAAATTCTTATGAGGATTAAGTGCATTTGCACTACATGGAAGAAATAATACCATCAAACGTTATATGTGCTAAGATATAGAAAATATGATGAACAGACATGACAGAAATCATAGACATGTTTTCATAAAAGATGAATATTCAAGCCTTTACCATTTAGGGACAAAAGTGCTGAGGAACTGATTCACAACTGTGGATTTTGGTGTATGTGGGGGGACAAAAAAATTTAAATAAAAAAGACTCTTAACTAATGGTAAGGCCCACAATTTAGAAAGCAAAGAAAATCCAACCCTTGTTTGAACTGGGCCCTGCCAAAACAATGTAATGACACTCTACAAAACCTGTGCTTTAGCCCCTGTAGACATGTGTTAGTCCATTAACCCTATTCTGTCGACAGTGGTCCTTATGTCCTTGGACAACCGATTTCCACTAGCTATTTCATTCCTTCACACAAATTGCTCTGGTCACTCTGTGCTGCTGAGTCACAGTCCACTTCTGCATCCTGTTCCCTCTTTTGCCCTTCAGCTTCTCCCTTTTACAGATTTCCATGGATACTTGCTAATAGCTGACACTTAACAGTTTAACATCTTGTGCATCTTTCCTGTACATTTCCTCTTCCCTGGTTCCCTCTGCCTAATAAGAGCTTGATATTGAGGAGAGGTGAGAGAGAAGAGAAGAGAAGAGAAGAGAAGAGAAGAGAAGAGAAGAGAAGAGAAGAGAAGAGAAGAGAAGAGAAGAGAAGAGAAGAGAAGAGAAGAGAAGAGAAGAGAAGAGAAGAGAAGAGAAGAGAAGAGAAGAGAAGAGAAGAGAAGAGAAGAGAAGAGAAGAGAAGAGAAGAGAAGAGAAGAGAAGAGAAGGAGTTCAGTTGGAAGGGACCTAAAATGATCATCTAGTCCAACTGCAACTTTGTTTTTCTTTCTTCTGTCATGGACATGCAACACAAATCACATTACTCCTTCTCTTCCTAGTCAGATTCAACCCTAAACCATGAGAAACTATTTATGTACCTAAAGAAATCTTTTTCAATGCAAATTTAGTATTAAAGAGGTGTGTTTCTGAATCATTGCTATATCAAAAGGACAAAGCACTGGGGAGGAGTGTACAACCAAAGGTTTTTTTGCTGTCCTTGCTAATATAAATTGCAAATGCATTTAGAATCACTCTTTCAAAAGAGTGCAATATGATCAGGAAAAGATGTAAGGAAACATTTGATTCATGTCAGATCAGGATGTGACTCTAAGAAAATGTGTATAATGTGAATGTTGTGTATTATGTGTGACGTGTATCATGTCAGAAACGGATGATTGTGACACTAACAATCTAGAGTATCCTAGTTCTCTTCCTCAAAAGCTAATAACATTAACACAATGGTGCTCCTTACTCCAGTCTCATGATGCTTTTTAAAACGATAAATATTTGTGTTCACAAAAGAGTTTGACTTTTCATTAACCAGCTGCCAATTGAAGGTCCTTCCCATGTTTGTTAAGGTTAGATTCTCCCCATATGCTTATTGCAAGCTACAACCTATTTTTTTGTTTTACTTTTACATTTCAATTAACTGCTGTTACTTGGGAACTGGAAGCAAAAAAAAACCCACCTGACTGCAAATGAGCCACAAATGGCAGCTTTGAACACCGGCTGTCATTGAGAAAGTTATTCATGTGCTAACATTACAGCAAAGCAACTAAGAAAAGTACAGAGAGAATTCATAATGCCCAACTTCCATTAACCAAGTCTTTAAAGTTTCTATACATATGGCTAAACCATGTTTTAAAGTATGGTGACCAGCATGTCTCCTAACCCTTTGGTATACTACTTCATCCTGACTGTGTGTGTTATGACAGGATGGGGATGGTCACCATCCCTCTGCATGCCTCAAACAGAAGCTCAAGTGTCTAAGTTGAAAGTAATCTGTGATCTACTAAGGAAAGATCTACTAACCCAGTATGATTGCAGGATGCACAGGAAAGTGCATCCAGCACCCATGTTAAAGAGAGCCAGAAGTTATTTCTAAGAAACAATGATTATGAAAAAAATACCAAAGAGTCAAGACTTTGGAAGGGAATTCTGAAGTTCCATCAGATAGTAATGTATACCTATGGTGCTTAGCACCAGAACAGATATTGCTGTAAATTTTACTAAATTATATCAAATGTTGTAAGAACTGATCCATAAAGTAGAGACATTAGCATTTCCTTCTGAAACTTCTATTAGTGCTTTCTCACATCGTATATCAATCTCTGTCTCCCTCTCTCCCCGAGCTGTAGTCAACCTTTTTCTTTTTGAAGAAATCACTAGTTGTGTTTAACCTATTTGTCATGTAAAAACATTAGTTAAATTACAATGGTCAAACTGGGTATCAAGATAATGTTCCATTAAGTCACCAACAAAGAAATACATAGAAAAGTAATGATGACCAGAATGGAGCCTACTATTTTTCAAAATAATTACAAAGGTCTTGTTTTCAAGCAAAAAAGAGGCAGTCGTCTAACAAATATGGATTTCAGTATCATGTGGGAAATTGTTCTTCAAATTGAAATATGTATGGATTACTGTGACGTCTGTAAAGATTCCACTTCATGTGCATTTTCTTCCAGGTTCATTGAAAGGGATGTTACCAAGCCAAAGAGAGAAATAGAAGAATTCACTAAGGGTAAATTAATTTAATAAGACAGATCGTATTTAATATCTTCATTAATGACTTTTAGAGAGAAAAAAAGTAGGTTAGTGATCACAAAATCTGTTGATTAAATGTTGGTTCGCTTCCAGTAGCTTTAGTTATGTAAGTGTTAAATGTGCTGGAGTATTGTTATGAAACCTATGGTCTTAAAACCATTTGTTGATTCGGCTACTGCTCATAGAGGGTGAGGAGGATGAAGTATCTGAAAAGTGTCTGTTCTCAGGCAAGGACTATGACCTGCTGATAGCAGCATGACCTGGAGATGTGACCAGGCCCATCAATCCTATGTTTTGCTGCACTCCACCTTTCACATCACCCTGGGTGTTGCGTGACATGAACATAGAACACAAGCAGACTGTGTGCTAACTGGTGCCTGAGACAGTATGCCCTCCCAGCATCTCCCTCAGTGGGACTGAGATGCAGCCATCCAATTAATCATCAGGAATCATTGAGTCCAGGAAGAATTATCATCTCAAGCTGAATTCTATCAATTGCAGACCTAAGCTGGCAGTATACAGACTTATTCAGAGGTCTCTCTCTGCCGTATGCTCCACAGTACCTGTGATATTGAATTTATAGCATTTTACAGGATAACCTCTTCATTACCAGAGATAACAGAGATTGATGATATCGTTCCAAGGATGTCAAACAGGTTTTGAACTTATTAAGAAGTTGAAAAGAATGAGAATGGCATAATTTGAGACACTTAATGTTGAGATATTACATGTTTCAACAGTATTGCACAGAGGCTTTCCTCACCAAATGTGGGACTTATTTATTCCTGGTATATAACATATCAGAAGACAAAATACATCCTTTAGCGTATTTGATGATATTTATTTGACTGATGAACTGATAGCTAGGTCATAGTTTTTAATACCAAAATCATTTAAAAAATCTATATTTTCTACTTTATCTGAAATGGGAAACATAGAGCTCATTCGTCATTTGCTAATCTAACTTTCTGTTGCTGTCACTGTACAGAAACGGCATGTGTTCCAAAAAAGAGCTGTGAGCATCCATTTAAGGTCTCTGCAGAGGAGATGCAAAAGGTGTAATTCAAACTGGTGTAAACCACCAAGATTGCATTTCAAGAGGAAACCTCTTCAAAGCTTTGCCTAGTTTTTGCAAAGGCATGGGATTCTTCAGCAGCTAAAGAGAATCCTGGCCTTTCTATCCAAAAATGTGTCCTCAGAGGTGGCAGTCTTCAGAGACAAAGATGCATAAAAACCCCAATCATTATACTTAAGACTCTAAGCTGCCTTAGAACATACGGATGCCAGATTAACAAGGACACACCAAGTACTATTCACAAGGTTTCACACCTGACACTGTGGTTTGGTAATAAAAAGAATGGGCTTCTACGACAGTCTGCCAGATCATCTTACATGTATTTGGAGTGGAGAAGATAAAGAAAGCCCCTAACTAAGTAACTGGTTTTGAAATTCCCCTTTAAGACTGTAGGCTTCATAACAATACTCCAGCACATTTAACACTTGCATAACTAAAGCTCATGGAAACATTTTTCCAATTTTTTTTTATGTAGAAATTAAAAAGTAGATTTGCCAAACTTGGAACATTTTGCAGAAATTTTTCATTCCAATAAAAGTGTTCTTGGCCTTTGGATAGAGTTTCTGTCCTTGTGCACCAAAAACATCCCTTCCTGAATGGCCAGTGGGCACTCGACCACACAACCTCTATGGAGTCCCACATCCAAGTCCCTGTGCTATCAATCAGACCATGTCTAAGTCAACTTTTTGAACAACAAATATGTAGATATTTGTTGAAAATGAAACAGCACTGACAAGAAAGATTTGGATGTTTCACCTGGAAAACTCAGAGGTACTTCAGAGGAATGTTCCTCTTTCTGTGGAAACACTGTTCCAATTATCTCATAGTGAGGTGGCATTACCCAAAACAATTTTAAAATGTGCATTTTATTCCCTTACAGCATCAGTGATACAGCAGGTGATTAGATTAGGCTAGATTTTAAACCAGATAAATAGTAAGCATCTTACTGATGAGATGTCAGTCTTAGGTAGGGGGATTTTTACACATTTTTTTAAATATACTATTTACTTTGACAGTCAGTCTCAGATGTCACTCAAAATCCTAGACTGGGAGTGGCAGTGGAATTTTAATTTATTTTTGAGGTATGCCACAGCTACCCTTATCAAAGCAAATGAAAGTCAGAAACACTACAACAAGAAACACAAGAAAAACCAGAAACAGCAATACACTAATTTGTAATAGAGCAAGGAGGATTCAGAAGAATGCTATTTAATGTAAACTGCTACGTGAGGATGATATTTCATTTTGATTTACTTAATTAAAGAAGATCCTAGAAACTCAGTAACCATTATTTTCCTCCTAGATAACTCCAGCAGAAATTGTGTTTGTTCACAAGAGATCATAATTTCTCTCCTTCTGATCAAGTGTAAATCATACACCTAATTTGTCCCTGTTTTGGTTTAGAGGGAGAGGTCTGTTTAATTCTTTTATGTTTTAGAAGGAAGAATAACTTCCACTGACACCATTTAGTCTGTTTTTAAACCATAATAGGGTTTTGCTGAAACCATTTTGCCATCATAAGCTTACATTGTAATGGCTTCATAATGGCACAGTCAAAAAGGTCCTCATAGACTTGCTTGTGAAATAGTTTTCCCATAATAACTTCATATCTCTGACTGCATTGTAATGATTTCATCATGAGGTCATGGACTAGTAATGAATCCCTTTTGCCGCTGAAATCTTACGCTTCCTCATTATATCCTCAGTCACTGTAGCATTGTTATGGGGGCTCCACTGGATAAAATGAAACCATTTCCGTGTGATACATTGGGCTTAAATAATATTATCAACCTAATGATATAGTCAGGGGTTAGGAAAGAGTAAGCCATCCCCTTGCTCCTTTCAGCGTTTCAGTTCAGCATTTGATTCAGGGGGCTGAAGGTGTGCACTATGGCTACTGAACTACCAGCCTTTCTCTCGTAATTAAAATAAATGGTGGCTACACACCCTGCAGGAACAGGGAATTTTAAAAGAACAAAAAATGTAACAGCTTCTTTACTGATTCTGGGACCCAATTCGGCAAACACTTAAGTTCATTCCTTTTCAGCAACAAGTTTAAGTACGTGTTTAATTTTAAACCTGAATTCAAATCTCCTTAACTCCAGTGAGATCTAAACATATGGGCAGGTGCTTTCTTGTGTCAAGACAGACTCGG
Source organism: Phaethon aethereus (assembly GCF_964289735.1). Lineage (NCBI taxonomy): Eukaryota > Metazoa > Chordata > Aves > Phaethontiformes > Phaethontidae > Phaethon > Phaethon aethereus. The sequence goes on along the minus strand of NC_138576.1, from coordinate 20,760,599 downwards.
AAACATTGTCTGCAGCACCGAGCTCATGTTCTCACATCAGGCATCTCGACCTAGCTGGTGCAAAACAAATCCTGAGAAGTGGTGCAGCTTCTGAACTCCCAACGGGTTCAGTGGAACTATCAAACCTTACAGGTAGGGATTTACAGGGAGTGCTCTGCAACAGCCTCAGCTTTCCTCTCAAATTCACAGCCCTCCAATCCCACAACTCCCCACTTCTACAGGAAATTGTACCTACTCTGGTTATTCCACTTTTCCATGGTAGCATAAGTACTCCTGATACAACTTATTTAATCAAGCTGACCTAATGAAGCAGACTATTCCCTCTAGCCTCTCACCACAAGCTATGTTCTGCCAAACTCCTAAAATCCTTGCTGTCCCATTTTCTCTTACTTGTGGACTTGGAATAGCATGGTTTCAAGAGACTTGCACTTTACGCTGCTGAACTCTTGAATTACAATCATTCTGCAACTGTCCCAGCACAAGTTCCGCACAGATTGATGTTCCTTATGCTGCCACTGCTGGTGCGCTAAAAACCTCCTGCCTTCACATCACTTGCTAATGTTGCCTACTCTTAAAGAGGAGCAAAACCAGTTCTCGAGTCAAAATAGGAGGTATCTATTTTATCTGCTCCCTCAGAGAATAAGAAAGTACCCTGGGGGTGATGCTGCATGTGAAAGCTCCTTCGAGCTAAGAAGGAAAATTGGAATATCATTGTCTCAACATCTCCTCAGCTTCTCTACAACTGATGACAGCGGAGCTGGGCAACGAGGGCAAGCACGGGCACAGCCACACTTGCTATTGTCTCCGCCAGTTTGACACAGACAGTGTTATTAGTGGAAGCGGTAACGGTAGATGATCTCTAGTGGGGTTTTTTTTCTTTTACTGTTGCAGCCATTGCAGATCTTATTTTTCTAGGGGTAAGCATACCTGTGCAAATATGTCCAGAATAACTTCGCAAACCTGTGGATGTCTTTACAACTGGCATCCACCAAGAAAGTGATAGTCTGCAGAATACACTGTGAATGAGGACCTTCTCTAGTTACCTGCCAAACTGAAAAATAAAACAGACTCAGATCAACTTGAACAGAATATTATTCCATTATTTAACCTAAAAAAAGAGTAAATGCTGTTTCATCCAACACAAAATGCCTTTCTGAAACCAAAATTAAATGCTTTCTTTTCAGACAACTGCTAAAAATTTATAAAATTTATTTGAGAGACAGCTTTCAAAAACCTGTGTTCTCATCTTCCATTTATTTGCCCAATGGCTCAGCAGCCGCTGGATGAGAAAAGGTTGGTTTGATACATTCCATGACCTCCAAAGAAAATGTTGTCTACTCAATTTCACTAAGTCCACTTGGGTTTTCCCAACATCAATGCCAAACTTTTTGCTTTTTTTCTTCAAACTCTTCCTATTTCTAAAAAAGATAAAGTGGATATCTTACCAAATACCCTCATTGTCCCTCCTGTAAGCTGCAAACTTCCCCCCAAAAACATAAATTCATTTACCAAGGACAGCAAGTCACACTGACGTCTCTTCCAGAATAAAAGAAACAAGAAAACTAATATTTCTCCTGTGGTTTAATATGATCTACTGGCCCACTTATAAAAAGATTATTTTAAAGAAACTGTATGCAAATCCCTAAAATAAACAAAGCCTCTTTTCATGAGCTCCAGTCAAATAATCTGAAAATAATCTCATGAAGATTTTAGCGAGCTGAGCACTTCCCTGAAAAAACACACGCACTGATGCAGACAAATGACTTCTATTTTCAAAGGTGTACCTATGCAGTTTTAATCTTTATATCGACTTTATAGCCAACAACCTTAACTCTGCCCTAATATTCGATAACAATAGTCAATACTCATTATCGCCATGTGAAAACAGTCTTCCTGGGCCAGCCATCTACTTAATACAAGCTTTTACCAAACCCTATTACATTTGGTTGCATAGCTTTAAATATATATAGTTTAAATATTTTCCACTATGATTTATAGTGCATGGCACATATATTCAAGTCAGAATGGCTATTACAGAATATGGTATCAGCAATCAAAATCCGTTAAAATTTGGATAAATGAACTCTGAATTCCAAAATCCTACTGATCTAAGTGAAAAACTGTTTCTCTTTTTAACCGAATGCAGTTGTATTGACTCGGATGTTAGCATTCTTCACCTCTGCCATTTTTACGATTCAATGTATTTTTAAACAACAACAAAAAGATTATAGTCCCAGCTGAAAAAAGCCTGGAAAAACTAAGGGTCAAAATAGTGCAAGATGCCCAAAACCTGGAAAAGTTGGGGAGTGGAAATTCTGTAATACTTCCAAGTGTATAGAGAATATAAAGCACTGCTAGACAACAGTGTCACCCAAAGAATATCGTACATTTAGTAAGACTTAATACCAGCCTTCTCGACACACTGGTATTAGGCAAATTGGGGACAAAAAAGAAAATAAAAAGACCTGTAGGCCAGCATATGGGAATAACTAGATAAAGAATAGTTAGATAAGCAAGACATGTCGAAGTAAGCTGCATATTTCCTGCAGGGTTAGGAAATTCCATTGCCTTCCTGGGAGTGCCTGCAGGGAGTTTTACTTGCGTGTAATTTTGCCTGAGTGTTTACTATCTCTGAGCAAGACTTATGAACATCTCCAGGTTACTAATTTCTCAACCAGTGGAAGCTGCCACTGGGAAGTGCCCTTTGATACCACCAAGCAGTGTTCTGAAAAAGCACATTCCAGAAACAGAAAATATTCGAGACTGTGTCAGTAGCTAACATTTTAGTCCTGGAGGAATGATATACCAAAGCTCTGCTTCAATTTGAGCTAAGCTACCAGTGAATCCAATATAAACAAGCCAATATAAGCAGGCATGCTTTAGAAGCTTAGAAGCACAAACTTAGGTTTTCAAGCAGACCTCATATCTTAAATCATGTAGTGCTTTTAAAAATCTCAGCTAAATAGAATTACCAGGGGTTTATTTTGCAGGTTAGATTTGCTGGGGTTTTTTTTTGTTTGATTTGGGGTTGGTTTTTTTTGGAAGCATATACCAAAGGACGGACTGTTTTCTTAAATATAAAAATGAATATATTTTATGCTCTTTCACCTTTCTGCTTATATATGTGCGCTTCAGTACACTGGGTTTTGTCCCAGACTGCAAAATCTGCAAAATTAACTGAGTCTAAAGTCATACCATAATGAATTAGAAGTAACTTTGCTGACATCGGAGCCGTATAAAAGTAGCTTGGGTGAAAAACTGACACCACTGCAGAGATTTGGAGCTCCATATTGCATATATGCACAGCCACCCAATTCTGTATTTTTTAAAAAGAAAAGTATCAAAGTTAGGAACAGACATTGAAAACCAGTCCCCCAATGTCTCCCTGAAAGGTAAAACAAAGACACGACTCTTCTTCACAAAATTCACATCTAAGCAGCTCCAGTTCTGGCAAGTTCTTCCATTTCATGATGCTCAGCTGTTCCCTCTTTCGTCATCTCTCATTCCAGCACCCTCTGGGATGAGCTGTAATGGACATGAGCAGAGGTTGCAAAGACAATGTATGCTGTGTATGAGATAGGAAAATATATTTCTTGTCTTTTCGACCTCAACCAATCCTTAACCTCCCTTTTTCAGACACTCAGTAACAACCTCTGCTGTGCTCCAAAAGGTGGCTCAATGAATCCAACATGGTGCTATCTCACACGTCTGAGAAGAAGCCATCTGAGGCACCCGTATCTTTTCCCTATTTTAGGAAGCAAAAAAGCTGGAGGGAAAAAAGAAGGGAAAAATCTCCCCAGGCTGAAAGTGCAGATCAGATACCTTACTTCTACTATGTCTACCGCTCTGAATGCAAGTCATTGCTAGGTACACAGTGATTACCCCAAAAGACAACCCACCATAATATCTTGAGAGTAAATAGAAATATTAGCGAGAGATGCCAAATCTGCAAAAAAAAAAAAAAATTGCAATTTCTGTGAAGTCATGATGCTTACCTCCTGGAAGGTAAGTGTTAATTACAGTTTGTGGACAAAAGCTAATGACTTGTTTGGGAGTTAATGTCCCATTCAAAAAGGATTACTCTTGTTACCAACCACATCAAGCAATTAATGGCACCTATAATGCTTAAAAAATTAACAGTGGCAGCATAGTTGAGTGACTATTTTGAAAAACTGGTCATTCCTTGGAGATTAATGAGCAATTTTCTGTCAGAGTGCAGGATGCACTCTGGTAGAAAACTGACAAAAGAAGTACCATCCTCAGGGGATTATTTTTAACAATCCATTTTGTCGTGCATATTTAAAAGGAAATTTGGTAGATATCACTGCCATTCCAGAAGTATATTCTCATTTATTTTTCCCTTTAAACATTATAAGCCAAGTTACATTGGACTGGATATCTAGAATCTAAAATGACTAATTACAGAGGAATAACCAACAAAGTGTAAAACACTGCATAAGGATTTTTTTTTCCAATTGCTTTCATTTACGTTTATTAGACAAATAAGTATCAGCAATGTAGGCAATTAAGTTTCACTTAAATCAGTCACAATCGATTAATGTGAACTGTTTCGCTATTTTTGCTTAAGTGTCTCTAAGCAGGTAATCTGTTTTAAAGTACAAAGTTTCAGAAGAAACCTGTCTGATTAAAGAAATGTAATGAGGACTATAATGAATGTGATTCTTACCAGAAACTTAAGTGTGGTTTTTAATTACATCCATATATTCTTTCTATAAAGAATTGCCCTACTTTAACAGTTTGATTTTTTTTAAACCAAAACTTATCCAAGATTCTGTTTTGTTTTCCCACTTACCAAACTGGTCATTGACTTACATCTGCACAGAGAAAGACTGAGCAGGCGTGTAGCACCCAAAATAGACTTAGCACAAAGCATAGAATGGGCCAGCGCTCCCAACCACCCCAGCTCACAGTGATTTTTCATATGAAAAAACTGGCTATGTCCCACAGCTAGTGGGGTTACAGTTCAGGTCTAGGTCTGAGTCTCTTTTTTTTGCCTGAGGGCTGCTGCTGCTCCTATTTAATTTCTCTCCCAAAGCTCACTGAGTTCATTAGCTTCAGCTCTCTAGTCCACCTCTAATAAAATTATACATCACCACCAAGGGCGTCCTCTGTGGGTCTGGAACAGACAGGCATAGATATAATCAGTTTACAGGTAGGAGGGGAAAAAAGTTTCAGAGTGAACATATTGCAGATCGATTTCCGCTGCATAAGAAGTCTTCACAAACTAAGCTCCTCTTCCAGAGGCTGCAGAATTGTTATAGCTGTTCAAAATGTTCCTCTGAGCAGACCCCATCCTGCCATTGAGCCTGGGTCGCAGGAGAAACAGCAATGAACCGGCTTCTGGAAAAAGAGGAGTAAGGGCAGAAAAGCCAAAATAAAGAAATCAGGAGCCACTGACTCCCTCAGATAAAATTCTGCAACGGTCTAGGCTTTCTTGAGAATGATCAGGCAGGTAAAAAAAGGGAAAGCATATGGGAACTAGGCAAGTTTTAACAAGGATGTTCAGTTATTTACTTGGGTAAATAACTTTTTTTTCCAAGGAGCTTTCTTAGAACATGTAATTTTTCCTTCTTTCATTCAGGATTTATACACTGCAGTCCCTAAAAGTAGCCCAGTGCAGGGTCCCTGACAGTGTATTTCTGAATGGTCTGCCTCCATCCCTCGCCCTGATTGCTGTGGCTTTAGCTGTGAGGCTTGGCTGTGGTCCACAGCTTTGTCCCAGTGTTCTGGCGGCTGCTCTCCGGCATATGGTCTATTCATTTTTCCCCAGCTGTTACTCAGCCAGGGAGACCATGCTCTCTCCTAGCTACAGACCTTTGTTCAGAAACGGGGAATCAATCTTCTCCTTATTAAAGGGGCACAATGGGCAGATGGAGAGTGAGCAGGAATTTGCATCAATCTTATGCATCTAAGTTGAGTGCTAATATAGAACCTTGCTTTCACTGAATAGTCAGTCAAGCCTTCAGAGGGTGATTCCGACTCTTTGGTGTGGAGCACTGTTCAGGAGTATGTTGCAACCAACCTCCCCCACCGCAATTTTTCCAATTCATTTATCCTTCACATTGTCCTTCCTCCAGATTCTTGGCTGTTCTGGAGGCTCAGATGACTCCTTAGGAGCTTGGATTCCTAATTCAGGGACTAAATTGCATGGTGCCTATGCCAAAATGTGTGTTTATATGAATCTAAAGTAGAGGGATCTTCTGTGTCTTTCAGCAGTGAGCAAGGTCAAATGACCAGAAATAAAAAATTGACTCACCTATCCTTGAATTGTGGGGCCATGATTTGACTAGACTATTAAGGTAGAACCATACAGCAACAGTGCAGGAGACTTATCAGACACTACATAAGAATTGCCTTAAGTACTTGCAAATAAGGACCAGCTAGTTAAAACATACAAGATCATTTGACAAGTACATTGGAAGACTCTGTGACTGGCCCACACCTCACAAAGCCAATGCAATAGAACTCCAAGGAAGAAAAGATTGGGGGTGAGTTGAAGAAGAAGGAGAAAAAGTTGGCGGAGCAGGGAAATTGGATTGGGTCTGGTGTAAGGGTGATTTTTACAAACTCCCATTAGAAAACTGGCTATCTACATGAGAGAGAAAGAAATTTCATGATTTGCTCGCTCGGCAGCTTGCCACCAAATGAGCGAGCCTGGTAGCTATTAGAGTTGTTGTAAACTTCTTTTAACCAAGAACTTTTTGTTTGTTTTCAGTTCCTTCTAAATAAAATAAACCCAAATATTATCAAGCACCAATAGCCCAATAAAAAATGGGAAAATTTGCATATAGATAGATAAATAGGGTGCTAAATTAATGAAGAGAAATTACAAGCAATAATCTCCTCCTCCTCTCAGCTGTATAGGCAGAAAACAGAAGGATATGAAGTACGACAAACATCAAGTGACATTTTCATTTAGTACAGTATCTGGGATTTTTGCATTGTTTGGGACAGTGCTGTAATGGTAATGTCAGTGTAGCAGCACAAGAATCTGCCTGAATAATAGATTTATGAACAGAAAAATGCAAGGGAAATGGATCACAAGCTTCACAATCTGTTCAGATGTAACTGGAATAAACTTTTACTTCCACTTCTAAATTTTTCATATGTGTAAATCTGTCTCGGATCATACCTGGCAGAGGATGAATGAGAATCAAAGGGAAAGCCCCTAGCATCTCCCTGCAACTCCATCTGAGGTGACTCAGAATATAACAGCACAATAGTTTTTCTAGCACTTATTATATTGACTACTATCTGTGAAACTTTCCCATTCTTGCTGCTGTTTCTTCAGTAACGGTCACAAAGACAATAGCAGCCATTTACTGGTCTGTGGCTTTGACTCTGCTTCTTCTTTCTCCCATAAATTCATCTCCAGTAGGTTCTCAGTGTCTTGACCAGCATAACTTCCAGGCCATCAGGTCATGTCAGATCTATTTATTCTTCCTTCCTTCTCCTGCTATGGGTGTTGCCAGCGCTGATCCCAGATCTTCATCGAAAAGAGCGAGCAGTCCTAAATTGTGTGGATAAGTGTACAAGGAACAGTAAGTAAAGATTGTGCAAACTCTTGGTGGATGGTCAGTTGCCAGGTTTGCCCATTGCTGTGGTTTTCATAATTTACACTAACCCCTCTTTCTTTTGTCCTGAAATAAATTGAAGCCCCTTTACCATCCACATGCATTTGTGTGGTCTCACTAAATACGGGCATTAGTATGACATTAGGCTTTGCATTAAGAGTACACAGGGGTAAAAGAAAAATAACAGGATAAGAGAGCAGGACAGGTCTATGTGATGTTGCAGTGAATCACGGAGTAACTCCAGAGCTGAGTCCATGCATGGAAAGGACACTTTGCTCTAGTTTAGGTTATTAGAAGACAGCAGACCACCAGGGTCAGTGACCAGTAGGAAGCCAGTGGGGAGGAAAGAAAAGTGTCTTATATGGCTTTTCTTCTGGGATGGAGTTTGAAAGCTGCTTCTCTTTTCCTTGGAGTGGCAGATTAATTTGTGCTGCAAGAACCACATCAGGATCATGACTCAAGAAATAAGGACTTGCTACTAAAAAGTGTGCTGGCCTCTTCAGAAGTGTCTTGAAGTCCATGGCAGGATGCACAATGGCAAATTTTGCCCATGTCCCTGCATCCCTGAATTAGGAATCTTCGCCTCCTGTACAAGTCAGTGGAGGGTCCAGAGGACAACTCAAAACACTTATGAAATACTGTGCAGGAGTAAATGCCAAAAATTACCTTTACTCATGAAGTCTTTTTTCCCCGTCCTCCCTTTCATACTTTTTTTTTTTTTTTTTTTTTAACCCCCTCTGGCTCATTTGCTGCCCATTTCCTCCTGGATGTTCCACTTGGGAACTCAAGCTTCCAACTCATCTTTCTAAATTAGATGGCACAGATACGATACTTCAAGATTTGCTTATGTGCGCCCACTGCACAGACCAATTTTTGTCTTTCCTTCAGAGATGGGCAGAGTTATTCACGTGCTCTGCCTGAGTATCACCATGACTGACTTAACAGTGCTCTGGTCAGAAGTGGCCAACCTCAAAGAGTTGTTGCTTTTTTTTGCTTTTTTTTTTTTAAATTTTTGGGCTGAGACAGATTCTACTGGTCAGATGTGTGGTAAAACATCTGAAATGAAGATTTAAATGGTAACCATACACAAACACATACGCATGTAGTTTCTGCTGCAGGAGAAGTGAAGAAGGTCAGAAATTCTCAGATATAGAATAGAATTGGGGAAACCAGGTCAGTTTCATTCACATGCTCACTGCAAAGTAGATAGGCTAGATCCATTCTTCAAGCACAGCACAGACTTTATCCCATAGCTCTGTCCGAGCAAATACATCAATATTCAGTGGACAGGCAAGCAAGGATTTAAGGGGATGTGAATAGCAGGGAGAGATTTGAAGTAAACCTTAGATAAGAATGTGGATTTCACCTACTATGAAGGCATATCCATAGGAACCACTGAGATTTCTTCCCCCCTGTACTTTGTTTTGCCTCTATTCTTTTTCAGACACAATTAAATCTAACTTCCCAAAGTGGACCAAGACTGTGGAGGTCTCACCAAAATTAGTCATCACTCTCTTAAGTAATTCCACTAATCTCAATGAACCTGTCTGCAAGAGCAGGTGCTCATTAGCAAGAGAAGGGATTTCATAATCTGAACTCTACTTATTGAAAATCAGTCTGCTGCCAGGATTATTAGAATCCCTGCACTGAGGATACAGCGCAACATTGGACCCTAGAAAATCTGTTCCAGTTACACAAACAACAAATACACAAGCTCAGAGGAGATACGTGAACCAACACAGAGGTTCCTTTCACCTCTTTCAGACCAAACTATTGTATCTTTGACAATGGCTGCAAACTTTCAAACTTGTATATCTACAGTTTTGGGGCATATTTCCTAATTTTTCCCCTGTAAGCTAATGAAACTCAATGAAATCTATTCTCACATCTCTCTAACCTTTTCCCTGTACTATCCAGAAATCTCAGTGGTAAATATACTGAAATCGTCATCATTCAGCTCTATGTCCAGAGGAAGCCATCACTTCTGTGAACCCAGTAGTTCTATTGGAGTATTAAATGTCTGGATAGGGCATTGTTTGCTTTAATTCTCTACTGGCAACTGGAGTTTGCCATGGCCAGTCTATCTTTTAACGTTCACTGCTAGAAATATTCCAGATTAGGCATTTCTGACATATACCTTTTTTTCACTGTGTACCATGAAAGTATGCTACTACATCAGCTCCCCTTCACCAGTTCTGCCACCCCAACCCACTCCCTCTGACTGTAACACTACTCAATGAAGGCCACCTTGCTCAGACTCCTCTGGAGAGACTTCAGTTAACAGATTGCTTCTCAGTTTTATCAGACTGAGTATAAGTACTATCTCAACCCAGCAGCCTAGCTGTTTCTTAAAGTACTGAATTATCTCTGTTGTTCACTGTGCCAGTAGACTGAGAGATAGCAGCCCTGAGAAAATGAAGTCCATCTCAGTATAACTCAAGTTTCCATGAACTCTCAGTTCCTTGTATTTTGAATTAAATTAAAATACGCTGACTGATACTGGCATACTGGAAAAAATCAATATTTGACCCAAATCCCTTCAACAGTAACATGTTTGAGAGTTATAGTGATTTCCTCTGGAGAGCACAGATTAGATTTTGTATTCATTCAGTCCAGAAACTATAATATTAATAGAATATAAATGTTAAGAGTTGAACCCACAAATGACAGGTAAAACAGAAATAAAGTTGCTTCAGTCCTTGCCATTGCTTTCTGTCAGATGGTACCATTCTTCTTTCTTCTCTCCCTCTTGTTTTTGTCACTGTCATGGTGCACAGCCTAACAAATTCCAGTCCCTGAGGCTTGGAGCACATGTTTTTCTACTTTCATTCTGAGTATTCAAAAAGGGGTTTGAGTTTGGGGCTTGGGGTTTTGAGTATCCAGCCCAAATGGAAGGCATTCCCATAGCATGTGACACGCCTACAACTTACATACTGTCACTACCTGATTCAGTATCTCTCTGAAGCCTAAGACATATTTATTTACACAGAACAGAACAGCTTTGACAGAAGATAGTGAGGGAAGCCTAGTCTGCAATAGCAGCGGGTGCATGATTAGGGCACTTGTTTTACCTGTTGTGCATCACTAACTCGACCCAGAGACCAAGTCGGTCCCACTCATCACTTCTTTTCTCACTCACAAGTTGAAATATTTTTAATTTTGATGTGGATAAAACACAGCATTTCCAATTTTTAAAAGAAATGGAAGAATTAATGACCAGCTCTATTCGCAGGAAGAACAGAAAGGTAAATTAACCACAGCATTTTAGGTTCTTGTCTGTTACAGAAATGATTAGTATAGCTACTGTAACCCCAACATTTTTTTTCCCTAAAAATCCTCTGGGATTTAAGATCCTCTGGGATCTTAACTGTCCAGCTGGTATGCTGGACAGTTAAGAACATCTGCCAATTATAGAGCTTTAAAGCAATATTCTGTCATACCACTTTTGATACCAGAATTACTTAGCTAAATTAAATGATTGCTTTAAAAGTGCTTAGCAAACATTTCTAACATAATTAGCTAAAATCAAGTTCCTCAAAAAATGTTAAGTTCTTCAAATTGGAGGTAGGCACAGACGTCTTGTGAACTCCTACCCGGGTTGCCTCATTGAGGATTTCCATAGAATCTAAACACTATATATATATATGATTACCTATAAGCAGTAACATATTTGTTACTAGTTATAGTATACATTATATATAGTATGGTAACATATAAGTATGTATATTGTATGTATATTTATAACCTATATGTCTTCTAAAACATTAAATTTATGCTGGTACCTATGCTTTGTTCAAGAATCATCCCATCTGCAGTACCACTCAAGAAACACTCATTAGTTTGGGTCCCCTATAAAATGCGTCAGTGAACACTCCTTTCTTTCATAGCGTGTTTGTCACACAGGAACCACTATTCACTTGCCTTTCTTTAGGTTTCAAAGCCTGGCTATGCCACGATCAGTTAAGTGAGCATGTGTTGTGGTTTAGCCCCAGCCGGCAACTAAGCCCCACGCAGCCGCTCACTCACTCCCCTGTGGTGGGACAAGGGAGAGAATCAGAAGAGCAAAAGTGAGGAAACTCATGAGTTGAGACAAAGACAGTTTAATAGGTAAAGCAAAAGCCGCACAAGCAAGCAAAAGCCGCACAAGCAAGCAAAGCAAAGCAAGGAATCCATTCCCCACTCCCTATGGGCAGGCAGGGGTTCAGCCATCTCCAGGGAAGCAGGGCTGTGTCACGCGTAATGGTTTCTTTGGAAGACAGACGCCATCACTCCGAACATCCCTCCACCCCTTCCTTCTTCTTCGTCCCAGCTTTACATACTGAGCATGGCGTCATACGGTATGGAATATCCCTGTGGCCAGTCTGGGTCAGCTGTCCCGGCCGTGTCCCCTCCCAGCTCCCCGTGCACCCCCAGCCTGCTCGCTGGCAGCCCAGCACGAGAAGCTGGACTGTCCTTGACTGCTCAGCAACAACTCGAAACACCATCATGTTATCAACAGTTTCTCACCCCAAATCCAAAACACAGTCTCACACTAGCTTCTGTCAAGAAAATTAACTCTGTCCTGGCTGAAACCAGGACAGCATGGTCAAGTCATCTCAGCTCTCTGTGCCAATGTAAAAAGAGGAGAATGACACTTACCTTCCTATGCAAACCACTTGATCCAAGTCAGTAAAGGAGTCTACAATAACAGAAAACTGAAAACCATTAACATTGAAAAATAAATAAGTAAATTCCACTTAAATATTTATTTCCTTTCATGAGAGCTATGCCTTATCATTTCAGATTTCAGACTGTTGTAAATGCAACCTTTGAAACAAATCTGATTGTTTTCGAAAAAAACCCAAAACTGAAGGTTTCTCTTCCCTACTGCTGGGGTGATCCTGGGTTCTAACTGCTTCTTCACGTTTCTCTGTCACCCTGTTAATTACAGCTTACAATTATAGAAAACCTAGCACGTTGGCATATAAGTACTATTGGTAAATAGATCCCACCAATATGCTTAAGTGCATTGCTAAATCGAGTTCAAAATAGCAGCACCCTGTAGGATCACATTCTGTAGGCTTTAATAATGCAGGAACCCTGGAAGCCCAGGATGCAAGTGATAAGAGGAATGTCTTTGCTGACTTTCCAAAAGGCGCTTTGTCACTTGCATAACAACGTTAATATGTTCCCACTTGCAAATAGAAAGCAAACGGAAAGTTCAGCTTATATATATATAAAAGGTGAAGTGACTGTTTCTTCTAGCTTTTTTGGTTTATGTCTCTCCCTACAGAAAACAGTAAAAGTTTTTGTGCAAAAGACTTTAAGAGTCAAAAAAATAAGTCCTTTGCTTCAGCTGTTGTGAAGAAGCATGATCTGGGAAGCTGAAATTCCCACCACAGTCTCAGAAGAGCATTCAAATATTGTTTGGATGGGCACAAGGTTAGACCTTCTACACAGGCGTGCATACACATTAACTGAAACAGGAATTTAGCCAGTGAGAGAGCTCAGTCCTGAGAGTATGCAGAATGAACCTCAAATGCAAAAGGAAATTGAACTGAATAGAACTGAAACAGCAGTCAGCTGTATGGGGTTTGGTTTTTTTTTGCTTTAACTTAAATGTATGGATTTTTAGGTGTCCTTTTTTTAATGAGACATTTCCACAGAAGTTGATGATCACTGCCTTATAATGCCCATGAACACTTGAAACATTACATACTTCTCCTGTTTGATCGAGGAATGGTCCCTTCTCTTCTGGGCTCCTGCTCCTGTCAGTAACAGATGCATCACAGAAAGGGGTGATCCCAAATTATATTTTACAGAGTAAAAATAAAATCCCAAATTATTATTTTATAGAATAAAACCTCATGTGAATTTATGCCTTTCACAGCCTGGTCCTTAACAAAATTCACACCTGTTATATTCAAGCCTTTTGATTTTTTAGGATTTTTCTTTTTTTAATGTGGAAGCAAATAGCAATAAAACTGCAGCTCCAGTCTTCTTGTGCCTAAAACCGCCCTCTGAGAAGTGCATTACCCAGCTTCCCTGTTTTTCTGAAAGCCTTCATTCCTTAGGTCACTGCTGCTTCTGATGCATGACAAGTAGTGAGTCATCAAGAACATACCATTAGCATATCTGGGTGAGAAATGACATCCTCTACCCCTTGGCAACTTAAGGAATTCAAGAAATGTTCCACATTTTAGGAATGAAATTTACATGCTTATGTTTCCCTTATTTTTGCATAGCTAATAGGCCAGTGATTTAAGGGGCCCACAGACTTAAAGAGGAGGGACACCAATACTTTGTGTCTTCAAGGAGACCTGGAACACCTGCCGTGAGTCTAGCTCAGCATTCACACATGTGCTGCTATTTTGAATGAAAGAGAGCACAAAAAACCTTGCATGTTTGAAACCTTCTGCCATCAATGAAGTGTAAAAATCTCTGCAGTTTCGATGCAATGATATTGCAAGTACCACTTATATTATTTTTGTGCAATGTCCATCTTTTGATATTCCTATAGTGCTCTTGTACTTGCAGCAAGAGACAATATAATTGCCTCTTTAGGAGTTTCTCAGCAAAATCACATACTAATAGCACCAGTTTGGCTCAAAAGTACAAGGTCATTCAAATCCTTTGCAAAAATATTCCTCAGCAAGGGCAACCATTACTGGAAGCAACTCCCTAGGTTGTTAAAACAGCAGCTCATCCATTATAGTATGTTAGAGGCACAGACATTTGGGGGAATAAAAAAAGAAGATATCCTTATTACATTTACGTGGATGAAAAGCACAAATCTTCCCTTTGTGCTTCTAACAGAAATGGTTTAATTCCATTAAAGGTTTAATATCTGCATATTTATCAGTGGCCATTGATTCTCCTAGCATATAAGGGCAAAAGATGCAATGTGTTTTTATAACCACATCAAGCAACATGAGAAACCCTCAGCAAGTTTGCAGAAGACACCAAGCTGGGTGGTGTGGTTAACACGTCTGAGGGAAGGGATGCCATCCAGAGGAACCTGGACAGGCTCCAGGAATGGGCCCGTGTGAACCTCATGGGGTTCAGCAAGGCCAAGTGCAGGGTCCTGCACCTGGGCCGGGGCAATCCCCGGTATCAGTACAGGCTGGGGGATGAAGGGATTGAAAGCAGCCCTGCCAAGAAGGACTTGGGGGTACTGCTGGATGAAAAGCTGGACATGAGCCAGCAATTTGCGCTGGCAGGCTAGAAGGCCAACCATATCCTGGGCTACACCCAAAGCAGTGTGGCCAGCAGGTCGAGGAAGGGGATTCTGCCCCTCTGCTCTGCTCTGGTGAGACCCCACCTGCAGTCCTGCATCCAGCTCTGGAGCCCTCAGCACAGGAAAGACATGGACCTGTTGGAGCAGGTCCAGAGGAGGCCACAACAATGACCAGGGAGATGGAACACCTCTCCTGTGAGGACAGGCTGAGAGAGTTGGTGTTGTTCATCCTGGAGAAGAGAAGGCTCCAGGGAGACTCTCTTGCAGCCTTCCAACAGTTAAATAGCAGCTTAGAAGAAAGATGGGGGCAGATTTTTTAGCAGGACCTGTAGCGATAAGACAAGGGGTAATGATTTTAAACTAAAAGAGAGTAGATTTCGACTAGATATAAGAAAGAATCTTTCACCATGAGGGTGGTGAAACACTGGCCCAGATTGCCCAGAGAGGTGGTAGATGTCCCATCCCTGGAAACATTCCAGGTCAAGTTGGATGGGGCTCTGAGCAACCTGACATAGTTGGAGATGTCCCTACTCACTGCAGGGGGGTTGCACGCGATGACTTTTATAGGTCCCTTCCAACCCAAAGATTCAATGATTCAGAACACCTGTTACGAGTGTAGCTCAGCATTAACTTCTCAAAAGGAGTTAAACTATGCACAGATCACTTTAAAACCCTGAATAAAAATTTGCCAAAATATAAAAGATGAAGTATTTTCACTGACAAGAAAGGGTTCTTAGAGAAAAAGGTTCAATTTCATATTCTACAAGATTAGAGTAAACAAAGGAAAATCAAGATACTGGAATTCTTTTCAGTTAGCGGACCTTTTAATTTAAGGATTCATATTGAGGGTATTTAAATGCAACAGTCCAGGTACGATATTTTTAGTGTTTAGTGTAGTAGTTTAGTATTTGTTTCTGTCTGTAATTTTTTATATTTCATATCATGAATATATGAGCACATGAAAGAAAGGAATCACCAAGGCTGATATGTGCTGTTTTAGGGAGAGACGGTGTGGGATGAAATCTGTCTTTTCATAAGTTAGAATAGTTACAAGCATTACAGAATCACAGAATCACAGAATCATTAAGGTTGGAAAAGACCTTCAAGATCATCAAGTCCAGCCATCAACCCAACACCACCATGCCCACTAAACCATATCCTGAAGTGCCACGTCCACACGTTTTTTGAACACTTCCAGTGATGGTGACTCCACCACCTCCCTGGGCAGCCTGTTCCAATGCTTGACCACTCTCTCTGTAAAGAAATTTTTCCTAATATCCAATCTAAACCTCCCCTGGCGCAACTTGAGGCCATTTCCTCTCGTCCTATCGCGGGTTACTTGGGAGACGAGACCAACACCCACCTCACCACAACCCCCTTTCAGGGGTTGCAGAGAGCGATAAGGTCTCCTCTCAGCCTCCTCTGCTCCAGACTGAACAACCCCAGTTCCCTCAGCCGCTCCTCAGAAGACTTCGTTGCCCTTCTCTGGACACACTCCAGCACCTCAACATCCTTCTTGTAGTGAGGGCCCCAAAACTGAACACAGGATTCAAGGTGTGCCCTCACCAGTGCCGAGTACAGGGGCACCATCACTTCCTGCTGGCCACACTATTTCTGATACAGGCCAGGACGCTGTTGGCCTACTACGAAGGACATATGATTGTCCTACTATGAATTATCCATGAAGGCCACTGAAGATCCGTCACACGGCAAGAGTCTGTTACTGCCATTTGCATGCTGTTTTCTGGCTGTGACACTGCTCATGTTGCCGGCTTTGGATAAATCAAGTCCACACAAACTATGCTTTTTTACAGACATTTTTTAAAACCACATGATATTACATTGTTATATTACAAAGAATTATACAGAATTTCACATAAGGAAAAATTTGACACTTTTTTCCCACTGATGGTACTTCCACTTCATTCAATGCCAGCCCTCTACCAGTTCAGAGGGCTGTGGAGTGAATCAGTCCCACTCACAGCACTCACCGCGGAAGCCAAAATCTGTGTAAGGAGTGTGACAAGGGAGTGCAAAGAAAGAAACATAAATCTGCATGCATTACTTTGAAGAGTTAAGTTTTACACTTACTCCTGCTATGGAGTTTCTGTGTTACACTGCCAGCGGACAATTACAGAGGTCCCTTAAATCAGACTTCTCCTAGTCTGTTCCTCGTTTTATGGTCCTCACATGATCCATGGATTCTGTTTTACGGATAAGGTAAGCACTCAGGGTTACTCCTCACAGTCATGGGATTTTTGCTATCAGCTCACACAAATTATGAAAACAAATTATGAGATTGTATTATGAACACAAATTATTAAAAAAAACCCATCTCTCACCTACCTTGTTTTAAGCATGTTTGGGAATCTTGACAATAGTCTGTCTTTACTTCAGTTCTTCCATCTGTAAAACAGGGATAGCGACATCCTTTAACACAGGGACACACTGAAGTTAAATTAATAAACAGCTAAGAAGGACTAGGACACTAGGCAAGAGTACCACAAGAAAATATTTCTGCACTGATAAGATCGGTATTACCACATTCAGGAGTAGGTCCAAACTTTGCAAAGGAGACAAAAGGGAGAGCCACATCTCAAACAAAGAAAACTAAAGTAAATATAAAATTACTACTCATTTTGTGGGTACTAACCATTCAGTGTGTTAAATTAGGCAGGGACTGTGACAAAAATTATATGAGATCTTGCATTGAAAGACACTTTCACATTACATACATTAAAAGGGGTCATATTGAGATTGCAAGGACTTCTAGCCTTCTAGCATTTTCCAACATTTGTGTTCTTTATTTCGCATCTTTAAAGTTTGCCAGATGAAATATTTCATAATGCTGTGTGATTGTTTTATTCCACCTCTATAATTTATTTCAGAGTCCAACACATTCAACCTACTTCCACTGATGGGGATTTCAGCCCTATGCTTTTACATCTCAAAATTATTTGAGAGTACTTTGATATTCATTGTCCTGTGCTTGTCATGTTTTGGTCATGGAACTGAAACAGCTTTGAATCAATAGGTATAAATATATTCCACCACAACATGCCAGCGCAGAGGAAAATTGATTAATTTAGCTTTTGTACTCCATTAAATAGGTAAAATATAGTAATGCAAATGGAATTACAATAGTGTAACTTAGCGGGAACTGAAACTCTATAACCCAGATCCTCAAAAGCACTTTAGCACCTACTTCTCATTGAAATAATTTTGCAGGGATTTTGCACCTCAATAACTTAAAAGATTTGTGCCTTTAAATTTGTTGCTATTTTGCATTTTATTTTTGAATGAGTAACTCAGACTGTTAGGCAGTAAGACCACATTTGAGAGGGAACATACTATTTTCTGTATGCTGTGAGATCAACACGTGGCCAAATACATTTTCATATCGGTCACCGTTTTCCTTTCTGATTACCATAACATTTCTGGAAGGGCAGAGGGGAGAGGAAAGCAAATAGAAGATCAAGGAAAATGACCACCTAGAACACAGAACAGTCTGGTAAATAAATGCAAAATACTTTAAGAAGAGAGAACTCCCACCCTGTGGCAATCAGGTTATTCCCTGAAGGATGGTATTTCAGAGATTGCCAAGAAATAAAATATTATCTATTGTAAAATTACCTACCCCTGTTATTTTTACTTTTCCTAGCTAGACATTGCAACAAAATGGGTATAATACATCCATGAATATTTTAAAATTCAAGTTTCTTCTTCATCTTTTTCCTGTCAAGGTATGGTTATTTTAACCATGGCTCACATCAATAGTTGAGTATCTTGCAATCTTCTATCCCCAACATCCCAAGAGATAAAACCATTTCCATTTTGTAGACCAGGCAACAAAATACATTGAGAAGACTAGAGGGGCAAAGACATTAGGTGCCCTACCACTCATGGAAAGTCATACACCAACGTTTGGCAGTAGGCTCCTAAACAATGGTTGAACAGAGGCTGCAATCTCATGCTGGGATTTGCTGGGTCAATGTCCCGGTCAGGAGTCACTTCAAGCTAGCTGATGCTGCTAAGCCCCACCACTCTCCAGGGATGAAGGAATGCTATTCTTTCTCCCTCTGACCGCATGTCATGGTAGCTCTACTTTCTCCTGGAGTAAAATCAGGCTCTGTCTCCAAAATACAGTTGGAAGACAGTTGTATTGCAGCTCCTGCCTCCTTTATCCAATGTCAGTGGTTAAAGCGCTTAGCTAGCCTGTGGGAACATACCTTCAATTCCTTTCTGTAATTGTGAGGAACTTGCAATTCCCAGGTGAATTATTCTACTATGGGGTTGCATAATGTCATAATGTCATGGATAGATGATGTTTGTAGCACTGTCTGTTGAAGCTGTATCATTCTGATTGGCAAAACATAGAAGGAAATGGTAAGAGTGAGCATGGCTGGTTAAGTACACTTATAGGAGAAAAAGCTATGAACCAGTTTCTGCTCCTCTGAATACTTAATACAAGAGAATTAAACATTCATTGAATTCAGATAATATTTACTTAAGCCATTAGTCAATATTTTTCTCATTAAGGATGGCAGAATTTGACCCATTTTACAATCAATCCAGTGGCACCGTGTAAATAACATAGTTTTTTAAACCACATCTTTCATACAGGATTCCTTAAGCAAATGGAATGAAACTTACAGGTGCAACACACATAATATTTAGATGTAATATTAGCTCCATCGCGAAGAAAAATCCTGAAAGTTAACAAAAATTGATTGATGCTCCCTGACTGGAAATGTCTCTAATTTTTTGCATGTTAGCAATATGGAATATGTTAACTCCGTGAACACCAGTATCTCCTTTACAGCTGCTATTGCTATTCTAACCACATTATCAACATCAGACATGTTTACCTCAGGGATATTTAGTGAGCCATAATTGACTTTTGCACAAAAACAAAGCTGCAGGCAAGGTTTAATCCTTTTGGGTTTGCCTTCTCACTAAAATAAATAAGTGTCTAAGAGAATTGTAACTAGATCAAATATAAAATCAGAGGATTGGGTGAACCTGCTCAGTCTTTTCCAATTTTATATTTCCTAAAATTTTAATAATTAGAACGTTTGGAAGCAAACAACCTCTTCAAGTGTAAGATGTTACAGATAAACAAAGAACTCAGCATTTCCACTTCCAATAACAGTATTTCTCTAATTGTTATTTCACCATGTTAGATTGTTTCATGGAGGTGGAGTTTAAAAAATCCTCATTGTTGTACTGATATCACACTAAACTTCAGCTCATAATGTTGATGCCATGTAGCGTTGACTGCACATAAACTCTAGATGAGATTAATCTTCCTTACTATGGCAGGTGGCTAAGACAGTTCAACAGATCCTTTAACCTGGTGCTACCAGAGAAAGAAAGTAGTCCCGCACTACTCTTACTCACAGTCTCTTATTCCCAGTCTTGCACAGATTTGTCTGTTGTGCCGATACCAACATTTATACAACTGTGTGGCAAATTGTTTCAGGGAGTTGATCTGGCTGAAAACTAGCCATTTCTCCCCCGGATTAGTTTTAACTCGATCCTCTCACCACACAGTGCATCTCACAACTTGTGATGAATGCATGAAGAGGGGGGAAGATTCCAGGACTTCTTCTTCTGACAGAAGGGCCAGATTAAACTGATAATTCATCTTTGCCTTCAGATAGGTTGAATGAAGCATATTCTCGGGTTGCATCTCTTTTCTTCACTGACAACAATGGAAGCTCAGAAAACTAGCTTAAGCTTAAATTTCTAATTGCAGATGGTCAAAGTGAGAGGGATCTTACCCATGAGCACAGCAGTCCATACTAGGATAAAAATTTAAATTGAAGTATTATATTAAGAGTTAACACCCTAGGTCAGGTCAATGATCTCAAGTGCAGGTAAATGCAATGAGTGCTAGGCTATGTTGTCCAATAGATAAGAAGCTAAGACACTTGGGATAAAATTGTTGCTCCAAGAAAATGAACCGCAAACTTCTTGTTAACATAAAGCACATAAGAATTTTACCTTAATGTCCTATGTTTGATCCTTTTTTTATCCATTGCTTGGCTCTTAACAAATCAATTAATATTTCTCTTTTTTCTCTAGCTGTAAAGTGGTCATTACTGGGACTGTATTTCACAGAATCACTAGGTTGGAAAGGACCTTCAAGATCATCAAGTCCAACCATTAATCCAGCACCACCATGTCCCCTAAACCATGTCCTGAAGCGCCACATCCACACGTTTTTTGAACACTTCCAGAGATGGCGACTCCACCACCTCCCTGGGCAGCCGGTTCCAATGCCTGACCACCCTCCGGGTGAAGAAATTTTTCCTAATATCCAATCTAAACCTCCCCTGGCACAACTTGAGGCCATTTCCTCTTGTCCTATCACTAGTTACTTGGGAGAAGAGACCAACACCCTCGTCGCCACAACCCCCTTTCAGGTAGTTGTAGAGAGCAATAAGGTCTCCTCTCAGCTTCCTCTTCTTCAGACTAAACAACCCCAGTTCTCTCAGCCGCTCCTCATAAGACTTGTGCTCCAGACCCCTCACCAGCTTCGTTGCCCTTCTCTGGACACGCTCCAGCACCTCAACATCCTTCTTGTAGTGAGGGGCCCAAAACTGAACACAGGATTCAAGCTGCGGCCTCACCAGGGCCGAGTACAGGGGCAC
Organism: Phaethon aethereus; assembly: GCF_964289735.1. Lineage (NCBI taxonomy): Eukaryota > Metazoa > Chordata > Aves > Phaethontiformes > Phaethontidae > Phaethon > Phaethon aethereus. Next base: position 20,739,132 of record NC_138576.1, on the reverse strand, counting down.
AATCACTTCCCTACTCCTGCTGGCCACACTAGTTCTGATACAGGCCAGGATGCTGTTGGCCTTCTTGGCCACCTGGGCACACTGCCGGCTCATGTTCAGCCGGCTGTCAACCAGCACCCCCAGGTCCCTTTCCGCCGGGCTGCTCTCTAGCCACTCCTCCCCAAGCCTGTAGCGTTGCATCGGGTTGTTGTGGCCAAAGTGCAGGACCCTGCACTTGGCCTTATTAAACCTCATACAGTTGGCCTCTGCCCATTGATCCAGCCTGTCCAGATCCCTCTGCAGAGCCCTCCTACCCTCCAGCAGATCAACACCCCCACCCAACTTGGTGTCATCTGCAAACTTACTGAGGGAGCACTCGATCCCCTCATCCAGATCATCAATAAAGATATTGAACAAGACCGGCCCCAGAACCAAGCCCTGGGGAATACCGCTTGTGACCGGCCGCCAGCCGGATTTAACGCCGTTCACCACAACTCTCTGGGCTCGGCCATCCAGCCAGTTCCTCAGCCAGTGAAGAGTAAACCTGTCTAAGCCACGAGCTGCCAGTTTCTCCAGGAGAATGCTGTGGGAGACGCTGTCAAAGGCTTTACTAAAGTCCAGGTAGACAACGTCCACAGTCTTTCCCTCATCCACTAGGCGGGTCAGCTGGTCATAGTAGGAGATCCGGTTGGTCAAGCAGGACCTGCCTTTCATGAACCCATGCTGGCTGGGCTTGATCCCTTGGTTGTCCTGCAGGTGCCCTGTGAGCACTCTCAAGACCAACCGCTCCATAATCTTCCCCAGTACAGAGGTCAGGCTGACAGGCCTGTAGTTCCCAGGGCCCTCCTTCCATCCTTTCTTGTAGATGGGCGTCACATTGGCAAGCCTCCAGTCTTCTGGGACCTCCCCTGTTAACCGGGACTGCTGATAAATGATGGAGAGTGGCTTGGCAAGCTCCTCCGCCAGCTCTCTCAGTACTCTCGGGTGAATCCCATCAGGCCCCATAGACTTATGGGTGTCCAGGTGGTTTAGCATGTCCTTGACTGCTTCCTCCTGGATTATGAGGAGTACATTGTGCTCTCCATCCCCGTCTTCCAGCTCAGGGGGCTGAATACCCTGCGGATACCTGGACTGGTTATTAAAGACTGAGGCAAAGAAGGCATTAAGTACCTCAGCCTTGTCCTCGTCCTTGGAGACAATGTTCCCCGCCATATCCAGTACGGGATGGAGATTCTCCTTGCCTCTTTTTGTTGTTAATATATTTAGAGAAGCATTTTTTATTATCCTTTACAACTGTGGCCAGACTGAGCTCTAGCTGGGCTTTTGCCTTTCTAATTTTGTCCCTGCTTGACCTAACGAGATCCTTGTACTCTTCGTGAGTTGCCTGCCCCTTCTTCCAGAGATGATAAACTCTCCTCTTTTCCCTGAGTCCCAGCAAAATCTCCTGTTCAGCCAGGCCGGTCGCCTTTCCTGTCAGCTCTTCTTACGGCACATGGGGACTGCCTGCTCCTGCGCCTTTAAGATTTCCTTCTTGAAGGCTGTCCAGCCTTCCTGGACCCCTTTGTCCTTCAGGACTGTCTCCCAAGGGACTCTCTCAAACAGTGACCTGAACAGGCCAAAGTCTGCCCTCCAGAAGTCCATGACAGCAGTTTTGCTGACCCCTCTCCTTACTTCACTCAGAATTGAGAATTCTATCATGTCGTGGTCGCTAAGCCCAAGACGGTCTCCAACCACCACATCTCTCACCAGTCCTTCTGTGTTTGTAAACAGCAGGTCCAGCAAGGCACCTCCCCTGGTGGGCTCACTCACCAGCTGCATCAGGAAGTTATCCTCCACACACTCCAGGAACCTCCTAGACTGTTTCCTCTCTGCTGTGTTATACTTCCAGCAGATGTCCAGTAGGTTGAAGTCGCCCACAAGAACAAGGGCCAGCGAATGCGAGACCTCCGCCAGTCGCTTATAGAATGTCTCATCTGTGTCTTCATCCTGGTTGGGTGGTCTGTAAGAGACTCCCAGCAGGATATCTGCCTCATTGGCCTTCCCCCTCATCCTTACCCACAAGCACTCTACTTGGTCTTCACAATCTTCGATTTCTATGCAATCAAAACACTCCCTAACATACAGAGCCGCCCCACTGCCTCTCCTTCCCTGCCTATCCCTTCGGAAGAGCTTATAGCCATCCATTGCAGCACTCCAGTCATGAGAAGCATCCCACCATGTTTCTGTGATGGCAACTACATCATAGCTGTCGCGCTGCACAATGGCTTCCAGCTCCTCCTGTTTGGTGCCCATGCTGCGTGCATTGGTGTAGATGCACCTGAGCTGGGCTATCGATTTCAACTCTGGCACGTTGAACCTACCCCTAAGTTCAACTCTAGTGAGCCCGGTTTTATCCCCTCCCCCCTCCAAATCTAGTTTAAAGCCCTCTCAATGAGGCCTGCCAGCTCATAAGCAAGAATCCTTTTGCCCCTCGGCGTCAGTTGCACTCCATCAGCTGCGAGGAGGCCCGGTGCCGTGTAAACCGCCCCGTGGTCAAAAAACCCAAAATTCTGATGACGGCACCAGCCCCTAAGCCACGTGTTGATCAGGTGTGCTAAAAAATTTAAATATTTCTTTAGGCCCTCAAAAATTGCCGATGCCGACTATATTTCAAGTCGTCATGGCGGGGTATTGGGAAAAGTTTACAACTAGCAATAATCGCGCCTCGGGTTCACCTCACGGGCTACGATACTGCCACTGCGCAAAGCATGTGTAAAATGCTTTCTAATAGGACATATGAAATAATTATTTAAGTGTTAAGTATAGTATTATCTACTGACAACTCATCTCCTGTCCTAGAAGAGCAATTACAGAAAATGTTCTGTATATTTCTATGCAGATAAATCTAGATTTAAGTGAGAAGATTGAAGGAGGGAACAAAATGGGTGCTTTCCCTCATTCACTCTTTCATATATGAAACTTGGTATAAAAGCTTTTGTAAACTGTTCTCAGACCTATGTTAAGAATACTATTCCCTACAGGAAAAAGAAAAAAGAAACACTTGGGCTATAAACTTGTTCAGGTATACAGATAACTTTCATCACTACAGTCAAGTAACTGTGGTCCAACTGAATACATATGTGGAAACAAGCAGCAGGTTTAACCAAAGAATGATGTTCTACACTCAAAGAGATAGGAAAGAGTTTTATTTTCTAAATATAGCAATTTCAGGTCTTCCTAGCAGATGTAATATTTTTAAACAAATGTGTGTGTGAAGGGAATGTGTTGTAATGAGTCATGATATTACTGTTTTAATTAAAAAGCAACAGTCATGGTACAAAAGCCTATAAAGAGTTCATAGATACTGTGGGCTTTTCCTATTTTGTTTTCACTCATTTATTCCTGAAAATCTATGGAGATGTCAATGAATAAAAGATCTTTGAACTGGATGCCTTAAAGTATTACTGCTGCTTTGCAGAATGGAGAACAATTTTGCTTTATCGTTAGTATATTGCACTCACAACGGTGTTGGAGGAGCTGAGTAGTACTGGGAGAGGAAGCAAAATGCCAGTCTCATGGGAAGTCCATGACAAAATTCTGCCTCCCTTCAAGGAATTCAGATACAACTCAAAGCATGACAGGAAAGGGTCACAAACATTTGAATATTCAAGGCTGGAGATAGCTGAAACTAAGGTGGAAGCTGTAAGAAGGGCAATAACAACTGAACTGTAGTTCAGAAATAGAAACCTTTTATAAAGGATGCAGTGACGTATGAGAAATCCAAGAAGTCGAGCTGTAGAAAAACAGGTCAAAAAGCAGTATCCTGTAAGTACAGAAATCCATAAGAATGTCAGTTCTAATAAAATACACACCTTCAATACATAGTTACAGCTGAAAGCTCAGAAAAGTACAAAGCTCAGTCTGGTATGCATGTTAGAAGAAAATCCATGTTTCTCTGGCTGACTGTACCCTGTAGTGATGAGAATCTCAAATAACCATATTTGATGAATGAAAATAAGGCAGTGTTCTTATGAAATGTATATCCACAGACAACTTAATTTCTTTCATCAAAGTAATTATGGGATCATAGAATGGTTGAGGTTGGAAGGGACTGCTGGAGGTCATGTGGTCCAATACCCTGCTCATGAAGGGTGACCTAGAGCTGTTGCCCAGGATGACGTCTAGATGGCTTTTGAGTATCTCCAAGGATGGAACATAGTATTTAATATCAGAGCTACAGAACTTGTTTCTACTCTACAGATACATTTGACTATCATCATTCAATAGAAAGATGAGGAAATCTTTCGAAATTTTCTCAAAATCTTCTTCAAGTCACTCAGAAAAATCTAGAGTATATTCAGACAGTATGACAAATAGTGTTGGGAAAGATGAGTAAGCTTTCAGGTTCTTTCTCTCATTAAGGGTGCAGAAGAACTCCCTGCAGACTATGAATCTGGAAAATGAATGCTGTAGGACATATGTAAGGAGTTTGAATATATCTCAGTCCAAACTTGGCTTTCCAGCCTGCAAGTGCACATTGCCATCTCATGTCCAGCTTTTCATCCAGCAGTACCCCCAAGTCCTTCTCGGCAGGGCTGCTCTAAATCCCTTCACCCCCCAGCCTGTACTGATACTGGGGATTGCCCCAGCCCAGGTGCAGGATCCTGCACTTGGCCTTGCTGAACCCCATGAGGTTCACACGGCCCATTCCTGGAGCTTGTCCAGGTCTCCCTGGATGGCATCCCTTCCCTCAGGCGTGTCAACCACACCACTCAGCTTGGTGTCCTCTGTAAACTTGCTGCGGGTGCACTCAATCCCACTATGTCATTGATGAAGATATTAAAGAGTACTGGTCCCACTACAGACCCTTAAGGGGCACTGCTTATCACCAGTCTCCATCTGGACAGAGAGCCATTGACCACTACTCTCTGGATGTGACCATCCAACCAATTCCTCATCCATCAAACAGTCCACCCATCAATTCCATCTCTCAACAATTTAGAGGGAAGGATGTTGTGGGGGGATATATGTCAAGATTTTTCTCATATATTTAAGTAGTTGCAAGCAACTGGAAATAATTCTTGCTCAGATTCTCCTATTTTGAAGTATAAAATGTCATCACCAGTCTAAAATCATTAAGAGGTGTTCACCTCTTATTATAGTGTTTCTATAGCAGGCCCAGAGTAGTTGCAAAGCTGAAAATTTTTTTCTTGTGTATGAAAAGATAACAATCTTTTCACTGTATTTTAAATCATATGTGAAGTGGTATTACATTTTAAGAATGTTGAATCGAGTCACTTACACATTGGTTGTATGAGTTGTCATTCACTGGACTGCTGTTATTTAGGAATAAAAAGGCAAAAGCAGCAATTCAGCTAAATAACGTGTAAGATGTTCCTGGCTTGTGAACAATACTGCAGGTTAGTAGGTTAGCAAATTAGGGCTATTTTCAACATAAATTTCTAAACATCAGAAATGCATGCTGGTTGTAGCACACAGTAGTAAGTGGTGTAATGGAGTGGAGTACATATTCTACTCAGCATCCTCCAGCAGAGTAAGCCAGGACACAATAGCATCTAGAACATCCGCTAGAACAACTCACCAGGCTCCTCCAATACTCTTTACTAAAGTCAGTCTTCTGTGATGGCTATCAGTTTATTAATAACACTGAAACTGAGGACAGCAAGGCATTGCCAGTATTTCATTTGTTATGGAAATATATTTTTTAATGAGCGAATATATGAGAAAGTTACACTTTCTTCCCTCTTCAAACCTTCCCACATGAGTTATAACATTTATATTTTGATCTCACTGAGCCTATTTCTCATGTAGGTTGTAAAACGTCTAGTCCATTGGGAACTATTCTAGGTATGAATAAATAATCAGTTCTCTGCATGCTATAATATATGTCTGTTAATGGCACCACAAGTCTATTGATCTTAACCATCTACTTATCAGCATGGTTTTTGATGTCAACATGTGTGCAAAAAATTGCCGTGGACAGTGGCTGGCCAACCACTTAAGACAGGGTGAGGGGAACCTTGTAATGAAAACTGTCCTGCAATTTGCATAACTACAAGCTTCACAAACTGATGACTCTCCTACCTCTGCTTCTCATTTAAATTTCTGCCACATAGTACAATCAAGAGGTTATGCATCTGGATTCTGTGTATCCCACATGCTAGCCAGAGTTCATCTATTTGTTTGTGGGGTGGCTGCTGGTCTTCCCCTCCCTATATCCTTTATTACACTTCTATCTGCCCTGAACAGTGATCAATAAGTTACCAGTCTATGCTGCAATCAGTTTCCTAGCTCATTTCTGCTCTTACAAAAAAAAGATCTTTTTTTTTTTTTTTAATTTTTTATTACCCAGATCAATACAATCAGAGTTCTGCGTCTGTCTAGCCTCCACTTGCCAGAGCCAGCCAGTTTGGGGACCTGCTGGTCCCTTACTAATGTTCATGTCAACAGGGTGATTTTTCCCCCCACACTAAGTCCATCTTAGTCACTTTCTCTGAGGTACTAAGGGTGGCCTCACTTCCCTTGGCCACAACTCGCTGTCTCTGTCCTGCCATGTCTGCTTTATGAAACGACGCCTTCCAATTTTAGGCTCATTTTTTTCCCACAAGTAGTGAATGCTCTGTTAATCTTTAGGAATGATCCTCCCAAGAAGGCTGTAACTTCTATTTTAGGGAAGATTTCAGTCTGGGTGGATGATTTTTATGACCGCGGTTAGTACTATTTCTAATCTGCCTTTGTTATCTAAGGTTTGGGAGAAGGTCATGGCAGTTTAAAGCCTGGACCACCTTGTCAGAAATCATCTGCCTGAAGAGTTTTAAACTGCCCATCCTATTACAGAGCTGACTCTGTATTGCTCTGGGTGTGTTCTGGGTTTACAGAAGCACACATATCTATAGCAGAACTTTCTGCTGATGCTCCGTATACTTGGCAGACTCGACATACTTCCCTCCTGTCTGTGCATTTGGAAAAGCTACGTTTTTTATAACTCCAGTACCAGATTCTGCCTAATAGATGACAACAACTGCGAAATGTACTTCTAGGCATTTAAGCTGATCTGTACATTGTTTTTATCAGAGAAACTGGGTAACTATAAAACCAGCTGAAATGAGTCCATGGTGTTACTACTCAAAATATTCTGGAATAAAATATCTTCTTCCTCTATTTCAAAGAATCCTAACATAAAGCTTGCAAAAAAAGATAAGTTCTTCAAGTGTTAAAGGCATGTTCTTTATTTGCAAGCATCTAGGGGGAAAAAAAAGAGATAGAGCACATTAGAACATTTAAGTAGGAAGGAAAAAGTGCTTTCACTGCTGTCCCAACACACAGTAAACAAATCATCACACACAAAATGAGTTTCAGTTGTGTTAAAGCAGTGTCAAGATTACTTCCAGAAGCATGAAAGCCAAATTCTGAAATTAGAGTTGAAGCTGAATCAGGAACAGAGTATCATTTTCCCTGAGAAATATTTACATTTTCAGTTCACAATAAGAAAGAGAGGAAGTAAAGTCAAAAAATCTAGAAATTAAAGAGAAACCTATTTGTGAAACAGTCATGGAATCACAGAATCATAGAATATTTTGGTTTTGAAGGGACATTTGAAGGTCATCTAGTCCAGCCCCCCTGCAGTGAGCAGGAACATCTTCAACTAGACCAGGTTGCTCAGAGCCCTGTCCAACCTGACCTGGAATGTTTCCAGGGATGGGGCATCTACCACCTCTCTGGGCAACCTGGGCCAGGGTTTCACCACCCTCACGGTGAAACATTTCTTCCTTAGATCTAGTCGAAATCTGCCCTCTTTTAGTTTAAAACCATTACCCCTTGTCTTATCGCAACAGGCCCTGCTAGAAAGTCTGTCCCCATCTTTCTTAGAAGCCCCCTTTAAGTACTAGAAGGCTGCAATAAGGTCTCCCCGGAGCCTTCTCTTCTCCAGGCTGAGCAACCCCAACTCTCTCAGCCTGTCCTCACAGGAGAGGCGTTCCATCCCTCTGACCATTGTTGTGGCCTCCTCTGGACCCACTCCAACAGGTCCATGTCTTTCCTGTGCTGAGGGCTCCAGAGCTGGATGCAGGACAATGATTCTGGATTTATATAAACACCACAGTTTCTTAGAAGTTGGGTCTGATTTTTCCATGCATCAGCTAATTCAATGAATTATAACTCCCTTCTTATATACTACATTTAAAAGGGATCTAGTTAATCTAATAAATTCATAAATATACTATATGCAAAAATTTGGTGTTAATGTGCCAATAACATATCAAATATATTCTATAAGTTTTTTCCTTCTGTATTCCCAGATTACACATAAGGCTATAAAAAGTAAATAGCTCACTTAATGCTCAGCTTTTCTTGTTTAAACTTGATGAGATTTGAATTATGATTTAAGGAAACTCATTGGAAACCCTGTAACTTTCCTAAAAAAAACTCAATTCAATTCAACATCTAATAAAAAGCAGGGCACTATTTCAATTTTAGGAGTTTAAATCTACTGGACATCTGAATCTAATAGAGTATTTACATAATTAAAATGGACACTTAGAAAAAAAACAAGTAATAATTTATGTACATAACTTTAGGAATCAAAGTTTGAAAAATGATCTAAAAACCTAAGTTAAAGGTTGAAAAAAATGCCAATCATCATGCATAAACCTTGGCTACCTCTGATAGATTATTATAATAAAATAAAGGCACTAGGTCAAGAGAATATTTTTGCCCCGAGCTGTCTGCTCCCACACCAAAAGCCCAGGTGATAGTTTGAGGACCAGAAAGAAAATTTTTTTCTGTGTCAAGTGCAATTATGCAGTACAGGTGTTCTCATATACATTGATCTTGGATTAACGAATAATTGATTTTGAGATGAAAACGGGGAAGTAACCTCCAGAGCAGCACAAGATCATTGTTTACTGCATGTCACAGTGAGCACAGGTAAACACAATTTAAGAAATTACTCTTCCAAAATCAACTACAATCAATCTTTAAAATGATGTTACAGCAAAAAAAATTTCTCACGAGCAACTAGACAGGATTTCCTCGGAGTTTTATGTAACGAAAAGCCGCAACTGTACCAAGCTTCACAGAAGTGTATGTCACCATACAGGAGAAACCCACATCTAATTATTCAGCAGAAAATGGCCTCTCTGACATAAACAGGGAAAATTGTTTCATAAATCAATTTTGCACTAACCTTCTAAACAAAAATGCACTACACATTTGAGATGCAATTACTTTGCCTTGTACATCATAGGATAAGGTGACTTGATATTCAAGGGAAGGAGAGGTGAGAGTTGCTCTTTGTTCTCTGCACTGAACATGACAATCTATTATCAGAGAAATTATAAACATTCACAATAAATACATTGTCCTCGACCCTCATGCACAGGCTCGCCTGCAACCCCTCCATGTAGTATTTCTTCATACCAGGGCCAGTGACAAGCTCGGCACCACCCTACAGCAACAACTGTTGTCTGTGCTTCCCTTATCTTCCTCCCACTGATCACAGCACATTAATAATTTAGGCCCAGCCCTTTCTTTTGTGTATATTGTTAATGGACATTTACACCCGCTTTCCAGAAGCTTCTGCAGCGAGGACCGCTTAAGTAAGAAGCCCTGATTTTTTACTATTTTATTATTATTGCTATTATCCTATTCTCTCCTTCAGATAAGAAAATAAGCACAAGGACAAGTCAGTGCTCCCTTCTAAAGAAAGAAGAATGAAGCAAACACTACTATTTATAACGTCTTAATACTAATGTATCATTTTTCCCACTCCGTAAAATTGCATTAGGGAGCTTACAGAGAGGTACCTAAACATAAAGCTCTCGCCTGGATTTCATGGAGTGGTATGAAAAGACAACCAGAGATGGGAGGTGGGAAGTCAAGCTAATGGCTTACAGCAATCATGCCCTGCAACTTCGAAGGGTCTCGAATGCTGTTGCTTCTTCACATTCAGTTTATGCATATTTATTTTCTGGCAGTGTGCTCTAGTCATCACTACCACTTTTGCCCCTTTACCACTGTGGAGTCATCGCTGAGGGGCAATTTGGAAATTTACACTCCAAGAACAGCATTGAAGCAGGGTGGAACGTAGCTAGTGTACAATGGGTCTGTACCATGGCAATTCCCTAGGCAACCCTAGATGTTGGCAACATCAGGGGAAGTTGGTGTGCTGACTCTGGGAGAGATTGCATGGAGGGTGGAGCGGAGTGGAGACGTCGCAGCCACGCTCTGTGAACAAGGGAATCTAAAGGTACACAGTGTGTACATTAATAAGCTGCACATCCGATGCCCTGGGTCAGTGTCCTGTCAACTTTGATGAAATGCCGTACTTGGAGTGAACTTTGCTTATTGTAATATCATTATAATACTAAAATGCACAGCCCTCAAAAGTTACCCACCTCCCAAGGTGCGACCACCCCTCAATGAGCTTGCGCACTGAATTTTTCCTAGTCTGTGCCTCTAAACGCGAAGCGAGAGAATTTTGAAGCAATCTTAATAAAGTTATGTATGACTAGAGTCACTCAAGCTCCACCTGCAAAGTAAAACACTATAAAATAGTGTGAAAAGAGCTGGATGTCAGGGAAGACACCATCACTCCTGACTTCTAGGATCTGCCAACAGGCTGACCCTCTCTTCCCCGCCATTGGGACGCCTTTGGGTAAGATTCGAACGCTTGGCTATCCCGAGTGGATCCACGGGAATTTTAGGAATCTCTAGAGTTGTTTCATCACCCAACGCGTGTTTAACCCAACCATAATCAATTTAGTGCACTTGCTCGCAGACAGTGAATTTATCACCGGCAATCCAAAGAACCTGTGTATCTGTTGCTTCAATAAATTGCACTATTGATTGACTCAGCCGTGTGTGTGTTGTCCCTGAACACGACCACACCTCTGAGTGCGGCCGTGCGAGTTCAGGAGGTGTCCGGCTGAGCAGGTCGTGTGATGTTAGTAGTGCATCCGGACCCGTGAGAGTCCAACGAAAGGGGTTGGGTGCAACCGGACTACTAACGCTGATTTTGGGCATCTGCCTCTTAATGCAACAACCACATTTATGTACTTCACATGACAGGGGTGCTTTGGCTCAGATTCTCATGAAAGCGAGCTTATTTAAAACCTGATTTTCTCCCACAGCACAGAGAGCACGCAAGAGCAACTCCTTTACTCATGTCAAGTGCCAGCCATGAATCCAAGCACAGCAAGTCCAAAGCTGCCTCAGGAAGAAGTTGCTTTTTACCAACATTTTGAATCCAACAGAAAAGTAATAAGCTCTGAGGAAGTGTTTTCTTGATGAGACAGCTATAAATCAATAAATAAAGGATTAAAGGGATATTAAAAATGACGGTGTCAATGTGGGAACACACAGAGAAGTCAGTGTGGATGAAGGAAGCCGGTGGGCTTACCAAAGACGATGCCATTTGCATAATACATTAGTTTATGCTTTCCAGAGGATAAACATAAACAGGAAAATAAATGGCTGTGGCAAGCCTTGCATTTGCTTAAATCCAAACTCATTAAATAGTAAATATGAAATTACTAATAGTTAGCTTAGGTAATGTTTGTGGGGGAGGGGTTAAATTTACAAAATTGCTTGACTTTCTACTGGCAAATCTGACACCAGCACACTAACAATTTCTTTACTTCATTATTAATTTTGGTCTTAATCAAGACCATGATTTCTTTAGTGCAGCGTTGTGATAAACCCACCACTGATTTTGAATATGTAATACTGTATCCAGCTATATTATTTGCAAGTTATAATACTAATATTTTTAATGCTGAAGATAAATTAATAAATACCATTGCTAGCATGAAATAGGTGAATGACAAGGGTTGAAATATATGGATTCTGGCCACTTCATCATCCGGTGTCAAAGCAAAAAGCATTGTGCCGTTCTCCATAACGTCATCCTATTCCACTTTTGTCCTTATATATATTATGTCTGCTTTTTGGCACGTGATATGCATTCAATTAAGTAATAGCACTCCAGATGTGGTAAGGGCTCTGCTCTAGTTTTACATTGCAGTACAATGTGCCATGTATTAGCAAACTAGACAATGATCTGATTTACTATGTGTATTACTCTAAATGTGAAAACACTGCTCATAAATTGTATTTTTTGTATCTATCACTTAGTCTTCCACTGCTATTACCTGACTTTAAAAACTGTAGCAATTACACAGTGAAAACAACTTGAAAGTTCATGGCATCCTGCAGGAGACAACGCATTGTAATGCATATCCTCAATTCTCTGCAGGATTCAGCAGACTGCAAATCTGTCAGGGCTGAGTCTGCAGGGAAACTGTACTTTTCAGCTGTCTCTGCTGTATATAATCCACATTATATGATGCAATAAGATAGAAAATTGCCAGAAGAGCCCATCATTGTTCTCTCTCTATTTAAAATTATATGTGCAAAGACAAGGAGACTAAAGTAGAGTTTTTACGTTTTTGGAGGCGAAATTATATTGACCACATGAGGCATCATAAATTTTAAACCATCAGTTGTCATGGCTGATCTTATGCAGATGCTGAACAGTAAGCATTTGTGCTAAAATAACACCATGTTGTATATCAGCTCTGGTAAGTGTTGGTTCACGCTTTTATCTAGTCACAGTAAACAAAAATAAATAAATAAATAAGCATAGAGCATTGCCAATGCTCACGAGTAGATAGATCTTTAAATAAAAATAAATACTTGAAAAGAAAACTCTAGTAATACTGACTTTAGTAAATCAGTAAAGAACTTTACAGCTCCTGGACAGATGGTATTGTCCTACAACATTTCTTCAGAGAGTACACTGACACAGCAACATCTCCAAATTTTGTGACAGAATCATCAGCACCAGCTATAACTCAGATTTTGTTCCTTTCCTGACTTCTGTCCACAATTCCTAGCTTAAGGGTTTTTAAAGTAGGATCATCTCTCACCCTGACTGGAAACCTCTCAGACAAACAGTAAAGCCCACAGAACCGTGACAGCTACCCTTTGGCATCAGGAGAAGAAATGAGCAGCAAAGGGTGGGCCAGATAGGAACTGCTTGATCCAGCCCTGCCGCAGCCAGAATAGCCATGTCTGGCCATGCCTTTACACAAAATTTTAAATGTAAATTAGCTGGACGAGGTGGGGTGGGGTGCTGAACCTACAACAGGTATTGCTCTCAGAGGACAACAGTTTCAATTAAAACAAACATCAGCAAACCTGTCACTACATGTTGTGTGTGAATTGCTCCAGTTGCCCAATAAAATGCTATGCAGAAATACCCTAGTTCACTTTTTCAGACCTGTATGCCATATCTGACACTGTTCATAGGACTCATGAGCTTAACCTACACCATTCTGGGTTTGATGGTCCTTCCAGAAGTGCAGACAACGCCTGGGTGCAACCCCAGGCAGATACTCTCACTTCTGCATCTCCCAAGCTGGGCCAGCTGCAACCCAACGGTATCGCTGAGAAGAGACGTCCAGCAGGAGACATTTCATGCTCACGTTGCCAGTTAGTGTCAGCAAAAGAAATTAAACCTTTGAGTGACGGGAACCAGATGACTTAAATTGTTAGAGGTAACCAGCTTGTCGACAGGTGATCAGACTGGGGGAGATATGTGTAAAGCACACGCACAGAGTATTGTACAAGTGGGTTGGTTTTAGTGGAGTTAACATATGCTGTTCTTCAAATAATAAGAGATGGGAAAAAATGAAGGTTAAACTGAGGATTTTATTAAAATAAGAGTATGCTCTTTAAAAATGTATTCTTATATAATGGTGACCATGCTCCAGTTCAGAGGCTTTTCAACTTCTTTTTAACATGACTGAATAACAGACCTTCTCTTGTACGTATTTATAGCTTGACAGATGTAAAAATTTTAATTTGAGTGACTTCACATTTTTGGCCATTATTTAAGGGTTAGAGGTGCAGAGGCCAAAAGGTGACAACTCCCATTACATGGTTATTATCCGCGTCTCAGGCTGAAAAAGTGGCTCCAGAAATGAAAACCTCAGGGCCACACCTCATACCTGTCCCTTGGTTGGCTGCTACCCCCTCCCACAAAAATTTGAGCTTATCCCATTACTACTGTAAATGATTTATGATACAACAGCAGTACAAAACAACAACCTGAGAAACTATGTTTGTGCCAAAAGCAAATCTCTAGTTCTCTCTCTGTCCTTTTAAATCTTTAACGGTGAATTCAGTGCTTGTCAAACTTACTGGAATCACAGCCCTTTTACACCCAGGTCAGGCATCCTGGCTATAGGACTGGCAGAAACCAGGAGTTCCCACACTCCGTCCCACTTGCTTCGATCAGGTGTAACAAACAGCTCCAGAAGTAGTTGTTTATCAGGCTGGTCCAGGACAAGTGTTTATATTCCCTGCACTGAGCACTCTTGCATTGTTGTAAATCAAAGAATTACAAAATCTCTAGTAATTTAAGAAATAACTAACTTCTGATTTCATAGAAAGCAACGATTATTTGTTTGTTCTTGTAATGGGACCAAGGTTTAGTCTTAGTAGGTTAAGCCACAATCATTAACTGACTGGTACCCACAACAGGAAAATCAAAGGACAATGAGTAAGGCCAAGTGGATGACTTCTTACTCTGATTTAGTCTCTGGGTATGGGTTTGGAGCTTTCACAAGAGTGAACAAAGCAGCTTAGTGTTTGTAGATCCCCTTCCAGGTGCAGCTATGCTGGCTGTATGGGTTACTGATCCCAGCCCCATCTGCCTGTCCCACTGCTGCAGCTCTTCCAGCTTGTACAGCCTTCCTCCCAGCCTTCCAGGTAAAACCAGCCAGGTAAGCTGAGGCTAATTATTTTAACTTCTTACAGTTATTTGATTCATTTTGACCAAGATGGGTTTGGAAGCAACTACACCAGCAACTGGGCAGAAGGTCTGTGGGAGAGGTAGCCCTCACTTCAGCAAAGGGATGGTTACAAGGAGCTGGGGGCTGGCTGGAGGCATCAACCTCTTCAGCTGGCCCCAGTGCACCTGGAAAGGGTGTGCAAACTCCGGGTGAGCCTCAGCGGGGGAGCCCAGTTTGAACTAATTACTTCACAGGCAATCAAACAATCATCAGCTGATAACCACTTCTAGATATTGTGGATCTGACTGATCGAGACAAGAGACCAGAGCTGAAATTCTCTGTATTCTGTAACCAAAGCTCGGAGCCAGCTAATTCCCTTCCATTAAAACTGCCTACACGTGTACACACGCGCACACACGCGCACACGCACACGTTTTCTCTCTCTTTTTCCTTTGTCTCGCACCCTGAGCTGTAGTCGCAGAGCTGCGTCAGGGCAGGCTGAGCACTATATTCTCTGCAATTACCCTGACGTGTAGTGAAACCTACCTCGAGCTATTAGGGCCCGGAACATCAGTGATGGCAGCAAAATAAAAAGGTTGATGCGGTATTTGTCTAACCCTGGCAAGGCAAAAGCACTTCTCCAGTAAAAACCTTGCAATATATAGCATCGATGAGTATAATATATATTATTTTAAGATGCAAGCACGGGGGCTCTTGTGTGTGTCTGCAAAGTGGAGTACTTAGCATAAAAAGATTATGTCCTGTTTGTGCAAGAGGAAATGGGCCATTCTTTACTTTCTTATGGCATTACAATTGCCAGCCCTAATTGTCTATCACTGTCTGGGTAGTAAATTACTGTTTCTTTAGCAAAGATTCAGTTCCACTGGGCTTAGCAGCTCCCTTTTGAACTTGCATCACCGTAATTACCCTAAATCTTATAATGAAGGTTACATAGTGCGGTAGTGCACAAGTAACAATGGCATTACTTCTACATGGCCAGAGGTTTTAGAAAAATTAATTTTCTTTTTAGAAGGATCCAAAACTCAGTCGCAAAAGTGAGCAGCAGCAAATGGTTCCCATGAGGAACAGAGCAGGCCTGGGTGATGAACTCTTGAAAGTCTCAGCTGCAGCACTCCAGGTAACACATACGGAGCTTGAGCAGCTAGGGAAAATGCAGGCGTGTCCCCAAAGAATTTAACAAGGTAAGCCACTCCCCAGTGAAACTAAATTTAAATTTGCACGTGTGAAAAATCCTGGTTCAATACCTCAATAGTAGCAAAATCTTTGTTGATTTTTTTCCAGCTTCAGCTGAAGTCAATCAGAAAGCGCTCAGACCTGGATCTCAGGTCTCTGCAGACATGAGTTGAAATGCCAGAAAAGGTTTCAATGACAAAGGCAGGAAAATTCAGAGCATCTTTTCAGTAATACTAACAGGGCAAGACCTATCACTGGTTTAAACCCAAGGAAAATCAACTCGTAGGATGGCTGCGGTTGTCTGTGCTAGAAGGGAACACAGTGATCCACGAGGTCACTCCCAGCCCAATGCTATTTTATCCGTGCAAGCTTACATTTACTTACTCTGAGTCTGTAAGTGACTCACATAAGCATGTGCCTATAGCTTTACAAGATGAAGGGCAACAGGTTTGATGAAGGACAACAGGTTTGATTCTGTTCCATTAAAAACAACCAGCAGATTTACATAGACTTGAACAGGGTAAGATAGCTCTAAGTTACTAAGTCAGTCAAACAGTCATTAAAATACTTGCAAAAGAGAAAAAAAAAAAAAGCGAATTTTTTCAAGGAGGCAACTAAAATAGCCGTAAAAATAGGTAAAAAATTACCAGCAGCTTTATTAAATAGAAAGTGTTTCTTTGTTTAAATACGGACATCTAGCAACATTTTCAAAAGAATCATAGAATCACAGATTGGAAAGATTGGAAAAGACCTTTAAGATCATCAGGTCCAGCCATCAACCCAACACCACCATGCCCACTAAAGCGTGTCCTGAAGTACCACGTCTACACGTTTTTTGAACACCTCCAGTGACGGTGCCTACACCACTTCCCTGGGCAGCCTGTTCCAAAAAGCATTTAAGTGACTCAGGAACTTAAGTTCACTACATGTTTTTGAAAAACTTTTTATTCTAAATCAGATTGCATAAAAAATATGTGAAAGTTTCAAGGACAGATGGCCAGATGAGATTCTTTTCTGCATTACTTGCCTGCAGCTTCTCCCTCCGTTAGCTGCCTTTTTCATGCTCACTTTTTGGAAATTAAAAAAAAAAAAAAAAAGGAAAGAAGCAGTACTTAGACATGCAGCCCATTTCAAAGCTCCAGTGGGTAGCAGGGAAATACTTTAGAGATCAGGTGAAATGAATTCAAGACGAGTGAAAATGGTCTTTGGTTCTGCTCTGCTACCTTTTACTGAAGAATCACTGCAGAGAGGTGAATCATCTCCATCCACACTGTGCTTCGCTTCTTGCAGGCATTTTTCACAGATCCCTCCTGCTTCTTTTGTCTCTTACTGTCAGGCATGGTGATTTTCCATTGGTCACTGTGGCATTAAGGGTTTACTACCAGTTAGAACAAGCGTAAGACAAAAGGAGCCCACTGCAAAATAAATAAATAAAACAATGGCAGACACCTTGCAATAAGGAATAACAATTAGGTAATAAAGTCAGGAAAAAAATGGGAAAGCACAGCTTTTGTTCCCTTCGCTTACAGCAAAACCCCAATATTTTTTACTTTATATCAACTAAAATCTCTGCTTAAAGTAAACTGAGAATACAATTACACTCAGGCAACCGAGCTCTTTGTCTTTTTAGAGAAAAATCTCCTTCCCAGATAGAATGAACAACAAAATAGAAAAGGGTAAAAAAATACAGTTTTATGAAAGTTAGTAATCAAACAGACATAACTGTACAAGACATTAATAGAAATCGTTCTTTAGGAAAGAAGACAAACATCAACATGATAAAATACAACATGATGCTTTTATAAAGTATATGAAACTTCAGATCACTTCTCCTAGTTACTCCCTTAAAAAAAATAAAAATCATGTCTTGAATTTAATAACTGTGATTCCATTTAGAAAATCTAAATCACCGTTTATCAGGGAATTTGAAAGAAATAAGAGTGGTATCCGCATACTTAAATTTAATTCCTTCCTTTGGGGACTTTAGCTAGTTTCTATGTTTATGATAGAATAGATAGGAGAAAAAAATTAGGAATGTATAGGAGAAATATGACTTTTTTGAAGTTACATATTTTACCTGAAAACGAGTTTTGTCTTCTTCCTTTCAAAGGAGGTTGTAACAAGGTGGGTGTTAGTCTCTCTTCACAGGTAACAGGCGATAAGATGAGAGAAAACGGCCTCAAGTTGCACCAGGGGAGGTTTAGATTGGATATTAGGAAAAATTTCTTCACTGAAAAGGTTATTAAGCATTGGAACAGGCTGCCCAGGGAAGTGGCTGAGTCACCATCCCTGGAAGCATTTATAAGATGTGTAGACATGGGGCTCAGGGACAGGGTTTAGTGGTGGACTTTGCAGTGTTAAGCTTAGGGATGGACTCGATCTTAAGGGTCTTTTCTAACCTAATTGATTCTATAATTCTATGATTCATTTAGGTATAATAGCACAGATGATCCCCTATATGATATTAAATTTTAACTCTATCAGTATGCCAAAAAAAGCATGTACCATTAACAGTTAAAGCCAGTTTTCAATCTGTAGACACTACAGTACAGAAGAGAATAAAATTCAGATTTAAAGATCACCTCTCTTCTCTTCATTCTGTAGTTAATGTAACCACTTTTAGAAGTGTCTTTTAGATTCTCCAAAAAGAGTTCAGCTAAACACAAACTGCACGAGGGCCTGAACAAAGCATTGGGCAAAATCTTAAAAAGTAGGCAATTGTTTCTGAGACTTTTTTTTTATTCTGTTGGAAAATAAAACTAAAATTACAGATGATACTGGGTTCTGTTCCAACAGATATAATTTTGTGGGACTTTATGATACTGTTTGAAGCATTTTCTTATGTTTCAAGGAAGCATAAGATAAAAAAGGCCAGTGCTGGAGTGTCGTTAATAAGATGGCCATCATTTTCACGCCAATTCATTGTGCTTGTGATGGTTTTAAAGTCTATTTCCTGAAAGATATTCTCCATACTGTCATCCAAGAAACTATTCCAAGTGAAGAAATTTTAGATCTATGAAAAAAGCATTGTTTTCCTAGAGCTTTTACCACCCATGCCTTGGGCTCTTTGATAAGCATGGCAGACCCAAGGTTTTAGTTTATACTGCCCCTATATTAGGTGAAAACACCTTTCATCATTGTACAATTCCAAGGGATCTCTGAAAAGAGAAGTTGCACTGAAAGTCAACAATTTCTGTTGTTGTCAGACTGATCCTTGACACACTTTAGGCATAGGCATGACTCAAGACTTAGCATCAGCCATAAATAATTTCCAAAGATGTTTTTGAGGCAGCATCTCTGTTTCAGAGCACAGGAGCGCCTTTTTTTTTTTTTTTTTTTTTTTAAAGTCAGCATGGACATGAGTTGTTATGGGCCAGATGCTCTCACTGACCAAAGAACGGCCCTAGGCATGTCCATTTTACTAGTACAGTTGTGGACAGAGGCTCCCACTCAACACAGCCGAGCCCTCCCTGGGGTCTGTGACAGCCCTCCTGGGAAGGAAGCTGTGCTGTTCCTTCCCAATAACCACTCACTCCTTTTTTTCTGTGGACTGTGGACTATGGGAACTATTGCTGAAGGCTACCACTGTGGGTTCTGCCATGGAAACACATCTGAGCCTTTTGTTCAGCCATTGAGTATATTGTTCCTATTTTAGGTAATTTTCAAATTATTTCCTAACAGCAGGAAAAGCAGAAGATGGAGACTGCAACACATGGCACGTGTATATCCACTTTCAGTCCCCAGGACTCCCTTTGCAAATGAGATCTTGTACTTTATAGAGCTTTGTTTTCCCAGTGGTAAACTATTTAAATGAATAACCACATTTAAGCTACTCCTGGGAAAGAGCCAATTTAAGAAAAACCATCTAGGAATTCACTGCAAATGAGATGCTGCCTCTCCAAAGACTCTCTTCCTTACCATCATGATGACAGGCTTGGGATTGGTTCCTAACAGAGAATACCAGAAAGTTGGGAATTTGCCCATTATAACTTAAAATTCAGATGGTTTGACTGGCACAGACAAAAAGGGGGCTTCCCCCCAAAAAACGACTACACAAGTATCTTTCACAGCAAATAAAAAATAATGACTATGTTATAAATACTGGCTACAGCAAAGTAGCTAAAGTTACATTTTACAGAGCCTTTCTTTAGAAAATGGAACTATGTGACTGAGGTGCAATTCTTTGGTGCAGTTAGCTATATGAGATTCTTATGGACTCTGTATTGCCCATTGACCCCAGAGAGGTGGTCGATGCCCCAAGCCCATCAGTGTTTAAGAGGCATTTGGACAATGTCCTTAACAACATGCTTTAACATTTGGTCAGCCCTGAAGTGGTCAGGCAGTTGGACTAGATGATCGTTGTAGATCCCTTCCAACCGAAACACTCTATTCTATATCTAGCTTTCTTTCAGATTTTTAGAATTTTCATTAGAACAGTTATTTGCATGCCATTATTTTCATTATGTATTTATACTGCAGTTGATGATGTCAGCAGCAAAACTGCTCCTGATTCAATATATGGAGTTCTGGGATATCAGCTTTAAGACGTGGTTTGCATCCACAGTGGCATCTATTCACAGGTGTTCTACAGGCATTGAAACTTATCAGTGTACTGCATAACAAAAATTAAGCCTAGCATTCGCAAAAAATTTTTAAGGGGCACTGACTACTCTTGTCAGTATCTGTCCATTCAGCTGTTTGAATTGCTACAATGCAGGGGAAACTGCTGTTTAAGAGAATACAAAAAGTACTTCCAAGGGGTAACTTAGCTCTTCATTTTGAGGGAACAGTTGTAATGCTCGTGGTGCACTATCTAGAAACAATCAATCAATCTCTATGGATGCACAGAAAAGTTTCTCTCAGTGGTCACACACACCCACAGTTGCAAAATGTGTTTAGCCTGGAAAATTAACTGTTGCATAAATATCTCTTAGTGAAAACTCTCTGTTAAGTGATGGTTTTCATCACCTCTGTAGGTCTTCTCCATTCCCTCTAGCTTCCTCTTGCTAAGCATGTACAGGCATATATTATACAAGAAATGAGAATACTATCTACTGCAGTGCTGGGGTGCCCAGATTAGCCCAATGGTTTAACTGTTGGTTCTGGTTGTTCTAAATTCAAAAGTCAGCCCCAATGAATATGTTTATTTTTGATGGATTCAGTAGTCATTACCATTGCATTCATCAACTGGAGGCATATCAAGGGCACTGAAGTGTATTCATTGCAACAGGTTAAATCAGCAGTCATTTCTGGAATTATTCCTTTTCATTTTCTTTCTTGAACTAGCTGGCCTTGATGCCTTTGATTAAATCACTTGAATAGTATTTTATCGGTATTTTTAATTTATGCCACTATTCTGCTAACATCCATCCATAAATGATCAGGGCTAATTTCCATCTGTGGACATTTGAGAGAGGCTCATTTATTCTTTACTGTTTGCTCTTCAAAGAGTGAAGGTGCTTCTACAACCGTTTGCTAACTCTGGAACCTTGCCAACCTTACTACAGTTTTCAACACTGTCCATGTGAAGAAGAGTTGGGTATAGTGAATAAATGCATGTCAAACTGGCTACAAGTCTATGCAGGAGGTCAACTGAGATTAAAGAAACCTTGTAGGTCAAATGTAATTCCAACAGTTCTTCATTTCTGCTTTCAAGGTTTTGATTACAGCTCCCTTATCTACCAAACTGAAACCCGACTTGGTACAAGCAGAACTTCAAAAAGTAGAGCTCCTACTTGACATAGGTGTAACATTTTTCTTTTCCTGAGCAACTACTAACCTGTTGGCCCTGGTGCCAGGAAAATATTTTAATTATATTCCCACTTACAATAGCATCAAGGTATAGGTCAAATCTTAAATAGTACCATAAACAGCTTACACAAATCAAAGCCTCCATCTTTCAGAATCTGTTAAAAGTGTTAAGTAACACATTTCCAAAACCTATTTTCTGTTTGACTGTGATGGGAATTTAGGAATGTTGCTATACCACTGCATGTTATTTGAAAATCAAAATAATATAGTTGTACATCTAGAGTTCTTATCTATCTGTGTACCAGGATAATTAGCTAAGGATTCACCAGCCTGTCCAAAGTCAGGAGCCATCCTTGAAATCTGAGAACCTTTTTGATGTTGCCGTTTGACTGATCTTTCTTGTCTTCTTAATGTCACGCAAGCCAGTGAACTGAAGAGTAAAGTTCAGCTAAATCCAAAACTGCGCTAAGAGCACTATACACCCGCTTCCTTCAATTTGGCTTTCTTCCTGTCGAGCATGACAAATTACTGGAGCATTCTGAAGTTTACTGATGCAAAGCAGCCTCCTGGATTCTTTTCCAAATTCAGATGAACACCATTCTTCCTTAGATCTTGATAACACTTTCATGAAATTATTAAATTATTACCCTTCTGGTTTCTTTGAAATAAAGGTGAAAACAGTTCAGAAATACACTTCAGTACTCCATGCTAAAGCCACTCAACCTCTCCTGCCAATCACCGAGAAGAAAGCTTATTTCAAGACCTCCCATGTCACACGTATTATAATCACAGCTTATTCTTTGTCAGATATGGTAATTGCGGGCAGAGCTCTGCAGATAGATACAGGCTGGTAGAAGGAACCCTTGTGCGTGCTACTGATCTGGCTGGACACAAACCAGCATGAGTACGGAAACTGTCAGGCTAATTGCCTGCACCACATTATGCCCAGAACAGTAAACCTTGTAGAGTAAACCTTGCTTTTCTCAGTCATGTCTTCTAAACTATCCTTTCAAAGAATAGAACATATATGACAGAGACACTAGAGATATTAAATAGTCAGCTAGTATTTTATCAGGACATGACAGGTAGATACTGGATTAAAATACACAAAATCCTAGAACTGAATTATCACTCTGAAATATTTTTACTGGTATTTTTCCAATTCAGGCATTTTAGGAGTTCTACAGTTTGAAAACTGATTTGGGGTTTGTTTGGGGTTTTTTTCTCTGTCTGTTAGACAGGCTCACAGATGTGATACATGGAAAAACAGGATCAAAATTACTGGCTATCCCATGGGAATCTGTTCTTTTGACAATTCAGTTCATGGAACTGCCTGTCAGCCCACCAATCACCAAAGCTGCACAAGGCTTTACTCAAAGCTTGTAGGCCATGTTTTCAAAAAATGGTCATCACCTGGGACTTTCTTTGCATGTTTCTTTCACTACAGAACTCTAAGTCCTAGATGCTGCCAGATATACAAGTGTGCTAAACGTTCACTGGTACAGCAATATGCAGGGAATCAATCCTGCAACTATGCTTTCACTCAAGCTTGTTTCAGCTTGTGGACCACCGAGACCCTCAGCTCTCTTCACCAGAGCTGCTCCCCAGCCAGGCAGGCCCCAGCCTGTGCTATTATAAGAAATTCTTCCTTTCTAGGTACAGGGCATCGCATCTGTCCTGATTAAACTTCAAAAGATTCCTGTCAATAAGGTCAATGAAAGTTCCACGAGAAGTATAATTGGTGAATTACATTTTCTTTTTTCCTTCCTTCTGGTTAAGTCCTTTCTAGTGTTATCTACTCTTACAGTTTTCATAATCAATTTAAATTATAATTTCTTCACTTTTCAAAATAAAAAAAACACTTTAAAATGAGAATCAAACTCCTATTATACCAAAATTACATTTAAAAGAAAATAAATTCCTTGTTTTGCAAACTTGTTCCCAGCTATTGTGAACTTACACTAAGATTCCTGTTGTTTAAGGAGAGAAGAACGAGTGGGACCCATGTCACTGTACACAAAGAAAAGTAATACTAAAAATGTCATGGTTCTTACAATAACATAATTTAAATAGCTCCAATGAGGAAAACAAACATTCAGAAAATTTCCCTTCACTTCTCAGTTAGGTGGTAGCATTTTAAATAAGGATAACTTAAAACAGGAGACAACCAATCTATCACCAAAAGGTTCCATCATAAAATTATATTTTCAGGTGTTTGTGGCTTTAGTAAAACCATATGGAATTTCATTGCTTTATTTCTGCTTCATGCTGATTTCCCCTGTCCATACTTAGGTAGGCAACCGGAATTGTAACCAACAGCATACTGGATAGAAAAGGAGATGCAACTATTCCTCCCCTGTTTGAAAGGCAGTACCTGTCACCTTCAGAAAGTGCCTACACTACCTACATTTTCAGGAGAGAATTCAAGACTCAGAATATCAGAAGTCCTTTCTGGATTTAGGCTTCCCCAGTAATTGCAGTTCTGGGCCGCTATGGGACATCTCAATTCCACAGCAGAGAGCAGTGACCTTGTCTCTCTGTGTCCTCATTGCTGACCCCAGACAAGGAGAAGCTGTCCGAAGGAAGAACAGTAGGCTTCAGTAGTATTGTAGTTGACTCACATATCAAGCTGAAGATTCCTCAGATTGGATGCTCAAAATTAGCAAACTTCAATGACAACAATTTATCTCCATCCCCCTTTACAGAAAGGTAACAGTACCAACTTCTCACCTGAAAATACATTCATTCTTACTTGAAAGACACGTGAAATACAACAGTGATAAACACCACTGAAGGGACCCAATGGAATTAATAATTCTCTCTCCATAATAAGATTTGGTTAGCCAGCAATGAGTAGGCCTGGGAATGTGTAACAGGGAGAAAAAAAGTTTTGAATAGCAACTTTACATGCATACAGGACTGGTGGTGCTCACTGACTGGGAAAGTGCCCTGTGAAAAAAAAATGGCCATGACTATGTAATTAAACATTCCTATCAGGATGGATGTGCCACAGAAACGGAGTTAAAACTGCACAGGCAACCTTAATTATGAGTTTTCTTGGCTCTGTAATCTTAATCATGTTCTTTTAACCTAGTTCTGTATTTGTAATTTTAATGTCATTTGGCAGTGGCTCTGTGAAAAAACAGGCATTATGCTACAAAATTAACTTGACCTCAGCAGAAAACAGAAACATAAGACAACATATTTAAGTCATTATTTTTTATCTTTTGTAACCATAGGTCTCGAGAAAGCAACAGTAAATTCAAAAATTCAATGAAAATTGTTAAAAAACCAATTCACCTAGGTTTTTTGGTGAAGAGCACAGCCAATATACAGACTTTTAAAAAAAAACAGTGAAATAAAAATATACTGTTTATCAAAGGAATTCTTTCCCACACCTGACTTAAATGGTTTGCCAAGCATAACTGCTCTTTCAGTACAATACAGTCTTAATAAAGATTTAAAGCCCTATATACATATTAAAGAACAGAGATTCCCTCACGTTATTCTTGTCCTGGAATAGCTAATGATGTATGGATATTTCTCAAACACCTCTAACCACCCTGAATTCAGTCAGCAAGAGTGCCAGCAAAGGGTCACAACTAGACTCCCACATATTTAATGACATCTGAAACAATGGTAAGAACAAATCTTCCCATTTAGTTTTGCGAGAATCTGGAAAGGAACATGAACCTGAACTGATGGCTTCAGGTATAAACGGGCATGGCAAGGTCTGAGCAGAAGCTATGCTACATGACCATGAAAACAGTCTGCAAATGGAGAGCCTGATATGTTCCTTACATGACAGCAGTTCGAGCACAGAAGAAAACGTGGAAATGACACGAGAGAGCATTTGAAAAGAAGAAACCACATGAGCACAGGACTGGCAGCAAGCAGACTCAGACAGGAAACTGCTGCCTGTATTTTCCTGCTCTGTATTCTTTGCGAAGTGGACTGAGAAAACAGACGACTTTGCACATGAAATAATTCTTAATGAGAACAGGCCAAAGAAATAGTATTGTGGCACGACTTCAGACCTATGTAAGAAAACAATCATAGAATCATAGAATACATTGGGTTGGAAGGGACCTTTAAAGGTCATCTAGTCCAGCAGAGACATCTTCAACTAGAGCAGGTTGCTCAGAGCGCCCTCCAACCCGACCTTCAATGTTTCCAGGGATGGGGCATCTACCACCTCTCTGGGCAACCTGGGCCAGTGCTTCACCACCCTCATTGTCAACAATTTCTTCCTAAGATCTAGTCTAAATCTACGCTCTTTTAGTTTAAAGCATTGTCCTATTAAATATATGTAATATATTATATATATAGCATATATTCTATATATATTATTAAATATATATATATATTTATATTATATATAAATACCCCTTGTCCTATTGTAACAGGCCCTGCTAAAAAGTCTGTCCCCATCTTTCTTATAAGCCCCCTTTAAGTACTGGAAGGCTACCATAAGGTCTCCCGGGAGCCTTCTCTTGTCCAGGTTGAACAGACCCAACTCTCTCAGACTGTCCGCATAGGAGAGGTGTTCCAGCCCTCTGATCATTGTTGTGGCCTTCTCTGGACCCGCTCCAACAGGTCCATGTCTTTCCTGTGCTGAGGGCTCCAGAGCTGGATGCAGGACTCCAGGTGGGATCTCACCAGAGCAGAGTAGAGGGGCAGAATCCCCTCCCTTGACCTGCTGGCCACGCTGCTTTGGGTGCAGCCCAGGATGTGGCTGGCCTTCTGGGCTGCGAGCACACATTGACGGCTCATGTCCGGCTTTTCAACCACCAAGACCCCCAAGTCCTTCTCAGCAGGGCTGCTTTCAATCCCTTCATCCTCCAGCCTCTATTTGATACCAAGGGTTGCCCTGACCAAGGTGCAGGACCCTGCACTTGGCCTTGTTGAACATGAGGTTCACACAGGCCCACTTCTTGAGCTTGTCTATCTGAATTTACAACTTGGAATAATTTCTTTGTTTCACTATGAATTATATACGTATCCGATTTTTATGAACAATTGGGAAATTTGGGTTGTAGGTGGACAAGACCTTCTCTAAGAACATGTATAAAAGTAAAGGGCATTTTTATCTGTTACAGTTATCTGCCTCTGGTAAGCCTATAAACAGCTCTAGAGACTAATTGAGCTTAGGCCAAAAGTTGGATTTCTTTTTAAAAAAAACCCAAAATTTTCTTGTAGGAAGAATCCATTCTGAGGCATAATCTGAAACATACTGAAATTGTAAGAAATGTTTACAAAGGCTTCATCAAACAATGGGCAAGTTCCTCAGTTTTTGCTACTAGCAGTAACCAGAGAGAAAGTGCAGGACGTGCTCAGTGTAGTCCTTGGGTAGGAAGCCAGTCAAACTAGAATTTGTCCCACGTCTATCTTCTAGAGATGTTGTGATCATGTACAAAATATGTATGTCCCCTCTGGCTACTTCTCAGTTTGGGCATATAGCCTCTGGGGAGTGGGATGGAAATATATTTCAAGTTGAATGGCTGCCTTTATAGAGGAATAAATTATTAAAATTAATTAAGCTTTGTATTTTGTTGTTTTCCCCTCTCTGTGAATTAACCACAAGCAGCTTACAATTTTTATGTTTTCATATAAATCACTGACGTATTCATTATTCATTGAGCAATTTCCGTAAATCAGACCTGGGCCCATATAGGCTGATCCTGAGCAAAGTGAAAAAAATTGTTTACATTCAATATGTGCACTTTTATTATTTTTCATTGGTTGCAAATATCAGGTTCTACATTTTTTTCTGTTTCCTGAATGGTTAAACATAATAGGATAATTTCACATTTGAAATAATTTGAGATAAAAACTGATTTCCACAAATACTTACTTACATGTATTTAATATTTGCTATTTCTGCCAGTAAAGCCTTTCACAAAAACAGTTTTCCAGAAGGGTTTCCAAAGTAGGTGGAGGAGGGGAGGACATACAAACTTTGAATGCAAGTAAATATCTGAAAGCATTTTTATGCTGTTCACCCACATTCCCTTATTTGTAAGGGAAGGAGCCATTGTGTCAGCCACCGACAGCAATCAAGCACAACTTCTCACAGATGTTCTGGTAAGTTCTGATACAATATGAAATCAGCACTGGTTAAATAATTGAAATAATGATTTAACAAGACCATATTTCTTAAAATGCAGATTCACAGTTTTAAATGTTTTATTTTAATTAAAGCTTGAAAGAAACACAGAAATAACAGCTAAAGAGCAGTTTAGTGTGCCTGAACCAGGATCCTAGCGGCTATATCCAGCTTGCAGGCTACTTCCATTCAAAAAAAAAGTAGAAAAGGTATTTGGGAGAATGACAGGATGCTGCTGCTAAGAAATATCTCCTCCTGCATATACAAACTATATAACCAAGCCTATATACATACAAGTTCAAAGCACTGATATCAGTGGGAGCTGGGGGAGGGGAGTTAGAGGCACAAGTCATAGAATCACAGAATAGTTTGGGTTGGAAGGGACATTTTAAGGTCATCTAGTCCAGCCCCGCTGCAATGAGCAGGGACATCTTCAACTAGAGCAGGTTGCTCAGAGCCCCGTCCAACCTGACCTGGGATGTTTCCAGGGATGGGGCATCTACCACCTCTCTGGGCAACCTGGGCCAGGGTTTCACCACCCTCATTGTTAAAAGATTCCTTCCTTAGATCTAGTCTAAATCGACCATCTTTCAGTTTAAAAGCATCACCCCTTGTCCTATCGCAACAGGCCCTGCTAAAAAGTCTGTCCCCATCTTTCTTAGAAGCCCCTTTAAGTACTGGCAGGCTGCAATAGTCTTCTGTGTCTGCTTGGAGTCCAGCTGAGAGCAGTCAGCGTGGCTTTTAAGGAGTCGCTAAAGCTAGGAAAAGTGGGAAAGCTGGGACAGCGTGGAGAATATGTACACAACCAAAACATGGTGAGAGCTTTATGATGTGTCTTGCTGGAGTTCAACAGGACGGACCCTCTGCCACGCTTTTATAACCACACATTAGCGATGTGGATCATACTTTACAGATCAAGTTCTTCCAATCCATATATTTAGATACATATTTCAGAATTTCCCTACTTAAGGCAGCTAGTGGATATTAGCCAGGAAATTGTGTCTACGAAGAATCTGCTATTTTGATATTTCTTTAGCTGTGATAGCTTTCCTGGCACTTCCTAGAATACAGCACTGCCCTCCTCCTGGTGACACAGATCCTCCTTCTTGTCTCTCCAAAGTCTTGATGCTTTTATAAACTTTGCTTGTAGACATCTTAGTTTATCATATGGCATTATGAACCGTACCATTCTTTCCCAAACTGAACTTTATACTGTATCAGCAAAATTAAACAGCTGCATATACACCTCATTTTTAAAAGCTATGTATTATCTTTATTCTTATTCCATTTATGAACTGGAATTATCTCATCTGAGTACTTTGGAGCAGGGTGTCTACCTACTTCTAGCCAAGCTTCAAACAGATCTTGGTCACCAGTCTGTTCCTGTGGCATACTACACTAAGGTAGACTTTACAGCCCTGCCCTTGTTATTGGCTTCCCATCTCACAAATTAAGCATTTCACCCAATCTTTTAAATCACATAGCTATCATTTCTCATTATCTAACTATGCAGTAACCAGCATTTCTTATGTGAAATAAAAACATATTATTCTGACACTGCGGTTACTGTCTCCTAGCAACAGAACTTCTGTTAATAAGGCACTTGTTATTTTCAGGGGTCTGTGTCACGAATACTTTAAATAGCCTTAATTTTCTGTACAAGTTCCCTAACTTAATCAATCCTTTCCTTTATAAATTTTCTTCCTTCCAGAAGTGAAAGAGTAAAGATGATAAAGAGCAATTCGTCTGGCAGGAACCTCCTTTGGTACCTCTGAAGTGTTACCAACCTGCGTTTTACTGATCCTGGAAGACCTTAGGTTGTTGAAGGAGGGGGATATCTGGAAAGTTATGTCATAAATGTCCCTTTTCCCTTAAGAACAAGGAATTTGCTAAATCTGTAAGGCTAGCTGTGGGTGAGAGAAAATGTTGGTGGGGGACAGAGAGGTAAGCTTTGGTCTGTAAACCAGCAGATAATTTAGACTTTCAGGACTCACAAAACCAAAGATGGGATACTGGAGGTCATCTGCTCCACTCCTTCCAAAGAGCAAGCACCATTAGAAAACAGGCAAAATTTTCCTTTAATAGCTGTCCATGATGTACAAGAGGTGGAAAGAGTATTCTTATATTGAGCATCAACATCAGAACATTTGGAAATTGGAAAACATCTGATATTTATAGAATTTTAAAACAGTACACAAAGATTTGTTTGTGAGCATGTTCAGCACCCAACAGAGCTAACACAATACCGAGCTTCATGGACAGTTAAAAACTGATTTTAAAAGTTAGTGGATTAATTGAAAAAACAATTATTACGTTGCATTTACCTTCAAGCAGCAGGTGATACACCAAACACTAAAGATTACACTAAGAACTTTTAAAAGGGCCAGCTTTCCAAAACTTTAAGCAGCTATCACCATAACTATATTTTGGGAGCACAGAAGTATTAGAGAATTATTAGTAAAAACTGGGAACAAGTTACACATACATTACTAGATGCCCAAAAAGGAGTGATAAAACCTAAAAGCCACGTGTATATACAACTAATGAAAGGAAAAATAATGACATTATAATTTATTATTTTTTAGAAGATTCAGAACTTTCACAAATTTTGTTAATTATTGATACATCTTTTGAAAAAACAGATTATTTCTACATGATTAGAGAGATATAGATTTGGTTCTACAGAATTTTTTTAAAAAGTAAAAAAGAGAGGGAGGTGGTTTAGAGAAGGATTTAGAGTCTAAGTAACCTGATATGGCTTCTAAGATATCTAAATAGATAATTCAAAAATAGAACCTATCAACAAAGAAATAGACACTAAAAAAATAAAACCATTTCGGTCAACAAGTTCCATGGTAACTAGGTCTTGTCAAATGAATCACTAACCTTTTTTGACAGGATACGAGTTTGGATGTTAAAAACATTTCTGTTGATAAAGAACCTGGATTTAAAAAAACAACTGACTTAGTACCACATGACATCTTGATTTTAAAATCTTACCATTTTAAAAATGGCAGTATACAGAAGTAGCAACACCCACTAAAGGTACTAAAGACAACTTTACCAGCACATGTTAAAATAAAGTGACTGTGAAAATATTAATGAATTGGGCAACTAAACAGTGAGGTTCCTCAAAGATCATTTTTGGTCTAATTCTCATCAATATATTTAATTGATGATCTAAGGATATTTTTGATGAATGAGAATAGAAAATCTTTGGCAGTTAAGTGTTTTAGTTGACAAAGATTCATGGAGCAGTGAGTAATGAGGGAGCTAGTTACTGCTACAAACAATCTGAATCACTTGGCTAAATGGTCACAACACACGAAAATGCTTTAAATAGATCCTAACACAAAAAAGTAAACCTCTGTGAAGAAACAACACAGGTTACACCTACCAGACAGGATTTTCTTACTGAGCAGAAGAAAGAGAGGGTCTGGCTTTACAGGTTTTTTTGCCTCATTTTAAAAAACAAGCTGCCTGTAAGGACTTTATGTTTAGACAGAGAAGGACAAAACAACCTTCAGTGACTTAAATCTGAAGGGAGAGGAAGATAACTTAATCGTCCCTGTTTTACAATGCAGTTGCATGAGCTTCCCATTTTCCTGAGTCTGGTGATGTCCTGGGTACTATGCCTTTTTTTGGGAGGGGGAAGGAGGGGGATTCCCCCATTTGCAGCCTTCCACTAAAAGATGGGTTACCTATTCCCATACTTTTGGCAACTGCAGAAGAACCAGCTGAGAATGCAGCTCTGCACAGACTTTCCGTCCGACGACACATGCTCTATGAACGTCGGGAGTTCATCGTGGTTCAAGCATGAGTGCGACAGAGCCCAGCACCTTTAAAAGCATGGCACAGCGAGGACAGGATGGACAACATATGGAGGCCAAACACAAAAGCTCAATTATCAAAGGCAAAAAACCGTCAGTGCACTAGGCCCAGATGCCTGAAGTACCAAGTGGTTGGGAAATGGTATCCTTAAAATATTACCTTTGCTGTATGCTCTAGTTAATTGCAAAGACAGAAAATAATCATCTTGTGTATGCCAGCATCAGTACTGTTCTTACAATTACATTTGAAAATCAGAGAAGTTTAACCATCTTGAGAGACTTGAGAAACTGGCTTCCTACATATTTTAGAGAGAAATTCACGTTCCAAGTCAGTTTGCAAGGTCTAATTATCTCCCCAAACTTTTCCAGGAAAAAAATGAAAGTAGTTTCAACTGCAATAATAATTACCAACTTCTACAAGCAGTCAACAGCTTTGAGACCTTCAGATGAGAAAGGAATAGACAGAAACCATATGGCATAACCAAGAATTTCACCAGTAAAATTACCGGACAGCATGTCTACAACATGGGTGGATAGTGCTTATACAACCAAGCACGTGCCTGACCATGCTCATTTACTTACTCTGTTCAGCATCACACAGGTGAAGTAAACCTGGTCCAAAAGCATTAGCACAGCACTTCACTGGAGCTAACAAATCTCCTCCAGCAGACGTCAGCAGCTCAGGTGCAAAGCCACACTGACGTGCCTCCTCCACCTCCATTCCTGGTACTAACTCAGACGCTGTTACCCTGGGCAGCTCTGCACTGCAAGAGATTTATTGACTTGACCAAGAAGTGCCGTGACTTACAGCATTAAGCACCGTCTGTGAAGCGGAGGGATGTGCTTCTAGTCCTCAACCTAAAGCCTAAATCTGCTTTCCTGTCCTTTTGTGAGCGTTGCAAGAAAAAGCAGAGCTGAGTTACACCCATGTAACTAACATAGCCTGCTAAGGAACAGAACGTGTGCGCTGATGGAAACAGCCACCCTTAGCTGACCCTGAAACAGTCTCTTCCTGATTTAATGACAATATCCAATTTCATTCCTATATTTAAATATTTCTTCATCTGCCTAAAAAACAAAACAAAACAAAACAAACCACTGCAGATGTGAGAAGGTGGAGGAAATGTGGAAAATCCTAGTAATTAGTTCACTAAAATTAACAGAGTTTGCCAAATAGGTTTGTTATACTACAAATTTCTCTACTCTGGATGAGAATCAGCAGAGAAATACTCGTGCCATTGAGCCAGTGGAAGCTTTCACCGCTGTCAACAGTGGAACCAAGGTTTAAATCAAAATGTCTGTTAATCATATGGACAGAGTAAGATCTATCATGTCTTTACTTTCTCACTTTTTAAGACTTTGGGATTAGTTGTTGAGGAAGACACTCAGTATAGGAAAGACTGTTACTTAGCAACCATAATCGGTTTTAAAACAAAGCTTTAGCCTGTGCTTTTTTCCAGCAAGGAAATAATAGATCCCTGTTCTTAAGTGTTTTGAACCAAATTAATAGCTAGAGGAAATGTCTAGACTGAACATCAATGGAAGGCCGTAAGCAAGCTGCTTGTCAAAGTAGCATCCTCATATAGTTTGACCCTTTCTTTGTTTTTGTATTCATGGCAAAAAACGTCTCAAGTCTTACCAAAAAAACCTATAATTTTTTTAAAAGTTTCCTCCAGAGACTAGCTGCTGGCTGATATAAAACAGTCACATCCATGGATATGGGAAAAGAGATGCTTTTGTAAACAGATGAGAAAAATAAATACCTGGTGGGTTCCACTCCCTGCAATAAAAGTGCACAACATAGCAAGAAAAAACAGGGAACATGGAGTAGTTCACCCTCAAAATCGAGTACCAGACCAGCATAGCTTTCTTGCCATGCCCATCTAAGACTCATGCACAGGCTCCACAAAGCTGCCAGTTAGACTGCAGCTAAGCTGGCCCCAGTGGCGTACTCTGAAAGACTTTGGTGCTCCTCATCGTTGTACGTAACATGCTGAGCTACCCAAAGGCTTCAAGAAAAGGACAAGGCAACAACATATGGCCTAAACAGACTGTTCACGTCTTTCCCTAAACAAGGCACAGCTTCACCTTAGGCTGACCTTGCAATTACAGGCTACTGGGAGCAGTTATGCACTTGAAAACAGTCAGCACAACAAATGGCAGGGACAAGAAAAGACTCAGAAATACTGAACGCAGAGAGCCCTCAAACGGCAAGCGATATATCCTGGCCACCGTGTCTGAGACAACCCTGCTCTGCTCAGGCCATTTGCTATCTGAATCTTAAAATGCAACGTGGAAGCAAAAGAATCCTTTATACTATCGCTTCCTGTACAGATAAAACAATGATAAAAGCTCCTCCAGAGCTGCACTTCTAGCAATTTGAGGCCAAGGTTCTGAAAAAACCCTCCCCAAAATAATAAATTTAAATAACTGCAAAGTAAGCAAGGTGGATTAACGTGCCAGCTTCCTCCAGCAGCGAGAGCAGAATCTGAACAGTTTTTCCTGAGCATGTATTAAGTAGCTTGGGAAAAATTGCAATGCCACCTCAAATAACTCATGCCTATATGACTCAGTTCAGGAATATTAATAAAATCCACATATCCAGAGCCTGTACTCATTAGAGTTTAGGAGATACTGGATTCTGAGCAATAACCTACCAAAAGTAGCGTAACTATCCCTTACCTACTGTTATTTGTGTGTGGCAAAAATAACTTGCCAATTCTTGACAAACCCCTAAATCTTAGAAATCTGTTAAAGTTAACTGTGATGTTGTTTTTGGCTTTCTTAACTACCCTTAAGTACAAAAGCTAAGGGATAAGAATGTCTTTGTATCGTTCTTATACCATAAATTGCAGTTGATGTATGATTTCTTTTAAAAACACATATGTTAACACACATGTATTTGATGTGTGTGAAACATTATAAATATT
Source organism: Phaethon aethereus (assembly GCF_964289735.1). Classification (NCBI taxonomy): domain Eukaryota; kingdom Metazoa; phylum Chordata; class Aves; order Phaethontiformes; family Phaethontidae; genus Phaethon; species Phaethon aethereus. Next base: position 20,704,547 of record NC_138576.1, on the reverse strand, counting down.
TGCAAATATGCCAAAATCCAGATTGATCTTGTAATTTAGTGGAGAAATTTTATATACACTGACCAATCAACAAGACAACAACTAGCAACAAGTATTACAGGTAATTTGTATTTCTTGTCAGACAAACTCTTATTTTCTCTCTAATACCCTTCTTTTTCCCCCTCTAAATCAAAAGTGGCTTTATATCAAGCGTGCAGTCTCAGATCCAAATGATTTCCTTCTGAGAGGACTGCAGTAGATGACAAGATAAGAGAACAGATTTCAGGTTTATTAAAAAAAAAAAAAAGAAAAAAAGGAACTCTAGAGCTTAGGAGAGCTAAAATATGTTTTCCTCTGTCTTATCCTTGTGTTTCACTGTGAAAGGGTTTTTCTCCTAGTAACACAGTAATAGCTGCTGGCTCTTTTTCCTCTGTGATTTCACATGACACATTTCTCACTGGAGCTCCCAGCAATTTATTCTTAATGCCTTGCTGCTTTGAGTAAGTCTTTTTTTGACACATTCAGCATTGTACACATAAAAATTAGATATGGGGAGGGGAAAAAAACCCCCCACTTTTAATTCAACAGTTTGCATGAAATGACTCTATGCCAGAAGATGCTAAAGCCATGGCTGCGTTTTGGGTGCAGGGAGGGAATTCGTTTATTTCATTTTTAAACACACAATATGTGCTAGACACAGCGCTCATGTGGAGACTACTGATTTTAAAAATGCCGTTCAGTGTCCGCCTCCGTCAGATCAGGTCAAGAATCTCGGAGAATTTATCTCAATGAGCCAGGAAAGAGGTCACCCCATGGGGGAAAGAAAGCCCTTAAGAAAGATTGCTACACAACTGCTCCACTGTGTCAGAGCACGCTGCTGCTAACAACAGAGGCCATTACCCCGGCTTTGCTTACACCTGTACGGCTAAAAACAAGGGGATAAAATTCCATCACTGACACAGCCAACATAACTCAACTTTCATGAGTCGCTAACTTTAAAAATATCAGGTGTTTTGGTTTTTACATCCTGAAATTAAAATTACATCAGTGAATTACAGCTTCAACTTTGAGGACTTTGAGGTGTCGCAGCCAAAGACAAGAAAAGAGCCCCCAGGAGGCCACCTAACCCTTACTTGTTCATTCAGAATGCGAACACTAAATCTCATTGATCTTCTGATCACTACAAATTATTGGTAAGCTCTGCATTAAACCAGACTGCTGTAAATTGGAGTTGACAGCATTATCACTGAAAGAAATGCATGAGCTCTGTGTTTGCCAAAGTGTGACCTCCTGGACTAGTGGTGTAGCACCGTAGCACTGCAAGGACTGATATTTCTAATCCAACTCCCATTCTCCAGCAAATTATTTCAATCACACAGAATTAACTTTGCTTAAGAACATTTCTTCACAGTAGACATGCTTTGTCACTTAACAAACAAAAAACCTAAAAGGATATCGGTGAAACATACCCATCTCCAGGTGCAAGCTCACAAGACACAGCTGCATCAGGACATCAATACTCTTCTAGACAGCCTTCTTCAGTGAAACCGTCCTCAACAGACATTCTGACACTAGCTTGCATGCAAGCAGGACAAAAATTCAAAAGAATGATCCCAGAAATTAAATGTGGATGTTATGACCACAGGAGGAACCCTACTAACAAGGTTAGCAACAAGCATTTTTATATTATAGGAAGCAAAGACATTACAGAACGTAACTGGCAACAAATTTAGGAAGCTAGCATGATTGCTAGATTTGCTAACCAACTGGAACAACGACCTTTCTTTGGCTTTGTCTTTTTTTTTTTTCCTTTGTATACTCGAAGATGGCACATATATATTGTTGCTTAATCAGGGCCCTTTGGCATCACCTCAAAGGTAAAGAACTACTGAAGGAAAGCAAGCAACAAAGGAGACAGAAGGAAAGAGTTACTTAACCTTTTGGAGGTTATTTGTTGATGTGGGCCAATAGTGACATTAAATGTGAGGCAAATTATATGGTTAAAATGATAAACAAGGAAAATTGCTTTGATGACCAAAGCTTTTATGGAAATGTGGGAGCTGGCATACAACACCTAAAATGTAAGCTGATACCTGGGAAGAGGACACTTAGACAAGTTCCAACTGCAGATGTTTGCAATCTTTGTACATTACTTTCCACTTCAAACATCTAATGGGAATGATGGAGCGTACTTACATACAAACATGTTCCCATGATTAGTGACATCTTTACGTTATATTTTCTTATAATCAAAATAGTTCACTTGAGTTTGAAAAGCCAGAACAAATTCTCTTGACAAATAGCCTCGAGAGAGTTACAGCCGTACAGAAGAATATTGTCTTTGGTTCATAATTAACAGATAGAGCCAATAAATGCCTTGGGAATCTAAAAGATGGACACCACAGTTCCTAGCTATCTTAAGCACCTGTGTTACAAAGTGGAGTCGGGAATCTTATTCTGGGCACACGTCTGTCCTTTCCTGAAGGATACCCTGAGCAAAGCCTGCCAGTCTTCCCAAATGATACCCAGTGGCACCCACACAAAAATTATTTAGCTCTTTGGGCCACACACAGAGCAGATAGAAAATAGGGCATGATTCTGCAGACACGGGGTAAGAGGCAGGGTCCTATCTTCTGGTTCCTGCCGCTTTGATTTAGAGTAAGAACCCAACCTGGTTTAATAATCTATTTCCTGCTAGGTCCAGTAGGCCACAGTTAGAGGAAAATATAAGAAATGGGATGAGAATAAAGTGATCCTTCCTGGACATGCAGTGTTGATGGCTCCAGGTTAGAACAGAAAGGGCTTTCTGAGTCAAAGGCTGCAACTGCAGTAAATTTTAACAGACAAAGTACTCTTCATGAATTGTTCATGAATCCCATAATTTTGACTCTCAGATCATAGTACGGCACCAGGTTCCACAATTTCATCAGAAACAGTAACATTTTTTTAAAATTTGGTTGCCTCCCAATTCTTCTAGTGTGAATAGTGGAGAACAACCATTTCCTCCCTTCTGTGTTTTTTGCAGGACCCTCTCGAGTGCAGTGGCAGCTCCTTAACTCCTGATCATCTTTGTTACCCATCTCTAGTTTGCGTAATGTTCCTCTTGAAGCAGGGAGACCAAAGCTGCATATGCAGCATTCCAAATATGATGCACTACAGATTTATACAGTGGAATAATGAGGTTCTTTGTTTTGCTCTTCTCTCCTAGCCTAATATTTGCTAATACTTGATTTGTCTTTTTAGCCTTTTCTGAGCAGTAAGCTGGTGTTTTCAGAGGTGGGGGGGAAGCCTAAAATCTCCTCTTTCTTTACTGTCTCTCTTTTCCACACATACCCTTTATGTTTAGAAAACAGTGCTAGAAAGAAAACAAAAAAAATGGTCAATTATTCTCTTCATCTTCAAGTTCAGAAATTCACTACTCAAATAATTAGCCCCCACAGGCAAGAAAGAAAATCATTCTGATAATTTCTCTTTATCAAAGTAAGGAGCAATTTATAGTGATATTCAGATATTTTCTGATAGAGCACTCTTCTGTAGTAAAATGACAATTCTACACTCAGTTTCAAGAGGAAAAAAAAACCAAACAAGAGGGAGGTGACCCAGCTTCACACTGCAGCTCCTCTGCAGCCCATCCAGCAAAAGACCTAAGGACAAGGCATAGGTTACACCAGGTTTCAAGTGACACCAGGCCAGAAAGCTTCAGCAAATTACCAGTTTAGATTTTTCCCAATCTGATTTTAAAACGATAATAATAAAAAAACCAACCCTTCCCATTGAAATTTTGCACATCAATCTTCTGCTTTTGGTTACAAGGACATATTTTTGAAATACGAAGATTACATCAGGCAACTTGACTGATCCCTTTATGTACTGTGGGGCAAAGACAAGCCCAGACTATACTCATGCTTGCATCTACAGTCAGGAAGCCATTTGGAGCACAAAAACAACTTTATTGAGTCAGTAAATTTCTGGACAATGCCACATATATATTTTCCCCTTACATGTCAGTAGATGGCACTGTCTATATTTACTATCTACATATTTTGCACACTTGCCAAAAAATGCTTCTTCTCATGGAATTGTAGTAGATCACAGGTCCTCAAACAGCTTCCCTTAGTGAGGAGCTCTGTGCTTTACATATTATTTAGTGAAGATTTCAGTTTTCATTGGGCACACGAGCTGGTCAAGTATGTTGATCGGGGCCTGTAAACCCATGGAAACATGAATCACAGAATTATTAAGGTTGGAAAGGACCATCGAGATCATCAAGTCCAACCGTTAATCCAACACCACCATGCCCCCTAAACCACGTCCCGAAGTGCCACATCCACTTGTTTTTTGAACACTTCCAGAGATGGTGACTCCACCACCTCCCTGGGCAGCCTGTTCCAATGCCTGACCACTCTCTCGGTGAAGAAATTTTTCCTAATATCCAATCTAAACCTCCCCTGGTGCAACTTGAGGCCATTTCCTCTTGTCCTATCACTAGTTACTTGGGAGAAGAGACCAACACCCTCGTCGCCACAACCCCCTTTCAGGGAGTTGTAGAAAGCAATAAGGTCTCCTCTCAGCCTCCTCTTCTCCAGACTAAACAACCCCAGTTCCCTCAGCCACTCCTCAGAAGACTTGTGCTCCAGCCCCCTCACCAGCTTCGTTGCCCTTCTCTGGACACGCTCCAGCACCTCAACATCCTTCTTGTAGTAAGGGGCCCAAAACTGAACACAGGATTCAAGGTGCGGCCTCACCAGTGCCAAGTACAGGGGCACGATCACTTCCCTACTCCTGCTGGCCACACTAGTTCTGATACAGGCCAGGACGCTGTTGGCCTTTTGGGCACCTGGGCACACTGCCGGCTCATGTTCAGCCGGCTGTCAACCAGCACCCCCAGGTCCCTTTCCACCGGGCAGCTCTCCAGCCACTCCTCCCCAAGCCTGTAGCATTGCATGGGGTTGTTGTGGCCAAAGTGCAGGACCCTGCACTTGGCCTTATTAAACCTCATACAGTTGTCCTCAGCCCATTGATCCAGCCTGTCCAGATCCCTCTGCAGAGCCCTCCTATCCTCCAGCAGATCAACACTCCCACCCAACTTGGTGTCATCTGCAAACTTACTGAGGGAGCACTCAATCCCCTCATCCAGATCATCAATGAAGATATTGAACAAGACCTGCCCCAGAACCGAGCCCTGGGGAACACCGCTTGTGACCGGCCGCCAGCCGGATTTAACGCCGTTCACCACAACTCTCTGGGCTCGGCCATCCAGCCAGCTCTTTACCCAGCGAAGAGTAAACCTGTCTAAGTCACAAGCCGCCAGTTTCTCCAGGAGAATGCTGTGGGAGACGCTGTCAAAGGCTTTACTAAAGTCCAGGTAGACAACATCCACAGTCTTTCCCTCATCCCCTAGGCAGGTCACCTGGTCATAGAAGGAGATCAGGTTGGTCAAGCAGGACCTGCCTTTCATGAACCCATGCTGGCTGGGCCTGATCCCTTGGTTGTCCTTCACATGCCCTGTGAGCACCCTCCAGATGAACCGCTCCATGATCTTCCCCGGTACAGAGGTCAGGCTGACAGGCCTGTAGTTCCCAGGATCCTCCTTCCAGCCCTTCTTGTAGATGGGTGTCACACTGGCAAGCCTCCAGTTGTCTGGGACCTCCCCTGTTAACCAGTACTGCTGATAAATGATGGAGAGTGGCTTGGCAAGCTCCTCCGCCAGCTCCCTCAGTACTCTTGGATGGAAACCATCGGGCCCCATAGACTTGTGTGTGTCCAAGTGGCTTAACAGGTCCTTAACTGTTTCCTCCTGGATTATGGGCAGGTTATTGTGCTCTCTATCCCCATCTTCCAGCTCAGGGGGCTGAATACCCTGCGGATAACCTGGACTGGCTATTAAAGACTGAGGCAAAGAAGGCATTAAGTACCTCAGCCTTGTCCTCGTCCTTGGAGACAATGTTCCCCGCCATGTCCAGTAAGGGATGGAGATTCTCCTTGCCTCTCTTTTTGTTGTTAATATATTTATAGAAGCATTTTTTGTTATCCTTTACGACTGTGGCCAGACTGAGCTCTAGCTGGGCTTTTGCATTTCTAATTTTGTCCCTGCTTGACCTAACGAGATCCTTGTACTCTTTGTGAGTTTCCTGCCTCTTCTTCCAGAGATGATAAACTCTCCTCTTTTCCCTGAGTCCCAGCAAAATCTCCCTGTTCAGCCAGGCCGGTCGCCTTCCCCGCCAGCTCTTCTTATGGCACATGGGGACCGCCTGCTACCATATGTACATGAACTGTACATATGGTCTGTACTTTATGCAGTTAATAGATAATAGGAACCTAGGCAAGCTTGAGAAATTGGCCCATGAGGTTCAACAAAGCCAAGTGCAGGGTCCTGCACCTGGACTGGGGCAACCCCCAGTATCAATACAGGTTGGGTGATGAAGGGATTGAAAGCAGCCCTGCTGAGAAGGACTTGGGGGTACTGGTGGATGAAAAGCTGGACATGAGCCGGCAATGTGTGCTCGCAGCCCAGAAGGCCAACTGTATCCTGGGCTGTATCCAAAGCAGCATGGCCAGCAGGTCAAGGGAGGGGATTCTGCCCCTCTACTCTTCTCTGGTGAGATCCCACCTGGAGTCCTGCATACAGCTCTGGAGCCCTCAGCACAGGAAAGACATGGACCTGTTGGAGCGAGTCCAGAGAAGGCCACAAAAATGATCAGAGGGATGGAACACGTCTCCTGTGAGGACAGGCTGAAAGCCTTGGGGTTGTTCAGCCTGGAGAAGAGAGGGCTCTGGGGAGACCTTATGGTAGCCTTCCAGTACTTAAAGGGGGCTTATAAGAAAGATTGGGACAGACTTTTTAGCAGGGCCTGTTGCAATATGACAAAGAGTAATGATTTTAAACTAAAAAAAGGTAGATGTAGACTAGGTATAAGGAAGAAATGTTTCACCATGAGGGCGGTGAAACACTGAGCCAGGTTGCCCAGAGAGGTGGTAGATGCCCCATCCCTGGAAACATTCCAGGTCAGGTTGGACAGGGCTCTGAGGAACCTGATCTAGTTGAAGGTGTTCCTGCTTACTGCAGGGGGCTGGACTAGATGACCTTAAAATGTCCCTTCCAACCCAAAGATTCTATGATAGTTCACTCTCCCATCCACAATGTAATAAGCCTCAAAACTGGCCCTTTCTACCAACGCCAGAAAAAGTTCAGCATTAACAAAACATCTGCATATCATACCGAAATGAGGTCTATGTTAACACAGAGCCCTCTTCATTTACCTTGTCTGCTCTCTATCCTTTTAGAGTCATATCGACGACTTCTATTTGTTTGTCCTTTGTATTTGTATAGCCAGCAGAGTCATGGGAAGTCAGACTGAACATCTCTTCTGTGCACATCAGGTACATAAAGCTCCTTCAACTTAAAATTATTTAAGTTTTATTTGCAGGAAGAACAATAAGTAGTTTGGGGGAAGCACTAACAGCTCCACATGACACACTACAAGCCAAAAAAAGTTCAGAGGAGAAAGCACATCTAGGGCTCACTGCTCACCAAGGAATTTGGGAAAGGCAGGTTGGTATGAATTCCTCGCACAACACCATCCTGCTGTGCAGAGCACTATTTTTACGATGTGGTCAGGACTGCAAGTTTCACACCTTTGAAAGAGTCTCACATGGGGGGCACCTGGTTTCTATCACAACCTGCTTCATACAGAAAGCTGAGAGTTAGAAATACTGAGACAGTCTAAACCCTTGTTTATCCTCACAGATCAGATGAGATCAGAAACAAAGATGAAAAGAAAATAATTGTTTCTTTTTTACTGTGCACTATTACAGTAAGCGCCACCCATCAGCCCAATGGTATGAACACATAACACTTGTATAGTCCTTTAATACTTCCTTTTTGAAAATGTTTCTAAACTATATAATATGTTAAATTCGATAAATACAATTACTACCAACATTTAATTGATTCTTGATTACAATTAATTATATTTCTGAAACAATCAAGCATCCTACAATTAAAAATAATTGATTCATCAGCACACCCCTACTAGACAATTACACAAATGCATTATTTATGTAATTAGATACATTTACAGTTCATTATTCCACTTTTTATTCTATTGTTATAAAGCTACAGAAGTAGCACCTTACTTTTTAATCTTCCTATGCCTTCTATTGACATAGAGATCACACTTATTTCCCCAATTTCAAATTAGAAATCAAAACCTGAAAGAGACTCAATCCCTACAAAAACAGTAATTAAAGCTCATTTATTTGTCATACGGGTGAAAAGTAAGGGCAACAAAGTATTTTCCAGGGGAAATCTGCTTATTGAGTTGAAAAAAGCAGCTGTAAGCAACAGATTTTTGGAGATTTCAAAATATAAATTAAAATATCTACATGCCAGGCTCTTGCTTAAACGAGAATTTAAGGGTGAGCATGAAAGAGAAGCCAGTGAAAAATTATTGTTATCAGAGCTGCTTCCAAGCCCAAATGTAACTAACGGCCATATACTTGTTATTCTATCGTGGCATCAAAACCAGTTCAGAAGTCTTGACAGTAATGACACAGATTAAGGATCTGATTTTCAGATGTTCTAGTCCTCCGTATATTTTAGCAACTTCACTTACGGGTGTGAATGTCCAAACCTGCTAAGAAAATGTAACCCCAATGAACATGGGTTGGCTACCACACACTTTGACCGCAAGATTCCTGAAATAGTGACCAAATGAGAAATCCAAGTAACGAAAGTCTGCCAGCTTCTATGCTTAAGTTGCAGCAACCCTAATCTTCCAAAACTTTACCTTCCACCTACTTCATACAAAAGTTTGTAGTATTTATATAATTGCTTATCCTCCACGCATTTCCCGTTTTTTTAAAGAAAGATCAGAAGAGTGAGTTTATCTATCTGTTGCTAGTTTTACCTTTCTTAAAGAAACCTATGTAATAAAGGCCCCAGAGTTAATGTAGAAAAAGTTTTTAAAATTACTTTTGTGGTAGAATTCACAGGCAAAACCCTTCTCCAGTCTTCCATGGTCCTAGTGCATTTCTCAAAGGAGCTCACTAAGCTTCCACTGTCTTTGCCAAACAAATGAGGACAGAGCAGGAGGGTAAGACATTCAGTAATTGCTCATGCTTGCACTCCTTAAAAATTAGATACTGGGAATGGCAGGGAGTGTCAGGAAATAAGCAGTCCCTGCTCCAGCCACAGATGCAGTTAAAGATGCAGTTCCCCTGTGGTTCTTCAGATGCCATCACAAATGCTTCTTTCAAACTTGAAAGTTTTGCTCTGGTGGTGGTAAACCTTCACTCATTCCTGCAAGCCTGGGTCTAGAGCTTGGGTGTCCTGTGTGTTTCTTGTTTTGTGACACAAGCCAGCCAGCCACAGTCAGAAGCAGACACTCAGAGGAAAAAAAGCAGCAGGAACTTGAGATGGAGAGGAGAAAACTATGATGATAATTTATCTCATTGTTCTCCAGCAGCCTTGGTGCTGAAAGATATGCACCTACTCAATTTGACAGCCAAGCATGAAAAGTATCATGCCAAAGAGAATCCCACCAGCTGTATTTTTCATAACAATAAAGGATGCCCTCTCAGATCCTATGAAATGGATAAGCTACTTGAAAATTATGAAGGACTGGCCAATTACAAACAGCAGAATCTGTCTATATATACTACACCTACATCAGCCACTATGACTTCAAAATGGTTGAGGTCAGGAAGGCAATCAAGAAAACCCTTAGGCAAAACAGAAGATTTCTTGGAGAATCGTCTGACTGCATTACGAAGCAATCACTGAACAACAAAACCACAAAATATTAATATTTTAAAATTATGACAGAATCAGAGAATCGTTAAAGTTGCAAAAGACCTCTAAGATCATCAAGTCCAGCCATCAACCCAACACCACCAGGCCCACTAAACCATGTCCTGAAGTGCCATGCCCGCACGTTTTGTGAACACCTCCAGTGATGGTGACTCCACCACCTCCCTGGGCAGCCTGTTCCAATGCCTGATCACTCTCTCAGTAAGTAAATTTTTCCTAATACCCAGTCTAAACCTCCCCTGGCACAACTTGAGGCCATTTCCTCTCGTCCTATCACTAGTTACTTGGGAGAAGAGGCCAACACCCACCTCACCACAACCCTCTTTCAGGCAGTTGTAGAGAGCAATAAGGTCTCCCCTCAGCCTCCTCCAGACTGAACAACCCCAGTTCCCTCAGCCGCTCCTCAGAAGACTTGTGCTCCAGCCCCCTCACCAGCTTCGTTGCCCTTCTCTGGACACGCTCCAGCACCTCAACGTCCTTCTTGTATTGAGGGGTCCAAAACTGAAGACAGTATTTGAGGTGTGGCCTCACCAGTGCTGAGTACAGGGACACATATTCAGCCCTGAGTCTTCTGGACTGAATTTAAAGAGAAATGGACAGAAGCTATACTGGTTTTATGTTTATATGTGTCCAGCTTTGATTGATTTGTTTCCTCACTTTTAACAAGTTAAAACCTTCTCTTTTTTAACGCTTATTTCTCTATGCTTATTAAAGACTATAAACAAAGGGAGAAGGGTAACTACCACACTGCAACCCTTCTTTAAATCTCCCCTCTTTCTGGTGTTTAGACTGAGTAGGAATTTTTAAGGCCCTGTTGAGTTTCTGAGCAGCTCCAAAGAAACTAAAACATGCTGGTCTACCTTACCGTCCAATGTTATTCCCCATTTCATCTGGGGATCACTTATGAAACACTTCGAACTTAATCTGCAAAGAAGCACGACTGCCTTCAAAGTCATTACATCTTAAAAATCAGAGGAAAGTTCTTCCAAGTGTGTTTATCTAATCCAAAACATTAACATGCTGACAGCTGCTGAGCTGCTTCATTTAGCTGTCACAACAGACCATAAAGCACCATAGCGAAATGGACACTTCTGTGTATGACATCTGCCACTCTTCTATTAACTGCTGCTTCACCACAAACATTGTACCAAATAATTAATTTGGCTAGGTGTATGCAACAGAGCATTTTTTTAATGCATTAAAACATCTGGGTTTTTGCACTGCAAGGTTCTCCCTAATGTACTGAAGTCCAAATAGAAGATTTTAAACTGCCATTTTTGGCTATGACACAAGAAGGATTCCCACAGAGAGATAACACGCCTCATCTAGTCAGGAAAGAATACCTTCTGTAACATGAGTTGAAAAGCTGTACTAAAAATATTAATACCATAAGCTTTAATAGAAATAAAAATTCTTAGGAAAGCTTCATCTCTACAGGGTTGTTCTTGAATCCAAAGTATCTGCACCTCAGTTGGAAACACAGGTTATATGAAAGCAATTTATAATGTGCGGCAGCAGAGACAGAATAGGGTAGCCTTAATATCAAGGGGGGGCAAAAAAAAAAATCACAGTAGACACCTTTGCAAAATTTAATCCTGAGAAACATTGAATACTCCCGACTCTCAGAAGAGCCTAAAAGAATGCCTGAGAATCAGCAGTTCTCAACAACAGGTTGAAAGTCAGGATTTCTTCTACTATGAAAAAAATATGGAGTCTGGTTTGGAACTGATTAAAGCCTGAATGATAAAGTCTCCTTGAATCAAACTTGCTGAAATTGTAGACTCAATCACAGAATGCCACCAAGATTCTCACAAGTGGTACCTGAAAACTGTAAGACTGCATGGAAAGAAACAACTTTTCTCTTTCACCTGGAGATGACAAAGAACTGATTCAAGAATATGGATTTTCTCAGCTTTGTAGAAATATTTGTCTCCCTGGATTTAGTTGAGTATATGACACTACAGTGTGGCTGTTTAAAGACTGAAATAAAATAGCTTGAAGGAATACATTGAAAATCTAAGTTTTCTGTTATTGCCATCTGTCTTATCCAATGGACACACACATGAAGTATTGCTTTTAGCTTTTTCCAAATGCCCGTCATTGGTCTCCAAGATAACCACAACAGAAAGTTGGAAACAGAAACTAAACAGAGAAAACCTACAGCTCTGCTCTCTACCTTTATACATTTTACAGAGATGTTTAAATCCAGAATGAAACTAAAACATAATGAAAAGCATTCTTTCCCAAGAAAGCAAAACATGCTTGACTGGCAGTGCCTTTGAAGGGCATCCCTCAAACACTGCTACATGACACCCCAAAGGTGCACAGTCGAAACTACTGGAATTGTATCTTTTGGGAGTCTGCAACTAACTCAGAGGCTAATTCCAAAATGGGAAAACAGCAGAAGCTGATTCACTGTCATAGGATAGAAAGAAAGAAAAAAAAAAAGATATGAAAAAATTAAGGCTGGGATTTATGACTTCTACATCCTGCACATGACAATGTGTCTGGGTCATTTTGGAGATGTTCAACACTCTACTGGACCTGAGCATCTCATCTAAATTTGAAGTCAGTCCTGCTCTGGGCAGGAGATTCAGCTAGATGACCTCTGAAGCTCCCTTCTGAGGAGCATATCACAACAGGTACCAAAGATGGGGTCTCCAAACAGGGAAGTCATTCTAGTTACAATAAGACCTACGCCTTAACAAAGCGCTGCTTTTAGCTCTGGAGTCACACAACCTTTAGAATGATTTAAGAGAAATACGCAAAGCAATACCTGGATCAGTGTGCTTCTGCATATAGGCAGGTGGGACTAATTGTTTGATTACTAGCAGCTTCCCATTACAATAAGATGCTTTTCACCCATTTTTAATAGTCTGAGATCATTGTCTAAGTATCTCTAGTATCACTGGAGAGGAACAAGTACTTTCACAGGACAGTCCATCAACATTCTAAGACAGATGGGATAACTTGCTTTTTCCAGTTGTCCCTTACTCTCTGATGACTACAGAAGGTAGAAATTACTACTCAGTCTAGAAGCCTGGGTTTTAGACAGACTAAATTCAGTAAGAGAAATCCTATTATAGTTACTGGCCAGGGTGGAACCAGTAACTTCTCACTGGAAGAAGGTTCTCCATCCCTCCCATTTGCGCAGCTCTGAAGGTGGCAGAGAAACATAAATCCCATCTAAGAGCTATACGCAGTCTCTTTGGTATTGAGAGGTAGAAGGAAGAAACATGGCTGTTGTGGCTTTAATTCATGAAGTGTTAACAATGAATACATCAAACTACAGGCCAAACTATTCATAATGTAATATGCACATCTTCCTTGTCTACCCTGAAAATTATTTTCAGGGTTAAATTCACCAATGATACAATTAGAGGCAACCTCAAGTGCACCCTTAAAATCTCCTTAGACTATTAGTCCTTGTTATTACTGAATTTCAGTTTTCCTCAGTGGAATTACAGCAGTGATATGTTTGGTGCATTATGCTTATCAACTACATTACCACTGAAATGTTTTATGTTACCAATTTAGTGGAAAACTGAATGATAGTGACTTAGAATGGACTTCGAAAATGTTCCTAAGTAATTTATAGGGTGAAGCTCCATGAAAAAAATATTTCAGTCAGGTTTATTTCTTAATTGACTTCGGTGCTTTTGAAAAAATGACAAAGGCAGTGCAGGTGTTGCACCGATGTCCGCATCTACCAGTGTAAGTGAAACCCTTCTTATTTTGGCGTAACTTATAGCCTTTGCTTTACTACAGTCCTGCTACACTGGTTACTGCCACTCAGGGACAGATACAGCCCCAATTTAAAGGGAGTATGCCAGGCTGCCTGACGGTAATCGGACAGCTTAGCCTTCTTAGTCCTTCCCTTCCCTGTAAATCCATGCCTGTTTCAATGAACAAAACCACTATTTCACTTGCATTGATGAAAACTGTTCAACAGCCATCATGGAAGTACATCTAGGTTTATACTGGCACACATTAGAGGAGACCTGCTCCAATGTTCTTCAAAGATCGAGAGCGCTGAAGCTCTGCATGCATACATCTTCAAGGCTTGCTAGAGCAGGGGTTTTCAGCAGCTGCACAGCACTGCAAGTTGGCATAAGTTCTTGTTATACTGCCATGGGCTAAATTCAAAAACCTAGTTGAACGCTGACAGCAAACTACAATTAGTACCGTTCCTACACTAAAGAAAATAATCCATGAAATCCATCATTTTCATAGCCACATAAAAATTTACCCTGCAAGTGTTCAGTTTTACCAACTTCTGTTCACTCCTGCTAATTTCCTTCTTTGGATTCCACATGAACAGCTATCTTTTATGAAAGGAAAAAAACAGCCAGAAAACCAAATTTGTGAAAAAAATTTAGATTGGGACAAAACGTCAGTAATTTCTAATTCCTCTACACCATTTGTGGAAATATCAACCAAAAATATAGACTGTCATTCCAGATGACAACTGCGGTTCATCTAATTAAATATTCTGTTGTGGACATGAGCTAGCATCAGACATTCAGAGAAGGAGACAACAATCATTGAAAATATATGTTTTAGTAGTTTGTGTCCTGACACAAGAAAAGGGATTTATGCAATGCAAATGCTCCCATTATTCCTAGAACAAGGTAAAATGCTTTTGACCCCTGCTTCAATACCTTCCTGCAATGAGTTACATTACTAATATTTATTTTTTTTAATCACAGCAGTAGAGGATTTTATCTTATTTTTCCAAATTTGCCTGAAATTATTTTGACCACTCTCTAAATCCTTGGTAATTTACCAAATAATCTTGTGCTTCACAAAAGGGAAGCCAAACAGTTTTCAACAAGAAAAGAGTATTCACAGTAAAAGCCTTTTACGTGTCACTTGAGTGTCTTGCAACAGATAACTAAGATAAAGTTCCTTATCAGATAATCTAGTTCTCCTGTGTCTGACAGTTCTCTTCCAAGATTAAACATGACCATTCCGAACATAGTAGCCTAATTATACATCATTTGAAATAGGAGTCTTCTCTTCTATGGCCTTCTTCACTGATACAGTCAGATCTTATCTTCTATTCCAGTTTCTTTCTTCTTGAAAATATGAACAGGTAAGGTTCAGTAGAAAAGGGCTGCGTGTTTAGAGGTAGAGAAGATGGGAAATTCACTAGTTTGCAACTAATAGGAGAAATTCCTGAGGGGATATAAAGAACAGTGAATAAAGGTTATGATACACAGAAGACCAACGAGGACAAACAGTACCACCGTAGCCACCTGTTTGTTCTGTGTCTACCTGCAGCTGCAAGCCATGCCCAGTTAGGAATCTGAATACCTTGGCCATAGTCCTGAACTGTCCCTGACAGAAGAGACACTGGAACACAAATGTAGGTGAGGGCTGGGAAGGAGATGTCTGATTCAATGCTGCCTGCCAGTGTAAACTTTTAGGAAGCAAGAAGAAGAGCTAAAGGGTATGGTCAGAGATATCTGTGATCAGGAAGATGCCAAAAGACACAAAGGCCACTATAGCAAACCACTTGGACAGCTATACAGAACAGGAGCCAGCAGTAAAGAATAAACTGGCAATGGCACAGGGAAGAAACTGATTGCTAGTATTATCTACGGCCACACAATGTTACAACCAGAAGCCATGAGATTAAGAGGAAGTACTCTATCCTGGAGAAAGTTGGGAATGAACCCTATGGACGTATCTCACCGTTCACCCTTGAAAGGTGACATTACTGCTCTTCTCAGTGCACAAAAAGAATAGTAGAATAGAGTTGGCAGCACAGAAGAGAACTGAGGACACAAGTTCTGCCCATCTCCATGTAAAAAGGACAGAAGTGTTGCAAGAGACTAGCCTTGCTAAATCATGACTTCCTCACTGACCTCAAACGCAGGAAAGAAGCTTACCAACTAGGTCAGGTGACTAAAGCAGAGGATAAAAGAATGGCACAAGCAGCTGGAACACAAGCAAAAAGGTCAAGACACAAAACATGTCCGTAAGAAACAAATGAACTCTACGATCACAGCTGAGCAGAGACCAGGTCAGGCACACTTCTGAAGTGGATCTACCTGTAACCTGCCCTTAAAGCAAGTGCTCCAAAACACCAAAGTGCTTGCAACATCTAAACATGAAGTAGAACAATGTATTTTTTTGTAAATAGGAAAGTCTCAGACTGGTCAAAGACGACAGATATCAAAAGCTTTGAAAATCAAGTTCCTTTCTCCCTACCACATCCTTACTTGGTAAGTAAATCTGTAAGGTCTGTAAGACTACGTTTTTCCTCTTCAGCCTGGTTCTAACCCAGCAGCCACTAAGCCCTTTTAGATGTATAAACACTCCAGCCTCCTCCCAGCCCCTGCGTGCCCGTTACCTGCCTGTCTCCCAAGTCTCTCGATCTCCTCACTTCTCCTGTTTCAAAACTTAGCTGCCACAGTCTCCCTTCCAGAAACATGTCCCTCCTGAGCACGTTCTCAGGAAATAAGCAATCTCCTTCTCCAGGGATTTCCATACAATTCCAAATTCAGGCAGCCACATGAAGGGAACCATGCAAGCTATTAAACACAACATGAAGTACCTATGCAGTAAACTGTAAACAAATAAATAAAGCAGATACCAGCCTTTACAACCAGAAAGGCTACATTAACCAACTATTCAGCAAGAATGTAGAGATGATACAGAGAAAGCCAGAGGGTTTTATGACTTTTTGCATTAGTCTTCATGAAGGAGATCTATTGTTGTTGCTGTTAATTCTGCTTGACGCCAATCAGAGCTGAACTGAGAAGAGAGACTACTAATTACATTTTTCAAATTTAGTTGGCCTGACAAATATCAGCTAAGATATATAAAAAAATAGTTGAACTGACATGAGAACTGATAGCAGCTCTGTGATGTCTCATGGAAGACGGGTGAAAGGCCAAGCATATTGCCTGTGCATAGAACAGGAGGAAAGAGGAGCTGAGAAATCAGAGACAACTCAAGCTGAACTTCAGATTTGAGAACATTTCTGGATAAAGCAACCATTGTGTGCAGCTATATGATAACACAGGCATAAGTAGCAATCAATAAAGATTTGTTAAGAACAAACTGACAGAATGATCCAATTTTTTTCCTGTCTGTGACTAATAGGCCCTTTTAGTAGGAAAGGAGTAATTGTCATACATCTTGACTTCAGTAAGTCATGATGAAATTTGAAAACAAATTAGATAACTGTACCAATGGAGAACCAATGTTTCACTGTCAAATACAAAGACGTCTTGAGTGGTGCTTCAACGGGTCCGTCCAGGTCCAGTCCTTTTCAGCACTTCTCTTAACAACCTAGATGGTAGGTAGAACAAAATATTCCTGACAGTAAGAAGGATTGCAAGTATGTTGGAGGACTGCAGAAGGATTCAAATAGGGTTTAACAAGCTGGAGAAACAGTGATTATTCAATCACAAATAGAAGATAAGGAAAAGCTAGTTAGTAACAGTTCTGTTGGGGAAAAAAAACAAAACCAAAACCAAACAAAAACGGGGCCGGGAGGGTTGGGGGGGGTGTCACCTGGGGGCTATTTCTAATCCATGAATCACAATCGTAAGACTGCACAGTGGTTTTGGATATTCAAGGAAGACGTGAACAAACAGGGGACTTTCAAAAAAAGAGTAACAAGAACTATTTGAGCTGGAAAAAGCAAGTCACAAGAGAGGAAAAAAAGTAACAAAACAATCTGTTTTCCATACCAGTGATGGACAGAACAAGTAGTAATGGGCTCAAATGCCAACCAGAAAGATCCAGGATAGACTTTAGGAAAACCACTCCATTGAGAATAATAACAAAGCACTAGAATAGACTGTTAAGGGAAGCTATGGGTTTTCCACCACTGATGATCTACAAAAGAGAAATGACAATCTGATCCTACTTGGGGCACAAGGATGGCTTCTCCAAGTCTCTTCCAAGGCAGTTTTCCAAAACAATAAATTACTGCCTCCTCTCTCTTAAGGGCATCCTGTTATACATGTACATTTCCTCTGTATAAACACAACCCGTTGTACAATGGACACTGATACATTTTTCATTCTAAACGAGTGGGTTTACAGATGTAGTAGTCCCAAATACTGGCAAACACTGTCTCATCTTTGAAAGCAAAACTGTGTGTGTGGGGAAACCACATCAAAATCCAAATATAGAGATTCTTTTAGCAGAATGAAACTTATGCCCCATCCATTCTTCCCTAATAATGTGTTTCCTAGTAAGGGTTTGGTTCTAACTACTAAATGTGAGTCTCCAATATGATTCAGAGTTTCCAGCCTTAAGGTGGGAATCATTAATAGACTTTACCCCAGAATTTCCCCTGATGAGGACCTGTCGCTATGGAAGTCAACCTCCAGAGCAAAACTGGAAGGAAGAAGTACTATACCATTAATCACATCATTAATACAGCCCTAATAAGCTGAGGTTCATAACCTCTGGATGCTGATGAATTGGAGTCAGATAAACCTGCTCTGCCCAATGTTTTAATCAGCTGCAATGTTTGCTGAAGGCCATGGTAGCATAGCTTATAAATATATAGATGCTTATTCATGTTACAAGTGAAAACACAAAGTAAGAACTGAACAGACTCAACAGAGAAACTGTTAACTTCAATCCTTGGAATGTATCAAAGCCAAAGGAGTTTGTAGACAAAGATAAGATGCTCCAGCAAAGCTTCCTTACCTCATTAAAATTGTTCTGAAATCATTTCCAAGTATCAGGGAGATACAATACCATTGTTAAGTCTCAAGACTTTCCCCAAAAAAATTCATGGTAGATATCCAATTAAATTAATTTGGTTGAGGTTTGGCACACCATTCTGTATTGTGGCATCCATACTCAGTACATCACAAGCTAGCAATACCATGGCAGCTCAAAATAATGTGAGATAAGAATAGAAAGGAAAGAAAAAAGTGAATTACAGAGAAGACATGACAGGTGGAATCTAACGTCCAGACAGAGGTTCCCAAAATAATTACACTCAATTATTCACCCATCACCAAAAGTGCCTGCTGAAGAGCATGGGAGTCCTAAGGTAAAAGAATTGCTACTCAACATTTTCCTAGCATTATCACACTAAAACATTTCCAACATTATCACACTGAAACATGCTCTGCCACAAACACACATATATTCTTATGCCAGTTTTTCCTGTCACCACTCCTCTGAGTAGCAAGCTGCCTTCTGAAAACCGTATCATTAGGACCAAGGTTTTAGCTTTATATTCTGCTGGTGACAACTGAATTCTCTCTGGTTATTCTCCATTTTGGTTTAAAACAGAGGAAAACTGGGCTTTCGTATGTAGTCAAAGTCGCAATTAAATTCTTATCCAATGCATTTGAATAGAGAAATGGTTATAACACACCTTTGGCCCAAAAAAACTTTTCATTCACAATAACTGTCAACTTCAGTGAAAGTTATGTATTATCGACAAACCCGAAAACTCTTAAGATATAGTTTCACTCCAGCAAATAACTACCAAAAAAATCCCTCAAAAACCTCATCCAACAGGCCATGTTTTCATATGGCAAGGTCTTGTTTCTCAATTATCCTTAGCCCCCACAAAGTAATCTGGAAACCAGCCTTTGATACAGATGTGTTAGGAATAACAAAGGTGATGTGATAATAGAGTGGTTTATAAACAGTTAATAAATGACCAGGAAACTATTTCTCCTAGTCATTTTCCAGAGTAAAACTGACATTTAACTGCTACCAGAATGGTAAGGAAACAAAAACATTCACTAGAAAGAGTCTAGCTCTTTCCCACAGCTATACAAATTTGGCACAATTCAAAATGGCAAAAAAATCCCCACCTATTGAGCTAAACAAGCGTAAGCCTCAATACACAACAAACAAAAGGAACAAGTCTAGAAACGATGCTGTATGAGGCCTTTTTGAACAAGATGTGTACTCTAAAATGTTGAGTAATTCCAAAATGTAGCTATACAGCTTTTCCATAATAATTTTTGTTTATTAAGCATGCCTGTTTACAGAGCTAGAGATTTTCTTTTAAATCCCTGTCTCCTATTTAAATATGTATTTGGACTTAAACGCTGTTAATTGAAACTCGTAGCACTGAAATCAATGAAGGTCTTCTCTGAGACCCAGGAATGGATGTCTTCAAGTCCAGTTGATTTACTGGATTCCTATTATAGGCCAGAGGTAACCTCAGTTCCTCAACCATCCTATGCCTGGTGAAAAACAGGGCCAAGAGGGAAAGATGTTATATATGCACACTGGGATAACAGGAAAGGAGCCAGCCCGCAAATCTCCCCACATTTACTCCTTCTAATATCCCTGGCTGCATTTAGGGTCAGGAGGAAGCAAACTAAAAGACGTCAAGCGTCTCCCAAGCATCCAAGGAGAATTTTGCTGTGCTGAATACGCTCGCTCCAGGTCTCACAGCAATATTAAACAGATCAAACGGCACAAGCAGGCTAACTATTCACCTCATTTTGTATTCAGTGTACACTCTCGTAATTGTTTCCAATTACTGTGCTTTTTTTCTGGAAACAGATAGTGCTTGTCTGTGCTTGGAACCTATTAACGTTGCTGCCTCAGTCACGGGAAAGATAGCGGCTACATTTCTGTGCATGTATCTGTGGGTGCAAGACCTGATTGCATTGGAAATGTGCTCAACTTGCTTGAAACTTGCAGTTTTGCTCTTCTCAATGCAGGGACCTGGCTCATTTTTCCAAACAATGAAGAATCACCCTCTCTCATTTTCCAATAGCATCATGGAGCTTTTCTCAAAAGAAGCTGGTAGATGTTTTGAGTTTGCTAATCGAGTCTTTTATGTCTAGCCAGATATTTTTATGTGCTCATGACAGTGGCATCTAA
Source organism: Phaethon aethereus (assembly GCF_964289735.1). Classification (NCBI taxonomy): domain Eukaryota; kingdom Metazoa; phylum Chordata; class Aves; order Phaethontiformes; family Phaethontidae; genus Phaethon; species Phaethon aethereus. The sequence continues at coordinate 20,683,921 of NC_138576.1, read as the reverse complement.
GTGCATTTTCCAGATGTTAGTTATTTACACATTCATCATTCTCCTAAACCAGTCACACCTAATCTGCATGTTAAAACATTTCTGTGGAATAAGCAAAGTAAAGGTTAAACCAACACAATATGAAAGGAATATTGGTTCAATCTTCAAACTACTACCTATAATCTGACTCGACATCACATTTAGAGATGTGATTAGGAAATGTGTATTATGTGTATGTTTATATTATTTATATCATATTTATATAGTGGTATAACTTCTCTCCCTTTCTTAGCTGGATGTATTTGAATGAACTTTTGAGCATATTGTGCTCCTCAGTACAGTAAGTTTGTTTATTCAGTTTAGAAGACAATCTGAATGAAGCCTTAAAGCGGGTATTAGGGAGACCTGGTTATAAAAAGTCTCCCTCTCATTTTGTCCATCTTATCTTGGATAAAATCAGTCATATTCCAGTCAAGGTCTGCTTGGGACTTCTGGAGAAACCTTTACTTCCACGTGTGGATTGGATTCACTTACGCTTGTCCTTATGAACAACGCAAATTTGCTAAGCATAAGAAGCCTGTACAATTTTGACAACAGAAAATGGGCTTATTTTTTCTACAGTTAAATTCTCAAAACGTATTATCTCCTGTCCTGGTTTCGGCTGGGATGGAGTTGTTTTTTCTTCCCAATAGCAGGTATAGTGTTGTACTTTGGAGTTGGTATGAGAATGATGTTGATAAGTGAGCGAGCGGCTGCGTGGTACTTAATTGCTGGCTGGGGCTAAGCCACAACATCCCCTTGAAAGAACTGTATTTCAACTGACAAAGAGCATTCCCTCATAAGCAAATTTTAATATATTTGCATAAACAGGAGACCACCAATAACAGATAACCCTTCAGGAGGGGATGAAATTACTTTACCCTTATGAAGAAAAGTATTACTTACATGAAGAGAATGAGTAACTTAAATACATACTTGATTTTATATATAAGTACATTTATCAAAACCTTTCCTCTACTGCAAAAAGAGGCATCTACCAAATTCTTTTCTGACAGATTTCTGAAAGCATTTCCAATGGCTAACGTAACGCAACACAGTTAATTTATGTTAGGAAAAAAAAAAAGGATAATTTGAGATATTTAAAACTGCCTGACCATCTTCAAAGCAGGAGGAAATTAGTTCAAGTATACTGTTTCAATGTTGTTGGTTGTGAATACTGCGGATTTCTGCAAGACATCACCTAGGCCTACTTGTGTACAAGTAACTAAAATCCCTTTTTCTCAAGAGAAGGAACCACATTCAGGGGATTGACTTATAACTAGTCAGGCAACTGAATTTGACTTTTGATTAGTACTACTCAGTACAAAACACTGATTTGTACTATTCTGTTCCACTTTCTCCAATTAGTACACTTTAAGAAATAAAAAGTTCTCTTTTTCAGTGTCTTCTGATGAGCACTTCAGATATGTACCTTCCTGTGAAAAGCTGTAGTCTTTAGCAAAATGTACTGCTCATTTAGAGATTTGGAAACAAAAAACTGTGAACAGAGACCAATGCCTTGCTTTCCCATCTAAAACTGATGCTCCTATATTAAACAACTCATCTTAGCATCAAGATTGATTTATGGCGATTTAAAACAGAAGTTAAAAGTTTTTAAAAATTAATTTCAACATATTTAAAATAATAATAAAAAAAGAATGCTTCACCAGTATTCCTGGTTTAACATGCCTCAGGTGATGAAGGACAGGGACTAAACTCATACAGACACGATAAAAAAATCCCACCTGTAAACCACAAGACCTCTGGCTTCTCCTGCACTGTCAGACATGCCAGGTAGCTTTCACACACGCATACAGCAGCAAGGTTGAAAAATAGATTACAATGACAGAGTAGTACAAATCACCATAGAGCAGCACAGTGGTCTGAGCAGTAATAAACGTGCAATTGCTTTCACTGTAACTGATGGCCAAGAGAGCAGAGGTTGGGGAAGGAAAAGGGGAAAAGTCTCTATTATCCAGCTGAAGACAGTCTCAGCTTGCTAAAACAAGGAAATGTTACTTCTTTGTCTTGCCTGTCCCAGTGTGGTACCTCAATACGTTATTACACCTTCACTAAGAGAAACAAGGGAAGCCAGAGTGCCTGCTTAGACCACTAGCATCAAGGGAGATCATTCCGAATTCCCATGTGTTCTGATGTAAACTCAGCGTCTACTCGTTTACTACTGAGAGTTACATACCGACAAAGCAGCAACCTGAGTGCTGTCTAACGGGCAGGGAGCTCTGCGCCTCTCAGGAATGCAGCATGTGCCAAGATGCCACGCGATCCACTTTTTACTACCAATGTTATTCTTTCACCATCTCTGGCAAGTAGTTGCACGTTAACGCTAGCAGGAGCCACCACCTCACACAGAGACAAGACCTAGATGCTCAGCAGATCTCCAAAAAAGCAGCAGCTCCCACTTCACGTCCCTGCCCAGGAGGAGCAGCTACCTCATGCGGGAGCAAGCTGGAACATTGCCTTGGCATGAGAAAGTAGCTCCTCAACGTGACACCACACCTCTTCCTTTTCCACCTCTTTGGCACTAGCTCTATCTTTGTCGTGTACTAGACCACACATACTGACTTTTGCAGGAGCACAACCAAGATACTTGAGCAGAATATGAAGTGCTTATTCTCATTCCAGTGAGTTTCTGTTTATAAGCCTTTATTATTTAAAATACATGGCTTCTTCCTCGTCTGACCCCAGTTCACAATGAAAACCTCTACAGTCATCCTTGGACTGCCACACCTTCTAGGTATTCTCCAGATTCTACTCAGAATTTCTTCTTCCACACTCTTTACCTCCCACTTTCACCGCTAGATAGTTCACATCCCAGGCAAGATCTTAGAAAGATTCCTCACTTAACTATATTAGTTTCATATTACATCTTAGGTACACATTAAATACTTCTTGGAACAGACTGGTCTTCATTTACTGGTGCTGGCAGTTTAAGTGAGGCAAAGTTTTATTTCCAACGTATGGCCAAGTGCTTCTATATTGCAAAAGAGTGCTTATCATATTTAGGTAATATCTGTCTCTTCTGTGTTAACTGTTATTTTTTCTTTTAATTGTTTAGTATATACAACTCAAAAAAACCCCAATGGCTACTCCTCATTGCATAAGAATTCACAGAATCACTAGGTTGGAAAGGACCTTTAAGATCATCAAGTCCTACCATTAATCCAGAACCACCATGTCCCCTAAACCATGTCCTGAAGCGCCACATCCACACGTTTTTTGAACACTTCCAGGGATGGCGACTCTACCACCTCCCTGGGCAGCCTGTTCCAATGCCTGACCACCCTCTCAGTGAAGAAATTTTTCCTAATATCCAATCTAAACCTCCCCTGGCGCAACTTGAGGCCATTTCCTCTTGTCCTATCACTAGTTACTTGGGAGAAGAGACCAACACCCTCATCGCCACAACCCCCTTTCAGGGAGTTGTAGAGAGCAATAAGGTCTCCCCTCAGCCTCCTCCAGACTGAACAACCCCAGTTCCCTCAGCCGCTCCTCATAAGACATGTGCTCCAGACCCCTCACCAGCTTCGTTGCCCTTCTCTGGACACGCTCCAGCACCTCAACATCCTTCTTGTAGTGAGGGGCCCAAAACTGAACACAGGATTCAAGGTGCGGCCTCACCAGGGCCGAGTACAGGGGCACGATCACTTCCCTGCTCCTGCTGGCCACACTATTCCTGATACAGGCCAGGACGCTGTTGGCCTTCTTGGCCACCTGGGCACACTGCCGGCTCATATTCAGCCGGCTGTCAACCAGCACCCCCAGGTCCCTTTCCGCCGGGCAGCTCTCCAGCCACTCCTCCCCAAGCCTGTAGCATTGCATGGGGTTGTTGTGGCCAAAGTGCAGGACCCTGCACTTGGCCTTATTAAACCTCATACAGTTGGCCTCTGCCCATCGATCCAGCCTGTCCAGATCCCTCTGCAGAGCCCTCCTACCCTCCAGCAGATCAACACTCCCACCCAACTTGGTGTCATCTGCAAACTTACTGAGGGAGCACTCAATTCCCTCATCCAGATCATCTATAAAGATATTGAACAAGACTGGTCCCAGAACCGAGCCCTGGGGAACACCACTCGTGACCGGCCGCCAGCCGGATTTAACGCCGTTCACCACAACTCTCTGGGCTCGGCCATCCAGCCAGTTCCTCACCCAGCGAAGAGTAAACCTGTCTAAGCCACGAGCTGCCAGTTTCTCCAGGAGAATGCTGTGGGAGACGCTGTCAAAGGCTTTACTAAAGTCCAGGTAGACAACGTCCACAGTCTTTCCCTCATCCACTAGGCGGGTCACCTGGTCATAGAAGGAGATCAGGTTGGTCAAGCAGGACCTGCCTTTCATGAACCCATGCTGGCTGGGCCTGATCCTTTGGCTGTTCTGCAGATGCCCTGTGAGCACTCTCAAAACCAACCGCTCCATAATCTTCCCTGGAACAGAGGTCAGGCTGACAGGCCTGTAGTTCCCAGGATCCTCCTTCCGGCCTTTCTTGTAGACGGGCGTCACATTGGCAAGCCTATGCTGCCAATTCACCTAGCTGCACATTGTTACTGTACAATGACTGCTCACATAACTTTCCATTCCTCAAGTAATGTCAGCTGGGGAAAAAAAAAAAAGAATACGAAAATACAATGGTAATATTATTTACCTAATCAAAGAAAGTAAGTTTTTGTGGGCATCCAAAGAAAAAAGGCTTCTACTGATACATCCATATTTTACCACAAAGCCTGGATTCCACATCAAACCAACTGCTAAAAACATATTTTCTCTCGAAATAAAACCACTATCTACAGCAAAAGTATTCCCTACCAATTCTCCCAGTCTGCAAAGACAGGCTTTTTTGTGCATTCCAACAAAACAGAAAACCAATGATAGCCCCCAGAACTGGGAATTGTGCGAGGACAAATCCTAACCTTCAGGAGAAATTCAACCCCTTAACATGAGGAATGCATATATAAGACAATGTAAATTCTTACATGAAGGTTGTGTTGTTGTTTTTTTTAATGGGGGTACAACACGCAGAAAAATACAAGCCAAATTGTTTTTTACATACTGCCACGAGAGAAATTTACCTGTGTTGTTTTAACAGATCTAATTTTAAGGTTTGATTCCAATCTTTCATTCAATTTTGAAAGTTCTAAATTTTAGGTTTTACAAAAAACCTGAAAAATAAAACTCTTGCTTTAATTTACTAAATTGTTTTAGTTCAGCACAGTATTATGGAAAAAATATCAGAATCATGATATGGATCAGAATTTCCCCACTTTTTTTTTTGCAAAAAAAAGTAGAGGCAAGATTGAAACAATCTTAGAAAGAAATCAAATTTAAGCAGCCTTTTTCTAAGAGAAGACTTTACTATGCATTGACTCATAAGCAAATTCACGCCTGGTGAGCAAACCTCTCCTTTAGGACCGACAGCTGCTGGCTTGGTACATCTCCGTTTGACCTGGAAGATCTGGGCTTCAGCTTGTTTGCTGGGTATTGGAACCGCCGTTTGCTCACATCATTACAAGTTCAGGCATTGCCTCTTTCTCAACAGCTGAAGCATAACTCACGTCCAGGGCGGGACATGTCAGCTCGTTCTCCTTTTCCATCCCTCGCTGGTGTCCTTTTGAACCAGGTAGGGAAATGGTACTCCCTGCTGCAGCCTTGGCTCTGTCTCCCGCAACGCCTTCACCGCAGGAGGAGGCTGGGGCAGAGCGGGACCCATGCTGCCAGCGCGGGGCAGCGAGTCCGGGGACCCGCGTGAATCAGGGATCTGCAGAGGTCAGCAGTGTAGGAGGAACAGTGAGGGGAGAAGCAGGGGAGAACCAAGAGCTAATCGAAAAGAGGACCGAAAGCCCCAAAGAGTCAGGCTTGTTGCTCTGCTTCCTGCTGGAAGGACGAGGGGTGCAGGTTACTTTGGGTAACATCAGCCTCCCTCCTCTTAGTGATAATGGCCATGCCTCAACTCAGCTTCTGCGACCGAGAGGAGATGCGGCGAGCCTGGCTTTCTGGGGCCCTGGACTACACAAAGCTCTTGGTCTCCCTAAGCTGTTTTGCCACCCTCAGCAAACATCTGCCCCAGACGTGCCCTCAACACCTAACGTGCCTAGAGCCAAGCCTTGGGTCAGGGCCGCAGGGAAGTGCCGAGTTGAGAATTCAGCCGCTGCATCCTGGAAGAGCAAAAAAAAAAACCAAAAAGGATTACATCCAAAAGGATTACATCCCAATAGTCAGCTCCAGCCTCCACTAACTTTTAAAGCTGGAACTGGAAAAGAGTGTCTAATGTGAGCTAGTGTGACTCCTCCATCCCAGCTATGGTATAATTACATCATTCTGCTTGACAATGTGACATAGAGGGGGCAATAAAATATCCATTTCACAGTGAGGCCGGTATAACATGGCTACTATGGATGGTTAGGCTACTTAATTTACGTTTCAGAACTCATCTGAATTCATTAAGCATTTCCTACTGTATTCAGCCTTGCTATAGATAGCTGCTTATAAAGGTTATAAGAAATAAACACTTTAGGCACGGGCAATTTATTTCTTCCTTCAACCTGACTATCTTTTGTGAAATTGTGTGCTATAGAGCAATAACTACGGTATCTAATTTATAGAAAGCATGAAAACCAAAGACTTCAAACTGTTTCAGACTCGTACGGAGTTGCAAATATGCTAGAGGAAGAATGAAAACAAACAAACAAAAAGAAAATGCTTAAGGCATTGAAGGTGCCCCAAACAGTGAAGATTAATGTTTTACATTGTTTATATATTTTTGAAGAATGCTTTCAAGAAAGCCACTTACCATTTTCTGTGCTTTTTGCATTGGAAAAATAATTAACCACGGCGTAGGATTTTTAAAGACGACAACAAGATAAATATTTCCTGAATTCTCACAAAGTGAGAAGGTAAATATGTGAAGACTTGACTGGAACAAAATAGAATCCCTCAACTCTGAGTGCATTGTTTGCTGTCCTTTAAAAACAGGCTAAGCCAGTGTGCAGTTCATTAGTATTCTAATTGTCAAGTAGTGCTCGGTGGTTGTCTCAGGCTGTCTGATTAAAAATTAAACAAAATTAATTTTTTTTCCATTGCCAGATGCACTGAAGTCTTTTTTTTTTTTTTTTTTTAATTAAACTCGCTTCCCAGCACTTAAGATCACATGCCATTATAGTGGAGCAGTAACTGACCACACTTTGCAAGAGTAGATCACGAAAGACAATTTAATTCTGAATTACAGTGCAGAGGTTTTCTTCTTCAGCAGCATGCATTGCTGTTCTTCTGTTCATTTCAGCTGATCTTTGTGTTCTCCAAGGGTGAAAGGAAAACTGATGGGACTGTGATCACAGAGCATGGCAAACAGCTCCATGACCTACAACCAGATATGGAGCACATGAGACAGCTTGTTTCCATCCCTAAATAGACTTTGTGCTTTGGTAAGGACGTTCTTGTGGACATGATCCGAGCTGCTGAACTGACGTTTAAAAGTAACATCTGGGCACTAACCACCTAATATACTCTATTCCAATTATACATTTATCTAGCATAAAACTGTACCAACAGATGTTTCCCTGAATCATGCTATTAATAAATATAAACGGAATGTAATGTTTCTATAATGCTAAAAAGGATGACCCAAAAACTGAATTTCTGGACAAAATCTCAAGACCCTGGGGTACATTTTCAGGCACATCCACAGTCATCTTCTGTTTGAGTTACCCGAGTAAATCACTTAAACCACCTTGTGCCTTTGTTGCCTGTTACTAGAAAGGGGATCCTTCCTTCTCTCTGTTACAGTTGGATGGTATGCAAATAAAATTAATCGTGTTATGTGTACAGACACCGTAGTTGTAGAGGACAAAACAAATTCTATATTCAGAATACCAAGATTAACAGGACCGAGAACATTCCCAAGATACAAGAAAAACATGCAGTTATCATTTTAAGCTACAGCCAACTAGAATAACATGTCAATCAGTCTGATGAAGAACAAGAGAAGAGTCGTTAGACTCAGGGTTTGACGAAGATTAGACCATGCCCTCTTGTTTTATTTGTGTTAAGTATGCTGTCAGTAACACTAACTATAGCATTTGTAAAACCACCTTAAAAGATGGAAGCAAAAGGAAAAATAGTGAACATGCTAAGGTTGCATTAACAAATGTATCAAAAACTTCAGAAAAAATACTGAATGAACCTCTGCTAGTCTCCAGCAAGACAGAACTACTTGTTGGTTTGTAACCAGGCTCTCTCATGCTGGGAACAATGTACAAAGGCAAATACAAACTATGCCAATAACGATTGATTTACATCTTTTTACATTTTGGAATTCTCATGGTTAAAAATGATTGGTGGCATCAAACCAGAGCTGAAGAATCACAGAAAATTTTTTAATACAAATAAATTTATGCTCTCCTCCAGAAATTTTTGAGAGGTGTCAGGAACTGCTATAATATTTCCCTTCCTTGCAATATTTCCATGTAGCTTCTCCACGTTCTTAAGCAGTTGCAGGTACACAGCCAGAGACACTAGAGTTGGGTTCAGTGTAATTTTTTGGGTAAGATTCAACTGAATTCTTCTTGACCTATGAATATGTTCATCTCATTTGCAAGATTATGCATAAAAATTAAAGACAAAGACTAGGAAATTAAATTAAACCCCAAATTTGTTCCCTTGCAACAGCGGCCATATTCTTATGAGAAGTAAACATGTTACCTGCAGTGGTGGACTGGAGCAGATGGAGGGGAAAGCAAGAGAATGAATTAAAAGAAACAGGGCAACTCATTCGAAGTCATTGCATCTATACGGATTTACAGCAGATGGGGCCGTGAGTCTGGGTTAGCATGTATTTTCTTAAAATCACTTTATTATCCTTTAAAACTTGATCTGAAAACTGTCAGACCTTTCAAACTTAATACTTGATTGTCACAGTCCTTCCTGTTTTAGCACAGAAAGTTTTCAATGCTCAAAAGCTTCAACGATAGCCCACACAATCTAGAAGAGAACAGGATCAATAATATGACATGGTAATAAAAGTTTCTTCCACTGTAGACTAGAAAGAATAACACTAATAATGTTGTTGCTGCTTAGTAAAAAAAGCTTCTTCCTTTTCCTCTGCACCCACCCCAAGTGTGAACAACCTTGGCTGAGCTGGTTTTGAATGCAGAGTAATGGAACCTCATGGCTCTGTACCAAAAGGAGAATTTCTATCCCCCATGCTGTGGAAGTTTTTGCTTTATACTAAAAAAATAAAAAAGTCATGATTTTTTTTTCTTTTTTTTCCCAACTGAAGTCAAAGACATTGAATACTGAGAAAGATTGCCCTTTGGGGTATAGGATATTTAAAAATAATCTAAATTTTGGCAAGATGCAACGTTAAGATTCTTGTTATGAAACGTGCAGAAGTACAAGGAAAAATTAAGTACTCTCCCTTACTATTAACATTTGCTTAGGTATTCCTTACTATTTAAACAGACAGTGTTAATGATTATTCTCCAAAGACTTAAACACAAGCCTCCCTAGTTTCACGGATTCTTTGACTCTAAAATTGCAAACCTCAGCCTGCACACCTCGGTAGAAGAGATGTAACTATTTTACAAATGTTGTAGCTAACCTAACAACTACTGCAGCCACAGCAAAGGTTTCGTCATCATCAGGGAGCTTTGTATCACGCTCACCTTTCCCTGGTTGCACTTGCATAGCGATGGCAGTTCTCATACCATGCCCCAGACAGGGTTATATAGTTTCATAATCCAAATGCACACATGCACACAAGTTAAATAATAATTTTTGAGAGGCTTATTAAAAATGTGGAGAAGAGCATAGCTCTAAGTAAGGAAATGGTCATTTATGCAGGTCGGATTGCGCTCCTAGGGAAGACAGAGAATCGCTGTACGACATCATATCAAAGGCATCTAACTCATACTCTTCCTCCATGACAGGCCAGCAGAAATGCTTCAAAAGTATGAAAGAACATGGCCAGTTCAGCAGTATGTTCAGTTCCCAGCAATGCAGAGTACAGAGTTCCACCATGAAAATTATCTGCTCCGAGAAAATTCTTTTTGTTTGTTTTAAACTTGCTATCTTGTATTTTCATTGGACACATTGCGAGAAACAGAGAAAAACTCCTTGCTGTTCATTTTACTCCTCAGCATCTATTTCTCTTAGAACAATTCTGTTTTATGAGCTGCATCCCATAGTTGCAAAGATAGTTAATATATATCTGGGGATATTGCTAAGGTTGAAAAAGTTTTCTGTATGCGTGTAGAGAGGATTAAAGTTTGTCTTATCTGTTCTTCCATTTATTCTACCTTCTCCCAAACTTTTCAGATCAAATTCTTCTCAAAAATTACAATAATTTGGCAACAAGAATTTACAAACACCACCAATCCGGAATGCAAATTACATTTTTTTATCAATTAAAAAAAGCTGACTGAAATGCTCTGCCTCCTGTTGAAGCGTGGATGCCTCAAGTGAGCAGCGATTCGAATATAAACTGTGAAGAGTTTAACAGAGCAGCTGTGGACTTCAAAAGGGATTCAGGGACCATGGATGCTTGCAGATAGGTGCTTACAAGGCCTGGTGGGTAACTGCCCACACATTTTTAAAGATTGCCACCTGAGATCCTTTAGTAGAGTTTAAATAGGTGATGTATCAGGCTCAAAGTCAATATAGTATTGAAAGGCAGTTGAAAGGGATTTTACTATGGAACAATTAACAGCAATTCGCACAGGATATTTAGTGGCAGTTAATACTTGTAGTCTTACAAAATGCCTTAAGTATGAATAGCTGTACTAAGGTAAATGTCCTAGTGTTTGGCGTTAAACTTAGCTCTATGAACTTTCAAGTCTAAATGTAAAGTATCTACCAGGACCAAAATATTGCAGGTTTTAAATTAAAAGCATTCTTTTCTGCAACGAAATAGTCTTGGCAACTTAAAAAAACCCCCAACATTCAGCAGCTTTAAACTGCCCCAATGTCACCTACTATGCTTAAACGTTGTATAATCAACAGCTGAGTAATCCAAAAAAGCAGAACCCAACCATGCCAAAACTTAAAACTTCACCCAGCTGTGACTTCATTCCCCAGGCTGTGACTTTGCAAATTCTTTTTCAGGAGGTGAACTAAAGCGAACGGTGCTGGATTTGTAGTAAAGGGCACCTCTCTAGCATTACCATTTTTCACCAGAAACACCTACAGCTTCCCATTCCACCTATAAAGGAAACTGCCTACACTGCGGAGGAAGAACCAAGAAATATTGGCCTGCCCTGATGTTAAATCATTATGGCTATGACAGGCATTCCTACACATGATGCATGTGCAGCTGCAAATAAGGTCACCGCGTTGTTCTCCTTGGCAGTTAACAGTATGTGCTGAACATCTCTGCTTCCCTTTTGAATTTACACTAACTTCACTCCCTTAAAAATTAGATGAAAAATTTGCAAAGTAATTAGATTTCTATGTATAATTAGTGAAGACTTAATTCACTACCAATATATTTCACCTTTCTGTGAGCTACTGTAGCAATGACTTTCACTATTCAGAGCTTTCCATACCACTGAGCTCCAAACTAATTTACAAACTTTGGATATTATTATGTTCTGTGACAGTAAATAATAGAAGCCCCAGATTTAGAGGTATGCTAGATCCAGGCTTCCCTTAAAACATCCACATTTTCAGATAAAAATCAGAGCTGCTGGGCTTACCACAGTCACAGTGTATGCACAAACCAGGTCAACACTGTGTGTGCAGTTGGCCTCACGCACGCGGGCTGCATCAACAGCCTGGCACGGATAATGGCCAAGTGATTCCTAACTATTATAATTACTGTAAAATCACAGAACACCTGGCAGTGTATACGTACACATTTCTGTCATCAGCTAGCATAAATCAGTACGGCACTGAAAAAAGTCAATGGCAATGAGCTTATTTAAAGCAGATAGGGACCCAGTCTCAAAGAACCGAACTCTGCCAATCATATGAATTCATTTTAGCAAAGCAGTGCTGTGCTTTCTGAAAGAATCTTGTTCGTACTAGCTTAGCATTAGCTTGGCGACATTTGGAAAATCAGGATTCAATTCACTTGCTTATTGCCATAGTATGGCCTAGCAAAGACAGAGTTCACTAAGAGCTACTGTTGAAGACAGCTTAGTGAGAATGTGCTGATAAAAAATATTATTTAAATAATCTCACTACGAGACAGCATCTCTCATCATGGATGCTGGCCAAGAGCTTTGAATATTTTGTGAGTTAGTGCAGCCAGAGGCAAAAACAAACCCAACAGTCACCGGGAGGATTTGTGGGGCTTCCCCTGGTAGCTTCCCATCCAAGTACAATGCATACTTTGTGAGATCTGATACTACATGTGGCAGGGCTGCTGCTAAGAGGGTCACCATGGGATTATTTTAATGTTCACTGAAATGGAAGCAATTTATTACATACTGCAGTAGCATCGCTTTCATTCAAATTATAAGAGGTTGCAAGTAGCCTTTTAAATCTGCTTTGCCTTTCCCTCTGGTACCAGCTTACCTTCAAGCTTCTTGGAAAGTAGATGCTCTGTGAAGCAGGCTTCGGAGGTTACACTAAGAACAGAGCATTTAGTAAGTACCCTGTTGACCTCCCAGAGCATGCAGGGTTAGAAACATACATCTGCATGCGTAAATTGGGTTTCCCCACTGGCCTAAGAATGGGATGCATCTGTGGAACAAGTTTTGCACTTACTTGAATATTATCATAAAACATTTACATGATTTAATTAGATTATGTAAATGCTTTACTCTGATTTGAAGCTTTGAAAATCATAATGTCATGCTCTAAATTATGCAAGATTTGAAAATGCTTTTCACAGCAGTAGAAGCGAAACCACAAGTGAGACAGTCCTGCCACATGCCTTTCTGCTGTTCTCTAGTCACCAAAGACCACACAGACCACATTACTGTAATTCTGACATTTTCTATTAACATTTTCTGCACATAGTTATTTTGTGCCCCAAATCCAAATTCAATTTGGAAAATGTTTTTTCCAAAAAAAACACATCTCAACTAAGCAGCAGATTTTTTACAATGTCCTCCCCACAGTTCTCTGACACAGCGTGTACTTCACGGCAAGGAGATCTCAGCAAGGAGATTCAGTTAAGAGTTATTTGTGGAAGCATCCTCCTAACTGCTGAGCAGTGAAAAAGGGAAGTAGGTAAAACCTTAGCAAACATTTTTCTCTTAAGTTGTTACTTCTATTGTACTTCTGGATAGGGTAGTGCTGCCGCAAGACTGAGAACATGTCACTAAGAGATCCTGCACTCCATAGGACATTCTTCAAACTATACAGAACAGGCATTTATACAATCTACAGAAATAAAGTTACAGCAGGTAGGGATGGTATCCAATTATCTGGACACAAAAGGAACCACCATTAGAGACAACCATCATGAACTAACTCCAGGAATTAACATGCACTCATGGAAAAGCCACAATAATTGGGTAGCTGAGTTTTAGCAGGGCTTCATTATTCAGAACCACTTATTCTCCAACACAAATGGAGTGCACCAGCTTCATCTTCAATACAGCTGCTTGATGTGCAAGAAACACCCACATCTGATCTAATCCACCATACAGATTGACATAATGGGCTCTAAAGCATGTACCACTTTCTATTAGGGTCACAAATCTTTCTATGTAGTCAGAATACCTCACCCCCAAATCCTACTGGTGCCCCCATGTTCTGACACCACCACCCTCAACCTGAAGATTATAGACAGAGGAAAAAAAAAAAGGAAATAAACTTTAAGTTTATGAAAAGTCCTAAGATGTTTGAGTTCCAAGGCAAGGGAACTTTGAGAATAACAGCTCAGATTATTTTTTTTTTTCCTTCAGCCATGGGTGACCAGAGAATAGTTCATATGCAGGCCAGGGTAAGTCATATGATTGTCAGTATATCCATGCTGGGGTAATGCCTATCTCTAGTGGCAGCCTACATTCCTGCCTCACCATGGAATAAACCTGTCCATTTTTATCTCACACAGATGAGGACTCTTGGGAAAGCCTCTCTCTCAGTTTGTCATCTATGGCATGCTGCCCAGCTTTGGTTATGACTTCTGAGAAAGCTGATGAGTTGTGAGAAAAGGCTGTATGAAAGTCTGTGGGGAAAAGCCACACAGGATAAACATAAAATTACAGAGGTAATACTGTTGTGGTGGGAAATGTTAGCAGCTCAAGGATTCAATAGGGTAAAGACACCAAAATGCAAGGGTATAAAATCCTAACGGGATAAATGGAGCTGGAAGATGGCAACTCTACAACAGAGGATCTGTCCCAAGCAGCACAAAGGACAACTCTTCCCCCATCTGATACCTTCCTGGACAGCAAAATTCCCTTCAGGTGTCTTACCAGACATGGGGAATACACCAGTGCTAGTCCCAGTAGCTTGTTAAATTTTCGCCTGTATCCTGCTTGCAGAGTCTCCTTGCACATTTCAAAAGATACCTGAACTGACTAACACAGAGACAAACAGAAGCCACTGCCTTTTCCCACACAACCTCCCCTGCTTGCAGCTCTCAGATTATTACAAATATCTTGCTTATGACAACAGGAAGACATTCGTCTGCAACATACTTGCTCCAGTTGCTTGCTGGGCTCTGCTTGCTAGGCTTTCCCATTCTCTTCTGACCTCAGCCAGTCATCACATCACCCTGTCACCTGCTTACCTTCCTGTTTTACAGCGCCACAACCTCATTCTTTTCTGGCTATGTAGGAAAGTTACACAAGACGAATGATAAACTCGTAGGGACAAGCTTATTTTTAAAAGTTTCATATACCGCTCTTCAGGGATGCACAGGAGCTCCCTTCTGCTGTACAGGCAGAACTGATGCTGATCGCCACTCCAGAAATATTCACAAAACCTGGAAGTGAAATAATCACAAAACTTGTCATCTGAAAATAATTTGCTACAAACAAATGTAAAGAACAATGCCCCCCTCAGCTGAGCAGTAAAGTGTTTTTCAAACACTAAATAGTAAAACTCTCATTACCCCGCACAGCAGACAATATCCCACAATGCATAAAACAGAACTGACTCAGCCTCTGTCGTGGGCAATACCAGAAGAGCTCGAGGTACTTACTCTCCGGTTCTGATGGGTCTTAAGTCAGCTCATAAGGCTGCCATACAGGCCTGGCAGAAAAACTAAGTTGCTCTTAGTCCAGGTTGCACAATGTCTTTCCTGTGATAGGAATCCTTGAGATGAAGCTCCCAATCCAAAACTGCACCCTCCTGTGGTTATCGGAGAAAATAAATTGAGCACAGCTGACTGAAATTATTCTGATTCAATTATTTCATGAACACTTCAACTAACCACATTTATCAGCCTCCTAAACTCATAAATCATAGCAATCTCTGTTGGGAAATTCAAAATTGATGTGGCCCCGCCTGAATCAGAGAAAGCAGTAGGCATCTGACAGCCTTGAGGAGCAGCCTTGTGTGAGTTGATTGGAATTTCTAGCAGTATTAATCTTAATAACCTCAGGTAGCTTCCTCCCCGCAGCCTATGTCTTTCTGCGCAAGCAGTGAGGGAGGGAGCACTGCAACAATTACTCCCTCGTTCTCTCCAGCTGGCTCTGTTTCCTGATGAATACGAACACATCATGCTCAGCCTCCATCCACAGCTCTTCTCAGCCCTCAGCAATGACCAGTCCAAAACCTGTAGAATTTCTATTGTGATTTGAGCCTTGAGGTGTAGGACTTAGCAATAGAAACCAGAATACCTTCTGATAAAGCAGCATGAAGAGACTTAAAAACAAAAGCAGCTTTTCCCTCTGTCTCACAAGTGCCTATGAACTGCAACAGGAAAGTGTACAGCATTTATCCAAGTCATTCAAACAAAAAACTGAAGATATTCAGACAGCATTAACACTGAAAATAGATGATTAAAACACAGATCAGAAATAGGCATCTATCTAGGAAATTGAATCCAAGTAACTGTCACTCACATCTGACAGGACGATCAGAACAGTTGCTGAAGCTCTCTGGTATTTGCTTTGCGAAGGATTAAACAGCTCCCATTTCATTTGTGATTTTCCTAACAGACTTTCCAATAATAATATGTCTACCAGATTTCTCCCATTTTACCCGGATTGACTTATAGAAAAAAGCACAACAGCATCAAAGTATCTATGGCTCCATTTACCTACCAGCTGCTCAGCAGACACGCATGCACCCAAGCCTAACTCTTTTGTAGTTCCAAATAAATGTATTATGCAGCCACTCTCCCAAGGATAAGGAAACATTCCTAATTTTAAGAAGATGCTTTCTTGTTTGTGCTGATGTATCACTGTCCTGAGTAGCATAACTGTTTTTCGGAAGCAGTTTTAGATAGGTAACTTCTGCTTAAAAATACTGATATGTGTATGCTGAGACATGGCTGAAAGTACTCAAGTGAGTTTTACCCCACCAGCTGCATGCTGGAAAACAGATCATTCTTGTTCACAATCTCTGAAAAGTCAAGTTGCAGGTATTCTCTCTCTCCCCTGCCCCGATTTCCAGGCACAGAGTCAAAGGATGCTTCATTGCTTACTTTAGCAGAAACTCTTCCCCATTCTAAGAAACTAAGGGAATATGTTTGGTCGGTTGTTTTTTTTTTTAATGTGTGTTTAATACAGGTTAAATTTACCATTATATCCTACGTTCCACCCATCCTCTTTGGAAAATAGAGAGGTGAAAGGGAAATCATACAAACATTTGGATTATAATTCTGCCTATTCTGTGTAACACAATGGATAATCCACGCTTTGTTGCATGGATGCAATCACATAATTTCTGATATTTGCTAATGTTTTGACTGGTGTTTATGAAAAAAAAAAATCTAAGTAAAAAACCCCAACCAAATAAAACATTCATAATTTCGCTAAGATTTCCTCACTCTGAAACATGTTTCCTTACCCAACTCCGTGCACTGCTGGTCCGCAGAGCTCCAAATATCAACACCATTTCTGCTATTTTCCAGTCTTTCTTGTCTTCTCAGTCGTCTGCAAATTTTTAGAAACTGGCAGTGGTTCAGAGAATTTGTTTGCCAAGTCTATTACCACCCCAGGATTCAGCTCATCTAGACTTGCCGATTAGTATGTGGTATCTTTGGGTTTTCCAAGGTTTCCCATACTCCTCTAAATTCATTCTGTTTAAACACTTTTCTATAGTTCCTCCTGCCAAAATCCTGAACTCAGGGTGGCATCAGAATAAATGGACAATTTGCTGAGAAGGTATATTAGAGGTCCTCCCTGCTCAGCCCAGCTGCTTGGCAGCTGTTGCTACAGCCCCAGGGCAACAGCAACCCACATATTTGCCATGCATCTCCACACGGGGAGCTTGGCTCCTGGATTTAGTAAGACTCATTCATCTCTCTCTCCCCAAAGCTATCTTCTGTGCTGGCGCACTAAAACCCCTTTACAAAGTTGGGGCTGCTGCAGCAAACCAAAAGCTGTAGCATCAAAACAGGGGGGCATTTTCCCAAGAACAGCTCAAAATTCTTTTGCTCTAAGGTAAGTCAGGATGTGCCTCGGATACTTTATTAATCACATGTAATATCTTGAGTTATTCTCACTAGGACACTCCCCTGAAGTCATAAACAGGGGGATAAACAGCGTCTGTCAGAAACAGATGCTTTTGCAGATCTAACTAGTGTGACTCAAGAAACAGCCCGCTCGAAATTTTCTTCCTGCCTCTCAGGGTACTGCTCCCTCGGGTTGATTACCTAATCTGATAACTTTGCACTGAAATGGACTGCAGCTGCTCACACATGCTGCTACAACCCGACCTCTGAAAAGAATAATGACCAGCCAAAAATCCTAACCCCTTAAAACCTAGAAGATCGGACTAACAACTAATGGATCAACACAAACTTGACAGCAACCATCCTGTATGAACCATCTCCAATATCAGAACTAAAATGCCACAATATAAAATGGCAATTCTCTAGCACTTAAAATACGTTAACACAGGGAGATTAACATGGAAGAATTTTAAGGACCTTTAATATCATAGCAAAAACAAACAAATACTTTTTTTTTTTTACTCTTTACCCCTGTATCTTTTTCTTTACTTCATTTACTGCCAATTTCTTCAGTCTTTCCTATTTCTGTTTCCCAAACTGATCTTTCCCTGATCTTGTCTTTTTCAATTCACTTTTCACTCTGTATTTGTCAGCCTTCCTTTTACTTTTTCTTCTCCTTTGTCTTTTTCTCAAAATCTCTGTGTGTCATTTTCTTCCCACTTCGCTAGCTCCTCACTGACCAATGTGGCAGGTGGAACGAGCAGAAGCAACGTGCAAATTGTTCTGGAGAGTATCCATGGCTTCACACTCGGCAGCTCCCTTTATGGGAAGGCCAGGCTTCTTTAAAAACTGATTTGCACTTTTCTGTCACTTCACTTGCTATTCCAGAAATCATAGGCTTTCTGCCGCCTCAGAATGGCATTCATGCCACAGGCTCCACAACAAAGTTTTAAGCACTTCCTTCATATCCCCCACAAAAAAAATAAATTACAAACAAATAAACAAAAACCAAACAAAAAACCTAGCCCAAACCTTGACATCCTCTGTGCGGCCAAACAGCAGCTCTATAGCATTATGACATTGCATTCAAATACTGATCTTAACAGTGATTACCTACATTTCATTGCTTTAGTTATGTCAAAGGCACATCTACCTCATGGTGTCTTACCACATCAGACCATAGTCAGACAATACTGTTGAAGGCAATCTTAAACAAGCTGCAGAATTTCAGTGTCAAATACTGAATGAAGAGACAAACACAGAAGTAACGTTTTCTGTTGTCAGCTGGAAAATACAATAGTCAGGCAACTTAATTCTTTACAAAGCACTGTTTTCAACTAATTTTAGTGTTGAGCATAATCTAGATCATGTGGCTTCTTATTTCCACGCACATTTGTGAAATGAAAAGGTATGAGATAACAAGAACAGGTCTAGAGCAAATATCAAGTCTACCCATGCCATCCATTACGTTCTTAATTCTAATGTTGACAAGAAGTTCATTAATTTCATGGGCTTCAGTACAGGTCCAGATAATTTTAGCACTGACATCACAGGCAATGTCCAGGTCAGTTTTGCTTTTTGGTGGTTGGTTTTTGTTTTGTTTTGTTTTTTTTTAATTTGAAGTTAGCATCATTTTTAGTTCAAGTGAAACAGATTATTTCAAGCTTCTCATCAAATGGCCAAGACTTGTATTGACTTTGGTCAGCTTCATTTAGATAATGCTCAAAACCTTTTTAAAAATATTAATTCCTTTCTCCTTCAATAATTCACTTTCTGTGGAATAAAAATACCATATCTCAAGCATTTTTGTAATTCCATACCAGACACATATATTAGATTGGTGACAAAGAAAAGATTTTCAGCACCAAATCTGCAATAAAACAAGATTTTAGACGGCAACATTGATAATCTGACATTTTTAAGGAATACCATAATTCACTTTTTCAAAACCAATACCTATCAAAGCTTCTTACCTGGACACAGTCTGCAACAAAAGAAAACTAAGAGGTGTTTGTTTGAAAACACAACAATTATGTGCTTACCAATGTGGGTATGTGACTGTATAAACAGCATTCTCTGTGAGACATTGACAGTGCTGTGAAATCAGTTAGACCGTGATTTGAACTTCCAAAGTGGTGCTGGACTCCTTGCTGTACAGGAATCAGCTTGTCTCCTCAATCTTACTGCCAAGGAGTGTTTTGCAACAACGCAGTTTCCAGAAATAATACTGACATTCTCTAAGAAATTAATCTGAGACACGAATGTTTTCTGAAATCCCCTAAAACATAATTTACAACCAAAGTAAACAGTTGTGCAAAAGAAACATGCAGGAGCAACATGTGGTCTCAGCATTAGAGAACATAATTATTTTTAACTTCTATTTTCTACCTTTACTAGCAAATAGCACATGCCCAGGGAGGTAAGTAAAGACCAGACAAGCACACAGGGATTCTCTGCCAGTTTTCTTTGTAGTGTCCAGCGATTCATGGCTCAAAAGGATTTTCTAAGCCAGAGATGCTGCCTCTATATTTAGCAGCCTTTAATGGATTCATCTTTCAAGTACTGGTTCAGCTACTTTCAAGTCACCTAAACTGTAACATTAATGAGATTTTTTTTGTTTCTTTGGGTGGTGGGTTGGTTGGGTTTTTTTTTTCAGGGGGAAGGGGTTGTGGAAGAGGAATGCCATAGCTCACCTGCACGCCTGTGGAGACCACCTCATTTTGTATGCTTTGAGCCACCACCTGCAGATTCCATTTAATAACCTCTAGTTCTGGTAGCAGGAGAGACAGTGAACAATCACTCTCTATTCATCCTCCCCCTCTGCCACTTGTGATTTTATGGACTTTTATCATTCCCACTCAACCATCTGCCTTTCAGTCTATTTAGTTATCCTGATACAGGTGTTGCATGTTATTCATCATTCCTGTCACCCGCCTCTAAAATCTTTCCCAGTTTTACTACATTGGGTTTGAGATGGAAGAAATCAGGACTACACACAGAATTCAAGATGCACATATGCCACAGATTTATAAATATCTATTATTTAATGGATTAACAATGGTTAATTCTTCTCTATTTGATGACTAGTAATTCCCAAGTTTTTAATTAAAATTTTAACCTCTATTAAGCTGACATTTTTAAAGATCTATGAAAACCCTAAGATCTTACTCCCAAGTAGCAATAGCTATACACTGGTGGTCCCCAGTAGTTGTGTAAAATGACTGTTTTCTCTCATATCTGTTACTTCACATTTCCTGCACTGAAATTCATGTACCATTTTATAATTCAGCCACTTTGTGAGGTAAGACCCTTCCATAATTCTTCAGTCAGTCATCTTTACTACTCTGAACAGCATCTGCAAACTTTGCCATATTTCTATGCAGCCCTTTTTCCAAAAAGGTCACGAGTACACTGTAAAGCCCAGGCCTGGCAGAGATCTTTGCAAGACTTCACTGGCAATTTCTTTTTGCCATGAAATGTGATGATTTATTCCTGCTTCCTCTTTCCTATCTTTTAATCAGTTATTTAACCATCTTTGAACCATTCCTCTTCTACAGCAGCTTGCTGTCTCTAACAGCCTGGGATGAAACCTTGGCAAAAGCCTTCCCTTTCTGAAGGTCATTTCCATACTGCTGCCAGTGCCGTACATGTAGCTCAGATCCCGCTTTACAGACAGCTGAAAATGATTAAAACTTGACCTTCCTGCTCTCTTGATTCTACTGTAATACATTTCATTCAAATTTGACCTGCTATTGCCTTCCTTCCCAGTGTTCGTCCCCTCTTTTCTTTCCTTTCCTCTTGAGTGATACTATACACAGTTAACAAAAGTAAAACAAAAGAAAATATTTCTTGATAGTATTTGTTTACAGAGCTTTCCAGCTCATAACTTACAATATTAAAGGAAATACAGCCACATCACAATTAGTCTGAAACCTGTCCCGCATTTATTATGTTAAAAATAAAATCAAATCCCACAGTGTTACGTAATTTCCCGTCACCTTCGCACTGCAAGCCATATACATTAACAGACAATGAAGTTTCATTACACCTTTATTGCTAATGTGAAGAAAGATTTAAAGAGTTCTGCTGCATACTGAAGATATACTGCAGGGTTGTGTGTGTGTGTGGTGGGGGGGAACCCAGCAAGGTTTTGTGTCTGAAAATTGAAAGCTCCACATATAGAGCTGCAGCCCAACTAAGGATTTTTATATTCAGACAACTGAAGCATTACTGATTTGGAAATGTAATTTTTCTTACAGTATACAGGTGAATAGCTCATGCCTAATTACAGGTTGAGACAATTTGAAATAGCACAAGTTTAAAATCTTAATGCAGAAAATCAGACCATCAGAATTTCCAATGAAGCATTAATTCTGAAGCAGACAGGCAGCATCGTTAACACAAAAACAAACAATAGTACAGATGATTTAATTAGATTACTTCACTCCTATGAATTCTTCCAAACATGCTCTTTAAGAAAGCCAGAAATAGAATTTAACTTCCATCTTTTCTGGATATTTTGGCCTATAGCAGTCAGTCATGCTCTCAAAGCGTGTTCTCACAGAAGCAGCTGTGTATATACACAACAAATCACATTCTGACATTTCGATCCAAGAGTGGGTAAGGACAAGCAGAGGTGAGCAGCAGGCTGTCCCTCAACACTAACACCAACAGTTGCCATAGCAACGGGAGGAATCACAGGAAGAGGCTGGTATTGATCTTTCCATCCCGTGTTCTTGCCATTTCTTCCGAGTGGTCTTACACAATGCTGCCACAACCAACACCATTGCACATACCCGAGTTTTGAAGTCAACGGGAGATAACAGCGATGAAAAGGCAATAGGGAATAATTACTGCTGCAGTTAGTCTGAGTAGACAAAGAACAGGCAGGAGAATTTTCATCTTAACAGCAAGCTACGCAAGGGAAAGGGGTGTGTCATACGTACAGGCATGCTTCACGATGCCTTCCACTTACATCTCAAGTTTTCTATGCATTCTCCTGCAGGGCATCATCTGCCTGTTCTCAGAATTTGTAACAAGAGCCTCACCGATGCCTAGGTCAGGTATTGCAAAGAGCAGGATATAGCAAAGGATGTTTTGTGCTTAGTTGAAAGCCTGCTACATCGTGCCAGCAGAATGGCACAGAGCCAAAAGGATAAGAAAGAGAGACTACTTATAAATAGTAAAGAGATTTTTCAGGTTAACAATGGCATTGCCTCAGAGTCTCTCAAAATACACTACAGCACAACTAAGTTCTATAAACATGGGATAATACTTTACATGAGAATAGAAGAAGTTTCCGTAAAGGCTAATATTGTTTCCAATAACAACACATAGCTCAAAATCGCATTTAGTTTGCAAATTACAGGATGGTATTTTGTTGATACTACCATAAGGCTTGAAGGAAAAAATATATTTTGAAGGTTTCACCTTCATGATTAACATTTCTTCCTAGGATATGCAAAATGGGGGAAAATAACCTATTTAAAATGTTAGACTGAATTAAGAAAGCATTTGAAGACCATTCCCAACTATATCTATAAACACTGAAGAATGACCGGAATAGTTAGCAAAATGTGGCCCTAGCTAAGAAGCAGAAAGCTGCTTATATCAGAAAGATAAAACATTGTTTTTATAAACGAGTAGATCACTTCTATATGCACCCTACGTTGTCCAGTTTTATATCAGCATAATAACACTTCTGTAATCCACTATATTTGCAATAAAGCTGAAGTAATAAAGTAGTAAGATGGGAAGTACCAAATATCTCCAGAAACTTTGTAATTCACAAAGTGATTAGCCCTCAAAAAAAAAAAAAAAAGTAACTAGCACAGCCTTCAGAAAATGCATCAAAGTTTTCCAAGGCAAATACAAAAGACAAATTAAAAGTGTCTATATTAGTACAGATATTCTTAGCAAAATTCTAACATTTATACTTAATAAAGATCCTGAAAAAAACATAAACAATACCTACCAATTGTGTACATCAACATAACAATTCCACTGTAATCCAAACAAATTATAACAGTATGTGATATTTAAGAGCTCTGGGAACCCTGTTAATAACAAGTCTCCCATCATAACTTAAAGAGGCAAATAGCCACGGGTCTGCTGAGGACCATTCAACTGCATATACGCTATCTTCATGTTCTTCATAGGTAGCTATTACACTGTCCTGAAGGGGCTCTTTAATCCTAAAATTGAAGAAGAAAACGAAAAAGAAAAAAAAAAGAAAATAGTAAGGATCTGTGCACACACTTGACTTAAAAAGCAATATTAAGTGTCACTAATATCTAGATATGCAACCTCCCATTTAAAGTATAAGAATGCAGTAGTAGGCTCTGAGGAAATATTTTATACCAGATGTCTGCATGTACCTATGTTTTAGGTAACACAGCAGAGTCACATCAATGTTAAAGACCCCATTTACAGGGACAAAGTACCTGTTATTCTCAACTCCAGTGCATTTCCAAGTCTCTCAGAACTTACACTAAGCATGTCTCTCTCTAAAGCAAATTAAACTACAGGGTATGATCTAAAGGCACTTAAAAGACGCATTTTTATTAACATTTTTTCCTCTCACCACGCTCCTCCCTTCCTCTCCCCCTTTGTTGTTAATCGAATTCTTAAAATAATACATATTAGAGACGTATCGGTAGGCAAGAAGTTGCAGTCCTTAACATCACAGTCTCTCTGTGCTGCCATCCTGGACCCATTCTCTCCAGAGCAGTGGAAGGGAGATGGAGACACCCCTCTAAACACTTTCATTTTTATCTCCCATTCCTAGACTTAGACCAACACCAGATTCTCATTTATAATTGTATACCTCACCTCTCACTGCAACACCCCAGGCTCCTGGTCACCTACATCACGAGGGACAGACAGATTCTCTTTTGCATTGCAAATATTTAAGAACAGATTCAGGCTATTCTCTGCAGTCCAAACCACCCAAGAGTCATCAGCTGTGCTCTGCTAGCTGAGAACAGCCCTTCTTCCCTCCACTCACAGAGCCAAACCCTCCTCTCACAGCAACACCACAGCACATTATTCTGTAGCTACAGGGTAGGTGAGTTCTCAGAGGATGACCTTAGAGCTCCTCCACCCACAGACGATCACCTCTGTCTGACAGGAACCAGTCAGCCTTTCAGAAGCATCCTCCTGCCTCCCAGAGACAGTCTTTTATTACAGCTGCAACCCTCCTAACAGAAAGCAAAGCCAAAGAGCCTTGTGAATGCCATTCAATCATTTAAACAGATGCTGCTACTACCGAAGTAAGTGTTGTTATTGGCCATCTTTGCCCTTTACCGCTGCCCTCTGAAAGCACGTGTCTCTACGACACAAAGGCTGTACGGTACCACATCTGCATTGCTCGCAGGGTACCGCTGCTCCACCTGGCCAGCCTAACCAGCTGCGAATCTAACATCACAATTAAAATTCAACTGAATTTAATGAATAAGTCAAAAGCAGCGTTAAACTACAGAATAGCTTCAGATACTTAGTTTCACCGACTTTTATCATTTGCTTATGCTACATTTAAGGGCAAATAACATAAAAAGGGTCATAGCACAAACAAGACGCAGCCCCGGGTTAATTGCAAATAGCAGGCTGGTTTTGCAGTTCTCCCGAATATGTACTTTGATACAAACCATCTACCAGCAGAGCGCTAATAAACACACACAGACACTTCATCTCCTGCAATGTGTTTTTCTAACTTCCTGTTAACTGACATGCCTGGTTAAGTGAAAGTTGGTCATGTCCCCAGACAGCAATGTGCTTCACGCGGTGCTCACCCACTTACCCACAACTCCATTATTCTGAAGGTTTCAGATGTCTCTCCGGATAAGCAGGGGAGTAACGCACGGTGCACATGGCTGTCAGGGGACACGACCGACTTTCAGTTAACCAGGAGTCTCAGTTAACCAAAGGTTGGATAAACAAGGACAAATAAGATTCTAGATTATACTATTTTCTGTATGCTCAGAGTTGTTTCAGTGTTTCATTTAAATAACACAGTTCATCTAATTTAATTTACAGAAGTCACAGGGGAGTGAGTGTTCGGGAAAGAAGCCTGTAGATGAACTTCTGTTTGGCATTTCCATTTATAACTACAATTTTTAACCGTCTTTTATTATTGTTTATACCCTGCATTTCTTCTTGGGTATGAAAGCAATTTTGTGCCTTCCCAGAAAAAGTATGCTATTCCATGTGGTTCTTCAGGCCACGTGAGTTGTTTTCAGTGGGTTTTTTTTGTCTTTTGTTTTAAAAAGCATAGATCTATGATACTGTGTATAGATTACTTGTGCATAAGAATGGCATAGCCTTGAGATAGTTATTGAGAATCTGAGAAAAAACTTGCGGAAGTGATCATTTGGTGTAAAAGAGCTAAATGTTATACAAGATAATCAGGATGGAAAAAAATACCAGAATGACATGTGTCTCAGGAACAATACTGAAGATCCAAGAGAAACTGTCCACGAGTATCCTTTATAAACACTACAAATGAAAACAGGTTAGCCTTTAAATTATGAAATGGGTAATGAGCCCAGAAGGATTCTGCTAGAGGAATAAAAAGCAGGATTTATTTCATGTATGTGAAAGACTGTTCAAAATAATAAAAAACAGAAGCAGCAAGACTGGTTGTGGTGGATTTTCTTCCTCACATCAGGAATCTCTGAGACACACCACCTTATACCACGCTAAAAGAATTCTAAGAAAATACCTCAGATTTGTCTGCATTTTGTATATGTGCGATTTTTTTGGGTAATCCAAGAACAGGCTGAGAATACTATTTTTGTATCTACATGAATCTAGGATCTGTAGAATTGTTCAGTTTCAGAGTCCCACATCAAACTATTTAGTCTCAATTAAATTTTACAAAACTGTCAGGCATTTTTATTTATTAAAGAATCAGATCAGACTCTCCTAACTCCCAGATATGAAATACAATTTGGTTAATGCAAGAAGTTACAGACTTAAGAGCTACGACACTGATGTTTACTTAAGAAAGGTAACAAATACATATTAAATACAAACACACACATACATATATATAGATATATACACCTCAACAGAGTCTACAAAAAAAGATTATTTTGGTCACACCACAAAACAAGTTATATTTATCTTAAGATGCTTTTGTCTGTTTAGATATTTTAATTATTGTTC
This sequence comes from Phaethon aethereus, assembly GCF_964289735.1. Classification (NCBI taxonomy): domain Eukaryota; kingdom Metazoa; phylum Chordata; class Aves; order Phaethontiformes; family Phaethontidae; genus Phaethon; species Phaethon aethereus. The sequence goes on along the minus strand of NC_138576.1, from coordinate 20,657,214 downwards.
TGTTTTTATCAGTTGCTACAATACAGTAGGTAATTTCAGAACCTAATATATAGCCCTGATGAGTGTATTTGTTCTAATATCCTATTCATAATGTGGCAATGATTAAAAGAATATTATTATCCTTTCATGTGCATTATTCTCATCTCAGAAACTTTCCATTCCATAGCTACCAACTCCTGATGACAAGGTTATTTGCCTTCTTATGTTAGATGCATAACATCGGACACAGAAGAGGAGAGCATTCGAAGTGGACTGACACTGGGACAGTCAGCAGATCTTTGGCAGGTTTTAGAACAGGGAGGATAGTTCAGGACCTTAAATTTCTTCTCAGTTAGAGAAGTTCAGAAACAGCAAGAGTACCTGTACAGTGGTGGATATGAAGTAAACTTCCTTGTATGCTACTTTAATATACATATATATTATTCAGGTTGTTGCCAAAACACAGAGATCCCTGTTTTTACATCAAAGCTGCAGGTTATTGGTGTAAAAATATAGTTGCTATGCTACAGCTTAGCTTCGTGTACCACAGATGTAGGTGCTTAGCCTATTGATCCCTTGACAGAGCAGTCTAACTAGAATTATATTTGATAAGCACACTTGGTAATCACTTGTTATGCCTGGCAAGCTTGGTAAGCTATTTCCTTCCTTGTCCTAAATCTCCATGCCCCTTAAAAAGTTCCTTTAGTTTCTCATTTTCCTGTACTATTTTCAAGACTTTTTCTGGCCAAACTAAAATACCTTTCTCTCTCCCAATATAGGTACTTGCATTGCATCAACTGACAAGGCATCAAACTCTTATGTCATCAAGAGCTCATAGCAAGAAAGGTGTAATCTCTACCTACATCCTCCATAAATTTAAGACCTGTGCCACACCGAGCTGAAACCGGACTGCTTTCTCGTTTGTCTTATTCATATAGCATGACCCGTACCAGCTTCTCCTCTGAAAGGAGAAGAGCTCTCATTTTACTAGATAACTTTGAGGTTAATTGTGTTACAGACCTAAGAGAGAAGCCGGTTAAGCCTTGGATAATTGTTTTCATGTAGAGAGCTGTTACTTCCAATTACTTCTCAGGCTAACAACCACTTAAGTTTGCAGTGCTTGCGATTCTGTTTTGTCACCACAGTGTTCAATAAAATATGTTTTTCAGAGTCACCAAAAATCATTAATTTCTTATCACAGTCAAAATTAAATCCTCTTCAATCTAAAAATTACTATGAAATAGATGTGATTCAATAGATCAGCAATATGTACTGCAGCATCCAAAACGAATCCTGAAAAGCGTGCATTTGGATTCCAGAATAAGCCCTGTGGATGTCCTTTCCCTTTAACTGCAGGAGAAAACTTAGCAACTGTAAGGTTTTGTTTCTGGTACGCTTAGACAACACAATACCTCCTTTTTCACTCTCTTAAGAAAAACAGAATTTAAGGATGTTAATACTGGAACACAATTTTTATCTATAATAATTGGCCATTCATACTATTGTAAGCATTTTTAACTTTTTTTACTCAAAACAGCCTTCTGAACTGCTTCTACAGGAAAATGCCATCTTTAAAATATTACTTTCCTGTTTTTAATATAACAGGTTTCATAGTTGTCCTAATATGCAAAATAAATTAAGAAGGGTATATCTGCTGATGAGGGTCGAAGAAAGAAATAGTACAGAAAAACCACACATTTTTAAAGCAAAATAGTTTAGGAATTGGAAAGTGCTGCTGCACTAGATTTGGCCCAGATTCTTACACATCCAACCAAGTAAAGACCTGAATACTGGCATTCCCCAAAACAGAAACTATTTAAGCTGCTTTAATTGATCGTCTTGGTTGATTCCATAGCATAATCCTATGATTTCTACATTTCTCCAAGACATAAATACCAGAAACAAAATATTATCGAAATTAACACTATTGGCAGCTGTGTGAAAATACCCAAACCTCTGCCTTATCACAAACGTTTGGCAAATACTTTTCAAAATATCAATGCTGACAATACACTCTCCTGAAGTCAGAGATATGTATACAAAGGTGCTATGTTAGATCACACAGTTCATATGTATTATCGTGAAACCACACAATTCACTATTCAAAAGCCTCCAAATGACATTTCCACCACAAAAAGTAGAAACCACCACCTCCTTTATATGGCATTTTGAAGGAAGTGCCTTTCTACAGAGAGGCCAGCCACCATTTTCTCTTTGGTCCACTCAGATTGCTGATGATGGTCCTACACTTAAAACCTCATTAAAAACTTCACTATCTCACTGAGATACTCTGTACTGGAAGGACCAATCCTTTACGTGTCTCAGCTTTAAATGTAAAATGGTGAGAAGTGCTTGCATTAGATCTTGTTCTGTTTGTATCAAAGGACAGTATGGCTAACATCTATGGTGACAAAGAGGGAAACGTAAGACTTCAGGAAAAAACACTAAAAAGTGTATTTCCTAATGTGAATTTCTGGTACAATCTTCAATGGATAACAAAGACAAGGATAAGCTTAGAACATATCATGAAAAAATGTAGCATAAGGGAGGAGGCCACATTCAGACCTTAGTAATCAGTTCTTCCAGCGAAAACACAGCAGACATCTTAAGCCTGCAAACCCTAAAGAGAGCTAAGGGAGCTGGTAGCTCATTCTGCAAAATTAAAGTTTAAGGATGGCTTCCTTTTCAGGACTGATGGATAAGCTCAAAATGCTACTAACCATATAAATATTTTCATTGGTATGGATACAGAAAAAGCTTTTTTCTTAAGAAGCGTGTCTTCCATTATCAGTTGAGCCTTGTCACAAAGTTCTGGCCATAGAAGTCATGGAGAATGAAAATACTGCTGTAGATGCAGCATGTACCTTGCTGTTGGTGATCCTAAGGTAGTGAATGGTCTTCTCATGCTGCATATCACCAGCATACCAAACAGAGATCTACAGAGTTTAAAATTCAAACCTATAAAGGCAAATAAATATTGCAATAACTAAAGAAAAGGAATCCTGATTGGTGAGTAAAGATGGTCATGCTAAACTCCACAAAACTAGTAATTTTTGTTTATTGTCAGAAATAGAAACACAATTAAAATTACTTTCAAACTAGTTTAATACAACCAAATATAGACTCATTCACTAACATAAGGATTTTGGATGACCAAAGAATGAAGAAAGGGTGTAAGACAGTCACCACCTCCCTTTGGAGGAAGACAGTTCTCGGTGCTCTGCCGATGTCTAAAAGGGACCTGACAGACACCTTCAGGAGCTTTGAAATCAAGTCAAGTTCAGTGTTGCGGGGAGGAAATCCTTGCAACAGCAGAGTGCAAAGGCATTAAAGAAAGAGAGGCCAAGGAGAAGTCTGCCTTAATCAGTTGCATCCATAGATGTGGAATGAGCCCACGTTTTCAACGTTTGTTCAAACTGAGGCATTGAAAAGCGCTTCGTATGTTCTTATCCCAGCACACTGGCTTCGTTTTGGGCATGAAAACTAAATGCACTCCAAATACTCACCTCATCTTATTTTCATTTGTTTTGTACACTTTCTTCTACCTCTGAATCAAGCAGTAGAAAGAATTAATGCTAGAAATTAAGCTAGGAGTACAGCATTTCATTGCCCATTCCTCAGTTAATTTTTTTCCATATTTGAATTGTGCATTAAGGTATCCAGACTAGGGACTTGACCAGAACACACCATAGCTCTCCTCTGGCCACATGCCTATAACTCCTCTCTGTGGACAGCTTGATCCTCTTTTTGGACTACCTACTTTTGACAGAGCCTTTAGGCTTCCCAGACAGAAAGCACTGAAGCTTTTCCTTATTCAGTGCAAGAAAATAAGCGCAGCTGGCATATTTCTCCTAGACACATTTCACAAAGGTGGTGTGTGCACAGCTATCATGTTTTGGAACAAACAAAAACACAGTTAGTGAGAAGAGATAACTCAAGAATATGTCTGATGGCAAAATAAAATCCTAAAGGGAAGAATCAGAAGTCTCCAAAGATGACTCAGAAGGCAGTAAAGATCCCCGAGCTGCAAACAGATAGTCAGATGCTAGAAGCATACCCAGGGAAAGTATCATCTCCTTTTCCTGTTTTTACAATCTTTCCTCTTGGCCACTATCAGACACATGATACAGGCTAGGGAGACCTTTGATATGATACAGGGAGGCTGCTCTTACATTTTATGATTGATAAAACAACAACAATAGCAGTTAAAAAGCAGGGAAGAGACAGCCAACTAGTTACTCTGATCTGAATCAGCAATTAAGAGGAACTGAAGGTCACTTGATTGCGACAAGAGACAAAAGTCATGCAAAGTCCTAGTTATATTGCTTATGCAAGCGTGTTCTGGTCTTCAAGATGGGAGCATATAAGTCCCAAGATGTCAACACATACATGGACAAACATCCAAACAAGAAACCTCAAAGAAAAATTCCTTACTAAGAAAAGAATACAGCAACTTCTGGTTTGTTGTCTGTTCATTACTCAGTGAACCTGTATTCTTTTCTTAAACAAACAAAAAAGTTATCTCCAAATAACTGTTTCTCAGTTGTGAACCCACAAAAGTAGGTGGTTATACAGAAAATCTGGCAAGAATGAGTGGGTAGACTCATGCATAGTTCTACATGGTTTAACAATGAAGGGTTAAACCGACATATTACTTGCTTTTGTCTCCAGCCAAGAAATACAATAATAATTAGGAAGTTTACTACAAAATATATTAAAAATTGACAGGAGTCTTAAAGATCCCAGAATTCTTAGCTGTGTAAAATAGTATTACAATCAATATTTTTAAAATATGGGGAATTTTGCTGAGTAGGAAAAAAAAACAACTTTGAAGATACAACTGGTACATACTCTTCAGTTTTATATTTAATCCAAGGAGTGGTCAAACATTGGAACAGGCTGCCCAGGGAGGTGGTGGAGTCACCATCACTGGAAGTGTTCAAAAAACATGTAGACATGGTACTTCAGGACATGGTTTAGTGGGCATGATAGTGTTCGGTTGGTGGTTGGACTTGATGATCTTAAAGGTCTTTTCCAACTTTAATGATTCTGTGATTCTGAGTATTTTTACCAGTGATTTTATTCAGAACACAAAAAATATGTAGGCCCTAGAAGAGCCTTTTTCTTCATTTCACGTGATATTTCAACCTTCTTTTGAGAGAGATTTGGTCGGTCACTCTGAAGGCGACTGTCTGGAGATAGTAGTTGCACAAACACCCGCTCTTCCTGGTGTATTTCAAGACACACCCAAAAAAGACATTTTCTTTTTCAAGTTTTGTGTGCTATTTAATAGCAACCCAGATGTCCTCCAAAATAGTATAATAATGAACCCCATGAGTATATAACACTTTCTTTAAGGTCTAGAACATAACCAAGCAAAAAAACCAAACACACACAACCCCCCCACACCCAACCAAACCACACAATAAAAACCCATGTTTTAAAGAAGAGACAGCACCCATGGAATGGTGCAACATTCAAAGAGGTCTCCAGGAGAGAAACGGGTACTGAGGCCTAAATATTTGTTGACCTAAATTGTTGACTAACAAGAAGTATTCCCAACAGCTGTTATGCCCTGCTTCTTTAGTGAACTCAGAACTAAACAGACATTCATCTGGCAACAGTTCAAGGCTGGTGAGCACCTTGCAAACATCCTTCCAGCTCAACTCATAAGAAGGAGTGGGGCAGGCAGAAGCAAAACAAGACTTTCGCAGTACCAAGCAAACGTTACAAAAGATAATGTGCTTTCCCAGGTTTTGTAGAGAACAGATTAGCAGCTCAAAAGCATATATTTAAAAAGCAAATGCAGTATTGACACTCTTGTAGCCTCTGGGAATAGGGAAGGGCTCTACATCATGACCACAGAAGTCATCCATGATGTGGTTTACATCCACCTCATAGCCAAAGGAAAATATGCATTATATTAATTGAATTGCTTTGCATATTCCTGGTTTCAAAAATTCCTCGTCTAGAAACAATCACTTGTGTTTTAATGAGGCAACCTACACAGTCTACAATCAACAGAAATTCAGAACTCCAGATAACCTACTATACAACATCTGTCAGAACACTATCTACTTGTGATATTATTTATATTAATACATTCCCACAATCCAAAAAAATGTAGTCACTTTCTCACTACCATTAATGCTATTTACCTTTCATCCAGAACAGAATAAATTGCAATCCCCAGACAAAGGTAAAGAAACAAAAGGTGCATCATATTTAAAATGCTGTAGTTTAGTTACGTTCCAGAAAGGAAGTATGTACTGTTGATGTGAACAACTTTCTAGGTACTTAATTTGATACACCTTGATTTCTAGGCACTCTCTATTGCTTCTAGAGACATCTTGTACATTTAAAATTAACCATTTCTATATATGGTTCCCAAGTCTTTTATGTGAAGCCAAAATGTCAAAACTATCTGGAGCAAAACTACATCTTCATTAATAAAGGTGCAAGAGCAACCTTAAAAATACAACTAGAGAAGTAACCTAAACTTTATTTAGAATTTTAACTGAAACATCTAGCAAACACAGTTGAGTAACCGGGGGATCTTTTTTGTAATTTCCTTGCCCCTGATCCCAGCTGACTATTCTTAATTTAAAAAGATAGTTCAGGAGGTAATCTGCCTATTTCATTGCAGGCAGCTTTGCGTATTAAAATAAGTTAACAGAAGCAACAAAACAACTGCTCAGTGCAGACATTTAGAACATGGATATTCACGGTTGCAAAGAATAGAAAAATACAGACTAAAGCCTGTTGGTTTCAAAATGTTTTACATGACTTTCAGTATCATTATCTTCACTTTGTAAAGTAAGTGTTTGCTGAAGATCACCATGTAAGTTAGTCACAAAATTGGAAAGCCTCAGCCCACGCTAGATCTACAGGACTCCCTATATACATATATATTCATAAAGAAGTACAGAGAGGAAAACAAGCATCATAGCACAATGAAAAAGCTGAAAGCTGACAAAAATGGAGGATGAAAAATTATTTCGGGATCTCAATTAACTCTTTACTAAAAACCTATCCGTCCAAAATTCACATGCAAAGTACATGATTCCTCACACACCCAAGTGGATGGTGTTTACAAATGCTTGCAATAACATGCATTACTCCCTACAAAGAGTGTCAAAAACAAACTTCTGTTTTGCTTGAAGTAGGTCTAATGAGTTATTGGTTTCTAGAGCAGTCAGGAATATTAAGAGTGAAAGCTACAACAATTAATGTATTTATACTTCCTTTCTTCCGCCTGTGCAGAAGCTCACCATTAGACTGGTAACATTTCCTAAAGGGAAGAACACATACACAGAAAATGCAAAAAGCAGATTTTCAACTCTCACTTAACGCAGATTATTATATATGCTTGACTTGATCCAGAACTCCCTTAAAGTGAATCTTTTCACTGCTCCAATGGACTTCAGGACTGGCCTTCAGCATCACCATCACCTTCCTACCAGTGAACATAGAGTGACCGTGCCAATCAGATTTAAAGAGTGTATTCCACCCAAGACTCTGAGTGAAGAAGAATGAAGTAGGAATGAGAACTACTTACCTGAAAGGCCTGTATACAAAAATCCTAGCCAGCAAAAAAATAACATGTTAACCATTACAATGAAAAGACAAACTATAAGCATTTGCATAAAACTCAGGAGACTCCATACTTCTCTTCTTGATGCTGGTCCTCTTGGTCACTTAGTTCATCATCATCTACCATATGCCCAAATGGTTCAGAAGAAATTGATACCATATTAGACAGGATAACTCTGCTATCACTGCTTCCTGTAAGGATCAGTTGATCATGTGAATGATTATATCTGACATTCCAGACCCTAAAAAAAGAAATCAGAAAGAACAAGGGGCTATTCTTGGCAGATAGTGCATCAATGTTAAATGATTTTCTTTTAAAAACAGCACTAAAAATTGATCTTTGACTTAAATGTTGTAAGTACACATAGAAGTGAGATGCCTCATTCCAAAGGCTGGTTTTTGCCGTCTTCATTTGGCTTTTAAGCTTCCATGTCATCTGTTTTCTATGAGGTGTCTTTAAAATTCAACAAATAAATTTTGAAAAAAAAATCCAAAGAAGAAAACACACCATTCAGTGGCATCATTCCTTGAGGGTACATGTCAATTCATTGTTTAGTAAGTCAGATATTTACGTTCTAAATATAAAAATTTCCCCAAAGCAAAATATAGATTAGAAAGAACCTGTTAAACAAAAATCTCACAACATTCTTACAGTAAAGTTTAAAATAGACCCTAAAACAAAAGTAGGATTATATTTCTCTTCAATTTTTACTTTTTACATATGAAGTTAATACCAAATGTCTTATGGTTCTTTTTTTATTCTTTTTCTTTTAATCTTCTGAAAAAAGTATAAATGCTGCATCTGTTAATTCACAGCTTCATTCCCCTCAAAGTAGCTTCAGGGTCCAGATTTATTTTGCAAGAATTACTCCAACCCAAATTTTATAAAATATGAACCGCTCATCTTTGCTTAACCACTGAAGTCTGCAAACGTTAGACAAGATTCTCGCCTTGCTCCAGCTACAGGCCAAAGTGGTGGATGTGGGCTCGAAATACTACCTCAGAGAATAAAATGGCACTTGCATATTCTGGCTTAAGAGCTGCAAAGAGCAGGAAAAAAGAAAAAAAGGGTCTGAATTACCGAGCATTTCCATCATTCAACAACAGAAGGACAGATCGCAGCTGTTGTAACCAAAAGGGCTTTTCTGCACATCAGGTGCAGCAGATCAGGCTTAATTTGGGAAGGCACACCTATGTCCCAGCTGGCCCCTACAAGCCAAGTTCTGTGTTGTGCTTTTCAAAGGTGTACCCTATCTCCCAACAATATTAACAACAGTTTCTTGCCAATTAGACTAACATTGTCTAAACTTTTAACTTACAATCACACAAGAAACAGTCACATATTGAAAACTTTCCTCCATGCAGAAAAATGATTACTCACAATAGCACAAACATAGTTTGCATTGTTCCTAAACAGTAAAATAATTAGTTGCATAAATTACATAAGCCATCCACCCACAAAACAGCATGCAGATAATTTGTTCTACCAGTGGGAATGCTCCTCTAGTGTCTTCACTGGTTCAGTGACATTTCTTGTGTCCCAGAATTTCACCTTGCAGTCATCTCCACAGCTAGCCAGGTAGTACTGTTTATTGGGATTAAAGTCTAGGTCTCGTACCAGCTGTCCATGTGCATTTTCTATACAATATATCTGTCTGTAAAACACATTAAAAAAATTAAACAGTCTATAAAAAGCTAACTGCACTCCACTGACAGGAATCTGTTTCCCTGGAAACTTGCATAATCCCCTTAGCACCCGCAGACCTAGAGCTCCTATTGCTAGCGCACCATTTAGAGAAATCCCAGCTGTTAACAACAGTGACTTGTATAGATTTCTCAGCTTGCATTGAAGCTTTGCTCATTCCTTGTTTGCATTAGGATCATCTGGAGCTAAAAGGAAACAGTAGTTCCAGATGGTTCTAGCACAGCTCTCTAACAACTATTATGAAATGTCTGCTACTAAACCACAATATTTTCAGATAAGAGTCTCTCCACCCCTAAGTAGTTATACCAATTCTGTATTTATGACATCTAGTTCTCCCTGTATGAAAAGCTGAGATGCAAGGGAGGCGACAGATATGAACAACTTTTTATTATTGCTCTATTTTGAACTTACCTTCTTGGGCTCTGGCATTTATAATCAGTTTACCTGTGGCCCTTAAACTACTTAGACATGTTCATACTCATGCATGTGGATCACTTCAGAAAACATCTGTAGTACTGCTAACAATCTAGCAACCTTATTCAAAACATCACATTCCATCAGTTTGTACGTCACCTCAATCTTTGGGTTGGTTTTTTGTTTGCTTCCACTATTGCATTACCAGTTTTATGAAAAGGCTGTACCTGCTCCCATGTCCATTCTCAAAGCCACCATCTACTGAAGTTCTGCTTAGATTTGACCGTCTCCTACAAACTTCACTAGAACTTGTCAACACTTTGTGAGCTTTTTTCTATTTTTAAGTGAAAAATGTTTCTCTTCAGACTGACCAAAACTTTGTATTTCCTGCGCTCTATACATGTTCTGAGCACCACATAGAGAAGTCTCCTGCTGTTAATATCTAACTACTAATAAAAAGCAAAGTAGTTGGAGAGATTCAAAGTATACCAGGTCTATACTGAGCCCTATCCTGACAGCTATGGCAGCCACTCGCGATAGAGGATATCACCTAGGTATCCAACTTTCCTACTATGCTCAGAGTATGAGAGATTAAGGATATCACTCAAGTATACCTTTCTACCACATATTCTGGTATCTGAATTCAACATTCCCTCTTAATTTCTTGAAACAACTTAATGCGAAAATTTTTAAATCTCAAGCATGCTCGCAGAAATAAAATACTTCTCCTTTACTGCACCTTTCACTTCTTTCTTGCACTTCTTGCATTGCTCATGGAGATGTGTGTAAGGGCTTAAAAAGAAATACCACTGTCCACTGTACATTCAGTAGTGCTTACCATGAAAACCTTTAGCCCAACTTAACTATTATTCCGACCGCTTGATCCCTTTCCTTCCCAAATAGGAATATTCTTTTCTTTCACTCCATCATCCTACACTGTATTTCCCATTTACATCATAAGATTAAGCCCAGACCACATGAACATTTTCTCCACCTTCTCATATTCTTTTTGTGCCATATTTTTTTCAAATTTATTCTTAGAGTCTGAATTTTTCTGATACAATTCTCTCTAAATCCATTCAGCCTAGTGTCTGTCTCCTCTGCTTCACAAGCTCTTCTCTGATTAAGATTGCTTCCTAGTCTAGTCTAGTCTAGGAGTCTTCCCACCAGCCTCTCCTCCCCCATCCTTCTTTGTTTGCTATGTCCAAAATTATTCACTTCCTCTATCTAACAGCTATCATAATCGCACTCCATGGAAGTAGCTATTCTAGCTACTTCTTTAGTATCTCTGCTCTTGTACTTTTGCTGGTATAGCAGTTTTCTGTCCTTGTTTTTTTTACCCTCTCATTTTCTGCTTCTTACACTACCACAGTTTATAATGCCCTGACATTAAACTCCTACCTCTAGCCTAACTAGTCATTATCAAATATTCACATCGTTCTAGACATATTATAGTATAATTGCAGATGAGACTTATTCTTGCACATATTTTCAAGTACATGGCAAACACCTCTTTGGCATAGCCTAGTATTTGTAAATTGGTTCAAGGACTATCTAATCTGAGCTTCACTTAAAGTAATTAGAATTGTGGGGTTTGCTTGCTAAGCAAGCTACCCTTTCATTGAGGATCTGGACTATCTATTTTTCATAAAAGTTACTCAGAGTATTGACTTAATGAAAGACAGAGATGCTCTTTCTAATGAGACAGAGCATCAAGCAGACTTCATAGTATTTAATATTTTCTACTTAGAAACAGAGGCTTTAATCTTAAGGTCTGCATGCTATCTGTTAAGTATAGGATGATTACAAAAATGTCACAGAAAAGCAATTTAAAAAAAAACTTTCTCCTTTTACCTTTCATCTCTTGTATGCTTCATTTAAAATACTTTTCACAAATGAAAGTATACACATATATAAAGTTAGATTTTTATATATCCTTTTACAGGGCAAAGAACAGGACTTTCAAACCTTATGACAAGCGTACAGATATTGACTTAATTGTTATATTTGTATTTTTAGCCTTGTTTATTAAATTAAATAAACCTTTTTGGCAAAACCACACAAGTCTGGCAAACATGGGGATTTATTGCTACACCCGTGAGCTGGCAGGAACCATAGAACTAAATTTAAAGTCATCCCCCTTTAAGGCAACAAAAGTTATTACACGACATCAGTCTTCTCGGTTTAGTGATAAATTACTATGTGCTAAGGGGATAAAGCGTATCTTAAAAAAGCTTGCACAGGCTTTAGTAGTCATGGCAACAGATGTGCACAACATCACTCCTTTGCTTATCAAAATCACGACTGAGCAGGGGGGAAAACACCTTAGTAGATGTATTCAAAGCCTTAATTGAATTGGTTATGATTTTGATAGATTCAGTAGTTTCATATAACTAGCATGCTACAATCATTAATATAGTACAGTATACTATTTGTTAAAATCAGAAAAGTGAAGAATGAACTTACCCTGTAAATTACCTTCAGAGATTAAAGTTACCTTTAAATAGTATACTATGAAGACAGCTCATAACATAGTCAGGACAGATATTAAATCATTTTCGGGTTGAATTACAGAACAGCTTCATTCAAGTAATGCCTATGTATTGAACAAATCATCTTGAGACTAGTATGTAGTTCAGTAAAACTCAATATACAAGTTAGAATTGAAGCTGAGGGGAAAAAACAGAGAAACCCCTTTACTAAATTGTGAATATATCAGCTATGCAAGCCCAACAATTCCTTTTATAAGTGATAGCTTTGCCACATTTCTCATCTTTAAAACAAAAATATGTTAGAGCAATGAAAAATCCATCTCCAAAGGAGACTGGCTTTTTTAGAGAACAAGACTGCAATTTCTCATTACCTCATGCTTCGTGTATCCCATCCTCGAACAGTGATATCATTGGCTGTTGCAATCTGTGTACAATTGTGGTGGGGACTCCATCTTCCAGAAGTAAATTTTAATTGTCCTTTCCCTTCCAGGGCTGCAGAACTGGAGAGCTAAAATAATGAAACAAAGCTGGCAATGATTTTAAATGTAAAGCTAAAATTAAATTAGTTCCACTGAAGACAAAAACTGCACAATAGCCTATTGTTCCAAGTGTAACAGACTACCAAAATCCTAGGATTAAAAAACCAAAAAAATTAAAAGCTAGAGCTGATTTTGTATCTCATGAAGTAATTTTTACAAAGGCTTATGAAGCATAATGTATTCAGAAATATTAGAAGTACTGTACTACTTTATGAACTAAAATAAACCGTTTCAGATCATTTGTTGAAACAGCAGATAGACAACATGGGTGCATTGTACAAATTTGTAGCTGCCTCAAACACACATACACGTTTAGTTTCATGAACAGTCTTACAAGACTGTTTTGCCACATCAAAATACCAAATTTTATCTGCAGGAACAGAATTATAGTGTCAAAGACTCTTTGACAAACATATAGCAGCTTGTAAAAATAAAATTTAAAAAAATTTCAAGGCGCAGGTGCCCATATCATCACACACATGCCTATTAAAATAATAGCGGGTAGTAGACCACTAATCTTCAATCTGTGAGAATTAAAGGTTTCAGTTCCAAAACCAGACTTGCATGTCATTGAGCAGACAGCTCTGCACCTCCATAGTTAATGAAAAGAAGGCACAAAGTAATCAACTTTCTCATTGAAGTTCTACAGCAAGTTATCCTCCAATTCCATGTGAACCTGAGGAAAAAATGAAGCTGCAGACACTGCAAATTACTTTTACTTCTAATCACTTACTGAAACTGATTGTTTAATATCTAAAGGGGGTCAGGGAGGAAAACCAAAATACTTGCATTTTAATCAGCTATAAAATTTATACAAAATTTAAGCACCTAGGCCGACAGCAGAGTTATTTGGTCATCTTGGACGTGATGTTCATATTTCAAAGTCTTCTATTAAGAGGGATTTCACAAAAGCAGATTACTACGCTGGATCTCGTTGGATCATTTTTCTCCTTTACATAAATCCTAACACATCATAAAATATTCTATTAAATATAAGATTTCTCAGCAGAAATATTACACCTTGAGGGATGAAAAAGACTAAAACATACATACTGCTTACATAAACTTTAACTGACGTCAACATAAAAATATGCTCTTTATAAGCAAGACTGCTTGAATCTATTCGTATCTGATATCAATGTTCATTTCTGTATTTTGCTAACTTTTTACTATTACAGTTCCATCAAGAATATCGTATTTATTTAGCATTCAGATTAACAATCTAGAAATTACAACTCTTCCATCACTGAGGTCTATCCTACCTAAGATACATTGTCTTCCAAAAATTGTTCAGGTTTTTTTTTTTTGAAAGAATGCAGGATTCTCAGCATACAAGGTAATATATTGCTTATTCGTCAAACAACACTGCTAGTACCATTCTTCCTCAAGTACAAATACTGTCTGAAAAGCCTTGCTACAACTTGCAGGTTATTAATATGAAGAAAAACACTGCAAAGGACATTGGATGCAGGAAAATAAACTGCAGTGTTTATTTTTTGACACATACTAGATTCCAGGCACAAGAGAATACGTAGAGCTCGAGTGGGTCATTTCAAAATTTAGATTAAGTTTCTTCAGTAAGCAGTCTTGGCCAAGAAAAGCTCAGACTGGGGGAAGAGGAGAGAAGCAAATGTTAACACTGACAGTAAGAAAGTATCAACAAAAAGAGTATCTCTTATGAGGTATTTCCAAAATCTGTCCTTGAGACAAAAAGCATCACATATCCAAAATATGACTCAGGGTAGAAGGTCTTTGTCATCAGTAGATAATACTTTCTCCAGCACTCCAGCCATTGGTTTTTTAAGTCTTTATTTCAACTTTTATGACTTAAACTATTACAAAAAGATCAACATTTTTTGGTTTTCAGCCAAAAGCTTAGGGTTGAGGCCAACATGCACATCCTGCACGATTTCTTAAAAATACATAGGGGGGAAAAAAAAAAAATCACATACATGTAAGATTGGCCAAGTCATCCTTGCCTTCTCAAACAATCCTTAAGTATTTGCAATTTGCAGGAATTAAATGACATCTTCCCTCGCATGGATGTCCAACTACGTATACAGTCAAGTTCTCAATCAACTCAAGGTAGACTTCTGTTAATAAAATGAAATCCCAGAAGTTACTGAACAAGGTTTTGTTCCATGTTCTTTTGCATGTCTTGCATGAGCCAGAAAGGATCTGCATGGTTTTAAAGGACAGCTAAGAAGTACGGGAGGGAAATGTTCAATACAGAAGAAGGAATCCTGGTACAATAGAAGGAAATCTGAAAGTCTGCTTCCTCGAGATCCAAGAAACGAGCTTAAAGGAAACAAAGCTGGTAGTTTGGAATCTCAAATGCAGGTTCAAAAAAAACTCTCTAGCTTTATCTGATACCTAAATATATAGACAGGTTTGCAAGCTTGCTTTTTTTTGGTATTTATTTACTTTTTTATCATGAACTCTTCCTTCCACTTCTTTAAAGGCAGAAAAGTTGACTACAGAAGGAAAGGAAAACATGACTAAGGCTTATGTTAGGCACTACTTTCACATAGGATTTGGATTTGTGCTGCCCAGAAGATTAAGGCACACAGCTCTGAGGGCCTCATTGGATACTGAAGGAAAACAATTAATGGCAATATTTTATAAACTCAAAATGTGATTTACAATAAGGAAAAAAAAAAAAAGGAAGTGAGTAAGATCCAATGTCTACTTTTAGACAACAGAACTAGCTATTGTTCTACCATTGTGCAAGGATCACAGATTGACTTTAAAAAAAGAGACTGGACAAAATGAAATCTTGAACAGTGTAAAATGGTTATCAGAATATGGATGGTTTTAACATTGTTCACAAGTGCTTAAGTGGATCAGTGCCTAAAGCTGGTGACATAAGACAATAATAAAACAGCGGTATGATAACATACCAGCATTGCATGACAGCAATGATATGAAATCAAACTAAAAGGTTCCGAAAAAAAATTAAGCAACGCAGTATGATGAATAAGTTATTGTCCTCAGTGAAGGAAGGGTTTTTACAAAAGTGAAGTATCTGAAATATGAAAAAGTCTATCCTAGCTTTGAAGGACTGATTTGTGTGTATTTGTCCTGGTTTCAGCCAGGATAGAGCTGGTTTTCTTCACAGAAGCCAGTGTGAGACTGAGTTTTGGATTTGGGATGAGGAACTGTTGATAATGTGCTGATGTTTTGGGTTGTTGCTGAGCAGTCAAGGACAGTCCAGCTTCTTGTGCTGGCCTGCCAGCAAGCAGGCTGGGGGTGCACGGGAAGCTGGGAGGGGACACAGCCGGGACAGCTGACCCAGACTGGCCAAAGAGATATTCCCTACCATACGATGTCATGCCCAGTACATAAACTGGAGTTGGCTGAGGGGCGGAAATCGCTGCTCGGGGACGGGCTGTCGATCACTGGGTGGTGAGCAATCGCTGTATTGGGCATCACTTGTTCTTGTACATTCCTTTGTTGGTATTATCATTGTTGTTCCCTTCTTTCTTTCTGTCCTATTAAACCATGTTTATCTCAACCCACGAGGTTTTTCCTAATTCTCTCCCCCGTCCCACTGTGGACGGGGGAGTGAGCGAGCGGCTGCGTGGTGCTTAGTTGCCGGCTGGGGCTAAACCACGACAGTATTCAAATGAAAACATCAATTACTCCAACTTATGTTTATCAGAACATCAGTTAAGGATTGAAATGCCTCTTTCTGCTTCAAATTTTGTTCTCTTGACCAATTTCTTTCCAAGGACAAGGTTGGAAAGAAAAATGGTAGGCAGCGTCCTGAAAAACAAACCCCAACAGATATTAAACTCTAGAGAGTTACAGGAATTATCTAGAAAAAAATCACAAGCAGCATCGAGACAGTGAACCAACTGTTCATGCTCTCTTCCAAAACAAGAACTATGGGCCATCAAATGAAGCCTGTAAAGTCAAATTCAACAGCAAACAAGAAAGTGATCCTCCACCTAATGGACTCCTTGACAAAAGACACTTGAATATATAAAGCTTACTTAAGTCCAAGAACAAAACAGGTAATGTACTTGGAAGAAAGATCTATTGAGGGTTACTAAGAAGACAAATCCAATGAGGCTCAGAAGAATCCTTGGACTGAAAAGCATACAAGAATGTCTGAGTGCTATGGGCAAAATATCCAATACATTTGCTTCACTGAGATTTTCCTTGGAGTATGCTACGGCCACTGTTTCAAGAATACCGAGACTGGATGGACTCAGATATGGACCAGTGTAACCACTCTTAGAACTGAGCAGCATGAAGAAGAATTTATCAACTTCTGCGCTGAGGGTGCTGTACTTCTCTCACAACATATTCTGAAAAACAATGCAAGAGGATCAGTTCTAAAGTTCCATAAACTTTTGAATGAAATGGTACCTGGAAACATGTAGTTCCGTTCCCTCACTACACTATCGTCATCTAATAAGTAAGTTTGTATATGCACAACTTGGTTGGCTTTTTGTTAAGTGTATGAACTAATTCTAAGGTATAATGACTAAAAATTAATAAATGTGTTATGCATGTGGAACATTGGTTTTTCTTCCTCAGACAGACTTTGACACAAACCATTAGAAAACATCTGCTAAGACAGAGGATCTTCCAATGCTCTAATATGTTTAATTTAGAAATACATACATCTGTCTGGTTAACCAAAAAAAGTACCAAACTAAAGTAAATGCTACGTTTCTTAGTATGCATAAATGGCTACCAGTGAAACTCAAGCAATGTTCTTACGAGAAAATACAGGCTAGCATAAAAATGTTTAAAAGATGAAGCTTTCTGTTCATTAAAATCAATCCACTTGGTAAAGTAATAAAGGCACACAGATTAGCATCTTAGTATCAGAATTTTCTCATTTGAAAAAATGGGATTATTAGTCATTACATAGGGATAGCAAAAGATGCAAATTTCTATGTAAAGGCTTAACAACTGCAGCAATCTACTAAATATTTATCAATACACTGATACCCTGTATTTTTTTAAGAAATGACTTTGTTTTCCTTTCTTGACAAAAATGGCCTTTACAGTTTGAAGTACATATAGTAAGTTGTTTTTTTTAACACTTAGAAATTATTTGAAACATAAAAGAACAGAAAACTTTTACTTGCTAAAGGAGAAAATGTGTTTTGAGTTCTGAATGCTTTTTTTTTTAATATTTATTTAATAACTTCAGCTTTCTTACCCCTGCAGCAGCTGTGTTTTAAACAGAATAAATCACAAAAAAACCACAGAAAAGTGAACACTAAGGAACTCTCACATCTTAGTCAAGAGATGGTAAGACAAAAATCTCATGGATGTTCAAGTGCATTCTAGACAACCACTAAAGAAGCCATTATTCCATTTAGGGAATATTCATAGGCTTATGCTGCACACGCTTATTTGGTCTTGACTGCCTCCTTAGTGAAGACATCTTAAACAATTAAGTCGATAAATAGAATTTCTAGAGAGTATCAACTGAAAGAAGTTAACTCATGGCAGTGATTACTAAACTCATTGAGATAAATCACACACATTTTTTTGCTTTTTAACCATACCCTCATGAACTGGAAATTGGCCACAATTCTGTGCATGCTGGAGGTTGTGTGGAGATCTCAAGACAGCCTCAAGGAGATGTCCTTGTAATAACCACAGAAACAAAGCCATTGAAAGACTATTATGAGATCCACATTAAGAAGGGATGAGTGTTGTTCTGGCTTTTTGTTGACAGAAACCGAAATATTAATGAGGACTTTAAATTCATTGAGTTAAACTCCTCCTATTGCAGGCAACCATACCCCGTAGTTCTTTCATAACTGTTGTTTTTTCTTGAACCATCTTACAATCATTTGCCCTATCACACTAGCTAGCAGCTCATTCTCAGAATAGCTAAGTAACAGAATCTACATATTGTTAAGTACTTTCTACCTCACAGCAACAAAATATTTTTATTCCTTTAGACACAAGTTTTCTGCTTTATACTACAAAAATTAAACATCAAGAGTGTCCTCTGAAATATATTATTACTCCTATATACTGATGATGTGTTCCAAGTTTCTGTCATCAGCAATTTTCATGATTTCACTCCTACTTCTATGCTATCGTTAAGCAGGTCATTAAGTAAGACTGATCCTAAGACCAACTCTTTTAGAAGTGGTCTTCTATCCTCTTTCTGATCCAGTAATTTCTCTTTTCTTCTGACAGTTTTTTGCCTCCTGTAATTAATCTATGTTTATTCTAGTTGCAGTAATTATGGGACACTCTACAAAGTTCTCCACTAAAGTCCACAATGCATTTCCTGCTTTGAGGAACAGCAGCCATCTGGCCAAGAAAGCATCTTATGCTTCTTCCTAACATCCTCCTATATTTGCATATATTGCTTTTATCCAGACAGACTGTGAAATCTTCCCCACAAGATCTTCCTTCTTGCCTGGAATCCCACTATTAGATATTTTCTGTTGTTCTGAATTAAGATCACCTATACGTTAAATGCTACAAAGAATCCAGAAGGGACAAGAAATCTTTAAAAGGACTCTAATGAATCATGTGGATAAACATGATCAAAACCCCACCTCTACTCCTCCCCTTTGTGAAAACATAAAACATAAATATTTTTTTGTTTGCCTTAACATCTCCATTTCTTTTGCACTCATCTGCCATTCCAAACTGACTGCATTTACCCAAGGAAGAGTTCTTGTGATTCGGTGACATCTGACGTAAGGTCTGTACACAGAAATATTAACTGTCACCTTTTCAGCAGAATCTACCCAGACCTTGTGGATTGGTTGGACTCTTGGGTTCATCTAATGATTACAAATGGCAAAGAATAGCTAATTTAATTGCAAAACGTAATGATGCAGTGAGCATAAGATTAGTTTCACCCCAGAAGGTAATGTCCTCAAAACAGTAATAAAGGGAATGATCAAAGGGACAGGGGAAGCTTGTCTTAATGCAAATACAGGGAAATATTCCTGTATTAAATATTGTAATGAAGAAACAAGTTAGCAAAAAACATTGAAAGGGGAAAAAAAAATACCCAAACCCACAGAACCGTATAGTAAGTTATGGTTAGTAAATGTTTCCTAGGACAGGTTGACCAGATAATTCAGGGAATGAATACACCAGTAATTTTCACAGAATCACAGAATCATTAAGGTTGGAAAGGACCTTTAAGATCATCAAGTCCAACCGTTAACCCAAGACCACCATGTCCCCTAAACCATGTGCCAGACATTTTACTACAAAGCAGATCTGAAAATATCAGGAACTCTAAAATTCTTCAGGCTAATCCTAATTAAACAGTCTGACTTATAACTCCCAGGCAGACAGAGGAGATGCACTCAATAAAAGACTCTGAAGTTTAGATCAGTGTAGGCAAGTAGAAATTTTGGCCTATGCAAGAGACACATATATTTTCAGTTTTTCACCAATACTACACTTGAGTTTTAGATTAATGTTTTCATAAAGATGGGAAGTCCGCAGTGGATTTACCTCTTGCCAATAAAATTCATGTTGCCTATAATACATACTTGTCCAAAATGGAAGAAATTTAAATGTGTTCTTGAAACAGGAAGACAAGTGCTGCACCAGTGTAATGAATATCTCCTTACTCCTATTACCTGATAAAGATACAGTGGACCAAATCCAACTTTTAGTTAATTATAATGATGTCATTCAGCTTGAACACAATCATGCTTTTGACAAGAGGGAAAAAATTCAAACACACCGACATGTTTGTTATTTTAATCCTGGGCTATTGTTTTATTCAGTTAAAGTAATGTACACACACACATGTACATGGTTATTTCACTTATAAGTCTACAGCAATGGGAATTATTTTGTAAAGACTTTTTCCCGCTAACAGTCCCTACAGAATATATAATTTTACTAGCTACTTACTGTTTTGTCACCATCTGCTAGAACCAAACAGCATGTTGAGTGATAAAACATGCCAAAAATGGACAACTTTTTATCCTAATGAACAATAAACACAATGCTTCTTATCATTTAAGCAATCTTCCTGTGTATCTGCATATAAAGCAAGTGGGGACTTCCTGGCAAGAATTTTCTACGTAGCACCAAATGACACCGTGTACAATCAGCTATAACCTCCAATAGAACTGTGAATGGTTTCCATGGTTTCTCTCCAAAAAAACTTTTTTTTTTCCAAATACATGCCCCATTCTTAATGCTGGTTAGAGTTGGTTTTTTTGCTGTAGGATGTTCTGTACCTGTTTTCAACACTAAAAAAGGGCTTTTTATTAATATCCCAGAAAAGTCAGTTTTTATACTTCGACCAAAAAGCATTAAAATATATATCATGTGCTTTTTAGGGTTACGACATATTTTGTATTCAACAATCCCCTATAAACAGAATATACACACAAAGAAATCACTATTTCACCCGCAGCTTATTGTCCTACAAACACTTCTTGTACATGGTGATAACCAAATGGAAAACATGTATTGCTTACCCCTACGAATGCTGTCTGTCTTCTAACCAGCCTGTTCTCAGATTTTTTTTTTCCTCTCACGTTCTAAATCCCTTAGCAGTAAAGGATGGAGTGGAGTGTTACTTTTTTGTTTGGTTTTGTTTTTTAAACAGAAAGCCATCTCAGTAATGAAACATTTCTTATTTTTCCTCATTGCTCCCTGTAACTGTCGAGTCCTACCTCATTTTTTCTAAATATAAAATTGCCACAGAATAACAGTTATTGTTTTTCAGCCTTCTATGACTTCTAACAGAGAATTAATCTCTTAGGAAGGAGATAACCTTCAAAGATTTCAGAAATACACAGCAGTTGATTCTAGGCCTGAAAAAGCCTATCATACTGGACTTTAGGCTGTCACCATTTTAGTTACCAGAAAGTCTACAGTAGGCATTTTAAAGATACGTTCATGCTTTCCTCAGTCTTGTTCATCTGGACTCTAGTTAACTCAGGAACTCACCGACATGTTTGAGACAAATTTGTTGCAGATAAAAATTTAACAGGAATGCAACAATACCAGCAATCTGAAAGAAATTCACCTGGCTTAGCAGTTAGATGCCTGGAGATATGTTTTCTGACAGTTAAGTTTCCATGGACTTTCACTATTAAGCTTACTTTAAAAGTGGTCATCGTCTCAGAGATTAAGCAAATATTGTCCAAGAGTAACTGGGACAGAAGACTGAATGGTAAACAGTTCTTTCCAGGTAAAGTTTTAATCACAAGCAATGTCCATTCACAGTGCACTTACATGAGATACTAGATTATTTTAGACAGAAATATGTAGAATCTGACTGATTCTCCACCAGGTCTCCTGTGCATCTGACTTTAAATCTAAACAACACTCCTAACTTCTGCAACCTAAGTTTTTTTTAAACAGACATTTCAAAACATTCCTATCTGAAGATTTCAGACATTCATAGTCTTAGCTTCATTAGATGAAGCAACTTTTTTTGATGCAGAATTTCACTTCTGATTTTTCTTCTTTCCTTCTATCAAATATAAGCATATGACAAATGCCACAGGTTAAATCCCCTCAGTTCCTTTATCACTTACTTTACCTTCTGGAGTCCTTATTTTGCCATCAATATTTGATGCAGTACAGGCATGTTTTAAAAGTAACAGAATAAAAGATATTCTAGGTAAGGAACACTAACTGAAATACTGAAGGCATCAGCAAGATTGCTGATTGCTTTGAGGACAGAAATACTGATTTTCAAAATCCTGCTGAAATTACATAGTTTGGTGAAGAGTCTAGCCCTCTCCAAAATTATGCAGATCCCCATTCTAGCAATGGAAAAAAAAAGAAAATGGAAATCATAGTTATATTAACATTTGTGTGACAAAGTGAGGAGGTTAGTTCTGAGGAAAGGAATAGTAAGAGGAAGACACAACATACAAAATTTTAGTAAATAAATCCCAAGCAAAATAAAAAAAAAAAAAAAAAAGGAATTCAAGATTCTCATACTGAGAACTCAAAGCAGTGCAGAGAAGAGAGAAATTTATATTATGCTTATACATACAACAAGGGCTGTAAATTAGACGTCTGCACGGTATTAACCAACATGAGTTAATATACTATTATCTGAATTCAATAACCTTTGGCTTTACCGATCACCAGTTTTTCCCCTCATACACATTTACCAAATTAGCAATGCTTTATTTTAATTTATTCACTGTAATACCAGTAGGAAAGTAAGGACAACCCTAGAGAAAGGAAAATATTTAACCACTAGTAACAGATACAAAATAGCAAGTTGCCTCTCTTAAACACTCATATTCAAGACAACTGAGAGAGTATTCATTTCCCCCACCCACCTTAAAGGAAAAAGATATTTCTGAAGAGGTAGTTAAAAGATTAGCAAATTCTAGGCTCATTAATGTTCTTGCTTGTACAATGTACAAGTATATAATGATTTTAAAAAAAGAAAGTCTTACCACAGCTTTGGCTGAACTTTCCTGCAAATCCCACAATAATATGTTATTATCAGCCAGCGAAATAATCTTTTTGCCATCTCCCATTGGTTCCCACATAACACTGTAAAACAGAAAACAAAAAAAACAACCTAACATTAAAACCAACCAGTATTTGCACTAGAAAGCCATTTTAACTGTGGACCTAATCTATTCCAAAACTTACTAAACCATATTCCTTATGGTTTCCTTCAGCTGAAATCTACCCCGTATTTGAAGTGCAAAAATCTGCCATTTTAACTAGCAATCCAGCAATTTTTACACATACTAGATGAACATTATTATTGCAGCCTTTCAGTACTTAAAGGTGGCTTAGAAGATAGATGGGGACAGACTTTTTAGCAGGGTCTCTTGCAATCTAGACGAGGGGTAATAGTCTTACCTTAAAAGAAGGCAGATTTTGACTAAATCGTAGCAAGGAATTTTTCACTATGAGGATGGTCAAACACTGGCACAGGTTGTCCAGAGAGGTGGTAGATACCCCACTCCTGGAAACATTCAAGGTCAGGTTGGTCGGGGCTCTGAGCAACCTGATCCAGTTGAAGATGTCCCTGCTTATTGTGGGGGGGTTGGACTAGATGACCTTAAATGGTCCCTGTCAACCCAAAGATTCTATGATTATTGCAGCATCAGTTACTTAGAAGCTATGTGATACTAAACCTAGGCTTGCTTATGGAATCTTTTAGTCAGTGCTAAACATACACATCATTTTCTTTTTCTTTTGAGTGCCCTTTGACATCCCGTCCAAATCTGTCAGAAAAAAAGAATGCCATCCAACTTCCCTGAATGCTAGTGTAACTGTAAAAAGAGAGCTGCTCAAAATCCTTACTCTGTTTGCCATCCATTCTACATATTGAGCCATACAGTAATCAGGCAAAACAAACAGCGATTATGTCATTGTAATAGTCATTCTGCATATGTACACAGAAAAAAAAAAAAAAAGACCTTGATGTACGCTTACTTTTGAGTGCTTTAGCTTAAAACCTCAAAGTTCATCATATGTGATGTTGGATTGTGCATCCTTTCTGAGTACGCACCAAAAATCATAAGCCTCAGAGATTTGTTGCAAACCTAATCCAGTTCAGCAGCTGTCATCATGACTCAGTCAACATACACTTTTTACCTGTGATTTACCAGTTTTGTGCTATACATGAAGGAATGCAAAAAGTCAGTCCTCGGCTCTAGTTCTGCCTATGATAAACAGCATATTCAATCTGCCGGTACAGGCAGCACAGCTAAGTAGATGCACTGTAACCCTAATAAATTTCCTGGAGAGAACAGTAATGTTAAAAGAATATTTCTCATTTAATGAGAATAGGCTTCCATACTTTACACTTTTTAAAAAGTTGCGCAACCTGTGAATCACCTTAGAGTGACACAACAGAGCTGACGGCACAGATCACAACTTTACTATCAATAGCCACATGAAGAAACCTCCTTCAATCTCTAGACAAAAACTTGAGTTCTTCTAAGGCATTTGATATGCTGTTCTCATCTTCAGTGCATATATGAAGAACTATCTCTTGAGGTTTGTCAAGAGTCCATCACTAGACAGAATTTTTCTAGTCAATTTAGCTTTTTGCATGAATCAATCTGCACTGAAGAGATGAAAGAAGGTTGCATGAGTAGATGCAGCCTTGGGCAAATGAGCCCAACATTAAGTAGCCACCATCTACCTTCATAACTTAGTACTGCACACTATACATCCTCCAATTTTATCTCAAACTTTGCATTACTCTGACCTTCCTAAGACAGTGGGTATGGTATGACCTGGCTGGCCCCAGATCTAAGCCATGGGACTTGATCTATCTTATGCCATAGGAGACGGGGAAAAGAAAATAGGAAGTTGTAGGCAACAGAAAGAAGTGACATTGTCATTTTTTCCACACCACAAGTGAAACACAACCTTAGTTATTCCCAGCTGATACCTTCCGCTCAAAATCCTCTTGCTTCTTCCATGAACAGTTTCATTGCTTTTTCGCTGCACTTTTAGTCAAAAAAGTACTAGATATACAGGTGGATGACTGCACCTGTTTGCCATTATAGAGAAGCCAGACTACGCAGAGAAAATAGAACTCGCCAAAACGGAAAATTAACATAGAGTAGATGAAAAAGATGGAACTATAACTAAAGGCATGTTGTCTGACTCCTCATCCACTGAACTTTTCCTAAAGGCAGCAGAGCAGATCAAAGAAAGGACTAGCTTCTGCATCTATCTTCTGCTGGAATCATGACTCAGTCAACATACACTTTTACCTGTGATTTACCAGTTTTGTGCTATACATGAAGGAATGCAAAAAGTCAGTCCTCGGCTCTAGTTCTGCCTATGACAAACAGCATATTCAATCCACCGGTACAGGCAGCACAGCTAATGGATTATGCTGGAATCATAACCTGCATCCTTATTACGTTGTCAATCCATAGAAATTAACTACTTCTAAAAGTTAATTTGTAATGAGCTCTCTTGTATTAGGACAAAATCACTTCATTTGTCAGATTAAGCTACTATCATGTTTTTAAATGTGTTGTAACAAGGATGTGGAACTAGAATGATTCTATGATTTGCTTTAACTTGGGCTCTTTTGTCTGTAGTATTGCCAATCTTATTTTCAAAAGTGCTTCATGTTAAAGTTGTATGGTACAACTTGGAAAAACTTATAAGCAACTGAAAAATGAGTGTTTATAATAAAAATGATGAAGCAGTTTCAGTTCCAGGAGCCACCATCATTTTACCCATATTAATGAGAAGTAACCAACTGGCATTGGCCAGATAGTCCTGCTGCACAGATATATCAATTAGATCATCTTCAATGAGATGAAAACATTTTATGAACACGTATAACAGGATAAAAAAAATTAATGTACTATAACCTACATGCGATCACAGCTAACCTTCCACAATCTAGTTTTTCAAAGTGAAATAAAGACATCAGGATCATCACACTACTGAACGGGTAACTAAGAAATCTTCAAGTTGATTCTGATGACATTTATTAATTTTAAGTCCATTATTTTTTTTCTTACTTATTGCTGAAAGTATAACTGGTATTTGGTGTTGATATATGTACATATATTTTTAATTATAGACAATGAAACCTGGTTTGACCAATTAACTCTTTAGAAGTTCTTCCAGCCAGAGATCAATATTCTTTATGCCTGTTGATGTATTTTCCCCTTTCCTGCACTGATCACTGAACCTTCAGTTGTAAAAGCTTGATTGGAAGCACTTTGATGCTTTCTAAGGTAGGAAGAAATTTGATACCCTTGAGTGTCACTGAGCTTCAAGGTAAAGAATTTTTATAGCTGAATACAGTGTGCTAATTAGAGTCAATTATAAGCCAGCTGACATACCTTGGAATGAAAAGGTAGGTCTCTCTATATTCACTCTGTCCTTGCGAGATGCCCATTTTGCTTCTATTCAAATTATCTTTTATGAAAATTTATTGTTGTATGGGTGTGGTTGTAGTGATCATTCATAACCTAAGCAGAAGTTACTCAAATCACGCTTTGGTACATGTTCAGCTGCATTCTGTAGACATGACCGAATGAATGAAATATCATGTAGAAGGGAGGGGGGAAAAAATACTGGTGAGTGAAGAAAAAAAAAAACAGACCCTGGCTTTCGAAGCAGGATATGCATTTTACAAAAACTGAAGTTCTCATTTGGAACATTATCAGACACAGCAGAGGTGGTGATAATCTTGAAAAAGGAAAACAGATGAACCAGGCAATACCATTTTCCTGAGCGTGCCAACAGTTGCTGATGCTTACAATTTTCGTAAATGGACAAGATAATTGTCAAATTCACAGCTGCCACTCAGAAACTGAGTGTCAACTTCAGGGCTGCTCTTTAGGTAATCTATAAACAGCAGACAAGCAATTATATTTGTTGCCTTTTACCCTGTTTTGTTATCATCTGACTCCTGATGCTTCAAATTAGCTTCTAGCTAGTAGGTTTTGGTAAAAAAATTAAACCTTACAGAGAACATCTTCCTAGTAAAGGAAAAAGAGAATTTAAAATAGTCACTCAAATGCACACATAAAAGGGCTCTATTATCTATGTTTTATGCTGAAAAGATAGTTAACAACATCATTTATTAACATACTGAGCTTTTACAAATGAACAATTCAAAGTTCTCCATTATAGACTAAAGAAGAATAAAGCAACATGCAAATGCTTTCATAGATGTGAACTGCAGTCAGCCACAATGAGTTGGACAAAGCAAGCATTAACTACTGCTCAACCATAATTATAGAAGTGACAACCATTTATTTCTGTAAGTGGAAAAATTTTGCTAGACTGAAAATGCTCATGCACTGCAAAATGGAAAATATACCCAAACATTCAGTAACTCAGCAGAACATCCTGCAGCCTCAATGTAGCCCATCAGAAAAATTCATGTGTTAAGGACTCAAATATCCTTGCTTCTTTGCAGTACAATGATTCAAATTTACAGGTGACTCCTAATGAGGTGATTAGGACATTTTTCTAACAGGAAGGAGATCAGACTGAGGACAACCTGGAACCCACACTTCTTACTCCTTACCCAATGCTCTACAGAGTGGCCACATTTGTGAATGAAAACAGAGCTAGCTATTTTATAGTGTATTGTCCATGCTGTTGGAAGCACATGTAAGTTA
Source organism: Phaethon aethereus (assembly GCF_964289735.1). Classification (NCBI taxonomy): domain Eukaryota; kingdom Metazoa; phylum Chordata; class Aves; order Phaethontiformes; family Phaethontidae; genus Phaethon; species Phaethon aethereus. The sequence goes on along the minus strand of NC_138576.1, from coordinate 20,629,418 downwards.
TGCTTTGTCTCGAAATTCTCAGACACTGTGATATATTTGGTGTCCAACTCCTCAAGACCAAAAAAAAATATCAAGAACCAAAGCTTCCTAAAATACCTGAAAGACAAGGTAAAATTATTTTAGGTGGGGTTTTTTTGGCTAAAAGGCTGCTGAGAAGAATGAGCAATGAACTTAAAAGATTATTTTGGACAAGAACTCCAAAGACACCTGGGCTTTACTCTGGCTCTTAAATTATTTTTACATTCAGAAAAATAAAACTCCTGTGCAAATGAATACAAGAGTATCCCAACAAGTAGGTGACACAGAAAAAGCACTTGCCTCTAAAATGTTTTTATTTTTTTTTTCCTAAGTTGTCATACTGCAATGTTGGCAACCCCATAAAGTCTTCTTCAAAAAAATCATACAGCAGAATGCAAAATAATAAAGAGTTGTTCTCAATATTTATATTTACTTCACTGCATCTCCTTGTCTACTGCAGCTGTGATTAGACATGTTTATAGTAAGAAAAAGAATTATGATTCTTGCTTTATGGGCCAAATAAATTTCAGCATTCAAAAGGTATTTATTGTACATATAAACGTAATAAAAGACAGTCTGAATCCTAGGAGTTTGTAATCTAACAGAAAGCATGGTAGTGAATTTTTTACAAGAAAGCAAGATGTAGGACTCATTGGTTTTAAGTAGGAGCTCCTAAACATCCATTTTGTAGAAAGAACTATTAAATTCTAGTTGAGGTATTCATGATTTAAAGTGATGACCAACAGGTGAACACCTCAATAGTTCATTAATAATCTCAGACTTCTGCCTGGTTGGCCACAGCCTTACATATTAATGTCTAAAACAGCAAAGCAAAATTGTGCAAATTTTGCAAAATTTGCAAAAAAACAGACTCTGCATGTGAACTAAACTGACAAAAGCTGTCACTGGTAACATTTAAAGTTATGAAACATTATAGATAAGAATTAACAACTCTAGTCTGTAGTTTAACCAACTTACCTACAATCTGTATATACTTGCAGCACAATAAGAGTAATCGCTGGTGGATGCAAAACACAAACAAGCTACACAACCAAATGCGTGAAACAGTAAGTAGCAAGACCTACTTTATAGAAATGACACTCTAACAATTTTCAGACTTAAGACAGTCAACCATGCTCTGTGTTTATTTTTGAAGCAATAAAGTACACAAGTTCTATACACAGACTTCTTGTAGAGCCTGTGGTGAGAGTTGTTCTTACAAGTGCAATCTACAGTTCTTCAGACTGCAGTAACCTAAGGAATCCTAAACTCCTTCCCACTGACTTGTGGATGAAGCTGATTCTTTCTTCTGTGTTCAAAGAGATAGTTCATATGAAAATCCCACAGAAGAAACCCATGGATTAGCATTAACTGGAATCCATGCTACAAAGTAGTTTTGTAGCATGGTCTTACCAAGGTCTTGGGGGTTCTCCAAGTTCATCTGGTATTGGAGACAAGTCCTTACAGTTGATTAACAATATTACGAGACTAATTTTGCCTGTTTGTCATCACACGCATTAATTCCTGACAGACGAGGAATATTAATTTACCTTTCCAAAAAAAATTCTGCTTTCAAAGATATAAAAGGTATACTAGATTTTTTAGGACACTGCCTTCTCCGCTAAGGTCTGCCTCTTACTAGCACACCCAGCATATTATTAGATATCCTGGATTTTTGCTCAACTTCATGCTTGTTGGGGTAGGCTGTTCCTGAGCTTCGAGGAGTTGATCCTTGAATATTAAACAGCTTTCTTTGACTCCTCCTCCCTCTAGGGCCCTATCACATGGGACTTACTCAAGCAGATCCCTGAAGAGGCCAAAGTCTGCACTCCTGAAGTCAGGCGTTGTGAGCTTGGTTTCTACCCTGCTCCCTCATCTCAAGATCCTGAACTCCACCATCTCATGGTCATTGCAGTCAAGGCTGCTTTCGACCTTCCCATCCACAACCAGCCATTCCTTCTTTATAAGTATAAGGTCCATCTCTCCTCCTTGGCTCCTCTGTTGCTCAGGTCAGAAAGTTGTTATTGATGCTCTCCAAGAACTCCCTGGATTGCTTATGCCATGCTGTGTTGTCCCTCCAGCAGATACCAGGGTGCTTAAAGTCCGCCATGAGTATGAGGCCCTGCAACTATAAGGCTACTTCTAGCTCTCTGTAGAAGGTCTCATCTAATTGTTCTTCCTGATGAGGTAGCTTACAGCAGACACCCATTACATTTAATCCTTACTAATAAGCTCTCATTTGGCTCATCATCCGTCCCCAGGCAGAGCTCCATGAACTCCAGCAGCAACCTCACAGAGAGGACGAGAACTCCTCTACATCAACCCAGCCTGTCCTTCCTAAAAAGCCTAAAGTATTGTTCTCAGTTTTGCCTGCAGCTATTTTGTCTATCCAAGCTGAGTAACGAACAAATGAATTATCACAAACAGGCAAAACATTTTTCAGTCTTTTAAGTGTTGTTAAAAATAGACTAATGTGTTAAGAAATGTAGTGTTTCCTCAAAGTAATTAATATTGGATTATTTATAAGAAGAATATTTAAATACTATGGCAGAAACACTCACAAATAATACTGTAAGGCAAATATGCAAAACCCTTTACAACTTCATTATGTTTTATCCATGCCTTCCCAAACTGCTCAAGTGCTAAATGCATGTCTACATATAGGACAGCTCTTGCAAAAGGTTTTTTGAGTTTCTGTCCACAATGAACACTTTACAGTAGTATTGTAATTATCCTACTGTTGCTGATGGCTGAAATATCTGAGGACTTAATGGCTATTTTAAAACATTTTGGAAGTTCTTCTTTTTTTAAGTGCTGTAGAACTTTTTTTAAGTATCATAGGAGATATTTGTGCTGAGACAGCAGAACGCATTATAGCTCTAGGGTTTTTTTGGTGACATATGTAAAACAACAAAAGGTCTAGAGTACATGCATTTAAGTTACTGTAGAAATGCATCATAGTTTACTGTACTTGTTGAACTCTACATCCCATGCCAGAAAAAACATTTTACTAAGCATAAAGCTGTGTATTTGCTTGGAGGATTTGCAGATACTATGACACAGACGAACCTTTTAAGGAACAAGTTTTAGGAACAACTCACTGAGGAGCTGCATCCTATTTATTAATATGAAAAAGAATCAATTCACAACATGTTTTGGACAAGAAACATGGCCAAAGAGTCAAATAAGAACCGTTTTAAAAAGTATACACAGTTAAGATCTACATGAGTATTAAGTTGTTTTCACCTTCTTTCTTAACACCAAAGGGAAAAAGCTTCAAAGTAGGGAGTAACAACACATTTCACATAAGCAGACACTGATGACAGATCACTGTCACCCAGAGTGAACTGCTGTATACAATGAGCAGCACATATAGAAGAATAGAACATCCCAGCACATATATGAGTTTCTTAATGGAAATGGAAGTGGGGGGTAGGGGGAAAGGAATCTGTGTGTAAAGCTAGGATTCATTTCCAAAGCAGATGGACAGAAGTCAAACTCTACCATTCTACAAAATACGGCTCATGGAGCAGCCGCTGCCATGGACACGACTTCCTTTCTGTGCTTGAATAAGGCTTTAAAGAAAAAACCCAAAATTAATATTATGGGTATGTGGCATGTCATGAGAGGAACATATAACTGGCTTGTCTGTCAAAGATCAGTAAAGTGGTCAACCTAGGAAAAACTTTTTATTAGTATGAATATCTGTCAGGAAAGCATAGGGAGCTGTCAGGTAGAAGTCCTGCCCAGCCTCTGGAGGCTACACGATGCCAATAGTTTTTTCCATGTACTAAGGCAAAGATTAAGGGCTGAAACAAGCTTATTTGTGAAACAGCTGGAGTGGGCAAAAGCAATCTCTGCAGACTCATTTTAGAGAAAACACTTATCTACTTTTAAGGGGGACAAAATTTGAGTATTTTCATATGGGACTTTTCAAAAGATGGCAATATGGATATAGCATTTCCTTGCTAATTTATTGCTGTTTGTAACAAACAGGCCATCTGCATGGTTGGGCAGTGGGAAAAACCCAAAAAACCAGGATATTCATCCAAGTACATTTCTCCAGTGATTTGAAACATGTGCCCAAGAAGAAAATTATGATTGCCTAGGATCTGCATTAATAGTTGAGGAAAATCACCACTCCTTCTGTCCAAAAGAACAGCAAAACCAAGAATGAGAAAAGCGTACACACCCCTAATCCAGTGACTGTGGATACTGGGGGAATTTGAGATGAATAGGCTGCAAGAAGTACCCTAGCTAGTGTGGTCTCACTAAACCTCTCCATCACCATAGCCTGAGACTGAACACTGGATTCAATGGACTGTTTGAGGCTGCAGGGAAGCCCTTAAGTTCTCACATACATTTTACCAAATAGATGCATTTAATTACAAATGTACAAGGAACATTTTTTTCATCCGATAGACATCAGAAAGACATTTCAAAGCCCTGAATTTTTAACTGCCATGTAAGCAAATGTTAGCAATATTACTTAATTATTACTATAATCATCCCAGAATGCTGTGCTAGAAAAGCATTCTACTCTGAGGAACAAATATCCTAAGTAGTAAATGCTTAATGGGCTTTTGGAGAGCAAACTGGACTCCAAGACCAAGAAAACAGGGACACCTCATAGAACAGAATCATAGAATGGTAGGGGTTAGAAGGGACCTTTAATGGTCATGTAGTCCAACCCCCATGCGACGAGCAAGGACACCTTCAACTAGATCAGGTTGCTCAGAGCCCTGTCCAACCTGACCTGGAATGTTTCCAGGGCTGGGGCATCCACCACCACTCTGGGCAATCTGTTCAAATCTAGTTCCTCATGAACATTCTACCGCGTAACTAATTTTATCTACAGTTCTGCAACATCTTTTTTTTAACATTTCCCACCAACCTTTTAACCAATTCAATAAAAACTGAAAATACAACCAGCTGGTATCTATTTAACCTGCAAAAATCAGTTGAGGTAGACTGCAACCCCAATTTTTTTAGTGCTAAGAAGTGGCATTATGAATAAGAAAAAAATCTGTTTAAAAATAGCTCTGTTTTCTTTCAGTGGGGAAAAATCTCAACTAATTTGGCAGTAAAACTAGGGAGTATTTCACTAAAGTGAAAAACTCCTTTCAAGTTGGGAAGGAGAAGTGAAATAGTATTCTACTATTTCTGTACTATTTTCTGTATCATGATTTATGAATCCAAGGTAAACACAAATAACTGCAAAGACTTCAACAAAACTAATTTTCATTTTAAGCACATGAAATATATTGAAATTATCAGAAGTGGTCATAAGTTAACGGAATATATAGAACAGGTTCACATACATGAAATACAGCATCTTTTCCCTTAGTATTTGCTTCAATGTCAGTTTTTACTTTCATTAAGCTTCCCTTGGCTTTACAACACTAGAGTCAAATAAATTCTGATCAAAAATTAACACAATAAACTGGCCAGATAACACAATGTCTTTTACTATCCAATTAATGAATCATAATTATTCCCTAGTATATGCGACTACACTAAACAGCTAAGTTTTGAACTTGCACAATACTAACCACTCAAAATTACCAAAAACGTTCAAAGGAATGTTGAAAGACATGAGTCTTACAAATTACTGATTCCAGACACATTTTAGAGGATGATAAAAGGCGAAAATGAGAGAGAAAATGTGAAAAAGAGACAATAAATGGCTGAATATTTGGATTTACATATAATACATGGATTTATTTACAAGAAAGAAAAATCAAAGATTCAAGAGAGCAAAATCCTGTAAAGAATTCAGGGTATCACACAGAATTAAGAAAGGAGAGGGGAGAGAAGCAGAAAATAAGATAGTTAATTTTTTTTACCATTTTAGAAAGAGTCAGAATATAAAGGGCAGAGTGACAGTATTGATAAGCACCTGTAAGTTACTATATGACAAGTGTTTTCACTGGGAACGTATGTTTTTCAAAAAAACTTTATCTATACTTCATCTTTGTAATATCAAAGGTGGGTGATGGAGGATGTAAATGCATGGAATGAACCAGGTGTGGAAGAATTAATCTTAAATGATGATAGTTTTTTTAACCTGTCTGTAGTTAATCAGCTTCACTGACATGTTTCTCCTGATAGCTCTGAAATTTAGTGCATTATGTGAAAAAATTAAAAGGCCTATGACACAAACAATTAGTATCAGCTCAGCAACTGTTACAAATAACCTAAAACCCCCAGAGTTCAGTTAATACCCCAGCCCGTACAATTGGCACTTCTGACACTCTCAAAGAAACTTATATACAAACATCAGAGGGATGTCCTTCCTCATAATTATGTTTCTGGTACTGGAACATATGAAGTGTTAAAATAAGATGACATTTTCATACCAAAAAAGTTATGATTGTATTTATTACATGCCTTTGCTATAAAGCATATATAACAGTTAATATACCATATATTGAAGACCATATGAGCCTACTAAAAACAGTGTTGCTTTCAGGTTTAAATTCATTAGACATAGACCATCAAATTGTTTGGAATTTTTTTAATTTGTGTTTTAATGAAACACTAAGGCAGAATTTTAACATATACATCCTGATGCCTAACAAAGAGGTATTACAGAGGAATTGACGTTACCAACATCATGACAGGAAACAAAAGTGTTACCTGAATGCAATGTGAAAGTGTTAGAGCTATGAAAAACACCATTTTCACTTTTCTTTTGAGTTTCAGATTCTCTTACTTCTTGGCTGTTTTATTTGAGACAATGTTTTGGGGTTTGTTTATTTGTTTTTTTTTTAATACTATTTTAAAGGCCAAAAAGAGTAAGTAAAACACTTCTGGACCTCACTTCTGGAATGCTCTTACTCACCTGTCTTCAGGGCATCCATTACAAAAGTGCTTAACTTTCATCAGGTGACTGTTCATTAATGGAATGAACGTGATGAAATTGAAGCAATCCTATGTTATGTATAGTATCTAATGTAACTTAAATAAAGTTCCATTCAAGTTGAAAGGACTGTTATAGAAAACTTGTACTTTTGTAGAAAGTCAGCCTTAATGAAGCTGCTCCATTCTGTGAAATTACACAGCCAAGGAAGAGATGGTACTTCTCAGTACTCTATTTAAAGACCTTAGATGAAATACCAAATAAAACTTAAGTACTTAAAAAGTCTGTGGGAACACTCATTTATAGTAAATTTCTCCTTTGTGAATTCAAAAATCTAGTTTACTATTTTAGTGCTAAACATCCCAGTATTCTTGAAACATCTGTGATTAAAAAAAAATAATTTGTCTTCCTCTCTAATTTCTCTTAGATGTAATATTTGCAAGTACATATTTAGGATTGATTGAGTGGGATGCACTAAAAACATTCAACTTCACCAAGCAGAGAAGCTTAATGAAGTAATCTATCATTATTCCTAACATATTTATCCTTTTCCAACTTTTTTTTAGCAGCTGACTGTTGTTTTCAACATAAAACGTGAATTCTTCATTCCTCACCTTTCAGGCCTCCCACAATTGAGCTCCCACTTCTTGTCTCTGTAATCTCCATTCACCTTCCCTTGACAGTTGTACCTATGTTGTCCATCTAACACTTTCCCCTTATTAATTTTGCTTTTATTTTATTCCAAATTTACTCTGTGGATCACCATCCAACTTAGTTCATTTGTCCTCTTTCTCTTTTGAAGCACATAACTTGCTACTGAGCAGCATCTAACCTATTTTATACCTGCCAAATTTGGAAAGCAAAAAGTAGGATGTTAAGCAGATATAGGCAAGCCTGCTTCCAGCAGATGCCAGGGGAAAAACTCTGGCTTTGTGCCTTTAATTCTGACAAAAGAAAAAGTCCCTACTGAGTTCCGAATTCAAGATCTCACAGATTACACTTTCTCTCATGGCCTGTAGTATCCTCCTTCTCTGAGGACTATCCTGTCAAGTCTACTATCAAAAAAGTCTGTAGGAAAACTGAGGAAGAAGTAGAACAGTAGGTTAATCCTAATACATAAATCTTCAGGATTTTAACAGACACAGTTGTAAGGATTTCTCCAAGCTACACTTAGAGGAGTAATCCAAATCTCATTAATTGAAGTCTTGTTTCACTTTACATAGCACAACATACCTATGGTTATATATGTGTAACGCTGTGTGAATATCATACATTTAACTACAAAATTAATTTAGAGAAAAGGCTTTTTTTTAAACACACAAGTCCCCATGTATCTTGGAGTTTTCACTCTGTAAGTAAATCACTAGAAAATTTTGCACTCAATCTTTGCATTTTGTCTCACATGAGGAACAGTAGATAGAGGATGAATCTTAGGCTTGAACCAAAGACAGCAATTAATAGGCCTATTTTTTTTTTGCCTAATTTAAGCATCTGTTTCATTTTCTGAATTTTCCCTATGCCATACAAGAGTTTCAGTTAAAATTCTGATGGGTACCAGATTCAAAGCTTAGAGGCAGTAAACAATCTCAGTAACTGAAAGCAAGTAGTTATGCTGAATTTTTAGGCATGGTAACTCACGCAATTCAGACAAAGTAGAACTGTAGAAAATCACATTTCTTTTTCACTTGCCTGTAATGTCTTGGAGATCAGATTTTTGTCAGAGGTTTTGTCAAGAGTAGAAAACTATTTCAAAAGATCTTGAGCAGGAGGGACACAGTGTTCAGACACATGCAAGGGAAGTTCAGGATTTTAGTCACAATCAATTGGAAATGCTCTTTTGGTCTTGGTTCACAAAAAAAGAACTGGTATTAAATATGTCCCTGCTAGTTTTTAATAAGAAATTTCAGAGACATTTGAGCACCGCATTCCGTAAATGAGATAAAGAAAGACAGGATCAGTTCTTAACACCAGTAAGCAATTGAGCAAAACTAATACCTGACCCACCAGACCCGGAAAAAAAATCCCCCCTTGCGTTCCCTAGTACATGATACTAGAAACAGAAAAATCTGAGGTAATTTTTCAACTATTAGGCTTTCTTAATGAAAGATAAACCTTAAAAAAAAAGAAATTAAGAAATAAAGCAGAGCAGGGAGAACATGAACAAAAGTACAAGAAAGTAAAGCCCTGAGGCAGTGAATGCCAGAGTACATACCTGGTTGCATTTTCAAGGTAGTTTTGCTTTTTTCCTTTTAGGTATAGTCAAATCTCAATTATGATTTGCAACCCAGATCCATGAATACTGTGAAGCATCTGTGCTATGGATGCAGAGACACACAAAATACCTTCCTATGAGCTGCTATCCAGAATCACAGAAACTCACACTAGGTGACACAAAGGCCAAGATCAACATTACACCCTGCATCTCTAAGCTGTACTGTCAACTACGGCACTCTTCACTGCCTAGAATAAGCCCAGTTTATGTTTTTACTCTTTTTTTTAAGCATGCATTCTGACTAATAATTTTAAAAATTAACTTAAAAAACTAAGTCTTTATCAAATCTGAAATATATAATTTCAAAAGCTACCATGACTTAAAAACTTTCCCACCCTTAATGAAGGTAGCGGTTGTGGTACATTGCTCTACTGCATTCTGTGGCTTAAACAACCTCCTTAAAGTGTATGTGGTCATATTAAACCCCTGGCTTCAGTGTTCAGCCTGTGTTTTATGAGTAAAATGTACAAGAGTATGCTCTAATGGCAAGGCAAATGACAGAGCCAGAATAAGAATTGCCCTTCTTACCATGAATGTACAATTCCAGACCACCACTGATCTCATACGAAGTGATTGTGCACATCAGAACATTGGTCTTACATTGAAGTTTGAAAAGTGTTTACACTTTACATTGAGGAAAATTGCTTTTCTGATTTATGGTTGGTTCTAACAACAATTGTACGGCAAGTGCCTAAAGTAGATTCATAGTTTTCTAAACATCTGAAATGTGTAATAGCAAAGAATATTTATGTTGCTATTTGTAGTCAACACACTACTCAGTGGGACATGCACTGTTAAGTGACACAAAAACGTTTATTTTACTAATTTATGTGAGCTGTTCCCACTATGATTGTGGCAGGAATAGAAAAGTCTGCTCTAGAACAAGAATCCTCAACTGTGCTTGTCTGAGATGATGTGAGGGGTGCTAATGCCAAGTATTGTGTTTACAACTTTTATCTCTCTGTAACACAGGACATTTTCAAATCCTTACACTTACATACATACACACACATACACAGATAATGGGTATTAAATAGCAGCAGATATTTGTGAGCACCAGTACTGAACAGTCAGACAACAGGAGACAAAAAAAAAATTGCACATGAACTTGCTACAAGCTATATTAGCAAAAAAAAAAAATTTTTTTTGGCATTCACATAAATTCACATCCTGATACAAAGCAGTGATATGTCCACTATTCCTCCTCTGGTGATAAGGCTATGATACAGAGTTCCGGCATCCCGCTATCAGACAGGAACAGATTATGGAAAATTCAAAGACAAAAAGTACAAATCTTAAGGGGTGAAAGGTGAAGATTAAAACACTCAAAAAATAAAATTCCCAATTATATTGGAAACTAATTATCAAGACTTTTCAACAATAAAAAGGGAATGGTTTAATATAATCAAAGAGTTATAAAGCAAAGTGTTCACATGAAAATGAGTAGCAGAGAATTAAAAAAATACTACCATGAAGAAATTTAACATACAGGAAGCTGAGATTTTAGAAAAAAGTAGCCTAGACAACACATTTTTGAATACAATGATATGTCCAATCTTGGATATCCAAGAAGCAACTAATAAATATTACGTTCTATTTACCGGTTTTTTTTTTTTCAGTTGAAATTTCATCTACAATGCTCAAACTAGAAATGAGTGGCTAGAAATAGAGGCTTAAAACTTATGGTGCAATGTATCACAATCAAAAATCAACTGAATTAACTATGACTTCTAAAGTCTACTTTTTATTTTTACTAGCTAACTAATGAATAGAAATTTTTATGCTGCCAGATTTTGAGAAGGAACTGAGACTGATTTTGAGTATTGTTTCCTTTTGATATAATTTAAAAGTACTACTACTAGAATATATTTAAGTATAATGAGATTATGATGGATACCTTACACAGCTGGTATCTGAACACAGAAACCTTTCCACTCTCATGTAAGACACTTACAGCAGTATCCGACTTTGATGTTGCGTTATCCTTTTTTGGTTTCTTTTCAGAATTGTCACATTTCATTTTAAAAAAAATCTACTGTGTTATTCCACTTTTTTTTCCCTCTTAAAATCCTCCGATAACTGTGAAAGGGACTGCACAACTTGCACGAGCACCTTCTACTCCATTTTCTTCCTGACAGACAAACATTCCTGAGACTACAGCAAACCACAGTCTTATGGTTTCAATTTTTCCTGCCAGTGGGAGACAGTCAGGTGGTCCCAAAATTACATCAAACAACATCGTAGTTGCTAAAATATGGACCAAGTGTATTAAAATTTCTTCTCTCTGCATCTGTTCAGGAAGTAGTGACATGACAAACGGCATGACAAAATGTGACATATATGTACCTATAAAGCAAAGAACTTTCAAATACACGGTGGAGAAATTTAACTTCCTTTTCAATAACAGAAAGAAAAAAAAACAACCTCTGTAATACCCTCTGCAGTACTGCAGCTCTTGTCTTCTCTCAGGCAACACAAAAGAGTAGTTAAACAGGCACCATATAATATAATGTATTCTTATCCTTAGCAAACAGTAAATTACTTGCACTTACGCCAAATCAGTTGAGTGAAGACTGAAAAAACAAAGACCGAGGTGCAACATCAAATTTATATTCCATAAAAAGATTGAAATGCTAAGTATTATACCTTTGTGCAACAAAGGTTTTAGATGGGGGCATGTGGGGAGAAACACATTAAAACAGTACACAGGCTGCTACTCCATATGTGTTTGCAGGACTATAATAAATGTTTTTAATCTATGAAACATCTGGGACTAAAAAACCAATTTGTACCTTTTTTTAAAAGATGGAATAGTTTTAAAGTGTATAGCATAGCTTCTACAATATAAATCTGCACAAAACTAAACAGCACAGGTCTATCCTTTAGGCTTTTCTAGGCATATAAAATATGCAGAATCCTACCAGGCCATATTGCCATGGGCTGTGTTGTCAAGGTGACAGAGTAGCTCCAGGGTTTGAGTGTTGCTTGATGAATCATCAGGGGATTCATGACTGCCTGATTCCAATTCCTTCGGCATCCTCCAAACAGCAGCACATGTCGTGACTTTACTGTCTGAAGCTACGCAACAGAGAATAATGTCAACAGATCATTGTATGGGAGACATATTTTGTATACAGTGCATCAACATTTACACAAATCTATAAGCAATGCACATCTGCTGTTCAACATATTTAAAAATATTATACCAAGATGAATTCAAAGAATGCAGAACGTGGATACAGACACAGACCTCAAGTTAGCAGTCAAGTTGCTGCAAAACTCCTAATTAGCACACATTTAATACACTTCTCCCTGTTTAAAGGCAAAATTAATGAAAACCTAACTCTCTGGGAGGCAAGTTTTCCAAGCTTCATTCACCATATTGATGTTAATGAAACCAACCCAGAAATTACATTGCTTAATTCCTTAACAATAAGGATTTAGACATTGTTTTAACATTTTAATTTTAAGTGCTATCTTCAGCTGAATCTATAGCATTATGTCACATTCTTTGCTACCAATAACAGTTTATTGCAAAATTAAGTTTCCCATGTAAATACACTCCTCTAATTCTAGCAAATAAAAACAGCTTTACACTGAACTTAGACACATACAGCAAAATATTACAATGCATGATGAACAAGCCAACTGTAGATCGAGTGGAAAAAAAAAACATATGGTCTATGCACATATGGCATGGCGCATCACCCAATATAGCAATTTGTAGCAGTGGAAGAGACCAGAGCAGCACTGCATATGTTCATGTTGTTCCAGCCACTGGTCCAGGGTTCACAGAAGACGAATAGGTCAGTATTATCCACTACAGCAGGAACAAAGAAAGCAGCCACAGCCACGTTAGGCAAAAGCAGGGAGAGCGACTACCAGCTGGAAGATGTGTTAAATGAGAAGTCCAGAGGATAAGCAGCAATGAACAACATGTTTTCTGTTCCGAGGTCAATTCGCAACCTCACAGTTCTGTCTCCCAGTACGTTTTAGCTGATTTTAGCGCAGAGTGCCTGATTAGAGCCATGAGCAGATGTGATCAACTTACATCAGTGGAAAGGAAAACAGCAACAACTGTAATGAGGGTGTTTTCATAGGGGAAGGGTGGTAAATCTGAAAAAGACCTTCTTAGGATAAAATGACATTAACAAGGAAGAAAAAGTCTCTACAATAAAGGTTGCCAATCTGGATATTCTATATGCAAAAAGGCACCCAAAAACCAGAATAGGACACAAATTTTAAAAAAATATAAATCAATTGATACATAGTGATACATAGTAAATAAGCCCAAAATGCAAGAATGCAGACATATTTTAGAAGTAGCCATATGAAATAAAAAAACCACATACATAGTTAGGTCAAACCAGTAAGAGAAAAAGGCCATTTTTTTGAGAAAGAAACAGGGGTAGGAGGAAGACTTCAAAATTAAACACAGAATTGAGAACACACAAGCATTGGATATTTGATAGATTATATTAAGTATCATACAATCACAGAATAGTTTGGGTTGGAAGGGACCTTTAAAGGTCATCTAGACCAAGTCCCCTGCAATCATCAGGGACATCTTCAACTAGATTAGGTTGCTCAGAGCCCTCTCCAACCTGACCTTGAATGTTTCCACGGATGGGGCATCTACCACCTCTCTGGGCAACCTGGGCCACTGTTTCACCACCCTCATGGTGAAACATTTCCTCCTTATATCTAGTCGAAATCTACCCTCTCTTAGTTTAAAACCATTACCCTTTGTCCTATCACAACAGGCCCTGCTAAAACATCTGTCCCCATCTTTCTTAGAAGATCCCTAGAAGTAGTGGAAGCCTGCAAGAAGGTCTCCCCAGAGCCTTCTCTTCTCCCGGCTGAACAGCTCCAATGCTCTCAGACTGTCCTCACAGAAGAGGTGTTCCATCCCCTGTGGCCCTCCTCTAGACCCTCTCCAACATGTCTTTCCTGTGCTGAGGGCTCCAGAGCTAGGTGCAGTACTGCAGGTGGGGACTCACCAGAGTGGAGTAGAGTGGCAGAATCCCCTCCCTCGACCTGCTGGCCATTCTGCTTTGGATGCCACCCATGAAACGGCTGGCCTTCTGGGCTGCGAGCACACATTGCTGGCTCATGTCCACCTTTTCATCCACCAGTATCCCCAAGTCCTTCTCGGCAGGGCTGCTCTCAGTCCCATCATCCCCCAGCCTGTACTGATACGAGCGGTTGCCCTGACCCAGGTTGCAGGACCCTGCACTTGGCCTTGCTGAACCTCATGAGGTTCACACAGTCCCATACCTCGACTTCGTCCAGGTCCCTCTGGATGGCATCCTGTTCTTCAGGCATTCAACCGCACCACTCAGCTTGGTGTCTGCAAACGTGCTGCAGGTGCACTTGATCCCACTGTATGTCATTGATCAAGGTATTTTATGATGATGACCCTTAAAGGTCCCTTCCAACCCAAACAATTCTATGATATTAAACAGTACTGGTCCCAACACAGACCCCTGAGGGACTATTCATCACCGATCTCCATGTGGAGATTGAGCCATTGACCATCACTCTCTGGATGCAACCATCCATAGAAACAATTCTATGATATTAAACAGTACTGGTCCCAACACAGACCCCTGAGGGACTATTCATCACCGATCTCCATGTGGAGATTGAGCCATTGACCATCACTCTCTGGATGCAACCATCCAACCAGCTCCTCATGCACGCAGCAGTCTACCCATCAAATCCGTATCTGTCCGAACTGGAGAGAAGGGTGTTGTGGGAGACTGTGTCAAAGGCCTTACGGAAGTCCAGATAGATGACATCCATAACTCTTCCCTTATCCACTGATGTAGTCACTCCATCATAGAAGGCCACTAGGTTGGTCAGGCAGGAATTGCCCTTGGTGAAGCCACGCTGGCCATCTCAGATCACCTCCCTGTCTTCTACATGCCTTATCATAGCTTCTAGGAGGATCTGTTCCATGATTTTCCCAGGCACAGAGGTGAGGCTTCCCAGGGTCATCCTTTCTATCCTTTTTAAAAATGGGTGCAATGTTTCCCTTTTTCCAGTCTCCAGGGACTTCACCTGAATACCATGACTTTTCAGATGTTATGAAGAGTGGTTCAGGTGGTCTCAGACCTGATCTTCTCTTACAGTGGAAGGAACTTTGCTGCTCCAGTCCCTATCTTGCAGTCCATCCCTTCCAGAGGGGTGGGAAGAGACACTGCCAGTGAAGACTGAAGTACTCAACAACTTTTTTGCCTCAGCCTTCTCCTCATTCATCATTACCAGTTTGCCAGTCTTGCTCATCATGGGGGGTATGCTTTCTTTGAGCTTCCTCTTCTGGCTGACATACCTAGAAGCCCTTCCTATTATTCTTTGCATCCTTTGCCAAGTTCAGCTGCAGCCTTGGCTCTCCTGACCCCACCCCTACACAACCAGGCAGTGTCCCTCTACTCATCCCAGGATACCTGTCCCTGCATCCACTGCCTGTGCATTTCCTTCTTGCCCTTTCATTTGCCCAGCAGGTCTCCACTCAGCCATGCTCGTATCTTGCCTTCCTTACCCGATTTCTTACACCTGGGGATGAAGAGCTCTGGCACTCTCTGAAAAGTGTTCTTAAAGATCTGCCAGCTCTGTTCTGCTCCGCCATCCTGGAAGGCAGTTTCCCAGAGGGTCCTATTGACTAACTCCCTGAAGAGCCGGAAGTCTGCTTTCCTAAAATTCAAGGTCCTGACTTTACTCTTCACCTGCCCCATGTCCCTCAGGACTGCGAACTCCACCAGTGCATGATCACTGCAGCCCACGCTGCCTCCAGTCTTGATGTCACCAATTATCTCACATGCGTTGGTGACCAACAGGTCCAGTACGGCATCCCCTCTGGTAGGGCTGTCTATTACCTCGCTTAAGAAGTTATCCTCCATGCACTCCAGGAGTCTCCTGGATTGCCTACAGCTCACCGTGTTACTTTTCCAGCAGATGTTGGGGTGGTTCAAGTCCCGCAGCAGGACAAGAGCCTGAGAGCACGATGCCTCCTCTAGATGGATTAAGAGGGCTTCATCAGTAGGCTCCCCTTGATCAGGCGGCCTGTAGTAGACACCAAGCATAAGGTTCCCTTTGTTGCCTCAGTCTCTGAATCTTACCCATAAGTTTTCAACACGCTAGTTGAAAATTCTTCAGCAACAGCTATTTCCAAATCATCTGAGGCAAATCCTTTACTCTAAATCCATGTGCCACTGAATGCAGAGGAGGAAGCTGCAGCAGATGGCTACCTTTCTTTAGCAAAGGGCAGATCAGACAGCGTGTATTGTATGCTGTACAAATAATAAATAACCTACACTGAAGGTACAATATAGTTCAAGGTGACATTTATTGAATGTTTTGCCTCAATACTCAATACATGACAGAACATTAAAGAAAACCACACAAAAGTTTCCAGTAGATTATAATTACTGGAAGGTCTGTACCATGCATATAAAAGTGTTAGCTTTTCCACTATCATCAAGACGTATGCATGGAAACACAAACCCAAATCATGGAAGACAAAGTACACGTTTCTCAAGCTATCTTTCCTCTCAGCACAGCACAAGTCTTAACACAGCCTTGAAATGCCATTTTCACTTCTTAAAACCAGAACATTTTGAAATTGTGATGGTGTGTTCCCATGAATAACTTTTAAAGAATATTTAGTTTCTTGCACAATCAGATTTCCAGATTGAAAACCCTAAAACAACTCAATAAGGACTGGTTTGAAGATTGAGGGAGGCTCAAGAAAATATATACATATATTGAAATCTCTCTGAAACTTGATGTAACCCAGGCTCCTATAACACTTTGTTATTTTGAAAATTGTCAGAAGCCACCAATAAAATTTATCTGCTCGGATTTTTAATGTGTGCACCAATTCTACACAGATTTTATACTTGTTTTCAAATTAGTACTATAGACGCTGCTAAGGAGCAAGATGGAAATGTACCTTGATACTCCAGGCAGAAGAGATTTGCTTGAGTAGTGAAAACACATTTATCAGATTTCCACATATTATAGACCTGTCTATGCCATCCCTTGGAACCCAGCATATAGTGTCCTCTCTGGAAAGCTGTTCAGCTGCTCTGATGATACAATGTATATCAGATGACATTTGCTCTTCCAGAACAGGAGAAGCTAATCTTCTTGAAATGTAATTTGACCACAGTAAGGTGTTTGTAGTAATGACTGTTATTATATAGTATGTTAGGCAATTATTTTTAATATTAAATATTTATCATTAAAAAATTGCTTTAAGTCTTCTATATGAGCATATATCTTTAAAATACAATTCTAAAATTAAGGATACCTGTCAAACTTACTAGGGATCCCAACTGCCCAGTAGTCATTCTTTCTTTCTCAAACAGTGGAACTGTTGTTTTTATCTGTCCATGTTTACAGAAATGGAAAAAAAAAAAAATCTATTTTTAATTAACATTAAGAAAGGCTCAGTGAGGTAGCTGTCACTTTTTTTTTCCCCCCGTTATAAAGAGAAAAAGTTTACTTCATTCTCATGACCTATACTAATTACATTTTGGTATTTACTTAAAGTTTCTTCTCACTGTCATACATGTATAAAACAAGCTTATTACCTCTACTCCCATAGATATTCCTGCAAACAAACGGTACCAGTAAAAGGGTCTGGAGGTGCAGAATTTAACATGCAGAATTCTGTGCCATTCCATGCCTGTTTCACCTCACCAGAGCTGATGGTGAAGGATAAAATTTGTTGTGCATCAGAAAGGGACAACACTGAAAGCCAACATGCACAAAAACCCTCAACACAGACATTATCCTCTGCTTTCAGCTGGGTTTGAAGGTGCTCATGGAAAATGACAGGACACTTTCCAGCTCTTGAATGACCATGCATCACAAACAACTGCATGTGCATTTCAAATCTTCAAATTCTAATTTTAAACTTTGGACAGATTCTGGAATTATATACATGGCTAAAATTTGTAGAGCAGAGACTTGATTCAGAGCACTGTTAATTTCTCCTTGCACTTTTTATGTACTTATCTACAGTTCTGACACTTTATTAATGCCCAGGTGTGTGAAACCAAAATGGAATTGCAACAGCCTCCCATAGAAGTAATTTTAGATATTGTTGGCCTTAAGCAAGGCTTAATTTCCCTTTTTTAGAAGGAACTTTTAAAAAGATACCATTTTCTCCCTGGTAAAACAAGAGGTCAAATGGCAGTGTTGAGTGAAAGTGCCACTTCGCTATGACAGATGAAGTGGAGCTTTTTTTGTGGGTCACAAATCCTCTTACTGAAGTAACCACTAGCAACAAGCCTACAGGAACCCACAGACACAAGATAACTCTCATTGTATAGAAATCCAAGTCCCACAAGATTCTCATCACTGTATGACAAGATCGCTAGTGGTACACAGTATTTGTGGAATTACCCATATAAATTTATTTCCCAAGTGATCATATAAAAATTTAAAAACCCAGTATTGCTAAGTAATTTCACTACCACCTCTGTGGCCATTGCTTACCTAGAATACCTACAGGCAAAGAGAAACCCCAGATTTGCCCTTCTTTTACTAGCTTCACATCACCCTACTGCACATATTACATACAAAATGATAAGGTTTATCTGCCACCTCTAGTATTTTTTCTTAAAAATGTTAAGAGACTGATATGAATGTAATATTTAAATGACAATGACAGTTATTCTGTAAAAGAAAAAGACACTGTGTTTTGCTTGTTTTTAAGTCATGCTTCTATGCCTTCCTTAAAGCTATTTACATAAATACAAGTCACTTTTCCATCCCTACCTCATACTGAAATGAAAATTTTTATTTATGTCACAGCATCAATGCAGAAGACAATGGATAAGGTTAAGCTAGTTTCTGTTGTAGTGTTATCACTGAGCATATTAAGACAACTGTTAGTGGGTTTAACTAAGAATAACTGAACCTTGTCTTGTGAACCTGAAAGTTACACTTTCATAGAGAACAAGTGAAAGGTTTGCAGAACAGAGTCCCACTGTATTCCTAAAGCATCGTTCATATAAAATGGTGAAGGAATGACACAATGAACTGTTGAATCTTTGTCCCATTTGTTCCTCCTCATTCAAGAGAAATCTCTTGTCTAATTCATCGTGTGTCTTCAGTACAACTTTTGCTAGGTATAGCTAAGGATGGAGCTAGATGTACTGTTCCAAATGCAAGAACCCCCTGTTAAGCACTGTTTCCCCAAGTTCATCAATACTATCTCCTGCACAGAGGATACCATGTGCTAGAGTGACTCTAAACAGTTTCATCTACCTAGTTCTGTTGAAATGATCCAGGCTTACAAACAAGCAAACCAGAATTCTAGGAATAAGCAAATAATCCCACATTTTGACAGCACTGAGTTAGGAAGCAGCTATACATGACGCTGACAGCAATAAAGGTGCAGTAATCAATGTTAGGAAACAAATTTTGGCAAGTTGAGTTCAAAGCCTAAGAGAGAACCACAGCTACAGAGCGCAAGACCCTCTTTAGATGACTACTTCACAAGTCGAGCAAGTGAGAAAACTCTCTGCATGCGGAGTGTGCAATTTGCAAAGGGTCACAACTTGGTCAAATCAATACCAATTTTCACTGCAGCACTCAAAAAGGACTTCTCAATGAAGGATAGTTCCATGACAATTTTCAGCTTTCTACTATCAGCTGTTGCAACACACAAAAACCCCCTAAATGTTGTAGACACGTGAAGCACCCCATTTATCTTCCTCCAAACACTGTTCCCCTTGGAGAGTTCCTCCAACTTTAAGTAATAGCTTCTGAGAAAGAAATAAGCCTGGAGAAAAAAAAAAAAAATCTTCCTGAAAGGTAAACATAACAGGACTCTAACACGAGGTTGAAAAGAAACACATATGTAACGTTAATTACAAGTACTCGTTACTCCTTTAGAGAGTTATGTCACACACAATGGATCAGGTCACTGTACTCTTGCTGCTGGAATGCAGTAGCCAGCAGACATTCCTTAACAACTGTACAATCATTTCAGGACAAGATGCAAAAAGAAAATGTGGATAGAAGAACACAGACCGCTGATTCCAGATGCAATACATTTGCTCAGGACACTGAAAGTCATTCTTGCCCTTGTGGAAGTTTTTTTAATGAATCTGCAGTTTTTTGAGCTAGAAGGGATTGTCTATGCACTTCACACAGGACTTGATTTTGCTTCAGCAATTCCTACAGTTAAAGACATATAATGAAAGCGAGCTCTGTCATGTCTCCAGATTTAGAGAGAAGAACCTTAAAGTAATTCAAAATTATTATAAAGATTCCTTCAGAAAATGCCACAGACTGCAAAACTACAAAGAATTCAACTCAATATCAGGGTGTCATAAAAGCCTGTTTATACAGACTTCTTGAAACTTTATTCTCTTTATTAAAAACAGCTTTAAAAAGGAGGTGACATGCAACCCCAGTAAACATACTAAGAAACCAGCCGGTATCTGGACAACTGATGCAACAAATCAGAATAGATGCAGAAGACAGAAACAGTCCACTTTGCCACTGTAGAGAGTAAGTATTCTCACTTAGACCTCTGTTTGGTTTTATATTATTGAGAACAAAAAGCTGCACTTGTTTGGAGTTGTAAGCGATTTTCCAATTGAAAACAACCCAGTAATTTCATTGTTTTCTCCCACTGAACCCCCTTTACTGAAATTCTCCCTCTGCAAATACATTTTTTGTAAGGAAACCAGAGAAAGAAACTATTCTACTTACAAGCTTACAAGGTTTGAGTTTTAACCAAAAAAAACAAAAGGCAAAAAAGCCCACCTGAAACTACTTTGGAGACACTTCCATCAATCAAATGTTATTAAAACAAATATGAAATAGAAAACCAAAAAGAAGAGATGGAATATGAAAATCAAGTCCTCAGCAGAAATGTGGATGCTAATGAACACTCTGCAGTTTCAGCAGAGAGGTCTGTGTACATGCAGAAACCCAATAGCTGTTTGCCTTCCTCTTTCAGGTGTGGATTGAGGCACATCCAGAACTTGATAAAAGTCAGTAAGTACTATCTCTTATCCATGTTTTGCCTGCCACCGGTTCACCCATTGGAGTCATTTCTCCAAAAGTGTAGTTAGCATCTTTTACAGGCAGTAAATAGACATTAGAAAAAATAAAGGAGAAACTTATTTTAAGAGAAGTGGTTAGAAACAATATCAAACTTTATTAGTTGATAAAGCCCCATTTTAAACTTTAAGAAGTTAAACCTGCTCTTAAGCAAATTGTTAAGTAGGTGTTGTCATAATATAAAGGGAAATAGAGTTTCTTGGTAATACAAGAAATACTACCACCTGCCCCTCCCACCCGCCATCCAACAGACTCAGGAGGATTTTGATCCCAATTACACAGGTCCAGATCAGCCAACATTACAGTTCACTGCTGTTCAATCATCTACCTTTCATTCTTCTGGCGCCACTTGCTGAATAAAATCTACCATGCCACTGGAGCATGCTCTGACATATATAACAACTGCAGTCTTGACTGGTCAGAAGCTTACAGCAGTCACTCAATGCAGACCAGATCCAGCTCTCCTCGGTCATCCATAATTATATCATTTTACAAAGCATTTTCATCTTTGTGTTCAATCATTCTTTATAGTCTTTCTTAACTAAACACATATGATAAATCACCCTTGACTGGTTTTCCTTCTCCCAAAAGAATATATTCAAGCTGGTTATTGTTAGTCTCCTGTTCTCTTTTTGAATCTTTTCAAAACACATTTTATATGTACATTAGTAATTCAGTATTTTAAAATTTATTTTCTATAATCAATACCTATACACATCAGACGGTAATATCTACAGGAATGGTGTTTTCATTTTACCTTCTGCTGTCATTCTACTTCATTCCCCTGTGTTTAACCTTGAAACCCAAATGACAATGCTTCCTACATCACTTGCCTGCAGACATTCACACTGAAGCTGGAGGAGCTGAGGTATCAGTGCCTGACAGGGTTTGCTCTTTGATCAGCTCAGGTGGTACAAAGCCAGCTGGCTGCATTTATTCTGTTGCCCAGGGAACAACAACTGAAGTGTATACTTCCTAAATCTGCACAGGAGGCCCTTCTGCAGCATTGCCACAGCAGCTCTTGCTGTGCAAGGCTGAAGTGGTGAAGCTGCTATAGCTACGGCCCAGCTGGTGCCCATTAATGCTCTCTGTATGACAGGAATAAGCAGCTAGTGTTCAGAAGCCTCCTTCTTACCATTAAGAAACAGAGTTATCACTCTTCCTTATTAATGAATGTGAACACCCTTCTCCTAGTTTAATAAAATGAAGAAATAAAACCCAAATTATCCAAGTATGCATCTTTTTTAAAAGAATAATCTTGTTGCCTTTTTAGTCAATTCATAAGAGATAAACCATATTCTACTTATTTGACAACATGTTCTTCACAGGCAAAACAAGAGGGGGAAAAACAACACACCATTCTTTTTCTGGATTAAGAATTTCATCTTTTGTGCTAAAAGCCTCCGTAGTCTTTCATTTCACATTTTTCTGAAATACATGGGGCAAAATATATGTTGGAATAAAGAGCTGTAGGCAGTTTAGTTTTTCTTTCCATCACTTAAATACACTTTTTAGCTACCAAAAGACAGCCTTTGATTTTTGAAAAAAATAATCACAGAAACAGGGCAGAAATATAACATAGTAGCTCACTGTTTTCAGCAGAGCTTCTATGTTTTCAAATGGAGCTGAAAGTAGAAATACTTAGTAGAAGAACAGTAATATGCAACAGTCCAGACATAGTCATGTACAAGACATCTTCCATACTTAGCTGTTGCCTCATTACTCCAACATGTGGAAAGTATTGCGTAAACAGCAGCCTTCTTGTTAGCATGCAGATCATAGGTGACCATAAATTCACATTTACTCACACCAATACAACACAGATATGACTTAGGTCTCTAGACAACACGCTCCCACATTTGCATTGTATATACAGATGTCTAAGGAGGTTTTAAAAAACTCACATGCTGAACAATAACAGAGAGAGAATGATCTAAGGCTGTGCGAAGCAGTGGGGTATGACATGGAGAAACAGGTAAACCCATCATGTCCTATGGAAATGGGAGACAACCTGCAGAAAGCAGGCAGTCAGCAGGCTAAAAAATTGGAGAAGGCATAAATTGCACTTTCTTATAGTCTGATGTTTCTTATGCTCTCCAGAGGTGATTTGAGACAATGTTCCAGCACATATCTTTTTTGGCGGATATGCTCTGCAGATATATATCTATTTGAGGGAGCTCAAAATTTACTGACTGCATTTCTGGAACTCTGCCATATAGGGACAGCTCAAGTGAAGGACTGCAACCACTGCTATATTGATGAGCTGAACTTTACTCTTCAGGCAGAATTTGGCTGCAACACTGTAAAAGCTTCTTAGCAGCACAAACAGGCATACTGTCTTTCTGACACTTCACATGATCAGATCTCATAACTCACAACAATGACTTAAGGCTTGTTTGATACCTCTGATAAAATACCTAGAGAGTTATATCTGAGTAGAAAAGAATGGGGAAACTAGCAGTAACTACAGCTTTTGTTTGTTTGCAATAATCTTCCTGCTCTTATTACCACCACCACACTGTAACTGCAATAGTGGGAGCCATACAAGAAGCAAGGTATCAGCTGGCTGTATAAAAAGCATTGTGAGATTTAATCCTGTGCTGAGGAGAGCTTCACAATACACCAATAAAAGCCAATGAACCAAATTTACATGTTGTCTTCCATCATCACTACCGCTAGTGAAGCTTAACACCATTATCAACATTGATACCTTTACACATAAAAAAAAAAGGGCAAAGAGAAAGCAGGAGTCTCATGGAGGTACTCACTTCCATCACCAAAGACACGGCAGCTGTCAGTTAAGGAGGGCTATATGACAGCAATGCATTAAGATTCCCTCTTGATGTTTCATGAGGTATTAAAACACTGTACTCCTGAACAAGTTAATGGGAACTGCAAACCACTTATCCCCCCATCGAATCAGGCCCTCACTAGGCAGTTGCACATTCAGTGTTCTATTTAAATAACATTTAGCATTCCCTCTCTACTCCATAGGCGTTCCAAAGACTAATATAATGACTTGATAGTTGCTGGAAATCTACTTCAAGCAGGACAAATGTCACTACATCCAACGTGAGCAGTTTATGTGGCTGCTCCAAGTTCACTGGACCAAGTTCTAACCACTAACTTGATCTGAAAAGGTAGGTTCACTACACCTTATACCAGGGTATAAGGTAGGTTCACTACCCCTTATACTACCTACCTTGGGTAGTCTTCCCTTTGTACTTTCCCCTCAATAGAAACCCAAATGTGTGGCCACTATAAACACACACAAACTTTCTTCCAGAAATTACTTGTGATTCAGAATTTAGATCTCCAAGTCATAATCTGCATATATCTTTACATTATCTGGCCAATTTGGGTAGCTAACTTCCAGATGTACTCACACATCAAGCACAAGTAGTTCATGAAAGAAAATAATTACAAACCATTAGTAGCTAAATACAGTATCGTTTGACTTGCTGTTCATCAGGTCAGATACAAATGCTATAATAAGGAAGCTGGTTTTACTAACACAAGAAATGTAAGTTACTCATGTGGCCTTTTTTCTAGTTGAATTCTACTTACCTCATGCCTCAAAATATCAACAGCTAGTACATCCAGAAAGTCCAGAGAAAGAATAAAAATAAATATTGCCCTATGCTAGTCAGCAGTTTTCTCAACTTGAGGCATTCAAACAGGACATGATGTTAGTCGGCTGCCAACTACTATACAGTTCTCCTCATCTGTTTACAGGTCAGAAGTGCTCCTAGGAGAGAAATGCCACCGTAGGGGTTTTTTTATTGAGTGGAGAAAAACATACAGCTCTTCCCTAAAAAAGCTTAAAATCTAAAAAGAAAAACCATGAAAATATAACTAAATAAAACCAAACCCCTAAAGTCCTGGTGTTTGGTTTTTTTTAAGCCCTAAGCCATCCCATGGTCAAATCTTCAGCTCAGAGATGAGATACAATTTCTTCACTAGTACTGACCGAATGTGCCTTACGTTTACTCCAAATGCACAATCTTATTGGTATGTACAATCTCACTGGGATCACAGAGGCATGGATGTACACTGGCTCTTTAGGAAGGACAGATAAGGAAGGTGAAAGAGAGAGAATTGCCCTTTATGAACAACAGCAACCACAATGTACATAACTAAGCAGCGATGGATAAGAACCAGCGGAGATCTTCTGATTTAGAACTAGAAGGTAGACCAATGTGGCAACATTGCAGTGCATACCTGCTACAGGAAGGATGAAGTAAAAGATAAGATGACCTTCAGACAACAAGAAGTTGCTTCGTAGGTCCTGGTCCTCATGTGAGACTTTAACCACCTCAGTGTCTACTGAAAGGAAATTCAGCAGGATACAGGAGATTTCTGCAATGCATTGATAAGAAGTATCTAACGCTGGTGATTAATGAGACAACAACAGAGAAGTGTTCCACTGGACCTCACAGTTACAAATATCAAAGAACTGGACAGAGACGTAAAGGTTAGGGCAAGCCTGGGCTACAAAGATAATCGCATGGAGTAGTTCATCGTGTTCTCTGATGAGAAGGAACAAGGCAAACAGCAAAAATCACACATCACCCTGGGCTTCAGGAGAACAGACTTTGACCTGGTCAGAGATCAGCTTTGAAGAATCCAGTGGAAGACAGTGACGGAAAAAAAAGGGATCTCCTACCAGGAGAGGGTTAATTTTCAAGGTTTATCTCCTCCAGGCTCAAGAATGGTCCATCCAGATGAGTAGGAAGTGAAACAGAAAACAGCAGGAGGCTTGCATAGGTGAACAAGGAGTTCCTGACTAAGTTCAGGAGATGAAGTTCAAGAAGAAGAGCTTCTACAGATATATCAGCAGCTAAGGGAAGACTAGAGAAAATGGGGGCCCATTGCTGAATGGGGCAGGGGATCTGATGACAGAAAACACTGAAAAGTCAAAAGTACTGAATGTTTTCTTCATCCTGGTTTTTAACACCCTCAGGATTCAGGGACCCCAGGCCCCCAAGACCACTGGGAAAGTTTAGAGCAATAAAGACTCACCGTCCACAGCACAGCATTAAGCTAGGGAATATTGAAACAAATGGGACCTAAGTGGATGCATCCACAAGAGCTGAGGAAGTTGGCCAATGTAACTATGAGGCCAACTTCAATTATCTTTGAAAGATAATCACAGAATCACTAGGTTGGAAAGGACCTTTAAGATCATCAAGTCCAACCATTAATCCAGAACCACCATGTCCCCTAAACCATGTCCTGAAGCGCCACATCCACACGTTTTTTGAACACTTCCAGGGATGGCGACTCCACCACCTCCCTGGGCAGCCTGTTCCAATGCCTGACCACCCTCTCAGTGAAGAAATTTTTCCTAATATCCAATCTAAACCTCCCCTGGCGCAACTTGAGGCCATTTCCGAGACCAACACCCTCATCGCCACAACCCCCTTTCAGGTAGTTGTAGAGAGCGATAAGGTCTCCCCTCAGCCTCCTCTTCTCCAGACTAAACAACCCCAGTTCCCTCAGCCGCTCCTCATAAGACTTGTGCTCCAGACCCCTCACCAGCTTCGTTGCCCTTCTCTGGACACGCTCCAGCACCTCAACATCCTTCTTGTAGTGAGGGGCCCAAAACTGAACACAGGATTCAAGGTGCGGCCTCACCAGTGCCGAGTACAGGGGCACAATCACTTCCCTACTCCTGCTGGCCACACTATTCCTGATACAGGCCAGGACGCTGTTGGCCTTCTTGGCCACCTGGGCACACTGCCGGCTCATATTCAGCCGGCTGTCAACCAGCACCCCCAGGTCCCTTTCCGCCGGACTGCTCTCCAGCCACTCCTCCCCAAGCCTGTAGCATTGCATGGGGTTGTTGTGGCCAAAGTGCAGGACCCTGCACTTGGCCTTATTAAACCTCATACAGTTGGCCTCTGCCCATCGATCCAGCCTGTCCAGATCCCTCTGCAGAGCCCTCCTACCCTCCAGTAGATCAACACTCCCACTCAGCTTGGTGTCATCTGCAAACTTACTGAGGGAGCACTCAATTCCCTCATCCAGATCATCTATAAAGATATTGAACAAGACTGGTCCCAGAACCGAGCCCTGGGGAACACCACTCGTGACCGGCCGCCAGCCGGATTTAACGCCATTCACCACAACTCTCTGGGCTCGGCCATCCAGCCAGTTCCTCACCCAATGGTGATGGGGAAAGGTTCCTGAGGACTCTAAGAAAGTAAATGCCATTCCTATCTTTACAATGGGCAGGAAGGAGGATCTACATGCTAATCAGCCTCCCCTCAGTCCCTAGGAAGGTGATAGATTAAGTGAACCTGGAAAACATTTCCACGTATAAGGTGACTGGGAATATTCAGCACAGATTTATGACGGGGACATCATGCCTGACTAATATGATTGTGTTCTGAAATGCAAATTAAATCGAAAATACAGGCTTGGTAAACATTAGGAGAGTAGTTGATGTTGTTTATCTTCACTTTAACAAGCATTTGGTACAATCTCACATAACATGCTCAAGACAAGCTGATGAAGTACAAGCTACACATAAATGGACAATGTGGTGGGTTGAAAAGTGGCTGAACTGCCATTCTCAAAGAGTTGTGATCATGGCATGAAATCCATCTGGAGACTAGTCACTACTGGCATATCCCAGGGGCTGACAGTGGAGCCAATATTGTTTTGGTATCTTCATTAATGACCTCAAGGAACCTCAGAGGGACTTCAACAGCCTGTAGAAATGGACCAACAGGAACCTCATGAAGTTCAACAATGTGAAACACAAGGCCTTGCACCTAGGGAAGAATAATCCCATTCTCCAGTACACACTTGGGGGCTGATAAGCTAGAGAACAGCTCTGCAGAAAAGGCCTTGGGGGTTCTGGTGGCAAAAATTTGAACATGAGCCAGGCACACCCTTGCAGCAAAGAAAGCCAACAACCTCCTGGGCTCTATTAGAAGTGATCCTTCCCCTCTACCCAGCACTGGGCAGAGCACACATGGAATGCTGCATCCAGTTCTGGGCTCCCCTGTACAAGAGAAACATAGACTTACCGGAGCAACTGCAGGTAAGGGCCACAGAGATGATGATAGGATTGGAGGCTCAATAAGAGAAGGCACAGGGTGAGTCTTATTAATGCGAACAAATAATGATGTTGGGAAGTCAAGATGACAGAGTGAAACTTTCACAGTAGCACCCAGTGACAGGTAGGCACCAATTAAAATAAAGGAAACTGCCACTTAGGCATTAAGAAGAAAACATATTAGGCCCTGAAAAACCTGGTCTGGTATCATTGCTGATTCTGCTTCAGGTAGGAGGTTGAACTCTAGTTCAACATCCCTGACATTCATCCTATGATTCTTAACGAGTGGAGAAGTGCTATTAGTCTAGATGGCACATTCACCCACAATGGACATTGTAAAACTATGCTGAGCTGCAAAACAGTCTTCACAATGCCAGAAAAGGCATATAAACATTAACCTCAAATTCTCATACTCCCTGTAGCTACCTGTCACTCCTGTAGCTACAGTAGCACAAAGATCTGCAATGGTTCTTAATTTTTTTGTCTAATGGTCAGAATGTTGCTTGTTTGATGACATGTGCAGTCAACACAATCTCAGTTTCCTTTTAAAAAACACTCACACAAGTTAAGAGAATTAAGGTTGCAAACTATCACCTAAAAATTAGGAAAAAAAAAATCAAATTATAATAGTCTTCAAACCATTTTAACATTTTCACATAAGCACTGTAGAGAATAGAATACACTACACATTTAGTGTTATCAAATGACTAGCTCAAACTCTAGATTTACTATCGTATCAAAAAATTATCAAATGGCTAAATATTTAAGACATGGTTAGGACTTGAACTGTGGTGTTGACATAAATCAGCAGGAGAAGAAAAAAAAAAAAATCTTTAATGTTCTTTTAAAAGAAGTCTATCAAGTAAGTGACTGTCCTTCAAGCTCTCCAGCTTTCCAAGAAAGAGAAAGCTAAAGTAGGCTATCTTTCCATGGTAGAAGGCAGGCCACAGAAAAGGGAAAGCAAAAAATGTGAATGTCTTGACACTTACTGGAACGAACTTGCGCAGTATACTTGGTTTCACTTGCATGATTCAGGAATAACTCTGAAGTCTAATACAAAGCAGAGAAAAGCAAGCTTCTAAATTTCACTTATTTAACAAGCTAGCTGGACAAGAATGCCTAAACACATACTATAAGACCTTATGCGTATCTGCAAAATGTTATTTACTGCAACAATAGCATTGACTGGAGATGGAGAAAGAACACA
The DNA here is from genome assembly GCF_964289735.1 of Phaethon aethereus. Classification (NCBI taxonomy): domain Eukaryota; kingdom Metazoa; phylum Chordata; class Aves; order Phaethontiformes; family Phaethontidae; genus Phaethon; species Phaethon aethereus. The sequence continues at coordinate 20,599,903 of NC_138576.1, read as the reverse complement.
TTTTCTTTCAGTTCATCATACTATTTCAGTATTTGAAAATTTTGAGTTAAAAAGCTATTTGAAACTGCAGAAGGAAAACAGTTTTTCTTGTTCTAATCTCAAAAAAAGGTGGGGGAGAATGAAATCTTCTAATGCTGAAGGCTAGAGCAGCATGATAATTCAACAGATTCTCTCCCAGTGGCAGTTCTAATTCAGAAGCATTTTATCCACTTTCTGTATTTTAGAAGCACTCTTTTCAATATCACGACCATCCTGCAATACTTCAATTTCAGTCATTTTCTCTCCTCCCTCTTCTTTCTGACATTAGTTCTATTTTGCTTCATAGCACAAATGTTACAATTATCCTGGTAACAGTTGTCAAATAAAGATGATATCTTAAATCAAGGGATAACAAGCATCTGTCCTTCAAGTTAATTATATTATATACACTCCCCCAGTTCTTACGCTTTTCCCTATGTATCTGATCTTATACACTGTCTGAGACACTACTGAGCTTGACTCCTACAGCAGCCTTTCATATGAATAAGATAATCACAGAATCACAGAATCACTAAGGTTGGAAAGGACCTTCAAGATCATCAAGTCCAACCATTAATCCAGCGCCACCGTGTCCCCTAAACCATGTCCTGAAGCGCCACATCCACACATTTTTTGAACACTTCCAGAAATGGCGACGCCACCACCTCCCTGGGCAGCCTGTTCCAATGCTTGACCACCCCCTCGGTGAAGAAATTTTTCCTAATATCCAATCTAAACCTCCCCTGGCGCAACTTGAGGCCATTTCCTCTCGTCCTAAGGCTAGTTACTTGGGTGAAGAGACCAACACTCACATCGCCACAACCCCCTTTCAGGGAGTTGTAGAGAGCGATAAGGTCTCCCTTCAGCCTCCTCTTCTCCAGACTGAACAACCCCAGTTCCCTCAGCCGCTCCTTATAAGACTTGTGCTCCAGACCCCTCACCAGCTTCGTTGCCCTTCTCTGGGCACGCTCCAGCACCTCAGTAGTAGTAGCACTTCTTGTAGTGAGGGGCCCAAAACTGAACACAGGATTCGAGGTGTGGCCTCACCAGTGCCGAGTACAGGGGCACAATCATTTCCCTACTCCTGCTGGCCACACTATTGCTGATACAGGCCAGGATGCTGTTGGCCTTCTTGGCCACCTGGGCACACTGCTGGCTCATATTCAGCCAGCTGTCAACCAGCACCCCCAGGTCCTTTTCCGCCGGGCAGCTCTCCAGCCACTCCTCCCCAAGCCTGTACTGTTGCACGGGGTTGTTGTGGCCGAAGCGCAGGCCAAGATAATACATCTGTATTACCTGTCATCTGGACTGAACTCTATATACATTTACGTACAGAGGCCTTCAAACTTGAACAGCAATTAACACAGAACAATTTCTTAAGCCATTCACCACTTCTGCAGTGGTTTTCCACCATATGGATCAGATTGACAATTATTTCACTTAAAACCTTATTGAAGAGTACTTAGAAAGGAACACCATGAATTGCATATAATAGCCACAATTCCTAGAAAAACAACAGGTACAAGCTACAAAAAACATTAGGAGAACACCAAACACATTTATTTCTTCCCTCAAACTATGGGAATAAACTGTCTTCTGTACATCCCACCAGTACTGCTGAGAAGAGTACTAGGGAATATTTAAAGAGATGCATTCAACTTCCCTCCCCATTTTAATGAGGATAGCATATCAAATAGTTGTACCAATGATCTCCCTACATGGAGTGTTTTCATCAGAGCAAAGGACAGTGAAACCAGTCACTTGTCTTCAATACTAAGCAGTTGAGAGCATCTGAGAGCATTACCAGCAGCATAATTTCCAATACCCTTACTAAGGAATTTTCTCTGCGGGAATTTTTTTTTAAATACACAAATTTACCATGTGATAAGTGCAATGCACCAGAAAGACGTAACTCATAGCAGAGGTAATGTTTTAAATGATTTTAAATGCAAACTTTATTTTCCTTTTTAAAGCAGTTAAACAGCAGTTTTTGTGTTTGGATGTCTCTATGTTCTGGATCTACAAGCCCAAGTTATTTATACTGAGTCTTCATAACCACTGCACTGTGGCACCTACCTTGTTCGCAGAAAGAAAACAGAAAAACACGGCTTGTGTTTGCACACGTGCCTGCCTGCATGTGTAGAGTTGCAGATGACAGCCTTCTCCATTCGCACTTTCTTTTGCCCTCTTGTGGCTTTGTATATCCCTACATGTAATGGAAGTAAAGAACCTATTTTTGTAGGAGTTGAAGAACACATTTGCACTGGGAAAATAAATTGGTTTCCACATATATTTCAATGTATTTGAATAAGAAATTGAAATCCTATGAGAAGCAGAGGCAAGCACACACACAGAAGACACCAGCTACATAGAAAATTATTTTTCAAGTATTTAATTTCAAAATGGTCTGTGAAAGGTTTTTAACCAACTTTAAGAGTGCTGCTTTTGTTAGTCACTCACTTTACATATAGAATCTATTTCTGATGCAGTGGCAACAACCTGACTTTTAAAAAAACCCAACAAATTCAATATTGTTAGGCTTCAGAGAGATTTTGCTTTTAAATTTCATTTTTCCTCTTCCTAGTGAGAGGAGTTAATCTAGCTTTATCCCACAGTTTTAAACCAAGGATTTATCCAAAAGGCTAAACTAAAAAACAAGAAGGGGCATTCCACTGTGAGCTCCCCAAATAGAATTATTAGTGCTACAGTGTCAACTCCTATTCTTACAGGAGTTGATTTTTCGGGAAATTCCATGCTATGCCAAAGGTGGGAACAACTAAATGACACCAGAAAACTTGGTGGACAAAAAAGTGCCAGAGGAGCTTTTCTGTACACAAAAGTTGGTTAATGCATGTAGAGGAAAATAATTTAAGCCATCTGACATTGTGCTGCACTCAGAACTGGTAGTTACAACTCATAAAAGAGCTCTCTGTGTCAAAACTGACAGTTCTCTGAACTTAATGCACAGCAGTAGCTACGGAAGCCAGCAAAACATTGGGCATCCTTACAAAGGGCACCGAGAATAAAGTCGAAAGGATTGTTTCACAGCCCCATAAAAACTTGATATGCCCTTATCTCAAATGGAGAGTGCAGTTCTGGTGTTTGCATCTAAAGGAGGGCATAGCAGAATTGAGGAAGGGCGACATAAATGAAAATGATAGAACTGTCTTATTAGATGTTCAACAGATTGGGACTATTTCATTTGGAAGGACAACACCTTGGGAAGAACATGACCTAAGTTTACAGAAACAGAGAAGCAGTGGCAAGGTGAAAGAATTGCTATTACACGCCAAATCTTGCAATCTTAGAACTAACTGGTACTCACTGAAATAGTACAAGATAAGTTTAAAAAGAAAGGGTGGAGAGTTTGGCCAGTGAGTAGCAGACTGTTTTGTTACAAATTGCTTTCTGCCACAAACTTTTGTAACATCAATTGTACAACAATCTCAACTAGTTCAAAAAGAGATTAGAGACCTGTCTATAAACCCATCTATGCTGTTCTACACAGGATCTCCTGTTGCTGCCAGATCATTGGTCTGATCAACAGGTTGTCACCATTCCATTTGGAAGGAAAGGTAAAGGTAGTCTTATATACTTAAGGTTAACTTTCACAGAAACAGCAACATGAAGGTAAAATGCCTTGCTGCATCTCATCAATCCACTTGATACCAAAAATAGTTCACACTAACAAGCAAGAGATGGTTGCGTCATTCCTTGTTTTTCCCCCACCTCTGTAGGGTTTCCACCAGAGCTGATAGTTACGTCCAAGAAAATTTTTAATTCTATACAGAAAAAGGTTATCCTTAAAAATCAAATCAGGATAACTAGGTTACCATTTGTACTTACCTCCAAAATAGATGAGGAGGAAAAGGATCTCAGCAGCTATTTATCTGCTCCTCTCAACCCCCAAAGCAGATATGGAGGGGAATTAGTACTAGGTTTTGTGATAATCAATTCTTAAACAAGCCATATTTCAACACAACAGGAAGGCACAGACAGAGAATGAAACACACACAAGGATTAGTTTACAGCACTGAAGATAATCTTACTTTTCCCAACAGTTCAAGTAATCTTATTACTATATTCAGGTGAACTGCAAATAATCCAATTATTGTGGAGGAGCATAAGGTGTAGAATATTACCCATGCAATGTAAACCGCAAATTTTTAATGGGGGGTGGGGGGGGGTGGGGGGAAAGGGCACTGTATTTAAAATCCCTCCAAGTTCTCCTTAGTCATTGAAGCTAAATAGCTGCCTAATAAAAAGGAAAGTCTGAAAACAGACTGATCAATAGCCCTTCCTTCATCGGCACACACATCCTGGGATGCCAGTTTCACCAGTTATTTAGTCATCAAGACATGAGGATCTGATTTGAAGGAGAGAAATGTTGAAAGGATAGGAGCAAAAAATAGGATTTGGTTTGTTTGCTTTCACGAAGGGTATGAAAGAAAAAAAAAAAGCAACAATGATGATCCTCTTACCACAAAACTATTTTCAAAATTTTTGCATTTATAAATATAGAAGACGACGCCTTCATTGGTAGCTATTTTAGATTTTAAACAGCTCTGCAACTGATAGATTGTGGTCACATTTCCCTCCTTTGAAAGAAATCTCTAGTTTCGTTAGCAACAAATACAAGTCAGAATAGATACAATGGCATATAGTGATGCCATCAGTACAACAGATGCTTATCAATGTAACAAGTCTGCCTAAGAATCTGTGATAGCATGTAATAAATTTTCATTTCCATAAGCATGCATGTAGACTGCTCAAAGTACAAATGAATTAAAAGCAATCATATGGCTTGCCTACTTCTGAAATTTTTTAAAAATTTCAAAATAGCTGAAGTAATTTGCTTCACATCTGTGAAACTGGGATATAACTAAGATGCACCAAGTTTGACGTATTATTATTCAACACTCTTATTTGCAGTGTTGAATTTATCAATAACACCAGGGCTTAGAGCATCAGGGCTTATGCCTTCTTGGAGAGCCATTTTCTTGGTTGTAAGCAATTTTATTTCACAAGTCAGAAAACTGAATTGAAAATCACTAATGTTTTTTGATTGTTTAAACTGATAAAATTGGTAATAAAAGTTTAATAAATAAAAAAATTGTAATCCATTTCTAGAGCTCCATAGGAATAAACTGATCTTATGCAAATTCAGAAATAAAAATGTTTCAAGAAGTATTCCTTCTTAGCAGTAAATTATAACAAATATTACAAATGCAAGGTAGGGAAAGCTAGGTATAAAAGTCTTAAGTCAAATGCTTGGTAAAATATGTTGATACAGCACTAAGATAAAATATTTTTAAATTTGTATGTACACTGGCACCAGACAGTTATGTTAGTCATGTTAGTAAGGCAATAAGTGTAGTTTCAGGTAGAGCATACAAGTTAAACTATTTAAATGTTCATTTTGCCTTCATCTGATGGTGCATTTCCAGCAGCGGCTGAGAGTAATCAGATATTAATGGGCATTTCAACATTTTAGGTCTGACTTTCCTGCTAATACTTTTCTTTGCACATGATTTAAGTATTTCCTTCATGAACTACACAACACCTAAAGAACAAGGTGGCAAGTATTCTTCCTGATGTTTTAAAGACCTGTGACTGCCAGCTTAAAAAAATAAATTTTTTTTAGCAACTCACTTAAAATACAGTCAGATACACTTCTCCAGCCCGGAGGCCAGCTAGCACAGTTAAGATCAAATTTATTACAGGGTAAGCTGGGAGGAGGTGGCTGCACTCAAACTGCTCATGATATTCTTGGACAACCTCTGGGCATCACTGCCTAAAAGCGCTAGGCAGCCCACACCAAAACTGCACGGGGAGCATCCTAAGAGTTTAACAGCACGCACTATTGCAAGTCAGTCCCTAGGTCGATGCCATGGCTCTCTTCAAGTTGCTGGAATACAACGTTAAAAATCCCAGTCTACTATCCTGAGACTATTTATTTTAGTTTGTGGGTTACAGTTTCCAGCAAAAATTATCTTTATAGCAATACTGATGCAATCAGTAAAACCAAGAACAGCTGGCTGTCTGATACCAAAATCTGATTATTCCATGTTAAGATTCTTACAGTCAGGTTTTATCCCTCACAAGCTAGCAGGTAAGGGTTGTTTTGTTCTTAAATCATTTTCAGTGTTGATACAGCTCATACACACACATTTTTCCACACCTGCTCCCACTCTGCTTGACATCATTAAAGTAAATCATTCCAACCATCACACTTTAACACTGTTACTTTTTTTGTGGCCCGTTATGTCAAATTCTAATTTTCAAGTTTTCAATTACATAAAGGTATTCTCATGGCTGTGAAAATACCCTTGGAACCCAATTCACAATTGCATAAACAATGAGCATAAACATTTTGTTTAGTTTGCCAGCACAGTTTGAAACAGTAAAAACATAAATTTTCACATAAGTCTCCAGACCACTGTTCAATCTATAAAACATCAAAGCTAAAAGTTAGACTCAACAATCTAAGAATCAACAAATTATTTCACTGATCATTTCAGTAGATAGCATGGAAAGGAAGAAGAACATAAGGTGTCAGGAAAGTAGGGGGAATTGCCATACATAAAGAGGAAAGAAAATGCAAAATGGAAACCAAAAAAAAGCAGAATAGGCAGACATTTATTTGCAATAATAGATTCTTTCCACTGACAGACACTAAATGGTACAGAAAACACCTACAAAATGAAAACACTTAAGGGCTATATCTTAGCACTTCAACATTTCCACAGCCTCCCACAAAGGCTCCCAAAGCCTGCATACCACTGTATGCTCTTGCTTTCTCAAATGGTTGCAGCCATACGCTTGTCCTTTAAGCAACATATCCCTTATTTACTCTGAGATCTCCTTCCTTCAGGTTTCCTTATTTCCCTAATTTTACTATTTTCTCCACTCTTTTACCTTGTCTTTCAGCAAGCATTTTCCTATCAGATGCGTGACAGTTAACAGCGCATTGGCACTGCCTATGGTTATGCTCCCGAGATATGGTCACCTACTTTTGTCCCCCAAAATACATCCTTCACCTGCATGCAGGAGAAACATTGAAGTAGCTGCTTTTAATCACTTCCTCAAAACTCACCTTTACAGTAACGAAGATACATTTTAAAAGCTTGAACCTCTAAGTAGGTATTTTCTACCAGTGCAAAACTCAGTCTGGATCATTTCTCTATTTCCTCCCCTTTATCTCCTTCATGTAAACCCACCAGTTAGCCTTACCTGTTGACTTCTCAAACAGTTTTATCACCTCTTCTAAGCATGCCGTAGAACATATGTCAGAACGCAGTAACTACCAAAGTAACTAGCCATTACATAGTATCAAAATTTAAACAGAACACTAGTTTCTCACTGACATCCCAAATACGTAAGTGTAGAGCAAGAGATTTATGCAGAGCAATGCATAAATCTGAGTTTTTATTCTAGCTTATAGGATATAACTGAAGTATATTCTTCACAAAACCTGAATATAAAGTAGAAACTATCAGACTAAGAGTTCCCTTTATATTTATCAAAGTTATTATTTCAGCATGATAGTTTTCCCCAAACACACCCTCATAAGCATTCCCCGCCCTTTACCAAATACTCTGCTGTGCAGAGATGACACACAAGCCATTCAGGAAGGAGCCATCCATTGCTGGCAAAACTGGCGTAGCTGCAAAAATCTTCAGATGGCCTACAGAAAAATCCCTCTGCATCCCCTTTTCCTTTAATGTAGCTAAGATGTACATTCTACAGCACTTTGTAAATCCTTGGAAAGGAGTCCACCTCCATTTTAACAGTACCCTAAAATGGCAGGTGAGAGAAGGGGAGGGATGTATAAACAGGAGAGCAGATTAAAATGAAGTTCTATATGAAACAAAGCATGTGCAAGCCACACACATTCACAAAAGCCACATACAACCTGTACCCACCCCAGCATATTCATCTAACTGTTAAATTTTTCAAGCACCCAATGTCAGTGCATTATAAACTGGACTGACAAAGAGGGCATCATTCAGGAACTGACATATTTCCAAGTATGAAGTGAACAGTGAACTTCATCTTAACCCAGGGATCTCACTTTTTTTCAGCCAATCCTAGATCTGAGGCTTCCACAACCTACTTTACATACAAAAATGATACTGGACACTCTAGTCTGCCTGTTGGTATTTCTCCCTACCTCAGAAGTCCATTCAAATGGCTTTCTTATTTCCCTTCCTGTAGTCTGAAACTTCAGCAATACCAAGACTGTGTATGGATCGTATTCCAGCAGGGTCTAGGGCTTTGTCAGGTTTTGATTGTTGTGGTTCCCAAGCGACTCCCCTCTAGCATGAGTTACAGGTTTTTGGCATTTCACCTCATCACAATGAGACATACATGCTAGTGTAGGCTAGGATGCTCTTTTGAATAGTGAAGCAAGGCTTCTTTCAAACTTTAAGTAATGATACACGTGTGAAATGACTTTCCCCTTAGCAGATGAATAGAGCTCTTGGATGGCTTCCAATTTCTTGCACATTTGAAGACCAATTTATCTTCATTTTTAAACTTAATATATTTAGTGTACCATTATTCTCAATGGTTTATATCATTACTTGGAGGGTACATTCTTGACCCTCACCCCACCCCATCATTATTCATTTCTGATATTTAAAAGTGCATTTCTACTAAGATGCTATAATCTCCTTAATTACTTTGTCACCTTTCTTATTCACATTTTTAAAAGTGTCACTCCTGTCACGTTTTAATTTAAAGAAAATAAAAAATGAATAGTCAATTGACTACTGCTAGTCAGAACAGCAGAAAAGAAGGAAGGTGTAAAGTTCCTAGAATTGTTCTGACAGGAATTTTCCACTAAATACAGCACTCGTCTTTTTATTTCTGGGCCACTGTGAAGTACATTATTTGTTTTCTGCTTTGTTGAACATAACTAAGTTATTAATAAATATCAGAAGCAAATAAGCACATGTAACTTTTCAGAGATTGAGCATTAACCAGTTAAAATGCAACTGTAGCACTCCAGCTTATTGCCACCTTTATTATCACCCAAAACCCTCTGTACATTGCACCCTTCTCTCAACAATCCATCCTTTCACGTTTTTTTTAAACCTAATCTGTATCATACTGAACTTTAACAATCTAATTTAACTTCTAAAGCTAGAAGACTACCAAACTAATTTTTCCCCTTAATTCTTACCTACTTTAAAGCTGTCAGTAGCAATCTTATCCTGTTCAAAGAAAAAAAAACACCCCCTACTTTGTTTCAGTTGACTTGTCGCAACAGAGGGGAAAAATGATAACAACTGGGTACTGCAGAAAGATTTTTCACAGCATTTTAAAAATATGGTATAATTAAACAAAAAGGAAGAGTGGCTAAAGTCTAGGGAAAGTATGTTTAAAAAGAGATCTTGTATCTTGCATAAGTCAGCTCTAAAAAAACCAAAACAATTAACCTATGGTCTGAAGAACAGCAAGTCCACATCACTGAAACATGAACAAATACACACATTATTCAGGAATCAATATTTTTCTGTATCACTAGCTGAAAAATGCTTTTCAAAAGTTAATCAAGACTCAGAATTTCTCTTCAAAGTAAGTACACAGTATTACTCTTTCAGTTCAACCATTATTATATTCCCCAGACTGCCTATATGAAAGGCATACTTCTCAGACAAAAAACAAAGAACAAGAGAGCTGTGAAGAAGTGCTCTTCTGTTTGCACCTACTACATCTTTTTTCATGAAGTAACATAAGAACTTAATCATATGTTAGTTACGCTAATTATCTGTAAGTGTGAGAAAGTAAAAGAAAACTCATCAAATCCCCCAATATAAAAGAGGAATTTTGTTCATGAGTGCTTCACCCTATTCCATTACCTTACTTAAATGAGCTATGAAATGCAAAATGTACATGATTCCCCTTTTCTTTAATGTCACATTTTACCACTTATTTAAGCAACTTCAAAAAACAGCTATTAATAATGGACACACATCACATTTCTTCAATCTCACCATTTCAACAACAGCCAAGATTTGCCAGAAATACTGGGCTCAGACACAAGAGATGGTCACAGTACCTACAACTGTTCCTGACAGCATCATCTCATTTGACTGGTACTTCAATGAAAAAAGTAGTTAAGAGTCTTTTTAAAATAATAAAAGAAATTCAATACATAAAACCATTTTAAAGATTTCAATTGCTTAGTTTGGTTGCATTACTACTTGAAACAAGTAGTTTGCTAAACTCACTACTCCTTATTATTAGAACCCCATGCTGTGTGCTTTCTGTTCTATGCGTTGCTAGAGACATCAATAATCATTTAAGATTTAGATCTTGTTTTCTTCAGAAAGTTTATGGCTGATGATTCTAAAAGATGCATGAAGTAAAAACAATAAAGCTTAATGTTCAGAAATTAGGTAAACTACATCTTAGAACACAAAGAAGTTAAAATAGAAAACATGCATATGAATTAATAGATCCAATAAAGGAAATTGCTAGAATTGAGCTTCTATCCAAACACTGCAAATTTCTGTGAGATTTCCAATCTCAGTAAGCTCTCTGCCAAAGAGGATTTTCAATTAATATGTACATTGCTGTAAGGAGTTGCTTTAACATGTTATAAAGAACATAAAACTTAAATATAGGCTTCCTTGAGAAAAAAAGAGTATAAAATCATTTGTTTTCACCATACTTTCTATAACAATACTTGAGCTCAAAAATAGATACAAATTGAATAAATCAAGACCGGTTAACATTAAATGATGCATTACATGAAATACTGGACTTGATAAGCTATCTCATACCATCTTGCTGTTCAGTTATGTAGGGAAAGATTGGTACATAGGGAAAAAGAGGTACATAAATTCTTTAAAATGCTTCATCCAGCACAATATTTTTTAAGAAAAAAAAAATGCCATAAAATCAGGCTAGAGAAAAAAAGAGGTTCTTTTTTCTAGAAAAAGGCTAGAGAAAAAAAAACAAACACCTTAGAAACTTGTTTTGGTTTTCTTTAAAGGAGACTTCAGACAACTTTCTCATATTCTCATCTGAAACTACCCAGAAAATTACTACGACGACTTTAGAATTTCAGGCCTGATTACTGCTTTCTCATTTTCTCCATGGATCACTGGCGAGGTGAGAAAGTTATGTCCAGTAAGTCAACCAGAGACTAAAAAGTAACCAAAAAATAGGCCAATACAATTCCAGTGCTCTTAGTCAAAAAGCCCATGATGATTTTCATTTTAGAAAACAGAAAAAGCTCTTTATTACTTATCTTCTATAATTGTCTTCAAAAGATCCATATAAGATTTGTGAAAAAAAATTCAAATTTTAGCACTTATTTCAATCCAGAAGAACTAGGGTAACTGAGCAATCCTGGAATCTCTCTAACATAGCCACAAGGTTGAGCAGCAGGAATTCACATCTACAGCTGTCCACAGATGCACGAAGCCTGAAACTTACTACCTTATTCTTATCATCAAATCTTTGGGTTGGAAGGGACCTTTAAAGGTCATCTAGCCTAAGCTCCCTGCAATCAGCAGGGACATCTTCAACTAGAGCAGGTTGCTCAGAGCCCCATCCAACCCGATCTTAAATGTTTACAGGGATGGGGCATCTACCACCTCTCTGGGCAACCTGGGCCACTGTTTCACCAGCCTCATGGGGAAAAATTTCTTTCTTCTATCTAGTCGAAATCTGCCCTCTTTTAGATTAAAACCATTACCTCTTGTCCTGTTGCAACAAACCTGCTAAAAAGTCTGTCCCCATCTTTGTTATGGGCCCCCTTTAAGTACTAGAAGGCTGCAGTAAGGTCTCCCCAGAGCCTTCTCTTCTCCAGGCTGAACAACCCCAGACCTCTCAGCCTTTCTTCATATTCTTGGACTGTATTCCCATGAAAGAACAGACTAATATTTACTAGAAGAAATAATATTTATTCTAATTGACAGCACAGATTTCTTGCTTGTCAGAGAGAAAAAGTACTCCCTTCCCCAAGTGACGCAGGTGGATTTTTCAAGCCTCATGACGAAAAATCTTCACACCTGCCTCATCTAGGAAAGGTACTGAGATCCTTAACCACAACAGCTGTGCACTTAGTGTTAGGTTATGCAAGGAGCATTCCTACTGTTTCTGATGAGTTATTTAGATTAGAGTTTGTAGTTGTCTGTGGGCATATCTGCATTGAACACATGACAAGCAACATATACAAACTTCACCTGCAATTTTAAAGAGAGCTTGATGCTAGCATGATGCTGTTTTGAATGACATTTACTTCCACTTTCAAAAGCAAACATATAAAACAATAAAAAATGAAGCCTAAAATAACAGAAATAAGTTTTTGCCATGCTTTGCATTAATCACACAAGTAATACTTTTATTTTGTTGCCATACTTGACATGAATGCAAAAGTAGACTTCTACCCAAGATGACCTAAGGATATGAGACAACTGAGGTATAGCTGAACATACAGCAGATTTTTTGAAAAATGCCTGTGTTGGTAACTCCAAATTAAAGTGTTTACACATAGCTAGATGTTCAATATTTGCACATTCAAAAATATCAAAACACTTAAAGAAGTTTAACGTGGTTAGAAAGGACTTACTTTTATTGTAGCAGGTTGCTAGTACACCTTTATCTGCAGGACTGGTACTAATGTGCCAAATTTCACCCATTTGATGAAGGAGTACATTTTTGTTTATAATGTTATTTTCATCATCAAAATCTATGATGTGAATCTGCAAATACAGTAAAAGAGAACATTAGGGTTTCAAGTGTTTTCCTGTGGGTCTTAATTATTCACAATGGCTGCACAGAACCATTCAATGAGGATTTTATAACCAATATCTACTTTAAATAATTGTTATACTAACAATTTAGTATATCATTGACTTCATGCAGGATATACTTTTGTAGAAAAACACAAGCAATTTCCCTGTTTTGAGGAAATACCATGTTTATTCTTGTCAATTTTGCAACTTAAAGCTTGGAGGTGATTTTTCATTTTATGGCTAATAGTAAACAGGCCACTTGCATCGCAATTCAACACTTCTTGTAGCAATAAACAGAAACAACAACATTACGATCCTTAGTCTAAATGTCTGCACCAATTCTGTACCCAAATCATCAAATTCAAACATCCTACAAAGAATGAAGGGAAGAGAGGGAAAGGAATCTCATTTGGAAGAAACACTGTAAACGCAGTAAAAAAAAAAAAAACTTTAAGAGTTCACTTCAGCAACCACGTATCTGTGCCAATATATAAGCCTGTAATACTTTTTTTACAATATAGAAAAATAAAACTTTGAACTGAAAGATGAACAATAATGTTTAAATATAGAGATAAGATTTTTAGAACACATACAGCTGGGTTTGCTGTTTGTGATTTTTATTTTTGTTGTTTTTGTGGGTTTTCTGGTTTTGGGTTTTTGTGTTTAGGGGGGTGGGGTTTTTTGTTTGTTTGGGTTTTTTTGGGCTGGGTTGTTTTTTTTTGTTGTTTCTTTGAATAGGTCTACATTACTCTCATTTTTCCTCCCTATTTTTAGTTAGTTGTTTTTCTATAGTTGCCTCGGAAATAGAAGAAATTGAGAAAGATTCTAGCCTGGCACAACATACACAAGTAATTTTACTCATGGACTAATTCAACAAAGCTCAAGAGTGAACAAAAAAATTGTAGAACACCCACAATTTTGAAAGAACTGTATCCTCATTAAAAATTCATTAAGAAAAGTTGGGTGAACAATGAAGAGAAAAAAACAAGAGACATCCTATCACAATGACTGAATTAAATCTATCAAATTAACTACTGAATCACTGCAAAAATCTTAGCTACAGAGTATTACAGAAAATTTTGTTAAAATACAGAAGCTGCTAAATAGGTCTCAACTTAGTCTAAATTGCTAATATTACACACTTTTTTAAAGGGATGAGTTTTCATATTACCTTTTTCCTTCTCTTCCAAAAACACTGTCATTAGCAACTCCTCCTTCAAATACAACGCTGCACCCTCATCATCTGTATTGTTCTTCTACTCTGTCATCCAAGGCATATAAGCACCACTGCGGTTGATTAGCAAGTTGACTTTTCCAACTTCATTTGTTGCTCTGAACCTAGAAATCTACCCAGAAATCAAGACACTATCCCACCAACTGCATACCCACCTTCGTGTCCAACTTTGAGTGACCCTCCTGCCTTTCAAAACTCTACAGAGTAACATCACTTAGACTTATCTATTGTCTCACTTCATTTTGACTTTCTGTACATCCCCGCTCTGATCTATTCCCTGTATCCCAATTCAAGAGCTTCTGTTTATACAGAAAGATCTTGCTCATTTCATCTTTAAAGATCAGTTTAACCCTTGTGTTGGGGTTTTTTTGTTTTATTTTAATAAAAACTGAAAGACATCATCTATTCAGCCTTCTATGCTGCTCTAAGATACATTTTCATGTTCTGAATAAACTTACAACTCAACTGTTGACAAGTCAAACAACTACTTTACAAGCACAGAACTGGAAGGTAAATAGTAGCAACATATTCACAACTCTAAGGTAAAACATTTTCAACAGACTCATGGCAAGAAGAGTAACCCCTGTTGTTATTTTTACACAGCAAAATATTGGTAATTCGCTTTAGCATAACAGAGAGAAGGGGATCTCTCAAATTTACTGCATCGGGTATTTAAGAGAGAAACTGTGAAATATGTGGAGATCTGTTGTAGTTTAAAAGTCATTTTAGTCTCCCATGTAAGGCACATTCAGATCTGCTAAATGTGCTTGTTTTCAGCTATCTCAAAAAAAAAAAAAAAAGGTGGAGGAAGGCAACCTTCCAACTCACTGGAGTCTCCTTTGGCAGTACAACCCAAGTTCCTGAAGGTGAACCACAAATCTAAATCCCATTTACTAGAGTCACACACATTCTCTACCCACACTAACCAGGTTAAGAGGGTCACTCAGCACATAAGCTAAGGGAATGCTCTTTACCCCATCTGAAGCCCTTTGAAGGCACAAATAACCAATTTCTCCTCTGCTGTTATGTTTCTGCTTCAGCTGACATCACAGATAGCTGGAAACTCTGCTAGAACACACAGTTAACTGATTAAAGGTCCAGAGGAGACTTTTAGGAAATATGAAATTTAATTCTTATATAAGGGTATTGTTTATGCCCTTTTGAGTTGAAAAATGACATCGTTCACAGCTATGCCAAACAACAGTCTACCAGAAAAAGCTGACCAGCTTAACAGAAAGAACTACAAAAGGTCCCCCAATGTTTTTCTGCCAATGATCTTCTTAATCATCTTGGTTTGAATATATGATAAATTGTATTTATCATACAGAATAGTGACTTTGCTAAATACTAAGGACAAAAGAATTTTCAGAGAAAATGTGCTAGTACCAAATACTGTACCAGTATGATGCCACGAAGACAAATATTTGCAGAAAGAAATATTAATCTACAATAACTCCAACAGAACTGGACAAACTTCAGTTCTGTGGGGTGTTATCCTTCAGTTCTTGAATCATGATCATTCTAACTGTTCTTGATGTAGTGTAGAAATGACCTTTACCATGGATTAGTTAGTGCAGCATATGGACACCACAGATGAATATATAGAAAATGGTAAGTTTAAGTAAGCTAAGTTCACTCAGAGAACTTTCTCAATGTGACTGTAGTGTAACGGTTTACAATACGTGTAATTATTGACTCTTGTGGCACACACCTCTTACAAATGACTGGTTTTATTACCAGTAACTACACAAGTGACTTACTAATCTGCTCTAATTACACCAGGGAAAATTCCCACAAGTCTAAGTATTGAAGAGAAAGTATTGAGATTTGAATGAGAACAAGTAACTACTTAGTTCTCCTCAAAATCTAGAGGAATTACGAAGGAAGTCACTAAGGAAGGGAGACTAAAACTAATGAATTTCAACACAATATCTCTCCCCCCCCCCCCAATTGTGCAATCTCCGTAACTGATTTTCTTTCATCGGGCACTCATGAGTAGCAGAGACAGAAGAAGTGTTTTAGTTCAGCCAGTGCCCTGCGTTATGACTGTATAATGCCACGCATTAAGATAACCCATGAAGAGAATGAGAGAGATCAGAAAAGAGTAAATGATGCATACTTTCTTCACATGCTTCTAAAGCATGCAGATAATGCATCAAACTAAGAATGGTATAAAAAGACACAGTTTAGCAACAATGAAAGTACTGAGGACAAAACTTCTAAAATTACATTGTTTAGAACATGGATCTTGCATCAAAAAGAAACTACTTAATTTCCAGCAAGTTATGAGGACCAAATACCAAGTACTACATACGGTTAATATCTCAACTATTTACACAATATAAAATCTTATAAACACTTTCCTTTGCTTTGAAATATTAGCATTAATAGCAAAATATTTTCACCAGATCTGCTATGAACACCTCCATTGTTTCATACAGCAATGAACCTCAATGAGGCAGAAGTCACCACACCAGCTGTACAACTACAGCTCTTCTATTTGCATTACACCTGTCTATGACCAGAAGGAAAGAAATATTCCGCACGTGATGGCACTGCACACGAAACCTCTCACTGTGCAGCACTTGGTCAAGCATTAGAGGTTGCAAGCCAGCTCATAAGTTAGGTTAGGTAACTAAAAAAGTTTTTAAGCAAATCTAGAGAACCTAGTGCTGAATTAAGCAATAATGACTTGAGGCCTGGGGCACTTCTTGGGGATTAGCAACTAGCTGAGAGAAGCTGATGGCCTGAGGCACAGCTAAAGGCCAATAACCCCCAAACATTTGTTAATACCCTAGGAAGTGTCCTGCATTTCCATTATTAATGTTATTCATTGGAAAAAGAAAAGTATACTCAAAGTTGAAATATGTGTATATAAAGATATTTCTAAAATACACAGTATATGCCCAATCAACTTACCTAAGTCACAACATTTAAATTATTGAAGATCTCCTGGATATTAACTGATAAGTGAGAATCATTCTCCAACTACAATTCTGTATCAGAATTTAATTAGTTGAAGCAAGAAGTAAAAAAACACAGCAGAAAATCACATTATAATCAAATGTCTAAAGACGATCTGAGACAGCACAATCAAAAATATAATTCTGCATATTTATTTTTAACTAAGTTTGTCCTGCCACTTCTTTTGTTTTTGGTCTCACAAGTATTACCTGAAAAGTAAAGAAACTGAATTGTGGCCTCAAGATCTTCTTTCAGGATGAAGACATTTACTGAAATTTAGTCACAAAATTAAAATTGCTGTACAATTAGAAGTATTGTACTCTTAACTGCAGAAGAAACAGCCCAACAGAAATTGAGCCATGAAAGTCACTCAAATTTTAGTTTAAATTGTTGTTAACTTACGATCAGAAAGGACATAGCTGATTGCCAATAATCAATAATGAAAAATCCATTTTATGAAGCTTCATATATACAAAACGGTGCACGTACCAGGAGTACCATTAGAGGCAATCAAGGCTTAAAAACTTTTTTTTTACTTTGTATCTCTTCTGTGGTTTAAAGATAGCTCCAGAGAATCTACAGATTTAAATTAACAAAAATATGGCAGTGCCTTTACTAAACCAATCTGATTTAGTCGTACAATTTAGAAGAGTAATTGAATTTTCAGAAAATACACACACCCTTCATTCATTTACATTGCTTACTAATATCTTTACATTCTACTCACAGAAGTTTTCAACTTGACTATTACTTAATGTTCAAATTCAATTCAAGACAGGAGAAAGGAGGAGGAATGATATTGGAACAATGTTTAAAAAAACAGGGGAAAAAATTACAACTGACATTTGACAGAAAAATTACCTGATTATCATATCTAAGAGACTGTGTTCCAACCAAAAATCTTATTGCATCTGTTTCTGCTGTCTGAGGTGTTAAAGCTCGTGCCTAGGGAAGAAGAAAGCCATTAGAAAAGTCCAATTAATACAATCCATTAATTTCAGCAAAAATCTTAAGGCTTATGTATCAATTATAATTTTAAGCATTACATTCTTACAATCTGCAGACTTTCCTACCCTTTATGTCTATTTTTGTTAACACATTTTTTGTGCAGTTTCTCACATTTGTGAGGTGCGTGGAACATACAGGTGCTAACTACATTATCTGTCCTTCATTATAACAGTGATAATATTCAATATTATAGCAGTCCTTCCAAACCAATTCTCCTTTATCAACTGAAAAGACTCCACAGAACAGTGGACAATTCTTAAATATGTTAGCGACAACATCCAAGAAAGAGGCTGTTCTCTTGGCCATTTCAACTGAAGATGCCCGCATGAAAATGAATTATTCTTCTTGCTATTAACCGCCAGTTTAAAAGAAAGTTAAGAAAAAAACACCTTCTTTTCCATTCTAGGCCACTAGAACTAAGAATTGCCTGAATAATAAGAGAAATAATGTGTTATTTACCTATCAAAATTTTGTCATAATCTTATTATTTTGTTGTATTATCGTTAATGAGCATGCTAGACTCTCTACCTTGCTGCTTCAACTTGCACCAACCACAGTCTTGGAACAAGCAAACCAAAACAGTTAAGGGCCAGCTATACATGGGAGACACTGAGAAATAAGGTACACCTTGAACTAAAACCACAATTGCTAGTTTGCACTAGTCACTAGTAGAGGCACTCTCAGCTAATTTTGAGTAAACGAGAGGTAAGAAGAGTAAACTAACACTCAAAGGCACAACCGTAAATAAAATGTGAGGAACATCCACTATTTCCCCATGCCAAAGATACCCTAATAATATTGTTCAAAATGCAGTTTTTGTCAAAACATAAAAACAAACCTTTGCAATTCACAACCTATTTGGCATAAAATAGTTCAGATCTCTTCAGACACTAAAGCCTGTATTGCAAGCAAATACTTCAGAAGGATTCAGTTAGCTGGTGAATGGGCCTTCCTACTGTCATCCTGTTGTGCAGCTAGCTAACGACTACCTTCTGGATTCAGGAACATTTACCTTCAATATAGTCCTCAAACTTTTTTTTTTTAATTTATATCACAAAGATGTCTAGAAACTTGGAAGGGAATATCTGAAATACATTATATCGCAATATATAAATTTAGAACAATTTAATTTTAGAAGAGCAACTTGCAGGTTTTTTCTTAAATAAGGCAAAGCAATCCAAACTCTTGCCTGACAATAAGAACTCACTCATTTTTCAGAATAAGCTCTGAACTCCTACAGAGCAGATACTTATCTTGCACCTGAAATGTGCAATTTAGACAATGTAATATTTTGCTGAAGATTGAGCATAAGAAGTTAAAAAATGCAATGAGCTTAATAAGTATAGGCTAGTAGCATAACATTTATATAGAAAAAGAGAGCACTACAGAACATGATTCAACGAGTTGTTTGTGTTCAAAACATACTCAGACGCAGATCAGAGATCAGTGTGAACCCATACTGATTTGTTTGTACTCTCCTATTTATGCAGCACTTACCTACAATAAGCCTAGACAGTGTTTCTGATTGACAGAAGCAACCGAAGTTCACCAAGAAGATTGCAGAAAAGCTTTTCTTTTGTCTTGAACAGAATTTACATTTGCAGATCTTTGCCAAGAGCTCCTTTTCATTTCAGATCTGATTTCAATTATTTTGAAGAAAACACTAGAAATAAGCCAGCAACTATATATTCCTTTCAAGCAAGCAAGCTTCTATTGTTTCTGTAAATCAAGCAGAAGAGACCTCCAGGATATTCAATAAAATAAAGAAATAAGGGGGGGGCTCACCCCTTTTAAAGCCTTTTGAGCAGGTCTTATCTTGCTGCTTTCAAAATACATTGGGTTAGACACAAAGTGCCCAAAATAAAATTATGTCAATATATGATAACATTCATGTCATCGGCTTCTCTATGCCTTCTTTAAAATATTTTTGAATTATTTCCCACTTTTCAGGAAAAAAAAAAAATCAAAGGTCTTAGAAAAATATTTAAACACATTTCACAAGAAAAACACTACTGTTTAATCTCCATCTTAAAAGACTACAACATCCATAGAATATAGGGTTCAAACACATCAAGCATCCATAAATCAGGAGAATCTGATTCGTAATAGAAATAACAGTATGATGGACTTTCAGTTGTCTCCTGCACAAAGATATGTCTAATTTTGTCTACTTTGAGTTAATTTTAGAGAAGCAGAAGTTATTTCAACAGACACTGAGTAAACGTTGTGATGAACAATATAACTGCACTTGGAGTGCTGTCAAGATCTAGAAGAGTGCCTTAAGTTTATCATCTTGTACTGTAACCAGTCAGAGCAGGCCGCAAATAACATCTTTCACAAAAGCATCCTTCATCTAACTTCATCCTTCATCTAACTTCAGCTGTTAGATAGAAAACAAACAAAAGTGACAGAATTGATAATGAATATCAATTAAACCAATAGAGCTTATTATTTTATAAAAAGTCAGCATCCACAGAACACTAAACTGAATATAGCCCCAAAAAGACTTCACTAAGATATTAAAATATTATTTCCTAATAAAATTGCCGTGATGCATAGAAAAAAACCCAGAACACACATCTGAAAGATGTATACAGTGAGAAAACAAGTTGTCCTTATATACACTGTCCCCAGTGAACTGATGAAGCCCCACCGAACTGATGCTTCTAGACAACGCAACAACAGATGTAATTAGATCATTTCATTTTTAAAGAAGGCCTAAGATTAGGAAAAAATTATTAGCAAAGATTAAAACACCAGGAACCACAAAGAACCTTTTGATTACATGTCTAAATTTCACATTCACCAACAGCTCTATGAGGAAGCATACATAGTTTAAAGCAGGTAGTTTTATAAAACAGGTGTGATAGAGAGGCAATTTGATTGTGACTGATGCTCTAACCAAGTATTTTAACTGTTTAGAATGAACTTTATAAATATGTAGTCAAAATTCCACTCAGCTAGCACAAAAGAGATCCTGCCTTTGGAAAGCAAACACCAAATATGTCTCAATGCCATACAAATCCTCCAAGCAGTGTCAACAAACCATCCTTCCTTAGAGGCTTTTCAAAGTCTATGTAATTCTTCTACATAGTAGTGTGTAGCTTCCCCAATTCTCATTTATTCCACTAAATTAGTGGAATAAATTTGTTGCACACAAAACAGAAAACCAAAGGAATGTAACAACTATCAATTCAAACCAGGTTTGGGGGGGGGGGGGGGGGGGGGAAGAATTATCTACAACAGATGCTGAGCAACTGTCGCGGAGATGCAGGAAACAGCATCACCGTGCTCCAAAGGCATTCCTGACTAGTACTTTGTACATCACAGGGCTAGATGCTCTTTTTATCCTGCTACTACTCCTATCATGGAAACTGTAGCTAGTGCACATGTAAAGAGAAAGCAAACATCACCTGCCCCATTATCAGAAGACAAGTCCTTCCTTTACTATGTGCACTGAGGGATTAGAGATATATTTCCATATCTCTATGGTCATATCTAGTCACAGGACTGTGCACTGCTGCATAGATGTCCACACTCAGACGGCATCACTTGTGAGGTTAGACATTCTGGGCTTAAATTTCCTTCATTGACCTGAAATCTAAGGGTTTGGGGGTTTTTTTGCCTCGAAGTTGGATCTTTGCAGACTACTTCAACTGCTTCAATAGCAGTTACTGCCCTTTCCCAATTAGTTATCATTCTAAACCTATCACTGAAGTGAAACATGGAGGACCACTTTGTTTCATTTTAAAAAAGAAACAACAATCACACACAAAAAAAATCAGTGGATTAGTTTTAACTATCTAAAGGGAGGGTATAGAAAAGACAGACTCTTCTTTGAGGTGGACAGCAATATGATGAGAGGCAGTAAACATATGTTGCAACATGGGAAGATTCAGACTAGACGTTAGGAAAAAAAAATTACAGCAAGGGTAGACAAACACTGGAGCAGGATGCTCACATATGTTGTGGAATTCATCAACCATGAAAATACCCAAAACTCAGTTGGACAAGGCCTCTAAACAGTCTCATCTATCGAGTATACTTTGAGAAGGGGATTGGAATAGATGATCTCCAAAGGTCCCTTCAAACCTACATTATTTTGCGATCCTGTGAATCTCTTGCAAAGTAATCTGAGTTGGTCATGCAATTTGCACAATGATTATCATCAGCAGAGCTGTACAGACTGTCATGACAGCTCCTTTAGGTGGGAGCTGACATAACAGATTTCCGTCCATATCTCCAACACAGTCAGTTCTGCACCCACTGGATGAGTACACCTTACTTGTACACTGTGCTTGTTCGAATACAGTGGTTTGACCAAAAATACAGTGCTGACGCATCCCTGAGGTTGTTTACTTCACAGAGGTGACTCCACTATTGAAAGCTTAACATTCCCTTATGCTCTTAGTTCAACCTGTGTCACAGAATTGAGTGATTTGCTAACACTCAACAGAAAAGAGAGTATCAGATCCCAGAACTGATAGAGATTCTGGTATCCAGATAAGCCTACAAACAAAATTGGCAATTAAGAGACTCCTGCTAGATTGCATTGCCCTTATCAAAGGCAAAGGTGTAGATACATCTTCCCAACAAGAGATAGAAAGAATACTTATCTGGGAAGAGAAAAAGGAATATAAAATGAGTTTAAAAACAAACAAACAAATCTAAAAAGGACTGAATATTGATATCAATAAAGGATTATTGAAGCATTTGAAAGAGTTCACATGAAGGCTCTAGAGACTTATTCCAATGTATTTTTATAAGATCAAATTTACACCAATATGAAGAAAGCCTTGCTACATCCATCTGAAATAAGACCAGATTAATATTCCCTATTTGTGGGCAAAAGAAAATGAAAGGAATAGTGTATCATCTATCATGATACCAGTTCATAAGAATGCCTGTGAAAATGATTCATGGAAGAAAGGACTGAAAGTTTGGAACCAATCATGCACATTTGTGAAACAGATTTTGTTGAGGATGCTGTGGGCAAAGGACAGAGATCCTGTTAATATGCAAGAGGCCACCAAATTGCCTGATGAAGATCACAGAATCATCAAGGTTGGAAAATACGTTTAAGATCATCAATTCCAACCATCAACCCAACACCACCATGCCCACTAAACCATGTCCCGAAGTGCCACGTCCACACATTTTTTGAACACCTCCAGTGATGGTGACTCCACCACCTCCCTGGGTAGCCTGTTCCAATGTTTGGCCACTCCCTCAGTAAAGAATTTTTTCCTAGCATCTAGTCTAAACCTCTCGTGGTGCAACGTGAGACCGTTTCCTCTTGTTCTATTGCTAGTTACTTGGGAGAAGAGACCAAGACATATCTTTCCATATTAATGGAAAGAAATTCTGACTGTTTCCTAGAGCAAGCCTGAACTTCCAGGAAAAGCCATTCAGCTTAAGGCTAGGAAGTTCCAGATCCAACAAGAATGTTCAACATCAATCCAAGGAACAGAGTAAGGTAAATGAGGGGGCAAAAAAGTTATCATAAACTGCTGAAAAATAGTTAAAATTCTACATTAACATCCCATATTATCATCAAAGGGTAGGCAAAGAAAACAGAAAAATCCAACAAACCCTGATTTACAGGAAGCTAGTAGGATGTTCCCAGCAGTTCATAGATTAGGTAGCCAACTACGTAGTCCAGTTTCCATGAGACAAGAAAGCAAAATAACAAGGAACATGACCAATTTTTTTCACTCTGTGATGGTACAAGTGAACCAGAGAAAAAAAAATGCCACAAACTGTCAGGAAACAAAGGCAGACTTGAGCAAAGACTTGAGCAGAATCCTACTCAAAAAAAAACAAACAAACAAATACCATACAGATATACTCATCAGGAAAAACCCAGCCCCTGAAAAGTTATTGCTGTCAGACACACATGCTTAACAGATCCTACTGCACACCTAGTAATCATGGTCAAAAGAATAACAGGCTTACACCAAATTAAGACACAGCTTTGACATCACATAAGCTAGTTGCTCCCTTGTCTTAGAAACGGTTCCTGAAATGCATCACACAAAGGAGAAGGGCAAAGACTTAACTGGAAAACCACTGCAAAAATAGACGTTTATTTATGCAATGCAAAGGGCATGCAAAAACCTAGAATACAAGTGAGACAAACAGCACTATAACAATAAAGCAGAAGTCATTGTGCCAGAGTGTAGGAAACACTAACTGGAGACCAAGCATCACGTCCATGCCTACACCAAGCTCAGTGTGATATTGGGCAAAGACCACCTTCTACATTACCATGACAATGCAGACCACCTGCAGAACAATAAAAACCTGAGAGAAAGAAATAGAACAGAGCCTCCAGAGAGAACGGCCCTTGACAACAGCAAGAGATGATCCAGAGGAATAGAAACCTCAAAAAGATAAAGAAGATTGGTTCAAAGTAGATGCTTTATGGAACTATAACACACAATCTCTACACTTTGTTCATAAGTTCTCCTGAAACTTTCCCTTCTCCATGTCTTTTGAAATACCAGCCAAATACATAAAATTACTTTTTTAATTAGACTGTTACTATTTAGGGCATTAATGGGCAAAGAAAAAAGGATCAGTACTTCTTCAATACATATTTTGTCTTGCTGATGCATCGCACTGGTTTGGTATCAGCAAACAAGTAAACATACACTGACCCCAATATTCAAATATTTGCATTAAGTGTAATATAATCAAAAGATTTTCTGCAACCCATGTATCATTTGAAATTCATACAATCAATCTGTATTAACAAGCAGTGAACTTGCAATACAAAATGTAAAGGATGCAGTATTTGGCTTGCGGTCCCCAAACCTGAATTTAAAGTTATTTGACCATCTGCTTAAGCTCAAAACCAGAAATAGTACACCGCTACTTGGGAGGGTGGGAGCAGAGAAGGGAAGGGGAAGAGGGCTGTCTTTGCTGATGTCTCATTCTGAAGGCAAAATACAAGGTTTCCCCCTGCTCTAGACAAGCCCTAGGCTGATAATGTTATATTATTTCTGCCTTCTGGCATATTTTCAATTTTCAAGTGGGCACACTTTGATCTTTACTTAGGTAGGACAGCCTTGGTTCCCCACCACAGTAGCAGACTCTCTATGACTGGCTGTACTAAGCTGCAGTGACTCCATCAGTGAAGTGGCTGGCAGCACACATGCCCACATGACCTTTAGTGCTCTCAGACAGCTGCTTTCTCCCAAGTCTTTCACAGCAAGAATTCCCACCTCTAATGTATTTAGCGCATTGACACTATTCCAAAGGCCAACAGATTCTGTAAACCCTCATGACAACAAAAGCAACCCTCACGCAAAACCTTGCATAGCACAGTCATCCTTAGAAATCCCACTTCCACAGTGTCACTGTTCATTTATGATGAATCATAACAATAACAATCATCTTTTAATAGTTCCTTCAAGTGTTTTCATAACTGTGCTTTCACTTTGTCATTAGTCTGTACCACACCTAACATTATCAAGATCCTGCTAATGGCTTGAGGATCCTGAAAGAAATAGTTTCCACATGATCTATTTCATGCATTATGAAGATTTTAGGAGGATTATTTAAGAGTTTTTGCCACTTGAATATTCTCCCCGCACGCCCAGTAGAATTTTAAACCTAACAATATGTTAGATTGAAGTTCCACAAGAAGTCCTCCCAACTGAAATACTGCCCTAAGAAAGTGTCCTGAAGAGAGAGACAGATAGGAAAACAAGTGAGAGAATAGACACTCAACATAGATTAAAATATACTTGTCCCATGAGTGACAATCCTGTAATCTTACAAAAGAAAGAGGACTGAGACAAAAACTAAGAATTTTGCTAAGACATTATCATGCAGTTTCTTGAACTGATTCAATTTTCAAAATATATCCTCCAAAGACATCTGTAAAGCTAGATCAAAATTACTATCTTCATTCTGTTTAGGCAATTCTCTCTCATCCCACAAGAGACCAGAAAAGCTCTCCCAGGGAAGAGGAGAACGTCAATGCCAGTAGGAGGTATAGCCTCTGCACTTGCTCCACTCCCATTCTGGGACCACAGCTGGGCCTGAAGGCCAGCTGAGTACTGCACAAGTGACACACATTTTCCTAAAAAGTCCCCTTTTCCCCCTCCTTCTAATAAAACTACACTTGCCTTCTACTCAATCAAAGGTAGGTCCACTGAGCTATTCTCAATATATACTGATATTATACGTATACACAAATTCTGTGAGACCTGTGACCAATCTATTTTGGTTGGTATTTCACACTGCTCTAAGATTCTTAGAATAAAAAGTAACATTTCTTTATGGAAATTAAGTTTCACATTACTCTTGCAAACAGGCAAGAAAGTCCTAAAAAAAAAAAAAAAAAAAAATCAATAGTCTCTGTTCAGATTCATAAAACCTGTTAACAACTGACTGACAATACAACATAGGCTAAGTATGGCTTATTCAAGAAACACAACAGGACCACAATGCAGTACAGAAACTCTGACAAAGCAGTGTTGTGCTTTTTTTAAGCCTGCTTCAGCCAAACCCCATCTCAGGATGCAGTTGGAGTTGCCCTTGTGTAGTACAGCCCTGAGGTCACCAGCAGGCTTTCTGCTGTGCTTCCCTCCTGCTCCTTATGCTTCTCCCTTCCACGTCTGTGTACTGTCGACATGTAACATGCAGTACAAGTACCTGGCATGCTGAAATTCAGCTCAGTATTGTCGTATACCCAAAATCCATTAAATGTGCCGAACACACACTCCATAATTATCACTCTCTGGCACAAGCAACCATCCTCCTTCCTGCCCTCACGATGCTGGCTAGCTTATGCACGCTTTTAAACAAGCTAGATGTAGGCTGTACCCCCAAGAATCACAGTTGACATTGCAAGTGAGCCAAATACTTACCCTGGAAAGCACCCCTCCACACAGCTCATTTCCAGGGGTATAAGCATCATCCAGTCAACCTTAAAACTCAGACAAATACAGTATTTCAAGACATTGAGTAGTGCTTATGCACCTACTCAAAACACCACTGTTTAAACACTCAAAGAACAGCATAGGGAAAATGGTGAATCCTCAAAAACTAAGCCTATTGAACACATGGTAAACCTACCAAGCACTCCAGGTTACACAGTAAACATAGGTCAACTCTACAATGGACAAGTAAGAATTTTACTTACAAAATACAGCACTTAGCAATACCCCTGGGACCCTATTTACCACATTCTCATAATTCAGAATATTGGTGAAAGCCTGCCTGTTTTAGAAGAACAACCTTTCAGTATTGATGTTCTACAGCTACTGCTGTTGCCCCATATTCATCATCTTGATCCAGTCACATCACTCAGTCATCAATTCAAGAAACATCTCACTTTCACTCACCACCCACTCCGTAATTTTCTCATTTTCACTACAGCTGGATGATCAGAGCAACTACGGTGGGATATTGTCTTGAAAAAAAAGTCACAAAAAGAATCATACACCCTACTTTGTATGTCTGTACAATGTTCATATAGCTCACAGACACACTGAAGAGACAAAAAATCCACTCTGGGAAATTACTTTTTTGGTTTATATGAACATCATAAACAGCACAAAAAGAAAGAGTTGCAGCCGTCTAGTAAAACAGGGGGAACTAATAAGGTCTAACATTTAACCAACCATGCAGAAAATTGAATTCATCAGTAGTTTTATTGTTAGATGTTTACCTTCCCCCCTCCACCCTAGGGGGAGGGGAAAAAAAAAATATCACCAAAACTATTTCTCATTGTTACTTGGTAAAACTTTTTGCAGAGTAGTTACACACGCTAAGTAATCATATACAGTTGTATAAGGGCTCAGGATTTGTATCTTTAATTTCCATTCTCACATGTCAAAACTGAGAGTGATGTGGTTCTTCCAGGTAAGATCTCCCTGTTCCGCGAAGACTGTTTTTGGTGAAAATTGGATTCAAAGAGAGATAAATATGTATTTGTTCGTTATTCTAAGTTACCTTACTTATGCAGATATATCAAAACACATTTTGCACATAAAAAAGAACAGAAATTGTGCAGAAATCATTTTAAGTTAGCACCCTAGGAGGAATCAGCTTTATGTTCTTATAAACCTGGCCACGTTAGATCAGATGAGAGGCATATCTGCACAACTACACCTTCTCTGGCAGTGGCCAAAGACAGATTCTTATTGACTGCTGGAGTCACGTGTAGCTTCCTAGTCTGCAATCCCTCGTGTAGCTTCCAGATGTCATGGTTTTGTGACATATAATTTTTATTTGTAAAAAGAGTAAGAAGATCCCTCCTTCAAATCTCAACTTTGAATAAGCTTCTCATAGAGCTGGAATAAAGATTGAAAATAACAAAGAAACCCACCCCAAACTTAAGAAACAACAAGAAAATTCCTTAAACTGGGCTGAAAAATTCATCTCAAGAGATGCTTTCAGTCACAGTGCCTCTGTCATACACTGGGAAAAAAGCAGTAGTTGTGATGACGCAGCTAGCCATTCTTATCTAGCAAGAGAGAAGAAAAACCCCAGGCTTATCAAGAATAATAATCTTTCTTATTAGACCTGGAGATGCAAGTTGGAAAAAACATACCAGTTTTAGGTTTAAGTGTCTCCATCAGAGCCTTTTTCACAAAGCACAGAAATGCAATTTGTTTTAAAGCCACACTGGCAGTTAATGGAGACCAGAAATAGAATCTTCATCTCTATGCTCCTTTTCGGTCTTGGCCATATACCATCTTTTCTTTCCCCACCTTCTCTCTAAATGATCTGTATTAACTGCAATTCCTTTGATTACAGCCACTCTCTTGGTCCTTTTGCTTTATCCTCCCACCAGATAGCCCTGTTTCATACGTTGTAGAAGAAGAGAAGACATCCGTAGGAGATGTATGATTTGTGGAGGTGGGGGGCACAGGTCCATGGATCTCCCAGAAAACACACAGGATTGCTTTCCAAAATTCCTGGGAGACTTATTATATATGACATACTAGAATGAAGTTATGAATTTCATTAAGTACAGGATATATACTCTATTCTGCAAAAGACATTTATGTTTCATAAATTGTGAAGTACGATATAGCCAACTCTAGCCAATCACAAAATTATAGCATATTATCAGACTTCAGTAGATTTAACATTTAGTACAAGTGAATATTACACACTAGCTCCTACACAAGAGGAAAACCAAACAAATATACAATTTGCTAAGGAGATCTATTGGTATAGTCAGGATTATAGAGCCACAACACCCAAGTCTGTTAGAGAACCTTCATGTATTACTTTCCACAAGCACTTTGGTAAAGGTGCCTAAAAAAAAAAAGTGCATGTGTACATATTTACATTACTACATCTATTGTAGAATGAAAACATTGCTCTGTGAGCTGCAGAGGAAACACAGCACCTCCTATTACTGCTATAATGGCAACGATGATAAGCCAGCTGTTGCCAAAGAGAACACGTAACAGCTGAGTAAAAACCCTTGTTGTGGGAATGCATCATAAATCAGGGTCCCTCTCACCCACCCAGCTACCTGTTTATTTTCCCAGAACTTGTAGAAACTTCATTAAATGTGGGACCTGTGTTCCTCTATGAAGATGATCAGTAAGTTCTTACATTAGACAGTCCAACAACAGTCTCATTTCTTTGTAGGCCTAAACACTAATGTGATGGACAGATTTGTCCTATGGAACAAATACACAGACATGGAACCCACAGCAAGACATCCCACACACCTCAAGCAGCTTTACAGTTAGGTATAACCAACAAAATTTTGGAACTTTTTAGAAACAGCTTCATGCCCTCTCCTCACAAAAGCTTTTTTTTTTTTTTGATTTCTGAAAAGGAAAGAAAAAACTACAAGAAATCTCCGAGACTGCCGGTATTTCCTACCACCTCAGAGCCAAAAACTTCTCCAGAGGTGGACCAGGGACTGGTGACAGAGCAGGAGCCCCACGGCCATGAGGGAAACGGCCCCTCCCCTCAGCCCCTGCACCCGCACTGCCGCACCGGCCCTGGCAACGGCAAGTTTTGGAGCAGGGACCAACTCCTGCTCCCTGCTCAGCCACCTTTAAAAACCCCAACGCGACGGGCAGGTGCCAAGAACACCAAAAGCCTATGGTGCGACCAGCACTGGGAAAGGAGGCGCTGGTCTCCCCGTGAGCGGACCCCACAGCCCGCCCCGGCACGCCCCTACCCCACTACACACACCCCGCCCCGCAGCCATCGCCTTCCCGGAGGGAGGACCGACACCTGCCAGCCCATCTGCAGTCTTCCCCCGCGCCCACCTGGAACTCTAGCCCGTAAATCACCGGCGCATCATCCTCCATCGCGACCGCACAGCACAGTACCACCCACTGCCCGCCGGCCTTTCTGGCCCTCGGCGCAGCCCGTCCGTTGCTGCTTCCGGGAGGTGCATTTACGCATGCGCACTCCCGCCCGCCCCGGCTGGCGGCGCAGGCGCAGTGGGGAGCGGCGCTCCGCGCGGTGGCGGAGCGGGGCTGTCGCTGTCGCTGCCGCGGCGCGGAGGTGAGGCGCGGCGGGGGCGGCCGCTGCGGCTCTTGCGCCGGCCGAGGGGCGCCCACGTGGGCGGGTGCTGAGGCAGCCTAGGGGCCCTGGCCCTGGGGGCGAGCGCGGGGCCGCTCCCCAGGGCCGCGCCAGGCGGAGGCTGTGGGGGAGGCCGCGCCCACCCCCGCCGCCGGGCGATCGGGGCCGGGGGGAACCTGCGGTGGCGCTGGAGGCAGCGCCGCTCCCCGGGAGCCCGCGGCCGCGGGGCGGGTGGCGGCTGGGGCCGTGGCGGCGGCGGCGGAAGCAGCGCTTCCGCTGCGCACCCTGCGCGGCCCGCCTCGGGCTCAGCAGCCTGCACCGGTGACAAGCCTGAACCCACCCGTTCCTCTTCTTAAATGGGGCCCGAGCTAGTCTTTCCGAGCAGAAAAGCAAATATCGTTTTGTCTGTGGTGAGTGGGAGGCATTTGCCTTTCAATCTCGATATTGTTGCGACTTGCAAAAAGGGTAAAGAGAAAACCTTTTTCAGAATTAATTTATTATATGGAGAGATGTTAAGTGAAAGATGTCAAATAGTGAAATGACTATGTTTTTAAAGCAAGGATCTCAGTATTTGTATGATACTTAAGAGTTTCAGGGTGACACCTGAGTAATAAAACTAATACTTGTTTTGGTGGGGCTTTTACCCTCTTCAGCTACCATGGAGAACAATGAAAGTAAGGCTAAGGATGCGAAGAGCACCTCAGATGAAGAAGACAGCGGAGACATAGTTCAACAGAAAACTCAGGAAGAAATTCTCTTTCATGAGGAAACCATTGATCTTGGTGGAGATGAATTTGAGTCTGAAGGGAATGAAACTGTATCAGAAGATTCAAATAATTTTGTAGATAAACTTAATGAACAAATGATGGAGAGTGTCATTATTTCAGATTCTCCAAACAACAGTGAAGATGACACAGGTGAACTTGGTTGTCTCCAGGAGATTGTAGAACAAATGGAAGCTAAAGATAATAAAAAAACACAAGAAGAAGGGGATAAAGAAGAGTTTTTAAGTAATGAGAGTGAAACTGAACATGAAGAAATACCCAAAGACATTTCTGAGATTGGAACAGATGATCAGGCATCTTTGAAGGAAGAATCTATTCAGGAAGCAGTGAAGGAGGAACCAAAGTTGGGAAACAATGTTCCCGTTGAAACAAAACCAAATAATACTGATGAAAGCAAACCTCAGGACCAGATATCGTCACCCAGTAATGGCAAACCATCTTCTGAGGCTGAGCCTATTCCTGTGTGTACCATCTTCAGCCAAGCAAACAATGTTAATAGCCAGCCACAGTTGTTCCTACCTGATGGTTTTGAGCCTCAGATGGTAAAATCTCCCAGTTTTAGTAGTATAATTGAGACTCCAGTGAAGTCTAATCCACAGGTGGTTCAACCAAGTCCTAGTCTAAGCAAGTTCTTTGGTGATACTGTTAACACTAATACTTTAGCTTCTGATTTTTTTGATTCATTTACCACATCCAATTTTATTTCAGTTAGTAATCCTAATGCAAGCTCTTCGGTTCCAGAGCAAATGTCCTCTTTTTCTAATGGTGGAGGCAGTTCTTGTGCTTCATCTAACCCTGCTTTCTCTGTGCGAAACGGGAGACCTGAAGCAGGTGGTCCTCTATCATCTGTAGAAATAACTCAGTCCCCCAAGCCATTCTCACAAATCCAAGCTGTTTTTGCTGGGAGTGATGACCCATTTGCCACAGCCTTAAATATGAGTGAACTAGATAGAAGAAATGATGCTTGGCTTCCTAGTGAGGAAACCAGAAATGTTCTAATTTCAGTTGCCACACAACAATACAGCACCGTGTTCATAGATAAAGAGAATCTCACCATGCCTGGATTAAAATTTGATAATATCCAGGTAAGATTCTATTATTGTATCTTAGTGTATGATTATCTTTTAGAAATATTGTGTGAGAGCTGTCCAGTAATCTGTGTATCGTAGTGCTTCACATTGTTGCTGATGGTCACCTTGTGTGTGTTACTTCAGTCCTTATTAGAAAACTTAATGTTGCTGCCTGCTCATACATGAAGGGGCTAAACCCAGGTCTGGTTTATTCATAGTGAAATTTGTTGGGTATGCTGAAAACCAGTGTTGACAGTTTCCATAGAATCCAAAGCTGGTTGTATTTTTTGGTTGTCTCTGGTCCTGCTAGTTAGTACATAACGCTCACAGAATCCGTGTGCTGTACTACAAAGTCTGAAAGCAGACAGCTTTGCTTGTGGAATTTGCTGTTGCAACCAAGTGGGAAATAACATTTTTCACTGATGTTCACAGTGCTTTCGATAGTGTTAATGCTGACTGAAATCACATCATTTATATCTTCCCTAAGTAGGGGAAAGGTGTGACCTGTAAGAAAAATCGAATGCTGGAGCAAGCTACTGGGAAGGGATAACCCCAAAATTAAAGGGAAAACTCCAGATAAGATCATGAAGGAAAAAACATAGTAGTAGAAACTCCTTTCTTTTTCTTCTATCAGTTTCCAACTGGTGAGAAGGCATAAAGCATTTTTTCAGAATTTGAGAAACTGCACTTGGATCTATTCCGTATTTCTCATGAAGCAATTTTATCCTGGCTGCTCAGCCAAGGCTAACTATCGTAATGGAATTTTTTTCTTGAAATAGGCTAATCCTACTCTTTCATATCTATGTCTCTGGATAATAGAATTGTTGTCTAGAGAGATGGTGTTG
Organism: Phaethon aethereus; assembly: GCF_964289735.1. Taxonomy (NCBI): domain Eukaryota; kingdom Metazoa; phylum Chordata; class Aves; order Phaethontiformes; family Phaethontidae; genus Phaethon; species Phaethon aethereus. The sequence continues at coordinate 20,566,708 of NC_138576.1, read as the reverse complement.
AACGTTTGGATACTTTAATCGTTACTTGTAACATAACAAATTTTATCAGTCAATAGTCAAATACAAGCAGAGAGCAGTCTGCGGTAACTTCCCAATCTGCAGGAACTATCAGAAAAGTCTCTGGAGTGAATCAGGTCCAGATTTGTATCTAAATTATCTGATAAAACTTAGGTTTCTGTCTCAAGCAACAAATGATACCAGTTTTAAACATAATGCCATGCTGCTGCTACTTCTGGGGTTAGCTTTATCTTTATCTTAAAACATTTGTTTGTCATCACAGAGCCCAATAATTAGCGTGAAAGAAGTCCCTGTAATATTAAGCTACTCCTTCAAAAAAAAAAAAAATGGAAGGGTCCTTCCCTCCCAAATCCGTTAGACCATGATGAGTAATTTAAGTGTGTGTAGTATTTCTCTCCTGACAGCTAGTGGGATGGACAGAAGGATGATCCTTTCTGCAGGCCTTAAGCATGAGGGCCTCCTGATTGCAGACCTCCTTTTTCGCAGTAGTTCTCTCTCACCTTCCTCAGTCTAGTCAAGACTGAAAGGCTGTCTTGTGCTGGTGATTCCCTGAATCTGCACACATGCATGTGTGCAGATCTACCATTTAATACATAATTGAAAAGAATCACAGAATCACATAATGGTAGGGGTTGGAAGGGACCTCTGAAGATCGTCTGGTCCAACCCCCCCTGCCGAGGCAGGATCACTTAGAGCAGGTTGCACAGGAATGTGTCCAGTTGGATTTTGAAGGTCTCCAGAGAAGGAGACTCCACAACCTCTCTGGGCAGCCTGTTCCAGTGCTCTGTCACCCTCCTCACAGTAAAGAAGTTTTCCCTCATGTTGAGGTGGAACTTCCTGTGCTGCGGTTTGTGCCCATTGTCCCTCGTCCTATCACTGGGCACTACTGAAAAGAGACTGGCTCCATCCTCCTGTCAGCCACCCTTCAGATATTTATAGGCATTGATAAGGTCCCCTCTCAGCCTTCTCTTCTCCAGACTCCAGCCCCAGATCTCTCAGCCTTTCCTTATACAAGAAGATGTTATGGCGATGTCCATGTGATGTATTTCTACAGTAAGACCTGATGTAAAATCATCAGTGCAGTTAAAGGGGATTCCTGCTGCTTTCTTCAGTGATTATAATTTATAAGCAGTCACACAGGTGTGTCAGCAGGGAACAAATTTTGAAGTGCTTTATGTTCATACAACTTTCCTCACTTCCAGTTACTCCTTTTCAGTGGCCTGAGTGCATATCTTGACTGACCTGACATCCCCTAGTTTGGTATCGTTGTTCTATACGCTTCTAGTACGTCAAATTCTGTATTTAACTTTTAGAGTACTTGAAATGTCAACTGAAACATTGTGGGAGGCATGTCTTCAATGCTAAATCAGCTTCCGACAATGGTCATTAAAGCTTTGGTATGAATAGTTTGCTGGTGCTAAATGTTAATGCAACATGTTAAACCAGGCTGCACACAGCTGACAAAGAAGTTAGTTGAAAAGTACAATTACAGTGAACTGTAAGTGTGCTTCAGGGAGGGACTGAAATTTTGTATGACATGTATTGAAGAGTTCTGTACCTCTTTTTCCCTGCTCACTCAGAAAATGCTCTTATTACAAGTGTGTTGTCTTAAAAGTGGATAAAACGCACCAAGAAAAATGCTAAAAAATGTTCTCGATTTCAGCTGCGTGTGACTTCTGATCATTCAAGAAACAGTTTTTAAACTATCGTGGATTGCACATGCTACAGATTATCTGTACCTGTGCTCTCTGAGTGCGGGAACAAGTTGGAGTGCTGCTTTTTAGGCTCTTTATGCCTTTCTTCATCAGTTGCTGTCTGCTGTCATTATGTCCCTTGTTTCATTACATTCATTTGTAATGTTTCTTCCTACTGGGGGAGTTAAAAATTCTTTTTGTATTTATGTTATTTTGCACAGTCTCTTCTTAATCTGTCAGACTTTTCTGTCCAAAAGATGGAAATCTTGTTTATTCGTAAGATAGGTGACAGCATTAGAGGTAAAAATTTTCCATGTAGTGAAACAGTAGTTGCAGTCTCATTCTCAAGAAACTAGACAGAAAACACAAACATATTTCCATCAGGTAACATTATTTCCATTTCCCACAAACACATTTTCATCACTATCTATGGGGAAGGTACAAACATTTAATATCAATTATCTTTATCATGGCTAAGCTTTACTGTGTTTTATGCAGCTCGCTGTTTTTTAGGCAAAAGGCTTTGTGGCTTTTCCTGCTCTCTGTGCTAGCAGCTTCCTTACCTCAGTTCTTCAACTGAATATTTTCATGTTCCTTTAGAGGTTTTTTGCAAATATTCCTTTGTATGCTTACATTTACCATCTTAAATATTGTATGCTGTTCTAGTTACCACAGATCTGGAAAGATATAATGGAATTAAACTGCAGAGAGAGGAGGGATGGCGACAAGTGCAGAGGTTCTGTCTTGTGAGTGGTAGCTAAGGAAGAGCACCTTTTGTCTTACTAGAGCAATAATGATCTAAAATTCTTAAATGAATTAAGGTAAATTAGAGCATTATGATTTACTGTTCTTTATAGCAAAGGAACTGTTGAGTAATAAGCATAACAAAGGAATTACTGTTCTGCAGCCCATGTAATTGTTTTTAAGTTGTAGAATTCATTGCCCTCGGAGGTAGTTTGGTTCAGAAAAACAGACTAAAAAATAAGCAAGACAAATGTCAGGAGAGGTATGTCCATCAGTGGGTATTTAAAGTTGATGGGCATATATGTCCCCTGGCACAGGTGAACCATAAAGTTCTGGCTGCCTTAAGTTGGGAAAGACCAGTATGAGCTTATCCTGTTTCTTACACTGTTTCAACCAACATCTGCTATTCACCAACAGCATGGTGAACCATACAGGTTTTTACTCTGGCTGAATGTGGGTTATAAATTGCTTTCTGTTTAAAAGCAAAAATATATGTATATTGTTAATATGTTGCTGATAATTTCCCTTATTTTCAGATGTTTGCTTTTCTAGATTGAAAACACATAAAAACATAGAATTGGCAAAAATCTTTCAGAAGTAATTTCTGCTGTCTGCTTTTGGCACGTGGTGACTTCTGACACCATAGGGAATTGTCTTGTACACAGTAATGTGTGCAGTCCCAGCAAGACTAGGACTTCCCCACACCCTGTCCTACACTGTGTATCGGCCGACATGATACCTGAAGAGTGTGCAGACAGTAGTAGCACGGTTTTCAACATCTGCCAATGTGTGGTCGACAGTTTTTTGGTAGCTGCTTGACATTAAGCTTGAATTTCTTGATTACCTGTTGAAAATCTCTAGTACACAGAACCACGAGGATGTCAGCCAACAGGCAGAAAGGCACAGAAATCGATAGCTGAACAAAGATTAGAAGGGGAAATTGAGGCACAGAGGGTGCCATATGCAGAGTTATTCAGTTTATTGCTAGGCAAAGCTGGAAATAGAACCTGGATTTGGACACACTTCCTCTTAGCTGCCCCATGTTGTAAAATGCAGAATTAATCTTGTCTCACTTTAGAAATCTGTTTCAAATGTCTATGTCTCGACTAGTCTCAAGTTTTCCGATTACTGGCCTCAGATTACCCAATTTATCTGACTGATTCCTGCAGTTAATTCTTTTGAAATTAAGAATACTTGTTGAACCGTTGCTGTTTACTTGGTCTTATGATGTCTCGAAGTTTATTTTCTGTGGATACTTAAGGCTGCCTGATCATGTGCACGTTTATCTTTGATCAGTAGATTTCACCTTTCAACATTAATATCCATTACGAAAACCTGTAAAACTTACTGTGTTTTCTAAGATCTTTAAGGAGTATTTTGTAAGATCTTTGAAGGATAATGATATGAGAAGCAAATAAACCTGAATGTTTCTATGCTAACTGAAACATGAACATTGAAAAAAAGAATATAGCAAATAATGTGGAGTGAATCTAGAAGTTTTCATTAAAATGCTGTAAATATATATGCATTTATAGTCATTTTGCACAAAAAATACTGTAAAATAAGAATTTCTCAAGGGGAAAGAACTATGTTGCTCAGCTTTAATTAAACATTTTATTTTGCTAAAATAACGTTTAAAAGTGTCTTGTTATATTTCTTCTTTTTATGCTTCATGAACACCAAGGGAGATGCAGTAAAAGACTTAATGCTTCGCTTCTTGGGGGAGCAAGCTGCAGTGAAGAGACAAGTTTTAAACGCGAACTCTGTAGAACAGTCATTTGTAGGCTTGAAACAGCTAATTGTAAGTAACAATCTTCGTCATTCAATATATATTAAATACCACACTTCCCTCAAGATGGTTGGGAGCTACTGACTGTGAGGAGAAACTGAAAAAAAAAAAATCTACATATCATTCTATTCATGATCCTGCAGAAGTACTAGCCAAAGTACAGTAGTTTTTAGTGGGAATGACACTGGGGTTTAAATGTTTGGTTTTAAACAATATAGTAAACTTTTTTAAATATGCAAAAGTTAGAAAAAAGGTGATTTTAAGTTACTGTGAATTTTATCAGCTGTTAATTTTCATGTAATGTAAATGGTTGCAAAACAGATTTTAGTCACTTTTTTGTTTATCTGCATATGTATTATTTATGTTTTCACCTTAGTGTTTTACAAAAGGTAAGACTTACCAGTTGTTGTAAATGGTAAGCAAAGCTGATGTGATAATTTCAACTGCTTTAATTTTTTATTTCAGTGCAGGAAATCTGGACTAAATTACTTCCAAATGAAAGCTTAATTTACACAAAGTTAAAATCCTTTCCTTAATGTAGATATTTCAGACCTGGAAATAGTTGCATCTAGCAATCTCGTGAACCTTGCCTTGTTCTTTCAACCATTGTGTTCCTGTATGAAACTCATTACTATTAAATGGCTGAGCCTTAATCTGTTGAAATGTCACAACATTTTAGGCTTATTTTATTTTTGAAAAAAGGGATGAAGACTTACTGAGGAAACCAGTGAGGAATTAAAAGTTTTAGCACAGTCTGTATTTAGTATTTAACATCTTTTAATTGTGTTACATTACATGTAAAGCTCCAAAGAGACCTTTTTTGTCATGTTAGGAAAACTCTAGGTGGTCTCCGCAAGCATTATTAAAGGTGGTGATTCCAGAGGTGATTTTCAAAACTAAATCCGAAAAAACAGACCGTGATCTGCATCCCGGAGATAGATATTTTTCTATTCATCTCAATGTTTTGCTTAACTTGAGAGTTTGGCGGGGGGGGGGGGAATCTTATTAACAAATCTTTTCCCCATCAGTGTCTAAGTAGGAAAAGCTTTTTTCCCCACTTCATTTCCCTCTTCCAGAAGAGGAGTTTTGACATATGGGAAGTGTTTTTCTATTTGGCCTGGTAGCTGTGTCCATGCAAAATGTCATTCTATGCTGCAGACAATCTGGTACCTTGAATACAGTGCTGCCACTGGTACTCTTTTAGCTTTGAATGTGGTCTTAAGCTCCAGAAGAGCAGTGCTAAGGCTTTTAGGATCAAAGCAGAGAAGACAGGAGGCAATCTGCAGCTGTCAGACTTCTTGCTACCTGTAGCATATTTTTTTAAAAACTTTTATTATTAGAAGGGTTTTTTGGTAAAATTACAGCCATTCAGCTAGAAGTCAGGATGTTCTTCAGTTTTTGAGGCTTGCAGTCATTAGCTGTTGGTTATTCTTAAATATGCAATATAACTATTTCTCAGTTTTGTTTGCAGAACTCTGTTTCTTTTTATGATAAGAATTAGGTTTTTGTGGGTTTTTTTCCTGGCAAATATTGCTGGTTTTACTGAAATTCTCAATGTGGAAAATTTATTTCTGATTGTCAACAGTCATAGTATCATAGAATCTTTGAGTTGAAAGGGACCTTTAAGGTCATCTAGTCCAACCCCCCTGCAAGGGCAGGGACATCTTCAACTAGACCAGGTTGCTTAGTAAAAGGTATTTCAGACTTAGAAACATTAAAATCCCATGCTAGATGATTTTAATTAAAAAGATGTATGCTTTTTGCATACACAGTAGGCCAGAATGACATATAAGTGCTCTGTTACTAGCCCCCGATTTTACTTTCTTTATGAGTGAATTCCTGACCAAATATGTTCAGTGAGTATATCTTTTAATGCAAAGGACCACTTACATGGAATATTTTCATTAACATGTGGATGAAAACTGGTGAAAGTTGAGAATACTGCTGTGCAGTTTCCATAAAGTTAAGATTTTTTTTTTCCTTAGCTGTTTGATGTCTATGTGAACTACACGTGTACATGAGAATTAATGAGATCGTTTCAGTCACCCAGTTCAATCCCTTGCAACAATGGACAGCAACTTAAGAAAGTCTATTTCAAAGGGGTCCATAGTACAGAGAGAAATGCATAGAATTAGGATAGACTTCAGCTTCAGACTGATACCTATTATTTAGGTGTTTACATGTGAGCTGATGTCTGAATTCTGAAGTCACTTAAGTTACTCATCACATCTAAATTTAGATGTGTAAATTTGGAATCCAATCTAAAAGTCTCAAGAACTATCACATGCTGTAGGAAGACACCAGCGGCAGCTGAAACCAAAAGTGAATGTTAAGTCCTGTTGTGGAGAAATTTGTTAGTTTAAAATTCTCCAATGATCTTGGGTGAACTCCCATCTTATTATGGAAGAGAAGAGTTGAGTTTTAAAAAGCGGTATTCCAAGCCTGTCTGCTCGAGAGGAAAATGCTTTATTTATTTGGTTACTGTTTTAATCCTGTTTGGATGGGAAAAGCATGGGAAATGGCTTATCAGTATCCCAAATCTTCATACCACACGTCTTCAGCTGCAACTCTGGAGCACCTCTATTCTACCATACAATTGCTTCTGTTAGCTTATTTGGCAAATACAGATACATTGCTACTACTTTCAAACACTATTCCGGAATTTAATTCTTTTGGTGGTTAATCAAAGGAATTCTAATCAATCCTCTCTCAAAATATTTTTTCTAATCAACGAAAGTTGTTTACAGCAATTTAAGTGTTTTGATCTCCTGTTGCTTTTTAAGTCATTTTTGCTTCTCAGTATTTGCTTCTTCTCTGCAACTACTTTGTATGGGTAGACAGCAGTGACACTTCCACTTCTCAGATTTTCTTTTTAAAGGCAAAAATAAATCTTCTCTAGTCATCTCATCGTGGTTGTCTTCATAATCATCCTAGGAGCTCTTCTCAGAGAAGCTAACATCTTTTTGTTATCACTATCCAGAACTCTACACATTATATTGTAAGTTACATGACTTTCCGTGTTAACGATTGTGGTTTACCTTTTCTGTTATTCTGATACTGTAAATCATCTGATCCCTGTTCAGTGCTGTGGTCCTTACATATATTGACAGTACTTCCTAGATTACATCTACAAATGCACATACCAGCTCTGTTCACCAGGGTCACAAAAGAAGATTTTAAATTTGATTGATTCCAGTGTATATCCTTGAGTAGTAACTTCTCACCTTCCTTATAAAAGTTCCAACAAAAAACATCTGCTTGTACAAGTTAAAAAACAATTCTGCAGATAGGATGAAGTTAGTGCTTGCAGCAAAGAATGTTGGAGACTGAAGTCCTTTTTGGGGGATCATAGTGCCAACAGTCTGCAAAAGTTTGCTTAAGTACAATTAGTTGTCGAAAACAAATGTTATCAAGAAGGTAGTAAGTTGAACTTCCAAAGGTGTACCTTTTCTAATAAGACCACCAATAGTAGCATCATTTCTACGACAAATAGTTGTTCATGACGAACTGAACTCAGATTGTTAAACTCAGCTCACAAAATTTTTTGTTGAGCATTAATTTGGTCTCTAGTTGCTGCGAGTGAGATTTGTACCAGTAACCCAAAGATGGATAGTTGGTTTATTGAACAACTGTACTTTCTCATTTTAAATTTCTGCTATGGAATGGGTAACAGTGAGTTGGAAATGCTTTACTGGTATGGTAATGGTGTGGAGGTTGTACAGTCGAATTAGTTTTACAACTTTGAGGCTTTTAAGGGATTTAGGAGTGCTGGAGCGGTCCAGCAAAGTAACTCTATAAATCTATGTGCTTATCATTGAGGTGATAACTTGTAAATAGAGTTACTCATCTGTAGAGGCTAAGTGTTTCTATTTTTCAACTGAAAACAGAAAATCTGAGTTTTCCGTTTCTGAAAAGTTTTATTAATCTGTTATAGGAACATGCATTTACCTCTAGAGCAAATAAATATAAGCAAAAGCTTGTCTTAACAGTATTGTTTTGTTTTACAGCGGGGGAAAAAAAAATTATACATACAAGGTGCAAGCTGCAATTATGTTAGTTCCTGTTATTCCGTATTTTTAGATTGTTTACCCTCATTTGAACAAATAGCGCAGTATTTCTTACTACAGACCTTTCTGATATTTTGAGTTGTAAGGTGTTTGCAGCCATAGAAAAATTATGTCTTTGATAGTTATCATGCCTAAACAAAGACTACTGTATCTTGCCACTATAAATATGCAATGTTTGCTCTAAGTATGCAATCATTTCTTCAACCTGCTAGACCAGGAAAGGGTTACTAATTACACTTTCTTAACTGATGTGAAAGTGCTGTACTGATGTAATTTACAGGGGCGAAGAATGTCATAGCTAGTGGAGGAGGACATTTTAATCACTTTAATGGTGTTACACGTAGAGCTAATGACTCCCTTTGAGTCTATTTAAAAAAAAAAATCATATACTGTTACTTTTGCACGTGATTAATGTTGTGCTCTTACATATATTTTCAAATACAACAAATTTGGTACAGTGGTATGGCATACATACTCACTTCAATAAGATAGAAATTATCCTTAAAAATGGGGGGGGGCGGTGTTCCTTATTTCAAAATCAGTGAGCAATTTCCAACATTTTTGTAGCTGATTTGAGAGAAGATGGGAGACGCAAGTAGCACAAACAATAACTGGGGGCTTGTGGAAGAGATTGCATTTCTACACCAAAAAGCATCAATTTATTGGATAAAATTTCAGTGGCTTACCTCTGAGTCAAAATTGTTTTCCTGAAAGACTGAATAATGTTATAAATTGTCTTCATGTATCAGGTGAGTACCTTTTTCATTGAACACATTTTCTGTAGACATACAGTCTGCATGACTGTCTTTGCTTGATAGAAGAATTCCACCTGGGTATTAGCCATATTTGTTTCACTGCTTTCATTCAGGAAAACAATGTACAGTATCATATACAAAGGAGAAATATGAACACTTCTGCAATCATATGTCTAAAATCTTTGTTCAACCATAATTAAAAAGTCAAGCAAAATTGACCTGCACGAGGAGACTTCAAAGGAAGAGTTATGTCCGTGAGACAGTGGTGTTCAGCTATTTAGTAGTATTTTTTCAGTCCAGATCAGTGAATATCTTCATCATAGAATGAAAACACAGTCTTTCAGATACAGTGAAAACTCTGATAATTGAAGTTCTTATGACACTTTATTAGAAAAGGAAGAAATGTAAAAAATGTTTTTCCCGACAGAGTACAATTTTGTCTTATATTGGGTCATTTTACTCGACTGGAATTTTTCTTCGTTTCTGAATCTAGAAGATATATATTCAGTGCTATTCTTGTATTTGAACTTATAACATTTTAGTTTTAGTCACTGGAATTCCTTTCTACCCTGCATCCCATTCCTTCATCCCTCTTTGTAGAAAATAGGTTTATTGAAAGCATTGGGAGGTACAGAATATCTCAGTTGCTTTTAACTTTGACCAAATGGACTAGAAGCATTACCAGATCTTTAGGTGTGGATTTATCAGAATTTATAACTCATATTGTTGACTCAATTTCAGATGGTTTTTAGGCTGTTTCCTTTTATTGCTTTTAATAAAAAGGGATCATGATAGCCTTATTTGGGTTCTTATCTTGAAAGTGGTGGAATGTAAGTCAGTAAAATGAGGAGTTGAGAGTTGATCACCTTACACTGTCATTTTTATCTCTTAAATCTGCAGATGTAGTATTTGATTAGGTTGGGGTGCGATGAAAAGAAGCAGTAAGATAATAAACATACTGTATTTGTTCCAAAAAAGGCATGTCATATTTGTGGGCAAAGTAAGCTCTCATTGAAGGGAGAGGGGAAAAAAAAAGGGGGGGGGGCGGGGGGAGCTGTAACACATAAGTCTATCACCTCAAGCTGCATACAACTTTTAGTGCCTATCTCTTCAGGGTGATAGCCTGACAGAATCCTGGCACTACTATTTACTACTTTGATTTAAACCTAGAATCATAGTATTCAAATCTCAGGGAGCTTAAGAAGTTCAATGAAAAGATAAAAAAATTACTGGGCTGGTTCTGTCTTTCTTAAAGAAAACTATAAATTCTTTTATTTGAAACCTGTTTTACTATGCAGCTTCCCCATCTGTATGTAAATCTCCCCCTGGAACTCTTCTGATTTTGCAAAGAACAGAGAAGTTCTGCAAGGAATAATGCAGTGGCATTACCTGTTGGGTAGCTAATCTGCTTGTCCTAGCTTTGGCGTATGTACAGCAGTCAGTACTGAAATGTTTTGGTTTGTTCTTTTTTTTTTTTTTTTTTTTTTTTAATTTTTGGTTATGTTATATGTTGCCAAAAAATCCCTTCACAAGTTAAACGTCCAGACTAGTAGTGTGTGAAAAGCCAGAAATCATACAAGTTGGTGGCTTTCATTGAAAGAAAAACAGGTCCGTACTGTTTGTGAAAAAAAGATTTGCTAATGTCGTGTTTGGAGAGAAGTTCTCTGTCAGGCTGGTACTGTGTTAGTGAACTGTTTGGCAATAATTTTTGGTTGACAGTATTTTCTTATTCTCTGTAGGAGAAAATAATGTTTTCACACAATTGCTGCTGGAGGACCATGTCCTGATAGTCATAGAATAATTATTTTACACTTTGAGAATATCCTTCAGTATTTTTGATGCTATATCTGAAGCTGTAGTATCCGTATTTACTTTGACCCTCTATGACTTACAAAGAAAGTTAATCCCTATTACTTTTGGGAACAAGGGACCCAGGTTGTTAGGACTGTGTGGCTATAGGCCACAGGAAATGTGAAAGAGACTGACCTGCAGGGTTTTGAGAGGTGTTTGAAATAAGTGGATAAAGATTTCTGGTGGGCTATCAACTCTGGCAACTGTAAGCCTGGTACCATTTGCCAGAGGACAATAATGTGTCCTGCTAATTTCATATTAAGTTATACTGCCAGCAGCCTTCTATTAAGCTTCCAGAGAGCAAGCTTCATGACCAGCAAAGCAGCTCTAATTTTGAGATCATGATGAATATTGTGTTTCATTTTCCAGCAAAGAGTGCTTTTATGATGGTTGTCAGACTTGCTTCTCCTGTCTTGTTCTATAAAGAAAAAGTATTTTTTATCCATGCTTGAAATAGAATTTTAAAAATTGTAACGCATAAGTTTGTCATAAATGTTCCATTATTATTTTTGGATCCTAACTCTCACTTGAGAAGAAAAGTTGAGCAGTTTTAGAGTCTGTGTCCACTTCTGTTTTAAGGATAATAAGAAACTAATTTGTCTTTGAAGAAGAGGAATGCATTTCAGGTAATCCCTGTCAGTGTCTTTCTGCTTTTCTAAGTTGATACAGGTATGTGTTGAAGGTTGTTATAAATGCATATCAATTCCTGCTCGTCCATAAGAGCGTAGAGATCTCGGAAGCTGCTATGCTGCTTTGTGGTCTTGCTGTCAGCCAACTTCTGCATTTCCAGTGAAACTCAAATTTTTAGCTAGGATTTGACAATGCAGGAGAGAGATGAGATGGTCAATGGTGGTCTTTTAGGGGCCCTTTGAACTATATGGCTGCGAAGTGGGGGCCAGAGAATATGAAAAGTTTTCAGCTGTTACTACTAGTTTTAATATGTAACTGTTTGCTGTATTGATGTGTTTTCTAAACTCTAAATATTGTAGATAATTTAATAAAATACCAATTCAAGGTCAGTACCTGAACTTTGCAAGCACCAATATTAATATATTCTGTTCTGTTACATTTCATCAGACAACATGACAGTTTTCTATTACATTTATCTTTTTCAAATAGTTTCTTAAATACATTAAAAAAAAATGATTGCTTTCAGGATAAAGATGTATTTGTTTTATAATGACCTGCTGGATACATGTCTCTTGAAAAACTCTTCTGTATGACAGAAAATTATGATAACTTAAAACCTATGAAGCATTAGTCTGTGTTTTAAGTTTTTGGTAGTTAGCTATTTACATGGCTGCACTACCATGTACAAGGCAGAAACATTTATAGGGTGACAGTGTGACAAGACAGTGTGACTCGTCTAATTAGGAATGGTTTTGTTTTATGAATAAAAAATATATTTAAGAATATTTTGAAGTTAGGCATGCAATGGAAATTCAGATGTTTACATTTTATAGGTGAAACAACTGTTATTTTTCTGAGTTTATCTTTTGATTCGTTGTATTGTTTCTTTGTCCTTTGTTCTCAGTTGATAAGAATTACGTGTTCTGGGCAATGTTAGGAAAGTCTGTTTTCATTAAATGAACTGCACTAGGGGTTATAATCTGAAATACTGAAGTCAGTGAGGTAGGAATAGGTGTTAAATACTTTATAACAGTAGAATAACTTGGTTGTGATTATTGAAATATTGCTGGCAATTTTTTTCTCCTTTTGAGGAGGAAACAAAATTGTGAGTATTACAGTATATTCAAGTATATAAGCAAACGTTATATAGCTTTAGGTTTAGAATCCATATGGTGTTGTATATTCTTTTTAGTGATCTGATACTATTAATGCTTGATTTCACTTTTTGCCCAATTAGACGTGCAGCTTTGACAAATGACATTCTGCTTCTCACTGGCCAGCTCTTCTGACCTTGTCATTATTACTGATGGGTACATGCAGCTGCTTCAGGCAAAATAAGCAGTTGTGCATTTTAGGGACCTTCTGATCTTGCTACTTACTCTTTTCTTCTTCCCAGAGCAGTAAAAACTGGAGGGCAGCAGTTGACTTGTGTGGGCGGCTTCTAACTGCACATGGTCAAGGCTATAAAAAAAGTGGACTGCCTACTAGCCACACAACGGATTCTTTACAGGTGTGTTTAAAGATGCACTCTTATCACTTTTTTCCATTTTTTTAACATGATCAAACTTCTTTTGCTATTAGCTAAAACCTGAGCTTATTAAAGCATTGTAGCAAGTCACTTTCTCCTGTTCGCTTATGTAATGAGCAAATTGGTCTTCATTTAAAACTTTTTTTTTTAAAGTAAAATTCGATTTTGTATGTTTTTAAAGGTAATCACACTAGTAGAAAGGAATATGTTTTGCCATCTTGGAAGACTCACTGTGCCAAAGTTCATGGACACTAACTAGACTGTGAACTTTGTAGTGAGATTTCAAATGTTAGAAGTATGTTTCATAATGGTAAAGAAAATAAGAACGTAAATTAATAAACATACGTGAAACATTACAAGTGTTTACTGGACAAAATGTGACCAGATGACAACACATGGTTCTGTCCCTAATAACTATAAAGTTCATGGAATTTCATCCAAATCATAATAAATTTTAAGAATTGCATAAAGTTGGAGAAACAATTAAAAATCAGATTGATAGTTCTTACATGCTAATTCAATTTAGAGAGAGATGTTCTAATTTTGGAGCAGGCTAGTCTTTAAACTTCATCTTCAAAATCTGAATACCTTTACAAACAATTAAAACATCAGTCCTCTGTGTTTTGTTTTAATGATCTTATGAAAAGTATTCTATGAAAGAGCATGTAAATACAAATCCTGACTCTTATCACCAAGTAACATAGAAACTCTTTACTCTGCTCTATCATAAAACCTTAGAAAGTTGAAATTGTGTTTGGATGTGGCTAATAACAGACCTTGTCTTTTCCTTTTTTTTTTTAATATGTATTAATTTTTAGCTGTGGTTTGTGAGACTAGCGCTGCTGGTAAAACTGAATCTATTCCAAAATGCAGAAATGGAATTTGAACCATTTGGAAATCTAGACCAGCCTGATCTTTATTACGAGTATTACCCTCACGTATACCCTGGACGAAAAGGTAAGATACTTGATTTATAAAATGCTTTGTGGTTTTGCCATTTTTACCAGTCATTATAAAATAATGGATTCAGGCTTTTTTAAGTCTAAGCATTGGTGAATTTATTATTATTTCTTATTTTGTTTTTTTGCCCCAGAAGAAGATGATTAACTACTATGTTAAAGCATTGTTTGCCTTATGGAGGTAGCAGTAAGGAATAACAATAAGGGGTAAAAATATTCCATCACAACATAGGTAGGCAATGTATTTCATGATGCTGATACAGCATTGATTTGAAAGAGGAATGTTTTTAACAAGTAAATGTAATAAAATAGTTTAGTTTGCGGGTATTGAAATTTAAAAAAACCAAACTTTAATTGTTCATTTTAGCCAGAAACAGGCTGTGAAAGGTGATGAGAGCTTGTGGAAAAAGAATCTATAAGCTTTTCCTCTTAAATTCATCCAGGTACTATCAATATGCTATTTTTAACACTTCCATGTCAATGCATATATGCTAATGCAGGTGTTTATTTTAGGTTTCCTGGTTTCTAGGATTTAAAAAAAAAAAAATTAGAGCCAATTTGATAATTTTTCTTAATAAAAAAAGAATACTGGTTAAATGTAATATTATTTGCTTAGTAATTGAAACTAAATCAAAATCAGTAACTATGTATCCCATTGTTGAAGAGGAAAAAAGAAACCGCCAGCCTCAATTCTTTATAAGCATTTTATCTGAAATTATAGATGCAGTACTTCCCACTGCTCCCAGTAGCCCATAGGTTAACCAAATAGTTCCACTACCCAGGGTATTCTAGTCCTCCAGGAGTTTGGATTTGAAAAATTGCTATTTTTAAGAGTAATTTCATTCCTGTTCAGGCTATTTTGAAATTTTATTTTTTCTAAATCTGTTATTTAGAAATAAATAGCTCTGTGATGCAAGTGCACTGTTGAGTGATCTTAACAGTTCTTTGGCTTTCATATTTGATCCACAGTGTGTAATAAAACGCTTGTAATTAACAGTTGTAATGGGCAGTGCCGCTCTCTGAAAAAAATATAGTCCATTTTACGTAAGACGCTGGCAGTCTCAATGGGGTAACCTAGAAGGATACCGAGATTTTGAGGTTGCTGAGGAATGGGAGGGTCTCAAGAAAGCTTAGCACTTTTTGTGGGAGATTGTTTCATCTATTTAGCAGTGCAAAGCATCAGTCGTAGCCCAGCAAGGCCAATGTAGACTGCCTAGAACAAGTCCCTCTGACCTTATTGTCTTTCAGGCAATCACAGGCAAAAATTTTCTGTTTTGCCTTGGATATATTCAATGAGAAGGAACAGTGTTATTTTTAAGAGTGAGAGGTCATCAGGTTGGCCAGTTCTTTGCATCTGGTTATATTCTGGCAGCTTTGCACATGATGCAGTGCTGCACAGGAGAATTAGTCTTCCTCAGGCCGTGTGTATGTTTCCACATCTTTTTCAGTATTAAAAATAAGTTATTCTGCCTAGGAAAGAATCCTTGCAGGTCATGTCAATATTTGAGGCATTCCAGTCTTCATGCCACAGAGCGTACAGGTAGCAGCGGTTCTGACAGTCTTGCCAGCTGTTGCAGGCACCTGTCCTGTGGCTGAACTCTGGATCCAAACTGTCTTTGCAGCAACCACTCGACTTCTGCAGCTATTTCATACAAATTATGAGGGTATCTATGGTAAAAAGGTGAGCATAAGGAAAATATTCTATTTCATTATTATATGCCTCAGTTCATTTTTAACGGTTGAACATACCAACTGGGACCATAATCACAGAATCACTAGGTTGGAAAGGACCTTTAAGATCATCAAGTCCAACCATTAATCCAGCACCACCATGTCCCCTAAACCATGTCCTGAAGCGCCACATCCACACGTTTTTTGAACACTTCCAGGGATGGCGACTCCACCACCTCCCTGGGCAGCCTGTTCCAATGCCTGACCACCCTCTCAGTGAAGAAATTTTTCCTAATATCCAATCTAAACCTCCCCTGGTGCAACTTGAGGCCATTTCCTCTTGTCCTATCACTAGTTACTTGGGAGAAGAGACCAACACCCTCATCGCCACAACCCCCTTTCAGGTAGTTGTAGAGAGCGATAAGGTCTCCCCTCAGCCTCCTCTTCTCCAGACTAAACAACCCCAGTTCCCTCAGCCGCTCCTCATAAGACTTGTGCTCCAGACCCCTCACCAGCTTCGTTGCCCTTCTCTGGACACGCTCCAGCACCTCAACATCCTTCTTGTAGTGAGGGGCCCAAAACTGAACACAGGATTCAAGGTGCGGCCTCACCAGTGCCGAGTACAGGGGCACAATCACTTCCCTACTCCTGCTGGCCACACTATTCCTGATACAGGCCAGGACGCTGTTGGCCTTCTTGGCCACCTGGGCACACTGCTGGCTCGTGTTCAGCCGGCTGTCAACCAGCACCCCCAGGTCCCTTTCCGCCGGGCTGCTCTCCAGCCACTCCTCCCCAAGCCTGTAGCATTGCATGGGGTTGTTGTGGCCAAAGTGCAGGACCCTGCACTTGGCCTTATTAAACCTCATACAGTTGGCCTCTGCCCATCGATCCAGCCTGTCCAGATCCCTCTGCAGAGCCCTCCTACCCTCCAGCAGATCAACACTCCCACCCAACTTGGTGTCATCTGCAAACTTACTGAGGGAGCACTCAATTCCCTCATCCAGATCATCTATAAAGATATTGAACAAGACTGGTCCCAGAACCGAGCCCTGGGGAACACCACTCGTGACCGGCCGCCAGCCGGATTTAACGCCATTCACCACAACTCTCTGGGCTCGGCCATCCAGCCAGTTCCTCACCCAGCGAAGAGTAAACCCGTCTAAGCCACGAGCCGCCAGTTTCTCCAGGAGAATGCAGTGGGAGACGCTGTCAAAGGCTTTACTAAAGTCCAGGTAGACAACGTCCACTGCCTTTCCCTCATCCACTAGGCGGGTCACCTGGTCATAGAAGGAGATCAGGTTGGTCAAGCAGGACCTGCCTTTCATGAACCCATGCTGGCTGGGCCTGATCCTTTGGCTGTTCTGCAGATGCCCTGTGAGCACTCTCAAAACCAACCGCTCCATAATCTTCCCTGGAACGGAGGTCAGGCTGACAGGCCTGTAGTTCCCAGGATCCTCCTTCCGGCCTTTCTTGTAGACGGGCGTCACATTGGCAAGTCTCCAGTCTTCTGGGACCTCCCCTGTTAACCAGGACTGCTGATAAACGATGGAGAGTGGCTTGGCAAGCTCCTCCGCCAGCTCTCTCAGTACTCTCGGGTGGATCCCATCATGCCCCATAGACTTGTGGGTGTCCAGGTGGCTTAGCATGTCCTTGACTGCTTCCTCCTGGATTATGAGGAGTACATTGTGCTCTCCATCCCCGTCTTCCAGCTCAGGGGGCTGAATATCCTGTGGATACCTGGAGTGGCTATTAAAGACTGAGGCGAAGAAGGCATTAAGTACCTCAGCCTTGTCCTCGTCCTTGGAGACAATGTTCCCCGCCATATCCAGTAGGGGATGGAGATTCTCCTTGCCTCTCTTTTTGTTGTTAATATATTTGTAAAAACATTTTTTATTATCCTTTATGACTGTGGCCAGACTGAGCTCTAGCTGGGCTTTTGCCTTTCTAATTTTGTCCCTGCTTGACCTAACGAGCTCCTTGTACTCTTCATGAGTTGCCTGCCCCTTCTTCCAGAGGTGATAAACTCTCCTCTTTTCCCTGAGTCCCAGCAAAATCTCCCTGTTCAGCCAGGCCGGTTGCCTTCCCTGATCATCTGTACAAAAAATAAGATCAAGGTTGGACGGAGCTGACCTGCTGGT
The DNA here is from genome assembly GCF_964289735.1 of Phaethon aethereus. Lineage (NCBI taxonomy): Eukaryota > Metazoa > Chordata > Aves > Phaethontiformes > Phaethontidae > Phaethon > Phaethon aethereus. The sequence continues at coordinate 20,548,864 of NC_138576.1, read as the reverse complement.
TGTAGATATCATCTCATAGAAATACAATGTGATTAAGATGTGGGAACAGCTATTAAACCTTCCTTCTACAGAAGGGGGGTTTTTTGCCGGGGGGGGGAGGGCAGAGAGGGAGATACTTTTTGCAGGAATACAGGAGGGAACAAGCAATTCTCTTCTGGCTAGCATTAAACTATGCAGTGCTGGGTTATCGATAAAGAAATTTAGTATACATGCATCGTTAACCAGCTAATTTAAATAATAAAATAGATGTAAATCATTCATATATTTTGGTTGAAATGTGTTAGTATGAATCCACAATCCACTGCTGTTTGGTAATTTTATGTATCATTTTGTGGTGTAACAAGCATAAAAGGAAGAGTTCTGTTTCAACATTGTAATTTTGATTCATAGTATATAAATGGAGGAAGCACTTACAAATAAATTTTAAAAATGAGAGTATAGTAATAATTAATATATAATACACATTAATTGTAATACATATAATATTTTGCATCATTTCTTTGTATTCAAAATATTCATAATAAGAAATATAATAAATTAGAAAGTTTTCTGTGTTTTCTATGCTTGAAGTAAGGAAAGTTTATATACCTGAGCTTCTTAGAGCAGTGAGGATAGTCCCTCATCCATTAATCTCTAAGTAATATACCTCAAAGAATTTAAATTCCAAGTAAATGTGTGAGGCATGGAAGATATTTTTTCCATTAATTTAACTTAACATGGCCAACATGCTCCTTTTAATTTTCCTCTGAAGTTCTCCCAAGGCTCTTTCCCTTTCGACAATGCTACTAATCTCTGCTTTATCCTGAGATTTTGTATGGCATTTGCTGTGCATGGATCCCATTATTGTTGTCTTCATCAAGGCTGTAAGGTCTAATCTTTCTGAAATCTTCCTTTCCTTGTTTCTATGGTCTCTTTCTTCGGTCATCTCCATTGCCTGTAGGTGTGCACCATCTGAGGGGGGTGGAATCTGCTGGGATATTTGAATCAGCCAATGAAATTACTTGAGTAACTGCGATCGTTCCTGTTTGATACAGGGCAGAGAGCAAACCATTCTCATTTTCTAGTAAAATCTTAAAATTATTCAGTTATAGATTTATTTCTTCTAAATTCATCTGCGGAGAGAAACCGAAAAGTCTGATTTTATATAACATTTTTTTGTTTTGTAACAGGTAGGTACTTAGGTCAGGAACTCTGTTCCAGATTACTTCGCGCACATCGCCATCGTACTCTGTGGGGTATATAAGGCTGAATTTTTATTGTCGTTCTTGTGACTAATGGTTTTCAGCATTTTTTTTTCCCCCAGGGTTTTGTCTTTATGTTTACACAGTCTGACCCACTTCTGTTCATGCTGTTCCTTTCTGTGTTCCTCATGATACTTCATAAACTCACTCGTATGATAGATCGGCTAACATAAGATATCGTTTCCATTGGTAATGCCTATGTGTTTCTGAGAGTGAGAGCCAACAGTTAAAATGGAACATTAAAATGCTATTTCAGTCTTTTATGAGATAATTTGGTCTTGTTTCTGGTTAATAGACCAGTAAGTTACAGAAAAGTTAGTGCTACCAAAATGAGTGTTCCAAAGGTACAATAATTGAGAATAATTAATTCTGAATTAAGAAGGAAAAAAAAAAAACAACTGTGCACAAGTAAAAATAGGACTTCTGTTCCCCTGACCAGAGGTTTATATGTATAGGGGTGGGTTTTTTCCTTGTGAGAATACAGCATCACCTGTATTCCTCTAACATGAAATCAGTCTTCTGTTGTCTGGCGGAAAGTGCCTAAATAAGGAACATATTGTTAAATATTTAGTTGTATGTGCTCTAGAAACTGATTTCATACTGCACACCTTCCCAAGAACTCTGTTATTAATATTGGCACAAGTTTTTTTTAAAGCGTGTCTGTGTTGCAACCATAGGGATACACTAATGTGTGCTGCAATAGGCTGACCCTTTCAGATGGATAGTGACAGATTAAAAAGATATTTTATATATATATAAAATACATATATTTCTCTCAAAGTAGTATGAGTCTAGACTTCACAACTGTTGTTTTAGCATATTTCACTAAGTCTATATTACTTTTATGACTTCAGTAATATCCACTGTGCTTGGAAGTTTTAGCAGGAATACATGAAAAAATTGGTACGTAAAATAGTTGGCTGTGTGAGATTTCATTTTTTATGTGCCCTTAGTTAGTCAAGCAGTGCCTTTAATTTGTTTCTTTTATTCAGTTTTGAAATTCAGATCGCCCTAAAGGAATCCTATCACACATGGTCTAGAACAGTCATTCAAACCCATGTTGTAAACAAGTTTTCAGTGCTGATGTCTAAGGTTTAAATGTATTGTTGTTGTTGTTGTTATATTTAATAAGCTTATAAAATAGCAAAATATGTAGTAGGAAACTTGTCATATGTCTGTTGATGCAGAGACACTGCACTTACTGTGAAAACACTGATCCACAGTTTTTCTCTAATGCCCACAGAAGTCATTTTACAGGCATCTGGACTGTGTGTAGTGCAGAGGACTGTGTAGAGCTCCAAGGTCTACCTGCTCTCTGAAGCTTGGTCCTGCTTCTCTGAATGTCAGCCTGTGCCATAAGGAAGGACAGGCATGGACTGGGGAAATTATCTCCTATATGCTTTCACAGTAAATGTAGTGATGCCTTTAGAGTGACGTTTGGCCATTTTGAGTTTACTGTCTTCCTTTCTTCTTCTCTCCTGCTTGTCTATGGTACTAGGAAGCAGCCTTGCTGAAGCTTCTGTTCCTTTTTGCTCAGCATGGTTTTGGATGATGCTATAAATGAAACTTCCCCCCCTCCCCCCCCCTTTTTTTTTTTTAATCCTCATCAACTTCTGACTAGTGGGAGAACTGTAGTAACAGGATGGGAAGTGGTGTGGGGAAAAAAGAAAAGTAATTGTGGTGGGTGGGGAGGCAAAAGGGAGGTAAAAACAGAGATAAGAGAAGAAATGCACGGGCTAAAGAAATTGTAGCGTATGGAGTGCTCCTATCTGTTAATAAATTTTGAAGGAAAACAGAAGGGAAAAAAAAGACTCCGATCATTGTTACATGTGGTACTGGTTTTCTCATATGTTACCATAAATACTGCTGTGCCTGAACTTACACTCCCATGTCAGACTGCTTCACTCTTGGCAGTTGCTGAGAAGAGTTTTTCATTCAAGCTCATGTTGACAGTAAAAAAACATATTAAAGCCTCTAGAGGAACTGGTTTGCCAGTTATTTTATTTACAGTACTGTGTACATCTCTGTTGTCTCTTTAAATTCGCTATCTGTTCTGTTGCTTCAGAACTACCTTCTACCTATGAGATCAGCTAATACAACTTGAATAAATACTACTCAAGTGTTGTGGTTCCAGCTGGTGATTCAGAGTAGTCAGACTTGCAAATACACATTTTTCTGAAATAATATTAGTTAAGAAGTGTATGTATAATTTTAAGGGGGTATCTGCTAACACATTTAATTGTGTGTTCTTTCCCAAGGCTCTGTAGTCTCATTGTAGACAGTACCAGCTTTATGTAGTATTTCTTAAAGGTGAGCAAGTAACTAATTTCTGAACTCTGCCATACTACAGTTATCAGTAGGTAAGATCTATGGTGATCTCTTTGTGGTAGGGCAATTGCTGCAGGGTTTTTCTGCATTCTCTCTCTTATGTTTTCCTTGCTTCAGTGCAAATAACTCCAGATTCCTGAAAAAGTAATTTTGAAACCTTTCAAAACCAGATCTTAATTCAGAATAACTGTGTTCTTAGGTCACATGCAATTAAATTGTGAAGTACATGGAAACATGCAATTTCAGATAAAATTCTCAAAACATTTTATTTCAGTGATTACAAACATTTAGGTGCCTATCTCTTCTTCAGTCTCTCTGAATGAAAGTAATAAAAGCTTGAAAACTAGTCTGTTGAATCTCGATTTTTTTAAGTGTACTTTTAATTCAGAGTCAGTGAGTCTAGGATTCAAAGTTACTACATCATCACTCTTAGAAATCGCTTTATAAATTATACAAATATACTGTTGTAGAAGTACGTAGAAGTGTGTGCTTGCATATAAATGCAAGGATACACATTTCTGTGTGTATACCTATGTATAAAGCAGAATATCTTTCTGAAACTGGATTTTCTGTATTTCTCTTTTACCCAATTAAGGGTTTGGTTTTGGTTTTTTTACTGTCATAAGATCCCACGTTATGCTTTCAGTAAATTATGATTTCACTACTGCTGCTTTTTGGTATTTAAGATTTGTTGAATAAGCTGTAGAAGGCAGATCGGAAAGCATTTCTGGTTACTGAGTTTGCAACAAGAAAATAAGAAGATAAAATGGGTAGCCATTGGAATCTGCTTTTTTCTGCTCCAAAAGGGCTGCAGATGAGGGCTGCAGTTTGAATTTGATTGACATGAGGTGATGTTTATGTTATGACAGTTATGAAAATGTGCAGCTGTTCATAAAGAAATAGAAATGGAAATTTTTGGTCTTAGAAAATTCTACCTGATCTTACTATTTATTCCATCTGTTCCCATGAGTTTGGAGTATCCATTTTCCTTTCAGCAGACCTTTTTTCACTTTTTAGTTTTGCCTTTTTTATGCTGATAATATATATATGAATGAGATTAATTCATGCCAAAGTGACAATCAAAAATCATATTCTTTGGAAAAAATTCTCCACTGTATTTAAAGGTGAGAGCTAAGAAAAGAATCGTCTTAAATTAAACCATTTTTCCGTTATGAATTTTTTATAGATAAATTACTATGAAATCCCTAAAGAGGAGCAACAGAGATCAACTGTAAAACAGCAAGCTAGAATAAGACTTACTCAGCTTAAAAATAAAATTGCAATACATAGTAGTAATTGTAGGGTATTGCCTTTTGTTGAAATGATCGAAGTTTAGTTGATGTGTTTCTGCTATGTAAGAGGGCATTACTTCTTTAGAAATACGAAGCATGAGGTAGAGAGCAAAATCCATTCTCCTGTGCTCTTAAGTAAACACTTTAATTACAGGATATGCTACTTGTTTTAAACATTTCCTTGACACGTTGCCTTGTTAAATTCAGTACTGAGTGAAATATAATAGAGGACATGGGTTTGATTTCAAATAGTTTTGCAGAAGACAGCACATGCCAAAATCCAGTGTTTATATAAAATTCTCTTCCCCCTAGTGGGAAATCACAGGAATATATATGCTCACTTGTATAGGAACCTATTATAAAGAAATGTGTTACACTGTGTGCCTTAAATATGTGGCCTAACAGTAAGCAAGTAGGTGAAACCTTTCAGACAATATAATGTCATTCTTAATCTAACAAGCACATGTATTTCTGTTATAGCTTAGTGTTCGTGTAGTCAATCTTACTTTCTTGTTTTGTTTTTTTTTCTCCAATATAACTGTGTTTATTGAGGCAGGTAGAGGTTTTTCCCTGCTGTTAATTTGCTCTTTAATTAAATTTTGTACTCTGAATACTACAACCTGGCTTTCAGACCTTCATAACACTGTTATTATTGATCTACTAGAGTCATCAACAAATGTCATTTACCTCTTCGCCTTTGTTTTCTTGTTAACCTAGACAATGTAAAATGAAAATTACAGTGTTTCCTAAAATCTTAGGCATGCATTTTTAGGTTTCAACTCTTTTTCATTTGTCACCGTCTCCATATTAAACATTAAGGAATACTTATCAGAAGGCTAAACTTCTGTGTCTTGCAAGACAGAGTGGAAGCTCCGTTTTTCTAGATTTGGGTTCATTTTCTTTTTCTGTCGTATATTTTTTTTAAAACCAGGAATGAGCTCCTCCACACTGTTTTTTTTTCAGCAGAAAAAGGCTGAATGATGAGCCTTCGATGCAATATGATAGGTGATGTCAAAGAACAACAAATCCACATCCTGTTGTTTAGACCAAAATTCTTAGTGAGCTCAGTTAACTGTTCAAAGTCAGCACTTTCAAAAAATACTGTTTACATGGAATGGTAAGACAGCCTTACCAGTAGTAAAAGCTTGTTTCTTTTCTCCTCTGTTTTCCCCTGTTACCACACTTGTGTGAGAGCACGGGTACAGTTTTGTGCTTTCTTCCAAAAAAAAAAAAAAATTCTTCTGCTATTCAGAAGGATTACAAGGAAACTGAGGAAGAGAGCAGAAACTGTGTTTCTGAGATTTTAAATAAAGTTAGCAGCCTGTTTAATAAGCAGTAAGTAACAGAAATTCACTGGGTGAATTTGCTGGATGCTTACAGTAAAATTTCTTGCAGGATAGTACTTATGCCATGAGTTTCAAAAAGAAAGAAGAAACAGATGCTAGAGTGTTAGATCCTCCTGAGTGAAATAGTAATATAAATTCTGGTTTGAAAAGTCACTACAGTGACTACCCTTACACTGTGGGCCAGCTTCCTTCTGTTTTGTTTTTGTGGGGGTTTTTTTGAGAGAGAGATCGGTCATCACACTTGACATACCTACTGAGGATCACACCGGAATGCTTTTTGGTGACATGCTATGAAGGAAACAATAAGTAGTTGAGAAATAATACATTAATAAAGTACATTTCAAAGTAATATAGTTCTGAATGCATATTATAACTGAGGCCTTAGTTGTGATAGGAAATAAAACAGATTCTTATGGAGTCTAAGTTGGCCTGGAGTCACATTTATCATTGTGACGTCCGGTGACACCACTTCTCATGTAGACTGGTAATGGGTTATTCCTTCCCCTCACATGGATCATTAATAGCGTGGCTTTATTCAGCAATATATAAGATCAATACTTTACAAAATACACAGTCCCAAAAAGTGTTTTACAAAACACTATATAAATTTTTAAAAATTGGATAACATGAGGCTTTTCATCTGTGCTCCATTAAATAGCTGTCTGTCTGTATGTTGAGCTGTTCTGTTACCAATTCAGATTTTCTATATAAGTATTTATTGAGTTGACCTTTTGCCACATTTTACAAGAGAATGTAATGATACAAAGTAGTTCAGAGTTGAAAACAGTAATTAACTAAAAATGTTGGTAAAACTTTAGAATCATAGAATAGTTTTAGGTTGGAAGGGACCTTTAAAGGTCATCTAGTCCAACCCGCCTGCAATGAGCAGGAAAATCCTCAACTAGATCAGGTTGCTCAGAGCCCCGTCCAACCTGACCTGGAATGTTTCCACAGATGAGTCATCTACTACCTCTCTGGGCAACCTGGGCCACTGTTTCACCACCCTCATGGTGAAACATTTCCTCCTTATATCTAGTCTAAATCTACCCTTTTTTAGTTTAAAACCATTACCCCTTGTCCTATCACAACAGGCCCTGCTAAAAAGTCTGTCCTCATCTTTCTTACAAGCCCCCTTGAAGTACTGGAAGGCTGCAATAAGGTCTCCTTGGAGCCTTCTCTTCTCCAGGCTGAACAACCCCAACTTTCTCAACCTGTCTTCATAGGAGACGTGTTCCATCCCTCTGATCATTGTTGTGGCCCTCCTCTGGACCTGCTCCAACAGGTCCATGTCCTGAGGGCTCCAGAGTTGGATGCAGGACTCCAGGTGGGGTCTCACCAGAGCTGAGTAGAGGGGCAGAATCCCCTCCCTTGACCTGCTGGCCATTCTGCTTTGGATGCAGCCCAAGAGACGGTTGGCCTTCTGGGCTGTGAGCACACATTGCTGGCTCATGTCCAGCTTTTCATCTACCAGTACCCCCAAGTCCTTCTCAACAGGACTGCTCTTGACCCCTTGGTCCTCCAGCCTGTACTGATACCGGGGATTGCCCCAACCCAGGTTGCAGGACCCTGCACTTGGCCTTGTTGAACCTCATGAGGTTCACCCAGACCTATTCCTGGAGCTTGTCCAGGTCCCTCTGGATGGCATCCCATCCCTCAAGCGTGTCAACCACACCACTCAGCTTGGTGTTGTCTGCAAATTTGCTGAGGGTGCACTCAATCCCACTATGTCATTGATTAAGATATTAAAGAGTGCGGGTCCCAGTACGGACCCCTGAGGGACACCACTTTTCACCAATGTCCATCTGGACATAGAACCATTGACCACTACCCTCTGGATGCCACCATTCAGCCGATTCCTCATCCACCCAACAGTCCACCCATCAGGTCTGTATCTGTCCAATTTAGAGGGAAGGATGTTGTGGGGGACCTTGTCAAAGGCCTTACAGAAGTCCAGATAGATGGCATCTGTAGCTCTTCCCTTGTCCACTGATGTAGTCACTCCATCAATAAAATCTAGTATGAATCTATACTTCCTATTTATAAGACGCTACAATGTTATCAACTCCATTTCAGAAAGCTTGATAGGTGCATGGTTCATGTATTAGTAATAAATTGAGACAACTTTCTCCAAAAGAACAGTACTAAACTAGCTGGTTTTAGGCACTGCATTTTTTGGCAGGATTACCATTGGATGGTGGAGTTAGAACTTGGTCACCAGAGAGGTGGTAGAGATAGAACAAGCCACGGGTTAGGTTTGCAGTGCAGGTTCTTAAGTTCACAACATGTCTACAAAGCAATTTTTCTGTGGTGTTCTGGCACAGAATTTACTCTTAAATTATTTTTGCATTCCTTTTCATTGTTGTTTACCCCCAACACTCCGACTGTGTATCTTCGCTTGCATTGTGATAGGTATTAGTCAGGATATGTACATAAAATATTTCACATTTTTACTGGTTGGATAACCTTTTACACTACTCTTAATAGAATTTCAAAGGCAGTTTTGTTTTCTTAATCTCTGTTCCACGTATGATGATGCATGAAACTCGTGTGTACATCCGTTACAGGAACACAGCAGTTACGGAAGCCATGGGGAATAGTTAGTGTTGGCAAAAGAGAATTTATGTAGGTGTAAGTGGCTTACTCTGAAGGTCATAATTAGTGAGTTTTGTGATTAAAACTTTGTCAACCTTTAAAAAAATGTCTAGAGGCAGTGACTCATTGTATATAGCACTTACATATTTGACATACAAGCCTGTTAAGAACAGGTGCAAAAATCTTTCTGAAAAGCTCCTGAGTCCTATTTTCGAGAAACGATGAGGCAAGAGGTGACTTGAGAGGGAAATCCCCTTAGAGTATGTCTAAAGTAAGCAAAATTTTTATATTAAAATATTGGAACTGTAGCACGGTATTTTGCAAGGCCTATTTCCCCTTTATGCTAGCTCTGATTTGTTTTTAATAGCATTTAGTTTATTTTCAGTATTATTGTCTGCATATCTGGGTAAGCAGTTATCTGAAAGCACGATGTTGCACACACTAGGATTCCCTAAAGCTCCTGAAACTGCCCTTGAAGTCAGCCAGGATGCTCATAAGCTTAGAGGATTGGGTCTTTGGTAAATATTACAGTAACAATAAAGGCAAAAGTAAACTAATGTGAAAAGGAAGAAACTTCTTTTTCTCCCCAAATACTGCTTAAAATTCTTTCCCTATTCTTCGATGTTTTCAGTAAATCAAAAAATACGCAAAATACACCATCTTCACAAAGAGTCAGTCTCACAGGATAAAGTCATTTAGTAACTCTTTGTGGAAGAGCTAACATTAATGAAGTAAAACTCAGATTAAGAGTCATCTTCAGAGCAATGGAATGGTCTCTGCTCAGCATAATGGACTCAACCCTTTACACAAGCCTATGGATATTAATAGAAAAAAGAAACACCATATTTTCTAATATATTTTAATTTCCCAGAGGACTTGATATATTTTTAGACTTAATGTGTCTACTATAGTATTATTATTTTTGTTCTTCATTATACCATTTTTATTTTTTATTTCTTTTGACCCATGTTGAGTTTCTGTTCTTACTTTTTTTTCTGTAATATAGGGGCCTTTCACAGCAGCTTTATTTGGAAAAAGATTACCTGAAAGTGGTTTTGCATAACCTGGTTATATAGGGTTTTTTGCAAGCATGCTTCTAAGGCAAATAATTCAATCTTACTTCTACATTTATTGTAAAATATGCATAATTATTAAATGTTAGGAGTAATGTTGTAGCTGCATCTTGAGTAAACTTCAATTTTTTTAATCTTTCATTTTAATTAGTTTATAAAAATCTTTAATTAAACATTGTACTGCCATGCACAACTTGTTTTTGAAAATTTTAATTCGGTGCACCTTTTTCTTGCCTTCTTGGTTATGGTTACATATGTGTTTACCTATTTAAAACATTTTACAATACATCACATGTTATAGCCAAGAAACAGTTTGCTATTTTCTCATCTTTCATCAGGAGAAGAAAAAGATGTGATGGTCAAATGGACTTTGTGTCATATACGCTAGTGAGAAGTACCTTGTGTAAGGTAGGCAAATCACAAACTGATCATTGTAGCAAACACGTTTAATAAAATGAATTATGTTTCTAGGTTCCATGGTTCCTTTCTCCATGCGGATTTTACATGCTGAACTTCCTCAGTACCTAGGTAATCCTCAGGAATCACTTGACAGACTGCATAGTATGAAGATAATCTGCGCCAAGGTAACAGCTTCTGTATGCAGTAGCATTTCTTAATGTTTAAGAAATATATTTTAATGTCCTTATAAAGAACATTGAGTTTCAACAATAACATTTTTTTACTCCATCTTGATACAAATAAGGAACTCATTAATAGAAGTAATTAAGTGCCTCTTCCATTTTAGGATCTGTCCTTCTGTCTTCTGTGGTGGCTCTGACTAAAATGAGTAGAACAATGGACAATGTAGTTCTCTTGCTTTTGTGCTTTTGCCAGACAAGACACAGAGGACAGTAAGCAGATGTGCAAGGGCAAGTAGGAGAGTTCTCTTTGCTCACTCAGCTGCATCCAGCTAGCTCAAAATGCAGTTGTTAGTGATCTTGATCCTTCAAAAAATAGTCTTGATCCTTCAGAAATAGTCTGAATAGCTGGTTTCGGAAACAGCAGTCATTTTCGAATGTAAATACAACCTGCTGAGTTTGTTTTGGGGTTTTTCTTTTATTTTGTCAAGTGCTATAATACAAAGTTATAGCCTAAATTATGGCATGGGGTTTGTTGGTGCTGAAATTGGAGTGATGGTGTTGTGAGAACTAACCTTATCCACTAAACCCAACACCCTGACTGTTAAGCATTCATCCTTAAATGTCTTTTACAGAAATCTTTCACAAGTGTTCTAATACGACACGGACTATGAATGTTATAATGTGGTAAACTCTAGAAGAAATGCAACATTTTTTTATCTGTGACACTTGAAAGTTCAAAACTGTGTGTAAGATAAATACATGTGATTAATTTTTATTTTCAGTATTCCTTGGAAGTTTCCTATATTTACTCATGGAAATAACTTGGCTAACAGGGATTTGGTAATTGCCGATTGTATAGCTATAATGGCCTTATGTATATAAAATCAACTTGCTTCTAGCACAGTAGTGACTAGGATAATCAAATGTTTACAGTAAAAAAAACAGTTCCTTGTATTATGAGGGGAAAAGAGTAAAGGTTTAGGTAATGAGAGATGAATGTGGCATTTGTTACAGAGTTGGAAAGAACTCATTTGGAAACAGTTGAGAGAGATACCCAATTTAGCCAAGAAGTGCTACTTTTTAGCACTTCATGAATGCTGTTACCCCTTCATGACAATCTCGTCTAATAATATTACTGGCAGGCTGGTCTCTCCAGCCTTTTCTTTCATAAACGGTCCTCTTCAATTTGAAATTTTTTCTTCTAGGAAACACCGTACTCCTCTGTTGCAGGATTTCATAGTGCCTCTACTGATATTTACCTACCGCAGTGTGCAGCAGATCAGCTGTTTCATATCTTGTTTTTATGCGATCTGGTATTAAGTACTGCATTGTCTCCCCTCAGCCACGAAGGTGCCACTAGATTCCAAAAACTCAACAGGGTTCTAAGTTTCTTTGTCTTGTAATGGAGAGAGAAAATTGTATGCATGTGAACGAGGAAGTGACTGCTGAGCAGGGCGTTCACCAGCTAACTGGTTAACCATCTGGCTAACTTTACTGAAATGGCCATATCTCAGTTACAGTGTGATCAGCCATGATTCTGCACAGAGTAAAGATGATAGGTCAACAGAGGAATGAAAGGAAAGGAAATCTAACTTGCCCCCTCTTCTTTACAAGACCTTTAAGTCATCTACAACCTTGAGATGGCTCTGCCTGCGCTCTTTTCCCTGAAGTACGTATCCTTAGAACATACCCATTGTACCAAGGAAGCTTTTAAGCTATAATACAAGATTTTGTTTGAACATGAACTAGGCTGATTATTTGTTTAAATAAGGGAAACTGGATGTGCTGGAGAAGATGTAATAGACATAAAGGAGATTTACAGGTTTATATGTGTGTGTGTGTTTGTGTATATATATATTTCCTTGCCACTAAGTTCTTGAAGACAGATCTGTTTACTCATGTTCTCACTCTATCAACTGCTAGTGGCCTAGGTCACTACACATTCTGTGTGATCCCTTGTGCCTTTGGGGAAAGCTTCTTTGAGGCTGGCTGTACGTCTTGCATTAGCTCTTCTGAGGAGTCCCCTGTTCTCTGCACTTGCTGTTGGTTCAGAGATTGCCATCTTTTTCTCTCCGCCTTCCTGTGTCTGAGTTTGCAAAGTTTCTCCCTGGTTAGTGTGTTCAGTTGCAGTCAGAAAGAGAACGATCTCCCTTTGCTTCTGACAACTTCCACTGGAGCCAGGATACAGTAGCCAGGACAAGCCACTGTGTGTGCTGATGGATGCTCCTTTTTAAAGTACAGTACACAGAAGACTACAAACGAACAGATAAAACATACCATTCTTCTCAAGATAATATTTCGGAGCAGTTATTCTAGACATCTCTTTGCAGATTACTTCATTTGTTTGCATTCAATTAAATACCTTGTCTTTTGGAGCAATTCAAAGACAACTGTAGAAACAGGAGTGTGAAAAAGGACAGCTTGTAAAGATAAATATCACTTTAAAAGACGGTTGTAAATTGGTGATAATTTAACCATTTGAAGTCAGAGCTGGCTGAGAAAAAACAATGTTCAGATATTTGGTTTTGATTTTTTTATAGAATGCTATTAGTCTAATAATCTCGATCTCACCTGGAATGTTCAAGAATAACGTTCATAAAACTTACGAAAACCCATGGCATAACTGAGAAGATAACATAAGGGATGTATACTCATTAGTCTTAGTATTTGTATGTGACACTTGGGAACCATTTGGGCTATAATAGGATTAATTGGGGACCTCTCAACCAAAAGCCTCTAGTGTTCTACTTCCCTATTTTTAAAAGTGGAAAAATAATCTTTGGTCATCCATATTTACAGAAGGGCATATGAATAGTCATTATGTAAATGAGACGATCTTGGAGTCATAAAAGCTAGAAGAGAGAAAAGACCTATTAGCTCACCTAGTCTGTCTCTCTGCAACCCAAGGTTGTTTTCTAGTTTTTAATGAGCCAGCCTATGGAACTGAGGCCACATCCCCTGGGAGGCTATTCCAGGCTAATGATAATGCATTCTTATTACAAGAAAATCTGTCTTTCTATTTTGTTTCTCTTCCTGAATGTAATTGTGGGGGTTCTTCCTATCTGATACTTCCTTTTAACCTGCTAAATTCCCTTTTGCTTTTTGTTGTGTGCATTCTGCAGACACTTGTCAACTTTGGTTTAGCCTTCAACTTAAAGGTCTGACCATATTTACTTTGTCACTGTTTTGGTAACTCGGTCTCTTCAGCTCCCATCTACTTACGTATTTGTGGTACCCGAAGCAGGATTGGAGGTTGAGTGCAAAAACATAATTTTCATTTTCCCTGTATAGGCAATAATGTTTTTACCATTTCGAGTATTCCTGCAAATTGTAATCACGAACTAGTTGGATATTTTACATCTCTGTCTATAGGTACAAAATTTGCCAAAGAAATAATCTGTAGTGACAAATGCCTATTATAGCTCAGGGGAGGAATCCAGTGAAATTGTTACCGTGTGTTATTGCTGGTCTTCCCAACATGAATTGCCTCAAAGAGTTGTTGTCCTTATAAATCTGCTTTGAAATAAATGGTCTCCAAACAGCCAAGCAGTAAGAGTAACAATAGTAATTTAAATCACAAAAGGGTTTGTTCTACTCAAGTATTCATTTAAAAACATAGACATGATCACTTTAGTGCTCATAATGCTGAGGACATGCTAATAAATGCTTACCTGGAGACCAGAATGTGAAAAGAATGTGAGTCAGGCTTAAAGTAAACCCTTCCCTTGTTTGTGTCTAAGCTTCCCAGCTGACTGAGGAATGCTCCTGGAAATGCACACATCTCATAGTGTGGCATATTTCAGTTTTTAACCCTAATCCTTCAAGTGGCAGAGCTGTATTGGGCTCTTCTACCAGGTGGGTGGACCAATGACAAGTGGGTTAACAGTCTTGCTTCCTAAAAAAGCCTCTGCAAGTGTTACCTCTGCAAAACTTTTCAAAAATACTTTGTGCCATTTGTTGACCAGCCACTCCCTCTGTAGTTCCACCACTGTCTTCATGAATAGTTATGTTCCTACCTGGCCCTTGCGTAAACGCTCTTCATATCTCCTGGTCTTCTGTTTTACTTCCAAATTTATGAACTTTTCAGTCTTTTAGCTATTGATTAGTGTTGGGTTTTATTTTTATTCAAATTCCAGTTCTGGCTCAGTTACTGAGGTCACATAAGTGTTCTCTTTCTCATACATTACTTCAGTCTTAGCAGGTAATTGTTCTGACAGCTTGTTTGATGAGTTTGTAGAAATAATGATGGTCCTGCACCAGTCTGAGTACCCAGAAAGCCACAATTCCAGAAGCACCAAAAAATGTTATTTTGAGTAAGAAGCTAATACTGGTGAAAAGTTGTGGAAGAAGAAATAACGTATTAAAAAGAGATATGTGAGAATAGGAAACTAGGAATGCAAATCATGGTGTGCATAGGTTAGTAGTTACAGTGTACAGGCAATGGATAGGGAATGAAATGGAAGACTCAGTGAAGTAATACTAGCCAGTGAAACTAATGAGTGTGTATTTATATTCAAAGCAAGAAAAAACATAGGTCATACACAAAACATGTTTAAAGTAAATGGTAGAAGTATTCAATCATATTTCTCTTTATAATAGAAACAAGGATGTTTAGAGCTATCCCATGTGATACTGCTAGAATAAACAGTTCACCATCTATAGAAAAGTGGGGTGAGGGAATTTGCTAAAATTAAACCCAGATAGCTTACACTGACGAACTATCTGAATCATTAATGTTATTATTAAACAATTCATGGAAAATGGGGAAATGCCCAAATACTGAAAAACTGTAGATGATGTTCCTATACTTAAGAAGGGCAAAAGGAGATAAACCTAGGGAATAAAACAATTAGCCTCAAATCAGCATCAAGTTCTGTTTTAATTATGTTGAGCTTGAGGTGATGGCTAGATATTCCCAAGTAATGTCACAGAATGTTAAATGTAATACTCTAATTGTATGCTAATATCTAATTCTTTCTTTTTTTGGTGATGTTAGTGAGCACATTTTCAGAGAAGTCCATTGTTTTTTTAAGCAAGACAGCACATGTCTTATTGATGAGGCACCTTGTTATGTTTAGACAATTTCAAGAGTAAGAACTTTGAGCCTTACTGAGAATGAGAAGTGATGACTAGATGTCTTCCAGGGTAAGAGAAAGATAATGGGTTTTAGAGTGGACAGAAAATAGTTGATAAGGTGGTTTTGGTTTGTGGGAGAGAAGAGGATATTTTTCTTTGACAAAGTGCCTCATTATACACTAGGCAATTAAAACTGAAGTGTGGTGTTTTGGTTTCTAAGTGATTTCTAAATGGCTACACTGCTTTTGCAAGTGGGACTGAGAGTTAGTCTCGCAGGCATGCCACTGCTATCTCATAAACTGCCACCTATCAACTAAGCTGCAGCATCTACTGGTGTATGCTTACAGCCTCTCAAAATCTGAGGTAAGGCAACATAGCCTAGCCCTCTGTGAATGAGGTTTACACTAAATCATATTACCTTGTATTTGTCATGGGCTAACAATTCTTATCGGGAAAATTACCCTGGCTCAGTTGGCATGTGGTAACTGCTGTCATTTCATTGTGTGCTTCTCCTTGGTCTTAAGTTCCTTGTAGCTAAATTTATAGCATCTAACTTCAATCTTTCACTCTAGTCTGTGAAAAGAGCCTGGTATCTCGTAGGGCAATTTCTTGCACCTTAAGGTGTCTAAAATAGGTGGCATGAACTGGCTTCCTGGAGGTACCGATGGCTCTTCATTGGTTGTAAAAGGCACCAACACACTGTCTGAGGCCACATTAATTCTACCTGGTTTTGCTTTGGGGGATTTCCTGTGTTGCTTTTAAGTGTCTGCTTACATAGCACTGAGCACAGTTGGAATACTTTGCTGGTATAGGAAAAAACAGTTACTTCTTATACTGACAGAAGCTGAGAGTTTTGTGTTCAGAAGCGCGCTGTCCCTGGAAGAGGCAGCGCCTTGCATTTCCCTAATCGGCTAACCACAGCCGCTAATCAAAGAGCAAGTGTCCTTAATACTTTTTTGAAGGAAATCTCAAGCATTGTTCTACAACGAAAGTTATAAATCTGTAACAGAAAAAACGGGGTGATCTGTGGGAATCGGAAAACAAATTTGGAGAAACTAATGGGATTTGAAAAAGGAAAGTTGACTTGCTTTTCAAATGGAACTTTGCATACATATTTTAGAAGTACTTAAATTACAAGCTTCATTAAGTATACATTTTCATTCTTCCAATAGTACAAAAAATGTTTCATTCACTCAACAATTTACATGATTTAAAATCTATAATAAATAAAAAGAAGCAATAAACCCCAAACTTTGAGAAGGAAATTGCAGTCAGAACTAAGAGGAATACTTCATTAAGACCAGAAGGATGAAACCAGCGCCCCTACTTAGGGTGGGGAATCAAGAGAAAGTGGCTTTCTATGAAAAATCAGTTTGACTTTCTTTGTGGTCATTAACGTTCATCCTCTGGTGAAACATATTTCATGTTTTGCCTAACAAAATGCGAATGTCCCTAGAGTGTGCTGACATTTAGTGTTCTGTACATATAAACCTGAACTCCAACATCCTTGTACCATTATGCTTTCTTACTTTATGCAATTGATCTAGCTATGCTAACAATCAGTAATTTTGAACTGTACCTAGGTGAAGCATTCCTGCCTGAATCAGTTTACATATAAACTGTCAATTGTTGATAATTTGCATTAAATATGTAGTGCTGTTTAAACTCATGTTGGTTACTTTAAAAAATTTACTACAGATATTACAAAATTTGGAACAAGGCTTAGCTGAAGATGGGAGTATGACTAACATTACACAGGAGAACAGACAAGGTAGGTATTCTTTAAACATTTCTTTCACAGGCAGTGTGTTTTTATCGCTTGCCTAAGTATGCCAGAAGTTTTCACAAGGCTGCCCCAGAGTTGTTAAAACAGTATTTTTGTAATCTCATTGCCTACTCAGCCTCTGAAATTATACACCTTGTACTTCTATTTGCTAGAATTAATTTCACAGTTTTGCCCTTGATCAAACTGATGTACTAAATCAATTTTTTTTCCTAGTTAGAAGAAGCAAAGAACATGGCTGCCATCCTTTAGTAAGGAATATATAAGTGTATTGCTGTCACAGCTAGATGGATGTTTCATCTTAAGCCGTGGTTGACTGGCTCCTCTCAGTCCTCATGTCTGAAATCCACTAAATTTCTTAAGATCAAACTGCCATCATACAAGGGCTACACTGGCCTAGGAGACATAGATGGCTGAGTCTCACTGTAGCTGCATGGTACTTACACTCCTGAAATACCTAAGTCACTTTTTAGAATAAACTTTAGAATAAGATATTAATCTACATTGGCATTTTCACGATTTTATATGCAATTACATTTTTTTCCTGTTCCTTCTATCTTAGTTGTTTAACTTCAGTAGTATAGGACACATTACTACATAAAGAAGGGTCATCAGGACAAATTAGTTGTTGAATTTATACTAATGAGGTCATTTGAGTACACTTAAGAATTGGACAAGAGGTGACATTCTAGGATTATATGGATAATATGAACCACTCATAGTGCCGAGCAATTTAAAAATATCATACCAAGAAGACAAAACCTTTCAGCTTCAGCTAACAGTCTAAGGAATCTTACCAACTTCTCTATAGAATAACATTCACTTAGAGCCTGTGGGAAGTAGAAGTCTGCCTCTGAGATGGGAAGAGGCTTCGTAGAGTTGTTAGCAGAGTTAAACAGTTATTATTAACAATTCCCTAAAACAATGTCTATGTGGAAGGGTGCAGACCTGTCTGGACTCTTCTGCATGGACTTCAAATTGACAGGATGTAAAGCATCTTTAATGTGTTACTGTATTTGACTTAATACTCCATCTGGATATGTCCTAAAAAAATGAACTCACATGTGAGCAGCATATATCATAAAGGCATTTGCAAACGTAGTCAAATGAATACAGTTACTACTCTTCTCACAAGGGTTAGGAAAAAGAGAAATAATCTGATTTTGAAGAATTATCCATCGCACTCCAGGAGTTTCTGTTCTTCTCTCCTTGTATCTACTACTCTTCTTACCTCTGTTCTGCTTACTTTTCCCTGTTATCCCCTTTCTGCTGTCATTTTTGTCCTTAATTATCCCCAAAAACCAAGGCACTGATTCCCCATTAAGGTGCAAGGACTTTTTCCTGGCTGTGTCATAATCCAGTGTCCTGCAGTCTGCCTCACCCATGAGTTTCTGTCTCCTTGCTTTTCCTCTGCTGCTGCTTTAGAGCTGAGATGAGCTCAGGAGGAGGCATAGTTAGAACAGCAGCAGCTTGTAGTTACCAAGGGACAGGGCTGCTGAAAATTTTGAGAGATCTTCGTATGTCTACTGTGCAGCCTGTAGGTTTAAAACTGCCAAAAAGCCCATGGGACTTTTGCAAAGACTGTTGACTGCTACTGTCTGTGGAGGTCAGCCAGGTCTGCTCCCTGTCTGTTTCTTCGCGGCATTTGGAGCTCCAGCACGCTGATAACGGCTTTGGTTTTTTTTCATGTGAGACTAGCAAAAGCAAACCTTATTAACTTCATGTGAAGACAGCCTTAATTCATTATGGGGATTATTCTTAGCCTGTAATTTCCTTATTGCTGATGTAAGAAGGTGCCACACCAATCGACTTATCATGTATATCTCCTCTAGTCTGGAGTAGAGCACCTCATTTGCCAGTTTTTCAACAGGCAGAGAGATTTAGCATTGCACCACTTGCCTGGTAATGCATTCTGTAAGATGCCAATTTTGCAACTTCTCAGTGCACCGAGCTCCTATTGAAATGAATGGCAGTGTGGAGTACAGAATCCTTGATAAATAACAAGGAAAAACAAGTGCTGAGAGTGGAAGCGTGGCTGCATGTACCTGCAGAGTGGGTTTCTGGCATCTCAGTAACATACAGTGATCTGCTGTTGGGTTTTTGATTTTGTTTACTGCTTTGCAGATTTTCTCTAACCTCTTTCTGCCAGTGCTAAGAAGCCTGGGTTTCCAGAGGGCTGTGGAATTTCCAAATCAGGTTCCTGTTCAGATTATAGCACAGACTGAAAACATCTGGTGGTTCTGCTTCGCCTCAACCATGTCTGAGGCTATTCAATTTAACAGGAAACCTAGATGTGTCCACTGCAGGAATCAACATCAAACTGGTCACCCAAGTTGTAAAAAGCTGAATGTGGTTACCAAACTATAAGGACACGCAAAAAGAAGAGATTAACAAAAGTGAAATAATAAAGGAGAGTTATTAAATTATGTCCATGTTTTCAGACACCTGTAAAGAAAGAAAAACAGAAATGTAGCCTAAAATATCTGCTCATGGTTTACAGCATCCTTTCTATTAATAGCAATAGGGATGTGTGGTCAAGGAATTTCTAAAACAAAAGCTAGGACTAATGAATGATTTTAAGGTACAGTGGAAGAAATACTGGGTTCAGTCATGGGCCCCACATTATGCCCCTCTTTTGACAAAGATAATTTGGGATATTCATGGGTTGTTTTTTTTTTGGTTTGTTGTTGGGGAGGATTGAAGGAGTTTTTAGGAAGGGGAGTAGACATTTCACCAAGCTCTCTTCTTATTTGTAATGGCATTTATGTGTGCTGAAAGAATTAATTATCTATGTGACCTGCCATGCTTTCATCAGAGACTACATTATTGATACAAATGAGTGGTCTCAGTTATCACAATCTCATTGAAACAGCCTCTTCTCCCTTCCCTCCCCTGCCTTCAAATCATTACAGTGACCTTGACAACTGATTGACTGAGATACATTTATTTTCCAAATGTACTAAATTAATACTCCTAATGTTTATTTTTGAGGATTAGAGGAATATTTCTAGCATTGATCTATGGTATAGTAACACAAGAGGAAATAAGGATCTGTGTGAACCATTCTCTTACAGCATCAGGAGTCTGTCTGCAAAGCAAGGGAGAAATCTGCTGCTGCAGCTTTTAATGCCTGCAGGCTCCAGGAGCATGGGGAAAGCAGACAGACTTGGCAGATTTTTTCCAGCAGATCTCTAAGCCAGAGGCAAGCACAAACAGTCCCAGACTCAGACAGTTCTCACCCTGCATGTTTTGGCTCTGAAATGACATTTTTAACGATGTTTGATTTTTTAATTTAGCACATTTAATGCTGTAGATTACATGTTTTTAAACTGATGCTTATTATCACTTGAATCTTTTTAGGCACCTTTTGTTCTGATATTGGAAAATGCGTGGCTTCTTTTGGTGTTTAATATTTGGCCTGAGCTCAAAGCTGAGCAGCTCTCTATTGCTCTGCGTTGTTGCATCATGTATAGTACCCAGAGCCGCTTGAGCAATTCCCTCGGAGAGATGCAGAATATTCTCTCTGATGGTGCAGCATGGCCGAGAATTAAAAATTCTAGGCTAAAACCCAGAGGTGTTAACAGGGGGGATCTTTCAAAATGGTAATGCATAAGACCAATAATTGATGGCAAGAAAGAACCTCTAATTTATTTGTGCAAATTCACAAGCTGCTCTTATTTTGCAGCCTCTGTTCAGCTGTGGAGGTCACGTCTGGGCCGGGTGATATACTCCATGGCAAACTGTCTGCTAATGATGAAGGTACGTGGGTGGCAGCAACTGCAGAGGTACCGTATATTCCAGAATAGCATGTCAGAGAAAGTGCAAGAGAATTACTGGTGCATAGGTAAGAGAAGACTACCTGACTGTACGTGAAGATTTTGCTTAGTGAAGAATTAATTAGACTTAATAGTCTTATTTAATAGATAACTATTTGCAGTAATGTTCTTTGGGAACGTATCTCTACTTATTTCTCCCCAAATCATCCTAGAGAACATGCAATAACAATACAGGATTTGCATTTTTAAATTGAATTTTTCAAACACTTAACTAAATGCTGTAATTAAAAGCAATTATGTGCTCTGTCTTTTTCAAACTGTGCACTAGAAATGTTGCTCTGTTTGTGAAGATTAATAATACTCTAGCCTTTGTATATGATGAAGATCCAGAACATCTAAATACATCCTCCCTTGTCAGCCTATCTCAATTGTAAGATAATCTTCTTTCAAGTTTAAATACTCACTAGAGGGTAGGGGCAGAAGAGAAAGAATAAAAGCAGAAGTAACTAACTTCCATTGTTGTTTTTTTTCCCCCTTGACTCCTCTTACTTTTTTAACCAATCCCTACTCCATTTGGTGCAACACTCCTAGCTTCTCCTTGTATTTGGGAAGTAGAAATAAAACTTCTGCTGTTCACCTCATGGTCAGGGAAACTGGGATATTGCCATTCTTGCAGCAAACTGCTGTTATCCTGAGCTTAACTGTACTTCACAAATCAATTAGCGGCAACAGCCCTGGAGCAGAGCTGTCAGCAGTATAATCTTCACAGGCCAAGATTTGCACTCCTTGCTCCCTGTTCTTTGATTGCCCAAGGTCATGCCAAACCTGATGCTCTGGTGTTTACTAAGGTACTTCCCAAACGGGGCTCCATTTTTAGTATTACAATACCTCAAAAAGCATGGATTTTTTAGATAAGATCCAGTTATCCAAATACTGCTTTACATGAAATGGAATATCCTTTGTATGATAATTAGGGAAAACAGAAATTGGTATTCTTAATGATATTGCAATCAAAACAGTCCTGTCTTGAATAGAAATAATTCTCCATGAGACCATAAGGTATTTTTAAGAATTAGTAAGCATTTGTTTTTTGAAGGAGGTACTTGACATAGGTTCATTTTTTAAGTAACTTTCTTTTTCCAAAACAAAGTGGAGAAAAGCATGAGTTGCCATCCCAAAATAGAATTTATAAATAAGAAGATACTGGTAATATATTTTTTTTAAGAAGTTCACTTTACTTTTGGCCATGAATTGTTTTTAATGCTTTCAGTATTTTTCTTCTCATGTACACACAAATCCACATGCATGCACACTTCTCACCTTTCTTCTGGTTTGGTTCTGTTAGTGCTATTTTCTTCTAGTAATATGTTGTGGTTTAAACCCAGCCAGCAGCTAAGCCCCACACAGTCACTTGCTCACCCCTCCTTGGTGGGATGCGGGAGAGAATGGGAAGAGTAAAAGTGAGAAAACTCATGGGTTGAGATAAAGACAGTTATAGGTAAAGCAAAATCCGCTCACGCAAGCAAAGCAAAACAAGGAATCCATTCACCACTCCCCATGGGCAGGCAAGTGTTGAGCCGTCTCCAGGAAAGCAGGGCTCCATCACAAGTAACGGTTACTTGGGAAGACAAACGCCATCACTCCGAAATGTCCCCCTCTTCCTTATTCTTCCCCACAGCTTTATATACTGAGCATGATGTCATATGGTCTGGAATATCCCTTTGGTCAGTTGGGGTCAGCTGTCCCAGCTGTGTCCCCTCCCAACTCCTTGTGCACTCCCAGCCTACTCACTGGTGGGGTGGGGTGAGAAGCAGAAAAGGCCTTGCCTCTGTGTAAGCACTGCTCAGCAATAGCGAAAACCTCCCTGTATTATCAACACTGTTTTCAGCACAAAACATGGCCCCATACTAGCTGCTATGAAGAAAATTAACTCTATCCCAGCGAAAACCAGCACGTAATAGAAATATATTTGTGAATACTGTTTATCACCTTTTAAGAAATGGTACTTCAAAAATACTGCAGCTCAGACACTTCTTAAGACCAATTGTATTTCAGGCCTGTCTCACAGCTGTTACGTTAGAAATTTATGGTTCCACAATAACATCCAGGTTACTTGCAACTGCATGCTAATGCATAATTACTTCCATCTGAAATTTGCATTTCAGTGCATGGGCTATGGAGTAGTTGTAAGTCTCAGAAAAATCCCTATATGGAGTAGTAGAAAGGTTTTTAGAAAGGTTTTAAGAAAGGTTTTTCATAGTCATGTTGCAGTTAAAATCAGAATAATACATGAAGTTAATTTTTCCACCATGTGACAGATCCTCTGCAAGAGAATTGTATTGGCTATTTATAAATTTAATATTTTTAAGACCATTCTAACATGCACAATTCTATAATAATCTTCTCCACCTTCTAGAGTATTCAGGATGAAACTATTTACTCAAATAATTTTTAAGCATGCTTTTGTTAGTTCTCCCATGAACGATTATATTAATTGAACAAAGTTCCACTTTTTTTGCTGTTGTGTAATGCACTTTAAAAACTGCATTTGTTTTTATTCAAGTATTTCAAGCATATGTAATTTTAAAAAAAAAAACCACCAGACTGATTTCGTTCTCCAAGTCTGTGCCATCTATTGCCATCTAGTGAACATTTACAGTAGTGCAGTGTGGTCGTATTTGATCCACAAGTACTACTAGGTGAATGGAATAACTTGTGCTATTAGTAGATTAGTAATAACCATTTATTAAACTATGTGACATCGGTATAAAAAGGAAACACTGATTATCTTACTTTTACTAAACTCTTTCTTTGGCCAAAAAACTTCAGTAGTATTTAACAGAAAACAGTCTTGTCAGGATTGACTCTTGAAAATAGAAGATAATATTTTGATTAGATGTTGGGCCTATAACTATTTAAATGTACTTCAGTTATCCTCAACTCTAATTGGGTTTATTTCATGTCATATCTCTTCTGCATTACTTACCTGACTCAAGGGATTCTGTTTATATAGAACAATGATTTTTGTCTTTTTAAATATGGCCTCATTAGTTTCATAGCTAAACATCTCATTAAATTATTGAGATGGAGTGGTATATTGTTGTGGAGGTAGTGAGTGAGGTGCAAAGAAGTGATTCACCCAGACTGGTGCAGGAAACCTATAGTGGAACAGGAAATTAATCACAAGTCTCCTTCACCCTGGGACCATCTTTCCTAGATACTGAATTCTGCCTGCTGTGTCCCTTTATCTGTGTGACTGATGATACAGTTTGGTAGCACTTTAAGGCAGTCTTGCTAGACCTTTTTTTCCTGTTCATCCTCTTTTCTTTGCACAACCTTCTTAAATATATTTCAGCTTCCTTCTGTGCTCCACTATTAGACTTAACCAAGTGACAAAAACAAAGAAATGGTGGATCTCAGTCATATCAACCGGATCGGCTTTTCCTGTTTCATGTGAACAAGGGGCAACTTAAGGGAGGAGGTGGAAATACAGCAGGAAGGGAAAGGGAGAACATGTAACATGTCACTGTAGACTTCCATTTTCAAGAACTGTGAGCTTAAGTCACTGTGATAGCCAACCCTGAATAGAGCAGCATGAGGGAATATTAATTTAAAATGCAACTGATGATGCACATTGCTTCAACAATCTAACTGCAAAACTTCTCTCATTTTACTAAATCACCATGGAAGTGTCTTGAAAACTTTTTAAGTTCTTTTTGTCTGAGCTAAAATCGCTTTTGACATTATTTTATCAGACTTTTACCCCTCTGAGGAATAAACACTTAAGTACTTTCCACATATATTATAAATGCACTCTAATTAAAGGCACATTTTGTACTTTTTAGATTTTTTCAGTGTTGTCTTAGCTTTTGTAGAACTTGCCCGTTGTAAAAACAAAAGCATTAGAATTGATTTTAATTTGGGTCTAATACAATTAAAACTGTACGAAGGAGGAGGTAACAGCTTGTACTAATGACGCAAGGGACTGATGCCTAAGGACTCTGATTCCTCTATGATTTAAAGAACGACTGCATGAATCATTGTGTCTTTTGCCTAACTGCTGCAGTACTGCTCTTTGGATTCGTAACACTGTGAATCTGCTTTCATAACCCTTCCACGAGTTCACTAGACATAGAGGAAGGATAAGTTATTCCTGTCCTCTTTTCACAAAATACAGTATTTATGAACTATCCACTTTGTGTAACTAAAGCTGATTTTCAGTCAGCTTTTTTAGTCAGCTTTTTTAGTCTCAGCATTCTGCACATCATGGTAATTTATGCTTATATCTTAATATCTCATAATTAATATTTTAAGTACTTAAGGTGGTGGTGAGGGAAACATGAAAATGTATAATGCAGTGACCATGAAGGGAAATACAGTTATACTGCAGTGCATCAAAGGAAAAACAGACCCCACTTACCATTTTTCTGCAAGTAGATCCAATAGCTTACTAGAACTATTTTGGATGAATATATTTAATGTTAGCTCCAAATTGCCATAGTAAAAGAGATACTGAATTATAAAACAATAGGCCAACTCTCGTTCATATGCTGAACTGTGTAACTTCAGTCCTTCTTTTGGGATTTTTTATGATGGTGTGGAAATCTGAAACCTCACAATCTTTAGAAATTAAAGACCATGACAATACATCAGCCCCACCTTTAAGTCTTAAGATCACAAGCTGATCACTGTATTTTTTTACTGGCGGTACCTAATATGTCTTACTTCTCACAACCATGACTTCTGTCAACCAAGACACAACCAAGACTTCGCTCCTCTGGGACGGTGTCAATTTATCATTCTCACAGACAATTTTTCTTATACCGTGTCACATTAGCAAAGCTGGGAATGAAAACAAAGTCTTCAGTAAATGAGAGCAAATCTCATCTATTTAACAATATGCTCCTTCAGAAGGAACTGTCAGGTAAGACGCTTTTATAATTTACCATGGAATAGTATCATTCTGTGTCACATGTAGCATACTCGAGAAATCTGCTACTGCTTCCATGACACTATGGGGGGAATAGTAAATGCATATAAAACTCACTGTGGAATCCTGGAGTAACTACAAAATGATGTTCTCTTTAGAAGTGAGCCTGGATATTGTGATAATACTTTACGGTCTCATCCTCCTATGCTTAGGAGCGGCTTCGGACATATATAACTTAGTCTCTTGTCATCTCCTGGAAGAAATGGGTCCCATTCCTGTGATAGGTACTGCAAGGCATGGGGTAGATAAGCATAGATGCTACGTGCTGTGCCATCATATGGAAACAGGGTGCCATATGCACAAACACAGTGCGTAGACTGTTAATGTTTCATCTCTACTCTCGCATTTTCGGAGGTGTGAATGTTTACGTACTCTAGTTACAATGCATATGGGGATGTACAGTCACTTGATAGTGAATGCAAAAGGGGAGGAGGGTTTGTTTGCGTAACTAGGCCAAGTCCATGAAACCCCCACAGAGTGGGCCTCCGAGATGTTACTTGGCTGCTTGTTCCCACCAAGGCTGGCTACTACCTGCCCTAGGGAGCCTGTGGTGGTATAATTGTGCCAACAGTGCCCCCTCGTGCAGCTGCTTCTGGCCAAGGCTTTTCTGTAGTCAAATCATGCTAAGCTGTAAACTAAGCTGACGGCGGCACTTTTCTACCAGTTTAACTGCATGATCTTCTGGGAGTTGTTTCTGCATCAGTTTGGGGACATGACTGTAGAGCCTCCATCCCTCATGATTGTGTTACACATCTTTGTTGTGTAGCCTAAGTCTTAGAGTGTGCATGAGACTGAGTGCTGGGTAAGGGGCAGCTTTAGGACCACAGAATGGAAGACATTCAGCACAAAAGCGAGAATTTGATACAATAAAATTATTTCTCCAGTGAGTACATTTTATGCTTAAAGGGATAAATTTCACAGTCATAGACAATCCTTCAGATTTTATAAATGACACTTTTGCAGGTATTAATAGCTAATAGAAACATGGCTGGGGCTCCTCTAAGGAGCCAGTTCAGAGGGTCCCTGTTCCAAGTTTTTTATGCCTACCTAACACAGTGGGACACCATGATCAATGAAGTCCTTTATTGAGAGCTGTTACAGTGAAAATTGAGTTTTTCCTAATCCATAGTTTTACGAAAAATTTTGATAGCATAAATTTCATCACATTTGAGTTCTGAATGCTAAGTAAATCAGTCTTTAAATAAGTATATTTTTGTGTATATGGCTTGTTGTCTTTGCTCTGAACTCTTTCCATGACCAACAATAAGCATGAACATGGCATGGCACACTAGAATTGGAATTAGGTCTAAATTTTAATGGTTAACTGTTCAGAATTAATCATTATACCCACAATCTACAAGTTGTTTGCAAAACAAAGGTCCTGCAGAGTGTCCCCTGGCTGTTTAAGTCAGCCTCTACTATTATAGGACATGTAATTTCTCTCACATACAGATGAGACCCCAAAGACGTCTCTTGATTTTTTTGTGTGTGTGAAACAGTTAGTATGTTCCAAATGGTGACCTGGTGCACAGGTCAAGTAGGGTCAATCCTTTTAAGTGCAACCTCAGGAAAATAAATTCATTATACCTGAGGCACATTGCCTCCTCAGACTAAACAGCAGATGAAGAAAAAGTACCTTTACCAATAGCTGTGATCACATTAGGGACAAGTGAAATGAGCACTGTAATTTGACCAGGAAAAATGGTAGGGTACAGAGTATCCCAAGATGTCTGTGCAGTTTTGAAAAATTATTCTTTGATGTCTTTTGCTTCCTAACACCCACTACAAATTTTTGTGGTAAGTTGAAGGGCAGGACTGTCAGGAAGCTCCGAATTAGTACAGCACAGAGAGTCTTCTGTCTGTGCATATGCCTGGCTTTTATAAGCAAATGCAGGCTTTCTCTGCCTCTGCTATGGATTGCTCCAAAAAGCTATGGGTGAGGCTAGTGCAGCCCTGTGCCCTGTGAAGGTACCCACTACGTGTCTTACAGTCAGCATAAAGACGTGCAGAGTTTCTCAATCATATATGCCTGCCAAAGACCACGTAGCCAGGCTCTAAAAGTCATTTACTGCCCAGATCTTCGAATTACTGCAGTTTAACCATGAAACAGCTGGGCTGCAGTAACCAGTCACATAGGCATTTCCTTCCCGTGGGAAATGGGACCGTGATTTTGTTAATCCTCTGTCACTGGTCATTACCTGGAGGTACATCACCTGCACTGCATCTTGAGCAGGCAGATCTCAGAGTTGCCACTTGCCAGCACAGACTTTGTGCAGGTGTGGGTGTCATTTGCAAAGCTTCCTGGAGTTCAGAACCAGCCCATCCCTCACTGAGTTCTAGCCCAAATCAGTTTTCTGTTTAGATTACCTGCTCATTTCCTTTTGCACAGTATGGTGGAAGGGGACAAGGGTTTGGGTGGAGGGATAGAAAACGTCTTGTTTCACTTGGCAGTAGTGCTAGTTTGTCATCTGAAAATGTGCATGAATTGCAGTTTCTGTAACATTATATTTTTCACAAGTTAAGAGCATGTGCGCAAGCAGATCCCAAAGCTTTGGAACATAGTTTGTTAAACCATGTATATTATAGATATATTTGAAACATGAGTTTCAAGTTCTCAAGTATATATACCCCAGTCACACAGAAGGCTTTTGACTTTTGTCCTAAAACATAATCTAAGCTGAGGAGTAAAT
The DNA here is from genome assembly GCF_964289735.1 of Phaethon aethereus. Classification (NCBI taxonomy): domain Eukaryota; kingdom Metazoa; phylum Chordata; class Aves; order Phaethontiformes; family Phaethontidae; genus Phaethon; species Phaethon aethereus. Next base: position 20,520,096 of record NC_138576.1, on the reverse strand, counting down.
TTTCAGACTTTTTGTTCTTGGCATTTAGCTACAAACAGAATATGATCGAGTTGGGTAAAAAAAAAAAAAAGGAAGATCCCCTATGTTTGCAGTTCCAGTATAAGTGGAAAAGACCAATATAGTCAGTTACTAGTGCCTGCAGTGACAGGTAGAAATTCTGTCCCACTGAGAAGTTGCAATTACTTTAATTCTGTTTGATTATGTCTTTAAAATGAAGACAACATAAAGGCTGAAGAATGCTGAGCTTAAATATCTGGTCATGTGCTTTTCACCCCTTAGGACTACGTGCTGGCTGTAGATGCTTATCACAGCGTCATCAAATATTACCCCCAGCAGGAGCCTCAGCTGTTGAGTGGAATTGGAAGGATTTTCCTTCAGGTATGCATTTTATTCTAAATCTGCTAGGTAATATTACTGTTGACATCTATGTAGTGAGTAATTGTTGCATTTAAAACTAAAAGGCATGTATCAAATTGTGGTCAAAATAAAAAAAAACTTCTACCATGTGATACTAAATAGAATTAGGAAATATAAAGCACCTATAATATTAAAAGTACCTACATGTGCATTAGCAAACAAAGAACATGCTGTAGAAACTTACACTAGTAATGGAATCAAAGAGCAACATTTCTGCTTTCCCTCAAACTAATGGTAAAGCTCTTGTTGATTTCAGTGAGTCAGAATTTCACTAAAAATCTCATTTCTCACTGCCTGAAACTTCATGCAGCTCTCAGTCATGCTGTATAACTGCCATCTTCATCTAGAAAAAATTTGAGTTTCCTTCTTTTGTCCAGGTTATATCCCTGAGAAGACAGGGGAGGGCACATTAAAAGAAAAAACAGGACTGCACAAGTATAATGAATTTCCATGTAGCTATGTACTTACCATAATAAGTAAAAAAAATGTAAGTACAGTAGTAATTTTTTGTTTATCAGAAAATGATGCATCTAAATAATTAGTATATTATTGTTTTAATTTTTTGTATCTCACAATTTCTTTGGAGTTCTTTCATATTTCTGATACTGATATTTCAAACTTTTTTATCTACTTCCTTTTGCTATTTATTATAAAGCTAATTTTGAGTCATCGAGTATTTACAAACAATCTTATTTGTGGCATTCGTGTTATAAAATTATATTGAAATGGAATAATTTACTCTTGTTAGGTAATGAAATCGTTACTGTTGTTTGCTTAAAATCATAGAATGTAATTCAAACTCAGTTACGGATTTTCAGTTCTCAGCAGGAACATGTTTTCACAGTGTGGTAGGCATGTTTGTCTTTAAAAGTCTCTGATTTAAAGTAGATCTCAGTCACTATAGAGCAATTGTATGATACTGGCTGTGTGCATTAATTATTACTTAAATAGGCAACCTAGTAATTATGCATATTAAAGAATGGTACAGTAAATATGCATAATACTATTGGAAATACAAGTTATTAATAGTTCTGGTCTTACTGGGAAAACAAGTGGGTACATTAGTGTCAGCAAGCTATTGCCATGCTGACAAGAGTGTCCACCCCGGTGTCACAGTCTCCAGTCTATTAGTAGCTTGGTTTGCTATAGAAAAATTTTCACTCTCGGGAGGAAAGTGTCTCCCAACTTTGGAAAGAGTTACGTCCACCCAACTCGAAAAACGGTGTTCACAGGCTCTGTACAGAGTCATTTGAAGTCATTGACCTCCGCGATGTTGGCTGCGACAACAGGCCTTTAGTATGTAATGGTTTTACTGTCAGAACTGGACATAGCAAAAGGGAGTATGAGGAGCCCTTGATGTTTTCATGTGATCCTAGATAGTAGTTAATAGAAAGCATCACTTCTAAACAAATGTTTTCTTCTAGCATCTCAAGGAGATAAATTTTTATTGTTTGGCACGTTGTCTTTTTTTGTGACAAAATACTCAGCTCTGTCTGGAAGGTACTGTTACAATAGATGCAAGATTTTGAGGTATTAAGAGAAGTAATCGGTGTGTAGGTAAATAAACCCAAGAAGTTCAAATCAAAGAGAGAGAAATGTGTTGCAGGGCTGGACACCATAATTTTGGTAAGACCACTGCGCAGTATTGTGTGCTCGGTTGAGAAGGCACTCTGTGAAAAAAATAAACCTCTTGCAGGTAAAATGGGAAAGCAATTTTCTCGTATTCAGATGTCACAGGTAGTGATTCCCAAATAACCTCAGACTGTTCTCTTAACTTAACAACATTATCCAAGAGAGCCTCAAGGGAGCCAGATTTTAGCTGCTTATCAGTCACAGATACTGTTTGACAATAGATATCACACATACAAAACAAAGCAATAATGTAGAATGACATGTAAGTCTGGGAGTTAAATAGAAAAAAAGGCAACCTTTTTCAACAGATAAAACCTTACTTTGTGTGTGATTTATTTATTTTTCTTAATTAAATTGAGCTTACTAGTTGTAAGACACCATGTCGTCTTTATCTTCGCTTGCAGTGGGGTGTAAAGAGGCCTAGATCTGATGTAGAGCCTTTAGCTGTTGCCTTAATGTAAGTGGGAAATGAGGATGAGAGAAATGTAGAATGCAGGAAAAGACAGAGGCTATTGCAGAGAAATTTTCAGAAGCACTGTAATTCTGGCAGCAGTCACCTGATCCGTAAAACAGAAAGTCACATGAAACGGGGGAACAGTGAATACATTTTATTCTCTAGGATATTATTGTGTGTTGCTAATAGACTCTGCTTGCTGGCTGACCTATCCCAAGTTGCCATTTAAGTAACTACATTAAAGAATTTAGAAAGTGGAAAGCTGCCTGACCTTACTTTCTGCAATAGATTGCTGCAAAACAGAGTTAAAAGCAATAAATAAATCCTAGGAGAACTTAAGAAAAACAATCTTGGTTTCCAGACAAACAACAAACGTAAGCGCGTAGTAAATTGGAGGCTCCTTGAGTATATGATTATTTGAGGTTAACAGAGGAATTTTCATTTTTATTCGAAGTGCTAATTATTATTAGATACTGAAGTCATGTTTTCTGAACTAAGTTAAATAAAATTAAGTAATGAAGACCACTTTAAATATTTAACATTTTAATGACTACTTAAAACTAATTATTTCTTTTAAATGTTCTGCCAGAAAAAATATGTAAATTGTTTCCTCTTAGTTGGAAAAATGGGAATTAAAAGTTTGGCATGTTTGTTGAGAAGATACAAGGTGCTGCTAAGAAATGAGAACTCTTCATGATCACAAATAAAGAGTGATTAATCTTAAAGCATATTAGATTTTAACTCATCAAGCTCCCAGTGGAGCAAACTGGTAGTTTGCTTTAGAAATGGATTATTCCTATGGTTAGGGGCTTCCTTCTAACTTCCAGGCTAAAAATACTCGAGGATGGATTCATTTAACACTTGGGCCAGCATTATCCTTTAGTTAAAAGTAACTATTTTCTTGGTGATTTACACTTTTATTTATGGAAAGAAATTGTATCTTTTGTCATTGTAACTGAATATAGATGTTTTTAGAATGAATAATTTTTTTTTGTTTGAGTCCAGTTATGTAACATCTGGGAGAAATGCATCTGTTTAATTATCTAGAGTATTAATGGGTATTTCATAAATGCTTTCGTAGATGGACAGTTGCATCTTTGAGTGCAACTGGATCATCCCGTAAATGTAAAGAGTAATAATTTTATGTTGTCAAGGGAGAGGTCTTGTGGTTAGGGGCAAAGCAGTACCAGTCAGACATCTGATGTTAGCAGGGCTTTGGATACTGCCACTGTGATACTCCCATAAGCAAATTGGGAAGAAATCTAGATGAAACCTTAAAATAGATGTTTGCTATGTCTGAAAAGTCTACTGGGAAAGTCATTCACTGGAAGACTTGATGAAAAGATCATCTTTTCCACAAGGATCCCTTTAGGGTTTGCGGTGTTCTTATTTTTCAGTTAGGTGCTTGTACGATGAAATTAGAAACATGCTTGTAAAAAAGCTGGGAGTGGTACAGACACTGTGAAGGGCAGGATCAGAATTCAAAATAATCTTGACAAGCTGAGAAACTGAAATGTTAAATTGGCTGTGATTCAAACAGCAAAGGCAAAATACTACCAAAGACATATAATACACATATAATACACAATACACATAATACACAAAGACAATAGTACACAAGTACAAAAAAAAAAACAACTAATGAGATACTGTTCTGTAGAAAGGAATTAGGCTAAGGGTAAGCAAACTACACATAGGTAAACAAATCGGACTTCCAAAATACTGTGGCATAAAAGCAAACTTAATATTCACATTTGAAACATAAAGTAATTCTTCCGTTCTCACTGCTGGTGAGAGATAGTTGGAGATCAGCAGGCCCTCAAGGAGAATGTTCAGAGAAGAACAGCAAGAATGGTCAGAGAATCCAGAAAACATTATCTATGAGAAGAAGGTGAACACTGATTTGCTTGAAAATTTATTCTAATTCTAGAAGAAGAAACAAAGGAGAAAGTGCAATGCAAATTTTCAAGTATGTAAAAGGCTGTTAAAAAGAGGAGTTGTACTATTCCCCCTGACCACTGTGGATAGGACAAACAGCTGGGGTAAAACATGGAGCAAGATAGACTTAGAGTGTATTTTGTAATACTACAGGTGTGTAAGAATTCTGGAATAAGTTTCCTAGGAAGGCTGTGTAATATTCACCATCTGAGAGCTTTAAGGTGACTTCAACACATTTGTCACAAACATTTTTGGTAATGTTGGTCCTGTTCTTGAACAAACAGGTGATCTCTTGAGGGCTCCTGAATCTCCCCACCTGAGGGCTGCCTGGTTTCCATGGCTTTATGCTCCTGAACTAGTTTAGTTTTACTCCTTTTGATAGATTTATTTTACCCAGTACTAAGTTTTCTTCTCCTTCCATCTCTCCAGCCCAAAATTATTGTGAAACCTTACCAAAAGTATGAGTGTGAAATGCTTCATGAAACCCTTCTATGAAACGCACATTGCTAGCTGATTTACCAAAGGGGCCTTCTTCAAAGACTTTTTTTTTCATCTTAAATAGCAATGTATGTGACATACCCTTTGGTGAAATACCCCTTCCTTTCTAGGAATCTCTGTCCCCGTGTGTGTGTCCCCAAAATCTGTTCCTCTCTATGCCGGCTTTCAAATCCCTCATTCCATCAGCCTGCGACAATCCACGCACCAGTATTTTTCAATCTGCAAGTGGACTGTCTCCCTGATACCATCAGTGACCCATCGCATTGGGGTTGTTTTCTGAGATGTTTCAGTCTCATGCACTGAAGTCATCCTGTGGTCCCTGGCTATGACCCATAAGCTGTGGGTTACCAAGTATGGGTCCTACGCTAGCTACCCAGGCTACTGTATTCCAGTTCTCCTGCCTATTGACAGCTTCTGCCTGTGGGCAGTGTCCCTTTTCACCTCCTGCAGAATAATGCCCAGTCTCACGGGAAGTCATTCTAAACCTTTTCTCATTTTCAGCTAATTTTATAAACTCTGGAGTCAGTGACAACAGAAGAGCCAAATGAGGAGGTGAGGCACCCCTGCCATACAGTCCATGAATGCCCCACAACCTACAGCTGAGAATCACTGCCCTAGATAAAACTGCGCACGCTTTTGGGGTTCTTTTCATGATCTTAACATGGCTCTTCAAATAACTTTGTTTGATAACAGATGTTACCCTGTCAGTTTGATGCCGAACAACTAGATAACGGACTTTGATATGTTTTCGTGTTCTTATCCTTTGTAAAAGATATAATCAAGCTGTATCTCTTTTCTTATTGTGGTAACTTTCTTATAATTTTACTGTCTAGATTGGAGACATAAAAACTGCAGAAAAATATTTTCAAGACGTTGAGAAACTGACTCAGAGATTGGATGGACTACAGACCCAAATTATGGTTTTAATGAACAGGTAGATAATTTAATAGCTAAATGAAACTTTAAAATATAGTTTTGCAAAGTATGCATTGTGAGTATTAAACTACCCTTGAGACAATCCCATTCTCTTTCTCTCTTTTACATAACTACTTCTGTTGTAAGTGAGACTGAATGGCACACAGACCCAGGAGATCTGTATTACTTGGTACAGTCCTGTTATCCTGGATTCAAATTGTGATCCTTCAGTTGATTTTACAAAGCTTTTTCTCATTCTTCCAGGCATTGCATATATTCACTCTGCTTTTTCAATATACATTTGCATAAATAACTCTTAGGAGAGGAGGAGCTGTTTTGGGCCCTTAGCCTACAACCAGATCTGCTAATAAAGTTGCTGCCTGGCAGTTTCAAAGAATGCTGGAATACATTGTAAATCAAGCTGCATGATGAGGGACAGAGTTTGTAATGGTTAGCACATTGGTTTAATATATTTCGAAAACACTATTCAAAAGTGCTCTGAAAATTATATAGCATGGCTAATTTCATGAAGAGAAATAATTCCAGGAAGAGAGTATCTGCTTCTTAGTTAATAAAAACACAATGAAGGTTGTTGCTTTGGTAGGCAGAATATATAATAGCCAAATGATCCAAGTTGTCATTCCATTTGTCTGTAAATCAGTGTCTCCTTGCTGGCTGTAATTACACTGTGAAGAGCAAATGTCAGAAACTCCCACATCTGTAACAGAAAAAATAAAAAATGGTGTCCATTTTTTTTAAAATATATTGTCACCTTGAGTGTTTGAGGAGAACTCATTCGTATGTCACTTACTTTCTAGAGCATTTCTCCACCTTGGTCAGAATAATTTTGCAGAAGCTCATCGATTTTTCACAGAAATTTTAAGGATCGACTCATCAAATGCTGTGGTAAATCTCCAAATTGCTACATTTGAAATGAACACCTAAATTATTCTCGTAATGCTTCATGAGTGGATTTAATTAGTACCCAGAGTATGCTCAGAGCTTTATAGAAAAATTGAATGTTGCATGTGTGCCAAAGGGTTTTTAGTATACATAAGGAAGATACAAAACGGGGTGGGAAATGGAGAACCAGTCTATATGAAGGGCATGAATACCTAGGCAAGCATGTAGAAAGCATTCCGAAACATTATGTTTTACGGGATCTTCACAAATGCACTTGTTTTTGCATTCGCTGTTTTTAGTGTAGACATGCATGTTGGAAAAAAAATGGCAGCTGCCAGCGTGTATAAGATTAACTTGATTTCATACAACATTGAAGGGATGTTGTAATTTTAAACATGACATTTTTAACACATTGCATATCAGAGCCTTGAATTCCCATCACAAGGGAAGATCAAAGAAGAGCTGTTTATTTACTTTTGGGTTTTGTACATTTGGCAGCTTTCAGTGCGTGATCATGCAAGTGTTCCTAAGAAGTGAGCCATTTTACCCCCGGCAGCCTGATCCAAGGCCATCTAAAGATTGAGGGGACTGAGATTAAGAAGCACATGAATTGCATCATTTTGCAGGCTGTAAAATAGTACATACTATAAATCACAGTAGGGTTTCCTGAAGGGAGAGAAAAAGAAATTTTTTAAAAGTCTGTGTTCTTCCTTTATCTGCTGCTTAAACATGTTATATGACTTTGTACTGTTGGAATCTTTCAGTAACTCATAAAGCCTGTTCTGTGTGGAAAGGAAAATGGGACCTGACTTGATCATTTATGATGTCTTTAGATTGCCCTATCTGCTGAATTTACTTGAAGTCAGTTGTAGATGCCTTTGTGATAAGATAATTTTTTCCTGTTGCTTATGTGGATCTTCTATATGTAAGCCAGAGAGAAAAACACTTCTGAAGATATAGTGAAGTCATTAAAAAAAACCTGAAAATGACAGCATGCAGAGGCTCATGTAGTTTCTGAAATATTTTTCAACTGACTTTCAAAATTAACTCACTAATGTCCTGTACTATTTATACTTCATTTTAGACTCTGTCTTTTAGAGTTTCAGCTCTTAGAAATCAGGTCCTACTGACACAGGATAAATCTTGAGAATAACAAGAAAAAAAGGATTGGATTGTATGATTGATAATGTATCTTTTGTTACTTGCACGTGTGCACACACACACACACGTGATTCTTAGCACATAGTAAACCTGTTGTAACCCCAGATGCTAGACTTCCTTTTTTCCTTTTCTCGTCATCGCTCGTAAATACATACATACATACATACATACAGAGAGAGAGAGAGAGAGACTTATTTGTTTACGATATATTTTTCTCTAGGCTAATAACAATGCTGCTGTCTGTCTTCTTTATCTGGGAAAACTGAAGGATTCTCTCCGGCAGTTGGAAGGAATGGTTCAGCAGGACCCTAAACACTACCTACATGAGAGCGTTCTCTTCAACTTGACAACTATGTATGAACTGGAGTCATCTCGCAGCATGCAAAAGAAGCAGGCCCTTCTAGAGGCTGTAGCTATCAAAGAGGGTGACAGCTTTAATACTCAGTGTCTCAAGTTAGGATAGGTCATTTCCAACTAATTTTTTCCAGCAAGGCTGATTTTTTAAATTGTATATACTCTTGCTAATGTGTAAATGTGAAATAAAATCTATTCAATTATGAATATTCAGTGGCATTACTACAGAATCCTTTGTCTTAAACAGTCCTATCATTGTGAAGACTAGAGCCAGCTTCATCCCTACAAGTCTATTACCATTTAGTTACTCTTCATTACAGTGTACTATATATATACACAGTCAATTACTCAGATTCTTTTTATAAGAAAAACTGAATTTGACCTTATGTTGTCTTGGTGATTGTTATAGTTTTTCAGTAATTAGTGAGCAAATCACATGAGCTAATTTCATCAGCTAAGAGTTATTGACAGAATATCAATATGTGTATTACAGAAATGAAATTCTGAATGCGGTTCTCTTCACTTGTTTCTACTTGTGTGTGTCTCATTTTGACCAGTGTTCTCAAGGGAGGTTGCCTGAAAACCACTATACAGAATCACAGCATGGTTGAGGTTGGAAGGGACCGCAGGAGGTCATCTGGTCCAACCCCCCAATCAAGCAGGGCCACCTAAAGCAGGTTGCCCAGGACCATGTCCAGATGGCATGTGAGGGAGTCATACAGTCACCCACAGGTACGAATTTCCCACAGTATGAGGGACTATATCAACTGAATGATACTAAACGGTCTCCCTATACTTTCTTGGGTTTGTGATACCATTAAATCTTTCCGAGTAAAGCATTTAGATTCTAGAAAGCTGTGGGTGGGAGTGGAGTATTTCTCTGTAACCAAACTAATGCTTGCTTCAGTACGTTGTTCCTCTCCCACTCTGGCCAACATCTCTACTTGGATGTCGCCAGCAGATGCTACAACGTTTTTCTAGGAACCCCTGAACTTGTGCATGTGTATTTCAGCTCTTACTATCCTAGCTTAGAGCCTGTGGATTCCTCTCGGTGTAGGGAGGCGTAGCTGCTCCAGTCTGGCATTCTCTGGCTTTAGTTAGGCAGAGCGGGACCACAACCCATTTCAGCTCAGTTCCTCTCCTTTCCCCTTACCGAGTGAAAACACTGTGCAGAAAGCACTTCCCAGGGAAAAGGATAGACTGAGGCAGAGGTCTGTAAGGGTTACGTCACACCGAGTGGAAGCAAGTGAGGTGATGCAGAGAAGGACACAAGGCAGTATTGGCAGTGATTTTGGCAAAAAGTGATTTTGGAATCCCTTGGAACATAGATTTTTGGAATCACAGTACTGTTGTGGTATCGGTGTATTTCACATCTCTGCCCACATTTCTCCATCTGTATCGAAAAGATTCAATCCAGATACTCCTCATATGTGAGATACATCTGTTTATTGGTGGTTTTTTGATGTTTTGAGATTTAATGTTCAGCAATTCGAGTAGCTTCGTGTCATAAATCACTGCCATGGGACAATTCTGTAACTGTATTTGTTACATTTTTTATATCATATCCATCAGTTAATTCTCACCATCTTTAAATACTCCCACCTGTATCTTTAAGTAACTAACAACTCATTTTTATGCTTGTCCAACTGAAGATACTGTACAGGGGCCAAACAGTTGTCCTCAAAAATCAGCTGGTGTGAAAATTGCTGCAAGCTGGACATGCAAAAAAATGAGGATGCCTAGAAATCACCAGTCACCTCTAAAGATGTAAGCCTACAGCTTTTCTCGGACAAAGAGAGAATTTGTTCCATTTTTACAGGATATGTGTGTGTTACGGGTCACACTCGTGCACTGAAACAACGGCTAGAGATGTACCAATCAACTGAAAAAAAATTGAACCCATTACTATTTCTGTTTCTGGCTTGCCTCTATCTTCCACAGCTGGGTCTGAATTAAACTTGTGCAGCATCTGGGTAGACTTGTCCTAAAGTATCACTACTAAACTAAAAATGAAAAATTCAGCACCCCCTGCTTCATTTGGGTTTAAGCACGGTTTATGTATCTTTAGTGAGTATTAAAATACAGTCAAATAAAAGTAGCTACTTTTGCATTACTCCTTATGAGGCTTTACATTTGTTTTAAATATTGCTATGATTTAGACAAAGTTTAACAGTGATTGGACAAATTCTCAGTTGATGTTGTCATAATGAAGCTGAAATCAGTGTTGTTTTCAATTTGTTGCAACTATTGATCTGATCCGGTATGTTACTCACCGTACTCGTAAGTAATTTTAGTAGTATGTTTTCTCCAGCATAAGTCACTTTTCTTGTGTGGGGGGTTTCTTAGGAGATAGAAATCCTGGTATGGAACCAGTATTGTTCTCAAAGACTTGGAGAGCGCTGAACAATTTACTGGGGCATGTAGTGACAGGGCAAGGGGCAACAGTTTTAAACTGAAAGAAGGTAGATTTAGATTGGTCATAAGGAAGAAATTCTTTACCGTGTGGGGGGTGAGGCACTGGAACAGGTTGCCCAGAGAAGCTGGAAGAAGATGGATGCCCCATCATTGGAAGTGTTCAAGGCCAACTTGGATGGGGCTCTCAGCAACCTGGTCTCATAGAAGGTGTCCCTGCCCATGGCAAGGGGGTTGGACTAGATGATCTTCAAAGGTCCCTTCCAACCCAACCCATTCTGTGATTCTAGTTAAAAAATTGTACAATGATATGTAAAATATCAATGTATCTTATAACAGAGATTCCCATGCATTTAGCTGAAGGTTGGGTGTCATGTTATATTGTTCTACTATTGTCTATGTCTTCATGAAGCTTGATTCATCTTTTCCAATTCTAAGTGAGAGTAGCATGATCCACCATCATCCAGCATGCTGAAGCCACTTGCCTCTTTACAACTGAGGAGTAAAATGCTTCCTTTTTTTCGATTCAGTAGTGCCTTATACGCACTGCACGTGTAAGTGACAGCCTGTGTTCTGATCGGCAGAGAATAAAAATTCATGATCCCAGTCAGAGTCAAAAAACCATTAAAAAGAAACACTCTGAAAACATAATCCGCTGTTTTCCAAGTTTCTCTAAATTCTAATTCATACGCAGGTCTCACTTTAGTATGTTTGCTGTGTTCTTATTAGTAGAAGCTTTTACTTGGATAAAAACAGTAGAGGAGAGACTTGGACTGGGTGACCTCTAAGCTCAGTGAGCCATTAAACAAGTGACATCCTGGTAGACTTGCAAAATAATTAAAATTTAAATGCAAAGGCATATTATCACTGCTGGATGTATGCAAATTGTTAACTGTTTATAAAATGCAAGAAAGAGTGTCAATGTCACTTTATGGTTTGGATTTAACATATATACAAGTTAAGTGTTTGAATTTCCTATATTCATTCAGTTACACATCTGAATGCTGTATATGGTGTTAAAGCATTAAAGCTAAGGACAAAATTTGTCCTCAAAACATTAATTACACCAGGCAATCCTGTTAAATTCAATGAATTCAGCTGAATTTCATGAGGGTTTCTGGTGTAAATGAGGGCAGAGCTCAGTTCTAAAACACAGCATGCATGTCTCATCTGGCTAAGTGAGAAAAGCTGTGGAAAGTATAGTTTGAATGAGCTGATTGTTGTATTCGAGTCTTAAAGCTTAACGTGTCTTAACAGAAGTTTTGCATTTAAATTTCCTCTTGTATTAAAAGAGGAGCAAAGCTGTACTTCAGACATTCAGATAATTATGTTATGCACAGAGACCCTGATCCTCCGAAGCACTTAAGCATCTCTCTGCCATTTCTAGTACCTAGCTGCAGTTCAGGTGGTAATGGCATCCCCTAACCAGCTGGCCATTTACGTTTTCCTGGTGCCTCAGTTTTGGACTGGACCCTTTAAATGTTCCCCGAAAGGCATGTGCAGACATGCCTGAGACTCCACAATGAAGTTCAACCAGTCTACTGGAAAGGATGATTGTTCCTCCACCTACCCCACCCTTCATGTCAGCGAGAGCATTCGTGAGCTCACTGACCCACCGTAAAAACTCACAAAGCCAGCAAACACCCTCTTCAGATTCATCTTCATCCTGAGACTTTCAACACATGGATGTGCTGAGAATAACCACCCCGCTGGGGTAGGAGTGGTCTAAGAAGTGATAGACTTTTCTGAAGCCTTTGCTGCAGGTGTCCTGCAAATCAAACTGGGGAGGGGAATAGTCTGTGTGCATAGCTAAGTTATATCTCTCTTATTTGTACATCAGCTGGTGCACTTCGTCAACTGCATGCGCTGTAGCCATCCAACAGAAGATGGCAAGATACGTGGTACTCCCATCTCCAGTCATATCCAGCTGTAGTGAGAAGCATATCTTCCCTCTCCGCTTCAACTTGCCATCAAGAAATACGTGAAAACAGGACTGAAGCGTCAAATATAGATTTATGTTTTTTCCAGAGACACAGCAGAGTCAACCTCTCTCAGGGTGCTCAAGTAGCAACCTAGATTACTGCTGTCCTGAGCTAAGGCCAGGGAAACTAAAGATGCTAGAACAAGGTGGATTTTATCCATTAGCTCATACCTATAATATGAGCTCAAAGGAAGATGTCATACACTACTTCCATCCTGCTTTCCACCCACTTAATAAAACATCAGGGAAAAAAATGTTTTACATTGTAGGAGCTTGTACAGGGTTTTTAGCATATGAACAATTGGGCCCCTCACTACAAGAAGGATGTTGAGGTGCTTGAGCGTGTCCAGAGAAGGGCAACGAAGCTGGTGAAGGGTCTAGAGCACAAGTCTTCTGAGGAGCGGCTGAGGGAACTGGGGTTGTTCAGTCTGGAGAAGAGGAGGCTGTGTGAACAGCAGCTCAGTAGTGCTGAATGCAAACAAGCTCCAGCACTAACTTTCAGGCAACAACGGTGTAAAGCTGCCTTCATGCTTAGTTCTCCTAGTTAGCTTGGGAACGACAAATTTAGAGATTCCCATCTTCAAGGGGTGTATGAGATGGTCACAGTCCTGGTGTTAGGGAGGCACAGAAAGGTGTGGGTGGGGAGGATGACCCAGGTGCCGCCTTATCCAAACTCTTCTGGATCAGCTCACGAAGAGTACAAGGATCTCGTTAGGTCAAGCAGGGACAAAATTAGAAAGGCAAAAGCCCAGCTAGAGCTCAGTCTGGCCACAGTCATAAAGGATAATAAAAAATGTTTTTACAAAATATTAACAACAAAAAGAGAGGCAAGGAGAATCTCCATCCCCTACTGGATATGGCGAGAAACATTGCCTCCAAGGACGAGGACAAGGCTGAGGTACTTAATGCCTTCTTCACCTCAGTCTTTAATAGCCACTCCAGGTATCCACAGGGGGTATTCAGCCCCCTGAGCTGGAAGATGGGGATGGAGAGCACAATGTACTCCTCATAATCCAGGAGGAAGCAGTCAAAGACATGCTAAACCACCTGGACACCCACAAGTCTATGGGGCCTGATGGGATCCACCCGAGAGTACTGAGAGAGCTGGCGGAGGAGCTTGCCAAGCCACTCTCCATCATTTATCAGCAGTCCCGGTTAACAGGGGAGGTCCCAGAAGACTGGAGGCTTGCCAATGTGACGCCCGTCTACAAGAAAGGCCGGAAGGAGGATCCTGGGAACTACAGGCCTGTCAGCCTGACCTCTGTACCGGGGAAGATTATGGAGCGGTTGGTCTTGAGAGTGCTCACAGGGCACCTGCAGGACAACCAAGGGATCAAGCCCAGCCAGCATGGGTTCATGAAAGGCAGGTCCTGCTTGACCAACCTGGTCTCCTTCTATGACCAGGTGACCCGCCTAGTGGATGAGGGAAAGGTTGTGGACGTTGTCTACCTGGACTTTAGTAAAGCCTTTGACAGCGTCTCCCACAGCATTCTCCTGGAGAAACTGGCGGCTCGTGGCTTAGACGGGTTTACTCTTCGCTGGGTGAGGAACTGGCTGGATGGCCGAGCCCAGAGAGTTGTGGTGAACGGCGTTAAATCCGGCTGGCGGCCGGTCACAAGCGGTGTTCCCCAGGGCTCGGTTCTGGGGCCGGTCTTGTTCAATATCTTTATTGATGATCTGGATGAGGGAATCGAGTGCTCCCTCAGTAAGTTTGCAGATGACACCAAGTTGGGTGGGGGTGTTGATCTGCTGGAGGGCAGGAGGGCTCTGCAGAGGGATCTGGACAGGCTGGATCGATGGGCAGAGGCCAACTGTATGAGGTTTAATAAGATCAAGTGCAGGGTCTTGCACTTTGGCCACAACAACCCCATGCAACGCTACAGGCTTGGGGAGGAGTGGCTAGAGAGCAGCCCCGCGGAAAAGGACCTGGGGGTGCTGGTTGACAGCCGGCTGAACATGAGCCGGCAGTGTGCCCAGGTGGCCAAGAAGGCCAACAGCATCCTGGCCTGTATCAGTAATAGTGTGGCCAGCAGGAGTAGGGAAGTGATTGTGCCCCTGTACTCGGCACTGGTGAGGCCACACCTTGACTACTGTGTTCAGTTTTGGGCCCCTCACTACAAGAAGGATGTTGGGGTGCTGGAGCGTGTCCAGAGAAGGGCAATGAAGCTGGTGAGGGGTCTGGAGCACAAGTCTTACAAGGAGCGGCTGAGGGAACTGGGGTTGTTCAGCCTGGAGAAGAGGAGGCTGAGGGGAGACCTTATTGCTCTCTACAACTACCTGAAAGGGGGTTGTGGCGATGAGGGTGTTGGTCTCTTCTCCCAAGTAACTAGTGATAGGACAAGAGGAAATGGCCTCAAGTTGCGCCAGGGGAGGTTTAGATTGGATATTAGGAAAAATTTCTTCACTGAGAGGGTGGTCAGGCATTGGAACAGGCTGCCCAGGGAGGTGGTGGCGTCGCCATCTCTGGAAGTGTTCAAAAAACGTGTGGATGTGGCGCTTCAGGACATGGTTTAGGGGACATGGTGGCGCTGGATTAATGGTTGGACTTGATGATCTTGAAGGTCCTTTCCAACCTAGTGATTCTGTGATTCTGTGATTCTGTAACACCTGTCCTAGCTTTGGGCAGTCATTTGCAGATGTTTATTATGTATGACAGATATTAAAATGAATATATCTGAAAGCCAGCAACAATGGCTTGTAATTTGCCCAAAAAGAGGGAAAAAATGGGATGCTACTTGCTTGAGGCAGGGAAGGAAGGAGGGAGAAGGTTCCCCTCTGGCTTTGAAAAATTGTCAAAACTGTCAGAGCTAAACTGAAAATACTGAAGTAAAAAGCTGCAGAATAGAATTACTAGAGTTGTTTATAAAAAAAAAATCCACTATTTGCAGCGCAGGGTATGAGCAAGTACTTCAGATGCTGGCACACACTCCAGTGGCAGGCAGCAGGGTTGAGCCCCAGCCCAGCCCTGGGCTGCGGTAGCAGCCTGTGCACAACCCTGCCACCGCTTCGTGTCCCCTCGCTACAGCATCACCAGGAACAGCTTCCCTCTCTCTCCCACCACCAGCAGGGCAGCTTTAAGCTGCCTGAATCATTTGGGGGAAAAAAAAATAAGCCTGAGGGTGGACCCAAATCAAATTCTCCAGCCTCAAATGCCTGTGATCACAGAGGAAACTGGAGCCGAGAGCTTGGCTTGGCTGGTCAGGGCTGCGTCCACGAACACGGGCAATCCCAGAGCATTATCTGGGTCTTTATACAGTTAATAAGAAACGAGAGCTAGTGACTCAGTCGCATGAAAAGTAGTTTTTTCAAATTGCATGTATAGCAGAGCACCTTTTAGCAAACACAGAAAATGTTTTGGGAAGCAAGCTGTAAAGTCACAGTAAATGCAGCAAATCAGATCAAATCTGGATCTTTGATACAGGAATATTTAAATTTTAATACTAATTCATCCCCCAATGAGTTGATATGTTTATTTGGCTTCGGGAAATAGAAGACAACTGTCAGTGACCCTGTTTCAGGGAGAGGGAAGGGAACCTGGATCATTTTCCCAGGGAAGACTCCCAAACAGATGATGTAATTTTCCAGCATAGCACAGGCCAGGTCCACAGCCTCTGCCTGGCCAAATATCTAAATCCACTCTTCGACTACTAGGGACATTCTTCAAAGCAGTGCTCAGCTGCCACCTTTATGTGCAGTGGAGGCTGCCAGCTGGTATTAAATGATTGCCTTTGTCAGGAAACCATCCCTTCTCCTAAGTTCCTAGTTCAAGCTAAATCCTGGAGTCAGAAGCCAGGCAGGAGAGTGCCTGTTCTCCAGTAGGACCTGATGCTCCGAGTGCATAAAGAGTTTATACTTGTCAAGTTCAGCAACCAGGACAGGCAGCTACCAGCTCCTGCCGCTGCCGGGAAGCAGCACAGCCCCTGCTCTCCGCAGCCCAGGGCGACACACCCTCGCCGTCAGGCTTCCCTTCGCCCATCTGCAGGCACCCCTAAATGCCTGGTGTGGATGTCACTCGTTAACTACTAACTGGCTGTGAAATGTCTTTGCATTAAGATATCCAGCCAAAGATACCTGGCCCAGGTCACATAATGAAGGAAGGCAGCGTCACAGATTTTGCAGCTCTCCCATTGCCCACCTAATTTATTAGAAAGCCCACTGACCATCCACAGTTTGCTCTGAGTCTACTTGCGGAAAACAAGGCCACTGCTCTCTTAACCTGGTCATGAGAAACTGCGGTATATGCCACTTGGGAAAAGTTTGGATTAAAGTGGAGAATAATACATAGGTACCAAAAAAGCTATCTTCAAACCCCTCAATTCAGTACCATTTCTCCTACCCTTTTTTTTTTTTTTAAACTCCAATCCTGGAGGAGTTGAAATATTCCCCTTGCCTGAGTTAATGCTGCCAACGTGATGTTGCTGGAACCACTTACATAAATTTTCATACTACATCAATGCACCAAGATTTTCCACTAGCTGCAGTAAAACAGACCTACATTTTTGGACCAAAAATCGATTTCACTTTGCAATTTTAGATATGTGGTATGTGGGGAAAAAAAGAAAGAAGAAAAAAACAAACACAAAAAATCACCATGAAAGTAAACTGCATTTTTCAACTGAAGGAACGGTGTGTTCTCTCTCCCTCCTCTCCACTCTCTGGAGTGTTTTCTATTAATATTAACTTTTTTTCCCACCCAGCTGTTTCCTCCCAGTGTAATCTCCCATGTAATCTCTTCACAGGTGTAGCATCTTTATACCAGCCCCAAATTGCTTTTTTCCTGGCTGACAAAACACACTTTCAGAGAGCAAAGCTTTCACCCTTTCAAAGACACCTATAGAACTAAAGGGCACGGACTCAACAGCATTGACAGTAAGACACCCCCCCCCCCAGCCCCTGCCACCTCTCAGGAGCAGAATGCATTGTGCTATGAAAATGATGAACGATCTTCAGCGAGGTGATCGTGTGTTATTCTTGACAGTCAGGAGATGGGAGCCATACTGGGTGTATATATTCCTCCAGAGAGGCAACAAAACAAGGTGGTTCAGTCCTGCTCCTCAGGTCACATCCTATATCAGCGAGCCGTTGAAAGCAGTCACTGCGGGTAGCGGCTTTACTGTCCATCCCTCATCATGGCCTCCAAACTGTAACTCTCTCCCGAGGAGAGCGCGCTACCTGCTCTCTTCCCAGTCGTTCCCCCGGTCCGTTACGGGATGGCTGTGCTGTAAATGGGGGTTCCTGAGAGCTCACGCTGCTGCCTCCACTTCTCCTTTTGCAGACAGAGAGATCAAAATGGAAATGCCCATAGGAAGAATGAACAGTCTCATGTTGACTTCTGTTAAAAAAAAGAAAACAAAAGCAGAAGGCGGATGAAGTAGACTGGATACCAGGGACTGACACCAGGAGAAAGCACCAGGAGAAAGCACTCACTTTACATTCAGAAACACAATTTTTCGTGACATATGAGTCAAAGGAATAAAACTTGCCGCAGGCAGTAAGTGTCATTTATTCCTATAGCTGTACCTTGAAAAATCCCCGAAGTTTATTCTGGGCCAGGATGCCTCAGTGTGCTGAACAAGAGGACACTCGAGTGCTCCTTCCAGACATGCAGCACACGAATCCCTGAACCGATGAGGCACAGGACAGCACAGCATCGTGCAAGCCTCCTCGATGTGTGTCAGCCTGTAGTTAGACTTCATCGTTGCTAGTAATACAACGATGTATATATAGATATAATATACAGATTATAATTATAATATACTGATTATAATTACTGATATAATATAGATTTTTCAGCCAAGCTTATGAACCACTTGCACAAAAGTCAGTACAGGCTGAACAGAGCGCTGGGTGGGCTTGCATTTTGCAAGCGTGGGTTCTGCCTGCACCCTCTCCCACAAATTGACCCCCCACTGGCAGAACAAAGGGTCAGCTGTGTCCCTGCCCCTCATCTAGCCTGCAACCCAAGAGCCTAAGGCAGGAAACGTGCCTTTTTTATTCACCCTTTCCAACTTTTAAGAGAAAAGCCAGTACAATTTCACTGCAGCATTGCAACTTTTTTTCCAGAAACACTTCAAGAAATAAAGAGCCTAGAAATAGTTAAAAGTAATGCTGCTACAATGCGAGGAAAACTTTGTTGCCCGCTGATGAGGGGCTGTGCACACACCCATAGTGAAGAACAGTGGGAAAATTCAATTCCCTACTGCCAGCTGCATTAGGAAAATTCACGTAATCCCAAGCTTCGGTTTCTTTCTAGAGTCATGTTTATTCGGGAAACTGCAAGGCAGGAGCTTGAATTATTTTACCTGTCTGAAATCAGCGCACAGGCTGCAGCCAGCACAGAGCCTGTGCTCTCATCATCCGTTGAGAGTTGGAGCAGTACATCTGCCCAGCTGACATAATTCATCATTGTAAAGAGCAAATTTGTACCAAAATGCTTCGGTGCCCATTGCTGAGGAGATGCATGTCCTGCGTAACCACAAGGCATGTACTGAAAACCGGACCAGCATGTCTAAGTCTATTCTCCATCTCACAGCTAAAGAAACTGAGGCACACAGTTCATGATTTGTCCCATGTTACAGAACAAGTCAGTAGCAGCACAAGGAATAAAAGCTGATTAACAATTACAGTAACACTGTTCTTCAATGTGTCCTTAACGTCAGCACAAGGAAAAAAAAAAGCACACACCCAAGTCGAAGTAATTTTATTAATAACTCACAAGAACAAATTGCTACATTTTACTGAGAGAAAACCACAGCTTTATGTACCAGGGCAGAACTAGGGAAGCTGCATACTAAAATTCCGATTATGCAAATTTATCTTAAGAACATTTTTAGACAAGAATGA
This sequence comes from Phaethon aethereus, assembly GCF_964289735.1. Taxonomy (NCBI): domain Eukaryota; kingdom Metazoa; phylum Chordata; class Aves; order Phaethontiformes; family Phaethontidae; genus Phaethon; species Phaethon aethereus. The sequence continues at coordinate 20,500,588 of NC_138576.1, read as the reverse complement.
AGCAAGGTTTATTTTCTTTAATTAAAAACAGAATCCTACGTAGTTCATTAGCATGGATTCAGAGCAGAATGAATATTAATGTGGCCCACCTCTCCCAATTCTACCTGCCAGAAATATCAAGGGAAAAAAGGTTAGAAAATGGATTCCTAAGCAGCTGTATATGCAACTGGCTAAAGTCACTGCAAGGCTGCTGGCACCTCTGAAAGGTCACAGCGATCAGGGTAATCTTTTTGACCAGAAAAAGGCAAATGATACTGCCACCTTCAAAAAGGCAAGAAAGAGGATCTGGGGAACTACAGGCTGGACAGTCTCACTTCGGTCTCCAGGAAAATTACAGAATAAGCTATTATGAAAGCTGTTCCAGGCACATGAAATCACCAGGTGATGGGGAACAACCAGCCAACGCCAATTTACCAAGGGCGCATTCTACCTGACCATCCTGACTGCCGTCTAGGAGGCAATCACTGGCTCTGTGGCAGAGCGGAAACAGCAAAGATGTCATTCACCTTGACCACAGCAAGGCTTTCAACAGTGTCCCTCACAGTAGCCTTGTATCTCAACTGAGGATATGAACTACAAAGAAGGTGGAACAACTTCTGGACCATTAGGCTCAAAACAGTCACTGGGTCAAGTCTAACTTTCAGATGGGTACAAGTGACATTCCTCAGTAGTCAGAACGAGGGGAAATCATGTTGAACATCTTCCTTAACAACCTGAGGTGCAGAGAGCCCAGATGAGGACACTAGTTTGTCTGTCCTGGAGAAGAGAAGGCTGAGAGGAGACCTAACTGCAGTTTCCCACTACAGAAGGGACTGCAGAGAAGACAGAAGAACCAGACTCTTCTCAGGCATTCAGCAAAAGGGCAAGAGGCAACAATTGCAAGCTGCGACCAGGGATGCGGCCATGAAGAACAAATGCTTGCCCACAAGAGCAACTAAATGCTGGAACAGGCACCCAGACAGGCTGTGGAACCTCTGCCACCAGAGGTTTCCAAACGTCATGGTCTTGAGCAACTTGGTCTAGCTTTGAAGTTGGCCTGGTACTTTGCAAGGGGTTGTACTAGATGACCTCCAAATGACCTTTCAACCTAAATTTTTCTATGATTTAGAAAAGTTTTCTAAGTTTATCTGTAAAGAGAAGAAGTCTAATCAGTGAAAAGCCACCAGTCACATTTATTCTGACAGGGCTTCAGGCTGTTCCACCTGTCAGGTCCCAGACACCATTACTGTGCTTCTTCAGCCAAAAACTTCATATACTGTTTCCGAGCAGGAAAATCATCAGCCGGCCTGTTGTATGCTGTCCAGACGGGTTCTCCAACAAATAGTCTCATTGCCTTCACGTAATTCTGTCAAAGAATAAGAAGTCACAAGTAATTTAAGAGTTCCTTTCAACTGGATCTTAATTCTGATGTTAACAGTTTCCTTTGTACTTCTGCAGCAATTTTTGGAACCATTTCAAGATGGGGTGACAGCTTCACGTGTTCCAGAAAATTGTATCATTACACTGCTGCTGCTGCTCCCAGCTACCTCAGTGGGAGATTTTGCAGTGATATATCACCACAACCAGTGCTTCCAGGTCAGGCAGAGACGATACTTCTCCCCGTTTCAAAGAAACCAAAGAAATCCTGTCTTACGCAAACTATTTTGCACTGGATCCACAATACTGAGCAATGCAGCATCTAATTCCTACTTGCTTAGTTAAACAAAAGCAATCAGAATACCCAAGATGGCTACACAGTGCTTTTGAGGAATACCAGAGGTTTCAAAGTGAGAGCTATAAAAGCTGAATGGAGAGCACATAAACTAGGCAAAAAATAATCCAATGGGAAGTTAAAAATCTCCAGATTCCAACGGGAAAAACAACAGCCCCTGCCACCAGCTAACCAAAAGTATGCCAGGTGCGAAGGTGCAGCTGTGGCAGCAGAAAATGGGATTTTTATGTCCTGTAGAAGTGCTCTAACCACTGAGTTGTGGGGATGTCTGCTCTCTTCTGTCAACTACGCTACAGGTTTAGACCCTACCTATTTTGTAAACACTGCTGAGTGCTTATCTTGCACTCAGGTGCTCAGCAATGTCAAGAATAAAGCTAAGTACCTAAAGAAGTTAGCTGCAAAATGCAAGGGTCTAGAAGCACCTAAAATAGTTATTTTGAAGAGGACACTTCTGGACTAAAGTTCCAGACTTCTTGTGGATTCAACCCATAGTCCCTGACATTTTGTCTGTGTAAAGAAAAAGCCTTAAACCAGCAATTGTAGCTGATTCACTGTGGATCTCAAAATGCTGACATGAAATCAGGTTTTCCCCCAGAGCAGCATATCCCTTTTTCACATATATGATAACTGCTATCTGCAAAGTTGATTTAAAATTAGATCATTCTGAAGACTATGCCAGAAATGGGATTTTGCCACACAGGAGACAGCACACATTTCCCCATTTTCCAGGGGGAATGCTGCAGTTACAGACAAATTTATAAAAACCCACAAGGACAGACACACAGATCAGGACTCCATGTGCCAATCTTACAATCCCATTGCCAAAAATACCTTCTGAAAGCAGGTCACCTCCTACGAAGCCAGCATCCAGTCCAGCACATGCTAGCTGCAAGTAGTGGCTCTGAACCCTTAAATCCTCTTTTCCCTGAAGGTGAATTTAGTGCCCATGAAAAATGCCACTGCTGGACAGATATGCTCTGTCTGTCCCCACAAAGATACACAACAAGGCAACACAGAAGGATCCATCTACACCACCTCTACCTCAACCAACAGTGGGGGCAATTGCATGAGGGACAGCCGCAGGGCTTGGCTCTCACACTACTGTCTCACAAGATACGCTACGGATATCACGTGGCAATGTCTTGCAGTTACAGCTGATGAGAGGAAGCTGGATTTGTGACCTGGAGATGAAAGGTTCAGATGCTGTGAATTATTTAGTATTTTTCATATTCCTACTTCATATTTAATATGTTTTGCTAATGAACTGCAAGTCTCAGGGCATGTAGCTACTAATGTGATATATATGCTCACACGGATTTGTCATCAAAATTTATGGTAATCTATAACAACATACGTTCTCATCCAGTGTAAATCGGTGATATATGCCGGCAGGGAGGGTTATCATGTCTCCTTTTTCCATGGAAATCCGGATCCATTTGTCATCCTTGTCTCGAACATCAAAATAGCCAGATCCATCTAAGATGTAGCGTATTTCATCATCTAGGTGTAAATGTTCTTCATAAAATGTTTTTATCTAGGAATAGCAAGTATCTCTTAAAACTACTGAACACAGAAAAACTGCAAAGAAGTCTGGTAGAAACACGTGGCCAAGCAGACAAAGGCTTTCAAAGGGCAACTGCACAGTGATTTAACTAATAGATGAGACCAACATGGTTAAAATGGCTAATCCAGCCAGCCTGAATCTGTCTTAGGACACTTCTAAGTAGGCTGCTACATTTCCTTTGGAAGACAGGAATTTCTCTGGCAAGAAACAGCAGCTATAGCTGTACATAACCAGTTTCTGAATAACAGTAATGCTTACGCCCATTTGAGAGAGAGGCAGATAAAGCTTCTCACCACAGGATTTGGTCCTCACAGTTGTTCAGTTTGATCATTTTCTGCCTTTTTTTCTCCTGACATGCAAAAATAAAACAGAGCTACAGATTATCCCCCCTCTTTTACATTGGTGTAGCGTTAAATTAGACCCACAGGCTACTACAACTCTATGTGAAAATGCAGTTATTGCCAAACACGGCCCATCTACAGCAATCTGATGTAAACAGCATGTCACACCCGCCCCACACAGCGAGCCCCAGCTGCAGGCTCTCTCCTCCTGGGCAGCAGTGGCAACATTCCCGTTTTTTCCAGAAAGGTGAATTCTTTGTACATTTCACAGCACAGAACAAAACATGCTTTAAAGGTTCAATCAACAGAGACCGGAGCGGGTTAGTGCACAGAGAGCGGTGCAATGCCAGGTATGATCAGCCGCTCGGGCCGGGATGGTGGTTAGCCACACCAGCGCAGGTGGCCCTAAGCCAGTACTGATACAGCACGGCAAGATGAGCGAAAGTCCCTATGCCCTGTCAATAATGGCCCGTCTTTGTGTCAGGTAGAGCCCACCCGGACAACCCAAGTTACTACCTAATTCACCCATTCATCAATTTAAAACCAGTAGAACACAATGGGCTTAAAACAAACTAGTAAATGAAAACATGGAAATGCCACTGGGTTGCTGTCCTCAGGTCAGAGCAGCATGTCAGCACCCAGAGGCCAGGAGGAGAAAGCTCCTTCTGGGAGGCTCACCTGAGAGCCTGGCACCATTTGCTTTCAGCTGTTATGAAACAGCCAAGGTAAAAAAAGTCGTCTTGTACAGGGACCGTGTGCCTCTGATTCCACGATGTTAATGTTCACTTTGAAAAGATGTATTTTGCAAGTAGCCATTAGGATGTTCCAGCCTTCAAAGCCCATGCCCAGCTGGCACCTGCCTGCCTTCACCCTGGGGATCACCATCTCCAAGGACAGGTCAGCATCAGCGGGGCTCTGCTGGTAGGAATCTTAGTTTTAAAATGGCACGGTGATGGAAACTATCCTTAAAACCTTTGAGGGCAGCCTACAGAAGCAAAAGGCCTCTGCTATTTTTAAAATAATATCAAAACTCCTTTTTAATGTTAAGGACTTCAGTACAGGATGTACTTTACACATGGAAATGTCATCTTTGTGCCCCTGCAGGTGTTGGGAAGCCAGCTGCACACTCTAGCGGTAGACTCCAGCGTGCAAATCCTCATTCAAAGCAAAGCCTCGCATACCTTTTCCTTGTAATTAGGAAGCTTGTCCTTATGTATGGTTACTATATCCATCCAAGAATAATTTTCTGTTCTCCGAATCTCTTTCAGACATGGGTCAGTCTCATAATTATCAGCATCCAACTGAAAATTAAGCAAGGAAAACAAAAAAAAGTATTCAGACACAATTGCTTAAGGCGCAGTTCAGGACACTAAGGTGGAAAAACCCGAGTTGCCAGGAGAGTCTGTGGAGGGGCAGGCCGCTGCTGGGGTAGCCGAGTTCGCTGCCGGAGGTGCACAAGGCGTGCCAGCTTCCTTACACTTACCTGCCCCCAGCCCACCCCCGCACGGACACCGCCGGGGCCCCTCCTGCTGCCTCCCCCCGGCCGCGGCAGCGCCGGCAGGCACGGACATGGCGGCACCTGCCGCCTGGGGCGATCACAGCCCCAAGCCTGCCCACCCCTGCGGCAGGCCCGAGGCCCCGCACGGCCCCGGCCGGGCCTGCCCTGCGCCGGGCCGCCCGCGGCGGCTCCCCCGCTTACTTTGCGGTAGGCGACGCCGAGGCGGCGCAGCTGCTCCAGGCTGACGGCGCGGTTGGGCCGGAGGCGGTGGGGCGCCCGCTGGTCCGCCGGGGACTCGTCCATGTACCAGGCCTCCACCATCCCGCTGCCACTCGCCCCGCTCCGCGGGGCCGGGCTGGGCGGGGGCGGGCCGCCGCGGCGGGGCTGGAGGGGCCGGGGCAGGGACCGGGGATCGGCCCCGCGCAGCCAGCCTATGGCGAGAGCCTTAAACAGGCGCCATTTGCCACTCAGCAGGCTGAGCAGGGTGCGCTGCCTAGCAGATACAGCTCTTATTTTAGGGTATTGGTTTCGCCCCAAGCGCCCAGGCGCCGAGAGCGGTAGCTGCAGGACGGCCTCTCCGTGAAAGCGATCTGCTGGCGGAGGGGCCTTCTCGCCCGCACTGGCCCTCTCGGGTAACGCGCTGGGGTCTGCAGCCAGCACCCAACGGCAGCTGCGTTCATGGCCAAGTCTGCCCCGGCAGCAACGCTCCCGCTGGACTTGCTGGCAAGCCTCGGCCTCGCAGACCAATGCTGCAACCCCAGAATATGGAAAAATAAATTAGGGAGAGAAAAAAAAAAAAAGGAAATTGGAGTGGTAAGACCTGCTGCCCAGAAAGCTCGTGTTGTCTCCATCTGTGGAGATACTCACACTCCGAGCAAACTGCTCAAGGCAGGGTGGACAAGATGCACTGCAACAGTCCCCTCCAGCCTCCACTGTGCTGCATTCCACACCGTTCTATAATTCTATACAGCAAATAAATCAACAGCCAGATAAATGCGACGCAAGAATGGAGGAACTCAAAAAGAAACAAGCCCTTCTTAAATGTTTTTCTTCCCAAAAAGAGAATTTTATACTTACTACTGTCTTAACCACTCTTTCTCAGATTCTTAGAAATGGTACTAGCTCCCTTTAATGTATACTATTCAATGTAGCAGCACTACTGGTTATCAATTCTGGATAAAATTTAATTGCAAGGCCCACAGCATTTACACATGAGCTGGTCTAATGCTGGTATTGTCCACATTTAGTTCTAGCAGCACATACAAACTCGGAGAGAAGCTGAGGGAAGGGGGATTATTTAATCTGGAGGAGACCTCATCACTCATCTACAACTACCTGAAAGGGAAAGGTGGGTGTTGGTCTCTTCTCCCACGTAACTAGAGGAACAAGAGGAAATGGCCTCAAGTTGCACCGGGGGAGGTTTAGACTAGATATTAGAGTTTCTTTACTGAGAGAGTGGTCAAACATTGGAACAGGCTGCCCAGGGAGGTGGTGGAGTCACCATCACTGGAGGTCTTCAGAAAACACGTAGGTATGGCACTTCAGGACATGGTTTAGCGGGCATGATGGTGTCGGGTTGACAGCTGGACTGCATGATCTAGAAGAGGTCTTTTCCAACCTTAATAATTCTGTGATTCTAAGTTCAATGCCTATCCACTGAATCTCATGGCTTCTGAACGGCAACACCCTCCTCAAATTTCAGTTCCCTGAAAAGAATTGCTAAAATGGCCAACATCCTCCCCAAGTCCTCAAGGCCCTATTGAGGAGTATTACTTGCTTTCCATCCTTTACTCAGCCTTAATCTTCTCACTTGCCTCTCAGCTTTCTTTTGTCCTGAATTTCCAGAGTAGTACCAATATTTATCATTCTCAAATTAAAATAAAACTTCCCTGTTAGATTTTCTATTATAATCTACCAATTAGATTCAGGTAGTAAAGTTGCTTAAATTCAGTATTATACTGATGTTATGATTTATCCACCATTATCTACTCTTTTTTTCCCCAAAGCTGCTGCTTAAAAAAAAATACAGATTTCCATACAGTAAACAGGATCTACATGTTTAACTGGAGATGTATGATAGGCAGATTATTAGATGCTACCTCTTCAGTATATTCTTTGTCACGCTGTTCTGCCTCAACTAGAGATCTGATCAGGGATGATGGGGTGTTTTCCTTCAAGTCAAACTTCTAAAATAAATAGATGGATAATTGTGTGCATATATAGAAGAGAAGCAGAGGGGAAAATCCGATCAGTGCACTACCTTACCCCTAGATGAGCTTCACTTTGTAGTTTCGGATGAGAGATAATGTAAAAAGCCCTACTCTTCTATTAACTGCTAGCTAGCCAGTTTCCTCATTCTATCACAATTCAGATGACTCTGAATACGTTAAGAGCTCATACTTTGCTCATACTCATTAAGAAATCAAGCTTCAGCAGCTCTGCCATTCTGTGCAGCAATTAACAAATAAAAAAAAAATTCAGTGACTTCTAGTTTAAGCCCTACTATTCAATGGTATGAGGGTACCCTACAAAGAAGCTGACACAGACAACATACCAAAGCTGTTTGCTCTTCCTATATAGATGCATAGAAAATAAAACTATGTTGATTACTGGTAATTACTCTCTAATTCAAGTGCACATTAGCCATTCCATTAATCTCATCATTGAGTAGAAAAAAAAAAATTAAGTCAAACACTTGACATCCAAAGACCTGGAGAAGCTGATCATATTCTAGTTCCATTTCAGATAAAATGGCCAATTATTACCTTTGGGACAACACTGAAGAGGAACTAACAATGCTAATGAGAACCAGTATGCATAAAAAAAAATTACTTAATGGAAACAGGAAGCCAGAAACAAAGAGCTTGGACATTAAGCAGCTAAAGATACCCAGCTTTTTAGTTTGTTCATGCTACCTTGCAATAGTAAGAAAAATTATAAAGAAATATGTGGATGCTGTAACTGCTGATACTGTGAGGCACAGGTGAGTGTTACAAGCCCATCTGTAGAGATGTTACTACTAATGCCAGAACACCAAAGCATATCAATGGACAACTCCGTATTAGGTCACTGACCTCTTACCAAACCAACCAACCCCAAAGTCCCATCACCCCCAACTGTTTTGGGCTGTTAATGTGTATCTCGGTACAAAAATTTAATTTATTTCACTAAGAGGAAAATACAAAACACTTTGGATAGATTTAATATTACTTCTTCAGAAGTCTGTCTTTACGGTGAATTCAGAAGTCCACAAGACAGCTAAAAACACTGACCACGGCCCTTCAGTAAGATGGGGAAAAAGCAAACACTCTCTATCATCAACTAAATATTGACTCAATTGTAAAACAAATGTTATAGAAGAAAATGTGGAGGTTTTTTCTCCTCAAAAGTTGGTATATGTTGTACACTGGAGGCCAGAAAGAAGTACAGTTCAAAGTTCAACTCTGAAACAATTACAGCAGTTCCAGTTGTCACTGTGATGTTAGTCCTTTTCCTCCCACTGCAACAGTCTCTAGTCCCAGTACATCAGGACTTTTGTTTACTAGCGCCTTCTCTTGCTAGTCTATCAGCTTCTTCATTTCCTTGGAAGCCAGCATGACCGGGAACATGCATCTGTTAAGACAAAAGTATAGGAGTGTTAGTTAACAAGAAATCAAGAAAAAAGTACATATATGAAATTTGATCACACCACACCCTTTCATTCATAGTACAGTAGCACCTCCTTAGAGGCCCTCTCCTCACACTCAGTCCTTACGTGTTCTTCCCAGACTGCCTTCCTCTAGGAAAGTCTTGTCAAACTGTGAAAATAATCTTTATATGAAGTAGTGAACTGGCCAAGGACCACCTAACCTAGCCTTCAAGAAACACAGAAAATGTCTCCAACTCAAAATTCCCACTTTCAGAGGACAGAGAAAAACCTCTCTGCATTCAGAGCTTAAATCAAGTTAATCTTTTTTCCCAGAAAGCCAGAGACCACTATGCCGTTAACAGCCTTGGTAGTTATACCACTCACTTAGGACAAAGATACAGGGTATGAAAAGAATCTCTTGATCTTCAGATGTCTTAACTGTCCATCCTTAAACAGTTAGGAACTGAAAACACCTTCAACCTAAGCCCATACTTGTCAGAAGTGAAGGTGGAGGAGTGTGGGGCAGGAAAGAGAGGAAAAAAAATCAAGCTTGCCATTTGACCAGATTTGAGAGGGGACAAGCACGAAATGCGTGCGAGATGGTGTTAGGCTTACATGGCAAGGTTTTGGTAGTGGGGGAGCTGCAGGGGTGGCTTCTGTGAGAAGACATCAGGGGCTGCCCCTGCATCAGAAAGAGCCAGTTCCAGGTGACTCCAAAATGGACCTACCACAGAACACAGCTGAGCCCATCAGCAAAGCTTGTGGGTCCTCTGTGATAAAGTATTTCAGAAAGGGTCAAAAATGCTGCACAGCAGCTGAGAGGAGTGAGAAAATTTTCAGAGAAACAGCCCTGCAGAAACCACGGTCATGAATAAGGAGGGGGAGGAGGTGCTCCAGGTGCCAGAGCAGAGATTCCCCTGCAGTCCCTGGTGAAGACCATGGTGAGGCCAGCTGTGCCCCTGCAGCCCATGGAGCTCCACGGTGGAGCTGATATCCACCTGCAGCCCGGGGAGGACCCCACGCCAGAGCAGGTGGATTATCATAACAAAGCACCTGCATACATTTCTCCTCCTGAAATGAAACATCACAGAATCACTAAGGTTGGAAAGGACCTTCAAGATCATCAAGTCCAACTGTTAACCCAACACCACCACGCCTCCCTAAACCACATCCCGAAGTGCCACATCCACATGTTTTTTGAACACTTCCAGTGATGGTGACTCCACCACCTCCCTGGGCAGCCTGTTCCAATGCTTGGTGAAGAAATTTTTCCTAATATCCAATCTAAACCTTCCCTGGCACAACTTGAGGCCATTTCCTCTTGTCCTATCACTAGTTACCTGGGAGAAGAGACCAACACCCGCCTCACCACAACCCCCTTTCAGGTAGTTGTAGAGAGCCATAAGGTCTCCCCTCAGCCTCCTCTTCTCCAGACTAAACAACCTCAGTTCCCTCAGACGCTCCTCATAAGACTTGTGCTCCAGACCCCTCACCAGCTTCGTTGCCCTTCTTTGGACACACTCCAGCACCTCAACATCCTTCTTGTAGTGAGGGGCCCAAAACTGAACACAGGATTCAAGGTGTGGCCTCACTAGTGCCAAGTACAGGGGTACAATCACCCCACATTTAAGAGATTCAGATATAATAAGTGTGCATAAAGCAACAATTTTTTTTTTAATTATGTAAAATACTCTAAGGACAGCTGAAACCTAGTCTTAGTTTTAAATTTTTTACACTTTCTACTCCTCAATAGACAATAGGACTAACTATATAACATCTAGTCAGCCTTTAAATTGGAGTTGCCAACCCTGGAACACAGAACAACATGAATGGAAGAATATCTGCAATAGATTTCCCATTGAAAAAGTGCACATTAAAGATCTATGCCATCCTGTTTCCTACAAAGTAAAGACAGAAGCCCAACAAATATGCCATTAGCAGCCACAAAATCAATGGTACAGAGATTTATTTCTAGAATCAGTAGTCTTATACCACAGTTAGACTAAAATGTAGAAGGAGGAGAGGGAAGATATCCCTTACAATGTTTATCACTGATGTTAGAGGTTACAAAAAAATATATCTTACCAGGAATACATGTACAGAAGTTGTTTTACTTCTTTACTGAAGAACTAAACAATTGAAAACTTAAAAATGGGTATTTTAAAGACCTGTCTGTACCCAGTTTTTGTTGAAAAAAAACCAAACAGTTAAGGTACAGACAACTAAAGTTAGTTTATTTGGGGTTATACTCTCTTAGTTCTCCCAGTTTAAGACACTCTCATGATTGAGTTAACACCAAAAAAACAGCATCTTAAGAGTTCTGAAAAGCAAATCCAGAAATTGAGCTATGACTCAAAAAAAAGACAGAGTTATGTTTTAAGCTTAGATTTCCAGGAACAGACGTTTCATCTACTAACAGTACTGACAAACTAAAAATAATTATTGCGGGCATTTCCTAAGTAGTAACAAGAGACCGCAAATAAATAAATGAAATATTGATTCCAAGAGCCTAGTTTACATTGCTTATTTGTTTTAAATAAAACCAGCAGTTTATCTGTGTTTATGGTTTTACTTATGAATGTACAATAATATTATGCTATATAAATTTCTTAGTTACGGTCATGCTTCTAAGTTTTTACAAGAAGCATGTTTAAGATGTCATTAAGAAGAAGAAATGAGGTGCTTACCCACTGAATTTCTATGCCTTTTGATAGACTATCAAGTCTTTCAAAATCTTCTTTATTTATTACACTTCCTCCTGAACTTGTTCTCCAGCCATTTGTTTTCCAGTTGTCAACCCAGCTGGTAATACCTGTGCGAAGGGAGCATTACCATAAAAATGCTATTAAAGACGCCATCAAGGATCAAGATGGAGAAAATAGCCCTTTAACAAGACATTAATTCTGTACAAAGTCTCATGCAAAGACATTAGAGATGGAAGATACTCCTGTCTGGTTCTCTACTACTGGCTTTCAGGATTGTATTTTTCCATTATTTGAATTACCCAACCATGTTTTCCTGAACAGATATTTAAACACTACAATCTTATATACACATTAGACACAGAATTATGATATGAACATCAATAAACTGAAGCTAAGGATTTGCCTGATTGTACAGTCAGCTAGAACAAATCTACAGCTTTGTTTTGAGAAATTGAGGAGACACACATGCACAGAGGAAAAACTGATGGCCAGATGCCTTATGGCTTCTGCACACTAAATAGAATCCTTCAGAGAAGGATCATGTAAACAGATTTCTACAGAACAAGATTTAACATTCTGGCCATCCCTTGCCGGCCAGAAAATTTACTGTATTACTCCTTAAATAAGGAGTTGTTTGTTTGTTTTTGGTATCTTTGCTGGTCTCGACAATGTAAGACATCCTTACTGCTTTCATGACAAAATAGACCTGAACCAAACAGAGAATCATCAGCCTTGCACACAAAACCTCCTAAAAACCAAGCCAAAGCACATCCATTCATACTTAACCACAAGCCTCCTTCTCTATTTTAAAACATGACTCCTAGACCCACTTACAAAACAACTTTGATTAAACAAGAGTGGAACCTGCACCTCGGTGACCCAAAATGCAAGAGCAAACTGCAAGCAAAACCAAAGAGACTAAGACATTGCACCTAAAGATTCTTCTTTCCTTCCCTCAAACTTATGTATCATACCTAAGTTTAAAAGGAATTTTAGCTGACACAGAAACTTTTCCTCCTTCATAACACCTGTTTCATAGACAAGATGGTATAGACCTCTCACAAAGCAAAGAATTGCAAAGATGTTTTTTTGCTCCTTATTATTTTGAACAATTTGCTTCTTGCAACAAATTATGCACTTGGATATCAACATGCAACACCCAGTCCTGAAGAGCAGACTCTTCCTTTTACTCTCCCCTTTTTCACAATGCTTCTGGTAGAGACTAAAAAATACCCACCAACAAGAAGGAAAAAAACTCACAACAACAACAACAAAAAAAAACCCCAACACCACCAAACCCTTCCGCTCCTATAGGAAATGCTATGCCTAAACCTTCTGGGGAAAATAAGCTATGCAAATTAGAGATTTATGAGATGATCCTTAGGAAGAGGCAATGGAAAATTCCTTCATGTTGATTCTTAACATTTACTCAACTTATGAGCTAGAATCAGGAGGACAGAGCACAAGCCCTTGACACTTTTCACTTCTGGACAGAACCTCTTTCATGCACATACAAGCTAACAGAATTTGAAACAAGCAGCAAGTGACAGCTCCAGCAACTCCTTCCTTGACTAGCAGTCACTTGTTCCCACTCGGTAGCTTTGTCCTTTCTAGGATATTGCTAGTTAAGGTGACACCAGAGTTTTTCAAGCTAAGTTCTGTTTTACTTTTAAACACGATTCCACTTTCAGGAATTGGGGAGGGCTTCTGGAAAGCAGAATGACTTATTTAGAGGAAAAAATATACAGATTTTTAATATACAAACCATTTGTTTGCTTTATTAATAACAAGCAATGAAACAAGTAATTACTTTCAGTGTTAGCACTCAAGTATAGGAAGTTATCCTAAGAAGATACTCACACCTCCCCTCAAAATAAAATAAAAAAAAAACAAAAATCACTGAAGTGTGAAAAAGCAACATTTAATTTTCAGTCAAAAGTTCCAGTAAGTTTTTGTTTAATGTTATTTCAAAACAAAAAACCTCCAAAGTGATCTGAAAACAGCTAACACATGTATTCCCTTTTATCACAGATAATCTGAAGATGATGATCTGAAGATCTGGGGGAAAGGGGAAGAAGTTTTCAGAAATTAAGTCTTACTGGCTGCTTCATGTAGTATTTCTAGGAAATAAAATATTTTCCAAATCTCTGGATGAAGGTGAAACCTTAAATACACCCTCTGAGCATATACCATCTCTGGCTAGCCTTCTAGTCTAGCCTGAAAGTTTGGAAGTGTAGTCTACATGTAAGAAGTAAGGAAACTTGAATATACTCCACATTTGTGTATTAAGACAGGCTCTCCAATCAAAACAAAACAAAAAAAGAATCCTACAGGGTCACTACACCAACTTCCAAGTACCTTCCCGAGTACATCCTTAATAGAGTACACATGAACAACATTTTTTCTAGACTTTGTGTCATACTGAATGCTTCAAGACAGAAATCCTTTAGTTACTTCTGTCATGCTTTACTCTAACAGGCACTTTGTCTCTACCTGTATTTCATGAGGTTAGCAACTGATCACTGCAATACTCTGAAGTTTTTCCCCAAGCAGTCATGAGTACTGAAATTATAAATTCTCTTCCTCATATCCCTCTCCCCAGGCCTCCGTATGTTCTGTGGGCCCTATGTAATGAAATCATATGCAGTGTGTCTTCCAAGAATCAGAAAAACTAAAATCATTAACTTACCATTAATAGTGAACTTGCTATCAGTGTAGATAATTAATTTCTTGATGTTTTGACTCTTTGCTTGCTCTATTGCTTTGCAGGCTGCCTTAAGAACATTTCAATAGAAACACAGTTTAGAACAGCATTTTGAACACATGCAAAGTAAATTACCAAAGTACCTGATGCTAACACAGAACTACAAAGAATATTACTGTAATCTTTCCATCAATGAGTACCAACATGCTTCAGAACACAGGTTTCCAAAATTATGCATGCAGACAACCACTTAATGCATCAGGCAAAGAAGGCGGCATTTATGTTTCACTGGCAAAAACATTTGTGGCAAAAAAACCCCACAAGTATTCTGATGCTCAATCCTGTACTGAAAGAGCAGCTCTCTGTCCAATTTCCTAACTCTGTCAACTGCACTTCAAGTTTTAGGCATTTTCTACATACCTTTGGGAAGCAAAGATTCATACCCGTTCCAACAGTCTGGAACCCCTAAAAGAAGGGAGTTTTGATGGGGGTTTTTTGGTGCTATGAAATATAACAAGAGGGAGAAGTGGCTGGGTCCTGGATATAGAGCTGAAAAGCTCTCTAGTGACAAGTCTGACCCTTGGGACACCATCGTCACTTCTTGCTTGTCCCCCATTAAAATGAACTTCCTGTACTTTTTAAGCAGATCAGTTCCCTATTTCATTTTATGTCCCAACACATAGTGCAGGATAGCAGCAGTACCAGAATTAAGATGAGGTGAGAAGGGAAGGCTAAATCTGCTGTTACCAACAGAAGTTTACCTCAGAAGTAACAGAAATTACTCCTGAGAGCCTAGAACCATTTGTTATATTCATCTAAGGAGTATGATACTCTGATTCTATCACAATAATAAGTCGACTCTCCTCTTAACCACTACTCATCAGCCCTCACCCCAAGGTCTAAGATGTACACATTAAAAATGCAAAGGATACTATACAGATTCAGGCATTCCTAATGCAAGGCTATTTTAAATATCTGTGCTTGGCCTGATGATATTTGGGAATTCTCAAGGTGAATTACTCCTTGTTCAAAAACACTAAAGATCAATAGAACAGTTTAGTCATGACTCCTAATATTTTGTTTACTTCCCTCACAGCTCCACAACTGTTCCTGAAAGCCAGAGTTGAAAGAGTCATAAGTGTGCTACTGTGGTCAAACATGCAGAAGCATTTTAGGATGTTTACTACTTACATGTATTTCAGCTCTTTGATTAGTCTGCCGTCCAGGAAGTCTTTCACTGGTATTTCTGTGTCCAAGGAATGAAGAGTAAATTAGTTACCCAAAATATTACAGAGTGGTGTACAATGACTATATATTAAAAAAACAAATACAAGACGACTAATTCGGTTTTTATAAAGGAGGTTGAATGGGGATTCTACTTCTGACTGCCAACTGCATCGTGCAACCTGCATATATGGACCTGCCAAAGATACGCAGTTTCTTTTGTTGTCTTCTGTGCACATCTATAACTATTTTAAAACTTTCTGCATCACTTTAATTATAGCTTCAGCCCCTTAAAGTATTATTTCCAGTTGATTTTGCCCACATTCTTACCACCTAGAGAAGCCGATTTCTCTTTTCCCCTCAATAAGTCACTAGTATCATAGCACTGTCATTAAGAGTCTCAAAAGCAAGGTTTCATATTCAAAAAGAGACTGATATTTAAGTTACACATAAAACAAAGACTAGTAAGTATTAAAAAAAGAATACACCCAGATACTTACAAAGGGTGGCCTGGTCCCCAGTAGACACCTATTCCAGCACGTGCCCTATTACGTCCATTACCTGAGCAACAACCATCTGTATAAACAACTGCGAAGTCACCTACAAAAGAATTACCAAAAGCAGAAGTTCAAGCACTCCTTCAAGGGTGTAGTCTCTTCAAGTAGAAACGCCTGCCAGCAGATTAATCCCCCAAACTTCCACCCCCAGAGAGCCCTTCAAAACATTAACTAGAAAAACCATGTAAATTAGTAATGCAGAACACCAGAAGCCCCACTGCAGCTTCACACCCTCACTGCTCCAAAATCAGTCGGCCTCAAGAGGTATTTCTGCTCCACGTTTCAGATTCTCACTACACTTCCTACCTTCTTCAGTCAGCTTTAAAACTTCTCAGCTACACCTGTATTTCAATAGTCTGTAATCCAGACACACATAAAACCACACATATAATGACCAGATTAAGCTATACGTTGATAGCAGTTAAAGCCAATTAATATTACACTGAAAGACAATGTGAACAAATACACAATGGCTCACATTTCCATTTCAGAGAGGAACAATATTATGCTGGGCCTGGTGCTGCCATACACAAATGTCCCTAAAGGCTTTCTCATCATTACGCTGGTTATTTATGAAAGAGTACAAAGAACTCAAAGGAATTACAGAAATAACAAAAGAGCTTACCCATATACGAAAATTTATCTTCGCTGACTGCTGGCACCGAGTATACTTCATCATATTTTACACGCTTTGCAATGTGTTCTTCATTTGTAGACTGTTCATATGGCCTTTTGCACGTATTGCAGCACAAGACGTTTATTTCTGGTTCCTCCCTCTGGCTACTGTTTTCCTGTGTTACAGCTGGAGGACCATGTGCCCCTTCCAAAAAAAAGAGAAAAGGTTCAGCTACATACAAAATCAAATTTTATTTGAAACGATTGCTTCTAAAGCCGACAGTTGTTATCACCTATTAGCAATGCTAGTCTGTTAAACGGACACCACACCAAGCTATTACGCAAAAAATATTACAGTATACATCATTCTTGATGCTAGACCAAACGCAAGCGAAGACACAGGCGTAACGGCCCTTAAAGCGGGCAGCGTACTAGCCACGTTCTCCACGAACACCTACAGAAACGCTTCACCACGCAACACACCCGTCGCTGTGCGCGGAGGGAAGGGCCAGCGCCGCGCACTCCGCCAGCAACAAGACGTCCACCCGAGGACGAACAGAAGCTGCCACCCGCGTTCACCCAGAAGCCAGGCGAGCCGTGCCGGTGCGCAGCGCGGCCTCCCTCCCCGCTCCCGCCCCGGCGGGCCGCCCTGCCCTCCCGCCCGGGCGGGGTTGCGGCAGGAGGGGAGGCAAGGACGAGCTACCTGCCGGCTCGGGCTGCTGCTGCCCTGGAAGGCCGGCGCGCAGGAAGGCCCAGGCGTCCTTCTCGGTGGCGAACTTCTTAAAGCTGGCGGAGGGGAACTTGTTCACCTGCTCCTGACACTCCGCCCTGCAACACAGGCGGCGGGAGTGAGGCTGGCGCGGGGCCGGCCCGGCGGCGGCTTCCCGCGCTGCCCCGGCCGCGGCCCTTACCAGGTGCGGTAAACGCCCGTCCGCCGGCCCCTGCGCACCGCGTAGAACATGCTGTCGGCCTTGGAGACAAAACAGGACTGACTGAGCACCGCCACGAGCCACCGGAGCATGGCGCAGCCCCGCCGCCATCCGCGCCCGCACGCCCACCCCGCAGCCCCCCCCCCCACCCCCCGGCCACCACACCCCGCCGCCGCCGCCACAGCAGCGCCGCCGCCGCCGCTCGCCGCCGCGCACGCGCCCCGACCCGCAGTCCCTTCCTGCGCATGCGTGGCGGCCGGCGAGGAAGGGGCGGAGGGGGCGCGCCGAGGGCTTGCCTACGAGCCGCGAGAGAGGCCGAAATTGCTGGGAAAGCCCAGCGTTTGGGGTTTTGTTTTTTCCCCCATAATAACTGCGCTTTAAAAGCTATCTAAATCAGCTTTTGTTTTGGCGGAGGGAGCACGAGATGTATGACACCACTGCAGTTTAGACAAACTCCTCACTCTGAAAGCCTCGGTTACTGAAAGACAAGTGAGATCTCACAGGTGCCCTCGGCTGAAGCTCTCCCCTGCGAGCGCAAATAACGGTCCCGGTCCTGCCCTCAGGCGGCCTCTTGGTCGAGTCATGACAGCGCCTGGAGCACCGCCCAGGAGGGAACGTACCCTACAACCCGCTGTGCGCTCCCCGCCTGCCCTTCTCGGCTTGATGAGCGCCCGGGGAGGGGCCGTCCCTGAAAGATGGCAAAAGCGTCAATGTATTTACTGCATTCAAAAGTCTAGAGCTGAAGAAGTTCTCATTAAACTGGTTCTCATCCTTGTATTTAAATCGTGGGCTCCTGGTAAGCGTGTTCCAGCTGAGCCCTGTACCGTGATGGCCTCTGGAGTAAGGACAGCCACCTTGTCCAAGCAGGTTAAACTTCAAGTTGTTGCCAGCTGCAACCTGCTGTCACATATCCTCGTATCGGGAGAGTCGTGTACTTGGAGACCAAAGCCAGGAAGTCTGGGCATGTGCCGAATTCCATGCCTCAGCTGAGCTTCTGATGAGCAAACAGTACAGAAGATGGGGGCACAGGTATGACTGCCTCCAGGAACAGCCCAACGTAGATACGCTGCTGCATTTTCAGCTGCTGGATTTCCCTTGTAGCTCTAATATGGAGGTATTGCAACAAAGCCAACCTCAAGATGCCAGCGTCGTAGAGCGCTGTAGTCAGATTTACATGGATGGCCTACTAAAATGCCAAGAATGTGAAACACTGATCTTAATTTTGCCTTCCATTGCAAAAGCAGCAAGTGGGTTCAACGTTATGTATGAGATGGATGACACCTCTTTTTCTAAAAAAAAAGCCAAAAACAAACAAAGAGCTTATGCATTTCACAGGCCTTGGTGGAACACAGAAACAATTTGGTGAAAGTTGTATCAGAATATAATTACTGCCTTTTTCTTGCCTCTTGCAACACATTCATGAGACTTCATATTACTCTTTCTTACAAAATCCTTACATCTCATTTTCTCAGATCAAGATTATTTACATTAATTATCTCTGTAAAGGTTTCCACTGAGACTCAGGCATTTCACTACTTCCTGCCTGTGAGATACTTTTATTTTACTGCTCTTGGTTAGCTTTTCTTTTAATTGTGGTTTTCTATACCAGATGGATTTTTTATTCCTTACAGGTTTACACATTTATATTACTCATAGTCTTCTTCGGGCAACACGTACTAAAGAAGCAACAAGCAGTAAGTGATGTGGAAAGAAAAGACATTCTGTTACACTCATTAATTCTGTGGTTGAACAGACAGATTCATACATCCAATTTACATGCAAGGACTGAACAGTAACTCTCCTGCTGTCATGACCAACATGTAGAGCTCAGATTCAAACAAAAAAAAAAAGATTTTTGAAGTCCACTGAGTACCACACACATTACTTACTTTGCTTTTTCTCCCAGTTGGTAAAACTGAGGCTGCAAATGGACAGCCAGCCCTACCTTTACCACTGCACCTCCGTTGCTGAGTTTTCCTTGCTGTTGTGCTGCAGTGGCAGGACAGACGAATCCCTCTCCTCATGTGACAGCTGGCATTTTTACTGCTGTGCCGTTTAGCACAACTAGACTAAGCGATACCTGTGCCTCCTTCATGGTACTTGTCCACTGGTTGCTGTAGCACTAGTGGATTTGTGAGGTTTTTCAGTCACCGTGGGGCAGAGAGGATGTTTCAGGCTCTGTAAGTTTTGTAAGCCCACAGTTTTGTGAAGTGAGTGTGAAGACTCTCCAAGAAGTGAACCATTCAGTCCCCACCTGCAAAGCTGAAGAGTCCAGTCACAAAAGCTCTCCTCATCTGAATACAGAATAATGTAAATGTATACATGGATAGGACTTTAAGTGGGCTTCATTAATGATTTATCACTTGTAATCAATGCCACAGTTACACATGGTAACCCTGTAGAACAAGCTGATCAGATATACAAATCTAGCTATTTTTTTCCAAATCGAGGTTTGCACGAGCACTTGTACTCCCACAGCTGAGGTATTGGGAATGAGTGGCTAAGGGAAAAAAGGAGACAGCCAGTCCCCCTGTTTTGGTGGAAACATGGTGGCAACATGTTCAATGAGAGTGGTCACTAAGCCGTGGCCTGATAGTGACTGTACCTCTCAACACATTGCACTATAAATTCAGCCGTGCTTTACTGCTTTCCTAATTCAGTTTATAAGGGGTCCTGTGTTCCCACACACACACTAGAACCAAAACTTGTTTATTATTTTATTAACATATTTTCTGGGCAGCCATTTCGGTATTTATAACTGACTGCAGAAAAAAATAGGACTTAATATTTGTATACAAAAAATACACTCAGCACTTAAGTAAAGGCATGTGTCTTAGGACATTTTTACTTAAATTCACTGTAAATGTTAGCTGATTACTTTGTCCCACATCAATGCATGTAATGTACACATTAGCAAAGCATTTTAATCTTCTTTGATAAATATTTTAGCTTGAAATATGTTTAAACTAAAATATGGTTCCCCACATAAGCTTTTAAAGCAAAATTTTATGTGAGCTGAATGAAGCATTTCCTATTTTAAATTCAGCTTTTAGGTAGCTAGTTCAGTAGATAGTCACTTTATTTGGCATAACCTGCAAATATATTGCCGTCTCATTACCTTGATTAAAAACATAAAGAGAGAAAAAGGCAGTGTTTTATCTTCCTTCTTCTCAGAACTGATATTTTGCAGCACAAAAAACTTGCCAGTACTTCAGTGTAAAACTATGCGTCGGTGAAGCTGCAAAGCAGCAGTCCCCTACCATCATCACAAGCTTCAGCTGACCCTTAGAGAAACAGCCTACCCCTGAGCTTTGAAACTTTGATGTGGTTGTACAAGCGTCTTTCAGAGAAGTGAACTAGTAATAGACTCAGTTTTGCTTCCGATCCTAGCGTTAGTTATGATCCTGACAAGTCTTGCCTTCTGTCTCTGTTTCTTCCACTTACTGTATTAAATCATGTTATTCATAGCATCATGAGACCTTGTCCTATTACTGTTGGGATACTTTTGTAACACACCTGACTAACTTATTCTTTCCACTGCCCATTCTGAGTCGTGGCATAAGGACCTCATTAATTACATTACTTTGTAATGACATAACTTCTTTTAAAGATCACATTTCCACAATAATTCTTGAACACCTGACAGCTGCTTTGGATACCAGGCATTATTGACTGGGTAGAGCCCACAGATCTCAACACTCTGCATCCTTCCCTGAATCATAGAATAGTTTGGGTTGGAAGGGACCTTTGAAGGTCATCTAGTCACCCCACATCACCCCGCACAGCCCCCCAGTGAGCAGAGGCATCTTCAGCTGGATCAGGTTGCTCAGAGCCCTGTCCAACCTGACCTGGAATGTTTCCAGGGATGTGGCAAATGCACAGTCAGTGTCAGAAAGGAAACCTCTCTCTACACCTTCTTCTCTCATTGTTCTTGTGTAGCATCCTGGTCTATCCAGTAGCACTAGTAGCATGGAGATGGGAAGCTGTAGATAGTCACATTGCATCTTCATTTCTTAATTAGTGCTCTGAACAGTCCCATTTTGATCCATCTGCACACCACCTGTTCTTTCTCCCTCTCGTAAAGGACTTCACAATCTAAACTGAATGTGGGCTACAGGACTAATGAGATGGTTACTTGTTTTCTTTCTTTTTTTTTACTCTTCATCAGATCCTCATCACTGTTGTTTAGGTAATTTCAAATCTCTATAAACACTAATCCTGGCCATCAGGATGAGCTGGACAGTTTTTCTCATTCTTTGAATTCACACAAGGAAAGAAGAGTGACTTGGTAGAAAAATGGAAACTGAACAATCTGCTTTTCTGGCTATCAAAAATTTAGTAAAAAGCCCACAGATGTTTGTTAGAAAACATGACGGGCTGCTTTCTGCAGAAGTTTTATAGGTTGGGGATGGTGGTGTCCCTGTCAGTTTTTTGTTTACAACACGAGCTTATTACTCCACTATTGGATTTTTTTTAAGTAACAGACTTAACACACACTATTACATAGTAATAAGTGAATGTGGTATTACAAGCTAAAGTTGGCTGCTCTTAGGGTTATTCAGGCAATCTGAGCGTAGAACCAGTGCTTTGAACTACATGTCTGTGTCTAACCTCTCTGGACAGTGTGTGCCAAGAGCTGCACATTTGTCTCAGAGTAGGACTTTCCCTTGAGCAGGGCACCTCTCTAAACTAGCCAACAGGGAAATGTCAAGGTGTGGATTTTTTGTCAAGGCAAGGTTTTAGCTCCATTTTAGATGCACGGCCAGGCACTTTCACCTGAACCAACATGCGAGTCACTTCTTTCAAAACTAGAGTACAGCTTGTTCTTTATATCAGCATGCAACTGAAGTGTTAATCATGCCTTCTTTGTTGTATAATAACGCAATATATAATAAAAAGTGCTTCCAGTGATGAGAGAATACATGAAGCCCAGGACTTGTATTTTGAGTTAGTACCTGAACACAGCTGAAGACTTGTGCATTATTTCTAGTCTAATGACAATTTAGTAACTGATCTCTGTGACATTGTCTCAGCAGAAGCAACCAAGAGGTCATGTTTACAGTTACAGAAAACAAAGTCCAGGCAGGGATCTGAGTTGGCACATCACTGCCCATCCTCTGTGGTTGTGAGCACACTCCCTGGTGTGGTTTTGGCTGCGTCTCTCCAGCACAACGCTTTGCCAGCAGGTCAGGAGCGACTGCGTGCTGGAGACTGCTCCAGTGGATCTCTTCTACCTTGAAAAGTCTGAACATCACAGGTCAACTCTCGGCCCACGACATTAATGCAGAGAGATCAGAGACGAGCGACAAAAGACCATCCGCTGCCCTACTCAGCCTTTAAAGCTGGTGGCTGCTGCTGTTCTGCACAGCAGCTAGCATGGGTGAGGGAGCTCCCCAAGCACGGCAGACACACGCTTCATCTACGGGCCCTGCCAGTGCTGGAGCAAGCTGACCCACACCGCGCTGCCAAGGCCGAGATCCTGGTGACTATTTACAGAAGGATTTCGACACCGGAGGTGGAGAACGTCAGCTTGTGAGGGGGAGTGTCCAGGTCCTGCCTCACGCCGGCCGGGCCCAGGGAGAA
Organism: Phaethon aethereus; assembly: GCF_964289735.1. Lineage (NCBI taxonomy): Eukaryota > Metazoa > Chordata > Aves > Phaethontiformes > Phaethontidae > Phaethon > Phaethon aethereus. The sequence continues at coordinate 20,477,529 of NC_138576.1, read as the reverse complement.
GCAAGTGGCGGCGAAGGCTTGGCATACCAGCGAGGGACAGGGCAGAGCGGGCTTCTGTTCCTCCCGCCGCCAGCGCCTTGAAACTCGTTCTCCCCCGCCCCGCTGCCCCCGGCACTGCGCATGTGCTGCGCCGCGCCTTCTGCCCCCTCTCCGCGGCGCCCAGCTGCTGCTGCCGTCATCCGCAGGCGCCGCGCCAGCACTCTGAGCGTCTGCTCGGGCTTCGCTCTGGCGGAAGCCGCCGTTGGCTCGCGGCGCACACGGGTATCCGTTCTGCCCTTCTTCCTGGTCTGGCTTCACCCCTGCGTGGGCGGGGCGAGCGCCTTCCCGGGCCGCGATCTGAGCGGCGCTCGCGAGAGCTCTCCCTTTTCCTAGGCCGGCGCTGAGAGAGGTGGGTGCCCTGGTCCTGCGCGGGCCTCGATGGCGGCGCAGCGTTTTCCCCCGCCGCCGCCGCAATACGCAGCCGGGCGCCGAGCGGCGCTCTCCGCCGCAGCCGCGGGGTGCGGATGCCCCCGATTACCGCCTGCCTGAGGCCCGATGGTCGCCGGGGCGCCCGGTGCTGGGGGAGGGGAGCCGGCGGGGTTTTCCTCCGCCTTCCCCCGAGGGAGGCTGCTGCGGCGGGGCAGCAGGCCACCGGGCGGGTGGAGGGAGCCGGAGCCGGGCGCGGAGCGCCGCGAGCCGGGAGGGACTGCCCGCTCGCCCGCCCGGCGGCACGTGTGGCTCCGTGAGCGGCCGGGCAGCTTCCTCGGGGCTCCTGGGGCCTCGGCGCGCAGGCGGGGCGCCGAGGTGGGCAGGCTCCTCGTTCCCCGGGACGGTTTTCCCTTGTTGTGATCGGCATCCCCTGGAGCGACGTCCTGGGCCTTGCGTGGCCCGTGGGGCTCTCTCTGGCTCGGCTTTGAAGCGTGTGGCTGAGTAGCCGGACGGCGGAGTCTTGCTGTGTTTGTAGCAGAAGACGTGTTCCTGGTGACAACGAGATGTTCTTTTGCGTTGCAGAAAGGCCATGTTCAGCTCTAGCGCAAAGATTGTGAAGCCTAATGGCGAGAAGCCAGATGAGTTCGAGTCTGGTATATCCCAGGTGCGTGTCTTTTTCTGCTGTTCAGTGACCAACTGCAAGTTATGGAGACAGTGTTGTGACGGTTGTCTAGAGCATAAACTTTGAGAATGATGCTGTCTGAACGTGTACTCATTCCTAGTCTTATGTAGGGCAGTCAGCCTGTGTTCCCACCAGTTGCAGTTGTTGCATCTGCAAGTGTGACATATGAAATGAAATCTTTGACCATGGTAAAAAGTATATAGCTGCTCTCTGGCACCATGGACAGGCTTTAGTCTCGAGGGTTCTTATGAATTGAACTGTATGTAATGGTTTATTCTGCATCTTCGCTTTCCTAGGCTCTGCTGGAGTTGGAAATGAACTCTGACTTAAAGGCTCAGCTGCGGGAGTTGAACATCACAGCAGCTAAGGTAGGCTAGGCCTTCCCCACAAAGAATTGCTTGGTGACTTGCTCTGTGTGTGTTTAATTTTTGCAAATGTTAACAAACTAGTTGAATGGTGTTTTTAACTGTTTCTTACGGCCTGTGATTGTTTTACTATATGCTGTTGTTGTTTATCTTGTGATATCAGCTGTTAACATGTAGGATTTTGCAATAGTTTTGTTTTGTTTTAGGAACTGGCCTGAGAAATTGTAAAAACTCAAATGGCAGTTTAGTGTTTCAAATAAACGTGTTTAAAACTGGTAGTTCTACTTTCTGCCTCTTCAAACTGGGCTTGAGATCTGAAGCTGACTTTTTTGTGTGTGGATATTGACTGGCAATGTAGGCATTGCAGAGTCTTTGTCGGGAACATAAACTGTGATACTCTTCATAAAATCAGTTTGTTGTAAATCCTCTTTTATGTACCAAGTAATAGATAGGATGCAGATTGATGTAATAGACTGACTTGATCACATAGGTTAGCCTGTTCGTAAATTTTACTTTATAAAGGCAACTGAAACCTTAAAGAAGAAAAGGAGGAAGAAAATTAGTGTTAGAATTTGTCAGCTTTGGAGACTGGATGGAACTTCAGTAGGTTGCTTTTTGGTTCTTGCCTAGGCCCACCAATGTGCACACAGACACAGATGCATGACTGCTAAGAGTTCAGTTAAAGAATCTGGGAATGCAGAAATCAGCTCAATATATGAGTTCAGGGGCCTTCAGAGGAACTGATTTGCTGCTGAAGTACAGCAACGTGTACTGTCGTCCATGAGGAGTTTTTAAAAATGTCTTTGTTGTTTACTGAGCTGCTTAGTTTTATTTGTAAGAAATCTCCTGTGAGCATCTGAGTTCACTCATGTGGAAATGTAGCTGGTGAAAAACACCAGCTCTGCTTATTGTTGGAGAATGAGGATGTTTCTGCAGTTAGGTTCATGTGAGAAGCGCCTTGCAAACTTATACAAACTTCTTTGATTTTGATGAACTATTGGAGAAACAAACCAAGGGAAAGATAATCCATGTTGATGTGATGTAAACGTGCTGGTATTTGGAGGGGAAGGAAGTGTTTGAGTAGCAGTGCAGGCCTTGGCAAGTGGTGAACAGAAGATGATTTCCACAAAGTAGTAGCTCAAAAATAAGAGACTAAAACTAAACTGCTAAACTTTGTTTAAAGTCTGAATTTTTGAAACTTTGTATCAGCATGTTAAGTACCACTGCAGGTGTGATGATAAGCATTCAGTATAGTTAGAGTTCTACCATCTGAGTCCCATCCTGCAGAAAGAATGAGCTTTGCTATTCAGAGGATGTGGCTCTCAAAGGAGTGGTGGGATTGATTGCCCAAAACCAAGTGTTTTCACAGAGGTTTTTCTCTTTAATGCTTGCTCTTAAATGCATTAAGGTACTGCTCTCTGATGCTTTCTCCCCCTCTCCCCCAAGTTGTAAGCAAGACTAACAAATATCTGTGTTCATAGGATTCACGATCAAACCAAACATTGCTTCTCGACCCCTAGATAATGTTTACTTTCTACTTCTGTTTCAGGAAATTGAAGTGGGTGGTGGCAGAAAAGCCATCATTATCTTCGTACCAGTTCCTCAGCTGAAATCTTTCCAGAAAATTCAGGTGCGGCTAGTTCGTGAGCTGGAGAAGAAATTCAGTGGAAAGCATGTGGTGTTCATTGCTCAGGTAAAAAACACTTAGAATCATAAAAATATTGATTTGAAGGGGTCCATGGAGGTCATCTAGTCCAGCCTTGTGCATGAAGTGGGACTGTTGCCAACATTAGATCAGGTCAGCCATAGTTTTGTCTAGCTGAGTCTTGAAAACATCCAAGGATGGAGATTCCATAGCCTCTCTGGATAACCTGTTCCACTGTGCACTGCCCTTCTTGTCTTGTCCATTCAAGGTAACAATGATATAATGCATATTTTTGTACCAGCAGGAGGTGTAATGAATGTCCTTCTGTGGATGCAAGCTAAAATGATTTCAGATAGCAGCCAAGGCTATGTAAACTTGGTGAGATGAGAAGCTTTTTGGAAGAGGATATAACTTTCTTGTTCTGGCCTGTCTTACTCCTTCAGAAGTTTGAGAAGCAAAGCTTGAAAGTAAAAGGGAGCAAATATTAATAGGAGCTTTACTACCCTTACATAACCTAAACACTTAAAATTCAAGTTAATAGGAGAGGAAGAAAAAACCTGGCTCAAGTTCTGAATTTATGGAAGGAGCTAAGCCATGAAAAGGTGGTAAGAGGGTGCTCTGTGCAGTACTGAGTGGACATGCTCTGGAGATCTGTCTGCTGAGTGGACAGTTAGTTGTTAGACTGAAGCTCTGTTTAGGAAAAATTCTTTGTATCATAAGGTGCCAGAGCACCTTTATGTGGCCAAGAAGACTTCTTTTAATGAGGTGCCCCTGGCTCAGTTATGCTTGAGAATTCTTACTGTGCTTGAGAATTCCCTGTCAGTTTAGTAATTGATATGTTAGAAGGGAATGCGTGCAGTTCTTCTGCTGTAGGTGAAATGTTGTTCCTCTTGAATATGACATGACCCAGTTTGGATTACAGTACCCCATCAAGTTTTACTGATCCAAGCTTGTATAAATACCTGTAGATGCTGCTTTTGGAACAGATTGCATTTAATCCAGCGTTTGATCTGGATTGTGTAATACATCTCATTTTTCAAACTAGTGTTTCGATCTCAGATGTCACCTAGCTGTCTGTGGGACTGAGCCTCTGATGCGAAGCAGAGTAGTAAGTTCAGTCTAACAGAAACTGTAAAATTCTCTGAGATTCTGTTCCCAAAGAAATGTGTTCAGATTCTGAATACGACATAGTAACCTACCCTGGTTGAATTCGTGGGGGAGGGGGGAATGAAATATAAATCTTTTGTATCAGTGCACTGAACACAGGATCAGTAGATGAGAACTAAAGCAATACCAGTACTTAAGCTTCTGCATACTTAAGTCTCTGTCTTTGGTGTCTGTTTCTACTTAAAAAAAAATAAAGGTGCATGTGGGTTTGTTTTTTTTCTTAACAGAGAAGGATTCTGCCCAAGCCAACAAGAAAAAGCCGCACAAAAAACAAGCAAAAGCGTCCCAGGAGGTAAGTAAACAATATTGTTTCAGTATCACAGCCTTCTTCTGTAACTTTGTAGTTTAGTCAAGTAAAGTTTAGTTGGAATCTTTCAGAAGCCAAGTGAACGGGTGTTCTTGTGCTTTCTCTTACTGCTTGAAATGGTGTCTGCCATTTGACTGCTAAAGGGTGGGGTAAAAACCTTGTCTTTGGACACTGTGTTGCGTTTCTTAGAACTCCATCTGTATTTCCAGCTACAGCTGTAGCCAATTTTTAGCCAGCAATAACTAGTTTAAGAAACCCCAACTTGCTGTCTCTGTCACTACAGTGTGGTGGGGTTTTTTTAAGCTATAGGAAGAGCCCCATCCACATCACATGTTAGACTGTACAGAAGGTAGGACTGGCACACTGAAGGAATGCAATGAGAGGGAGAGTGGCTGAGGAGGGGTGTAGGTATGAGTAGTCCTGCTGGTATGAAATTAATAGCAGTGGTGTAGTCATTTGTGTTTAATAGCCTCCTTGCTGTCATCTAGTCTCTTGCCGTTGTAAGACATGCAACTCTGCTATGTCTGTGTGGATGTCGGTGCCTCTTCTATACTGTTCTTTATCTTACTATATCATTATGTAGTCCATGTCTTAAGTTTGTCCTTTTTATGACGTGGCATGTTCCTGTAACTTCTCCCAGCCCCAGTATTATACCCGTGTCATACCTATTACTGTATTTTGAAATCTTCAGCCGTGGAATTTAAAACTGCAGTTTCGTAGTACTCCTTGAGCTGCAGTCCTGCCTGTGGAGGACTCTGTGTTATATTAGAACTAGTACTGCACAGTGGCTGGAGAAGTTGGTGTCTGTGTATGTGACTAGCATGCTGCCACTTTCAGCAGGAGAGGAGGAGAGTGTGCAGGACTGTCCCTTTCTCAGCCTGAGACTAGATCAGACTAGTAGTGCTGTAAAACTGTGATAGATAGATAGCCAAGCATAGAAATGTTCTTGATGTTTGTCTCCCTTAGCTATCCCAATCTTTGGAAGTTTGAAATGCTGCTGTAGACACAGGTCTTAGTTACTAGTCTTAGATGCTGCCTTGAAACTGCAGATAGGCAAGCTGGAAGTCTTACCAGTCATCTAGATTCATACAGAAAATAACCTGCATTGATTTTTCTAATTTTTGGCTCACTTTTCGATAGTTCAAGAACACAAACACAGACATTAAACAGTTTTCTAAGCATGGACTAAACTTACCAGCTAGCCTTTTCCTGTAATGCACTGGTGTATTAAGCTGCTTGCGTTTAGGCAGATGAAGAAAGTGTTTTCAAAACTGGGTGTCTAATGAACATACTCTGTATAGTTGAAGATACTTGTACACTTACATTCTTCCAGTGAGTGTCTCTGGCAAAACTGCAGATGGGACAACTTGGTTCTCATTTAAATAAAGTCCTCTTTAGATGTGTAGAAATAAAGGAACGTTTCAGGGCCATTGCTGCAAAGCAACATGTGATCTAAAAGCTCAGAAACCTGGCTACTGACTTTTTTTTTCCCCTCATGCAGTCACTAAGTTTCTGCACTCAGTGTAGAATTTAGCTTTTATTTTTGCATGACCTGTGAAAAGGTGAGGTATTGTTACACTGCAGCATTAAAAAAAACAAACCCAAAAAAACCCAACACACCACTGAATTTTCAGCTAAAGCATGCTGTGGAGGGTTTAAGCCTTGGCAAACTGGAAAATTTGGCAAGAGGACATGTTTTAATGATACAAATGTGGCATTTCAGCCGTACGCTTACTGCAGTGCATGATGCCATTCTTGAAGACCTGGTCTTCCCAAGTGAAATTGTGGGCAAGAGAATCCGCGTAAAACTGGACGGCAGCAGGCTCATAAAAGTCCATTTGGACAAAGCACAACAGAACAATGTTGAACACAAGGTAAACAACAAAACTTTACTTTCTTGTGCAGGACAGGGTGGCATTCTGACATAGCTGAGAAGCTACTTATGTGATACAGCGAAAGAGTGCCTTTTGGCTCGTGGCAGTGGAGATGCTTCTGCTTGTATTTGGAGTAAGATGCTGAAGATGAGACAAGACATTTTTCAACTAAAGCTCTAGTTCAACTTGCCGAAACCCCTGGATTGTAAAGTGGCTGTATTGGTTACCTGTATTGGGAACAGGCAGTGTTTTGTTGCGGTTTTTTTGTTTGTTTGGGGTTGGTTGTTTGTTTGAAGTGAAGCACTTAGTTTTGACCTTAAACAGATGTGCTTGGTACTGCCTGAAGTCCCCCATAGCTTTGCTTAGGTTTTTTTTTTTTTTTTTCTGTGGGGACATCTTTAGGACAGCTCAGCACTCTATGGTCTCCTATGGTTGCAAATGAAAGGGGTTCCAAATATTCTCCAGCAAACGTGTCTTCTGTGTAAATGCTCAGCTACCTTAATCTAGAAGAAAATAATCAGCCTGAGAGTTCACTTCAGAGTGAAGCTTCAGTGGGAACTAATGTAGTACCTAAAGTATGTTAACATAGATTTTTACTTCCTTATACAGTATGTGTAAACAAGACTGTTTGTCTTCACAGGTGGAAACATTTTCTGGTGTCTACAAGAAGCTCACAGGCAAAGATGTGGTGTTTGAATTTCCAGAATTCCAGCTGTAAAGTGCAAAAAATGGCTGAATAAACAACTGTTCATATAACAGAGTAATTTCATTTAAATTTTGAATTCCATAAACATAGGTGGGCATTAACTGGCTCATGGGACTTCTCTACTGTCTGGACGAGTGACGTTTGTGTATCAATGTATTATTAAGTCACCAGCATTTTAATGGTAGCCCTCATAGGTTGTTCTTGGCACTGTTGCAACACAACTCTGGACAAAAAAGTCAGAGTCTGCAAAAACACTTGGCATTGGAAAACAAACTGAAATATGTTGAGGCTCACCTTTTGGGGAGAATGTGGAGAATTACTGTAGGGCAGTGGAACTCCTGAGTTTTGCACACAAGAGTACCAGATGGAGACCTACATCTTCCTGACACTGGAATAAGGCTACATAGCAGGTGGTGTGACCTCTGAAACATGGAGTAATGACATCTGAAAAAGGGGTTTGAATTTTTGGAAAGCGTTGGGGGAGGTATAGTTTGAATCTGAGGTAACTTTCTTGCCCTTTAAGTGGCAAAATTACACACCAATTCTTACCTAAAAGCAGGTCCTGCAGCTTCTCACCTTAATCAGCATGAAATGGGAGACTTTCATGCCTGAGTGCTTGATTACCTTGCTGGACACAAACTACAGATTTTTAGGCATTGATCTTGTTTTCAGAAATAATGGATTTTTCTATGTCCATATATTAGTAGTATGTATGACTATATATCACTCTTGGGGTAACCTTCCTTATGGCTAGTAACTGAAGGCAGGGATAAATATGCCAGGATGAAGCAATGACTGCTGGTATATTTGGAGGTTTTTTAGGTGGTTTAACACAGTTTGGTACATGCTTAGTGAAATGCGGAGACGTGGGGAAGGACTAGCTATATCACAGCAGTGGAAGGCTGCATGATAGTGTCCTGAAAACACTACATTATTGACTTAGGTATCTATGTTTAGAAACACTTTCAGCAAATAACTTTTTTTTCCAGCTCAGGGGGAAGTACAGAGTTGGGCATGTAAATGTTCTGAGCAATTTATATGAATTTCACTGTACTGAACAGGCTATTGTGTTACTTAGGAGTAAGTGGTTGATATAGTAAAAGGCACCTAAATATGGAGACAGCCTATCAGATGGAGAGCTAAGTAGGTAACAGCCTGTGTACTATGAGCCCTTAACTTGTGTCTTCCTGCCTGAGAGTAGGTGGAGGACAAGTGTCACTTATTGAGGGTCTTTGTACCTTTGTTTCCTTTTCCTGTTTATTGTGGTTTTGTTTGCTTCCCATTTGATATCTATCTTCTGTTCTGAAGACCTAAAATGTTAAAACAAGTTCCGCGTTGCTTTTGCATTGGAAAAAGTGAAGCTTTTCAAGTCATGCTGTAACTTCTGTTTAGTAGGGAAGGACAGATAGCAGTATCTATCCTGTTACTTTTGGTGCAGACAGTGCAAAGAGAACAAGGAAAATGCACATGCCCTGTTGCAGTTAGTAGTTAATTGCTTGCTACCTACTGAAAAGCACAAAAAAGCAGGTTGTATCGTTGAAGAAGGTGGCTTACCTTAAGGCCTTTTACTCTCTCCTTTTCAAACTTCTGTCCCTCAAGCATAACTTCATTCCTTATTTATTCCTTGATTCATCTTGGATGATTCAGCAGAAGTGAATTTGTCAACTTCCCTTCGAATTGGCTGAGGGGAGCTGTAGGTATATAGTAACCCTGAATCCTGGCTGCTTGCGTGGAGAGTGATCACAAAAAGATCTTGCAGCAGAAGGAGTGCCAGCATTTTAGAATTCAAGTTTTCATTGTTAAAATGGGTATTATTCAGATTGGAAACACCACCCCCCAGTCCCCCAAAGTAATTCTAGTCTCAAGTCAAACATGTTACTAAGCCTGCCACAGCAATTACAGATGGTAGCCTGTGCAAATACGTATTTGCTGGTGTGGGCTGGAAGAAGCAGTCTGGGGAGTATTTGGTGACTTACCAGATGTTAACTAGCTTTAGTTAGAGGTTGGTGAATCTGTTGGGGCTGTGTAACATCTGGAAGAAGAGATGATGCTCAGACAGCAGGCTTCAGTAGACAACATTTCCTGTTTCATGGTGAAATGCAGCTTGGGTTTGATCTCTTCATAGTAATAAAAATGTCAGCAGTGTTTCTAGTTTTGAAGCATTGGGAGCATGGTAAGCAGGGGAGGAGAAATCTAGTAAACTGAATGTGAAGATTGCAAATGTTCCCAGGCATTGCCAGCTGGCTATAGATTTTTCTTGGCTCTTGTTGCAAGCCCTTTGAACTATATGAAATGTAAAGGCCCATGGTGTCCCCATAAGCAAGTTCCTTGAGTGAAAGGATAACACTGTCAAAGCCATTTATGGTTCTTGCACCAACTAAGCTGTGAGTAAAGGTGGATTTTTGTGGCGTAAGAATACCAGGCTGTGTGCTTTGCAAAAGACGTTAGTCCTAGTTTACCTTTATTCATGGACTCCCTTGTGTATTGGTGTCAGTGATACAGGCAGACAACTCCCTCTGTCCCTTGACAAGCATATCAAGTGAGTGCCTGCAATCTGGAAAGTCAGTTGATGCCATCTGGTCAAGTGCTAATGAGGCTGCAGGAATACTGGTGTATTAACCTATGTTACTTTAACCTAAACAGACTCTGTATTAGATGATGCTAGACTTTTCCTGTACCTTTCATGTGCTGGCGCAGTTGAACTGTGAATGTGTGATTCCTCAAGAGTTTATCAGCTGGTCTGTGTGAAAAAGCGACAGGGCATTGTGTACCAAGACCCTGTGCAGCAGTAGTATATGGGTAGTGTCAGTGTGGAGAGACAGTCACATACTGAAGAGTATGAAAAGACCAATTCTTTCCTGTAGTAGCCCAAAATGAGAAGCAAGGGCATTACACCTGTTAGGTGCCCTTGAGACTTGCACGTGGTATTAGAGCTTTTGTTCTTTATTCCATATGAATCCTTTCACAAATGTCTTCAAATATTTTTGTCTGTGAGGAAAGCTGCTCCCTGTTGATTTCCCTTTGAAAAGGTGTGTAGATGTGTTAGAGTTCTAGTGTGGCAGAACTTGCTTGAAGTTTTGGGTGGTAAGTACTCGACCTATCTTGTTTTAGGATGATAATTTGATGTATGATAACATCATGTCTGATTTGCCTCTCTTGAGTGTAAGTGGGAGCATCTGGCCAGTTTTAATGTAGTGATCCTCACACCGAGCAGTGTGAAAAGGAAATCCTGTCATTTCTTTCAGTGTTACAGACTGAAAGAATCTATTTCCTACGCCTTTGTTTTTCCTGCATTTTCTAAGTGGGAGGCCAGACTTTGGTTCTCTGTTATATCTAAAAGCTAGAGCAATGACAAAAAACTCAACCTTTTCCTCTTTATGGGATGTGCTTTCTAGGTCTCTAGAGGTGTATCAGAATGATAGAAAAAAAGATACTGATTACAGAAAGTCATGAAGTCTCACAAAAAGCAATCTTGTGGTTAGGCTGAAGGCGCGTGAGTTTTCCCATCCTCCATATGGGCCTGACTGCAGCATTGATCAGTGCAAATGGTTGACCCTGTTATAACGAAGTGGCTTTGCTGTGCCTCTTGCTGCCTGCCTTAACAGTGCTTGTGTGAAAAACCTGCGTTCTGCTGAGAGCAAGAGAAAGAAGTGACATGAGCATCTCTTTGTACTAGTGCTCTGTTCCCTACAGAGAGCTACATGTAAAGGTTCTTACTTAGGTCTTGTGATCAAGGGGAGAAAGTTTGTTGGATTTGGTACAGTTTGCAAGTTCAGGTATCCCCTCCTCTGTCCTCCAGTTACTGTTACTCTTTTTTTTTTTTTTTTTTCCTCCCCCAGGAAAATAATTCTGAAGCCTAGCAACAAGCAGTTGCTGCTAGGTGTTGCTAAATGATTAATAGCTAACGTTTTTCATATTGGATATGGTGCTGCTATGTCTGGCTCAGTTTTGATCTGCCTCGGGAGCAGCAAAGAATTAAAGCCAGGCACTGAAGAGATTAGGCCAATTATAGAGATGGGGAGTAACAGAAAAAGCTGTTTCTGTACTACTGCTGCAGTGAATGCTGCTCAGAAATTTTACACAAAAAAGGTTAGTGTAACACCACTAATGAGGTGGTGTTACCTGAAGGCCAGGTTTTACACAGCTGCAAGCAGAGTTAAACCCACATTGCTCTTCTTGCACTGACCTTTCCCACCACGTCTCTTGTGTTGCACAGAAGTGGTAAGGATAGCTTCTGGTGTCTGCCTGCCCATAGGGGTACAGTGGTGCTGTCTGTCCTCTGGGGCTGCGCTAAGGGAGTGAGGTTTGGATGGATGCCTTCACAGGGACAGCTATACAGACTGTTGGTGTTTTTTTTTGCCAGGTGTATCTTGACTTTAATAAAGTTGTTTCCTATTTTCTTGGCTAAACAATTACTGTTAGGTGGAGCCAAAGGGAATGGGAACACGTTATGTTGTCTCAGGAGCAGAGGAGGGGAAGTACACAGCATGCCAGTGCCCAAATCTACCATGGAGGAGGCGTTGCATCTGCTGCATCTCCTTGCCTCTTTCGGGAGTTTGCCTTGGGGGGTTTAGTAAGGGCTGGTTAGTGAGGCAGCCCTTACTTTTGAGAACTGGAATAGCATTCATGACATCCTGCGATAAGCTGAGCTTCAGCAGGTGAGCTCAGATACTCTTACAGACACAAACGTGACGCCAACTGACTATAGAAAGAGTAGAAGAATTTGCCTGAAGGCTCCTAAAATGTATAAACATTTTTTTCCCTGTTTTCCAACAGAAAACTTGTCCTTTTGCAACCAATTTGCTTTTGTCATGTGGTTTTTATTGGTTTCAATCCAAGACTTCTACGTATAGTTGTGTCGACATGGTGTTTAACTTGAGCTTAAAGGCTGGGTGAATGTTGGGTTGTGGGTCAAGCCATGGTAGCTGGTCTAGCTGGTGTGTCTTGCTGTACACTGTGGCCTCTGAAAGCTGTCCCTCTCCATCTGGCAAGGGTGGCTGAAAGACTTGTGAACCAGCTCTTGAAGTGCTACAGTTTCTGACAGGCGTATTAACATATTGAAAAACTTTAGCTTAATAGCAACAGCTACTGTGACCTGGGGATGGCTTAAGCTTCTCCTTTGTAGTCCATGCATCAGTACCCCAGTTTGCACATAGTAGCCTGATATAGGTGATACACCAATATGTGTATGACTGTTCCAGTCAGCTTTCTGGGTGGGCGAAGGATGCTTATGCCTTTCGGTAAGGGGACTGGACCCTTTTCTGCCTCTTAGGTGAAAGAAAACCATGTACTTGTTTATTTTCCCCTTTCCTAGAGAAAACACTTTAGTTGCATTTATAGTGTTTGCCCTTTCCTTTTGAACTCTGGTCATTTATGTTTATTTTTCACTTCTGTTTCCCCAGTGTTTAATCCTACCTTTTCTACTAACTTTCCCTGAAACGGTTCTATATCTCCCTTGTATTCTGTTCCTGGCCTCAAAAGTTATTTGCCTATGTTTACAGGGAGAGTAGATATGTATGTAAATGGACATCGCCTTTGCCATCGTAACATGATCTTCAAAGGCTTGGACTGCAGTCACTTTGCTGCATTCTTTACATCAGACATTTCCCTTGGCGAGCTGCTGCCAACAGAGTGCTGCAAGGACCTGATCCTGCTAATTGCCTTCTGCTCCCGCTGAACTAATGGGGCTTGTGTATACATAAAACTGAGCTTTCAAGTTAGAGTTGTGTGGTTCTTACACAGTTGTGTTCATGTTCTACCATTTTGTCCTTTCGTTACTGATGTAGTCTGGAAGGGATCATCAGTTCTTTTCATGACCATTTGGCATGTGTTAAAATACAGGAGCTGATGGTGGTGGAGGATGGTAGCTAGGTTCCAGCCCAACATGGAAAGAGGGTAGTTTAGGAAAGGTCTGCCTTTATGAAGGTAGGCCACAGTGAATCCTGAATACGAGGCACCACTGCCTCTGTAGTGCTGTGATATCTGCAGTACCCATTTTTGACGTCTTCGCCAGCAAAGCCGCTCAATATGTGCGGTGCTGGGGGCTGGCGAAGCAGGAGCTGCGGTGGGGAAGGAGGTTGCGCACCCCAGAGCTGGGGAGAGGTTTACTGGGAGAGGGGATGCGACGTTGTGAGCAGAGCAGGAAAAGAACGCATAGGTACCGTGTGTCATCAGCTTGTACTGCAACCCCCAGCACAGCACAAAATCCTCAACGGAGTGGACCTGGACCTCCTGTGAGAGCAGGTCAGAAGGGTGGTAAAGAAGTGGGGACACACACATGCGATCCTGTTAGAGCTTTCTCTAGTTCCCCAGCCTAAAAGCTTTTTGGTGTTCTAACAGTTCTGGTCTTGGGGCTGTGGAAGGTGAAAAGAGAACCTCCTGCCCTAGCTACCATCCTGGTCTTCCAGTATAAGGTCACATACTGGGAGTTACCCAGGCTCCTGTGCTGCTGGGTGCTCGCTTAACGGTGCAGTCCCTCAAACCCTAGCTGGAGAAACCGGGAGGGGGGAACAGTGGCAGAAGTGGGCGTGGGGGCAGATTGCTCACAAGCGTTTTTTGTTGAAGTTTATCGGCGCTACAGCCTTACAAATATAGCAGCTATTAATTAGAGGGTATTAATTTGTATAGTCATAAGCAGTACTCTGTATTTGCCCTGGAAGTCAAGAGTGAAGCCATTAATATCTGTTGAAATATAAACTGCGGTAACAGAGGGAGGGAAGTGTTCTCAAAACCCCACTTCCCACAGTCAGCTGGCCCCATTTTTTTCCTGCCCGAACGTGTGTGGAGTACTGTGACTTACCCAGGGCTCAGACTGGTCTAGCTGTTAAAGATGAAAATCAGAATTGTACAACTATTTGGAAGCTATAGTGAAGGATTTCTTTAGTCTTTTTTTTTTCCCTTCCCATTGACACAGGAAGTGATATCTAAAGATGTTTAAAAAAAAAAACCAAACCCCCAAAAAGCACAACAAAACCAAAAAAAACCCCAAACCCCAAAATTTAGTGAAGAAGCCTGCCATGTGGATAATGTAGCATTTATGTTATTGTTGAGTGTTGAGACTCGCTCAGCTCTGAAATAGTTGCGTGTTTAAGAATGCTACAGCCAATTGCAAGAATGGAGAGAATTTCAGTAAGGGGAGGGTGTGTTAATTGTCCACATCAGATGCTCACATTCGGTGCTGCATTTCATGTGTTTTCCACTTCCCCACTGAAGCATAGTGCTGTGCTGGAGCAGTGTGCATGCATGGCTTAGAGCTGAATAGATGTAAATGGTTAAAAAGGGGTTCTCTGCTAGAGAGGAGGAGGGGAGAGTAAGAGTGCATTCCCAAAAAAGTACATTCCCAAAATAAAAAGCTTACATCATGGACCTCTTCAGCTTTCCCACACTTCTTTCCTAATTATTGTCCTGCAGGACAGCTGATCTATTTCAAACAGGAAGCTGTTTACAGATAACACTTGCAACTGTTTTGTCTGATTTGTTGAACTGTCGAAAAGCAAAAGACAACCTCTTTTCAAATTAAAAACTGTCAGACTTCTGTAAACAGCAGCAATGAGGTTCATCTGTGCAGTGTCCCTGCAGGCACAGAGCATTCTGCAGTTCCCATTTTCTCAGCAACCATAAGGTAAGAGACTTTTATACTTTCACTTTTCAGAAGCGTGTAGAAGAAAAAGCCTGGGTGTTTGTTAGGGGGCTGCCTTGTAAGTGGCCGAATATGACTGGTGATCCCCACATAGTAGGGGAAGGTAAGGGAATTAAGAACTTGCTCAATTCTATCAGATAACGTTGGCCCTTTCTGTTCAGAATCACTCGTGGGTTCGATCACTAATTCCTGTTTAGTGTGGGGTTTGTATTTAAAAATGTACAAATGCCATTGGAAGAGCTCGCTTTCCTTTGAGCACGGAAGGACAAAACAGTATTTGAATTTTAATTCTTCCTACAATTGAAACTTGCTGCAGTTCATTAATGGGTTGTGATTCACAGTAACAGATAATCTGTATCTCAGTTTAATTTTGGAAATATTAAGTGCTTTTTTCCATCCTTCTACTTTTATTCCTAAGCAGCTGGCTATTTTCTACTTTAAAAAGTGAGCTTGTAATACAGCTACAAAGCAGGGAATGAAGACTGACATTGCAGAAGTGAAGCAGATGACAGAAGAACCAGTAAGAGCTAAAATTACACCACTGGGTAATTAAGAGTAAACTTAGTGAAAACCAAACCAAGTTGGAAATAGTATACAGGAATGCTTAATGAAATTTAAGGATATAAAATCTGTCTAAATGAGCTGGAATATGAGAATAAGCCATACTTCAGTAACCAGAAGGCCACATGCCTGCTTTTCAGACATGAGATGGGAAAAGTAGGATTCATAAAGGGACTTGAGAGTTTCCATTCTGACCTCTGTGCATACATATGTATGTGCTCAATATAGGCAGTGAAATTTAGGAGGAGGATTGTTTTCTAGCAAAATCAAATCACAGTGGAGAACTGAAATACCCAGCTTCACTTGTACAGTGAAAGAGAAAGAGCCCCTGGACCGGTAATACTACAACGTTGATCCTTGGGTATTGAAAGATTTAAAAAAAAAGTATCAGGAAACTATTGACATTTCCTTCTCTGTAGCTGAGATCTTTTGAATTTCATATTTATATGATCACTTACATGATCATAGTCATTTAAGGCATTAGTGATCAGAATATAAAACAAACAATGATTTAAAGGTCTCATAACAATGATATTAGGATCTTTTAATCTGTGAAAGTTGTTAGACATATCCCTAAAATTTTATTATGTTACTGTTGCACCATAAATAAGGTATGCAGATGTTGTAGACAAGAAGTAATACTTCCAAGTTGAGTATTCCTTTTAAAAATGTTTGGAGTGTCTTTCAGAAAATTCTTAGATGTATCTGTTGAAATGAAATTACTGTTTTAATTAATACATGAAAGAGAATATGTAACTTAAATACATAGTCAAAATGGCATTTTAAACATGGCGTACTCCTAAAGTCAGCAGAGAATAGCGCTGTGGAAACAGCAGAAATCTACCGTGTAATTTATAAATTGTATGTTACGTTGAAGGCTATTTTTTCTGATTAGTTTTGAGTGATTTTACACTGTTTCTAAAACTCTATTTAGTCATCTTCAAGGCTGTCCAAAACCTCTTGAACCAGAATCCTTTTGAAGTAGGAAGGCTTTTGGCAAAGTAGCTTTTTAAAGAAAAGTGTCAGTTTTCCAGGGTAGTTTAGTTCTTTTTTTCAAAGTATTTTGGCTGAAAACCAGAAGAGTTTAGCCAAAAATATTCTCATGTCTCCTGGGAAGTGTAGTTTGTGCATTGCATTGCATTTCACTACTGGCTGGACTTCACAGCTGAATCATGTTTCCCGTGAGGCCGTGTGGTCAGGGTCTCGCTATTTTCATTTCTGTTGATGAGAGTAGCGTTAGGATGTATTTTGAGAAAGGTAGTGGAAGAGGTCACAGACTGGGCTCATAAGGCATCAACTGTAGGAAAAGCCCCTTAGATTTCTGGTTGATGACTATTTGGCAGCTTCTTAAAGTTCAAGGGCTTTCTTCTAGTTTGCCTGTGAGCTACAGACCATCTTCGTTGTGGACCTTGAGAGCAGGACCCTTCAAGAGGGTTTGATGTGTCAGTAAAAGGTTTAAAGCCTTTTGATGTTTTTTTGCGAACACCTGTACAAGGGAGAAAACATTTTAAAAAGTTTCGAAGACTTTGTTAGTGATTCTGCCAACTTTTGTGTAAGAAACGCTCCATTTTATACATTGGGAACTGAAAGCTGCAAGGGATTATGGCTGGATTTTGAGAGTTAGGTAAACTCTTAAGTCAAGTGGAAAACAACCTACGAAGAGCCTGAAGCTTTAGAAAGAGGTGGTTTTGAAAATCCAGCAAGGTCTCGTCTCACCCATCTAAGTGCCTCTTGAAAAAAAAAAAAAAAATCTTGTCTGATATGCTTGTAGTTGTGCAAGATGTCTGTAGGCAAGAAGAGAAGTGAAGTTGGTCTGCCTGAGTTCTTCATTGCTGGAGCAGTCTCTTACTTGTTTATTAGGATGCAAGGATCCTTAGCTGCTGTGACTGTTTGGATGCTGCTTCCTCAAAACTATCAGAAGATTGGTTAGGAGGTCAATAAGGTGTCCCAGAGGCTAGAACAGAGCAATAAGACAGATGGTAGAGGAGTGTTAGGGTTTACATGGGTTTCCTTCTACACTGAATCATAGAATGGTTTTGGTTGGAAGGGACCTTTAAAGATCATCCAGTCCAACAATAAAGCACCTCAATGAAATGTGGACATGAATAAATTGTTTCATGACGCTGTAAGAATCCACAATGTTTACGTGATATATGGAGCGAATGGAGGAGAGAGAAATGTTGAAGAAAGTGACTCACCACAACCAGCAAAGTGTGTGATGGCCACACCAGCCAGCTGGAAAATGCTTGTGAGAGAGATGCTCCAGGATTCCCTCTGCTGGATATGGGAGTGGATAAATTCACCACCTTTAGTGCCAAGTGCCTGCAAGAACTTGAGTTCCAGAAGCTGGAACCTCACCTTGAATGTATGTGCCCAGTAGTCCTTCAGGCATGGAGACTTTGAAAACTGACTCTGAAAAAACAGTTTTCTACAGTTCTCTCTGAAAAACAGACTGCTGCTACCCAGCTGTCATGTAATGATCTACTGGCTGGGAGCACTTGCCTGGGAAGCGGGAGATCTGCATGCAGCTGATCTCACTGCTTCAGGCCTCCACCTCCCATCCGCTGGAAAGGTGCCCTGATCACTAGCTGACACAGTAATTTGGACGTGGAACCATTGAACATCCAAAGTTTGTGTCCACAGTTCCCAAGAGAGTTTCTGATGTTGATACTGCTTTGATTTTAGAAAAGAAAAAAGAGAAAGCCTAAATAATCTAGGGAAATCCATTCCTTTGGCATGAGGTGTCCCATAGGAAGCTAGTCCGCAAGAGCGCGGCATCTCCCCATCACGTTATGGAAGGGAATGGCAGTGTTTTCTGTTAACCTTCCTGCTTAGAGTGTTCTTAGAGGAGCCTGAAGAGTTTGGATGTTTCCTAAATGGGCTAGGTGGGAGAATGTCACTCTCTTCAGGCAAGTCGTTGGCCAGCTCTTGTCTGTGCAGTAGGTAAAGCTTAGGCACTCAAATAAGTTTTCGAACAAAATCACAGGCATCTCTTGCCTATTAAGGTAGCTGAATTGTCAGGAGGTGGTTTTGGATGCTTTGTTTGGACTTGGGAAGGGGCCACAGATACAGGTTCAGTGGCACTGTTGCCAGTGTTAACTTAAGCAGCTCTCATCTGGAGGTTTAGGGGTGAAGAATTGGGGGCAAAGGATGGAAGATGGGAAGAGAAAATGTTTGAACTCTGGCTGGCTTTTGAGTGGGGACCTTGAAGAATGAAGCTGTGTCCATAGCTATGCTCAGGTTCCTGGTGCTCATCTTTGGTCTTAAGCATGGCTCACTCTGTGATTTTTTTTTTTTTTTTTTTTGTCCTGTTAGTACTATTTGCTAATTGTGGAATAAGCATAAATAATAACAGTAAGAAATCCTGCAGACAGCACTCTAAGACTTTCAATTTAATTGGAGTGATTTTCAGGCTTAGTTGTGGCTCCCTCCAAATTCTCCTGTGACGATGCTGGTCATTTCAGCAGATATTGAAACTTGCTGACAATAGGCATGCATTTATTCATCTTTAGCGGGCTCATCAGAAGTAGCCTATGGACCTCCAAAAGACCACAGATCAGGGGTTGTTTTGGTCTCCATCTGGTCTGAGTGCTGGGGGCAATCTACTCATTTCCATGCTGTGAAGGCTGGACAACAAAGCTTACATCAAGTAGTGCTTGGCTGGCTAAAGAATACACTGTGCAGAGACTGAAGAGTTCATAAATCATTCACCAAAGAAGGCACCAAAATAACTCGCATCCATTTTAAAAGGCTTCACAAGCACTTCCTCCTTTGAATGAAACTTGTACATCAAAGGCTGTTGATTATATTGGAGTAAAGGGGAAACAAGAAAGCATGGAAGTTTTTGTAAGGACATTATTTAATAGAAGTAGGATTTTATTATTGTCATCATAAGACATCATCTGTTGTTTGGGAATTAAAACAAAGACCTTTTAAAAAAAATAATATGTAAGGGAACTGACAATGTTAGATGGCATGGTAATTACAGCCAATCAAAATAAAAACATCATACAAGAATGTAATGAAGGCCTAGCACAGGAAACGGCAAAGAATGTGTCATTACATAGGAAAAGAAAAATGTCTCTCAATAAGCTCTCTCATCAGAAGGGTGTTAACATGAAAACAGGTCTCTGATGGCTGGCTGGTTAGTGGAGTTATGTACAAGAAACGTTAAGGAAACAGACACTGAGAACATGTGGCGCAGCAAGAGAAGGGCTGCTTGTGCATGCTGCGGACTCCAGGGTGGTGGATCTGTCAGCAGCATCCACAGATGTGCTTGCAATTTTTCTCTCTAGGTGTGCAATGAACTTGCAGTTTAAAGCCAGTGCAGAGATGAGGTGAGATGACGTAATGAGAGCCATGTTATGAGCTGCAGCTGAAAACACTCTTTACTGGAGGTTTTCTTCCTTTGCTGTTTAATCCCTTCATATCGGAATCGCTTTTCATGTAATTGTGGAGTGCTAAAAATTCTATAGTCACTTTCTAATTTCTTTTCTTTTTTATAAATATTATATAAAATCTTCATGAATGCATGAACAGTAATTTATAATTAAATAGTTCAAAATTAGTTTAAAATCCTTAGACAACTTACATGGCTATTTCCTTATGTCTGCTCCATTTAAATAATTCTGAACACAATCCTAAAGTTTAAATCTTCAAGGGAGAATTATAGATTTTTCAGTACCATCTTTCTTTTGAATTTTCAAGGGCAGTCCTTGAAAGGACAAGGCATATTTCTTCACAGAGCACTCACAGATAATCTTTGCTTGCTTTGTTGAGGAAATAGTGAAGAGGAACCTGATTTATCTAAAGAAGTCCTTGTAACGTTCTTGGGTAGAATGTGAGAATTTCTACCAGTTTCCAAATGTCTTCATATTTTGAGTATTAAGTCTCCAGAATTATTCAGGTTGGACTACTTAAGTTTAAACTTTTTTCATGGTTTAACCCCAGCCAGCAACTAAGCCCCACATAACTGCTCGCTCATTCCCCCACGGTGGGATGGGGGGGAGAATCAGAAGGGTAAATTGAGAAAACTCACGGGTTGAGATAAAGACAGTTTAATAGGTAAAGCAAAATCCACGCACACAAGCAAAGCAAAAACCGAGGAATTCATTCACCACTCCCCATGGGCAGGCAGGTGTTCAGCCATCTCCAGGGAAGCAGGGCTCCATCATGTGTAACAGTTACTTGGAAAGACAAACACCATCACTCTGAATGTCCCCCTCCTTCCTTTTTCCCCCAGCTTTATATGCTGAGCATGATGTCATATGATCTGGAAATATCCCTTTGGTCACTTGGGGTCAGCTGTCCTGGCTGTGCCCCCTCCCAACTCCTTGTGCACCCCCAGCCTACTTGCTGGTGGGGTGGAGTGAGGACCAGAAAAGACCTTGACTCTGTGTAAGCACTGCTCAGCAATAACAAAAACCTCCCTGTTTTATCAACACTGTTTTCAGCACAAATCCAAAGCATGGCCCCATACTAGCTACTATGAAAAAAAGTAACTCCAGCCGAAACTGGCACAACTGTCTGTGAGTCATATGTGGAGGTGACTGTATTGTCTTCACAAGGTCTATGGAAATAGGTAAACAGATTATATAGCAGAAGTGCTTTAAATGACCAGTGATTTTTACACAAACTGTGCCCGCTGCTACATCTGCTTGCACAGTGCTATGGGTATAATGAGAACTTAATATACTGTTGACAAAGAGTGCGCTCTGTAGATGCTGGGGCAGTTTTACTGTCAACTTGAAACCCTCCCATCTGAAAAGGGGTGAGCTGAGCATCCCATGTCTTGCAGATCCTGAGTTTAGGATGGCGTGTGTCAAGCTTCTGTAAGCAATGCCAACTTGATATGCCCAGGGAAGTTGCTATATAAGCTACAGCAATGTGTGTGCCTCCTTTCTTGTTAAACAAATCCGTTGGCACTTGATGTCTGTCAGGTGCTTTGTTAATGGTTCTGGTCATAATAGTTTTTGTTCTGTCTTCTAAGCAACTCTTTATTTAAACGTGCATTTGCCCATTTTTGTTAGAGAATTTGCTGAGTGCCAAAGCAGGTGGAGATCCAGGGGTTATCACTTAACGTAGCTTGTTATATTCTTCCCTAGAAATGTACATTATTAATATAAAGAAATCTCTCAGGGCGGTTGGTTAGATGGAAGAACTTTAATAAAAAAATCCCAAAGGGAGTTGTCATCCTCAAGAATCTTTTGGTAGTAGAAGCATCTTGGCATACAGATAAGGGAAGTAAACACCTTCAGTTTATATGAATTCAGATAAATGCCCTTGTTTGCAAATCGTGTTCTACACATTCCATCTGTTTCTGAATTCACATTTCTTTTTCAAAGTGAGACGTTTGTCAGAAGAATTCAAACCTGCATGCAATCACTTGTACTCTTTCTCAATATTTTTAAATCTTTGTAGACCAGTGCATTGTACACGGCAAAGGATTTTGAATGCACATGTCATGGTGTAAGAGCTGCTCTGGGAAATGTTTTACCACTGAGAGGTTCTTTCAGCTGGCTTCTATTTGGCATACCTTATAAGTAGGTATAAGGTATGCCAAAGGTCTTGACTATTGCCAGTGATACAGACTGATCAGTGAAAGTCTGCTGTAGCATGCTAGTGGAAGAATACTTTGACTTCTGAGAACTTTGTTAATGTCTAGTCATCTGCAGGAATCGCGTATCTTTGCATGTGCTTTTACTCAGTCACATCAGATCCTTATAAACCTGTCCTTTTTTTTCCCCACTGTGTTTTGCTTCTGCAAACATCTCTATATACCAACCACATATTTTCTCTTAATCTGGGGAACTGCTTTAGTAGGTTCCCCTTCCTTTTGTCATCTTTCCGTTATCTGCACTTGGAAAGGTGTTTCAGGGCTCTGTGAGTGAGAGGACATGGAAAAGCAGTATTGCTATCAACTTCACCTTTTGCTTGTTCAGTGAAGATATGTGGCTGTATTTTCTGAGAGGCTTGCTTTTTGCTCTGATGCTCTTAAGTTTTCTCTTGTGTTTGAGTCTTGCCTGTTTTACTGAAGGTATTGTTGGTCTTTGTGTCACCAATATAGTTTATTTCCCTCCTTTTCCAAGGCTCCTGGGAGCTGATATGAAAGGTTCAGCATAGGATCACATGTAGAGTGTTATTTGGTCTCTGCAGATACCCAGCTTGAAAATAAAAATAACCTTTTATTGAAATTGCATTGACACTGCCCCACTTTAAATGCAAGATTTTGATCATGCATGCTTGTGTACAGTAGCGTTTTGTTATATTGAGGATATCATTCAGAGAAGTATGTCCTTGTCATTTGACAATAACACTCTTGGATCATTTCCATGACTCTTGATGGCTTGCATGCTATTGCAAAATGTCTCATGTTGTTGTATCTCCTATGCTCCGTGTCTTTCATTGGGTATTATTTTCCATTGCAGCTTGGTATTTTGCCATATCTTTCCTCCTCTTAAAATGTTCCCGCTCTAACTTGGTGCTGGTGTGTTTTTTTTTTCCCTGGTGAATTTAGTCCCTTTAAGTCTTTCACTTTACGCATCCTTCTGTTTTCTGTATGCTTCTGGCATGCAAGGGGAGTTTTGTAACACACTGGAGGCCATCTCAGCTGCTGCCAAGGGCATTTCTTTCCCTGGCTGGCACCATTTTTCACAGGAATGATGGCCATATTACCCTCACCAGGAACGAAGGAACTAAATCAACTGCAAAATAACGTTACAAAAAGAGGAATAGCTTTCTGCTGGCGTACCAGCCTTTGCTAGCTCATGATGGGATCAGCTGGCGATTGATGACAGTACAGAGAAGGGGTGCTGCAGCGAGGGAGCCAGGCTGCTCTTAGCCCTCCCATCGTTTGTCTTAGCTAATTAGCGATGGTGGGACTCCCCTCACCTAACTTGACATACCTACGAGGCCAAGCTAGTCATCCTGGGCAATGAATAGGAACCTCCAGCATCAATTATATGTCCTGTTTTAGGATGGAATCAATCGCCAAGGTGCCCTTCTCTGACTTAATTATACAGGGATCTCGGGGTGATTTTCTCAGACTGAGCACCTACGCCAGAACAGCTGAATCCCTCCCAAGAGTCTGCTTATAACTTCTGCTAGCTCGAGATCTGGATCTAAGCAAAGTTGTCCTGATGAATAGGCATCTCCTAATGCCAGCTGTGCTCTGTCTTGTGGTTCGCATTTTGAGGTACCATACTTACAGTGTTGGGAAGGACTGGGCGGCAAAGTGGCTTCCCTTTATTCTTAGAACCTCCTTTAAACATAGCTGTTGAATATATAAAATATAAGAAAATGTGGGGAAAAAGATGTTTCTGCCCTGTTGTGTTTGTTCTCAGTGAGGAGTAGGACGCTGGGGCAACCAAAAGCAAACCTTTCTCCCACCCACTTGCACTCTGGGATGGTGCCATCTCTCCCTCTGCCCTTTCTCTGCCACTCTCCCCTGGCCAGGCCTCTCCGGTTTTTCACTTTTGCTTTGTGTTTCTCCCATGAATAGTCTACATCCTATGTCTCTTCTCTTGTCTTTGCTCTTCCTCTAGCCTCATAAACTGCTTTGCTTAGGTTTTGTCTTCTGTCTGGGCATTCCTGACCTGTCCGTGTGTTTATACATGAGTCAACTGTGGGACATAAAAACAGAAAGCAGGGAAGAACATTAATTTTGCCCCTTTTTAGTCTAGTGTCCTACCACTAGGCTTGAGCTGGCTTCTTCACCAGGCTTCTTCCCTGTGTGCCTTCCATCCTTTAATGTGGCATGCCTGAGTGTAGTCTAATTTCACCTATTACGTCCATCCAGTGGGAGCAATTACTCTGGGGAACTGGACCTGTGGGTTCAAATCCTTTTAAGTTAAGGATGTTCCATAGCTGGTACTTCCCACCTTTTGGATCAATATTTGAGTAACGTTTCTGTTGTGCAAAAGGCATGTGCCACTGCTGACATGTCGGGGGGGATTGGATGGGGCCTTGATAGACCTTTCTGGCTCTTCTCTGCACCTCCAAGAATGTAGCTGCAGGACTGGGACCACCCTCCCCAGGTTAAGTTTGCTTTTTAAGCTTGTCCAGGACCCTCAAGAAGACAACTGTCAGGCTGACCTGGAAAACTTCCAAGTACCTGGAGGGTGAGAACATGCTGGAAAGCATTATTTGGTTGAATGGACATTAAGGACTTAAATATTGCACAAATATCCCAATTTCTGCAGCCAAGTCCTAAGCCTCTGAGGATGTGGAGGGCTGAAAAGTGATGCCTTAAAGCTTCAGAAATGGGATGAAAAATACATATGTAAATAGTATGTATTTATTCATGTAAAGAAAGGTATCCTTCAGTATTCTCCACATCATTCACTGATTCTTGGTGCATCCTTGTGTTTTAGTTCCTACAGATAGGTGTGTGGGGATAGTGTCAGGTTCTCATGTGGAAGCTTTATAGGAATGGGGCTGTACTGAGACAATTTAGACACGGGTTTTGGAAGAACTGACACTTATATTTGAACTCTGTATTTTTTTGCATTTTGTGGTGGTGAAGAACACTGAAAATTTGATCTGACATATATCAAGGATGGCACCCAAAGTCACAAACTATTTCTGTAAATTACAGCTGCAAAGGAGGCTATGGCAGAGATCTTGTATCTAATAAGGACTTTGATTAAAACACTGCGGGAGAAATTTTGTTTAGCATTTCTAGTTATCTCTGACAGAAACACAGACAAAGATAAAATTCTACTCGAGTGTTACTCTTTACCATCTAAAAAAACATGCAGAGCTGTTGTGAGAGATTTGGCACTCGGGGCAAGGAATCACATAGGTCCCACCTCCCTCTAGTTACAGGTTTTGAAAACATACTTACCCTTCTGGCACTATTTTCATCTCACCCTTGCTGGCGCTCTGATTTTATATTTTCAGCACAGATGACAGTAAGTTCATTCTGACATAAACTCATTGACTTCAGCAGAACTACATCAGGAGGAAATTTGTCTCAATTTTTAAAAACATTCTTCTTGATGAAAAGACAGACTACTGTTCCTACATATGACAAGGGCACCTACATTGTACAGTCAGAACTAATAGTCCCTTACACCTCACAAACATCAGTGGAGGAAATGGCTCTACTGAGCCAGAATTAAGTGTGCTTTGGGGAGTAACCAATGACTTCTTATCACTTAGGCTTTTAGGTAATGTTAGCTTCCCATCAGCTTAGACTCACTCTTTTGTCCTCTGCAGCAAACCTTGTTGTTCTTCAGCATCATCAGGACCTGAAATGTGTTATGTCTCTGCTTTATGCTACTCCATGCTCCATAGATTTCACAGAGGCTTCGTAGCTGTGGCAGTTATGGTCCTCATTTTTGCAACTCTGTGGTATTAACATTTAGGGATTTTTTTTTTTTTTTAATCTTTCAAGACTGTTGCTTTAACCTTTAAATCAACACGTAGAATTTAACTTTAGAGCATTGCCATGTTATGAAAATGATCACCCGTTGTTTAAGCAGCTTTATCATTGATTCTGATTTTTGTATTCCAGCTAAATGACAAAGTCTTGATAATCCAAGGTAATGCGCGAGGGAGCTGGGAAGACAAATGAGAGAGCGCTTAGATGGCGTAAAAGCATAGCTACACAAAACATCTGTAGGTTAGGTTGATCAACAAGGCTGTAACCGAGAAAGAAGGGGTCAGTGACACAGGTTTCATCTCCAGTGTGAAAGACGTCTCCTTGCCAGGGAACGATCCACAGCCCTTGGGCCAAGGGGTGAAAAGCAGCTTGCACACGCAGTGCTGGAGGCTTGTCCCTTCTGCCGCTCCCCGCTTCCCCCAGAAACGAGTCCCTGACCTGCCCTGCGCCGCGCTCTGGTGTGACCCTTGTAGCCCTGGGACTTAGTTTTGGTTTTTTTTTTCCAGTTTTGTTTTTTGGCTTTTATCTATTCAAAATGTTTGGAGTAGCGCAAGGCCTGTGTCACAGCGTGGCAGCCATTTCCCTGGCATGGTTTTGCGGGCGTGTGTCGCGTCTGTTAGGATGCGGTTTAGGGCCTGCCGGCGTGTTTGCGGGGACACAGGCTGCCAGATAGTTCTGGGAGGTGTCAGGGTGGGGATGATGAGGACTTTGAAAAGTCAGGGGAGTGACAACCGTCGAAAGCTGTCGATGTGTCTGTAGTGCTGCCTCAAACCTGCTTGGGAAAATCGCCCACCAGGTTTGTGTGCCTGTCTGTACCAGGAACATACTCAATGCAGAACATAGATAATTCGGGCCATCCCTATGAATGAAGTAAAGTTTTAAAAATTATAATAAAACACCATAATAAGAGTGAAACCAGCTCAGTAATAGTGAAATAAAAACAGCTCAAAGAGGAGTCCCATAGGACTATACAGAGGATTACAGCCACTCTGTAGCTGCTGGCTGGCTGAGCATCATTTTCCTTCTGCATTTCTAAGCCGTTCGGATTCAGCTAGGCAGATCATCCGTGTTGTTGCTTCTAGGTCCAAAATAACGGCGTGCAGCAAGCCCCCGGCCCCAGTAGAGCGGCCGCGGGGCCTTCACGCGCAAGGCCCTTGCTGGCTGCGGCGACCTCCGAGCTCTCCCTCCGCAGCGCGGGGGGGTGGGGGGGGCCCGGGGAGCGCTGGGTGCCAGCTGGCCTGGCCGCCCCCGCAGCCATTTTGAGTGAGCCTGTGGTGCCTCGGGGGTTCTCTGATGACCTCTCAAGGACTTGTCACTTGAAGCCTGGCTTAATAAACCTCTTCTCTCTTGGCAACTGAAGCAGATTCCCTAAAGCTGACAGGTCTCAAAAGTTGTTTTAAAATTATTGTGCTGGTTGCATCGGTACCTTTTCATTCCTAAAGGGAACAGAGGTGTTTTGCTATTTTCTTTTTCTTTAAAATGAAAGGCCATGTAAATGCTGCCTTTTCTTTCTCATCTCATTTTTTTTTTTTTCCCCACAGCTTTCAGCTTACACTGATTTAATGGCCACCACTATAAGTGCTGCAAATTTGACTCCTGACCCTTGTGTAGACAGTGAGAAAATATTCATACTTTCACAAGTGCTGAATATCTCCATGTTTCTCTCTGGCATTGGTTTTTACCAACGCTGAAGATACTCCAAATACCAGGGCTAAGATACTGCTTGAAAAAACAGGCTAGCACCTTTTTCTGAGAACCAATTTCAGTGGGATTTAGTTTTAAATGCCTTTATGAATCTGGGTCTGAAAGGACTTGAAGGTAGGTCAGAAAGGCAGAGAATTTTCCAGGATTTTAAAATGAAAGGTAGCACATACCTGGAGATCAAACTCTTATTTCAATCATTTAAGGCAATTTTAGCTGCAGAAGAGAAGGTTTCTTTTTAAAGCAGGAAAAGGTGGGGAAAGCGATATCCAAAGAGCTTTTGGTTTGATTTCCACTACTGATGTGTCCCTTTACTGCAGCTGCAGACTCTATAAAGTATTTAATCTGCAGCCTCTTCAGAGATTTCCTCTGTTAGTGGCTCTTCTCAGACCAAGGTAATTTCCCGAGTATTCATGCGGGTCCAGGCGTTGTGACCTGACTGGCACTAAGAAGCTCCGTTTTCTAGGACGAGTCCATTTTCTCTGCGAGTCGAGCCATCACCAGGTAGGGTGAGGTGGATCCCCTGTGTCTCTGAGGCTTGTAAGCCCAGCAGCAGCAGCAGGCGGTGGGGAATGTGATGAAGCTTCATTGGAGGTTTTGTTTTCCCCAGAAAATCCTTCATATCTGGCTGCTGAGTAGAGCCACCAAGCAGCCCTGACAGTTCTCTGCCGCTCGATGCCTGTCTCATCTCTGAGCTGTGTAGGAGTTTGCAAAGGCAGATTAAAATTTAACATACCTGGAGGCTTTGATCTTCCGGTTGTAGTCTGGATACAGCTTAAAACCTCATAAAATGCAACCAGAGGAGGTGATGCTGCCTTTTTATTCACTAATGCAGAAACTGGAGCACCTTCCTAATTTCAGTTCCTTCTTTTATCTCAGGCCATTTCATTCCCCTCTCCGACTCATCTGTCGAGAACCCTTATCACTAGCCTGCTGAGTGCTCATGCTGAAACTGCCTAATTTCCAGGCTTTAAGCTGTGTATCTGAACCACTTGGCTTGAAAGCCTCTTTGGCTGACCTTCTTCGGGATCCTGAAGTGCCCCTACTACAAAGAAAAGGTGGGATGCCTTGCCTAGGATGCTGGCTGGTGGCCAGTGCTGTCCTGGGCTGTGAGGTGGGAGCTGTAGGGAAAGGCAGGCAGGACCCACGTCCTCTGTTTGCTCAGCCCACAGAGCATCAGTGTGACTGTCATCCAGGATGGTCCCACTCCCTGTCCCTCGAAAGTGGCTGCTGCTGAGGGTTGAACACCTACGTTCAGGTGTCTGGAAGAGAATTCCAGGCATGAGTCTCTGCCACGTCCTCCTGGCTGGCCGAGGCAACGACAGCTCACTGCTTTCCCACATAGGGAGTGTTGTCCCTAACCTGGCATTGCAAAGCCTGTTCTTGCCATGGACGCTCTCACTTTCCAGTCTACCAGCACTGACTATTCAAGTGCCAAGTCTGGCCCTAGAAGCCTTTGAAGGGAAGATCTGGAGAAACACCCTTCTCCTCAGCCTTTCTTCTTGGCTAGTTTTTGTTGCTCCCTCTTTTGCTTGCTGACTGTTGTGAATCACAGACTTGGCAAAAAGAGGCAGGACCATCCACTGTAGATACCATGGGCTCCTCTAAGCCACAAAGTACACCAAGACACAGTGCCTTGTACCCTGGGGTTAGGAATCTCCTTTTGGGGAGATGTGGCCAGATTCAAGGTTAATGTATCTGAAGCAATTTGTTTGATATGTACCTGAGGATATTTGGGGAGAATTTACTGTCACAGAGATCTGGTACTTCAAAACTATATCAAGACTGTGGTCAAATAGTTTGTATAACCTTAGAAAATAGCTGTAAAGTGGTCAGTGAATTGACCTGGTTTCTCGGAGTCCGGACTAGCTCAGTGCATAGGCGAGGAGGCAGTAGCCCAAGACAGCAGAGGACAGCAACACAGCAAACGTTTTCCTGCCCGTGTTGTCTGTCAGAGCCCTGGGGAGCTGGGCTGGTTGCTGCTTCTCCATGGCAGTAGAAGATTTACATCCACATCTCCTCTACTCTTCCCTTTCCCCCCATCTTTTGCTGTTCTCCATGCCTACCTTTATGATATGCCTTCTCCTCCAGCTCTGGTTCCTCATCTTTGCATGGCAAAATCCAACTTTGCCTGCACTCTTGAGAAGCCTTGCATGACGTTGCTGCAATGAAAAAACTTAATATGGCCTAAATGTTTGAGCAGCCAAGGTTTGTACTTCTCTGGGTTTCTGTGCTCCTAGCAGTACCTGAGCTAGGTATTTTAAAGCCTATTCAGACACGTATATATGAGATGCAGTCATCTTAGTTGTCGTAGCATAAGCAAAATTTTGGGAACTGAGCACTCTTGAAAGGAGAAAAAAAAATACTCTTAAGCATCTGTATGTGAGTGAGTGTTGTCCCTCCAGAACCTGCACCCTAAGCTATGAGAGGAGACTTTGTAAATGACATTAGTACTTAGTAGTCTGACAGGAGTGTGGGTGAGGGTACAAAATGCATCTCTAGTAAGATTGTCTATATTGTCATCTGTTAGACTAAAAGGTAATTGAAAATTAGGAAAAATAGGAAATTGAAACAGAGGCGTTGAAAAGAAGTGTTACATTGCAGCTTAGTGGAAACTTCCTTTTTTTTCAGTCCATGCTCTCCTGGGTCTTCTTTCTGATTGGCAAGGCTTGTTTATGAATTGGCAAGGCTTGTCTATGAACTAGTTGACGCTTGTCCCGATACAGGAGAATGGCATGTTGTGGGTGTGAAAATCCCCAGCTAGCCCCTGTTCCTCCCTTGCTCCATGGGAGGATTACCCAGCACCAGTGATTTTCCCTGGTGTTTCCTGCCCCCCTGTAGCCCATTAGACTATGACTGTATCAAGATCCCGTGACCCAGGAGCGTTTCCCAGGTCCAAGCATAGACCCCCACCTTTTTCAGGCATGGTCCTCCTGCTGCACCTTGCTCTCCTGTGGAAGCAAAGCTGGGGAAGAGATCTGGATCAAAAGGGGCTTACAGCATACACCAGTCTGTACCTGTGCCCCGAACCTGGATGATCAGTGAGAACTGGGGCGTGTGTTGTGGAGCACCCATGCCTTGCAATGTGGACATAGCATCAGATGATGTAGCAAGGGCATTGTGAGGCAGAGCAACTCATGCCATGCCCTCCCCACATGAGGAGGGAGACAAAATCTGCTCCCATCTGACCCCCTTGCTGCAATCAACTCATTTTATCTCCTAGAGGAAAATGGAAGCACATACTGGACAGCAATTCAGAGGGATAATTTATTCCTCCAATCCCAAAGTCATCTACTTAGTCTTGCTGCTAAGACATCCATTAAACATATCAGAGTTGATGGTAGAATTTAAAATTTGAGCAAGGCTTTTCAATAGTATAGGCAAAACTGAATTTTGCTGCATGTGGAGGGCAGCCTGCCTTCCTCTTGCTCCATTCCTTAAGTTTTGGTATCCGCTTCACCAGCTCATCTTACCCTGAAGCTCCTTGTTATCCTGTCCCTGCTGAAGGGCAGTTATGCCTTCAGACCATCCTCAGAATAACAGATCCACCCACCTAGACCCACACAGACCCATGTACTGGCCCCACACTACTTGGCTTATTTTTGAAGGGAATGAGGGAGTGGGGAGTAACATAGCCCAATCTTCTTGCTCTAGATGTAAAATGCACATGTCTGTATTGTGGCTATAAAAGATGATATACAGGTACTTTCTCTTGAAACCCTGCTATGACTTTCAGCTTGTTTGTGTAGTATAGACCCTTGGTGAAAGAAGGACTGGAACACATATCAGAAGTACATAAATAACACTTTTGTCAAAGGCTATTGCTGCAGACACCCTAAATATCAGCTTTTGATGGTCCTTTCACACAAACTCCATTTCTGTACTGTTGTTTTCTGAGAGATCTCTTCATAGCCTAATATCAGGCAAGCCATTTCACTTGTAGACTTAGACAGGATCGTTTCAGAGGTGAATCTTTTCAGGATTTATTGAAGGCTCTGATGTAGCTTCATTGCATGATATAGTGAAATATTATCTCCCTTCCACCCTCAATGAGTTACAAGAGGGCTATTGTATCAGACAATTTGCTGGGCACAATTTCAGTGCTCAAGTAGATGGGAAGTGAAGTTTCAGGCCTTTAGGTTGGTCTCATTGTCTACTGAATTGCCTCTTTAGAGCAGTATGCACTCTTTCTAAGTGGCAACTTAGTACTAACTTCTCTCAGTCCAAGCCTATGTACTGTATTTTCCCCTTTGACCTTTCCAGATCCCTGCCTCCAGTGAGAAATTGTGAACAAAGAATTGCCTATTATTAGCACTGCTTAATCTCCTGCTTCTTAACTAAATTTCTTCTGAGCTTTATTTTACCCAGTCTAACAACAAACCAAACTGCTGAATGCGCTGCTGCACATTTCATGTATGTCTGTGGAACATGCAACCTGCTCGGAGGACCTGCGCACGTCCGTCTCATGCTATATGGGTTATGGCACGCACAGATATATTGTATTTGTAGTAGGATGCTACATATGTTCAGAAACTGTTGAAAGTCTTTGGAATTCTTATAACTGTTTATTCATTCTTTTGTTTAGGAGTCAGTGACCTGTAAGTGCTCATTATGAAGAGAGATCTGGTTTTCTTGGTGACTCTAATTAGCCTTGCCTTCCTGTCACTGCTAAGGTCTGGATATCCTCAACATATTGCAGAGGAGTCCTGCTCTGTTCAAATTCTTGTTCCAGGCCTCAAAGGTAATGTGGAAGTCTACTCCATGATTCAAATACTAATCCTTTCTTTCTAGCAGGCTCATTTGCACTCCTGACTGTTTCTAACAGAGACAAGGAAGCTGCCTTTCAGTTGTCCTCTTTTTTGTCCAATTTGTAGCCTCCTTAAAAATAGAGTTTTAAGGTTCATAAGATGAAATTAAGTCTGTTAAAATGAACACGGTTCAGAGAATGCATGCCAGACTCCTGATCAGTAGTGCTTGTTACTCTGATATGCTGCCTGGTTGCTTGCTCTGTGTTTATACTCATGAATGGTGCACACACCCAAAGACTGTAAAATCAAGCCCTACTTTATACCTGGAGAGGTTTTCATTGGCAGTTTGTGATGTACTAATGGGAAGTATTCTGTATTTTCTAGTCTTCTGCTTGTCTTCTCTTTATTTTTAAATTTCAAGTACCTTATAGAAGAAATAAAAAATGAGTTAGATTGTTGGCATTTCTCTCGTTTCTGTTGATAAAAGCAAGATTTTTACAAAATATGCCCCCAAACTATTGCCCCCAAAAGATGGCATGATAAATTATTGATCTTTTAATAGCAAAAAATTTCCTACTTTAGATAGGAAATCAACAGCTGGGAAGAATTAGCATTTTAAAGTAACAGCATCCATTATGGTGTGAAATCCTAGCCCTGTTGAGTCAGTAACAGTAATTCTTGTTATGGAGGCTGTGGTATTTCTACTGCAGTGTAACACCTATAAGCATGGGGAAATACCTCTTAACTAAGGAGAGAAAAAAACATGAAAACCACCAGTTTATCATTAACAATAATAAAAAAAGCATTGTTTAATAACTGCACAACTAACCTTCCAGTTTTTCTGTTAGTTATGCATTGTAGTATCACAAAACTCGCCTAACAATAGTGATGCCACTAACATTATCTAGCACAAACTTGGGCTTTACTCGCTTGCCTGAGGACCATAATATGGACTGCAGGCTCTGCCTGTGGTGGTTAATTGATTGGTGAGGGCAAGGCTCAGTTCTGTCCTGCAGTCGTTCATACAGTTGAATTGCGAGCACAGCCTGGCCACAGGTTTGGCTGTGGTGTAAACTGCCCTCTCCAGACATGGCCCAGTTTGGATGTGCCTGCCCTGTGCTGGAAGCAAGAGAATCGGTCTGTAAGGATGTGCGTTGTGCTTGGCCAGTTGGCTTCAGAACCAAAAAAGCTCTTCTGTTTTGTTCATTATCATTACAGATGCAGCTTTGGATGCCTGAACTGAACTAAAAATCTGTATTTTTTAATTTTACTTCAGTAAGTGGCCTTTGAAGTTGTAATAATTACACCTTCTGCAGATGTTCTAGTTGTTAGAAAAAACAACACTATATCCAGGTCTTTTGAGGTTTGACTAAGCCTTAAGTAAAACTGTTTCATTTGTTTGATATATTCTCTGTGAAATAGGCATAAGATAGCGCTGTTGATGTGACTGACAGGGAAGAACACAATCAACCTAAATATATGTTGTCTGAAGTTAACAGAAGATCAGTCAAAGGGTCAGATCCCACAACACAGGGGACCAAAGCTTTGAAATGATTATTCATTTCAAAGAAGTTGACAGGCTTTGACAAGTTTTATAACTTCTTGCCTTAGTTTCCTGATTTATGTAATCAGTCAAAATTAATACCTGTGATTACCATTTTTATGAAAGGACCATTATTATTATTATATGCAGCAGAGTTTTTTAGAACATATCAACAGTGCAGGACCCTGGCCCTTTGTCAGAAGGCAATCCTGAGCCCAGAAACAAGAGAGAGGTCTGAAAACCATCATGTATTAATGACTTCACTCTGCTTCATGAGATATAAGCCTTGAAAAGTGAGGGAGATTGATGTACAAACTCAATGAAGCACAAAATGGCCTGATACAGCTCTAGTTAATGTGAAAATCCCTAAAAAGCTATCAATGCTCCAGCTATGTTGTCAGGGGGACTGGCTCAGAGAATTGGCAATGAGATACTGCTGTCCCCCACTGGCACAACTCCAATCCATTTCGGTGGCCAAGGCTTCCTTGAATTGGAGCATATATATGGCTGCGTGCCCAAATTTCAGCTCCCACGCAGTGGGATTTGCTCACTGCAGCTTTTAGATCTGCCCTTCTCCTCTGCTGGGCTGCTGGCAACATCTCCAGTGCTGGAGGAACACAGCCCTGCACCACTGCTGGGCACGAGCCTGTCGGGGTTTGGGAAAAATAGGTACAGGGAAGAAGTGGAAGAAATGAGAGAGACCATGGGAAAGAGAAAAAATAGGAGGAGAGGGTTAAGCCGAAGAGGTAGTGCAGAAAGTGGAGCCCAAATGGAGTGGTGAAGGAGAAGGACACCAGGGAAAAGTACCCAAAAGTGAGGGAGCATAATAGAAAAATTTTAGAAGAACAGGGTGAGATAAAGGGAAAGAGAAAAGAAGGGCACAGAGAATGAGTCTGAGTGGAGAGACTGGAAACTAAAAAAAAGAAAAAAGAAAAGAAAAGAAAATGACACAAAGCCAATTAGGACCCCACACAATAAAGGGGGAATCAGAAGGGGGATGAGATGAGAATGGAGGTGGAAATAGAAGATGAAGAAAGCTAGTAAAGACACCAATAGAAAGAAGCACAAATGAGTTTAAGGTCAGCAGCTTAGGTCTTAGGGACTGATATATATATTTTTTTATAACCTCAACAGTATAAAGGAGTAAGATGAAATGTGGAAGGGAAAAGTATCGTGTCTCTGAGAATTCAGACAGCAGACAGATCTGTGTTTTAGACAGCTGACAATATTAAATAATGGGAAAAGTGTGTTGTGTGTGAAGAAGGGTTGGATGATGAAGCCTCTCTACATTGCTCGCTCATATTCTTCCTAAAGTCCGGTTCCTTTCGATAGGCATATGAGATTGAAGTTACTACTATTGTGGAGAAAAAAAATAACATGCAACAGTCCTTCAAAGCTTAAATTCTTGGTTTGCCACCTTGTTTTGTCTCCCTTCTAGAATCTCAAGCAGGAATTGTCTTAATAGTCTCAGTGGCATACAATACATAAAAAAGTTGATGCTATATAAATAAAATAAACCCAATTTTTTTACGCCCACACTTGATACGTTTACTCACACAGGGAATATGAGTAATGAAAGAAAGTTAGCAGCAGCCCAGAAATGCTTAGTAGCTCATGTAGTTAATATTTGGCATGCTATTTTCATTATAGTAGATGGTACAGCTCAAGGTAGGCAGGATAAAAACATAATCAGAGACAAATCCTGTCCCAAAGAATTCACAAAAGGAGGAAAATTGACAGTAATGGTAAGATATATCATCTGAGTTGTGAAAGATCTCTCGCAGAGATGACGGGAGAAGCAGCATGTAGTAGTGTCGGGGTTGTGCCTGGTACGCGCGATCCTGCTGCAGCTCAATTCGGCACCTAAATTTCTTTTGGGGGTGTGGGGCATCGCAACACTGTGGAGCACTGCTGGGCCCATCTCGCCCAGTCTCAGCTGCGTGGGCAAGAGTTGCATTGTGCTGTGGAAGAAGGTACTCTTTCGCGCAGGAGGGCTGGAGCAAAGAGCCATCAGGGAAGGGATGGAGGAGAGACTGAGCAGGAGGTATGGCTGCAGAGGGACTGTGGCTGGTGGAGGAGGCCATGCTGAAGCAACTGGGTGGGGACCATGATGCACTGATCCCAACCTCCTGCTCCAAAGAAATTGGGTGTAATGAGCGGTGGAGGGGCTGGAGACCAGAAGCGGGGTGCAGAGTTGTCTTTCTGTAAGTTCATTTGTTTTTTTTTCCTAATTCAGGAATAAAAAGTTGAAAGTTAGTGTTAATTGGTGATAAATTAAATCGATTGTAATTCCTTGACAGAAAACTGATTTGTTGCCCATCGCGCCTGCACAGGCTTTGCTTCTTCAGCTTGCACAGTGCTGAGGGTACATACAGCAAAAATAGGGATGTAACCATGGTAAAGATGAACTCGACCACTGATCAGTCCCTCTTGGCCAAAGTCTTGCCACTTAAAAGAGCTGATACCAAAAAATGCAGAGTGGTCTGTAGCTGGGCCTGTAATGGGGTAATCTCCTCCCAGGGAAAGTTTCTTAAATGCCCACACTAAGGAATGCAGTGTCATCTTATTACAGGAATAAATGCAGGCAAGTGTAATGGTCTGAAGCAAGAGTGATCTATTTTATTGATCCCTAATGCACAGCTTTCACTCTGAAGAACGTGTAAAGCAATAGGCTGTAATAGCCTGCTCTCAGCCTCCAGAGAGCAGGGAAAAGTCATTGTCAGGATTTATCTTTGGGAAGCAAAGAACTCATAACAGCCCTGAGGGGGGAAAGGCAATCATACAAAGCCTATTGGTTACCTGATAATAAAAAAAGTGACGTTCCCAAATGTGCCAAATAATAGCCTGTTTCATACTAACAATATTATTCACTGGGGATTATGTGAAGTTTGTCCTCATTAAGGTCAGAGAATGGCCTAGTTTTGCATGTCTGAAGGCAGGGAAGATAGTCTGGAGCCTGCTGGCAGCCTGAAGAAGGAAAATATAACAGATGGAAGGCCAAGTTCAGCTCATAGCCACCTATGTCTGCAGTAAGAAGAGAGAAAGAGAGCTGGAGGCTGCATATTTGAAACGTGCCGTGTTGTGGCTTGTTTTTACACGTCATCTCTATGGTCCCTCTCTGAACCACAGCTGCCAGCTATGCCAGAGAGCAGAGCTTGAGTGGTGCATGACAACTGTTGACTTTCCTGCTGTGGTGCTCCCTTCAGCTTCCTGGAGAGCAGCTAATGCTCGCTCTCCTCTGTAGAAATACAGCGTTGGGGCATCAGTCTGTTGTGCTAGTTCTGGCTTTTAGATCCTGGCTTTTTCTTTTCTGTGGAAGCCATAGAACTTTCTTCTCCTTCAGATAAATCTTTTTTATAAAGGTGGCTATGTAAATCATTCTTTAAACTTCTATTTGCTTAAGATATTTTAATTTTATGTCAATGGCAAACTACAATAGCAGTATAGTAGTAGGGGGGGCGAAACAAGCTAAGCATCCCCAGATTTCCAATGAAAGGCACCAGGGA
Organism: Phaethon aethereus; assembly: GCF_964289735.1. Taxonomy (NCBI): domain Eukaryota; kingdom Metazoa; phylum Chordata; class Aves; order Phaethontiformes; family Phaethontidae; genus Phaethon; species Phaethon aethereus. The sequence continues at coordinate 20,440,293 of NC_138576.1, read as the reverse complement.
GGCAAACATTACAGAAACTGATGTGTATATATGCTGACTATAATACTACACCGTGAGCCATGTGCATGTAAGTACAATGCACAGTGGTTTGTACGACAGAGATTAAAAGGCACAGTATATAACTGAAAATATGGATTAGGAGATACTCTTTCATGCTTAAAAATGATCCTCTAAATGATGGATGTAGCAATGCCTTCCTCTAGGCTTAATCCATTGTTACTCCATAAATAGCATGAACTTTTTTCTTTATTTTTTAATTTGAAGTTATAGTTAAGCCATATTCACTTGAGACTTAAGCACATCCTTAGCAGGTACCCAGGCACTGTTTGGCAAACACAGACCCAGAAGCTTATGTGCTAAGTTGGGGCCTAACTCTGAACCTTCTGCTTAAGTGAATTGTGCCGTTGGGCTTTTTGGAGGTTGATGATATGAGTAACACCCCAAAAGCAGACCCATTGTATGAGACTTCAGTAATGTATTGACTTTGGTTTTGTCAATGTCTACCCCAATTGCAGGAAGCTCTGTTCTCCATGCATCAAGTAAAGCTGTTAAGTCAGATTGTATTTGCTTTTATTTTTTTTTCCCCTCTTGTTACAGTGGGTTTTTATTTTCATTGGGGAGAATGGCACTCCTCACTGCCACCAAAATAGTCCTGATTTGATATGATTCTTCTTTTTGTTTCCTTTTGTATCAACAGGGGAGGCTGGAGAAAAGGGTGAGAAAGGTGCTCCAGGTCGTCCGGGTAGAGTTGGGCCTCCAGGAGAAAAAGGTAACTTACTTTGTTAAAGAAGATGTTTTGAAAGTCATTCCTGACCAAATTCTGCCTTTTCCTGTGAGATGATGATGATGGGGATCCTCTCTGCCTTCATAGGGTGACTAAATAATCCTTGGGCATTTTTGTGTACCATTGCTGTGTTTTAACCCCGGTAGGCAGCTCAGTCCCACTCAGCCACTTACTCACTCCCCTGTGTGGGATGGGGAAAAGAATTGGAAGGGTAAAAGTGAGAAAACTCGTGGGTTGAGACAAAGACAGTTTAACAGGTAAAGCGAAAGTTATGTGCACAAGCAAAGCAGAACAAGGAATTCATTCACTGCTTTCCACTGCAGGCAGGTGTTCAGCCATCTCCAGGAAAGCAGGGCTTCATCGTGTGTAACAGTTACTTGGGAAGACAAATGCCATCACTCTGAACATCTCCCTTTCATCCTCCTTCCCCCAGTTTTATATACTGAGCATGACATCATATGGTATGGAATATCCCTTTGGCCAGCCTGGGTCAGCTGCCCCAGCTGTGTCCCTTCCCAGCGCCTTGTGCACCCCCAGCCTACTCGCTGGTGGGGTGGTGTAAGAGGCAGAAAAGACCTTGACTCCATGTAAGCACTGCTCAGCAATAACAAAAACCTCCCTGTGTTATCAACACTGTTTTCAGCACAAATCCAAACCATGGCCTCATACTAGCTACTGTGAAGAAAATTAATTCTATCCCAGCCAAAACCAGCATAACCATATGCACACGTTTGTAGACTAACTATTGCTTTTTGGTGAAAAAGATTAATTCTGGAAAAAAAAGTCTTGATTTTTTTCAAAAAATCTCTGTGAAGAAAGGCATCATAACATCTTCATAATTTACCTTCTGCAAATGAAAACCTCATATTAGATCAGAGGGAAAAAATCATGAGGCTTAATTTTCTGGTTTCCTTTTGTTTATGAATGTGAACACTCACAATACCTTAAAACCATTGAGGGAAGGCAGTAAGCCATAATAGGCAGAGATGGCCATGAGTGATTCCATATTTTTTGGATCACAATTCAGTAATATTTATGGGAAGATGGTGGAAACGCTGTTTGCATTGTAGTTAAAAATCTTTGGAGCTCTTGAGAATCACAGAATCATTAAGGTTGGAAAAGACCTTCAATATCATCAAGTCCAACCATCAACCCAACACCACCATGCCCACTAAACCATGTCCTGAAGTGCCACATCAACATGTTTTTTTAATACTTCCAGCGATGGTGACTCCACCATCTCCCTGGGCAGCCTGTTCCAATGCTTGACCACTCTCTCAGTAAAGAAATTTTTCCTAATATCCAATCTAAACCTCCCCTGGTGCAGCTTGAGGCCATTTCCTCTCATTCTATCGCTAGTTACTTGGGAGAAGAGACCAACACCCACCTCACCACAACCCCCTTTCAGGTAACTGTAGAGAGCAATCAGGTCTCTCCTCAGTCTCCTTCAGACTAAACAACCCCAGTGCCCTCAGCTGCTCCTCATAAGACTTGTGCTCCAGACCCCTCACCAGCTTCGTTGCCCTCCTCTGGACACGCTCCAGCACCTCAACGTCCTTCTTGTAGTGAGGGGCCCAAAACTGAACACAGGATTCGAGGTGCGGCCTCACCAGTGCCAAGTACAGGGGCACGATCACTTCCCTACTCCTGCTGGCCACACTATTCCTGATACAGGCCAGGATGCTGTTGGCCTTCTTAGCCACCTGGGCACACTGCTGGCTCGTGTTCAGCCGGCTGTCAACCAGCACCCCCAGGTCCCTTTCCGCCAGGCAGCTCTCCAGCCACTCCTCTCCAAGCCTGTAGCGTTGCATGGGGTTGTTGTGACCAAAGTGCAGGGCCTGGCACTTGGCCTTGTTGAACCTCATACAGTTGACCTCAGAAGAACAGTGCTCAATAATATTCAGTATACAGCTGAGGGAAATGTGGCATTTCTGTCTTGCAGGAAATTCTGGCTTTTCACATTTGTTTTTCTCCTGAAGCAAGGAAGAAATTTGACCTTCATAATTTTTCCAGGAGATGCACGTTCTGAACAATTCACATTAGGAGTAGTAAAAACCTTTTATTTCAATATTGAAATTAAACTTTTGACATTCCTGTCATCAGAACGATGGAGCAAGTTAGTTTTTGCCAAACTGAATTTACAAGCTTCCTCTCAAAGCAATCGCAGTGGTAATTTATACTTCCTTATGATAATGCATGATCCGTTATGTAGTTCTTTTGGGCAATTACGAGAGTTTGATGCCTGCAGTTTTCCCTGGGACCAAAATCCATAGCTAGAGCTTTTCCCCCTACAATGCATTGAAAAATTTATAACTCCTATGAGGGGTGTGTGTGTTCAGTCAGTGTATTTCCCTTATACAGATGTACCCTTCAAGGATGACTCTTATAAAAAATACTGGAAACTAAAATTTCAACTCTTGCAAGGTAATGCAGCGTGAAGAGAAGTTAAAATACCACAGAATAATTTAGGTTAAAAGGTCTTAAAAGAGCTCACCTAGTCCAATCTCCTGCTTAAAACAGGGTAGACTTCAAATTTAGATCAGGTTGCTCAGGGTTGTGTCCAGTATACTTTTGAAAATGTCCAAGGATGCAGATTCCACATCCTTTTTGATAGGTCTGTTCACTGGTGTCATCGTGAAAGACCTTTTCCTTAGGGCCAGCTGAAATTTTTCTTGTTCTAACTTGTGATCGTTGCTTCTTGTCGTAACTTGTGATCATTGCTTCTTGTCCTTTCGCTGTGTGTCTTTGAGAAGAAAAGGCTGCATCTTCTCTACAAACCACTTGTAGGTAGTTGAAGACTGCAGTTAGGTCCCCCCTTACCTTTCTCTACTCCAGGCTAAATAAAACCATCAGCTGGACTACAGGTTTTCTTCTCTTGTATGAGAGCACAAAAATCTCTGGGTCCTTTTATGCAAAGTAGTTTTTTAGCCAGCCATTGGCCAACCTTCATCAATGCATCACAGGTGAGGAGCTTAGCTTCTGACTGGACTCATGATATTCCTATCACCACATTCCTGCAGCTTGCGTAGCTTCTCCTGACTGGCAGTGCACCAACCACTCCTGCCAGCATGGGGTTTCTTGCAGACTCACAGAGGATCCTTCCACTTCTTCCTCCCTGTCACTGATGAAGGACTGGTTCCTGAGGAAAAGTCATTATCAGCTGCTCATTAGACTTTGTCAGCCTTTCAACATCCTTAGGTAGCCCTCTCAGCACCTTTGAATGCCTTCTGACCAGCGCCATGGACCTGTGTACATCCAGGTGAAGTAATCCCTAACTCAGTCATCCTCTACCATGAGTAGCATGTCCTCCCCAAGTCTTTGCTACCAGACATGAAAACTGGCAGGCCAGAGAGCAGACCTTGCCAGTAGAGACCAAGGCAAAGAAAGCACTAAGTACCTCAGCCTCTCCAGTGTCCTTTGTCAGTAGGTTGCCTTCCTCCTGAGCAGAGTGCCCATGTTATCCTTGGTCTCTTTTTTTACGGCTGACCTGTACTGTCTTTCATGTTATCCTTCATACACCTAGCAGAGTTCAACTCCAGACGAACTTTGGCCTTCCTCACATCATGCCTGCATGCCCAGGGAATACTTCTATGTTACCCTTCTGTAGCCTGTCCTAGTATGCACCTCCTGCATACTTCATTTCTGCATGTTGACTCAGTCAACAGTTCCCTGTTCTGTTCCCATATCTGCCCATTTTCCTGCACATTGCAATGGATAGTTCTTACGCTTTAAGGAGATTGTTCCTTAAGACTGAGAAGCTCTTTCTGGGCCCTGTCTCCACTAGGATCCTGCCTACGAATTCCCAGAACAAGCCAAAGTCCAGAAGTCCAGGGCTTTTATCCTGCTGCTTGCCTTCCTCACTTCCCTCGGAATCTTGAAAGCTGTCATCTCGTGAAGGCAGTCATGGTCACTGCAGCCAAGTCTGCTGTTGACTATCGTATCCACAACCAGAGGGTATGTGAATAACAGCTCTAGGAGACTGCATCTTTAGCTGGAAACCCAGTACCTGCATTAGATAATCGTCCCTGATGCACTTTCTGGATTGATTGCTCCTTATGTGGCTGCTCTCCCAGAAGACGCTGAAGTAGCTAGTCTCCAATTATGGAGCCTCTAACAGTTGTTAAAAGAACTCTTCACATCCAGTCTCACTTCTTGACAAGACAGTCTGTAATGAATGCCCACCATGATGTTCCCCTTGCTGGCCTCCCCTCTAAATCAGACTTACATGCTTTCAACAGACCAGTTGCCTGTTAGGAAGCAAAGCCCCATGCATTCAAGGTGCCCACTGTGCCGAGCATAACCCCTGCCTTGTCTTCTCTGCCTGTCCTTCCTAAAGAGCCAATATCCACCCACTGCAGCAGTCCTGTTGTTCTGGCTGTCCTATCATACCTGGGTGATTGATGTCATTAAATGGACCCTCAGTTCCTCCTGTTTGTTTCTCAAGCCATGATCATTTTTGTACAAGTGTTTGATATGGGCATCTGGTCATACTGCTTTCTTATCGAGAGCTTGAGAGCCTCTCCCATCACACTGTCTTGCATGTTTCTTTAGCTCGACATTTTGTCAAATCAATTCAAAATGTTTTGGACCATCTGAGAAGTGGAAGTACTCTTTTTCAGTCAGGCCAATTCATGATGTAACATTTAATTTATATTTTATACTGCAAAATTGAATTTATTTGGAAAATCATTCTCATAAGGAATGCTTGATTAATAATAATGATAATTTTCCAGTTTTCCATACCTCAAGAAGTCCAAAATTCTGATGGGACTGAAAGAAGAAACACTGAAGTGAAAATTCATTGCAAGAAAACATACTTGAAACAGAAAAATGAAAGAAAATTTAATATTAATGCATACTATATCAGCATTTTTCCAGGAAGTGCTTTCAGGTTAAACACAGGCAAAATTTATTACTGCTTCTGTATCAACATTTTTTTTTGCTTTCCTTTGTGCATCCAGGTTTGACTTAGTGTGTGTATGTTCTTGGTAAACAGCTTTATTTTATCATTGTGAGAATTTTCTACAAACAGCCCCTGTTTAAAATGAATTCTAATTAACTAAGCTTTTCAGTAATGCTGTACATTTTGTAGATATTTGTCTTCATCAACTCCTTTCCACAAATGCTTCTTCAAAGAAAAGTAATTACCTTAAAAACAATTTGGACTATATGGTGCCAGATTTCATCATGATACTATTTCTAATGTATTTTCTGGGTGTCACGGTATTGACTGGATAAGCAAACAGACTTCTTAGATGTAATTTCTACCATATGGAAAAGACACAGGAGGATATCCAGCCTTGACCTAGAAACACCTTTCAGTCTCCTGACCTTTCATTCTCTGGTTAACTTCCACAGACAGTGTGTAGTGCCCAGACCTGAAGTTAAGCTTGTGCATAGATACTTTCTTAGACTCTCAAACTGAATGAGGGTGACTCAACTGTATATTCTCTTCCAGCAGTCCAAGGGTTTTCCTGTTTGTTATCCAGAAGCTGGAACTTTCAGGAAAAAAAAAAATATAACAATATTCTTGGGAAAAATTATGTGAGCCACTAACACTGAAATACCAACAAACTGATGTCTTTTTCGTATTTAGTTGTTCATCTTAATTATGGAGGAGGAAAAGCTGAGCATCATTTGGAGGTTGATAATTTGTTCATGATAGAGTTCTCAGAAATAACCAGTTCATCACCTTTTTCCTGGACAGATTATCTAACAGCCATTCATGACCTGCTAATGTCTTTGCTTTTTTTTCTGTTTTTGCTCTCTTGATGGGCATACACCGCTGATGTCCTTTAAAGTGCTGTCCACGTGTTTTAAAATCTCAGTTGGTGTAAAGCTTAGACCTCTGCTCCAGGTACTTAACACATAGTTTAGTGGATAATGAAAGATGGATAAAATGGTTGCCTCACTTTGCATTTGCCCCTTTCTAGTAGCACACATGGATGATCACAGCAGCCCTGTTTCTGTGCAGTAGCCTGTTAAGCTGCAGTCACTCTGTTAACATGTGCTTGATGCCCTGTATTTCTATTGAAGCCTGATAAGTGTTTGTCTTGTTGGGCTAATATTTGTCTCCTTCTGTTGATGGTAACTGCTAAATTCCATTGTATTTTTCAGCTATTTGAGTAAGTGATGGTTTACATGAGGAAGAAACTGTAATTCTTCTGCGACCTTTGTAACATTTTCTACTTTTGGTGTTAATTTACATTATCAGAATCACAGTAATCTTTTTTTTTTTATTTACCCTTTCTTTGTTTCACTTCTTAAACAAGTTCATCGTAAGAAAATGTGCTTAGTTTCTTTGAACTCCTTAGATATATAATAATCAGTGAATAAATAACTTACAAAAGAAGTGTTTTTCTTGTGGTATATTTGACCTGAAATGAACACCTCAAGATTAGAAAGTGCTGCAAATGTTTTTATCATATCCTTTAATCATGATATTTTTAGATTTTGGTAGTTAAGAAACTGATAAACATTAAAACCTTCTCATACTTACCTGAAATAAATCTGGTTCTGAGTGTCCTGATGTTTCAGGGTGACATCAGACATCCTGATGTCTTTGGGCACTGATTAAGGTTAAATTCCACTTACATTCCTCATTGCTTTTAATTAATTGTATAGGTCAGTTATGATGCATAGCCTGTCAGCAGAATATAAAACTATGTTGGCCTTACATAAAGCACAGAGCACTGGATCAAGTACACAATGGCTGATTCAGATGAAAGTAGTGTGTACTACAGTGCAAGTTTTGGAGTGTGAAGTTAATAAATATAACTTTCCCCACTTGCACTGGTTGCTGTACTGCACACTCCCATGTTGGGAGTGAACTCAGGTATTTAACGGAGTCATGATCCAATCTGTGAGGTCATACAGACAAATTCCACGCAGATATTTCAATAACAATACAATACTGTGAATATTCCGTGTAGCATGGATTCTGCTTATGGCAATCAAAATAAGGAGAGGGTGAATTTACTGTTGGAATGTATAATCAAAAGAAGAGCACATTAAAAATGTTCAAGACATTTTAATTTTCTTAGAGCCATAACAATTTGCAAATATATTATTTTAGTATTTTAATTTCAGCCTTTATACATTGTACTTCATTTATACTGAATTATAATGGTATGTGAAGCAGAGTCACATACTATTCTTAGGCTTGGAACTCATCTGTCTCTACCTTTGGAGTGTTAGCACAGTGATTTTGACTTTTGCCAGCTAGCACTTTCCCAGGCAATTCTTGGGCACATTTTGGGAGCTAACACAATGAGCAGCTTGCAAGTGATTATCCTGGCTTGAAGAGTAAGACAATTTAATATCATGGAGTGTACCATTCTTGGCCACCTGGTTCCCACTGCCAGGGAACAGACCCAGGCATTTAGTTTACTAGTACAGGCAAAGCCTCTTAAGTAGGAGAGAAGACTCATTAATTTAACTGGATTGGAGCCAGAGTGCTCAGTCATTTGTATAATCAAATTCTAAAGAGAGGTAATAATATCTTAATTTATATTTTAGTATTACTGATTGCTCATTAATATGTAATCAATCAATCCTTTACATTTCTGAGTCAACTTTCACTGAATTTATTGCTCGCTAAGGAGTGCTGCAGGCAGGATTCCATATAAAAGTCCTGACATTGACAGTTGTGGATTCACAAAGTGTGTATCTGGTTCAAAACTGTCTTTCAGTTCCACCTGAACTCAACAGGATTTTGAGAAAATCCATGCTAAACTGAGTGGACAAAAAGATGGCAGATGGGCTTCAGTGTAAATAAATATATTGCCTCAGGACATTAGGGGTGTATAATTTAATCCATACTTACATGATGCCAAAAACCAGAACTGTCACTTAAAACTCGAGAACTGCTCTGAAGTCATTAGCAGCAGCCCCAAAGCCAACAGAACACTGCCCATCATCAGAAAAGATACCAAGGACAAAACAGGAACCTCGTTTTTGCAGGTGATTTTGCTCTGCAGAAAGGCCTGACAGGCACTGTCGTAATGAGTGAGAACTGGAGCACAAGTCTTACAAGGAGCAGCTGAGGGAACTGGGGTTGTTCAGCCTGGAGAAGAGGAGGCTGAGGGGAGACCTCATCGCTCCCTACAACTGCCTGAAAGGAGGTCATGGTGAGGTGGGTGTTGGTCTCTTCTCCCAAGTAACTAATGATAGGATGAGAGGAAATGGCCTCAAATTGCACCAGGGGAGGTTTAGATTGGATATTAGGAAAAATTTATTCATCGAGAGTGTGGTCAAGCATTGGAACAGGCTGCCCAGGGAGGTGGTGGAGTCACCGTCACTGGAAGTGGTCAAAAAACATGTAGACATGACACTTCGGGACATGGTTTAGTGGGCATGGTGGTATTGGGTTGATGGTTGTACCTGATGGTCTTAAAGGTCTTTTCCAACCTTAATGATTCTGTGATTCTGTGATTCTAAGTGTGGTTCTGGACTCTGTCCAGAACATGAGAGGTTAGAGAGGGGCACCAGAAATGTGAGGAAGATGGAGGAGCTGCCTCAGAAGGAGAAACTGGACAGATTGAGACTCTTGCATTTGCACAGAGTAGTCTGAGGAGGATATAATCGACGTTACAGAATCACCAGATCCCTTTATAGCTGAACTAGGAGGCACTCGCTGAAACTGCTGGGAGACTGATTCAGCAACTCCATCTGCAATGGACTGCAGATAGTGGCTGGTGTTGCGAGACCTCCCTGTATTGCACCTTCTGCTGCCACTGCTGCTGTGGGAATCAAAGTCAGGCTAGAGGGACCACTGGTATACAAGCTTGGTATTATGTTGTTAATGTAATTCTGGCAAGATGTGTGTTTCATAAGCGCAGTTATTTGTGTTCGTGTGCATCTAAACATAAACTCCCCCATTCAGGAATGGACCATACTATTTCCATTTCTTTTGTTTTGAAAGTACTTTAAAATTCTTTAAACTTTTCTGCTGCCTTCCAAGACTGGATTTTTTCTTAGCATCTTCAGTTTCCTTTGCATATTTTCTAGCCTTTCTGTTTTCTAGTCAGTATGGATTGATAATAGTTTCCTCCCCCCCATTTTTTATGCAAATCTTTTAAAGTTTCACTTTGTCATTAAGATACCTGTCTAACATGAGTTGGATGGGTCACTGCTGAGAGGTGTTTATTTCTTCATTGCCTACCAAGGGAGCTTAGATAAACAGCTTAGACCAAAACCCCAACTTTCAGGTGGCTAATGCTGGGTGAAATTAGTTTGCCCCAACTACATAAAATGCTACCTGGGATTATCCACTGTTCGTTCATGTAAGATGTAACTGTGTTGTAACCGCTGTTCCCAGCCAATCACCAACCTTCAGTGGTGTGGATAATTCAAATTGTTTAGCATAAAGCAGTACCGTAATCTATTGGTGTATTGTTGTATTTCTGATTTCCAGTTGCCAATAGTTTAAAAAAGTTAAGTGTCCTGAATGTAGATTACTACCATACCATGACATCATTATATCCTTTAAAAATGCTGTTCTCATTCAAGTCAAGATAAACATTTGCACTGGGAATACTGACTGCTGCAAGACTAAGGACGTACACCAGGGGAAAGACATTGTAAGTTTGGTCTGTATCTTACATTCTTTTTCTAAGTATCCTCTGCAGATTGCTGTCGAAGATGGCACTAGAGTCAAGAGGCCTTTGGTCTGGTTTGGTACATTCTACTTTTGTTGTTAAGTAGGTGTCCATGATGTCCACTATGTCAAATCTTGAAGAATTTCTATCTATCTGTCATCTCATTTGTCTTCAAATCCTTAAGTTTGGGAAGAAAACTACTGTTCTCTTCCCTTTGACACGATTCAATTCAATTTGTCTGTGACATGGTGAATTTGTGTTTCTGCTGGATTTGTCTTTTTGATGCTTTTTTCTTTTTTTTAAAGTAGTTTTATACCTTCTTGTCTGTTCCAATTAGTCCTGTCTGAAGAGATTTGCCATATTGCGTGAAGACCTCCATTTGTAGTGTTGCACAGAGCCAAAGTCCTCGTTTTTTCACTGGTTGTGCAGCCCACCATTCATCTCTGGTATTTTATTTTTTCTCTTGTTTGTGGGCCTGAAAAGGCCACCACAAAGATCATTTAGAGTTTCCTTCTCTTCAGTTGCTTCCAAAACCCTTTAAGTCTTCTATAATTGGTTCCAGTGTATACCACCTTCATCTGAGAGATGACAGATGACTTGCTTCAATATTCTCCATTCAAGCTTTGTGTTAGATTTCCTACTTTTGGTCTATGGAGACTTAATTTCTTTCATTGTTCTCATTTCTTTCCAGCTCTCACTTCCTGATTTCATTAAGACTCTTTAGACTACATTTTTGGCAATCATAGGGCCACTAAGGAGGACTTTACAAAAGGTATTAAAACTTTGAAACCCTCAAGGCAGATGGGTCTCTCTTGAAATCTTGTGATTTATTCTGCAGAAGAAGCAGAATAAGCAAGTCCCTGGAGTAGAAGCAGAGGTTAGCCACTCTCAGAGAAAACCAAATCCAAACAGTTCTTTTAATGAGCACAGGAGACTTAATGTATGTCTTCATTGTTTGAGATAACACACTTTTACTTCTGAGCAGATCGTGTAGCTTTTACTGGCTATTACCGAGAAGTAGTTCGTTTTCTTGCCAGTATTTATGAAAAAGAAAGTGAAGTCATTTTATATATGATATTTTATTTATGCATTAGATCTATGATTTATGCATTAGATCTATGTGTGTGTTTAATTTCAGGTATAGAAGCCTAAAAACTGAAAGCATTCAAACTTCTGACAATCTGTTATGGTAATCCCAATTCATAAATATCCAAAGCAAGAAAGGTCACTTTCAGAGCAACCTGATAAATTCATTACAAAGCTGATACTTTAGACATTTTCAAGGAAATACGCTCTCAATATACTATCTATATTGGATAAATATCCAATGGTAGCATCAGTACCTTTATAACCTGCACAGCCCAACAGATTGCATCTTTAAGGTAAGCTATGAATCTGTTCTGAAAGTGAAGCTATATTCCAGAAAGTAGATCTTCAGCTGGCTGAGTGGATTACTTCTATTCTTCCAGTAGGAGTATGTAGCATAGGAGAAAAATATTTTTGGTTTCTGGTAAAATTTCCTGATTGAGTTCATGTTCAGTAGTGACTGATTTTGATCCTTCTTGGAAACAAAGAAGAATCATTGATTGTAGGACTTGCCAGTAATTAATTAGACCAACAAACCATACACATTCGGCTTCTCTCAGTTCAGAGGAAATAATTTCTTCCTGATTCCTGCCATCAAGTGACATTTGCTTGAGAACTTCGTGGAGTAATACAGAGGACATCTCTTAGCCCAGTGGTGATCAGTTTATATTCTGAAACTTGTTGCTGATTACACTTTTAAGTTAAAGCTAATGATGAAATTGGTCATAAAATGATCCAGCTTTTAAAAATATATAGATAAAATATGTGACTGTCTGTCCAATTGCAGTAACAACAGAGGGCAACAGATCTTCAGTTGTCATAGATCCACAACTGAGGCTGAGCTATGACAATCTACACAAGTTCAGTTGCTGGATCCCTGTGGTAGATTTTCCGCCTAAGTTGTCTCATTGCTTCCATGCTCCTGTGTAGCTGAACAGTGCATAACAGATGTTTCTTTGAGCAAAGAAACAGTCTTTTCAACAATCATTGAAAAATCTGCATCAATCTTTCCTAAAGCAGTCTCGGTCTTGGGTTTCTGCAGGATGGGAGCCTCAGAAGACATTTGGCTTCTCGTCCCTGTAGTCCCTCCATACCCGCTGTCCATTAATACTGGGAGGTACAGTGGGAAACCCATCTCGTATGACATAGCTGTACAGCTGTGCTGCCTCCAGACCACGTTTCTCCTTGAAATCGTGATACAAAGAGGCCTAAATCTGATGGCAGAGCATTGATTTGCTCAGATGTTGCACCCAGAAAGGTTATCACCAATGTACACTGAGACGCAGTATTATTTTCTAAGGCTCCTCGGGCGATAGGAACTGCAGCATGAGGCAAACTGCCACATTCAGTACATAGTAAGTGTAACAAAATGACAGGTCTCATTTCATAGATCTCAGAAAGTCTACCTAAAGGAAATCAGGGAATCCTCTCTAAACCAATGCCAGAACCAAAGAATCATTTAGAAATAATAGTCTGACAAGCTTGGGCTATGTAGAGTTTATTGACTATAAACATCTTGGTTTAAGCCAAAACATTCAGTCGTGTGTAAGCCTGCTGTATTTACTCTATTAAGTGACTAGTGCTTATTAATTTCAACTGCTGATCCCCTAAACTTGTAGATGAACTCTGCAGGCATGGGGTTGAATAATGCTTTGCTATTACAGGCTAAAGTTCTTCTCTCAGATTCATACCATTAAGATAATTATTTTTCATAATGTTTGAGAAATGCTATCCAGAAAAACCGTATGACATACCAGGCATGTTTTATCTGTTTTGTTATCTGCGCTCTGGAGGACCTCAGATCAGTGACATCAATACTTGGACTGTGGCACACACTTTATTAGTAACAGTGCTTCTGTTTGGTTTGTGAAGAAAGTGATGGCAAAGAAACTGCCTGTTCCAGTGCAAATTCTGTTTCCCCTAAAGCCATTCTAATAGTCACTTTACGTCACACAGGAAAGTACAACTGATAGAAAAGAGATCAAAGTCAGACAAAGTCAATCAGCTGTCTTATCTTAGATTTCTGGGTATGCCCAATGGACACAGATAGGTGACAGTGGCTGGTTCATGCAGATTTGTTGACAATTTCAATTGACCTTAAGAGGTGGATAGTTGCCTTTTATTTGTAAACACACAGCTGAGGAAAATTAGTTCTTAGCAGGTCCTTTGCTACAACTGCACTTTGAAATATTCTGTAGAACTGTCTTTAAAGTTAGTAACATTCAACATTGCTGCTTTGAGTCAGACTTTGTATGAACATTTGCATGTGTTTATGTATATATGTATATATGTCTATGTAAGATTTCCAGTAATTTTCATTTTTCATTAATGTAATCTATTTTTTAATTAATTAATGTAATAAAGAGCAAACAATGAGGATGTGATGGCTTCCACAGTGTTTATATTGTATAAATAAGCCATTAAGCACAAATTCAGCCCTAAGTTACAGTGGAACTACTGTATTAAATGAAACTGTCAGTTGTGCTTGGATCCTTTAGGTCTTCTCAACTCCATGATAGTTTTAATCCACTGATCCATGTTTGAATGCAATCCCCCCTTATTTTCAATATAATTGTGGCACGATCATCTGAGAGAAGTTTGAAAAAGCTTTTCCAGTTCTTCACAAGGAGTGAGCTGGACCTCTGGAGTTCAATGAATATTGGAGATATAGCGTGGTTTTGCTCTTTGTAAAAACTGATATTGCAAGCATGCTAGAATCTGAATGAATCAGACTACATTGCTACCTTGTGTCTTTTGTCTTTCTGTTACGTATAGGAGAAATGGGGGACAAAGGACAGAAAGGCAGCATGGGACGGCATGGAAAAATTGGTCCTATTGGTTCAAAAGGTATGCTTAGTTCACTTGTTTCCCCATCTGTGTTTCAGATGAAAAACCTGTGATCATTTATATTTGAAAAAAGTTTAGGGGCTTGAAAAATGGTTAACAAGTCTCAGAGTTTACCATAATAGGGAGTTTCTCACAATGTAGTCAACCATATGACTGAGATCTCTCAGCCTGTTACCTTTCACTCAAACAACAGTATATTTAGCCTTAAAGCAGGGTGAGAATCCTGGTTTAAGGCTAAATAATGAACTTTGTGCACCATCACACAAGTGTGGACAGTTAAGAGAAGCAGATGGGAGGATGCACTGTATTTTGGCACTTTTAAGAGCTGGAAGACTTGAATTCTAATCTTGTCTGCCCCATAGGCTTCCTATATGACTTTGGTTAAGTCACTTGGACCAATGTTTACTTAAGCATTTAGATTATGAATCTAGATTTAGACACTATTGTAGCATATCTAGCCCTTTTCCCTGTACAGCACCTGAACTTCTTGGTTCTGTGAAGTTCATAAATGTCAAAAAAGAGATATTGGTACATATTCTTTGTGTTCAAATTTCATAGCTTTGGCTGGCATTTGTTGTCGCATGACTAGGAGAGAAAAATCTTTATTTTTGCTTGGGCATTTTTCTTGTTTTCACATTTGAATGCTACTAGGGGAAAAATAAACAAGTGTGAAATGGATTGTTGACCAAAAAAAGCTGTCTGAAATTTATATTCTTTTTCATGTCTTTAGGTGAAAAAGGAGATAATGGTGACATAGGACCACCAGGTCCTAATGGTGACCCAGGTAATCCATGACACACCTTGTGTATGCAAAAGCAAGATGCGTGCATCGTCACCAAAAATACATGTCTGTTTACATACTGGGGGAAATAATGAAAAATTAAGTATTTGTATGGACGCTGTGATATTTCACTGTAATATTTTCAAATTAGTTAAAATTATTGAATCTGCAGTAGTTGCTGGACTTGCAGTGTATTTGTCAAAACAATGTCTCAGAGTCCCTCAGAGGTGTGATCACTCCATAAGACTAGCGGAAACTGAAGGGCAGCTGTCTGTATCATTCATCACCAGTGCAAAGGGCCATCCCTGCATATCCCACTCTGGCTTCCAGCCGACACAAAGGAGCAGGCTGGAAGCTCCTGCCCCCTCCATGGATTATTGTTATAGGAGCAGGAGATTACCAGGAATACAGATCTTCCAGAGAAAAAGGTGAAAGCCTGGCATAAGAAGTGTAAGCCTTATAAAAGTGGCAGATTCAGATATTACCCAATTCATCCCTTCCTGGCAGGGTCCACTAGAGGTGCACCAATTAGTTTTCTCATGAGAACTCTAACTCATTTGTCACTCTAATTCCTGAGCCAGAGTGCCGTATACCTAGTCATCAAGCACAGTTTTGCAGTGTAAGTACCCTGTGCTTAGACTGACTTGGACACCTAAGCTGAGTAATTGGATAGTCAAATGCAGATTTGAATAATTACACGCGGAACTGGAAATTGTAACTGATCCTCATTTTGAGATTTGAGCTCATAGATGTAACAATTATTCTTTTAGTATTCTCATTCAGATTATCTTTGTCAAACCAATATCAATTTGGGTTAATAGATGGTTTTCAATTGTCTTATTTTATTGGAAGTAGTAACGCAAATTCTGTACTTTTGAAAGTACAGAACTACGTTTCGCAGGTAATTATGTGCGTTACGTTAACCTTTTGGATCTGCTGTGTTATATTCCTTGTGAGGATCAGGCAAACAATGTGCTGTGCAAATTTTTGCTGTGCTCTTTGGAGAAGGCTGAAGAGAATAATTTTATGCAAAATGGGAAATTCTGGCAAATATTTTTAGTAAAAAAAATAATTCTGTGTTTTTTTTGCAGGGGTTATCTGGCTGTGTTTAGATTAGCACTAATCATGCAGGGCTGAAGCTTCATGGAAAGTGAACTGAGCTCTTCTGGATAGGCCCAGACACCCATGAGAACCATACGATGGTGCAGGGTAGTGAAGGCTCTAGGTTTCTGTCTGTTATTTGCAAGACAACCCTCTCCACGGCCTGTTCATAAAATTGTTCAGGTAATTGCTGAAATCAGATAGCTTTTTGATTTTGGTGTATCTGTGTCATGTCACAGGCATCCCCTGTGAGTGCAGCCAGCTAAGGAAAGCTATTGGTGAAATGGATATCCAAGTGGCCCAGCTGACAACGGAACTAAAATTCATAAAAAATGGTAGGTTCATTTTATATAAATATTTTCCTTCTTGTTGCCTCATTTTACCGGTGCAATTGCTCGTAGAGAGTGTCACCGTCCCGCATCTGATTTGTGAAGCTATTTTGGGGTGTACAGTAAGTTGGTTTATAGAAATGCGAGTGCTCACTTTTCAGCACTGCCCTCCCCCGCAGCTGTTGCTGGTGTGCGTGAGACAGATAATAAGATATATCTGCTGGTGAAGGAAGAGAAGAGATACAAGGAAGCCCAGCTCTACTGCCACGGAAGAGGAGGGACGCTGAGCATGCCCAAGGATGAGACTGCCAACAACCTGATCGCCTCGTACATCAACCAAGCCGGGCTCACCAGAGTTTTTATTGGGATTAACGACCTAGAGAAAGAGGGAAATTTTGTCTATTCTGACCGATCGCCCATGCAGACCTTCAACAAATGGCGCAGTGGGGAGCCCAACAATGCGTATGATGAGGAGGACTGTGTGGAGATGGTGGCGTCTGGAGGGTGGAATGATGTTGCGTGTCATATTACCATGTATTTTGTGTGTGAATTTGACAAAGAAAATGTCTAAGCTTGCCTGCTCTTTCTTTTTTTTAAGAAAAGTTTTAAAGCCAATCGTACAAGTTACCCCATGTTTATATAGTACGAGTGATATTTCACAAGTATGTGGCATCAGTGTTGTACAGCTGTAAATATGATTTAGGTATTTCAAATATCAGTATTTACCCTTCAGAAGGGAAGACCAGTGATAAGACATAGTTTGTTTTTTCTGTAGGAAAATATATGTATTTAGATAAAGTTGTGGTTTGGGGCTAAATTCTGCCCTCACAACAGTTAACAAATGCAATTGCATGACTGTAAGGGAAGGCAAAATTTGGCCTCTAGTTGTTAGAATGATTATTTCTGAAGAAGTAGATTCCTAATATTCTTTTATCTTAGCAACATTTGTAGTTATAAATGTTAATTGCTTGTAGTGCTACAGGGATATTTCAGCAACAAGACAAATATTTTGTATACTCCAGTTAAGAAGTACAAATATTACTGTAAGTTTTTTGGATGTGAAGGTGTTACAACTTTTTTTAAAAAACAGCCAAAGCAAACCAACAAATCAGGAGTCTTACCAATTTTGTAAAGTTTCTTTATTAAACTGTTCACAGGTGTATGACAAGGAGACACTTAAGTAAACTGAGTTTTAGTGCTGAGGGAGGACAAAATTCTTATAATTTAGTACTGAAAGAGGGATCCCAGCCAAGATGGGTGTTTTGGGGTTGGCTAAAGTTACAAGTAAGATTTTGGTTTTCGTGGTGCATCTTGTTACAAAACATACAAAATACCGGCCCTCCACAATTTAAGGCAGACTTTGTAAACAGACAATGTATCTCATAAAAACAGTTTAGCTAGTAGTTCCTTTTGGTAGGAAAACAGCTTATATGTTCACTCGGGTTGTAAGGATGTCCCCCTGAAAAGCAACGAAAGTTTCCAAAATTTTCCAGA
Organism: Phaethon aethereus; assembly: GCF_964289735.1. Taxonomy (NCBI): domain Eukaryota; kingdom Metazoa; phylum Chordata; class Aves; order Phaethontiformes; family Phaethontidae; genus Phaethon; species Phaethon aethereus. The sequence goes on along the minus strand of NC_138576.1, from coordinate 20,422,272 downwards.
TTATGTATATAGCAGTAATAAGTAATGTTGCACAAATAATTTATGTACCCAATTTAAAATCACATGTGATGTATATTTAAAAAAAACAACAACATAATTCCACAAAGGAAATGATTAATTACTTTGGATCTTCCTAAGAGCCCATTGCATGACATCTGATCTTGCTGTTAGGCATCGAAAGATGGCTGCAAAATCTCTGACTGTGTTTTTTTCAGGAATACCTTGCACAGTGTTTTAAGATGATTTGTAAAAAGAAGTAATCCTTTTTATAACATAGGAATCAAAATAGGTATCTGATCACTATGGGAGATTGGTCTACAGGATATCCACAGTGGATGCGGCATGTGGTCCCAGAGATTTCCCTGCAGCAAGGCAAGACCAACTCATATCAACTCTACAGTGCCGTGGTATATAAACAATCAATAACCATACAATTCTGTTCATATCCGCAGAGTCTGACAATATTTGATACAATGTTCTTATTATATGCCTAAGATAACAAACCACTTTGCTTGCTATATTTACTCTGTGAATTTGAATCCATTATATATATATGTTTGCTATTAATTTTGAAGATAAGTAGCAAATTCTTATAGTATTTGAATATCAGCCCAGCTCCAGAGCAATCAGTCTAAGAAACGAATGGTCCTTTGATTGCTTTACTTACTTTCTGATAAAGGTAGGTGTGATGCCTATATGTTAGGTGTTCTTCCAACTGTATATTGAAATCTATTAAATAATGTGAATATGGTTCTACACTAATCAAAGACGCTTCACAGAATTTGCAGGGAGCTAACAATTCCTGTGGAGCAATTTGTTTGTTTAGAATAGCTCTTTTTGAGTATCATAGTGTTTCCTGCCTGCTATAGAAATCCTCAGAAACTGTTTAAATCTCCAACATACTTTTGTCAAATCATCGTAGCTATATTAAAAGAGTCCAAACCCGAGTTACAGGTATCTGGATCTCCCTCATTATGTATGTGCTGACATTGCTAACTGTTTATTTTGCACCCAGGTTTTGAAAGTCTCTGTTGTAAAGTTCAATTTCCTCAGAAACATGAAAAGAGGCCTTTTGAGGAGGTGGGAAGCTTTTGCAGATGCCAAATGCTCCTATTTTAGCTGGAAGTTACACCATGTTCATAAAGATTGCCTTGATGTGTAGAGCATTTAAGCAGTCTCAATTTCTATTAAAATTTAAGATAAAAAATAAAGGCAATAGAAAAAGCATTTATTTACCCCAGTTTTCGTTTTCTTCAGGACGTATTTTTGCAGCTCTTGATACACAAGGTAGAAAGGAAATGAGTTGTATTGTCAGAGCCCTGTACATTGGCTGCAACAGTCCTTATTTCACCAGTTAGGCAAAGGAAACAAGGCTAGTGTGTAAGGTCTCTAGCTGTCCTGCAAGGAGCAAAGACTGCACATCTGACACTTACCCCTGTGAGGAACTGGGCAAGAAATGATGGAGGGATTGGAAATGAATGAGCCCTTCATCATTTCTTTCACCCTCCAGTTGCTGACTCCCATAACTCCCATAGGTGGACCCTTGCTGGAGGCAGAAATCAATGTTGCATGTAGTGCTCAACCTGCATGAAGCCTGCCAACGTGCATGGTAAGATTTCCATTATTCCCAGTGGAATTTGGAGCTATTGTTTTAGGAAAAAAAGTCAAATTATAAGTCAGTTTTATTTGGGATATTTTCCATGTGCATTAAAACTCACATTGTAATATCATTACTCATTTTGTGTGGCTCTGTGGAAGCCTTTGGAACATGTTTGTCTAGCAAGCATGCACTGGGATTTCCCAGACTGTTCTTACATGCTTAACTTTTGATGGATGATTTTTCCTCATAAATATTTCCCCATAGCCCTTATTTATTTTATTCTTAATTAAGGGGCACACTGGCGCATTTTAAGAAGGCAACAGTAACAGGTTTTGTTTTATATAGTCACCCACTCATGCTCTTGAATGACTTCTTCACATAAAATGCGTATTTCATTATATCCCGCACCTTTAGCTGCTAAGGCTGTGGTGTTGTATCAGGGCCAGACGTGCATCCCCCTTCGGGGAGGTGCCTTGGTGAAGTTAACGCATTTAGCGGGCTGAGTCCCAAGGGAGCTCCGGTGCCGGTGAGAGCCCCGCATCGCTGTGGACGTCCCGGGAGAGCCCGGGGCGATGTCTGACCCCGATTGCCCCCCGGATTTGCCACTCTGCATCCTTGGTGGAAGGTGCTGCTCCCATCTAACTTGTTACCCTGCTCGGCTCCTGGTTCGCCATCCCTCGTGGACCAGCTGGTCCTCGCTGTGCCCTGACAGCTGACAGGATTATCCCTGAAAATATGGTTTTGTGACAGGTTGCGGGTTAGCCGCAGAACTTCTCCCCGCCTGTGAGTTTCAAACTGTCTTATTTTATATATATAACACAGAGAAGAACTGTAAAAAATTAACATTTATACACAGGATACAGAGCGTCCTTATTCATATAAGTAAAATGGACTGCTTCATTTTTCATAAGCTCAGGAAATGCCAGTTCAAATATGCATTACAAAATAGCATCCGGTTGGACTTTTTTTGCCACAGTTTTTGATGAAAAGTGAAATAAGATGAAATTAAAACAATTTTTATTGTAAAATATGATGAAGGTTCAGGATGGACAATGAAGTTTTGAAGTAGACATTTTTCAAGATGTTTCCTTTTGGAATTTTTCAAAATTTAATTTCTGATTTCTGAAGCTTTATTTTGACCCATGAAGGGATTAGATTTTTATATTATTGTTAATATGTTTTACACGATGTCAGTAACAGTGTTCAGTATAATGCTTGAAATATTTCACTTTACTCTTTATTTTTTAATTTCCAATGGGAACAAGTTCTCTTTTTGAGAGTTCTGTTTTTTGCCACACTGAAAGAGTTTGACACTTGAATCGGTTTCTCCTTCTCGGACTGCTATGACAGTGTAAACACTGAATACAAACCAATAGATAGTTCAAGGAACAGTAAGTAGAAGACATTCTTATTGATTATGGAAATTATTCATTTAAATATTATGCCATATTAGCAGTTTATGCACTATTATAAGTGTCCAATCATTAAATAAGATAGAAAAAATACAAGCATTTTTAAATATGAGATTCTTAAAAATATACTTTCATCCTGAATTAAAACAAAAAGATGTCAAAGTAACCAAATTTACATTAAAGCAGAAGTTCAAGGTTCCCCCTAGGTCTATATCCAGATCTAGTTTTTAGGGGAAACTCAGTGACTTGTGATGCTAGTGGCTGAATCAAATCCTAGAGTAAAAAAATTAGCCTACAATGCAAACGTTGATTATGTATAACTCTACCCCTTACATTTTTTGGACTGCTTCCCCTTAGCCTTTATTTTCACACGTTCTGCTTGGTTACTCCATATATAAATGCGTCTATGAGTGTGTCCCAAGAGTCAATTTCTTTCCACTATTGATTCTGGTTTTCAGTTTTTGGCTTGTCTACAGGTGCCAACAGGTCCGTGTCACTCAGAATCACGCAGAATCACAGAATCATTAAGGTTGGAAAAGACCAACATCATCAAGTCCAACCGTTAACCCAACACCACCATGCCCACTAAACCATGTCCTGAAGTGCCACGTCCACACATTTTTTGAACACTTCCAGTGATGGTGACTCCACCTCCTCCCTGGGCAGCCTGTTCCAATGCCTGACCACTCTCCTTGTAAAGAAATTTTTCCTAATACCTAATCTAAACCTCCCCTGGCGCAATTTGAGACCATTTCCTCTTGTCCTCTCACGTCCTAGACACTCACCCTGTCTGCCACAGATTGTGGACCAAGAGATGGGTTTTCTGCCCACCAGGGGACCTGGAAATGCTCTGTGAAATGAAAGTGTGTCCCTGCAACCACCTGTGATGTGAGAGGTATCATGCAGGACTGGAACCGGCCATTCACCCGTTCCCTGGCGTGCATATTCCTGGGTGGGGAGAGGCAGTCCAGCCTACTGAGAGGAAAACCCACTTTGCTATTGCGGGAAAAAAGAAACCAGACTCTTAAGATTTACTTAGAGAAAAAACTGTTCAGTGAAGGATTTTGACTATTTACTCTACAGAGCAGCTGAGAGAAAGAACAGTTTGTTTTTAATTTTGCTGTGTTAGGAGAGTACAAACTATATGAACTGGGAGAGAAGGGGTTTGTGGAGAGGATGATAGCTGTGTGCTCAAGGTGTTTTCCTGGATGCGTGTCTCCTCCTTGCCGGGAGCTTTTCAATTGGATGAGGAGGGGAGACCTCTCAAGAGGGGGAACATGAAATGGAAGAGGTGGGAGAAGCGGCGAATGGATGTGCAGAACCGGCAGCAAATGGGATGCCCACGAGGCGGAATGTAAATGTTACCTCCATCCATTCTCCTGCTTCCTGCTAGGGAGATATAATTATCCTGCTCTTTCCGTCAAGATGTCTCACTATAGCTTTGGATCGGTAGCTGCAAAAATAGAGAGAGGTGACCAATTTAGCATAATGTCTGCGTCTAAATAAACCCCAGTTTGGGTCTATAACCAAATAATAGCATCCAGTACTCTTTGGGTGTATTAATGTATGAAATCACTGGGGATATAATTAAGCACTGCTATTCAAAGGCTGGCTATGTAGTATTGATGCCTATCTCTATATTCTTTACATATAAAAATGTGAATACTGCCAAGAATTCAGCGATGGAAGGTCTGGTGTGCAGCTGAACAATGCGCGCGTTACCATACTATCATCTAGTGGCAGTAAGAGGCAAAATGATGGAGCTGAGCAGTAGTTTGCTTTTGCTTGCATCAGTTACCGTGTTATTGAGCGCAACCGCTGATGTGGTATTGAACAACTGATTTCCCAGCGCTGAAGTTTTTAGTCAGCTTTCTTCTCTTCTTTGTGAAAAGATTATTTTGATTTATAACAGAGGTGTGCACTGATTTTAAGTCCAATACCAATGCCCGGGTGGGATTTTGACTAAGAAGTGAAAAGTGTGCCCAAATGAGTTCAATTATTATGCCCTGGAGTTAAGAAAGAGAAAACAAGGCAAGCTGTGCTCTGCAGGCCAGCACCTAAATTGCAGGTGCAGATCTTCACCTGGCATCAGTCCATTTCAGTGAAGCCATATTGATTTATACCTGCTGAGGATTTGGCACAGTATCTTAATAAATTCTAGATTTGTGCTTATTTTAGAAAGCAAGAAAGAGAAGTATTTTGTTGTTTATAATTTATTCTGACCTCTGTTATTCAGAGTCTGATCTAGTGTAACGGCTACATCTCTCATCTAAATTTCTGGGGTATAATCGGTTGTGTCACAAATATTGAACATAAACCAATTGAAGTAGTTGTATGTTGTGAAACTTCACCTTTGAAAGTACACAAGGGGTATGATGCAGAAGACAAAGAAGCAGTAAAAGCATTAAACATAAAGAGTAGGTCCTTTATCATTATATATTCTTCCATGAAAATCAAACCTTTGCTTTATACCATACTCAACATTGATTCATAGGAGTAGATGGGTGCCATCTAGTGAAGGAAAGATTCGTTACGTATCTAAAGAGCCACAAATCCAACTTCGTTTCTGCTTCATTCTTTAGTGTGATCAGAATGATAAGGACAGATGAGAATTTTGGAAGAGGGAAATTTCTTTTTTTTTGTGATTAGGTGATTTTTTAGGTGACTAAAGAAAAAACAGTGGTATGTTCAGTTCACTGTGTTTGTAGTACATACTGAGTGTACACACTGTGTACACACACAGTGCTGAGATAAAAGTAGGTTTAAGAATGCAAGTTAATGACTTTTTATAACAAAGTGCCCTGCATATCTACATATCAGCTTGTTTAATTTAATCTCATTCCCTGCTTCTTCCACAGCATCACTTCCCTTCTCTAATATATCCTTCCTTTCTTCTAAAAAAATCAAATATAGTAACTTGTGACTTATTTAGGTAAAGTTCAGTATCTCTTCTAAATATCCCCAAATGGAGTAGCAGAAAAGTTTATAGTTGATCTTGATGTAGCCAATTCCCTTTACATGCTGATTTTTGACTATGTCTTACTGTTCAGAAGCTTCTGAAAGTGGAAGATAAATTCTTAGCCTTTGCACTACAAAAGCAGAAAAGCATTACAGCTGATATGTTGACACCATGCCTAACACTTAGTGATACCATCTCTTTTTTAAAAATACTCTTTGAGACTACTGTCCTGTTTCTCCACAATGTCCTCAGTTTTCTTCTTAAAGCTTTTCTTCCTTTTGTGTCTAGTCAGACCCACAAGGGAAGATAATTACATACCTTTATTGTTTATTCCATACTGTATTATCTTGGAAATTGATTTGCCTGTACAGTTGTTCTGAATCATAAGCAATGTAAAATGGATTCTTTAAAAATATGGTTTATACTATTAACTAAGATGAATGTACTTCAAGTCTAGACAGCCTTTGCTTTAGAGTAAATAGAAGATCAACAAATCTAACCCATTAGACAAATCTGCTTAATTATTTTAAATTAAACTGAAATGGGCTGGTTGCTAACAGAAGTGGGAGTTCATTGACCTTGTAGTTCAGATGAAGCAGGGCCTGAGGTTGCTTGCACCAGGTGGTGCTGCGGCAGGTCCACTGCTACGTAGTGCCAGGAATGCCTGCTCTGCTGCTTTGTGGGCCTTGTACCTGGCCAGTTTTACACAGGCCCAAATGTCTAATTCCAGTGCCACTTGCAGATCATTACCTAGCAGTGCCTGTCTCAGGCGTTGGCTGCTCCTTCTACCATCAGTGCTAGCCGAGTTTTCGAAGAACAAGGCCAATGTGATTGTATGCTGTGTTTCCTTCTAATAACTTTTGAACCTTTTAGCCAGTTGCAACTAGATGTGGTGGGAGGTCTCAGGGAACTGAAGTTTTTAAACATTTTATGTAAAGATGTAAGTGGGTAATGAACAAAGATTTCCCTCAATCCCTTCTGAGAAAATGGCTGCAGTGTGAACTCATCTGTTGTTAAACACTGAAGAGTTATCCTGGAGGCAGACGATGCAAAATCCTAACCATAGGAAAAGATTAGAACTTGTCCTTTTTAGGCACTGCAGACTTGAGGTAATGGTGGCAGATACTATATGAAACCAACCTTTCTCAGTGGCACTGCTTACAGAACAACTCATGTGTTCTATGATGTCCAGCTGACGGTATGCTGGCTGCAGTGAAAAGGGACCATTAGGTCACCTCTTATCCTAAAAGAGAACATTTTCCATACATGTGTCTCTGAATCAGCTTTCTTCTGATTTGAGTGTAAATGACATTTGATAATTTTTTTACTCAATACCACACTGATCCCATGCCTTTTCCCTCCCTTGTTGAGATCACTAACCAAGGATGAAGGCAGAATTTTCAAAACCATTTAGCATTGTTCTGGCTGTCCTGGGAACAAGAACGGGCATTGACAGAGACAGGCAATATAGAGTCCTGTGCATCCCACCTTTTCTGCTGGATGGATTCCACATGCTTTATGTTTGGATTTATACAATGTTTTATGCCTTTTCCCGCTAGCTGTGTTTTGGCCGCACCTCGAATCCTGTGTTCAGTGTTGGGCCCCTCACTACAAGAAGGATGCTGAGGTGCTGAAGCGTGTCCAGAGAAGGGCAACGAAGCTGGTGAGGGGTCTGGAGCACAAGTCTTCTGAGGAGCGGCTGAGGGAACTGGGGTTGTTCAGTCTGGAGAAGAGGAGACTGAGGGGAGACCTCATCACTCCCTTGGTCTCTTCTCCCAAGTTACTAGCAATAGGATGAGAGGAAATGGCCTCAAGTTGCGCCAGGGGAGGTTTAAACTGGGTATTAGGAAAAATTTCTTCACTGAGCGAGTGGTCAAGCCTTGGAACAGGCTGCCCAGGGAGGTGGTGGAGTCACCATCACTGGAAGTATTAAAAAAACATGTTGACGTGGCACTTCAGGACATGGTTTAGTGGGCATGGTGGTGGTGGGTTGATGGTTGGACTTGATGATGTTGAAGGTCTTTTCCAACCTTAGTGTTTCTGTGATTCTGGTTCCCTTACTTTTTACCTTGTTTGTGCTCAGATGGGATACAGGCAAAAGAAAAGGCCTTCTCTGCTGTTTAAACAAGTAATGTATACGAGTTGGAAGACGCTACAGATAAATGCCTTTACAGAAATCCATTTTTAATAGTCAGCAGACAGGGAAAAATAATTTGTCATAAGATTACAGAGAGGAATATTTAAACTTGTTAGGAAATTTTTAAAGATCTTAAGGAGTATTATAATGATTATGCAGCCTAGGCTTATTGCTATGTATATAATAAAAATGAAAAGAAATCAAAGACAAACACACAGTGGCAATCAATATTAACTAAGGTATTATATATGAAACTAGTCTAGAAAAGAAGAAAGTAATATTTCATGTAAAAAGGATTGAGGGAAAGCAATCATGTGGCATAATTAAATGGGCAGTTCCTTACTTTTGTGGCTTTTGGTGAGCCTGTATTACCCTTAATTACCCTGACTGATTTTTTAAAAAGGTTTCTTCAAATTAGGTACTGTTTTTTAGCTTATTCTTACAGGTTGCTTTGCATGTTCTCAATCCTGGATTTCATTGCCAGTCTCCTAACAGAAGGTGGTTCACCTGCTGTTAAGTGACAAGTGTGTAGGGTTTACTGTGCTGGAGCACCACTACAGTAGACAGCCTGGATTGGTAGATGTTTTGCCCTAGCTAAGGTCAAATTTTTACATCCTTTGAAGAGAGGACAGTAGATAAATTTGCTGAATGTCTTGGATGTCTTGGGGTACCTCAAAGGGCACTTGGTGCCAGCTGAATTGGGCCTTATCAGGATGATGATCGGTTTAGCCTCTTGCTAATTAACACCAACAGCTTTGAGAGGAGATTTCTTCTGTCTATGAGGGCTCGCACTCCATGCACATAGGCCAACACCTAAATGGAGATTTTTACTTGGAGGTGTCCAGATCCCTTTGCTCCCACAACTGCTCCTGGTTTGCCAGAAGTCTTGGCTCAGGTTTGCTGGGTGGGAGTCGTCTCCTCTAGTTTTAAACATCAGCACTGAAGATATCTTCATCTGAGCTAGTCACGTTGCCTCTCTTGATATTCTGTGGGGAGAAATAAGTGCATTCAGGGTATGATTCATCTGTCCTATTTTACATGTCTAAATTGGGATGTGAATGTTCCTTGTTCTGACTCCTCATTTCTTTCCATTGCCCTAAGGTGAGACCACGGAGTCAAGCTAAAATGCAGACATTTCTGTCTGGTCAGAGGAATCCCATCAAACCTCAGGAGCCTCCACCCCAAAATCACCATTATATAGAGCTGCCACTCAGATGTTTCCTTTGCTGACCAGCTGTGCTTGAGGTGTAAAGTTATGTAGAGAGGCTATCTGAGGTTGTGAAAGAGGTGTGACCTCCACTAGCAGAACATGACCTGCCATGGGTGACTTTTTGTCACATGGTGCCTCCGGATGCCTCTTCTGTCACACAGCCCAGTGTGGTACTGATTCATGAGTCACACTCAGGAAAAAAATCAGTGCTCTGCCTGCAAAAAATAACTCTCCTTTCTCCCCTTCCCAAACTGGCAGTTATGATCACTATGTTAGAGGCAAGAGGAATTTCTTCTTACCTCTCTTGCACGGGAGAGGGAGAATAATGGTTGCCTGACATTGTTCCTTCCTTCCCTGCCACCTGTGATTTGTGCCTTTCCCAGTCTGTGCTGCAAAGCAATAAATAACACCTCTAGGAGAGACAATGGGCAGCAGAACGAAGAAACCACAAGCATAACCATGGCAGAGACCACTTCAGTGACTTCCATGCACAGAGTGTCTTGCTTGACTAGTTTCAGCAACAAAAGCTCGACAGAGAAGCACTGTGGGTGTGCTCCGTAACACAGATGGGAACATACCGTGTTGAATGTGTTAAAAAGGTTACAGACTTCCTACTTGTAAATGTAAAATCAAACATCTTCCAGTAATCCAGCTCTGGCTAGGACTATACTGGCTTTTTATAAGCTGGTCCTCAACCCTTCATCTAAATCTGTGAGCTAGGAGACAGAGGAAAAAGCAAAAGGTTCCTTTTGCATCGACAGTGCAAGAAGAAGAACTTAGATGGGAAGATCTAAGGGCAAGCCTGAAGCTCTCAGGACAAGATGGCTGATGGGGATGAAAAGAAAAGGAGAACACTGCCCAAAAGGTCTCTGGAAGAGTTAGGACGTCCTCTTGGCAGAAGGTCTTGCAAGCGTAGTGCTGTTTTTCTTTCAGTCAGGAAGACCCCAAGGGGCCTTGCCTTAGTGAAAGGTATATTCAGAGCACAAATGTGTTTATAACATAAACAACTCATTAATGAAAGAGAGACAAAAAATCTGTCTCTTTTTTGTGAACTAAAATTTGGGTTTGGTGGCCTTTCTGAAAGGCTTTAGGCTGCCAGGGGAGGCATATGCTGCAAAGAATCTTCTACAACACGCTGTGTGTGTGATAACTCTGCCCTTTAAAGTGTCCGCTGGGAAAAAATGCCGTTGTGGAGGGGTGTGGAGGTGTTGTGTGGTCCTGGCACAACGGTCAGTGCTAATCAACAGAGAGAGGGGTCAGGCCTGCAAATCCAGCAGGAGAGCACGACTATCCAGAGGACAAATGCCTGATGGTCCATCATGAAAATGCTTTACTGAGGTGCTTGCACTATATAGACAACGTATTTCTTTTTAATTTGTTGGAAAAAGCTTTTGTCTGCTGTGATGAAATAGGAAAGGCCGAAAGATTTACTGTCTCAAGGTTAATTGCAATCAGATCTTTGGTGCAATTAATTTTAACAGGGGAAGAGAATCATAGGCCAGAAGAGAGAAAGGGCAGGTTAAAGAATATTTAGATGAGTTAGAAATGTTCTAGTCAGCAGGGTGAGGTGATATTTGGTGCAGAATACTTAAGAAAGTTGCCAAAGTCATTGCTGAACTATTAATGATTGTCTTCAGATGCTTGTGGAGGATCAAGAGGTCTCAGAGCCCTAGAGCTTTCATAGACTACCTGTATGTAAAGAAAAACAAAAATAAAGTAACACATCAGCCAGCTTAAATGGGATACCAGAGCAAATGGTTAAACAATTAAGTAAAGGCACCAGGTAGATAATAAAGTGATGCATACAGTCATTGTGGATTTGTCAAGAACAAATCATGTCAAATCCACCTTTATATTTTTGACTGCTTTGCTGGTCTGTTAGATGTAGAAAACCAGTAAGATGTGGGAATAGCTTTGATTAATTCCCAGAAAGTGAATGCATTGCTTAAAAAAACTGCGGTCAAAGAAACATTATCAGTGCTTTGGGGTAAAAATGAGAGGGCATTTCAAGTCAGAGTTCTGTGAGGTTTATCTTGAACACAATTCCACTCAGTATTAATACTGATGTTTTGAATGTTATATTGAAAGAGTAAGGAGGATTTCAAGAACTGTGGAAGACAAGATCATGTTTAAAATTGATTTTTACTCAGCAGAAAAATGGCTGATATCAACCAACGAAATACAATAACAGAAAAGGAAAAATATTGTACGGAAGAAAAAGTGACCAAATGCCCCAAAATATGTGAAGGGCAGAAAAGATTGGGAGGTTTCAGGGTTAATGTCAGTCCTAAACTGCAGAAGATTTAAAGATTTGATGGTTTATCAGGTAATTTATTTCTGGGATGTACTCATATATAAAGACATGGAAGGGAGTTATTTTCTTTTCCCTTGTGTAGGTGAGGTCTCAGCTGGAATACTGGGCTCACTTCGGAGCAGTGGATAGAGACAAAAAGTTGGGAATCCAAAGGTGAAGAAACAAAACTGATCAATATTTGGAAAATGTGACCTGTGAAGTAAAACTGAGCATTCCATTTAATCTAGAAAAGAGTTAAGTAAGGAAGTGTACGGTGCAGGATGTAAAGGCTCTTTATAAAGATGATAACTGATCATTTCCAATGCCCGCTGATGACATGGCATGAAAAAATAGGGTAAATGTGAAGCCAACAAGGTTTGGTTTGGATACCAGGAAAAATCTAACAAATGGGACAGTTAAGCTCTAAAACAGGTTTTCCAGTGAAGCAGTGGTATCTTTATGATGATGATGATGATGATGATGATGATTATTATTATTATTGTAGTATTTCCACATTCTTCACTGGAAGTATTTCCACATTAAATTCAAAAAATTATTTTGACTTATTTTAAAAGCAAGATTCAGTCCCTGTGCAGAGCGATGGACTGAACGAGTGATTCCTAATACTGCTGTAGCTAAACCTCCGTGCTGCTGCCTTTGCTTCTGACTTCTGCTACTCCCCTGCCTGCCTCCCAACCCCTTCTCTTTCCTTTTTGGGGCCGTCCTGCCCTTGTCACACCAGCCTACGCTGCTGCTGTCTTCTGCTTGCCTCTTAATTGCCACTTCCAGCAGTGGTGGCTGGGAACACAAAAGGCCCATAGATGATTGTTGTGCCTGGCACACCTCACCCCTTGGTGAGCCACTTGGAAGCCACTGGGCTATATAGTTTCTTCTGATCCCTTCCAGGCCTGTATTTCTGTGCTGCCAGGATGTTAAGGCTTCTTTTCTGGCAGGGTGTAGCGTGACATAGACAGTGCTTGATAATGGATGCAAAGCAGAACTGTGCAAAAAGGATTTTGAGTCTTCTCAGTCAGTGGCATGCTGATCTGGCTGCCTGCCTATGCTTGCCCAGCGTCAAGAACGCACAATTATGCTGACTTCCAGTAGCTGCAAGGAATTTATTGATTTTCCTGTCCAAATCCCTTGCAGCTCTTGTTCATAGCTCAGGCACCTTTGGGCTGGCTCAGCACCAAGGGTGAACCAAGTAATAACAGGGTGAATCTCCCACGGCTGGGAATGCAAGTGCAAGAGCTGTGCTGCTGGCACGGTGCAACACGGGCCAAACGCAGCCAGGAATATGAGCCCCGAATGAAATCTCACCGCAGCATGTTAGGCTAACTGCTGCAATGTTAAGATATAAATAGCCGTATGTGTTTATGCTGCAAAAAGAATTACACCCACACACATACAATATCACTCCAAAATAAGAAAACATAAACTTTTAATGTTTGGCCTTTTAGAATCAATATTAAGTCCTGTGATTGCTTGCTGCTCAGATGTATAACTTTGTTTTGGGTTCTCCATAATATTTTCTCAACTTTGATCTCTTAACAGACTCTAGCTGATACTGCAGTGGAAACAGGCATTAAGTAATTTTTTTCTTTTAATGTTTCTAAGTACTATTTTTGAGAGGATAAATTACATTTCACAGAAATATAAGGGTATTTCCAATGGAATGAGTTGTTCCAACTTAAATATTTGTTTTCTAAATTAATTTCAAAGAAACCTTGTAAAAGTTCCAAGTAGTGTTTCACAACATGTGCTTGTATTGAGAATGAACCCAACTAGTTTTCTCTGATAGCTGTTGCTACTTGGATGAGAAGAGACCTTTCCATACTGCACGTGCCCCTCACAAATCCACAGACCTCTATAGTACCTACTGTAACTCATCCCTCTTCCTAGTCCATTCAGATGTTGCTCCCGTTTCAGGACTGTAAGTATGGCCCTGTCATTTCTTCTTCCTCTGCCGCTGCCCTACTCCTTCTCCCACACTACCATATGTCCTCCTGCTTAGGAAGCAAGTGATGGATGGTGTCAACTGCTGGACTCAACCAAGAGAACAGGCAGAGGTAAGACAGGATATTTTTTTCTACGAGGGCTTCGGTAGGCTCCACAACCTCCACATGGACCTCCCTGTGCTCATCGCTTTAGTTTGATGTCCTCCAAAATGGTGTTCTGACAACTGGTGCTCAAAACCCTGAAAGTAAATTACTAAATCTCTGACTGAAGAAAGATCACGGCAGTTCACTGTATCTATTGCTTGTGTCTCTGATGCAGAGAATTTCCTATACCAGCACAAAAACATTTTCTACAGTAAACCTGGGCCATCTTAAAGTCTAAGCTGTGCAGGACATGGATCGAGGGCCCCTGTTTGCCTGTAGCCCTAGCACGGTGCTTCCTATCTGGTCAAGGCCTCTGGGAATCATTTTGCTAAGTGTATCTTTTGATAATACGACTCAAAAATAAAAACATAAGTGTATATCATCCTTACATCCTTGAGGGAAATAGAACTGTTAAAAACTTAAATTCTACAATTCTGTGTCACCTAATACTTGCCTTTCTCATTTTTCAGTATGTGCCTATTGTAAAACATGTAGGTAGTAAAAGAGTATCCTGAGTACACACGTACTCTCTTTTTGAAACTAATGACTAATTCCAGGCATATTAGTTTTCTTGGCTGCCGAAAGGTCAGAGAAACAAATGATTTTTATCAGTCTGCTCATCTCAAAGCAGAAAAAACTCAGTATTTATCTGACTTTCTATATCTGAATGACTTAGTATGTGAAGATACAGGAAAAAAAAAAACCCTTCTGTTTCCAGGTGAAGATCAAAAAGTGTTTTACAGACTCTGAAAATTAAGGTTCTCAACATCCCTGTGCATTAGGTAATGATCTAATTTTACATGTGGGAGACACTAAGGCACAAAGAAATCATCAAATTTATGAACCATATCATTGCAAGCCTGTGATAAAAATCAGAATAAAACCTGCAACTCTTCAGCATAGTCTTTTGCTTTAATTAAAGTTCTTTCCTGAAAGTAGTCATTCTCAGGAGTTTTAGTAGACATACAGGTTGAAAATCTACTAGTATAACTCATTGAAATATATATTGCATCTTTTGAAAGCTTGGAAGTGAGGTTCTTGTCTTCGAGGGTGGGCACAGACAGTCTACTGCATGGCTCATAAAAAGGAAGAGGTTTTTTTTTCAAAACCCACTCCTTTCCTCCTTATGCTTCCCCATAAACTATAGGTCAGTAGCATAATCTGTTTTTTGGGTGCCTTTGGAGCAAATGGAGTTATATACTATAAGTGAGGGAGGTTATTAATGAAAAGATGAAAAAATACCCTGATGAATTTCTTTGCATTATGAAACCTCATGCTTACATCCATTTGCATGAAAGAAGAGAGACTATATTCTTTAAAATCAGCTGTAATTTATAAATCATTTATAAATCAAAAGGGGGAGAACTCAAACTAGCTGGTATCTGCCAGAGAAAGGGCAGGTGGCTGCTGTTACAGGCAGATGTGTATCTTAGAACTGAACTTCTTGCAAATGTCATGTGAAATAACTGAAGATATTAGAAGTAAGAATTACACATACAGAAGTTGATGACCATGAGAAAACATGCATGCGGCTTTGGGACCGCAGGCTACAAATTACCCTTCCTATCTATATTAAAAAACCTGTGAAAAGTCTCTGACAGATTTAGCTGCAGCAATTTCGAATGTTACTTCCCCTGCCGGCCTTATTTTTCTGACCGAGGTTGCCACCACTTAGCAGAAGAGGCAAAATGGGACAGGTTGCTGCACTTCACCGCTCCTGGTCACACCTTGCATATTAACACAGCGCTGTCTTCACAGTGGATGGGGTTAATGCGCTGAAATGGGGTGACTGAAGTGTGGACACGCATCCTGCTCTCTTGCTGCTGGGATAATGACAGCAGTTTCTGCCAGAGAGAGGAGAGGAAGAGCCTCACTGGTAATGTTCTCACCAGCCCATCGTCTGTCTGGAGATTGGAGGTCATTTCACCCCCCTGTTCCTGCAATGGCCCTATTAGACAAGCTATCAGGCAGGCAGTTTTTACGATGGCAGACGTGCTATGCACCGAGTGGCCTTGGCAGGAAGATGCAGAATTGCAGATGAGGTTGGACTGACCTTTGGAGGTCATCCGGTCCAAGTCCCTGCTCAAAGCAAGGCTGACTTCACACATGGCTATGCACATGCACTGGTAGACACTAACATTTCCTCTGTAAACCAATTTCACGGAGCTTTTCTTTTTCAGGTGCTCTTCAGTAGTTCACCTTTATCAATCAAGAACACAAGGCACAAACAGGTGATTTTTTTTTAAAGGAAAAAGTGCTTGGTTGTAATTGGAAGCTGATGTGTAGGTGCCTTTTTTTTTGACATACAAGTTTTCACAAAATATTAAATTTCTGGTTGCTTCCTTTTAATAGACATTGTTTACAACTGGTTAGTTTTTGCTCCATCAGAAAGTCTATCAAAGGTACAGTAGGCTGATGCTCAACTTGCCCAAGACTAGAGTTTCCGCATGTTATAAAACCCAAATAAATCTAGTGGGGTGGGGGAGAGGAAAAGGAATCATTATATGCATAAACAAATAGGTAGTTCATGTGTCTAGTTTCATGTTGGTAGTACACAGAAGTTGGCAACTGTACAATAAATTTTAGGATCCTAACTCATGTTCCTTTACCTCTTGTGATTGTTATTCTTTGATCTCAGCGTTCCAGGTGAGATGGGTTGAACTCTGCATATTATCTATAAGCAGAGGTAGAATAAGCTGCCTCCCTCTCCTGAAGATTATGTGTCATTCTGGAGATATACTGCAAGCTTGGAACCTCTAGTTGTCATCCCATATGACAAGAAACATAAGTTCCCCAAAGAAAATCAAACCATTAAGTACATAAAAGAAGAATGAATGGCTCTAGAGGGTGGACCAATAAGATATAGATGGTGTGAAAGTTTATAAGCATTTAACCTCTATTCCTTCACAGCTCACTTCAAATGTTGAACTAAACAGACTGTGGGAAGCAAACTTCAGTAGAGGATGTGCTAATTATTTAAACCATATTTGTATTCTTCCCCCTACATCCCCTTTTGTTTTTGATAGTGACAAGGCTTCATCAGGATTATTATTCTTTGGGCAAAGAAAACAGCTAAGTATATTTTGGAGTGTAGGCATATACTTTGAGAATTGTGAGGTGAAAATGAGAGAAACAATGAAATTTGGTAATTATCAAGATCAAAGCCAACCTCTGCTTGGCCAGAGGAATGGAAAGCCCTTTCAATGAATTTTTTTTGCATTTAAAAAAAAAGTCCAACACTGGGGCAAAATTTCAGAAGCACAACAATTTGTATGAGGCAGAATTTCTAGGAGAGAAAAAAGGCAAAATTAAAACGCATTTTTTGAATTTTTGTCCATCTCATGAACCCCTGGCTTTACCAGCTCCCGCGTAAAAGAGCTCCTGGGAAACAGTGTTGCCAGGAAGATGAAGAGCTGACAAAGGAAGCTACTGGGAATGTCCAGAGAGCTGAGTTATTAAGGAACTGGTTACCCAGATACCTCAGACAGCTTGGAAGACTGTTGAGGTGGCATGTTTGGTGTTGTCTGTGGCATGATGGAGCCAGCTGGCTGCAGAGTGAGGCAGTAGCTCTAGAGAGTTCATCTTTGTTGTTGTACTATCTTGATTTCCAGCTGCCCAGGGAGCTGATAAACTTTACCAGCTTCTTTACAAGTTGAATGGTGGCTGAGTGTTCTGCCAACAAGACTGCTTATAAAAATCCCAAAGAACTCAAGAGATTAAGCAACGCAGGCGTTGGGTAGATAAAGGGCTTTAGCAGCCAAGCACCCAGGAGATGGGCGGGGGGCAGAGTGGCCAAAAAAGAGCACATTTTCCTCAAAGGCTGCAACATAATTGGCATATCCCTGCAGAATGCTTTGATCCTATCAAATCCATTATTTTCTGACTGGGAAATTTCCGATAAACTCCAGATCTAAAAAAACAAGTAAAAATCTTTGCATTTGTGTTTCTGTGTCCTGGTTTCAGCCAGGGTAGAGTTAATTTTATTCATAGAAGCTAGTGTGAGGCTGTGTTTTGCATTTGGGATGAGAAAATGTTGATAAGGTGCTGATGTTTAGAATTGTTGCTAAGTAGTCAAGGACAGTCCAGCTTCTCGTGCTGGGCTGCCAGCGAGAGGCCTGGGGGTGCACAGGGAGCTGGGAGGGGACACAGCCAGGACAGCTGACCCAGGCTGGCCACAGGGATGTTCCATACCATATGACATCATGCTCAGTATATAAAGCTGGGACGAAGAAGAAGGAAGGGGTGGAGGGACGTTTGGAGTGATGGCGTCTGTCTTCCCAAGAAACCATTACACGTGATGCAGCCCTTGCTTCCCTGGAGATGGCTGAATCCCTGCCTGCCCGTGGGGAGTGGGGAATTCCTTGTTTTGTTTTGCTTGCGTGCGTGGCTTTTGCTTTACCTATTGAACTGTCTTTATCTCAAACCATGAGTTTCCTCACTTTCACTCTTCTGATTCTCTCCTCTGTCCCACCAATGGGGGAGTGAGCGCATGGCTGCGTGGGGCTTGGTTGCTGGCTGGCGCTAAACCACGACGTTATGTTTTTCGGGTAATGAAGCAATAAGATATGCAGGCTTCACGTTACATCAAATACAGTAGGATGTAGCATAGGTCTGAAAACAAAGGACCTTATTTTGCAATGTCTTTTCTGTCATTTACACTTATGAAAGTGGCTGCAAAGTAGGTTTTACAGTGAACACACTAGTGAAAATGCTCAGATGCCTCCTAAGACTTATTTCCTGTGGCCTGTGGCTGTTCATCCAGTGGACAAATAATTTGTACAGGCTTAATTATGATTACACAACTGTTTGATTTTTGATTACAGATTTAATTCAATTGCTGGATCATTACTGCCCTAATAACAACTTCTGAAAGGTACTAATCTGTAATCAGAACTCAGGCATAACAATATGGCTGAAAATTATTTCTGTGAATCAAATGAGATGTTTTGTCCCTCAATTACCATTTTCTTTCATCACAGAATAAGTAATAGTACAAAACTTTCTTTGGACACCCCCTTAGTGAGCATGGTGGTGTCGGGTTGATAGTTGGACTTGATGATATTAAAGGTCTTTTCCAACCTTAATGATTCTGTGATTCTGTAATTCTGTGATTCTTTTGATGGCCTCTCTTGAAGAAGCAATTTAAAATTTCACCTTACCTCTGACAGGCTTCATTATTTAAGTAAAGTATTCCTATAACATTTAGATATATAAAACTCTCACTGAAGTCAGCATGGTTGTGGTGAATTTATAATACTTTGAAACTGACAGCAAAATTTAACATATTGAAATGAACATCCTCAGCTTCTTTTATTGTAAATCAACATAAATATTTTGCTTGATGCAACTTACAATTTAGCTGTGACATTAAATATTGGGGAAAAAATTGTTCTGTTTATTACAGTATAAATAGCTGCCTGCGTTTAACTGAGAGCAGAATATGGAAACACAGTCCAGATCAGTTTGCTCACTATGGAAAACAGGCAGATAGGAGACAAGGGAAAGGATTTCAGGTAATACACTGAATGCCATTCAGAGTATAAACAGTAGTCTTTAAATAACACTCAAAAGAGATGGAAAGAAGCAATAAAATTGGGTAATTTTATTGTGATATTTTCCAGTTCTTAGATGATGATTGTAATAATTGGCATTATGCTTGAAATAACTACTTTGTAGTATGAAGCAGCTCTGAAACTACTGATTTTTTTCATCCATTGAGAATGCAGAGCTTCAGCTTTCGCACAGCTCTCATGTTTTATCAGTAGGTAAAATTAGTCTGTGCTGGGCTGTGAAGAGATTTGTGCATATCTGAGTACTTTTTGTGGTGCCACAAATCTATTCTACAATGGCTCTTAAAGCCAGGAAATACTATTTTTTTCCTACTATGTGTGAAATTCATTAATTCTGAAAATGTTCCTGAACTTGATAGTCGTTAGCTCAAAATACAGATTCATCCAGACAGAAGTTCTGCAGCTGAATGATTTTATTAGTCAAATTTAGATGTTGGTGTGACTGTTCAAAATGGTCCTTTTAACAAAATGGAGTGGGACGGAAGTCCAGATAAAACCAACCAAATCTTTAAAGTCTTTCCTTCACAGCTCAGGGTCTCAATGAACACGTCTTGTTTTTTATGCTTACTAAGAATACTTAGCTATGTTTTAAGCCATACATATCTACTTTTTAAGGTAGTCATACACTTTTTCGCAAGACTTTTTCAATTAAAATTTCCTTTTTACATCTAAAGGTGGAGAAAATTCTTCCACCTTCCAAAATTCCCCCCCTTCCTAGTCTAGTGGTTTTCTGGAAGGCAAATTACTAAGTGAATGCTACCCCTAAACACTAAAGAATTCTAATATAAATATTTTCACAAAGTTTTGAATTCTTTGAAAATGAATTGGGATGTGTTATGGGTTTTTGATTGCTTTCCAGCCATAGATTGATAGTTATTTCACAATCTGCATTTGTTCATAGCTCTCAATGTTGCCACACTTTCATGTGCTAAAAGTAGTATTTGCATTTGAAGTTTACAGATTGTGCATATCTCTTTATCTTAGTTACAGGCAAAAGATGAGTTATATTCTCTATATGTCTTTTTTGTTCAACAGGCATGATCTGTCCATTACCCAGCTGTCAGCACCTCGCACTGTCTGTTGATGTGAGTAAAACTTTCTTTGCTGGAAACTGTATTCCTCATATATCCATTCAAGCAGCATGTTTGAAGCAACATAAAAGACTAATTTTGAAACAGGTAAAAGACTAATTTCTCAAATGTTCCTAGATTTCATAGAGAAAGAGCTATCGGATCATTGCATTGTGTAGTTAAGGCTACAGGTATGTTATTTTAGGAGGAAGTGGATTTCAGATTTCGTAATTGGCATAAGTAATTCTTTAAAACATGACATTTGGAAAAAGTATTGTTGCAATGCCTACATCGTATCAAGGACAAGATAACAGTGGGAATGCGTGAGAGAAGAAGCAGCTGTTGATTCTGTTGATTTCATTGCTTTTTACCACATATATGAATCTCTTATGCAGAATTTGACATTAATAAGTGTTTTAAAGATGATTATATCTTTTGGCTATACAAAGAAAAATCATTCATATAGGATACAAGGCCAGCAACCAGCAACCATCCCGAGAACCATTTTCCTTACAGGATTCCTGAGCTGCTTCTGTAAGAACAAATGAAATATTACCCTCAGAAGACAACTGGGGAATTAGCGTAGGGCAAATCTGCCTATCTGCCTCCAACACTGTTCTTTTCTGACAACTGAGTTGCTAACAGCTTGAACAAAGTCCTTGCCACGTAGGTATCATGGATCACTGTGGTTTTCTTTCAACACTTTTTTCCATACCTCCCTCTGAAATCTTCCTCTTGCCTGGCAGATATACTCTGGCTTCACTGCTAAGGAGGCTTTTGTGCCTGGAGAAGGGAACTGGGTGGCAGAGTGCACCATCATCATATGGCCAAGTGCGAAAGTCTAATGGAGAGTGGAGACTGACAGTAGACTGTCATGGCCTGAATGAAGTCACATCGCCACTGAGTGCTGCTGTACTGGACATGCTAGAACTTCAGTATGAACTGGAGTCAAAGGCAGCCAAGTGGTACGCCACCACTGATATTGCTAACGCGTTTTTCTCAATCCCTTTGGCGGCAGAGTGCAGGCCACAGTTTGCTTTCACTTGGAGGGGTGTCCAATACACCTGGAATCGACTGCCCCAGGGGTGGAAATACAGCCCTACCATTTGCCATGGGCTGATACGGACTGCACTGGAACAGGGTGAAGCTCCAGAGCATCTGCAATACATTGATGACATCATCGTATGGGGCAACACAGAAGAAGAAGTTTTTGAGAAAGGGAAGAAAATAATTCAAATCCTTCTGAAAACTGATTTTGCTATAAAACAAAGTAAGGCCAAAGGACCTGCACAGGAGATCCAGTTTTTAGGAATAAAATGGCAAGATGGACGTCGACAGATCCCAACGGATGTGATCAACAAAATAACAGCTATGTCTCCACCAACTAGCAAAAAAGAAACACAAGCATTTTTAGGCGTTGTGGGTTTCTGGAGAATGCATATTCCAAATTACAGTCTGATTGTAAGCCCTCTTTATCAAGTGACCCGGAAGAAGAACGATTTTAAATGGGGCCCTGAGCAATGACAAGCCTTCGAACAAATTAAACAGGAGATAGTTCATGCCGTAGCCCTCGGGCCAGCCCAGGCAGGACAAGATGTTAAAAATGTGCTCTACACGGCAGCCGGGGAGAATGGCCCTACCTAGAGTCTCTGGCAGAAGGTACCAGGAGAGACCCGAGGTCGACCTCTAGGGTTTTGGAGTCAAGGATATGGGGGATCTGAGTCCCGCTATACTCCAACTGAAAAGGAGATATTGGCAGCATGTGAAGGAGTTCGAGCTGCCTCAGAAGTGGTTGGTACTGAAGCACAGCTCCTCCTGGCACCCCGACTGCCGGTGCTGGGCTGGATGTTCAAAGGGAGGGTCCCCTCTACACATCATGCGACTGATGCTACGTGGAGTAAGTGGGTCGCGCTTACCACACAGCGGGCTTGAATAGGAAACCCCAATCGCCCAGGAATCTTGGAAGTGATCATGGACTGGCCAGAAGGCAAAGGTTTTGGAATATCACCAGAAGAGGAGGCGGCGCATGGTGAAGAGGCTCCACCACATAATAAACTGCCAGAGAACAAAAGGCAATATGCCCTGTTTACTGATGGGTCCTGTCGTATTGTAGGCAAACATCGAAGGTGGAAAGCTGCTGTATGGAGCCCTATACGACGAGTCGCAGAAGCTGCTGAAGGACAAGGTGAATCAAGGCAGTTTGCAGAGGTGAAAGCCATCCAGCTGGCTTTAGATATTGCTGAATGAGAAAAACGGCCAATACACTATCTCTATACTGACTCATGGATGGTGGCAAATGCTCTATGGGGGTGACTACAGCAATGGAAGCAGAGCAACTGGCAGTGTAGACGCAAGCCCATCTGGGCTGCTGAATTGTGGCAAGATATTGCTGCCTGATTAGAGAATCTGGTCATAAAAGTATGTCATGTAGATGCTCATGTACCCAAGAGTCGGGCCACTGAAGAACATCAAAACAACCATCAGGTGGATCAGGCTGCTAAGATTGAAGTGGCTCAGGTGGATCTGGACTGGCAACATAAGGGTGAATTATTTATAGCTCGGTGGGCCCATGACACCTCAGGCCATCAGGGAAGAGATGCAACATACAGATGGGCTCAGGATCGAGGGGTGGACCTGACCATGGACACTATTGCACAGATTATCCATGAATGTGAAACATGTGCTGCGATCAAACAAGCCAAGCGGTTAAAGCCCCCCTGGTATGACGGATGATGGTTGAAATATAAATATGGCGAGGCCTGGCAGATTGACTATATCACACTTCCACAAACTTGCCAAGGCAAGCGCTATGTGCTTACCATGGCGGAAGCAACCACCGGATGGCTGGAAACATACCCTGTGCCCCACACCACCACCCGGAACACTATCCTGGGCCTTGAGAAGCAAGTCTTTTGGCGACATGGCACCCCCAAAAGAATTGAGTCGGATAATGGGACTCATTTCCAAAACAACCTCATAGACACCTGGGCCAAAGAGCACGGCATTGAGTGGGTGTATCATATCCCCTATCATGCACCAGCTTCCGGAAAAATTGAACGATACAACGGACTGTTAAAGACTACACTGAGAGCAATGGGTGATGGGACATTCAAACATTGGGATAAACATTTAGCGAAAGCCACCTGGTAAGTCAACACTAGGGGATCTACTAATAGAGCCGGCCCTGCCCAATCAAAACTTTTACGTACTGTAGAAGGGGATAAAGTCCCTGTGGTGCATGTGAGAAACATGCTGGGGAAGACAGTCTGGGTTACTCCTGCCTTAGACAAAGGCAAACCCGTTTGTGGGATTGCCTTTGCCCAGGGACCTGGGTGCACTTGGTGGGTAATGGGGAAGGATGGGGAAGTCCGATGTGTATCTCAAGAAGATTTGATTTTGGGTGAAAATAGTCAATGATTTGAATTGTATTATGTTAATTGTTACACAATACAGTATGACATTACTACTATGGTTGCTATCTACCATATCAATGGTATTACAGTAAGAATCACCCAGACTGATGAGCTTCACTGAAACCAAGCAACATGTAACAGTGATGGAACCAGAACTTCAGCAGTTTGTGCCCAACAACTTCCTTGAGATAGACGTCTTTGATCTGCAGATCATAGACATGGACCATGCCAGATAACAATCCAACACCACATACCATCTCCCCTGCCCTGAGCGACTGCTATGATGGATGAAGCCCAGAGTCATGGACAGAATGAACTCCACAGACATTTTAAAGTGATGGCCCATGAACTAAGAGAACGGTATCTGTGTGTATATATTAAAAGACAGGAAGAGTAATAATGAATAATTGGAATGTATTGAAAAGTGTAGGACCTGGGCATGATGCAAATGGTATGGAAAGAGGGGTGGATACTGTCCTGGTTTCAGGCAGGGTAGAGTTAATTTTATTCACAGAAGCTAGTGTGAGACTGTTTTGGATTTGGGATGAGAAACTGTTGATAATGTGCTGATGTTTTGAGTTGTTGCTAAGTAGTCAAGGTCAGTCCAGCTTCCTGTGCTGGGCTGCCAGCGAGCAGGCTAGGGGTGCACGGGGAGCTGGGAGGGGACACAGCCAGGACAGCTGACCCAGGCTGGCCAAAGAGATATTCCCTACCATACGACGTCATGCCCAGTACATAAACTGGAGTTGGCCGGGGGGTGGGAATCGCTGCTTGGGGACAGGCTGTCGATCACTGGGTGGTGAGCAATTGCTGTATTGGGCATCACTTGTTCTCGTACATTCCTTTGTCGGTATTATCATTGTTGTTATCATTGTTGTTTCCTTCTCTGTTGCTGTCCTATTAAACTGTTTTTATCTCAACCCACGAGTTTTTTTACCCATTCTCTCCCCCGTCCCACTGGGGTGCGGGGGGAGTGAGTGAGCGGCTGCGTGGTGCTTGGTTGCCGGCTGGGCTAAACCACGACAGTCAGGAAAGATAAAAACAAAGAATGAAGCTGCTTTATAAGCATTAGCTAAGATAAATGCTGCTTTTTTTTCCCCCAAAAGAGGTAATACATCAGACAGACTTTCATATGAAATGTTACTATGTAATTTTCTGTTCTGACCGTTTAGATGTGATGCAGTGCCACTTCCCTAGTCTTGTGATAACTATGGAATGCAGGTTCTTTATTGTGTTTACACTATTTTGAATGCCATCACTTTTAAAAATGGCGCTCACTTACTTGTTGTAAAATGCAGCATAACATACGACACTGTGTTTTCCAAACTTGCATTTTAAATAGCACTAGACTACAAAGATTGTCACCATTGAAGATATATTGTGTGTTGTCTATTCCATGGACATGATTTGAAAAAACCCTAACCTATCACTGAAGAATTGGCCGTTTTTTTAAATACATTTAAAAATTAATCCTGGATAACAGTGTCCTGTTACTGAGTTTGTTTTGTTCTATGCACGTATTTGGCAACATAAGTTATGACATGAATTATGACTTTTGTTTTTTCTATACATGAGAAATGTTATATAAAAATACTAACTACAGAAATAATATTGTAACCGTGTATCTAAAAACTATATAATGTTAAAGTAGTGAAATGGTCCTCAGCTTTAACATATTTCTGCTCAGGATACCTTCTGTGACAGGCAAGCACTAGGGTATTTATTTTGTCCAGAGAAATAAGGTAGAAATGAGGTAATTTATAGCAGGTGAACAGGAAGTCTGTAGAAAATACGAGATTTCATTTCACATCTCCAGAGCCAAATTAGCATTTTAACCAGGACTTTTCTTCCTTACCGGTAATCAGATGTATCTAGTACCTCATGCTAGAAATGATTTGGTCTTCATAGCTGGTCTTCTGTTCCTTTCTGGTTCATGCTACAATTTGTGGCTATGATGTCGTATGCAATGCTATCATAAAAAGGTGTTTTTTACTTTATCTGCATTTCCATTTTCTGTGGTTCTATTTAAAGAGACACTTAACTCACTGATTATAAAATAAGAATCAGGGTTTTTTTCTGTGTAAGGACAAACTTTGTGAGTCACTCTTTATTTTACTAGTCCAGATGAACTTTTTTAGAGATTGTCTTTCATGTAAGGACTTTTGGTCCTTAGTACCCCTTTCTGTGATGTTTTTCCTGGTGGAAAGGAGTAAAACTGTCAAGAAAACCTAGATAAATTAAGGAGCCCATCAAAAGTGACATTCTAAATTTGTAGCAAATGTCCGGGAAGGGAAAAGCTCCTTCACGTGAGCCCCAGCTCTGCTCCTCTGTGCTGCACGGTCTCTGCAGCACCAGGAAGCCAACTGCCCTCCCCAGCACCCGATAAATGCCCCAGCATCCATTAGAGAAAAAACAAAAAACCAAAGCATGAACTAGGAGAAAGGAATGACTCGTGCAAGGAAACAAAAGCCTGTATTTCAGGTATTTCAGTCCTACCCGTATAAGGTAGGACTTACTGAAAAAGCTTCTTATTTTCTGTTATCTGGGAAACAGTCCGTAACATCCACCCCAGAACCGCGGTCTCCCCTTCTTGGTGTTACTCAGGACATTTAACATTTAACCCCAGGAGGTTTAGCACTCCCACCACCTGTGTAAATCTCACCCTGGCAGAGCCCCTCTGCATGCAACCCAAAATGACCGAGTTATGCGAGTGACATTTCACGCCGAAATGACTCAGCTACAAAGGCTGCCACGACTTTTATTTGTGTTATTTTTCCTTTCTCACCGTCCATGCACCACTCTTGCTGCCTTGGGCCAGGCCAGCCTGCAGCTTAAACCATCTCAGGTGATGGGGCTTAAATGTTGCCCTGAGACGGAAAGGGCTGCCCCAGCCTGCGTTTCTTGCTGCCTGTGTGGTTATAACCCGTCCCAGCATTCCCAGGATCTTATCATAACGAATTACTGTGTATAAGCCAAAATGCGCTTGAAAATGCAAAAGGGAGAGTGGAGAAAATAGCTATGAAAATACACTTCCCTACCACATTTTGCAGGGAAAAGGCAAATTGGTTATTGAAGAAAACACCTGAGCTTTATTCAGCCAAGTCGCTCCTCTGGGAAATAATGCCAATCAAAGGTTTATTCTTTCTTTAATACTGTAATTTCTTTGTCACCCTGCGAAGCTTTTCAGCGCAGATTTTAAAATTGTCTTCTCTCATATGGAACACTGTAATGAAGTTTAGCTGTTCCTGTTCTGAGAAGGCAAGGTTGGGACTGCCAGCAGCAGCAAACTACAAACTACAACTACAACTACTACACACCAATGAGAGTGATGGTGCTCCCAGTGGACTGTACATTTTAGCAAGAGAGATCACTGAGCTTTTAGGACGTTGCATGTTCTATCCTGAAGTTCTGTGCAAATAAGGAATAAACTTCCCAAATGTACGGAGAATTATACTCTCTGTTATACTTCTGTTCTGAGAGAGAAGCTAGTTAAAAAACAGTAAGATTTATTCAGTTATACTGTTGCTCTGAAGAGCCTTAGAGTACAGTAGAATCAGTCAAGAGACTTGTCAGCTTCATGAGTGCATTGCTGTTACTGCCCTTTGGGGAAACTGGAGCAGTAAAAACACCCAGTGGCTTTTTTTTTTTTTGCTTTTTTTTTTTTTTTGACAGTGCTAATGGACTGCTGCAAAACAGGATTCAGTCATTTGAATTCAAATACTGAATGAGTGATAAACCACATTTGTTCTTCTGTTGTGTATTTTTTATCACCATTTGTGAGTAATTTTTTTTTTTTTCTGACACAGTCTATACGGTATTTAGAAAAGAGACGATTTTTGTATGAGTACCCACAGGAATACCCAGGAACGAGAAGCCTTGTGTCCTTGTGTGATTGTATCAAAATGACTGAGGGGAGATGCTTGAAAATTTTTAGTCCCCTGTATTTGAATGGAACTTAAATTCATATGTTTTGTTCTTAATGGAAGTTGATGCACATGGTTTCTTGAAAATTTTGAAGGTCTCTTCATACATCAGTATAGCCAGTAGCAGCACAGATGCAGAGGTGTAGAGAAGGGAGGGCTTAGACAAATAAACCTTAGCCTTAAACTCCAGAGGCTGGTGTCTCTGGCTTCTGGGCTGTAACAAACCCTTAACCATGATCCTCCCTCAGAGTTATGTAGCTGCTTTGATAATCCCACGTATTAGCAACTAAGACAGTATTTTTCTCTGTCTCCTCATGCTCCATCTCATTTTTGTGCTTGTCATATTTTTGCTGTCACAATTTTTGGCAGTGCTGTGCTAGTTTTTGGCATTTCCAGTGCATCTGCAAGTTGCAAAATTTTAACCTGCAGTTAATCTGTATTGAGGAATCAATCACTTTTCTGTGAAATTACAGAATTCCTTGTTTGCATGAACAAGATTAGCTAGTTGGCAGATCTCAACTTGAACAAAATTAGTTTAACAAGTTTAGATATCCCACATGAGCTGTGCTGTGTCACTGAAGATTACATAGACATTTTAGTCAAATTTCATTGAAAAAGACAACTGCAAAAATAAAAGCATGATGCTTTCTTTTTTCTGTTTTTTTTTTTATCCTTTCAGAGAACTTGTTGATGTCTAAACTATGGATTTAAAAATGTCACTGTCATGTACATAACAGTGCCCATCTACTACCACAAATATGATATATCAGAGCAGGCGTCACAAAAATAACTTGTAGACTAGAACTTAAACCACAGTGATTCTATATAAGTCTGTTAGTCGTTAGGCTGTTGTGTTGGAGTTGGTGCCATCACCAGCTACAGTCATGAGAAGATGTATAGAAGTCTTCAGGGGGAGTTCTGGAGCCAGGACTGAGCGCTGATGGAGGGCATTCTCTCTCCTCATACCAGTGTACTATTTTGTGTAACTGATGCTGTTACATGTGGCTGGTACCTTTTGCTGGCTATCTGCAGACAATTCCTGGCCAGGGGGTGGGATTTCCGCACAGCCCTTTTGAAGTGTCTTAGAGCCTCCAAACCCAGGGAGCCCATTGCCTGGCGGGATTGTGGATTTTGTGGTGGTGTCAGTGGATAACATTTAGTTTCCATTTCTGGTAAGTTAAAGTGATGGCACCCATGTTCTTTTTTGGGTCTCTCTTAATCCTTAGTTAAGGCTTTCACAGTGAGGCCAAATTATTTTTAGATTGTCTATTCCATTTAGATACAAATGAACAACTTTTATCTATTGTATCTTTTTTCCTCTACAGTTACATTGAAATAGGGATTAAAAAGCCTGAGGAGAAAAGGAAAGAAATGAGCGTAAGTATTTAATTATGAATACCACCTGTCTAAATTACTATGCAAGAATACAAATTCATTAGCTTACGCTTGTATAATTTATGATTAACAATCAAAATATAGCATTTCAGGGAAGAATATGATATGATAATAATATTAATTTACCTGAGGTTCATTATGTAAAAAATTGGATACGAAGATTATGCTCTTGGAGTTTAACTTTCCTTTGTCTGTACTGTGTAACTATTTAAACAACACTTGACTGGCAATAAATAAATTATTTTCCGTAGTTTTAGGAATTAAGATAATTATTACTCTTCTGCATTCTTTGCTGTAGAGTGTATAAGTATTTTTATGCCCCACTGTGAAGTCAAAGAGGCTGATCTAGCTCACAGAGGTGTTAAGTTAGCTTATTTGGATTTGAACTGCTACAGAGGATGAGAAACATTCAAAATTAGAAAGTGAATACCATAGATCGTAAACCTAAATCTAGTAAGACTTGGTCACATGGAATTCTTACAGCCCATTTTTCTAACTGTTTATTTTGCAAACAGAATGAGTTTTAGTTGTACGTAATCCATCTACCTTAGGGAGTTTTTGAGGCAGTATTGATACAGATAAAGCAATGTTAAACTGTATATCCTTTCTTAGCCATTTTTGGCAGTTTGACCTGCAACATGTACATTTGCATTGCCACATCTCTGTTGTATTTATCGTTATGATAGCCCGTGATTGTCTGAGACATAACAGACAAAACGGAAGGCTGTGTTGTACTGAAGTCCCATCTGAACCCTCCAGATAGGTCCTAAGTGATACAAATGGCTTTTGTTGGAATTTAAGCAAACCAAATGGTAGGCTATTTTAAGACTGCAGGAAGCCCTGAACACTGTTGTGTATATGCAGAGTAAATCTGTTTCATGAGTCCAATCTGCACTTTGTCCAGTCCTCTCCCTCTGCAGAGAAGGCAGAGTCCAAATGACTGGGTATATGTCCTGTCTCACTGAATATTTGAATTTGAGTCCAGTCTTGCTACACATATGCTGTATAGTTGTTGTGGTTTAACCCCAGCCAGCAACTAAGCCCCACACAGCCGCTCGCTCACTCCCCCTTGGTGGCACTGGGGAGAGAATCAGAAGGGTAAAAGTGCAAAAACCTGTGGGCTGAGATAAAGATGGTTTAACAGGTAAAGCAAAAGCCGTGCACACAAGCAAAGCAAACCAAGGAATTCATTCACCACGCCCCATGGGCAGGCAGGTGTTCAGCCACCTCCAGGAAAGCAGGGCTCTGTCACGCTTAACAGTGACTTGGGAAGACAAAATGCCATCACTCCTAATGTCTCCTCTCTTCTTTATTCTTCCCCACAGCTTTATATGCTGAGCATGATGTCATATGGTCTGGAATATCCCTTTGGTCAGTTGGGGTCAGCTGTCCCAGCTGTGTCCCCTCCCAACTCCTTGTGCACCCCCAGCCTACTCGCTGGTGGGGTGGGGTGAGGAGCAGAAAAGGCCTTGCCTCTGTGTAAGCACTGCTCAGCAATAGCGAAAACCTCCCTGTATTATCAACACTGTTTTCAGCACAAATCCAAAACATGGCCCCATACTAGCTGCTATGAAGAAAATTAACTCTATCCCAGACAAAAACCATCTGAACGGTATCTTTCCATTCTCTCATAGGGCACTGAAAGCAAACAGGATTGGACTCCTAACAGTTAGATGGGAAAGGCCTTTGATAAATTTCTACATTTTGAATTATAATTAGATTTTGATTTGAAATAGAGATTTACAGTAGTTATTTTCTGCCTCTGCCATTGCTTTCATAGTAAAATATAATGTTAATGAACTGGACTAGGCTGCTGTCTTCACTGAGTCTGTACCATTCTTACTGAGAAGAGATAAACAAACAAACAAACAAAGTTAATCCCAAGCAACTTTTGTTTAAGAAACATATGTCTTGATGTTTTGGTTATTGCCTTGGTACATACTTGATATAAATTACTAAACTATAAGTTTGTAAAATACCGTAGTAAACCCCATTTAAATTAACATTTTAATTACCGTGAGGTAAGAACTACCAGTGAACTTATATTCTTGGATCTGCATTATCAAAGTTGTTTTAATGAAGCAAACATCTGGGTCTAATTTGAACATTAGCATTTCTCTTTGCACAGCTGTTAGTGACATGCCTTATAAGAGTGTTTTGGCAATAGAGAGGATTTACAAAATATCACTCTGGAAGTGACACTTTTGCTGTATTTTATTATTTTCTCACTATCAAATTGTATTTAAAGCCAAATTCTGTTCTTTCATGCATATAGACTGAAAGGAAGAGACCAGATCTAAGTGATTATAGAGTGGATGACTATAATCTGACTGTATCTGGGAACACCAGTTCTTAGGATGGGGTGATCACTCCAGCTGCGTCCTGTCTGTAGGTCACGACGAGACCTAGACGTTTATTGTTCTCCCTTTCTTGTACCTTCTCTTTCACTGAAATTATACCAGGAATGTAGGCAAAAAGAGATCTCTAGGCAATAGCTATACTACACAGTGCCAGAGCAGGTTTCCCTCTGGCTGCATCTTTATTAATACATTAAACATTCTCCTAGAATATGTTTGGATACTGGAACTCAATTATCTGTACTGTGACATGCTTTTGGCTTGTGCCAGCTCATATTCTAACTCCCAGTCGCAGTCTGGAAGTTAGGATGGACCAGAGATGATTCTCAATAGGCATGAACCCTATTTTGGAGCCTAAGTAAACTTAATATTATGGAGTAGACACATGATGGTACATGGTTTTGGGACTGGGGAAAAGGTATTGTCACTGTTCTGTTTACTAGTATAAATGTGGCAAGTCCATGTATGGGACTTGGCCTGTGGGATCAAGATTTTGTGATAAATTGCCCTGCGATATTTGGCCAGTTTAAGATCTTTGTGGTAGTCCACAAATATTCTTTAAAGCTAGAAAAATTATAGCTATAGTGGCAATTAGAGGACTAAAATAAAAACTAAAATTGCATCATTGCCAACAGTAGGTAACGTATACTCCATCTAGAACTGTAACAACACTCCGTGGACAGGGTCAATGATAGAACAAAACTTCCAGTTTGTTAGTGTAGTCCCTGACACATTTTTGGCAAATGTCAGTTGGCACTCTCTCAAACAATGTCCTTGTTTTGAGGCTAACATTCCCTTTGGGGAGGATAGAATACCCTGTGAAGAATGTTTAGCTATGGGTATGAGCCGTTCTGTGCTTTCTGCCATCCCGTCCCTGGACCTTTGTAGATTATTGGTGTAGATAACAGCTAGTGAGACTCACTCAAGGCTAAATACAACATGAACACTGAAAGAGAGATTGTAGATTTTTATGTCTAACCAATTCCTTGCCATATACATTTGCTGATAGAATCCCATCAGTGAAGGTCTCTGTCTCACTGATTCTTCACTCCTTTTTTTTCTCACATATCACTTGCAGCTTTTCAATCTAAGGACAGGTTTTATGCTGGAGAGAAGATTTATGCATTCCTACCTTTGCCATTACACTAGCAGCAAATCTCTTTTCCTACTGGGTCCTCACCATTGAACATGAATTCCTTTGGGCGAATAGATTGAAGTTACAGAAAAGTTTACAATCACTGCAGTGTTATTAATGATAACAGGGCTTTATATAGCATAAACTAAAGCAAAATGTTACCAGCAATGTCTTTTTCAGTAGGTGGGAAGAACAGGTTTTAGAGTTACTGTCCTACTGACTATAAATATTTAGCTGTTTATTCTGGTTTGGACTCTTGTGTGGGAAATTCTCTTTGATTCCAAGTCTCGATTTCTCACTTCTTGGCTTCGCAAGTGTGGTGGGGTTGACCCTGGCCGAATGCCAGGTGCCCACCAAAGCTGCTCTATCCCTCCTGTCCTCAGCTGGACAGGGGAGAGAAAATATAATGAGAAGCTCATGGGTCGAGATACGGACAGGGAGAGATCAGTCACCAATTATCATCACAGGCAAAACAGACTTGACTTGGGTAAATGAGTTTAATTTATTGCCAATCAAATCAGAGTAGGGTAATGAGAAATAAAAACAAATCTTAAAACACCTTCCCCCCTCTTCTTCCCGCGATTAACTTCGCTCCCAATTTCTCTCCCTCCTCCCCCCGAGCGGTGCAGGGGGACGGGGAATGGGGGTTGTGGTCAGTTCATCACACCTGGTCTCTGCCGCTCCTTCCTCCTCAGGGGGAGGACTCCTCACCCTCTGCCCTGCTCCAGCATGGGGTCCCTCCCACGGGAGACAGTCCTCCACCAACTTCTCCAGCGTGGGCCCTTCCCACGGGCTGCAGTTCTTCACCAGCTGCTCCAGCCTGGGTCCCCCCACGGGTGCCGTCCTTCAGGGACAGACGGCTCCAGCCTGGGCCCCGCGGGGTCACAAGTGCTGCCAGCAACCCTGCTCCAGCCGGGGCTCCTCTCTCTCCCCACGGGGCCACAGGCCCTGCCAGGAGCCGGCCCCAGCGCGGGCTGCCCACGGGGTCACGGCCTCCTTCGGGCATCCCCCTGCTCCGGCGTGGGGCCCTCCCCGGCTGCGGGTGCAGATCTGCTCCCCCGGGGAGCTCCATGGCCGCAGGGGCACAGCCGGCCTCCCCGGGGGCTTCCCCAGGGGCTGCCAGGGACCCTCTGCTCCGGCGCCTGGAGCCCCTCCTGCCCCTCCTGCTGCTCTGGGCTGGGGGCTGCAGGGCTGTTCTCCCCCATGTTCTCACTCCTCTCTCCGGCTGCAGTTGCTGTTGCTGTTTTTCCCCCTTCTTAACTCAGTTCCCCAGAGGTGCTGCCACCGTGGCTGATGGGCTCGGCCTTGGCCAGCGGCGGGTCCCTCTTGGAGCCGGCTGGCGTTGGCTCTGTCGGACATGGGGGAAGGTTCTGGCAGCTTCTCACAGAAGCCACCCCTGTAGTTCCCTCCCCGCTACCAGAAGCTTGCCACACAAACCCGATACAGTATTGGAAGCACTGTGGTGGCAGCTTATTTTCTCAGGAGAGAGAACTTATCAGGCCATTTGACAGAGACTGCTCTGGTTGATTAAATTGTGTCAGTCACTTCAGAACAGAAAAGTCTTTTGGACAAATGGTGAATGAACATGACACAGGTTTTTGAGGATAGAAAACAGTGAAAACCTTGGGATTCCTCAAGTATGACAGATTTTCCAAAACAAAAAACATACTGCACTGAACAAAGATAGTATTTGAAACTGGGACAAGTGTTTATATTTTAAGGAATGTTTCTGAGAATAAACTATTTTAAACTTCTTGCGTTGGCTAATGATGTATGATTTATTTTTTCTGCAGATTAAACCAATAATTCATAGTACTATCCATGTGCCTTCCAGATGGCAATTTGTCTCTAATAAGCCATGTAATATCAAGTAAGTTTGTTATAAATCAGACATTTACATTTGGTTTTAAGTTTTCTACTCTAACAGTATATACAAACTCCCAAATGTTCAGTTAAAAGCTGAATGATTGTAGTGAAACTCTGGTTAATCAGGTGTGATTAGAAATGGCAGATTTCTATCTCGATTTAGATACTATGAATTTAGATTAAATTTGTATGGTATGACAGTAGGCCTAATTTTTACAAAATATTCCTATGGAAGGAAATAAGTTGAGAGTGACAATGCATAACTTTTTTATGCTGGTGAAATATAAAGAAAAAACATATAATATTTGGGAAAGTTATACAATGTGTATACATCATAGAAAACATGGTAAAATGACAATTAATCCAAGGGTTGTTTAGAAAAAGATCTGGGAGTCAGAAAGCATCACAGAGTTTTCTAAAACAGTATAGTGTTATGAATGGAGAATTTGAGCAATTAATTCTCTGAACTGCTGAAGAAGCCTGATTTCCCATAGATTTCTGTCCTATATTCCATAAACTTTCTATAATAAACCTGAATAATAAAACAGAATAATAATTCACATTTATCTTCCATGTGCCTTTGGTCACCCTGCCTGGACATGCAAAGGGGTGTACTACGGCTACAGTTCTTAACAAGATCTGTTACTCAACTTACGTGTATAATAAAATTCAAGCAAAGTCACCTTCTTTGGAGTTGTGATGCTTCCCACACAGCAAGGCAATAACAGTTTTGCTGTGCAAGAATGGGGGAGTAAAGTGTTGGATATGAAGGAGAAAAGATAATAGTACCTTGTTTCCCCACGCTTCAGGTTAAGACTTTCTTAGTGGGGAATCTGTTATTTAAACTGATGAGCATTCAGAATGGTAGCACTAGAGAAAGGGCTACTGGTAGGAGTTTATGAAAGTTGATTATCTAAATTTTAATTTGATTTCATCTTAACTCTTAATAATTCAAGCTATTGTTGTGACAGTATGTACATATAGGTAATTCTAACAAGTTACGAAAGCAGAAACATCAAAAAGCTATGCAGATTTTGCAAGGTTGTCCTTTAATTAAACTGTTTCTGTATGACCTTTTCTATTATCTCCGCCTAAAAACTTGTCTATTATGAGAGAAGCTCAGGAAAACCAAATGTGTTCTCATCATTAACTGAAAATCAGTAGACTTAGACCCTGACAACTGCAAAATTAGGTTTGTGCTTGAAGATAACACTGACGATGGTGTGTGTTCTCTTTGTGTAGAAGTAGACAGTTAACCCCAAAGCTTTGTACCACAGGATCACAGAATCATTAAGGTTGGATAAGATCTTCAAGATCATCAAGTCCAACTGTTAACCCAAGACCACCATGCCCACTAAACCATGTTCCGAAGTGCCATGTTCACATGTTTTTTGACCACTTCCAGTGATGGTGACTCCACCACCACTCCCTGGGCAGCCTGTTCCAATGCTTGACCACTCTCTCTGTAAAGAAATTTTTCCTAATATCCAACTAAACCACCCCTGGCGTAACTTGAGGCCATTTCCTCTCATTCTATTACTGGTTACTTGGGAGAGGAGACCAATACTCATGTCACCATAACCCCCTTTCAGGCAGTTGTAGAGAGTGATAAGGTCTCCCCTCAGCCTCCTCTTCTCCAGACTAAACAACCCCAGTTCCCTCAGCCGCTCCTCAGAAGACTTGTGCTCCAGACCCCTCACCAGCTTCATTGCCCTTCTCTGGACATGCTCAAGCACCTCAGCATCCTTCTTGGAGTGAGAGGCCCAAAACTGAACACAGGATTCACTCACCAGTGCTGAGTACAGGGGCACGATCACTTCCCTACTCCTGCTGGGCACACTATTGCTGATACAGGCCAGGACGCTGTTGGCCTTCTTGGCCACCTGGGCACACTGCCAGCTCATGTTCAGCCAGCTGTCGACCAGCACCCCCAGGTCCTTTTCTGCCAGGCAGCTCTCCAGCCACTCCTCACCAAGCCTATAGTGCTGCATGGAGTTGTTGTGGCCAAAGTGCAGGACCCTGCACTTGGCCTTATTAAACCTCATACAGTTGGCCTCTGCCCATCGATCCAGCCTGTCCAGATCCCTCTGCACAGCCCTCCTACCCTTCAGCAGATCAACACTCCCACCCAACTTGGTGTCATCTGCAAACTTACTGAGGGAGCACTCGATCCCCTCATCCAGATCATCGATAAAGATATTGAACAAGACCTGCCCCAGAACCGAGCCCTGGGGAACACCGCTTGTGACCGGCCGCCAGCCGGATTTAACGCCATTCACCACAACTCTCTGGGCTCGGCCATCCAGCCAGTTCCTCACCCAGCGAAGAGTAAACCTGTCTAAACCACGAGCCACCAGTTTCTCCAGGAAAATGCAGTGGGAGACGCTGTCAAAGGCTTTACTAAAGTCCAGGTAGACAACATCCACAGACTTTCCCTCATCCACTAGGCGGGTTACCTGGTCATAGAAGGAGATCAGGTTGGTCAAGCAGGACCTGCCTTTCATGAACCTGTGCTGGCTGGGCCTGATCCCTTGGTTGTCCTGCACATGCCCTGTGAGCACCCTCAAGATGAACCACTCCATGATCTTCCCCGGTACGGAGGTCAGGCTGACAGGCCTGTAGTTCCCAGCATCCTCCTTCCAGCCTTTCTTGTAGATGGGCATCACACTGGCAAGCCTCCAGTCTTCTGGGACGTCCCCTGTTAACCAGGACTGCTGATAAATGATGGAGAGTGGCTTGGCAAGTTCCTCCACCAGCTCCCTCAGTACTCTTGGGTGGATCCCATCAGGTCCCATAGACTTGTGTGTGTCCAGGTGGCGTAGCAGGTCCTTAACTGTTTCCTCCCGGATTATGGGCGGGTTTATTGTCCTCTCCATCGCCATCTTCCAGCTCAGGGGGCTGAATACCCTGTGAATACCCTGTGGGTACCTGGACTGGCTATTAAAGACTGAGGCATAGAAGGCATTAAGTATCTCAGCCTTCTCCTCATCCTTGGTGACAATGTTCCTTGCCACATCCAGTGAGGGATGGAGATTCTCCTTGCCTCTTTTTTTGTTGTTAATGTATTTGTAGAAGCATTTTTTGTTATCCTTAACGATTGTGGCCAGATTGATTTCTATCTGGGATTTTGCCTTTCTAATTTTTTCTCTGCTTGACCTAACGAGATCCTTGTACTCCTCTTGAGCTGCCTTCCCCTTCTTCCAGAGTTGATAGACTCTCCTCTTTTCCCTGAGTCCCAGCAAAATCTCCCTGTTCAGCCAAGCCAGTTGTCTTCCCCGCCGGCTCGTCTTATGGCACATGGGGACCGCCTGCTCCTGCGCCTTTAAGATTTCCTTCTTGAAGACTGTCCAGCCTTCCTGGACCCTTTTGCCCTTCAGGACTGTCTCCCTAGGGACTCTCTCAACCAGTGATCTGAACAGGCCAAAGTCTGCCCTCCGGAAGCCCATGGTAGCAGTTTTGCTGACCCCCCTCCTTACTTCACTCAAAATCGAGAATTCTATCATGTCATGGTTGCTAAGTCCAAGATGGCCTCCGACCATCACATCTCCCACCAGTCCTCCTCTGTTTGTAAACAGCAGGTCAAGCAAGGCACCTCCCCTGGTAGGCTCACTCACCAGCTGTGTCAGGAAGTTATCCTCCATACACTTCAGGAACCTCCTAGACTGTTTCCTCTCTGCTGTGTTGTACTTCCAGCAGATGTCTGGTAGATTGAAGTCCTGTACAAGAACAAAGGCCAGCGATTGCGAGACTTCTGCCAGTCACTTATAGAATGTCTCATCTGCCTCTTCATCCTGGTTAGGTGGTCTATAACAGACTCCCAGCAGGATATCAGCCTCGTTGACCTTCCCCCTCATCCTTACCCATAAGCACTTGAGTGAGTCTTCACAATTGTTGATTTCTATACAATCAAAACACTCCGTAACATACAGAGCCACCCCAGCGTCTCTCCTTACATGCCTATCCCTTCTTAAGAGCTTGTAGTCATCTATTGCAGCACTCCAGTCATGAGAGTCATCCCACCATGTTTCTGTGATGGCAACTACATCATAGCTGTCGCGCTGCACAATGGCTTCCAGCTCCTCCTGTTTGGTGCCCATGCTGCGTGCATTGGTGTAGATGCACTTGAGCTGGGCTATGATCATATCTGGGACAGTATTGTGAAGATCTTGGAAATAATGATAAACTCTATAGAACAGTTTGCACATTAAAGCCAATAATGCTTAAATTGCACCCACAAATAAATACAAAGCTAACGTAATTCTCAGAGTGCAGACATGATATAGGAAATGTTGCCACCAGGATAATATTGAAATATTTAATTCTTCTGTAATGAAGCAATCACACATGATTCCAATGTCAAAATCAAGAGCTAAGGTAAAAAATATAACCTGAAGAATATTGCTGATATATGATCTGGATTGCTTTTTCAAGGAAAGGAAGTGTGTGTTTGCTTGAATAATTCTTGAACACTGTATATCTTCCATTGGCAAATAAAAATAACAGAATTCAGAGATGAAGAAGATTCTTTAGGTCATATACTTAATTCCCATGGCTGCCGTGCCCTACACTATACAATACATTTTCCTTGTCTACCCTGGATTTATATGTTTCTAGGGATGAGGTTTCTAAATCAACCCTCAGAGGACCATTCTGCAGTTTTGTACTTTGCATTAACAGTAAGTTCTTTGGATAGCTATTTTTTTCTTAAACTTGACCAACAAAAGTTGTGTCAACTCACACAGTATATTTGAAGAAATTACTGCTAAAAATGAAGAATGGGTCTTCCTTTTCCGTCAAAATGAATGCTCGTTTCGTGACCCTCAGGCTTTACATGTTTTTACGGAACGTTCCACTAGATGGCCCCAAAATTCTTCCGAATGCGACCTTTATTACTTCAAGATGTTGTTTTAAAGTGGCATGCAGACATAAATATTTGCTCTTGGCTGAAACCTGACACACTGTGCTAGGACTTGCCCCAGGCATTTTTTTTTTTTTAAGCTTAAAAAAAATGAATACACGTTCCTGGAAAGCATTTTGCTTGCCACAGTATTCTTACCTATATAGGAAGTTGTATTATGCCACTTACAAGCTAACCGGGTGATTAAAATATGCACCCTTGGTCTTGAAACAACAAAGTGTATTATTATATTACACATTAAAGAAAGAGAAATGTAGGGAAAAAAGCTGTTCAATATTGAGCAGTTAAATTGTAGCTGCATAAAGAACTGCTGAATTAATAATTACTTAATTTTTGTGCTGTCTAAATTATGTTAGAGCCCTTATGTTACACAGAAGTAGCTTCAGATTCCTGTTTGATATACACTGATAATTTATTAAAAGTTACTTTGTTGTGGAAGAAGATACAGAAGATACTTTCTAAAGCATTTTAGAGCAGGTTTGCACCACTGTCAGTTTAGAATGGCTAACTTAAGCCTAGATTGCAAAATCCCTTTTAAAACGTGTGTGTGTGTTGTTTTGTTTTTTGTTTTGTTTTGTTTTTCAGATGTAAATTTGTGAATGCTGCCTTCCGTGCAATCCGTTTTTTAAGTTGCAAGACAAGGCAACCTGATTGCAAAATGCTGGGCTCATAGTAGAAGGTCAGTTACTTTTTACGTACTTTCTTATGGGTTGGTTCAGGTTCTAAGCTTCATCATTGTTTCGGGTGAGAGACTTGATACAAGACTGAACTCTTGATAACAAGTATAAATAGTACAAAGTAGCTGAAAATGTTTACATGTAACATAAACATGTAAGTTTGTTGTATCACTTGTAGTTTCAAAATAGAAAAGTTTATTACATAATTATTTATTGGTAAGAATGTACTAGCTGAAACTGCAAGGATATTTCAGTTGAGATGCAATATCAAAAAAGTGAAAAGATTTTATGAGTGAAAATTAATGAAAAATAAGTGAAAATTAAATATTAAAATTCATGTCATTAGTGATGTAGGAAAGGGAAGTATTTTAATGTTTGAACAGTTTGTGAGTTATGGATAATCTTCAGAAGGAATAAAAGAAACTTAAAGTTGTGGAATAATGGGAAGAAGTGAGGAGTTTCAAGAAGAAAGGATGTGTAATGCCAGGGGCTGAGGAAGGTGGCATTATCTTTTTTTTTTTTTTTTTTAATGTAATTGTTGAGAAAGGAGATTGTAATATTCAACACAGCAGATGAAAACAACCTCAGCATTTTCCTGTTGATTTAGAGCAGTGGAACAGGTTGCCCAGAGAAGTGGTAGATGCCCCATCCCTGGAAACATTCAAGGTCAGGTTGGATGAGGCTCTGAGCACCCTGATCTAGTTGAAGATGTCCCTGCTCATTGTAGGGGCATTGGACTAGATGACCTTCAAAGGTCCCTTCCAACCCAAAGATTCTATGATTCTATGATTTAGTGGAAACTGGATTTAGGAGAAGAGTTTATGTTGAAAGGAAAAGAAAGAATAGAAGAAAGAAAACAACAAGGAAAATAAAAAATTGGAAAATAAGACATGGGTTTAGAGAATCTGCTGTTGATACAAAATCACACAGAATTGCAGAATAGTTGAAATGGGAGGAGATCTCTGGAGGTCATCCAGTCCAAACCCTTGCTCACAGATAGATCAACTAGAGCAGGTTGCTCACCAGTTGGGTTCTGAATATCTCCAAGGATGGAGACTCCACAATCTGTCTGGGCAACCAGTCCCAGTGTTTGACCACTCACACTGTAAAAAAGAGCTTTTCTTATGTTTAAGTGGAATTTTCTGTCTTTCAGTTAGCACCATTGTCCTGTGACTAGATACTACTGCAAAGAGTCTGTTGACTTTACATCAGGAATGTAAATGTACATGCTGATAAGGTTCCCCTGAGCCTCACTTCTCTACACTGAACAGTTCTCTCAGCTTCTTCTCGTAATCACATATGTGCTCCAATGCCTTCCTGATCTTTGTGGCCCTTTGCTGGCCTTGCTCTAGTATGCCTATGTCTCTGCTGTACTGAGGAGCCCAAAACTGGACATAACACTCTTATATGGTGTCAGCAGTGCTGAGGATCACCTCCCTCGACCTGCTGGCAATGCCTCACCTACCAGAAGCTTCTGGCCTTCTTTACCGTGCAGGCGTGTTGTTGGCTCATGTTCAACCAGAAGCGCCAGGGCCTTTTCTACAAAGGCGTTTTCCAGCCTGATCATCCTGCAGCCTTTGCTGGTGGATGGGGCTGTTGCTCCCCAGGTCCAGGACTTCGCACTTGTGTTTGTTGAACTTTCTGAGGTTCCTGTCACCCCATTTCTCCAGCCTGTGAATATCCCTCTGAATAACAGCAGACTCATTGGATGGAAATGACCATTCTGGCAAACCCTGCAGTGTCTGCAAAGTTGCTGAGGGTATGCTCTCTCCCACCATCATTAATGAAGAAGTTACACAGTACTGGTTTCAGTATCAACCCCTGGGGGTGGCCCAGAACTAGTGGTTGGCCTTCATCTGGTCTTTGTGCCACTGGTCACAACTCTTAAAGCCCGACAGTTCAGCCAAGCTGCCTGTCCATTTACCTGGTCTGTGCTTCAAGTTGTCAATGAGGATGTCATGTTGAAAACCTTCGTATGGGAGACAGTGTCAAAAGCCTTCATATAGTCAAGGTAAACAAAACAATAGCAACTGGTCTGTCTTCTAAAAGTGAGGGACAGGCCAAAAATGGGTACAGTCACTTTGCAAAACTGAGAAGGAACAACATCTGCTGTGGACTACAATGA
The DNA here is from genome assembly GCF_964289735.1 of Phaethon aethereus. Classification (NCBI taxonomy): domain Eukaryota; kingdom Metazoa; phylum Chordata; class Aves; order Phaethontiformes; family Phaethontidae; genus Phaethon; species Phaethon aethereus. Next base: position 20,380,110 of record NC_138576.1, on the reverse strand, counting down.
AGAAAACAGTTGGTTTTCTAACTGTTTTAATGTCCTGTACCTTATTTCTGCTAGGAATCATAAGAACATCTTTGGACAACATGAAGAGAATGTAGTTGAAGTCTGAAGGACAATGTATTGCACTGTTGACTCATCTAGCATGTTAGAGATGCATATTAAGGATATGATCCTTTATTTTTATGAATGAGTTTTAAAGTTTAATGTAATACACTAAGATTTAAAATGAACCGTTGAAATTTAAGTGGCAATACTAATGATCCAGGTTACATATTTTTGTCAAATTAATACGTTTTGCCTTTTTGTTTTTTCTTACTTTCTTTACTGAAGAAAAATACCTTCTTTGCCTCTTGGCAGTGTTTTCCCCAGTGTAGAGATGATCAAGTTACCTATAAATTTTCTCATACTGAGTTTTACTCTGAAAAGCTTGCCTTAATTAATGAAAGAATTTTTATTCATTTAGGAGTTGTTCACAGGTAAAAGAAACTATCAACAAGTTAATATGGCCAGTAAAATGGCTCAATGTGGCAGCTTATCACTCTTTTTATTCATAGATCATTTACATAGCACACATCAGATTATGGTGTTCCACTGTTGATTAAATACTGAACATGTGAAGGATGACTTCAAAAGCAGGTTTTTTTCAAGCTTCTGAGTTAACACTCCTTAAAATATATATTCAATTTTTCCCCTTGAATGTGGTCTCAGTGTGGTCAATCACACATTAACTGAGTTCATGTTTCCAGCCAGCTAGAACCATGAGTTCAACTAATTATGCAGTTGTATCATACTGAGCAAGAGGACATGACCTTGTGTATCAAGATTTAACATTATTAAATACTAGTTGGTCTGATTTTCCAGAACATTGTTGCAGGTCATGCTTTACTTTAAGAAATGGATGTCCTAGTAAACTACAGCTTTAATGCAATGATTAATGTACAAGGCTATAGAAATCAATGCAGAGATTGTCACTGCTGCAGAGGGTAGGTCAACAAAATAAAATAGTCAAGTTTTAATTAATAAAGACAAGATTAACTGATGTTTCCAGTGTGAAACGGGATTTAAAATTATATTTTAATAGATAGATGGTATAAGCTTAGCCAGCTTTCTTCTTGAATCAACTGTTTCTACTAATTACTATTTGGTTTTGATCATGTTCAGTTTGTAAATAAAAAGGTAAGTCACATGGTGAGCTTGTAGTGTATCACCAGAGAAATAAAGTAAAACAAAAGAAATGAGTTCTACCTCTTTAGATAAAGCTCTTCATTTCCCAGGATGTTAATGGAAGTTTATTTCTTTCATGCTTAGAAATCTTCCATCTAAATCAGAGGTGATAAAATATCTTTTCCTTTATGTTTATGATCCTTTCTCTAATTATTAAAGGATCAGAATCTTTACATATCAGAGAGTCCTCTTTTGGAAAGCCTGTATGTATAATATATCTATCACTGCCTGTATGTATCAAAATTTTACAGGGATTGGAAAACATGTCCTTCTCACTTATCCTAACTTCAGAATGACTCAATTATTCTTCCTTGGTCTTTCTAAGCAACTGCTCCATTCAGATCTATCCATATGTTGAAAGTGTTTATCTGGCAGCAGCAATGTTCCTGAAAGCTACAAGTAAAAAATAATGTTACACTGAACTTTGTTAGGTTGTTTTCCCATATATCTCTCAGGGCCTATGCTTATTTAGATATTGATAACAATATTTCAAGAGTTCAGACTATGAAACAGCACATTATGTAGCACAGAAAATTTTACTTTCCTATTTGTAGAAACTATTTTATAAATGCAGCATGTTTTATTCTTTAAATATGGTGCTCCCTTTTATTTTACACAGAATCTGCTGTTCAAGGCCTTACAGACTGAGTAGGCTTTCCTGTTAAATTAATGCTTTAATTTGGAACCTGATTTTTACAACCATGTTAACATATTCCTTTTGGTTTTTTGAATCACAGTTTTGTGAAACATTGAAAAACCACCAAAGCTTATGCTACATTAATCTTCTGTTTGAACCTCATGAGGTTCACATGGGCCCATTCCTCAAGCTCATCTGGGTCCCTCTGGATGCTATCCCCTCCCTCAGGTGTGTCAAGTACACCATCCAGCTTGGTGGTGTCTGCAAACTTGCTGAGGGTGCACTTTTTTAATCCTTTTGTATTGACAGATGTTTTTTAAAAGAGATTATTTTTACCTATCTGTTGCCAAAGGATCTAAAGGATTGTTGCTGAATAATTGACTGTGAGATGTGTTGCAGGGTAGCTAACTAAGACTACTGTCTTTTAATTTGGGCTCATTCAATCATAGCTCAAGACAATCAGAGAGATATACCATTATCTGACATCTACAGGGTTCCTGTAAGAAACGTGATGTTGCTGAATGTTTGTGTTGCCTTTTCAGAGAGAGTCCATCTTTATTAAACTGTGGCCTTGGGGCATGCAAAACAGATGATTGCCTGTCTGCACAGGTCAGTGTTGTGGGGCACTGTTTCAGTGAGGATGTATGTATTTACAAACCATTCTCCTACTCTCACTGTGAGAATACTGATGGAAGGAAGAACACATTCTACCCCTAAGATGCAAGAGAGGGAGAGAGAAGGGTTTGCTCCTGTCAGGTTATCTCAAGCCGCTGAGTGTTTTTCCTCTGTCATTCCCAATCTGACTATTTTGGAAAGCCAGATGGGCAAAAGTGAGAAAAAAACCCAACTCGTGGGTTGAGATAAAGACAGTTTAATACGTATCACCCCCAAACAACAAAAAACACACAGGTGACACAGAAGCAGTCACTTGTCACCAGCAGACCAATGTCCAGCCAGTCCTCAAGCAACTGCTACCTTGGAAAAACTTCCCGGATTTATTGCTGAGCATGATATTATCTGGTATGGAATATCCCGTTGGTCAGTTTGGTTCAGCTGTCCTGGCTGTGTCCCCTCCCACTTTCTTGCCCACCCCAGCCTACTCATTGGGGTGAGAAACAGAGGAGGCCTTGATGCTGTGCAAACACTGTTCAGCAATAGCTAAAACATTGTTGTGTTATCAACACTGATTTGCTCACCAGCCTAAAACATAGCATCATACAGGCTGCTGTGAAGTTCACTAACTCTATCCCAGCCAGACCCAGTACAGATGTCCTTGGAATATTTCCATTTTTCAGAACAGAATGCACAGGCTTAGCATGTGTTTTAGAAGAATCGGAGCCTGTGAGTTTTAAATTATTTCTTCCTTTCTCATTGGTTTCTCTTTCTGTAGTGATTTCTCTGCTAGAATTACAAGATCTTCCTTGGAACTTTGCTTGCTGGATAATTTCAGCCTGTACGCTGACCTTCCCTGCTGTTGGGAAGCAGGGAACATTAATTAGCAGTGCATTTGAGAGAGCATTAGACTCTCTCAGTACTGTTATTCTACATTTTGGGTAGTTTTACCAAATTATCTAGCCATTTTAGAATAAACCTTTCTTCCTAAAGCTTCCTAATGCTTCTCTTTGTTGTGTCGATTTAGGATGCCGAACAGGCTTTCAGGGTGCATTGTAATACTCCTACAGTTTGATTAATTATTGACTTGAAAAGGGCTATATAGGAAGTGGATTACTTAAATAAAGAATACTGCTTCAAACAGCCCTGGATGAAGCAGATATTGTGACTTGGTTCATGATGCTGCAAATGGTGGTGAGTCAAACCACTTGGTAATCCAAGTTCATGGTGGTTCATAGTAATCCAAGAAACTGCTGTTTTGAGGACAATCAGTAATACTAAGAGTGTTCATAGACGTCATGACAGCTGTTCTTGCATGCCTCAAGAGAACAGTTATCTTTCTCCCACAGCTAGAGGTTTGGTAAAAGTGCTTGTGATCAGGCTTCAAGCAGTCTGGACAGCTTTGAGAATCTTCAGTTAATAGGAGTAGTTTATAGAAGTCACACCTCAGAATTCACTGGGGTGAACTAGACACAGCTTTTGCCAAAGTTTATCTTTCTGACAATCATTTCAGCTCCTTACGATGTCAATTCCTTCATTTGTCTCTCCTCAGACAATTTTAAGTGCCTGTCTGGCAGTTCTGAAAATTGTGCTCCTTTGCATCCAGGTTACTCTTTTTGCTTGACTGCATATATGTATACATCAAACACAGCTTCAGACCTACCTAACAGAATGTTAATGTGAATCTCCATTCTGGATATGATCTGAACCTCCTTAGAGTGGTTATAGAGCCTGATTAGCATTTGTAAAAAGTCTTTTTTGAGGTGTATATTCCACCAGGACTACAGGATGTAATATGCACTACTACCTCCATGCAGTGTTGACTGTGGTGCTGGTCTGTACTGCTCAACTAATGTAAAACCTCATTTACACTTCAAAGTTTTTGAGATGCAAGTTGTTTGGAAGATGTGCTGGAATCCTTGCCCCTACAATCATAATGTTTAAGTGGTGATTACCAGTACTACTACTATGCTCTGTACAAAGGAGGAGACAGATCTCCCCTTCTGTCAGGAGGTGATGAATCTGTCACATATCATCAGCTAATCTGCCTTGAAGTTTAAGAGTTTATGTGGAAAATATGTGCATTTTCAGACAGTTTTGTCTTAATTGGGAAATATAGATTGCTATGCCTGAGGTGAACTTCTTCCAGAAGTCCTTAAATGTCCTAAGATGCACTCGTACTTTAATGAATACTAGAGTGGCACTATGTGTGGAGGAGTTGGGATGGTGGCTTACCCATGGTAGAACTGGTGCAGTACTACTGTTTCTGGCTTGGGTGAAAGAGAATATGTCTGGACTGTATGAATGGATAATACATTTAATAGAACTACTTTCTCACAGAAAGTGGAACTGTGAGGAATGAATTGCCCCTTCCGGAATTGCCTGTTTTCTCTCTCTTGACTGCAGAGGAAGACTGAAGCAATTTACCTTTTGAGGCACATAAAATCGTCAGAGATGAATCTTGCCCTCTGCTGCAAAGCAAAACATTTAAACATATGGTCCACTGGTAACTTTGTTGGTATTATGTTAGACTGTACAGGTTCAGAGTGAAAACACTTAGCAGAAATGGAATTTAGGATTTTAATTGTTTTCCTATGTTTAGTATACTGTCTTCTATTTCTCATCTCGAGTACTACAACAGTGACAGTAGTTTTATTAAAAAGTTCCTGTCTTTGGTTATAATTTAACTTTTGATGTACATGCTGTTCTTTTTTTGTTGCCATTTTAAGCATTATTATTTCCAATTCGTGGTGAATGACTGGTTTTGTGTCTTAAAAGTTACTGAAATTAACACTTACGATGAGGTCTTGCTGCTGTGTGTTGTTTACTAGTCTGAACTGATTACTTTATGAAAATATAGGTGAAGTATTAGATAGACAGTATTTGTGCATTTTCAAAAGGCTTTTGTTATTGTTATTTTCATTTTGAGTTTTGACCATGGTATGAAGAAAATGAAAGTCATCAATAATTTTTACCCTTACAGAACTGTTTAAATTTCATTGAGCAAAATGTCACTTTTCCTTTTAACCTCTCTTATTTTGCAGCTTCATTTTACGTTCTATACTTCACACACAGTTCCTCAATTATTATTTTTAATGGCTAACTAACTGACAGTGCATGACTTCGCAATGCTCATTTAAACTAACTAATGAGCACGAAAGTCTTCATGTAGGTTTGATGCAGGAAAAGATGTTTTCAGGTGGTGTGTTCTTATCAAACTTTCTCTCAGCAATGCATAAGTGACTAATTTTTTTTTTTTTATTTAAGTGCCAGAAGAATAGATTTTAGGGTATGCAATTTTATAATAGGAAGAAGTAAACACAGATCCAACACAGATGACAGAACAATGATTATTATTTCTTTTTATAATCTATAATTGAAATTCAGTAGTTGTTGACAAGGTCAGCAAAAGAATTTACGTGCTGCAGAATTTATTTGGTAGATTGGATGTTAAACACCAAATTTAATACTTTTGTCTGTTGTAATGCTCTAATATTATGGTAGTTAGTTGACTGTTCATTGGGAAATATTTAAGGTATTTCTGGTTGTCAGCATGTATTTTTTTCCTTGTACCTTACCTTTGTGATCTTAGTAAAGGTTTATATTTTGGCAATTGTCTGAGACATCATTATATCACCATATGATACTTTTTTTTTTAGGTCTTCGTTAGTTTAATGTTAAATTTTTCGTTAATTTTTGATTTGTATTGCAGTAGTAGAACCCATAAAAGTATTAAGTCATTGGGTTTCGATATTTGGCTTATAAGTAGTATACATGTATTTTATTTGTTGATGAAAGCTGTGGTTATTTTGTCAGAGGGAAATTATGTGATCAATATGTGAGCATATTTCTAGCTGTAATGAAATCAGTTAAGTGATAACTTCAGCTAATTAAAATGAGAAATATACAATCAGAATGCTTCAATTCTTAATCATGGGTAATTTCAATACCACCAAACAGGGAAGTTCCCATATTCATATGTTCAGTAACTTAGGAGATGGAACTGTCTTTCAACCTCTTGTAATGCTAACATGTAGACACTGATCTGGAAAAATATGCTGATTAATTCATGGATCTGAGTATAATGTTGGACTTAAATGTATCTGATAAATGAATAATCTGCTTTCTCCTTAAATTCTATTAGCGATTCCTGGAGCTGCTTGATTTTTATACAAATACTCTAATTGGGTAATAGTAATGTTAAATTTAGCCTATGTGAAAATGATTATCATCTTGAATTGCCTGGTATTGAATTGCCAAGCATCACAGAATAGGGAGTCACAGATGTAATATGTTTAGCAAAAGATGAGCTGGTATGTTCTGTTCTAGCCAAGGCTTCTGAATGATTGTGGAAAAACTACTGTGTATAGTTATTATACTGATCTAGCCAGATACATGGATAATTGTCTATATACTAGGTTTTTAATGAAAATACTCAGTCCTTTGTCTTCCTCTAATCTTCCTTTACAATCCCGAATTTGGAAATAATTCTGAAAATTTGTGGGCAGAGGCATTTATCAGAGAGTGAAGCCATAGTGAAGCAACTTACCTCTTCCAAAATACCTGTTTTTCTTACCTGCGCTAAACCTAGTTTCAGTCACATAATTCTTTCAATACAATACTGTGAGCAGAGAGAAACAGTTATGTACCAGTGTAATGAAACTCACTTTCAGATCTGCAGATTCCAGTATTACACACCATAGTGTTTCAGAATTTTCTACAGTTGCTTTCTAATGTATTTTCTGTATATTGAGCAGACACATCTATTGAGCAAACCTTTTTTGTTCTTCCAAAATTTATGAATCATCTGACACTCTTTAATAAGGTCATGCACAGATGTAGGCCAGCTAGGCTTTCTTCAAAAGGACATGTGATTATTCTAGTGGTTCAAACCACTACTTCTAAAACTTTCATTTAATGAACTAAACATATGAAATGTTTCAGTCATGGAGTTTTTTTCCTAAAGCAGAAAATCTTACGAAAATACTGTTGGAAGGAACATTGCAGTGTACTAACTTTTCATATCCATTATTAAAAATGTTTTATTAAGAATTATTTTATTTAAGTCTTTAAGTACATAATTCTCTAGGTACTTGTTATATGGGTAAGACCGAACAAGCTGCATGGGCAGAAACACCAGAAGATACTGATTTTTCTCTGTGTAAAGAGAAACTTTCAGGAACGGGCTTCTCGGCTGAGGCAAAGCAAGTGGGAAGATATTCAGCTGCTGACTGATGCTAACAAGTGTAACCAGTTCTCTACTGTCATATAAAACCATGTTATAGAAATACTTTCTGAGAAATGATCAAGTTTCATTTTAAGAAAAATGTGTTACTTTTTGCTCTGCTCGTTTGATTCCAGATTTTCATTAATCTAGTGGTTAAAAACATGATTTCCAGACTAAATGTATTCATGAATGTGTTTGTATCACTTCTGACGTGATAGATACTTCTAGTAAAACTTTTCATTACTTGTCTAATAAAGACACTTTTGTATACAATAGTCATTATGGGTCCTTTGCAGAACTGTTTGCCTGCTGTTAATGGTTCCTGCTTATACGTGACTCTGGAAAGTGACTTATACGAGGATTAAATATGTGCATATCTGTGATTTTTGTGATGACCCAGAGATATTATAGGCATTGCACCTTCTTTTGCACTAGTCATTCCAACTTGATGGGAAGAGAGGTCAGACAGTGAAGATCTTTGTAGGCAAACAGTCTTTCTAAAAGCACAGTTTAACTCGCTGAAACCAGGACATACGTGACCCTTTTCTTTTCCTCAGTGATTCTCATGAGATCACTAGTGTGTGTATGTTCAAAATCAACTGCTGGGCCTTTTTGATTTTAATAGTTAGAATAAGAGTCTGGTATTCTAAGTGGAGCCTGTGATATTGAAAGTGAATAGAGGGATTAATTCCCTGAACAAAGTGGTCTTTCTGTATTTTCCAAAGCAGGTATCTTTGATAAGTGTAATGGAGGCCACCATAACAGCTATCTGTTCTAGATTTTCTTTGTAGTATAAGGCCAGTGATTTTGCAACAGGGAAATGTGTAGAGAATAACCCTCTTGTAATCTTGGAGTGCAAACTGAATGATTACTCATTACTTTCTCAGTTATGAAATAATAGACAATGATAAAGCATGACCTAGTTTTCACAGAATCACAGAATCATCAAGGTTGGAAAAGACCTTTAAGATCATCAAGTCCAACCATCAACCCAAATTGTTTCACCGTCTAGAGAATGCAACATATCTTTTGCTTGAAGAGGTGCACTCGAAAGGAAATAGCAGAGATTCCCTTTGGCAAGAATGCAGTTTTGAGTGAAGAGGTGCCTTATGCTTGTAAGATGGAATATAATACCTCATGAGGATCCATCTGTTGTAGATTCTTGATGAACACAGTTGTCTTTGAGACAATGGATGAAGACGTCCGGTCCTGGTGATTCCATAAGTCTGGCATGCATCCTTTGTAAGTGTCAGGGTGGTGGTAGGTCTGAAACAGGCACAATCACTAAGTAAGCCTTTGAAAGCTTGTCAATGTGACATGAGAGAAGATAACAATATTTTATACTTGTTGAGAAGGTATTACCCATATTCACTTGGGGTGCAATTGTCAAGATCCGAGATAATTCTTTTTTTTCCTAAAACACTAACTTTTTAAGGTACATGAAAGTGTAGATTTTCAGAAATTGTTAGTTTCTCATGGATGGGAGACTGAGATGTGCATGTAATTAGTTGTTTACATTAACCAGGATTTACAAACAACCTTAACTAACTGCAGCAGCTGACAACTAAACCCCCTCTCACTCTTCCACCAAGAGGAACCAAACCAGCACCGGCACAGAATTTACATCTGGGAGATAGCATGAAAGTACATGAACCAAAATCTTGGGCTTATGTTGAACAGATAGTCCAAATGAACAGAACTGGAATCTTACTGTGGATGTCTTGTTTATCTTCCCAGATAAATAATTGAAATGTTCTCAACTTTTCAAGAGTCTTTACAGTCAAAGACACTTATTTCCCTGGTTTCTATCTTTGCTGTTTTATTGCATTCCTGTATTGAATATCTAGTATAAAGGTGACCCTACATTTATGAAAGGAGTTTAAATGGCTTTGGGGACAAACTGGAGGATCTACTTTCATAACCCACACATTGGACAGCCAACACTGATAAATCCAGTTTGGGGTTTCAGCGCCCTGAAATAAAATAAATCAAAAGGAATCCAAATAAAGAAAAAATATGTGATAACTGCCAAACAGGAATGATCTAATAAAGACACTAAGTTTCTTGGATCAGGCATGGCTCCACTTAGTTGTCTTTTTGGTAGGTCATTACAGAAGAGCCTTCAGGCCAAGGTAACTAATACTACTTCGAAATTGGTTGGTTTGACTGCTGTATTTCCTATTGAGATCTTCTATTATCATATTTTTCTAAAAGATTCAGACTTATGGTTATGATATATTGATGATTTTATATATTATTATATGATATATATGATATATATGATATATATGATATGCATGATATATATGATATATATGATATATATTATTATATGCTTTGTTCAGGCAGGTTTTTATTTTATGCAGAACAAGCTTTTGCCTTTTGTAAAATTATTTTTATTACCTACATGCTGTTGCATTCCTTCTGCAGTATGATTTGGCATAATATTGGTACTGCTTTCACAGTTATTGAGGGCAGACAGCTTTGTGGTTGGCATATGTTTTACCTGTGTAGTCTGATTGCATCTTTAATTTGATGTGTTTGGCATTTTTGCTCAGCCTGCTAAACTTTCCATTTGTGAGTAATAATTCTTGCCAGCTCTGCTAATATTTTTTCTTTGCAAAGTCAAGTTTGTTTTTACAGTATTCTTTTATTGATACGGTAATTGATCATATTGCAAATTATGAATCATCTAACAAATAAGTTTCTGAATTTGTGAACTGCTTAAATTAATGGAAAAAGAACAAACTAAATATTCTTTTATTTATGTCTCTTCCCAATCTTTCTTAATGTAACTCCATGAGCAATTCATGATACCGTTAAAATATCATGTGTTCTTCTGGTTCCAAAGCCAGCTTCCTGAAGTATTAGAGTTCCACAGAAGATATGAGTACCAATAAAATTATGCACAGATACCTATAGTATAAAAAGTGGACTGCATAAATATAATTACTTATTTATTAGTGCTTACTTGAACTGAATAACTATAAAACACATTATGATCTACAGTACTTAGAGTTGGATTTAAAACTGTTTATAAGTTAATTTTATTCTTCTGGTTTTAGAACTAATGCATAAATCATCTCATTTTTATTATAACAGTATTTTTATCAGACTGTCTTAAGTATCACTTGAATCTATTTTAAAACTGATGCTTAGTTTATGAGTCTCTGAAATGAATTCACATAATTATTGAATACTGATAATTCAAGGTGATTTGCACTGTAACACTTCAGACTCTTGTACATAAGGAATGCAAATTTGGACAAGACTTACAGCAGGCAGAAGCGACTACCGTTTGGAAGTCTTTTGGGGATCTAAATCAAGTAACTTGAAGATTTCACATGATTTACCAGTGTCTAAATACTTTATGAAAATGCTTCACAGCAGTATCTAGATACTTCACAAGACACCCTGCTGGTTTAATTGAAATTTCTTTGATTTCTTCAAAATTTCACTATAAAAGACAACAGTTTCATCATGTTGACAAGTATTTTATTGCCACTACTTTGGTAAAATTATGCTGGCTGTTTTGTGGGAGTATTTTTACTCAAAATATTATGGTACTTGGAAAGAAATAAAGCAAATCTTGTACAACTACTCGTAATAATTTTATGACTGCATCAACTTTATAATCAGCATTAATTCAGATTATGATGGGTAGGATTTAGGGTAACCACTAAAGATCAAAATTCATTATTTTCTCTTGTATTCTATAATTAAGATTAAAAGTCTCAACCTTGCAAATGACTGATATGAATATATCCTTCTTCTGCTTTGACCTCTAAGGGAATTAAAAAATACTAGCTAATGGGATTTTTTGTTGCAGTGAGAGTCCGTAAAGACACATTGCTTTCAGGCTGGGTACTTGGCTAATATCTTTCTGATACAATTAATAGATCTGTTTCTTAACTTAGTAGTTCCTTAGTATATTCCATTTGTAGGGGAAAATAGTTTGTATAGAAAGTAAACCATTAAAGTACATCTTAAAATTATTACCATTTAAATGCAGTCTCTTATTGTGTTATAAATACTTCCTTCTTGCTGAAACTGCTCAGTGGGTGGAAGGAAGACTTTGTTAACATTGTTACTTTTGTTTAAAAATATAGGAAAAGAATGGACCTTCACTGTAATACTTTTCATTCAAAATTGGCAGATTACTTATTATTTCCCTTTTAGCATATAGGGTGAATCACAAGCATCTTCCAGAAGACCTAAGAAAAAAAAAAAAACAAGATGAAGTTAAAACCTGAATTTTGAATATAAATTTTAAAGATGTTTCTATGGTATGTTTCAGGTATTTTATATAAAAGATATTGTCAAAACTGTGAAATATTGTAGTGTTACAATAATAAGGGTCAACGTAATGGAACTATTGTAGTTTATGCTTGGAGGCAGATTGTGTGGATTTAAATATTTGCATTTTAAGTAGGTAAAATGTCAACCATTATGAAAATGTATGTATATGTTTTAAACCTGAAAGTATCTTACTGTGTGTATTTTTCATATTATTTTTACATTTACTCTGGTCTCCAACTCACACTGCTTAGTTTTCTCTTGTTGAATTTATTACTTCTCTGATCTGAGCTAGAAGAGTGTGTGATTTAGTGTTCACTTTTAGAAGATAAATTTTTATTATTTCATTCATTGAGAGTGTTTCAGGCCAGGGGAAAAGATGATTCTTCCACTTTTAGATTTCTTGTTAGGCTTCTGAGTAAGTGATGAGTAAAACATTCTGATTATGAAGTTTCTACATTTCTGGTCTTCTGCTTTCCTACAGATATCATGACGTTTATAGAAAAGATTTCTGGCACAAACTGAGGAAGAAAGCTAAACACTAAGATGCAAATCAAGAAAACAAATAAATTTGGGGGCCGTATGTTGGAATTAAATTTTAAAATGCTCATTACATTTTTTGTGCTCACTGAGAAGAGCTAGAATTGAGATGCTGCATCTGAATAGTGGGCACAGATGATCTGCTGTGCATCTTGATCAGCTGCTTGTCCTCTAAACTGGGTGTGCACAGTCCCCTTTCATAAGGAAACCAGGGCAAGGTGTACATGTATTTTTGAGATTACATGTGTCTGGGTCCTCTGGTGGCATGGAGCTGGGGTACAGCCAGTGAACAGCTCTGGACCTGTCTCTGAAGCTGGAACACACACTTAAGTCACATCATTAGTCATTCTCTGTCTGGGGCAATGCCACTGAAGAGGCTGCTACCTCCAGCCTGCTCCTGCTGCTGGTTTGTGCTCCTGAAGGAGTTACCGTCTTAGCTCTACTGGCTGAGGGTTGGTGGGGTTTTTTTGTTTGTTTGTTTTGTTTTGTTTTGTTTTTATTCAGAGTGTGCTCAATTAACTCAGACAGTTTTCTTCACAGTTTTATTAGAATTGCTTTTTTTGAGTGAAGGATTATCCCCTGCAGCCAATGGATATTCTCTGTTGCTGGAGAAGGACATGCAAGGAAGTTTTGGGCATTGCATAATGGGACTTAAAATAGCTGACAGATCATGGAGCATTGCCGTAAACCAGCTAGCAGAGAATGCTAATAAAAGGGGCATATTGGAAATAGTGTGGCTTTCCCAGAGTTAGCTACTGACATGAAACCTTGAAATAGCCACCTCTGAGAAATGGAGATTCATGGTCCAATACTTCCTTCAGTGTCTCTGTTACCATCCAGGTGTAGGGAACCGGGCCACTCCCCTCTTTTAGAAAACACAAGCAAAGGGGTGCAGGTGGAAGCGAGAAGTAATTTTCATAAACTATTTAGCTGTCTGAGGGCTTACCTGGAAAATGGGAGTCCTCAGTTAATCATAATTTCCTAGCTTGATGGCTTTCAAACCCACAGCTTGCACTTCAGTGATCAGTGACGAGGTCATAGAGTATCTGAGCCTGAGAACCATCTTCCCTTCACCTCATTAGAGCTGGGTAATTGCGGAGGAAGCGCAGTGCTACTGTAACTGAGCATAACTGTAACCATTCTCTAAACGTTACCGGGATATTACATTCCGTGTTTCGACAGTAAGAACTACATCGAAAGTGTCTGTCATACAACAAAAGTCACATTTCTTTCTGTCAATGTTGCAATTTTATTGGCTATTCTGCTACTCTTGAATTAGGGTGAATGCCATCTGTGCCCCACTTATTATTTTATAGACTTTTATGATAATCCTTTTTTATATCTTGCCTAAATTCACAGCTACATTCTTTAAAATCTCTCTTCATGTAAAAGATTACATTACAAAAATAAAAATATATTTTCATGACTGAAATTAGTTTGTATTTTGCCTTCAATGGGATGTCCATCAGTTTTTATGTTGTTCTGTTGGCTTTTCCTTAATTTTTTTTCTCTCTTCTGCTAGTAATATGGCAGATATGTTATTATATATGACAGTTCCGTATGCGTTAATCATAATACTAGAAATAACACTGCAACGATGTCACACAAGCTCTGGCTACTTGTAATCTTTTGAGACATTAAATCCAAATCCTGGCCTGATACAACTCTTGAATTCCTAACAACGAATCAATCAAAGTCCAGGCACAGCAAGCCTTGCAGTAAAAGGAAGATGTAGGGCTGTTTACATGATGTGTACCATCGTGCAGGGCCTGAAATCGTTCAAGAAGTGGGAATTGGAGCCTAGAAGGGGAATAACCTCTTCCTGGTGAGGGAATTAGGGCCACAACGAGAATTTAGGAACATGGTGGCTACGATGTCCTTTTAAACTAGATAACTTCCAACTGAATATCATGCAAAAATACTATGGAATAAGTATCTTACCTACATTTTAAGCTGAGTGATGATGAGTTGCTAATGGCTTGCTCTTTGAAATTGTAGGAACGGTTGTGATCACATCGTGCTTTGTAGTTTTGTATAAGGATCCCTTACAAGTTTTTAAGTACTAAAATAGTTTAACATTTACTAATGAAATACATGCATTCCAGCTGCAGTGGCTGATCTTACATGGTAACAGAAATATGGGAACATATGCAGAAGAGCTGCAGTTGCTTTCTCACTTTTGCAAAGTCAGAGGAACTTAAGAAAATAAAGTAAAACAGATTATGGATGTAATAAATCTGAACGTTGATATTGGTTACACTAAATACTTAAAACTGGCAACAAATAATTTTGGCATAATTATCAATATATCAAAACTGTTTAGTCTCCATTTTGACATTCTCTGTTTATGTTTCACTAGTCGGCAAAGCCAAGCACCAGGGAATCCTCCAGTAGACCTACAGGAAAATCCATTAAAAATGCAAAAATAACAGATGAAAAATCAAACACAGATTTTCATGGAAAAAACAAGAAGACAAGTTCTGAGAGGACTTGAGATCCTCCATTTGCTAAAGGTAAACCAAGATAACATATAGATGATGACTTAAGGCAATACAAATAAATTCCGAGATGAAGTGCTGTGGAATGAATATTATATAGTCTTTTTAGACTTATATATTATATAGAATTACTCTCCACTTTATACAAATACCCAACTATTTGGCATGGCAAAATAAGGGAGAACTGTGAATTCTTTTTAGGACAATGTTAACTGCTGTTCAATGAACCTCAATAGGAAATAATGTTTAGATACAGGGATATCTTCTAATAATAAATTTCCAATCTAAAAAAAAATATATATTTTTTGGTATATGCTATAAAGTTGAATCTCTATAGATCTCAGAAACAGCATATATAATATCTTTTTTTGTAGATATACATTAATAAAAGGAATACAGAATCATCATAGAGTAGTTTGGGTTGGAAAGGACCTTTAAAGGTCATCTAGTCAAACCCCCTGCAATGAGCAGCGGCATCTTCAACTAGATCAGGTTGCTCAGAGCCTCATCGAACCTGACCTTGAACATTGCTAGGGCTGGGGCATCTACCACCTCTCTGGGCAACCTGTGCCAGTGTTTCATTATCCTCATGGTGAAAAATTTCTTCCTTATACCTGGTCTAAATCTACCCTCTTTTAGTTTAAAACCATTACCCCTTGTACTATCGCAACAGGCCCTGCTAAAAAGTCTGTCTATCCCCATCTTTCTTGTAAGCCCCCTTTAAGTACTGGAAGGCTGCAATAAGGTCTCCCCAGAGCCTTCTCTTCTCCAGGCTGAACAGCTCCAATGCTCTCAGCCTGTTCTCATAGGAGAGGTGTTCCATCCCTCTGATCATTGTTGTGGTCTCCTCTGGACCCTCTCCAACAGGTCCACGTGTTTCCTGTGCTGAGGGCTCCAGAGTTGGATACAGGACTCCTGGTGGGGTCTCACCACAGTGGAGTGGAGGGGCAGAATCCCCTCCCTCGATCTGCTGGCCACGCTGATTTGGATGCAACCCAGGAGACGGTTGGCCTTCTGGACTGCGAGTGCACATTGCTGGCTCATGTCCAACTTCTCATCCACCAGGACCCCCAAGTCCTTCTCGGCAGGGCTGCTCTCAACCTTTTTATCCCCCAGCCTGTACTGATACCGGGGGTTGCCCCAACCCAGGTGCAGGATCCTGCACCTGGCATTGTTGAACCTTATGATGTTCACATGGGCTCACTTCTCGAGCTCATCCATGTCCCTCTGGATGGTATCTCATCCCTCAGGCATGTCAACCGCACCACTCAGCTTGGTGTCATCTGGAAACTTGCTGAGGGTGCACTCAATCCCGCTGTCTATGTCACTGATGAAGATATTAAACAGTACTGGTCCCAATACAGATGCCTGAGGGACAGCACTCATCCCTGATCTCCATCTGGACATTGAACCATTGACCACTACCCTCTGGATGTGACCATCCAACCAATTCCTCATCCCCGCAACTGTCCACCCATCAAATCCATATCTCTCTGATTTGGAGAGAAGGGTGTTGTGGGGGACCATATCAAAGGCCTTACACAAGTCCGGGTAGATGACATCGGTAACTCTTCCCTTGTCCACTGATGTGGTCACTCCATCCTAGAAGGCCACTAGGTTGGTCAGGCAGCACTTGCCCTTGGTGGAGCCATGCTGGCTGTCTCGAATCCCCTCCCTGCCCTCCATCTGCCTTAGCATAGCTTCTAGGAGGATCTGCTCCATCATCTTCCCAGGCACAGAAGTGAGGCTGACCGGTCCTCCTTGCTAACTTTTTTTAAAAAATGGGTGCAATGTTTCCCTTTTTCCAGTCAGCGTGGACTTCACCTGACTGCCAGGACTGTTCAAATACCATGGAGAGTGGCTTGGCAACTGCATCAGCCACTTCCCTCAGGACTCTGGGATGCATCTTGTCAGGTCCCATAGACTCGTGTATGTTCAGGTTCCTCAGGTGGTCTCGAACCTGACCTTCTCTTACAGTGGGAGGGACTTTGCTCCTCCATTCCCTGGCTTTCAGGCCATCCCCTCGAGAGGTGTCAGAAGAGACATTGCCAGTGAAGACTGAGGCAAAGAAGTCATTGAGTACCTCAGCCTTTTCCTTGTCTGTCGTTACTAGTTTGCCAGTCTTGCTCATCAAGGGGGGATACGCTTTCTTTGACCTTCCTTTTCTGGCTGACATACCTGTACAAGCCCTTCTTATTATTCTTTGCATCCCTCACCAAGTTTAGTTACAGAGCATGTTGGCCCTCCTGACCTCATTCCCACACAGCCAGGCAGCATCCCTGTAGTCTTCCAAGGATACCTGTCCCTGCTTCCACTGCCTGTGCATTTCCTTCTTGCCCTTTCATTTGCCCAGCAGGTCTCCACTCAGCTATGCTGGTCTCTTGCCTTCCTTTCCTGATTTCTTACACCTGGGGATTGAGAGCTCTTGCACTCTATGGAAAGCATCCTTAAAGATCTGCCAGCTCTGTTCTGGTTCCTTGTCCCTGAGGGCAGTTTCCCAGGGGGTCCTGTTGACTAACTGCTAGAAGAGCTGGAAGTCTGCTTTCCTAAAATTCAGGGTCCTGACTTTACTCTTTGCTTGTCCTTATCCCTCAGGACTGCAAACTCCACCAGTGCATGATCACTGCAGCCCACGCTGCCTCCAGTCTTGATGTCACCAATTATCTCACATGCGTTGGTGACCAACAGGTCCAGTAGGGCGTCCCCTCTGGTAGGGCTGTGCATTACCTGGCACAGGAAGTTATTCTCCATGCACTCCAGGAGTCTCCTGGGTTGCCTACAGCTCATTGTGCTACTTTTCCAGCAGATGTTGGGGTCGTTGAAGCCCCCCAGCAGGACGAGAGCCTGCGAGCATGATGCCTCCTGTAGCTGGAGCAAGAAGGCTTTGTCAACAGGCTCCCCTTGGTCAGGTGGCTTGTAGTAGACACCAACCACAAGGTTCCCTTTGTTGCCTTGCTCCCAGATTCTTACCCACAAGTTTTCAACTTGCTTGTGTTTATTCTTCAGAGACAGAAGAATATACCTAGTACCACACTGTATGGCATGACTCCATTTCAAGTACCGGAAGTATCTGATGTTATTAGAAGGTAGAGAACATAAACTTTGTGTTCCATAAATACATTTAATAATAATTTTCTCATTCTTAATTCTCCCAAATTTCCATTTTCCTTGAAACACTTTTTTTTTTTTGTAAAATTCAATACATACTTTAAAGGCAGCTGTGTTTTTTGGTGAGGATGTTATTCAGAGAAAAGAATTCACTCAATTCAAAGTAAAGACATTGAAGTGAACTACTTTGTGACATTGTATTTTTCAAATGTGATTTTATACTGTAAAATTGAAAGTTCACAATAAAGGAAGACACTGATTTTTGTTAAAGGACTTGATGAGCATGCTGGAATTTCAAAGCAAAATTTTTCATTACATTTCGGCATCAGGTATCTTTAAAGTGAGTGAACCAGGAGAAGAAATTCAAGGAGAAGAAGTACAAGATGACAAATGACTACTATGTGCTAGCAGAGATGCCTGTTGATCAGGTAAAGTTCAAGCAAATTTATTGCTCTTTGTAATGTGATCATGAGTTGGCCAGAGCCCTTGGGATGGAACTTCTTGCTGCTTTTTCTTGAAGTAAGTCTTTAAATTTTTTTTGCTAGAACATGAGGAAAATAAGCTAGTTATTTTAAACTGACCTCAAAGATTAAATAAAGGGTTTAAGAAGTTTTCTCATGGTTATTGAGTCTCTACCAGAGGGGTTTATGATTCCACCAATCCTTTGCATTCTGACAAAATAGTGGAATGAAAACAGGAACCCTCACCAATGAGCTCATACAACTTTTTGTTTGTTTTTTGGCTGGTAATGTGATGGTAAAGAAAGAGCAGAATGGTATGTACCAGGCTGCTGCTCAGAAGTGAGCTCACAAGAACACCCAGGTTTTCTTGTTTTTCTTTTCTGGCAGGGTTGGAATGTGTTGTGCTGAAGGCGTGTATATACTTTTTTTATAGAGCTCTAAGTCCTATCACTGAAAAAAAGCTGAGATGATCCTAATGTATCCAGGCAAATCAGAAATTATATTAGTGATCATTAAGAGCATTTAGATTTCCTCATTAAAAACAGTAATAAACAGGAATATTTCACATGTATAGTTCAAAAAACCAATAGAATACACATATGAATTTTTTTTATTTCATCTATTGTTCTCATCATCATCATGTTAAGTAATTAAATCATTAACTCATTAAATTAATTTATTTTATTAAATGAAATGTGATATTTAGGTTAATTAATGTGGCTTTTATATGCATGTACATTTTCACATCTTAGTCATTTTTATAATAGTTACAATAAAGACACAACTTTATGATTTTATAGCATTATAAAAAAAGCTAAAAAAAAGTTATTTATGCTTTAAATATCTCCTTAGTGATACTGTACTTGATATGTGCCCAAACATATAAAGTCAGAAATGGAGCAGCAGATACTTCAAAAATAGGAAAAAAAGAGGAAAATGTACTAATCAGGATACTGTAGTATTTTATTTTATCTTTATTTGTATTTGGAAGAGGTTGAGATGAAAGATGTCTTTTATGTTTCTTTTTTTTTTTACAAAAACATCTGACTAAATATGCTACTGTCTTTCAGTTTCAGCGCAGATGAGAGAGAGAACACTGCAGGGAAATGAACTATCACCCTCTCTGAAATCTCTCACTCAATTCATCTGTCAAGTGAAACCTGTTCTGACAGCAAAATCTTTGTTTTTGTATTTTAAAGGGAATTCAAAGCTTGTGAAAGCTGCCAGATTGACAGCACAGAAAGGTGAAGTCATCTGTTTATTCATGGAACAGGTACTGCTCATGAAGTAGCATCGGCACTGAAGATTTTACTAGAAAGTTCACACAGGCTTTAACATTAAAGTACAATTGCTCCATAATTAACCGCAGGTCACAAATGTAAACCCCAAAACAATATCTAGAACATAGTTGCCTACAACAACTATGAACAGCATGAGCTTTATCATCTTTTATAGTTCAGTTTCCCAATTTAGTCTTTTGTGTGTACGAAGCTGTTTTCAACCTGTTTAATTTTTCCATTTAACACCCCTTGTGTAAGGTCAGTTGAGATTATGTGTTGCCGTTTTATATACACCTAGTTTTCCACCTGTTCTTTTTGAGATGATCTTTACTACACTAATCTATGCCAAAATAACTGCAAGGCTAGACATCAGTGTGTTACATTTGATGGCACAGTTGGAAAAGATGTGATTGAGTTACCAGAAAATTGAATGGGAACACAAAAGGAGAGAAGGAATAAGGAAGAAGTAATGTATAGCAAGTTGACCATTTGGGAAAACATGGGATAGACAGATACAGAAGATAAAAATGGAAAAAGAGCTGGAAGGATTAAGGGAATTCAGAGATGGGAACAAAAACAATAGACAAAGAAGAAAAATAGAAACAAGTGAAATAAGAAATAAAGAGTGTTATGTATGAATAAGAGGGCATGATAAATATGTTAAAACGTGTTCATTTTTCGAGTATGCTTGTTATACAAAATTATGATGCTCGTTTTTGTTCATTACAAGGTAAACAGCTGTGGGGCTATATCAAAATTTTTCTTTGCTTAGAGAACCAATATGCATAAGATCAATCTTTCAGAAGAGCTATTTTGCATTGCTAGAATTTTACATCTTTACTTATCTTGGAATGTATATAGTTGAGTAGTTTCCATATATTAATTTTATTAATTAATAAGATCCCTGTAATTTTCTGTAAGCATTGCAGCATTCTTCTAAAAAAAAACCTTATAGTTAATTTTTATTTCTCTGCCTCTCATCCTTTTTACTCAGTGTGTTTGATGAATGTTTGTGTGTAAACCTTTTTTATCAAATCCAACACATTTGCATTTGTCTTTGAAAAGTAAAACTTCTGTATTTTTACAGATAAGGGTTTATTACAATATTGAAAGGGAGATCAAGCATCTGGACAGTGGACCAACGACTACTGCTTATTGTCCTCTGCTAGTCAAAATGGAATTGTGATGATGGCATGTTAAAAATATGAACTGAATGTGGCCCAGCATATTTAGTCTATGTGCCAGGAAAAGAGCAAGAAAGGACAATTATTTTTTTTTAAATCCTAAAAAACCTGCAGAAAATATGTTGTCTGTGTTTTCATTGGTGAAGATGTCACAAATACAAAACAGTGCTTTTTAAAATTCCTGTAATTTTAAAAAAGATAAAAAATCAGCATTCTCATGTCTTGCTTCTGTAAAATAAGTGTTTTCTCAATAAACTTATATGATAAATATTAACATTTTCAGTTTAGTGGAATAAGGTTATAATGGTTTTACTATTGTAATTTTGATACTTTTGTTGCTTATGGTTGTTCTAATTCACCTTCATACATGAACAGTAATTTTGATTTGGCTAAATTATTTATAAGGGTTGAATGTCTTTGCAAATATGAAATTAGCATAACTCATTAATTTACTACTTTAAGCCAAATCCTCCAGCTCTTACTTAAGCAGAAACCTTGCTGAAGTGTATACCTATCCCTGAAGTAAAAAAAATTTTGACTTGAGTGAGGTCTTCAGATCAGACCTTCTGTTTCTTAATATACATCTAAATACTTATTTAGCATATATTTTGATTCATAAATTGAGGAATTATTATTTTATTCTTTGTATATTACCACTGAATATAAGTTAAAAATAAGGAAAAAAAGTTAAGAGGAAATTAACGGTAAAAATCAGAAAGAAACTAGAATAAGGGAAGTTAATGACAATTATACAAACTCTGTAAATTAGGAAGAGCTAATTTGATTTTTATGTATCTAGGTTCCAGCTGAGATTGTGTAAGAAGAAATTATAGCACACACCAGCAGTACTGTGACTGAGCTTAGATTTATTTTTTAAGTGTTTGTGTGTGCATATTTTAAATGTAAGCTAGATTTTTAATGTAGAATGTAAAGCATTTTGTAGTTGATTCTGAACATGAAACCAATTCATCTAGTTTTGATTAAGCAGTGGAATGGAGACTTGGATGTGCTTGTTTTTTTGTTTGGTTCTGATGTGGCTGAAATGTCAATGAATCGATATCAACATCTGTATTATTAAAAGATGATGGGTCTCCTGTAGGATTCAGTAATCAGGTTTCTGTCATTTTTACAGTAGTAGCTCATTAAATTGCAGCATCATTGAGTCAGTTTTAACTGAAAATTGAACTCCATTTGACTTAACCTGTGGATACAAACATCACCCCCTTTTCCGTTTGCAACCAAAAATTAAAATGCAATACAAATACAGAGATTTTCTTGTGAATACCTAAGGAAGCAATAGAAATAAGTTTATTTATGTAAGTCTTTTTGCCTGAATATATATATTTTCATTCTACTTCAAATAGTCACTTGTCTTTTACAAACTTGACTTAGATTTGACTCATTCTTTAACAGTGCTGTAAGAGAAAAGGCAGCTTTTAGGGTTCATGTGATGAATTCCCTGGCAGAAATCCTGGTTTCACTGAAATTAGTGTGTGCTTTATCATTGACTTCAGTATTATTAATACAATCATACTATACGTATGCTTTATGAGAGAATGATTGATCTGAAAAGCATAACTGCTATGCCAGAATCTCTCCGTCATTGAACCATTTGTCTTTGTGTTACTTATGATAAAAGGAATGCCTACACACATTGTTTCTTCATATACTTAAATCAATGAATTGAAAAAAAGAGGTAAAACTCATTTGAAGGACAGCATTGTCACTATTTTGATTATGGGAATATGAATATACCTGCAGCATATCAGTGTTGAGACTGAAATGACTTAGGAAGGGCTAATACTGCTTGATGCTGTGGCAATTTAATGGTTTTCTCAATGATTTTAAAAACCGGGGGCAGCAGTCACAGGTAAGACTTATGATCATAATTACAGCATTTGCTTTTGAAGTATGATGTTATTTAGTCAAATCTAAAGTGACTAAGTATAGTCACTTAAGCTTCCTGAAGAATGCATGTGGAAAACAGGAAATCTCACATTGTGATCCACAAAAGCCTGAATGCCAGGTGTGAGCCTCCTGAACCGGTACGGGCAGGATGGGTGATACAAGTCCTGGCCATTTGGACGGGCTTAAACTCAGGCTTTATGACATTATCCTAAGACACTGAGTTAGAAAGGGTTTTTCATGAGTCTCTTTCACTTGCTTTTAACAGAAAATGTGTTCACATTGTGTGATTGTGTAAATGGCCCCTGTAAGGAGGAAATAAAATATAATGCTCCCACGGACTGGGAGCCAACTACTGTCCACCATTGCAGTCTTCTATTTAATTTCTCTTTCTCTGTAGACGATAGTGCTAACACTATTTCTACAAGCTGAACTCACTGAGATTACATTATTCTGCATGAGAAAAGGCAAAGCCACTTATGCTATCTCCTTGTATTTAGAAGGTAGAGTCCAGAATCCAGGAAAACCTGAGTCTTGCTCTCAGACCTGAATCTGGCCCTGTGTATTTGTGTTGTATCAATGTGCATAAGCACGCAAAAATGCAGGTATAAGCACACACATTTATGGCAAAAATTTGAGATACTGATTCAGAATATAAGGACATACTTTATTACATTACTCACAGAACAGAAGCTCTTCAGCTTGAGTATTTCTGTAACTTTTAGAAAAAATGCAGGAATACTGTAGAAATAATTAAATACCTTTGAAAAATGTATGTGTAACTTGAAAGATTTTGCGATTGCAGCCGTTGTGTATGTAAAAAGTAAATATTATTTATTTATGCATTTTCAATGTGAAAAATTCCAAATGAAACCCATGGTGAAAATGCTGATAATGGGATTGCAGTTAAATATTGAGTGGATTAACTGCTGTGCACTGTCTGGCATAGGTTGAAATGGATACTCTGCCTCTCAGGATATTCAGGAAAAGGTTTAATTAAAAAAACAGAAAAATTCTGTTTTCTGAACAGAAGAATCCTGAGAAACAGGCTAAAAGAAGTACTGTAAATTTTGGGGAAATATAAATGTAAGTGTAAGTTCAGCCAGAAAACAATAGTACAGAAGGTGTTATCACATTTCTAGGATGAGTTAACCTGGACTATTATGAGCATATACTTTTTAAGTAATGGCTTTGGAATGCAATTCTTTCTTAAATTGTAGGTTTTATATGAGGGTACTGACATATTCAGAATTTGTACAGCTCCCAGCCTGTGTGTTGGTATAAAAGCCTGCAAAAAGCACCTCTAGAAAGATTTTGAAAACTGTGTATGGTGATAAACATAAAGTCATACTCATGAGCGGAAATATGCAGGGCAATAAGTAGACAATAGTAATATTGTATGTGAAAAATTGAAGTATCAGAAAATGTAATGTGACTAAAAATCACAGTTTTCCATTGAAGAGAGTGAGTTTTAATTGATGCTTTTTCTTTTTCAATCAGGAATTGTGTCTTTCTGGATTCAAACCTTTTTATAACTCTATAAATTTTCCCAATAATTTGATCTTCCGTTTTCAATCAGGACATCAATTAAATTAAAAATACTGAAATTAATATTGAGAAAAAAATTCATTTCCTAATCAGATCTAGCAGTGGGAAGCTAAAACAATGCTATGTTAGGAGAACTGCTGTGTTGTAAAGTGAGTTTGAAAATATGGTGTCCTTTATCTTTGTTTTTATCATAACTGACTGAATTCAGGGGGCAGGTTTTCTCATTTTACCTCATATGAGGTAGGTAATGTTGGTGGGAAGAGGCCCTTAATGAGATATTCTGTTGATGATTTATGAGCAATAATAAAATGTGGGTCATTGTTCATAGCTGTACTATCTTTGCATTGCTAATTAAAATAAAGGTATAATACCGTCTCACTTTTAGCAGGTAACAAGCAAACACGACTGATAAAACAGGGAACTTCTCTATTGAGTAAGGCTATGGTAGGTCAGCTTTGCTAGTGCGTGTTAGACCCATTTTCATTGGTGTGCATTCTGTTTACAATTTCAAGTGAAAATTGACTCAGGATGGCACCTTTAATTTGGAGGCAAATGGTAGATGTTTCTCTACTTTTTACTGCTGGTATATACACAACTGTTTACATACAGAGAGCAGAAATGAAACTTCTACTAGAGATATATTAGGAAAATACTGCATTAGAGAGGCAAGGAGCAATTAGCATGCAAGCATCTGGTATAACTTTATTGTGAAATGTGCTGAGCCAGGTTAATTTTAGTCACTAAATTTTTGAGCATTTGCTTTCCTCAAATCCGATGATTTTACTTTTCAGCACGGATATTTCTGACTATCAACAATAATACTTCATGTTGCATAGACCATATAAAATTTGTTTTACAGACATCTAGCAAATTCAGTCCTGTTTAAAGTGTCCTGTTCAAATTTATCAACAAAAGTAACCTTACGTCAGTTTTCCTTGCATATTTCAATGATTTTGGCTTAAATGCATGATTTGGACAATATGTTAGCATTTGAAACCCGTTATTATTGTTAAGTACTTTAGTTATAAAAAGCGTGAAGACTATATTGTAGAAATGGAGGATCATTGTGGTCTTGCTAGTAACGTTCTGTTTAAGCCTATGGACAATAATACAAAATCAGCATATGTGACTGACTCTTGCAGGATTCTTATAGACAAACTCAGCTATTGCTCGGTAGAATTGGATAATTACCCATTGTGAAGAGGTAATTTCATCATTAAATATAAACATTAATTTGCTAAAAATACATTAGAGAGTGTAAAAAAATGACAAGTAAAATTAAGTATAGACATGGATAATACAGGATTGTTTGTCTTCTAGGATTAGGAATTTTTAAAACTACATGTCATAGCACATTAATAATGTTAAACTGCAATCCAGGAAAACATCTGCTTTCAGGACACCAGCTAACCTTGTTCTCAGTTTTAATTATGTGTTTAAAGCTCTGTCTTGTGCAGAAATAAAGTTAAAACTTGTTTGCTGATCTAAGGCTTTAAATTGTTTTGTTCTGGAATAAAATCAATGTATCCTTTCTGGTATAATGAAAATGTGTTTATGGAACCAAGAATGAAATTTCGTTTAGTTTGACACCAGTGCAAAGTTTCTATTTACATGGTCAAATTATTTAAGTTATTTTATTATTTATTTAGTATTTTATTATTTTACTATAATTATCTGTGCTTGTTGCTGATTTTAAAGAGTTCTATTTCTTTTCCCTGTATTTTTTTAATTAACAGAGGTCGACCAAGAATTCAGTAAATAATTCTGTGCTTTACTGCGTTGGAGGCATTGAAATGGAGTTGTTTCAGTGTTTCAGGGTTTTTTTTTCAATTAAAAGACATGGAATTCAACAAGTTAACATTTTTTCCAAAGTTTTTTTTACCAGTTAAAAAAGATAATTAACTGTAGTGGAGTATTTGACAGCACAAGATAAAAGTAATAATTACAACAGGGAAAATGTTATTTTTTTCTTTTTACAGAAATCCATAGACTAAATGTTGAATAAATCTATTGGCTTGATTAAATCATAGGATTCACCTGGAAAAGTATATAACAAATATTTAATATTATTGGGTGCTTTGTCAATTTTCTGGAATTGGATTTCTCTTTAATATTGCCAGAACTGCTAATATCACTCAGATTGTTCGTCCCTTGCAGTGACATATTGTGATTAAAATTCAAACCTGATTTTCTGTTTTTTTTCCCCACACTGTCTCTAGCCTGTTTTCTCAATCTATTTATTTGAGACTGTTCTACAGTTGCGGTTAACTTTTTTATTGCCTAAGTAAACAAACTCAGTCCTGATAGGTGTAGAAACTTAACCATAAGTCATTGATAATACTGATCAGGAGAAATAAGCAAATAACATCAAAACTAAATACTAAAGATTTTTTCCAGTCTTTTAGGCTTTTAAAATATTCACTCATAAAGGAACATCAGCTATTTCTGGTAGAGTACGTTAGATTTTTTATAAATTGAAGGTATGATTTAAAGAAAAACAATTAACTTCTAAAATGGTGGGAATTACATCTTAATATCTGGATTTGTGTGCTTAGGAAATTATATGATAAACTATTTTTCATTACAGATAATATGAACAGATGCCAAAGTAAATGTCCAAATTATTGTGGGACATACCAGCTTCTCAGGACTCTATTAGAAACAATATCTGAAATTCTCATTTAGTAACTCTTGAACTCAGTTAGCATATCAAGACAGAGTGGAGCTGGTTAGTCTTACCAGTAGCTATTGTAAAATACAGTAATGCTCAGATTTTTTTTTTTTTTTGAGAGAAAAGTTGTAAAGATTAACATATACTTTTAATGAATAGTTTTAATTAAGTTTTCCTGAGGATGAGTTATTACATTTACAGAGAAATAAAATATATTACAACCTGTCATAGTCCTGTTTCCCCTGTATTTACTGAATATTTGAGAGCCTTTTCCATACTGCAAGAGTCCTGACCATAAGAAGCAAGGAATTCTGTTAAACTAATCTCCATGGGTTGTCATAATGTTAATTTGCATATCGGTAAGGGAGAGATAGGAATGATTCTCAGAAGCTCTTGTTTGTTACCTTGGGATGGATCTTCTCCAAAAGTCTTGGTGGACTTTATCAGGTAGAGTAAACCCTAGATAGACTTAAATAAATAGACTCTATATAATCTCTGTTTCAGAGATTTATTCCTATTGATCACTTTATGTGTGTGCTTTAGATCGTCTGAATCATCCTATTCTACTTCTGAGAGGCTGACAACATATTCTGACAATAGTCTCTATAAATAAGTAGATTAGGTTCCTTGTTTTGAGCCTCTTAAAGTACACCTAAGAGAAATGCACCAGGTAACAGATTCTTATCCAAGTCTATCTATGCTTTAAATGCAACTGATCAAGTAATTTCAACTGAACATGTTAAATGTGCGTTGAAATCAAGACTGCTGTATGTTGTGTTAATGAGGATTGAATTTTTTATGCACCTCTACACATATGTAGGTCAAGGATACCACTTAGTATGAAACAAAATTATCCTGATCCACTTTGATACCAGACATATTTAATTGATAGGATTTCACTTTATCTAAAATGGACTTAAGTCACTGTGTATATTATTTTTGGCCTCTTTTGAAGTCCTGTAACCCATAGTATTAACAGCAAACAAATAAGAATTTATTTAAGGTTTTGCTGAACTTTTATTGCATTAAAAAGAAAACTAGAATTTCATTCATATATACACATACACTTTTCCTTTGACATTCTTTTTCACTTACATTAAATTAACCTTTTAGTTATGAAAATGTTACATGAAAAAAAAATTGTGGCTCAAGGAGTACTCATAAAATGTGCATCTCCAGTATTCAGCTGATTTACAGTTGATGTAGCTTTAGATGCTGCACCAGAAAGTCGGACAATATAGTTATTGAAAGGGCCAGTACCTACAAAAGTGTAAACTGTATTCGTTGTGTACTGATTTAGACTGAATGCATATGCAGATGAAATTAATCAGATTTGTAATTGAACAGAATAATCCTAGATATTTTGTCTTAGAGTGATGTTTTAGCAGGTGGTGGTTCGTTAACACTGCTTTCTTAGGTGCAGTTTACAATCTATTTGTTAGAGTCGGCACACTAAGCAGGTGCTCTTCATTTCCTTGGTTTGTCTGAAAATGTTTTCTGATAGTTGAGCAACATGGTCACAAGATGAAATATTACCCAAGTGGTATCATATGTGCAATGAAAGAAGTTGAAAATCTACTTGCAGAGGTACAAATGATTAACAGGAGGCAAATTACCTTACTGTAGTCAGGCATGGAAAACACCTAGTCCATCTTCTTGCCAGTCCATTTCTGTAGTGTTTTATCCATAATATTTTAAAATTTTGTACTTGATAGAGCTTAAAATGTTTCTTTGGAATATTTCTGTGGCTTATCTTACTAACCATAAGCCTTTTATTTTGTACAGCCTTCCACAGGTCTGTTGCATGCTCAACTGTATCTCTCACTATTCCTGTAAATAATTCTGCCTTATTTCATGACCGAAGACCTTTATTTAATGGTGTGTTGGAAATTCTCACTACTTCAGTGGAAATTATAATTCTGAACAAAAATTTGGAATCTACCAATTTGAACATGCATTAGTAAATATTATTTAGACAGCCAGCATGTCTCTATCCTTTTATAGGTATTTGTGTGTATATATATGTAAAAGTATTTATATATGTAAATACATTATTATATAAATATAGTACTTTCTATGACGTTTCTCTCGATGTTTGCGCTTTTAACCACTCTTTATAAATTGCTTCTTGCAGTCCTGAAATAATTTGATTTCTCTGGACCTTATAAAAGTGAAATCTCAGTAGCTTGCATTTCAGAAAAAGAAGACAGCATGGAAAGTGAAAAATGTTCATGACACGATTTGTAGAAAGCCTGGTAATTCAAAAGGTATGTTATCCATGCAATCATTGCCTCATTGAAAAGAAATCACCAAGGAATTTAGAAAAGAAAATAGTGCATTATATTTCTATGTCACCTAGACATTCTTGCAGATTTTCAGGCAGTCCTTTAGATCTCTAATTTATCCTGAACACAACAAAGTATGTAAACTAAAAATCTTGAATCTGTGGATTTGAAATTTTAGCTGCAATCTTTCACACCTATGTATTGAACAAGTTGCTGAAGGAATGAGTACAGGTTAAATGAATAGTCACTTCGAGCAATGAATTCCTGTTGAAACTTGTTAGCTATCAATTAGAAGAATCTTTTTGCACTTCTTGTATAATTGTTAACTTGAAAATGGCTATTTTTGTGGATTTAAATTACCAAAGTGATTCAGAAATCATCCTCAATTATTCTGACAGAAATCCTACATTTCCAGCATCTCTTAGCATACATGTATTTCGTTCAAGCATTTGCCCACTGAGTGTAGTTATTGCTGATGGGTTAGAGCTTATACAAAGCAGTTGTAATAATGTACAGTTTGTTAGTTAGCTTTGGTAAATGCTTATCATAGAATCTGTTCAGGAAATTTCAGAATCATCTTTAATTAAGTTCACATCTACCAAGTATAACTGAATAATTTGACCTACTGTTTTGAAGGACTGATAAACTGCTGTACACTGACAGACTGATTTACACTGAGGATGAGCATCCTTTGGATCTTTGTTTTCATTCCTCAGGACTTTCCATGACCTCATCTGTATTTTAAAACCTCAAAACTCCTGAACAGCTAATGATCTATTTTGGATAAGCCTAAGCTTTTTAATGTTTTTATATACAAGCTATTACTTAGTCCAAAAGTCCATGTTCTATTTCTAAACTTCGAGAATTTCAATATCTTTGTTCTATTAATGATCACACTGTTTAAAACGTTCATTGACATTGTTTCTTATTCTTGCTAACTACACATTTTATGACTTGTTAGTTCTTTCGATTGTTTCCTCATCTGCCTCTGAGGCTACATCTGTACAGCTAAATAAAACAAACCAGGGACCTCTCTCTGGTCCTGAGGTAAAGTGGCATGGCCAGCTTGATATATGGCCATTATGTCTTCTCTTTCTTGATCAGAGAAGTTTGGCCCATCCATACTGCCAACTGGTAGAGATTCTGGCTTGTGCTGTGTTCCAAATCAGGCCTAGATGTAGTCTGGGAGAATGGTAGCTGACATAGGTTTTAGCAAAAAACATGTTAGCAAGAAAATGCAGTGGACCATTGTAGGTTATTGCTTGAGCCTATGAAATAGTCCCATTTAATGTATTAGTAGAATTCACAGAGTCAGAATAATTTAGCTTGGAAGGGACCTTTGGAGGTCAGGTCTCAAAGCAGGTCTAAGTAAGTGAGGTGCTCAGGGCCATGTCCAACTGGGCTTTCAATATTTCCGAGGATGGAGATTCCACAATCTCTCTGTGTAACCTGCTCGAGTATTTGAATATCCTCATGGTGAAAATGTTTTCCTTTCCATGCAGTTTCCCATGTTGCAACTTTTATGTCTACTGCCTCTTGTCCTTTCACTGTGCACCTTGGAGAACAGTGGGTCTCCATCTTTTCTATATCCTCCTATAAGGTAGTTTTAGACAGCAAGAAGATCTTGCCTTATCCTTCTCTTCATAAGGCTGAACAAACCTAATTCTCCTAGCCTTTTATTATGTAGAATTTTCTCCAGTTTCCTAATCATTATGGTGGACTTGCTACAGTATGTCCTTGTACTGATAAGTTCAGAACTTTACGCGGTACTCCAGATGCTATCTCGCAAGTGCCATGCAGAAAGAGTGAACTGCTTCCTTTGACCTGCTGGCTACTCCCTCACTAATGCAGACCCATACGCTGTTGGCCGCCTTTGCTACCAGTGCACACTGATAATTGATGTTCAGCTTCTTGTTCACCAGGACCAGCAGGTCCTTTTCTTGCAAAGCTGCTTCCCAGGCAATAGATCTGCAGCCTGTATTGTTGCATAGATTTATTACATCACAGGCACAGGTCTTTGCATTTTCTTTTTCTTTTTTTTTTTTTTTTAACTTTGTGAGGTTCCTGTCAGGCATCTCTCTAGTCTGCCAAGGTTTCTCTGAGGAGCAACCCTGCATGCCAGCATATCAGTTGCTTCCCCCCATTAGATACTGTCTGTGAACTTGCTGCGAGTGCTCTCTGTCCCATTAAGGTTGTTTATAGAGACATTAAATAGCATTGGCTGCAGAATTGATCTCCAATGAATACTACTACTTTGGAGTAGCTGGTTGGAATTTGTGCAGCTGAGCTCCAAAAAGGCAGTCTAGATAATTTTCCTCACACCGTACTGTACACTTACCCAATATGTATCTCACCAACTTGGCTATGAGGGTTCTGAGGGAGGTGGTGTCAAATGCCTTGCTAAAATGAAAGCAAACATTTATTCCTCTCCCTTTGTCTACAAAGTCAGTCATCTCACTGTAGAAGGCAACTGGATTAGTCAGCAGTGATTTGCACTTGATAAATCCACGTGGACTGTTTCTAGTCATCTTTCTGTCTTTCGTGTCTTTTGGAATAGCTTCTAGGAGGATTTGCTGCATAACCATTCCAGGGACTTAGACTCAACAGCCTGTAGTTCCTTGAGTCCTGCTTGCCCTTCCTGAACTATAGATATGTGGCTTGAGACTGGTTCAGGCTGTTACATATTAATGCAATTAGTCAAAGTTATAGCACTGTAATTTTAATTATTTTCATATAAGGAAGTAACACAATGGGTGGTATAACTTGGGGACTGATTAAATGATATAGGAAAGAGAGAAGTGTTTTGGGTTCTACTTCTTCAGTTTATACTTCCTTTCATACAGAAATGTGTAGTATCATATATTCAATTAAAGTTTTAGTATAAATGTAGTTTTTGTGATGTCTGCACTGATATATGGAGCAGATTTTTTTCATATCTGTTCATAACAGACACAATAAAATGCATTGGGAATTTTGTACATGAGTGTACCTACGAATTATTTTATGTACAATAGTAGCAAGTGTGAACAGACCAGCAGTGCCCTTTTTTTTGCCTTTATATTTGCAGATGAGTATTTTTTTAAATGTATCTAATCTTATCTCAGTTTTACAATCACATTTAGCAGATGGATAACTCAAAGAATGAAGTGTCAAGGATTTTAAAATTAACAGCTCTGAACAAGTTTGTGTTGTCTGTTATAGAAAGGGTTTGATGCTATACCTGTTTGACAGAATATTTGTGTTCGATGTACCTCTAACTGTAGCAAGGATTATAGGAGCAGAAGAGTATGGGTTTTTTTTAGATACTATTTATAATGATTTCATTAATTAAGTAAGTTATAGTGATAAAGGGTATTTTGCTGATTTAATTTAGTTACACTAGAGCTTTTGTCAGTATAAAAAAATAACTAAAAGTCACAGTCATATGATTTTACAAACTCACAAAGATACCTTGTATGGATTACAGTGAAAATGCAATTTGTTTTGAATGCCCTTTCAGATTTAATATAGGTTATCTTCCTAATTGCTGATGATTACTTAAGTAAATCAGATAGGTACTTTGATGCAACAGATATTGAAAAAATAGCTATGTGATCAGTGAAGCTCATGAAAGGACTGATTACATTGACATTTTGATTGACTTTTTTGTATTTTAAAAGTTTGAATTAGCTCTGATGCTATTTAAATCCTGTCTAATTTCATAGACACTTCCACGGTGCAGAAAAAGTCCATTTGAAGTGAAATAAATAGTATGCTTCCTTTTTTTCTCCTTCCTTCTTGTTACATGCCTGAAATGCACTGTACTTCTACTTTTCTTGTTGCTTCTTTCTAGATAATACAAGGCAGATTAATAACAGGAATGTACCTTTGTTATGCTGCAATGTAGCTATGAAGTGTGTTGGATGTAGAAGAGATGCTTTCAGTCTTTTCTGAGAGGCTTTGTTGTGCAGAGAAATGAACAGGAGGTTGGAAAACCAAGACTGCTAAATAAACCCAAATCTATTATTAAAGAAATGTACACCTTTTTATAAGACACAATTAATGAAATTTTAATTTTACTCAGAAGATAGACTTTATTTATAGGAGTTGTCAATGAGATCAGAATCAGACCCAGTGTTACTTTTTTCCAATGTCAAGGTGTTTTTTCACATGCTTTTTATTTTCTCTTTCAAACACAAAAATCACTAGTGAAAGGTTTAATGTTGTCTAGAAAATTTAATTTTTGGATCACATGTCTGTTATGAACATCTTAGGAAAAGTTGAGAAGAGAGAAATATCTCATGGGATTGATTCAATCTGAGAAATTTCCATCTCTCTCCTTTGTGTATGTATATAAGCAGCTGGGCCAGCTAGCGTAGGCTAACATTTGGAAGACCCAGTTTAGGCAGCAGTGTTATGCCTCCTTAATTTCTAAAGGGCTAAATCAAGAACGAATTTGGGTGTGGAGCACTAATTTTTTCGTAACTGGGAATTATACACATTTGCTATTAGGACTGCTCCATGTTTCAGTTTTAGGGTATGTGTTGTGATAGCTACATAGAGTGTCACTTTTTATTTTTGGATAGCTGCAGCAGATGATATGAATTAGTATCTTTAATACTACTATATGTAGCAGAACTTAATTTTTTATTTAATAACTTATTAGGTCTGCATACCCTTTACTCCTCAAAAGATTTTTGAAAAGATCTTTTTTTACACTGCTTACAGGTTATTCTCTATTTCTGTATCTATAGATTATGAATACATCGTGTTTTTAACTGCAGGATGTGTCTTAATCTTCTATGATCTTTCCATTGGGTAGGATCCAGTTCTGTTACTCTAACCATTACTAGTTTTAGACCCTTGTTTAACAGTACAAAACTTGTGCTTGACTTTGTGGTGCTGGAGTTGAAATAAATATATTTGAAGTGAATTTCTGAATCATAGCCTGATTATGTAGGCTTCCAAGTACTTTCAGCCACATCATATCACAGTTATATCAGCCTTTTAATACTTTGTATATATTCTTTGTCATTCATACTGCCCATTCCATGGACACTGCTTGTTCCTTTTTTCAAATATGTAAATATATAATGTAATTTTGATCTTTTATCGTAAAAAATATTAATGAAGCATTGAAATGAAGAATGAAAACAATGATTGATAGGGAAAATGTTCTTAACTGTATTGAATTTTCATAAATATGATGTGTATTTCCAGTAAAAATATCTCCTGTTATTTGTAATGCCTGATCCAAACTTACTTTCATTTAATTTGATTACACCATGTGTAAATACACAGGTTTTGTACACAGGTGTTGTGTGCAGGTACACCTGTCAAAAAAAACCCAATTTTTGTTTTTGTTTCAAAACTTCAAAGTTCTGTAACTTTTTATGATAGAGAAGTCTAGATTGATTTGATGTCACATATTTTTACACTAAACAATAGCTTGTAACATTTAATGATTATTATGACATACGTTTATTTATAAAGTCAAGAGTTTCAAATTTACTTCATAAACAAAAATGCTGTTTTACTTCTTTTGGGGGATAACTTCTCGATTTTTTACGTAGCTAATCTCTTCTGTGTGATTTTTCCAATCTTGTAATTAATTTCAGCTGTATTATCTAATCAGCGTGAGGTGAAGCTATATTGCTTGCTCTTCCATGAGAATTAGTATTTTTGTTACTTTCAGGGCTTTAAAGAACTTCTTTGTCATGGAAGATGTGAGACCATATCCATTTATGAGGAAATGGAGACGTTTGATACATATGTAAACATTTATTAACTATGCAGATGTTAGTGGATATATCTCATGGAAAAATGAGATATGACAAAATGACATATGAGAAAAATATGTATAAGATACATGTATTGGTATGTTGATGGTGTTGATAAAATCTTACTCCATCTGCAGGATGTACTTTCTGGCTCATTGTATTTTATTCCTCATGGAGTTCTGCTTTATTCAGTCTTTGGAATCCAATGAAAAATATTGTGTATCTTTGTCAAAAAACATTCTACTGCTGAGCTTGTATTTCTATCATTTTTCTGTACTTCTCCACAGTATTTTTAGCTGCTTGTCGTAGTTCATTTGTACATTTCATTTATATTCAAGTATTGGCAACCTGTGATGGGGAGCTCTATTATCACTATGTTGTCTCTACTGCTATTGTCTCCTCTAGAGTCTGCACATGCACCCAGTTCAACAGCACTTGTGTGCTCTGGATTTCCAGTATTGCTAGTGATCATTTGCAAGATTATAAACTTAATTTGCATGTATCATGCATTGTTTCTGAGGGTATTGCTGTCTTACTTCTATGTCATATCTGCCAGCTATCTCACTTAGTTCAGAGCAACAGAATCAAGGCTGTGGTGAACCTCAGGATGTCTGAAGACATCTCAATTTAAATATGTTGAAATGAATATTGTTCTGACAGAGTAACTGTTAGGAATCTGATGTTTTAGTTTGTAATCTAAATGGACTCTTCAGTGTCTTGTAAAAATAATTTTTTGTTTGCTCTAATAGGGTCTTTGAATACACTGCTGGACTTCTCTAATTTATAAACCCTTTGCTGTGAGCAAAGCCATTTCTGCTTCTAAGTGACATAAGGACTTGGAGGAACAGAGATTTATGCCTGAATCCTGCAAAGATTTTTGTGCATGTTTAATGTAACACAATGAGTCACCTAACAGAAACTAATAGATGTTTGCATATGTGCATAAACTTGCAAGATCAGGCTTTGATTTTCTGAAGAATTGTTTAGGACTGTGGTATTCTATGGAACTACCAACTACATGACACAGGATGTAAGAATAATCTTTTGTATTTTAATACTATCTTTTAATTTTTCCATTTTATGATTTTAATGTTGCAGGCTGAGACACAATTTGCAATAAAATACATATTTATACTACACGGGGCTGTCTTCTACATCATCTATTAAAACAATACTTTGTAAAGAAAACAAGCAATAGATTACCCATCTTTCTTGCACAATTGAAAATGGAAACCCTAAATGAGTGGTTATAGTATCTTTATTCTTTATTGGCACATATGTACATGCTTCCTATTAAGCTTTGGTGGATATATTTGGAAATGAAAGGATTTAATTATTTAGTGGCTGCTGAATATCGTAATTTTCACTTTACATGTTGGTGATGATTAATTCTTTTTGTAATTTTCTGATGAATTATTTCTGTTTCTGCCTAATCAGCAGGCATACTGTGAAATATAATTGCACTTGAAGGAAAATTACCGTCTCATGAGATGAATAAGTTTGATTATTAAATTTTGTAGAATAAAGCCATACCATTTATGTATCCAACCAGGATGACATCATCATCCTTTGTTGTGCTTTGATGACCTTTATAAAAAACAGAGAGTCTTTTTAGAAACGATTCAATGTATTTCAAGTCAGACTACATGAAAGGAAATTTAGGAAGCTAAAATTCATTTGTTTCAGTTGCATGCTTCTGATTCGTGGGGATTCAGGAACTGTGTGTGGTTTTAAGGAGATCCTAAACACTGGCAATTGGAAAGGAAACATGTGGGATGCGCTGCCAGTATTTACCAGAGGCCAAAGCTTTAAGATGTAGAGGAACCCTCAGCTTATCATTTTGGAACCACTATGCTTACAAATAATGTGTGATGTTACCTGTAGAAGAATTATTACCAGAAACTATTTTTTTTTTTAAGAAAAGTGAATTTAGTTTGAATGTAGGAAACAATACTTTGGATATACCATGCAATATAATATAGAGACACTAGTCTCATTAGGCTTGTGAGGTCCCTTTATAGTGACCATAAAAATAGTTCTGAAATGTACAAGTCAGAACCGTGTAGTCTTTTCAAGGAGCTGTCAGAGCTTGTATCTGTATGTGTAAAGTGCAGGACAATACTGGAAATGAAAATTTTTTTGATCTTTTACCATATTTGATCTACATAAACTCAGGTGACTGGAGGTGGTAGTATCATCTATGGTCAGGTCAAATTTCTATGCTCTAATGGAATATATAGGAAGGTTATATCACACCTCAGGAAAGAAGTAACACAAGTGATAGTAATCACAGAATCATAGGATGATTGAAGTGGGAAGGATTCTCTGGAGGTCTCTAGTCCACTCTGCTGAGAACAGTGTCAGTCAGATCAGGCTGCATAGGCCCTTCTCCATCTGAGTTTTCAAAATCTCTAAGGATGGAGATGCCACAGCCCTTCTGGGTATCCTGCTCCACTGTTTGACCATCCTCTCAGTAAAAAAGTTACTTCTTATGTTTAAGTGGAATTTCCTGTATTTCAGTTTGTGCCCATTGACTCAGTGCCGCTGAGAACAGTCTAGTTCTGTCTTTTTTACTCTCTTCATCAGATATTTGCACACATGGATAAGATCCCCCTGAGCCTTCTCTTCTCCATGCTGAACAGTCCCATCTCTCTCAGCCTCTCCTTGTACTTCAGGGCCTCCAACCACTTAATTGTGTTCATGGCCCTGAACAAAATAATAAAGGAAAAAAATAGCTGAAGAACAGTGAAAAAATAGTCATTCTACATAATTTCAGGATATTAATTTTTAGTTCAGATGAGAAAAAGCCTATCTCCACACACACAGAGAAACAGTGGCAAGGGATGGAGGGGGGACAAAGCCCTGGAAAGTGGAAAAGCAGTTGGTGCACCCAGGACCCTGATTTTAACTTTACATGATTCATGTCATGTCCTGATTGCCTGATCTTATAAGGTAACAGATGTTCAGAACACATGCAGAAAAGGGAAAGAGATAAAAGGAAGAAAGAATGAAGAAAGAGGGCAAGAAAGTGGAGGAGAGTGTCAACTCTGGAAGCATTACACATTCTGTGGAGACATTGGTAATCACTGATGAAATGAATCCTTTATGATGTTTCTTCATGGAGGCAGATGCTCCATGTGTGATCTCAGCTATTCCTTTGGAAACATCTTGGTTAAGTGTAAAAATGTATCTATATAACAGCATACAATTTTTTCAAATATTTTTTTTTTAATACCAAATGGAATTGTCTCCCCACTGACATTTGCTTATCTGAGAAACAAAGACGTTTGTCTTTCTCCAAGGACATATTCACAGAATCACAGAATCACAGAATCACATTCATCACGGGACAAGAAAACCAGACTGGACCAACGCAAAGGTTTTGCCCATGCCTCGCTGGCTGTGCGTGGCACCGGGTGTGTGTGAAGTTGGTGCTGCTTTGGGAAGCTAGAAGGCTTTCTACAGCCAGTCTGTCACTACATCCTCATTGATATTTAGGGATACCGTCATGAATAAAACTGTGATAATATTAATGCAGTGTTTTGAAAGATCATCGCTGTAGGTATGACAGTTAAGATGCTATGTGTAGGTATGTTTTTCTTATAACTTTTGAATAGTAAAACCAGCAACAATCTTGGGCGTAGTGACTGGAACCCAGAACTCCTCTCTTCAGGATTAGTTACCCAAACAGAAAAATATGGATTTAGTCCCTTTTATTTACTCTCTCTGTACTGCTTTCTATACATTAACAGAGAATAGCTCTTTGAAGACACAAAGAATTAATTTTACAATAATTTATCTTTGCTGTTTCATCACTGCTAACAATTAACATTTCTTTTATTGTAATTTAATATTTATTGTTTTAATTTATCCTATGCTGTTTCTTGGGCCTCATAATTTTAGTATTTAGTAACAGTGTATCATGGATACAGAATCACAGAATCACAGAATCACAGAATCACAGAATCACTAGGTTGGAAAGGACCTTTAAGATCATCAAGTCCAACCATTAATCCAAAACCACCATGTCCCCTAAACCATGTCCTGAAGTGCCACATCCACACGTTTTTTGAACACTTCCAGGGATGGCGACTCCACCACCTCCCTGGGCAGCCTGTTCCAATGCCTGACCACCCTCTCAGTGAAGAAATTTTTCCTAATATCCAATCTAAACCTCCCCTGGCGCAACTTGAGGCCATTTCCTCTTGTCCTATCACTAGTTACTTGGGAGAAGAGACCAACACCCTCATCGCCACAACCCCCTTTCAGGTAGTTGTAGAGAGCGATAAGGTCTCCCCTCAGCCTCCTCTTCTCCAGACTAAACAACCCCAGTTCCCTCAGCCGCTCCTCATAAGACATGTGCTCCAGACCCCTCACCAGCTTCGTTGCCCTTCTCTGGACACGCTCCAGCACCTCAGCATCCTTCTTGTAGTGAGGGGCCCAAAACTGAACACAGTATTCAAGGTGCGGCCTATGTCATACCTATGACAACATCCCAAGTTAACTGGAGGAGTTGAAATCCTCCTCACTGAGCCCTCATTTACTGAGCAGTGGTTTAGAAATTGTGTATAAATGGAAGACTGAGCTGGATGTGTGGCAAGGAGGGGACAGCAAGTGCTCTGACTGTGTGGCTCTTGTGGACAAGGCGATGGTAACTGTCAGGGTGTGCTCAAGCACTCAGTTCCCACTGACTATATGGGGTCCCTCTCTCTCCATAGGGAAGTTTAGTTTTAGAATGGAGAAGTATTTGCCATGTCACCTCTTGAACTATAAGTAGTGTTCCATGTCTTTTGAAGCCTTGGTGAATTTGAAATAAAGTAATAGCTACAAAAGCCCCATATTTTTAAAACAAGTGAGACTTATATTTGCTTTAAAAGTAGTAGATATTTGAGAATCAGTAGGCCAAACAGCTGCGTAGGTATATGCCAAGAGACACTTTTATTAAAAAATGTAAAATTATGTTTTCCTGGGTTTGGTTGAGCTCATTTTGAAAGGTAAACTTCAACTTTCATGAGAGTGGTACCTTAAATTGATTTCTCAGCTTTTCCAATGAATCTTAGCTCTTCAGAGTGCTAGTTCTGACTTACAGCTTCCATTTGACAACCTACACTATGGATTAAGAGCAAAATCATGCAAATATGAGCGACAAATCACACATAAAAAGAAGTTAACCTCTGGCACGCATAGCTGACATCTCATGAGAAATTTCTCAAGAATTGCTTATTGTCACCAAGATTGAAGTGCATGTTAACAAATCCCTCTGGTCCAAATAGTAATTTTTACTTCAGTGCAGTGATTGCCAGAATCTTGGCAAAAAAAGTTTAGAAAAAACTTGCTTTCTAAAATAAATAATCTATTAGAAAAAATCCCTGTAATTTTCAAAATGGAATTTGGAGTTAGAAATTTCTCTGACTTGTGGACTTTGATGCTGAGTCTCAGAAGGGGATTTTATATCATATTTCCATACAATGCTGTAGGATATAAAGGATTAAAAAAATGAATAAATGGACAGAATTAGTATGTTGAGTGCAGTGCAGCTTTGCTTAAATGAATGATTCTGTAGTCATATTTTAATACAAAATCAAATGAGGAAAACCAGATGTTTGGCCGGTGTCTCAGAAGGCTGTAGCATATTGTCAGTTCATACATAATTTATATATGTTCGTGTATATGTGAAATAAGTACAGGAACCAGGTTTGTATTTCATACTTCATTCAGAGCAATCGGTTTCCTTACAAATTAGAATTTCTTTCCTTTGCTTTTCTGAATTCAATACAAAGAAAATCAGGTAAAACTTTTGAGGTCTATGATACGCAGGTGATTAGATTGTAATATTGTTGGGTACTCCTCGAGTTTAAGCATCATAAATCCAGAAGACCACGTCTGAATTATAAACAATACGAATATACACATACTATGTTTTTACTTTTTAGAAAAATAGGATTACCACACATCATATTTATTATCATATTGCAGAAATGTAGGTCAAAGGGAAGTGACAGTGACAAGTGATTGACCTCATATTTGAATTTCAAAAATGTGACATTTCCCTGCTATTTGTTACAGAAAAAAAAGTAAGTATCTTGCAAAAGCAAAGCAGTGTGTATCACCATTTCAACTTTAAGCTTGAAGTTATGTTGCAGAAACCATTAAAAGTTTGTTTGGGTGCCTTTCTTTTTTCTGTAGAAAATATTATAGTCAACTTTAAATTCCTATTTCCTCTGACAGTAAATCCTCATTTTACATAACTCTTTCAGTAAATGGCAAAAATTAATTGTGAGGAAAACTTGTACACTTTATCTTTGTTCTTTTCAATGCTTGTCATCTGACTTGATGTGTGTGGAAGCTCAGGTTTGATGTGTGGTGCTTCATTCAAAAAAATGATTGTTCAGACTTACAGCTGCTTCTGCCTAGTATCATCCTGGAACGCAGCAGGCGTTGCTAGAAATTGGAATAATGATTATGATGATCTTTCTTCTTTTGGCATAAGCATTAACAATGGTGTTTCCCTGGCACTCACAAATGGTTGTTTCTAATCTCATAGATACACATTAAAAAAATTACATACATATGTACCCGATGTTTTATTTATAGATTGACACCCACTGTTGGGTTTTTTGATTGGGATTACACATCTTCACAATTACAATTATCATTTAGACAGTTTAAGTGATGTCTGTAACTTTCATTAATTTCTTATGTATCGGGTTAAAATAGGTGTAGGAGCTGGGAGAACTTATACTGTATGTTTTAAAGATGAAAAAAATAGCAGTTGTATTTATGTAGTAAAGAACTGCTAGTATGTTCCCGTTCACCAACAAGTTCTGCAGATAATCTATGAAAGAGTTAGAATTTCCTAAATACATATGAAGTCATGCGCATGCATATAATCAGTAAAACCCTTGTCATCCTCTTCTAATAAGTGTGGTATGAGCAAAAATGCAGGTTTTATGCTGAAATTAATGTACACCTAATGCCATATGCAGTACCTATTATTTGCCCATATAATATAGATTTGAAATGGAAATGTTGATAGCCTTTGGTATATGCAAAGTCTGGTTCTTAACAATTAGTAAATCGGTTAGAATAAGGTAGAAGCTGTGTGGTCTCTTAGTTTAATAAAATATATGATCTCTCTCTATAAATCCTGGATCTCAGAAGTAAAAATCCTTTCTCCTTCCTATTTCCTGTACACTTGGTGATCACGGTAACACTTTTAATTACGTAGTTTTACTGGTAATATTGACTCTCTCAATATTGCAAATGACGCCCCCGCTGCCAATCCTGGGCTCAGTCTGCGTTCAATATCATGTCATAAGCTGTGATAACCTGGTTTTGTCTGTTCCTGTGGCAGAAAGTATGGCCTTTAGGGGCACAAGGCAGCTCTTGATGCCCTCTAGGGAACTTTGTGTTGGCTGCTCCATACAAATGAGGGAAGGACAATCCCTGTTTTAAAGATATGCCAGGAGAGGTAATAGTTCACAATAATAATACATGGAGTGCTCTCTTATTCTGGTCCCTTTCACCAAAATAAATAAATTAAAAAACTTTTTCAGTTGTGTTCTATATGCAAAAGAATCCTAACACATGTTTTCAAACATGGAGAGGTGTAGATTTTCTATTTCCATGTTGGGTTGACATCATTCTATAGCTAGAAATATCAGAAAGCTTCCATTAAAATATAGAAGTTCTGTTAAATTTCTAAATCTACCAATCTCTCTGATTTTTAAATCACAGAAACATAGAAGCATTAAGGTTGGAAAGGACCTTCAAGATCATCAAGTCCAACCATTAACCCAACACCACCATGCCCACTAAACCATATTCTGAAGCGCCACATCACACGTTTTTTGAACACTTCCAGTGATGGTGACTCCACCACCTCCCGGGGCAGCCTGTTCCAATGCTTGACCACTCTCTCAGTAAAGAAATTTTTCCTAATATCCAATCTAAACCTCCCCTGGTGCAACTTGAGGCCATTTCCTCTCATCCTATCACTAGTTACTTGGGAGAATAGACCAACAGCCACCTCACCACAACCCCCGTTCAGGTAGTTGTAGAGAGTGATAAGGTCTCCCCTCAGCCTCCTCTTCTCCAGACTAAACAACCCCAGTTCCTTCAGCTGCTCCTCATAAGACTTGTGCTCCAGACCCCTCACCAGCTTCGTTGCCCTTCTCTGGACACGCTCCAGCACCTCAACGTCCTTCTTGTAGTGAGGGGCCCAAAACTGAACACAGGATTCAAGGTACGGCCTCACCAGTGCCAAGTACAGGGGCACAATCATTTCCTTGCTCCTGCTGGCCACACTATTTCTGATACAGGCCAGGATGCTGTTGGCCGTCTTGGCCACCTGGGCACACTGCCGGCTCATGTTCAGCCGGCTGTCAACCAGCACCCCCACGTCCCTTTCCACCGGGCAGCTCTCCAGCCACTCCTCCTCAAGCCTGTAACGTTGCAGGGGTTGTTGTGGCCGAAGTGAAGGACCCGGCACTTGGCCTTATTAAACCTCATACGGTTGACCTCAGGTCATCAATCCAGCCTGTCCAGATCCCTCTGCAGAGCCCTCCTACCCTCCAGCAGATCAACACTCCCACCCAACTTGGTGTCATCTGCAAACTTACTGAGGGAGCACTCAATCCCCTCATCCAGGTCATCAGTAAAGATATTGAACAAGACCGACCCCAGAACCGAGCCCTGGGGAACACCGCTTGTGACCGGCCGCCAGCCGGATTTAACGCCGTTCACCACAACTCTCTGAGCTTGGCCAACCAGCTAATTCTTTACCCAGCAAAGAGTAAACCTGTCTAAGCCACGAGCCGCCAGTTTCTCCAGGAGAATGCTGTGGGAGATGCTGTAAAAGGCTTTACTAAAGTCCAGGTAGACAACATCCACAGCCTTTCCCTCATCCACTAGGCGGGTCACCTGGTCATAGAAGGAGACCAGGTTGGTCAAGCAGGACCTGCCTTTCATGAACCTGTGCTGGCTGGGCCTGATCCCTTGGTTGTCCTGCACATGCCCTGTGAGCACTCTCAAGACCAACCGCTCCACGATCTTCCCCGGTACGGAGGTCAGGCTGACAGGCCTGTAGTTCCCGGGATCCTCCTTCTGGCCTTTCTTCTGACATGTAGATGGGTGTCACATTGGCAAGCCTCCAGTCATCTGGAACCTTCCCTGTTAACCAGGACTACTGGCAAATGATGGAGGGTGGCTTGGCAAGTTCCTCTGCCAGCTCCCTCAGTACTCTTGGGTGGATCCCATCAGGCCCCATAGACTTGTGGGTGTCCAGGTGGCTTAACAGTCCTTAACTGTTTCCTCCCGGATTATGGGCGGGTTTATTGTGCTCTCCATCACCATCTTCCAGCTCAGGGGGCTGAATACCCTGTGGATA
Organism: Phaethon aethereus; assembly: GCF_964289735.1. Lineage (NCBI taxonomy): Eukaryota > Metazoa > Chordata > Aves > Phaethontiformes > Phaethontidae > Phaethon > Phaethon aethereus. Next base: position 20,335,490 of record NC_138576.1, on the reverse strand, counting down.
CCTGGTCTGGCTATTAAAGACTGAGGCAAAGAAGGCATTAAGTACCTCAGCCTTGTGTCCTCATCCTTGGTGAAAATGTTCCCCAAATGACAGTTACATCTAATACCCATTATGATTCTAGGGTGTTTTGACTCTGTTCATTCTATAACTCGTAAAAAATCTTTGCCAAACTAGTGTAATGAGAATGGTAACTTTGCACGGGTTCAGTCAAAATCTGCAGACTCATGTTTTTTCTACAGAGATTAGATTTCCCACACTGTGGTGGCCTTTTAGGAGTGTGATTTACAGCATAGAATGTCAGAAGAGATTGAGCCCTGGAGGAGGAAAGGATGGCAGCTCCCGTAAGCTGGAGATACCACACAGTACATGGAATATAAATGCTTTGTTTTATGATATACATACTGCTTGGGTTACTTCTCTAGAACGAAATACTTGGACATGCTGTCATAAAGTGCTAAAGAACTGCAAATTGATTCTTTGTTTTCAATATTATTTGAATGTTTCTGAACCTAATTAAATCAAAGCTCTCTACTCTGGGTTGTGGTTTTTTTTTTTCAAACTCCCTGTGCCTGCTCTTGCTAGTGCTTGTAACAAGGACTGTCCTGCTAACTATTTAATGTTTATTGAATGAAAGAGTATTCAGGGAAGAGGACACAGCAGGACAGTGGTGCTGAGGGAAACGGCATGTTGGGTTTGAAAAATATATATTATACTACAATGAATATGCAGGAAAACCTTTAAAAGATTCTAGACAATAGTAAAAAACATGAACCTTTGAAAGCAGAATAGGCCTTAAAAGGAAAAACAGCTGAAGGACATAAGGACCTCTCCCTGTGTCTACATAACTCGAATCCAGCTGAAGCCATTCCTCTTCAAAGAGGTCTCTTAATACAGAAGTACCTTAATTTTGCAAGAGGTGAGTCTGTTCCTATTCATACCCATGAATAAGCAGAGAAATTCTAGTGTGTGCTTGGGGTTATCAGTATTTGAAAGCTGTCTCATGTTCATGGGGATGAAATAGAACCCCCTCAAGCAGAAATTCTAGTGGTAAATGAGCTGCTTTTGTTCGTGAGAAGGCAGAAATGTATGCAACAGAGATTCTGGTTTCTGTAGGCTACTGGAGACTAAGCCCTCTGGTGACAGCTGGGTTAGGATTTGTCTCATCTAGTCCTAAACATCTCCATCAAAGCCAGTAGCAGTAGAGTAACAGTAGGTTTCCTTTGTAGGCCACTAGGTATGCTTTAGCTCATAGTTCTCCAAACCCTTTTTGTGTAGTTTTAGGACGACGGCTTCATTCTATGAGATTCATTTAGGATGAAGTAAGGCACATTCTAGAAGTGTCTGCACTGTAGAAGTTTAATGAAGGAAAGTTCTTGTGGTGAGGCAAATAGACTGCTCAAAATGTTGAAGTCCATGTAGGCTTTCTCCCAGTAGAATTTGCAGCTATTGATGCTGTAGCTTAAGACTTTTTTTGGGGTGGAAGGATTATATGAAAGATATCTCTTTGAGGTCAACCCTGTTAATAAAGCTAAATCACTTAATCTGTGATCAGCTATCTCTTCATGGCACTAAATAAGCAGACTGCTTGGAGCCAGACCAGCAAAGACTTATCATATTATTTGCTGATTTACCATCTTACTGGTAGTTGATGAATGCATCTAGCAAGGTGTTGTAAATAAGATGTTGTTGCCTGGGAAGAAAGAGAGACTGCTGCAAAATAAGATAGATTGCTGTTAAAGATATGGTAAGGCAGGATATTATGTTCTTTATTGCAGCATTTCCCTGGTTTTTTTGGTTGTTTTAATACTGTTCTAATTACTAACAATTTCCATCTTCATGAATTCTAGCAGTTTCTATGGACAGGATTATTCAGCATCTTGGGGCTGGCATTTATTTTTCCCAGGTTTTTAGTGTCACAGGATTTTTTTCTATATATTTTTAATTAAGAATGACGCTGGTCTGGCCTTTGATGCTGTGATTGATCAGTTGGGAGAAAGATGAAAGAAGAGTACCTCTAAGAATAGAATTAGACTGACTTGTCTGTGTGGTGTCCTGTATCTTGTTAATCTTGTTAATTACAGGGTGTTTTAGATTTTTGTCTCCTTAGACTTCAAAAATTTGTATTTTTATCCACAATATGTCTAAATCTAATTCTAGCATTAACTTTCAAGTGAATAGATGTCAAATTCATTATTTTCTCTGGATTCTTCTTCTTGTAAGACAAGTTTAGTTTAAGACTTGTAACCTCTCTATCATCGCAACTCCATTCAAAGAGCAAATCAGTAATGTAACGAGCAAATCAGTAGGTAATTATTTTGCATTTTATTTTGCACTCAGTATGATAGGAAAGTATTTAATGTGCATGTACTCAAGTAGAGAAAGATGGCGACCTCAAAGGTAGTGAGCATTCTTCATTCCCATAACTACCTCTGTTCTGTATTTCACTATTGTACCTACTAGGTCTTCCTTTAGAAGGATATATGCAAAACCCCTCTTTTTGTATTTGAGGAATATGAGTGCTTCTGAGGGTCTTTACTGTTATGCGTTCTTAATGTTTACAATTTTTAATCTGAATCCTTGGACTGTAGTTAAGGTGAAACTATATCTTTAATATAGTTTCTGCTTTTCACATCATATTCATTGTGCTTGAAATTCTGGCATGTGGTTATTATTCCAGTTAAGAATGGGTTAGAACTGAACCTGCAGTTTTCTTTTGAAAGTATAATGCATGGTAGAAACTGTGAATTAAAGAGATGTGCCCAGCTGATTTAAAGCATTAATAGGAAACTATCAGTCCACAGGGGTTGGAGATATTTCTAAGCAGAAACCTGACAGACTAGATTAGAGATAATTGTCTTCCTGACTCGCACAAAGTTCAGGGAGAAAGTTTCTCATCTGATAGTTTGCCATTGTCACAAAACACATTGGACAGCAATCTCATATTAACTTGGAGACCTATGAGCAAAAGGTAGGGATAGAAAGCTGGAACTTCCTTCACAGTACATGTGATAAATGGATGCATTCCTCAGAGCCATCATGAAGGTCATGTTCTAACAATATTAAATTAGTGAAGGGAGAAAATAAGCATACAAGTCACCAATTACCTAGTTAAATTAAAGAAAAGCTACTGTTATATAGAAAAAATAAGGAAACCAGAGATATTTTCATTTATTACACTCACTTCAATAAATGGTCAATTAATCTCACGAATGATAAAATCACTAAAGTGGAACATACAAGACATCTTGCTCAGTGATGTGCATTTCATTCTAGCTTAGTTCAAATATGGGCTACTTTGTGACTGATAACCCTGTCAGGTTGTGATTAGGGACAGATACATCATTGCATACTTATAACAAGGTATCTAGCTCAGTCATAGGCAAAACAAACAGTATAGATTAGAGCTTATCAAAATGCTGCTGAAGAAGAGAGACAAAACCCCAACAACTGCCAAGCCTGTCAGCATCTTGAACAATTTTTCTGCTCTTCTGGCAAATCTTAAAGTGACTAACTAACTGCCAATATTCAGTTGAACCTCTAAGAAATGGCCCTTGTCTTAACTTGCACTACCGTTAATTTATATAGTAGTATGAATGAGTTTGAAATCCTGCTGCCTCACTCATATAAAGGTAAGTTCAGACTTCTGGGTCATCAATGCCAAATAGCTTTCAAGGAACGTGAGATACTAGCACTGAAAAATGATAGAAAAAGTCAGTATTGAAATATCACGAATATTCAGCTTTCTGTTGTGAAAGAGGCAAATATTACTTTGGTTCTGATGTAGATACAGAACTGAATTGGATTGATTCCTTTCTCATTCAAAGGCTTCATATAGTGGTTATTTTATTTTCAAGCACCAGATGTGCAGTTTCTGTCCTCAAACTAGTTAGTTATCTGAATGACTGACCAGGAGGTTATTTATAAGCAAATAAAAATACCCAGTATCTGCAAAATCTGCAAAGTCATACCGTTAATTTTTTGTGTACATTTATGAGTTTTGCCTGTAGAGTGAGTTAAAAACACCAGTTTATAATATATGTGGCCATGTGATTTGTCACGTGAGAAACAGCAGTGGAAGCTTACATCTGGCCTAACAGATGGTCTGTCAAGGAATAATAGAAAAATGTGTATTTAGAAGAATCCTGGTTCTCTTATATTCCATGTGTCCAGTATGCATTGTCAATTTTTTGTAGAAAAGTTAATGTTGTCTTCAGAGCAATAGAGCAGTCATGCCATTACAGCAAAGAGTATTTCACAACTCGATGTGCAGTAAAAATTTAGGGAGAGGAAATAATCTGATAGCAGGGCCATTAACTTCAGTCTTGAAATTCTTTGGATCAGTTACCTGCTTCACATCTGACTCTAAGAAAATAATTTTGGGACTGTAGTCACATAAGTTAAAAATCAAAAGTTTAGCTCCTCAGTACCTCTCAGCTGCTATAGATACCAAAGTTTCTGTACTTAAAATTGCACAGGCATCTGGGTATCTGCTCCCAGCAGAGACATGCCCATTAAATCCTGAGCCAAGGTATTTCTTCCTTTCCTACACCTATGATCTGGAAGGTGTTCAAGCTATTTAGCAAGCTGATTCACTCTTGGTTTGAACTGTTCCACAAAACTCTAAAACATCTATTGGGATAAGGAGTGAAATTTAGGTCAGAAGAGTGCCCCAAACACTGATCTATACAGTAATTCTACTTCTTTTACTGACAGAGCATATTTGGAACGCAAAGTATAACAACTTCAGCTGTGAGGCTGGAGAAACCCATTTTGCAGGATGGGTCATTTTGATGAATTTTCCTTTAGCATGTTGGCTGGGAATGAAAAGCCTCTCGTTTTGCCATATGGTGTTTAGAAGTGGGACTATGATAAATTCAGAATTTAAAGGAAAATTGTTTTGGTGGAAAAAACTCTCTCCCATCACACAGCAGAAACATAAAGAAAAAAAGACCATCCCATACCATTTGAAAATAAGGAAGTAAAGAATTGTTTTGAATTTGCAGTGCATCCACCTTTGTGACTGATGACTATCTAGATCCAACTCCAGTGAAGAGATGTTTTAAGTATGACAACAATAATTTTTGGTAAAATTAGAGAATGAAGTGCTGGAATCAGCTATGTAACTAATGACCCAACACTTACCCCATTCTATTCAAAGTGGAAGCTGACCACCCCTTTCAATATAAACACTTAGCAGATAGCATGGCAGCAAACCCAACAAAACCACGTATCAACCCAAACACTATAATCATAGAATCATATAATAGTTTGGGTTGAAGGGGATATTTAAAGGTCATCTAGTCCAACCCCCCCTGCAATGAGCAGGGGCATCTTCAACTAGGTCAGGTTGCTCAAAGCCCCGTCCAACCTGACATTGAATGTTGCCAGGGATGGAGCATCTACCACCTCTCTGTGCAACTTGTGCCAGTGTTTCACCACTCTTGCTGTGAAAAATACCTTCCTTACATTTAGTCTAAATATAACCTCATTTAGTTTAGAACCATTACAAGAATAATAAGAAGGGCTTGTAAAAATATATCAGCCAGAAAAGGAAGGTCAAAGAAAGCGTATCCCCCCTTGATGAGCAAGACTGGCAAACTGGTAACAACAGACAAGGAGAAGGCTGAGGTACTCAATGACTTCTTTGCCTCAGTCTTCACTGGCAATGTCTCTTCCCACACGTCTTGATGGGATGGCCTGTAAGACAGGGAATGGAGGAGTGAAGTCCCTCCCACTGTAAGAGAAGATCAGATTTGAGACCACCTGAGGAACCTGAACATACGCAAGTCTATGGAACCTAATGAGATGCATCCCAGAGTCCTGAGTGAATTGGCTGATGTAGTTGCCGAGACACTCTCCATGGTATTTGAACAGTCCTGGCAGTTTCCCTTTTCCCCGCTGACTGGAAAAAGGGAAACATTGCACCCATCTTTAAAAAGGGTACCAAGGAGGACCCTGGGAATTACTGACTAGTCAGCCTCACCTCTGTGCCTGGGAAGATGATGGAGCAGATCCTCCTAGAAGCTATGCTAAGGCAGATGGAGGGCAGGGAGGGGATTCGAGACAGCCAGCATGGCTCCACCAAGGGCAAGTGCTGCCTGACCAACCTAGTGGCCTTCTAGGATGGAGTGACCACATCAGTGGACAAGGGAAGAGTTACCGATGTCATCTACCCGGACTTGTGTAAGGCCTTTGATATGGTCCCCCACAACACCCTTCTCTCCAAATCAGAGAGATATGGATTTGATGGGTGGACAGTTGCGGGGATGAGGAATTGGTTGGATGGTCACATCCAGAGGGTAGTGGTCAATGGTTCAATGTCCAGATGGAGATCAGGGATGAGTGCTGTCCCTCAGGCATCTGTATTGGGACCAGTACTGTTTAATATCTTCATCAGTGACATAGACAGCGGGATTGAGTGCACCCTCAGCAAGTTTCCAGATGACACCAAGCTGAGTGGTGCGGTTGACATGCCTGAGGGATGAGATGCCATCCAGAGGGACATGGATGAGCTCGAGAAGTGAGCCCATGTGAACATCATAAGGTTCAACAATGCCAGGTGCAGGATCCTGCACCTGGGTTGGGGTAATCCCTGGTATCAGTACAGGCTGGGGGATAAAAAGGTTGAGAGCAGCCCTGCCGAGAAGGACTTGGGGGTCCTGGAGGATGAAAAGCTGGACATGAGCCAGCAATGTGCACTCACAGCCCAGAAGGCCAACCACATCCCGGGTTGTATCCAAAGCAGTGTGGCCAGCAGGTCGAGGGAGGTGAATATGAACACAGTTCTTATCCCAGGGAAAGCGTGAGAACAAGAATGAACTGCATGTTAGATGGAGCATTACTGCTTAAATGTCTCCCTAGATGGTATTTCGATGTTGTAGTGACAGTAGCAATGTAAAACCCATTTGAAACAGAATAATCACAGAATGAAGACCAAGAAGACCTGGTTATTTTGGACAGCAGCATTGGGCAAAGTCTGATGCTGTTTCATGGCAGTTATAGGGAAGAACTGCTGAGAAGAAGGGTGTCTGGTTGAATTAGTTTAATACCTGATCTATCATTGCTCATTTACTTTGCACAAATATAAAAGCCTTTTTGCTTAAAGTGCTTTTTCACCATTCTCCTAGCAAGAATGCAGAAGAGAACTTTTTGTGTTTGACTAGATGTAGATACATTTGCATTGAACTTTTTGGATAAGATATCAGGACAGTATTATTACTGTGAGTAGTTATATGTTTAAGTTTATGATACACATCATTTGCTTTCACAAGATGTGTATGATTTGAAGAAAAAGTAATTCTTGATCAGTTATCTTAATAATGTTGATATTTATAATTTATGTTAATCCGCCTCAAAAGTAATGACTTTTTGGGTAACTTGCATGACTCTGTGTTTTCCTTTCAATTCTGGGAATTTGTGGGAAATCAATCAGTACTGAAAACTAAGAACTCAGCAAGCTTAAAAAGAGCATCATCTTTTTCATTAGCCTGCTTTTCACATGTTTAATTTTATTATGTATGGTGAAATGGAGATTGTTAACTAGACTGCTAAGACAGATGCTACGTGGTTAACTGTGTTATAGAGAAATAATATCACATTATATCTGTCTTGTAATTTTTTAATGGTTTTGCCCTGTAAAGTTTACTACCCTGTTAAATCCGTGAGTTTAGCCTTTGTTAGGAGGCTTTTATAAGATTTCCAAAGTAGATGGCTGTTAGAGGAATTCATCATATAAAACAATACATCTCAGAAATTCATAGTTATAATTTAGTTTATAGGGGCAGGGAATGACAAGACATTTTTCTTATTTCCAAATTCAGATTAATAAACCTATCCTCCTAAACAATGTTTTTCAATTTCAAAGGTAAAATCCATATACTTAAAAATATTTGAAATATATTCTATCTATTGCATAGCAGCTCAGCTTTTTACTCTTCCCTTTTAAACATCCTGGCAATAACTCATGCTGTGTAGATAGATAGTGATTTACATCCAACAACAATAATGGAAATATATATACAAGCAAAATGTAATTATTTATACAAAAAAGCAACTTCATAAGGATTATTATGCTGTTAGCTTCATTTTCTATGGAAACAAACTATATGTGGTTGTACTGCCTCCACATCTGTCCCTCTGCCTCTGCTTCCTTACTCAAAGGCTAATTTCAAGAAAATGGGATAGTATTGTTCAAAGACATTAAATACCTACAAATTTTGGTGGTCAGAGAGAAAACGTCCCTGAGAGGCTCTAATACTGAGAGAAAGAATGCAGCAGAATCTTACATTTATTAGATATCAGAAAGAGATGTTACAAATCCCACACTGGGAAAAGCTTCAGTTGGACTTTATTAATTTGTTATGTGTCAAATCCATTCCTTCATCAACGTTTGTCTCCAATGTAGATTCTTTGATGTATAATATGTTCATGCCTCAGATTTTGTGTACTTCTACTGAAAAGCCAGTCATGATCATGGGACACAGCTGCATAGCAGACCAGGACTTGAGAGGTCTAGTGCTTGCAGGTAGTATTTTTCTCTTGTACAATGCTACAGTATAAAGTAGTATGGACTCATTGCACTAATTGTTTTGTGGGTAGATCTTCAACCTGCAGTGATCTTGTCTAGGTTCTTGACACCTGTAGTGATTGTCCTTTGTATTAGCTGTGTCTGCTGCTTGGGCTGTTTGGAAGCCAGGACCGTATCTAGCTATTTATCCAGCTATTTATGGCTGGTTCTCTGCTAAAGAATGGTGTGACACTAGGCAGAGCATTGCATTTGTGCTTTTCCCCTCAGTAAAGTATTTGATGACAAGATCCAGGGGTTTCCAGGTCTAACCCTGGGCTTGCCATGTACTACAGTAATGTGGCAGGAACTTTAGCTGAACAGAGTCTTTTAGCCTGTATTGAACAAGCCCCAGTGATTTCAGTAGAAGTAGTCACAGCTGATAGCAGAGACAGTAGTTTTCAGTTTAAGCCCAGGTTTCTGAAGATAGCTAGGCATGCAGTTTCCATTCTTACCAATGAAGTTTTGATATTTAAGTACTTTAGAAAGAATATGTCTTAATTTTTTAATTAATTCAAGGGGCCATCTTCATCTCCTTTCCTCCTGTGCTTTATGCTAAAATTCTATTTATGATATTTTGTAATGTTTAAACAGTAAAGATTTTTTTCCTACCACCAGAAACACTAGGATCCTGGGCACTGATCATAAATAATGTTGTATCAAATGATATTAAATGCATCAAGATCTGGAACCGTCAACACAGGAAAGACGTGGACCTGTTGAAGTGAGCCCAGAGGAGGCCACAACAATGATCAGAGGAATGGAACACCTCTGCTGTGAGGACAGACTGAGAGAGTTGGGCTTGTTCAGCCTGGAGAAGGGAAGACTCTGGGGAGACTTCATTGCGATGGGGACAGACTTTTTAGCAGGGCCTGTAGTGATAGGACAAGGGGTAACGGTTTCAAACTAAAAGAGGGCAGATTTAAACTAGCTATAAGGAACAAATTTTTGACTGTGAGGGTGGTGAAACCCTGGCCCAGTTTTCCCTGAGAGGTGGTAGATGCCCCATCCCTGGAAACATTCCAAGGTCAGGTTGGACGGGTCTCTGAGCAACCTGGTCTAGTTGAAGAAGTCCCTGCTCATTGCAGGGGAGGCTGGACTAGATGACCTTTAAAGGTCCCTTCCAACCTAAACTATTCTATGATTCCATGATTCTATGTTGTAATCCTTTGTCAGGTAAAGAAAGGAGCTCATTTCAGCTGTTTACTCAAAAAACGAAAGGCATCACCATCATAATTTTAATTGTGATTTATATTTATGTTGTGGGAGTGCCTGAGGCCTCAGTCAATGTCAGTGAGCCATTATGCTTTGTGAAAAGACACAGTCCTTAGTCCAGAGGGCTAATGATTTGAGAAGCTGCAGGATACCAGGACATTTTTATGCATGCTTATGTCTGAATTAATTTTACCCAGATTTAAACACTGAAACCCCTGACTGTTACTTTTTCCACTTTATGGGTTGTGTCATCCATTGTTTTTTTAGCAGGATGGAGAACATTAGCATTATTGAGATAAAGAATGAAATTATTGGAAGTTCTTTTACAGTAAATTTTATTTTTACAAAACATGACAAATAATGCTCTTTTTTCTTTTTTTCTTTCTGATGACTGCTGTGATGTCTAAAGTTATTAGAATCCATAGGTAGAGAGAGGAATATCAAAATAATGTATTTCTGACTGGAGAGCTTAAAAACAGTAGGCATAAACTAAATTGTTAATCCACTTTACAAAAAATGCATGCATGTCTTGTACTGTGAAGAAAGTCATAAATCGTGGTGAAAATCTGTAATGAAAATACAGCCCCACACAGTAGAGAAAGAAAATCCCTGTTATAGCTGAAGGCTGAGAACAAATTATGTTGGACTTATACAAAGCTCCTCTTGGGTGCTGGGGAGGAATATGAAAGAAGTGGAGCTCAGACCACATTTAAGATATGTCCCTGGGCTTGCCGGGTTGCCTTGGTTGGCCTGTACTCCTTTTCTCATCTCTGGCTTGCCCTGCAGTTCATTCGGTGCTGTGCATTGTGTAGCTCTTGTTGAAGATGTTGTTCTGGCAGAGTGTCTCAGCTTGTGGCCCTTCTTGTGGGTTCATTTCCTACTGATGGGAGGTGGAGAGGGAAAAAGGGGTGTGGAAGGGCAGGATGTAAATAAAAGAAAACTTTGAAGCTGCTGCAGGGCAATTTCTTGTACATGAGATTTGTGGTGTCTTCGTGACTTCCCTTGAGCTAGAAAGTAGGCAGGGAAGAAGTCAATGCTGCCAGTGCAGAAGACTGGGGAAAAGAAATATTTTAGGCTGGATGAGGGGAAAAGAGAACCACTGCAACATTGATGAAGTGATATATGTCCCATCCTTCTCACTATATATATACTGTTAACTTCAACAGTGTAAGGGAATCTACTTGGGCAGTTGAAGTTGATCAGCTGGTAGAGGAGTCACTGATGTAGTTTTGGACTGTGCCAACCAGTACCCATTCCTGCATGTAGCTTGGGAATTGGCGCAGATGCAGAACCATTCCCATTTGGCAGTTTGCATTAAAGGGAAATTCAAATTGTAACTGCTCAGTAATGGTAATTTGTGACCAAGGAATTTTCTGTCATGGAGGTCAAAAATGCCCAACTGCAGAAGGGCGTAAACTGTCTGGAAGCAAGGATGACAAAGACAGAAGGACTTGTCTGTAGGGAAGTGAAATTTCCCTTGGTGATAAGAAATAGCAGCAGCATTGTGCTACGGCAATCCTAGAATACGAGTGCCCTAGGGCCGCCTTTGGGGAGCAGAGCTGGCACGGGGGGAGGAACCCAATGCCTGGCTGAGGCGCCTGACACTGATGCTCGCCGGGTTGGTTCTGACGTATATAAGGAATTGCAGCAGTTTGTACTTCCAGCTCTGGAGGCTCATGATTCAGACCTTTGGGTTGGAAAAGACTTCCTGCCTCATAAGCACGAGTTTCTTCTACCAAACCTTTTAGCAGGAAAATGTTTCTGTTAGTGCCTCCACTCTAAATTCCCAATCCACCCTGTGGCTGTCAGGCATGTTAACGAAGAAAGATCATGTCTCTCTTCTTCACCAACCAGAGGTGACCACAGTGCATATACAAATACTTTAAAAATACTTACTAAATACTGGCTTTCAGTAGAAATTTCCTCATAGCAGAAAGCTCTATTTCCTTCCAAAGAGTATTATAGCCAAATAATTTAGTTGTCATCTGAATGACCACCGATGAATGTATCTGGTGTAAATGGAACATTTTTTTTCACATCATCTGTATCATATACAATCATAGTCTGATTTAAAGGCATTATTTTTAAGCATATTTTAGCAGTAGCATAGAGTCAAATTACGAAGGCAATTATGTACCTCTTGCACTTAGTCATAATTATTTTGTATAAAAATTGTATCTCAAACTGCCATAACCACAGCCTGTTACAATTTTTTCAATTAGTAATTTTCCTTTTTTTTCTCAGATATCTGAAGTTGTGCACTGAGAAGCATTCATAATATGTGAAAGGAAACAATCTACTTTCTGCATATACAATATTTACGTTATTCAGTGATGATCTCCCTCCCTCTGTGTGTGAAATAACATTTCTCAGTCATGGTCCTAAGGGTGTAAATCAAAACAGAGTCAGCCTAAAAAGGGTGCTTTTCATCCTCAAATACATAAAATATGCATATTAAATTAAAAAGATTTGGAATTCATGAATTATTGTAGCCTGGGGTTAGTAATAATTTATATCTCGTGAAATTACTCTGGTAGTTTTTCATGGCAGTACTTAACACTAAAGCATACATACCACAGTACCATTGCAATACACAGAGTACATCACAGATTACTCAAAAAGGAAAAAATAACTTCTTTTTATCTGATGTAAATCAGTCCATCTCTCTTGATTCCTCCCTCCCCTACCCCCCTTAAGATCAAGCCCAGGTTTTCAGTCAGTGTCTAAGATGCATTTGTAATACAATATCTAATAGCAAAAGCTAGATGTGTAGGGGAAGCCTGGGGTGCACAATGGGCTCTTTGATTCCTTACATATGTAAGGATTCGAATAAATCATATCCTTGCACTGGCTTACCACTGCATTATTTCCTGCTTCTAGCTTCTGCAGACATACTGCCTATTTTATTCAGGCAGGAAAATTCAGGCAGGAAAGTGAGGTGCTGTGGAATGTTTGAATTTTCTCTCTTCTTCTCTATAGGTAATATAGCTACATAAATCCCTTAGGAAATTTACAGTCAGCTGCAGTTGAAACACTGTACACAGTGAAGCTTGGTAGGGGTATAGGGTGAAGGGGAGAAGGGAAATATGATTCTGCAGTCACAGTCTGTGATTGTCTGCAGTCAAAGCAATGGCAATGAGTCTCCTGGGTTTACTGTCATGACACAGTGACGGTCCTGGAAGCTGTTGGAGAAGTACTGCACTGAGCTTTGTGCGCTAAAGGAAAGATACATTAAATCCTAGTGAAGCTGAAATGTTTGGAAAAGGAGAAAACATTTGTGAAATTGTGAAGGAAGCATGTACTCTTCTGGAGGATATTTTAAACTCGTAATAATTTTCTTATATCTTTCTGGGAAATCTTTAAGTTAATGCCTGTTACATTATCAGCATTATGATTTAGCTTGTCTTGTAATAACAATCAGAATTTGAGTCAAAAGCCATAAAAATTCAGGGCGAGACATACAGTCCTTATCACGTGATACCACCTAATCCTATGTTCTTAGGTGCCTCAGTTAAATAAAGGGCAGAAATGGCATGCCGATGGAGGGACAAAGAGCAATTTGTTTGAAGCTCTTTTACATCATAAACTGTCATCTTATATTCTTGACTGAAATCACTGTGTTAGCTCCTGGGTACGCCAGGACTGTGGCTTGAAGGTAGAGAGCCATTATAATGCAACAGTAAGGATAGTATTGCCATTCTTAAAGTACTGGTAGTATTTAAACACAGCTTTTCAAAATAATTTTATAAATTTCAAGTATTTTATACAATTTATTTTTCCCTGTATGGAGGGAAATGTATTGAACATAATATTTTGAGACTAGTTTGTAGAAAGCTGTCTTTCAGCCTGCCTATTTTGCCAGTTGTGCTGGATGAGTTTCATGGTGAGGAAAGTCACATGGAAAGAAGTGTGTCTCTTTGGGTGGACTAGCTTGACCCCACCGGTCCCTTTCTTCCAATACACTGTCAAGGAGTAAAGTGATAGAATTTTTTAGGTTCCTCCATTACTCTTCTGTAGTTGGGATAAAATACAGCGGGTTGATTCATTTTACAAAGCTTCTCTGTCTTTTCTCATGTTTTTTTGGGGGACAACTGTCAAAGTCTGTAGTTCTTTGAGTGGTGGTTGGACCAGAGGGCCTTCAGAGCTCCCTTACAACCCAAATAATTATATACGTTTCTGCTTTTTGAGATAGATTTCAAGAAAACATTTGTTTTTAATCTGTGAGTGTGGTCGTGGCTTGTGGTCATGTTAGCATGCTAACTTCTTCTCTGCTGTTATTTAACACACATGGCTAATGCAGCCCCTCTATATACTGTGAAACAGCGTAGACTGGGATCATTTACACCAGCACCAACTGGTTGAATTGCTAGTGTTAATAACCACTTATGAACTGCCACAGTCACAGCACACGTAAAAGAATAGATGACAGGGCTGAGTTACTGTACTCCAACTCTTTGGTAACTATTGTAAAATTTAATGTAGATGCAGAATGATTCAGTGGTCTAGAATATGAGATAAAATACAAGTAACGTCACAAGTTAGTCTGTTTTCGATCAGAGGCTTGGAGATGGATTTGTGAAGTTGTCCATATGACATAGGGGTAATATGTATTATGGTTTTTATGCCATTTTAAAAAACTTAAATGCTCTTTTAGAGTACCTTATCTTAGAGGTGATGTGTTGTTCTGAATATAGGAGTATGAAGTGTGTCTAGCTGATAATCTTTTCTTTCTAAAAAGAGCGTTACACTGAAAAATGGAGTTTTTTGATATATTTGAAAAGTTTTTTAGAGATAATTATCGAACTGCTTCAAAATTATTCTTAAAAATTTAGTACAGTATTAATTTTGAGTTATTCTGTTAGAATTCACAGAATTTTTGTTTATTTTTTGAAATTATTTTTTTTAAAAATCTCTAAAACTGAAATTGTTTAAGAATGAAAACACTTGTTACACAATTTTCCATGACAATTATTTTTCCAAAATTTATATTATCCCAACCATTTTCTATGAAAATGTTTTTCTTTAAAAACTTCTTAAACAAAAGCATTATCTAGCTTAATAAAAGCCAAGAGAGTTTTATTTTTATTTCATTATTACTGACATTAATCATTACAGGTGTCATTCATCTATCTGAACCCATTACTCTGATTTTGTAAGATGCCCCAAAATTTTCTAGACATATATTTGGGCCTAACCTGAGAAAAATATCCCTGACACAGAACAGATGCAGCAAAAATATCCAAATATAACAAAAATATCTTTGATGCAGAACATTTCCAAATCTTTCCAGACTCCTGGAAAGAGAGCTGAGAGCATTTTATCCATTGTAGAAGTCATGCAGCACCTTGCAGGACTGAGCTTTTAGTCAGGATTTCCACAATGTTTGACTTAATGTTCCATGTCAGGATATTCTACTACTTATGCTCTTTGAACCTCAAACTAAATAAATAACCAGGGAAGAAACACAGCTGTCACAAGCGCATGAAAGAATGCTTGGAAGAAGACAAGGATCAATTATTCCCATTAGCAAATGAAGGCTGAAGAAGAATTGTTCTAGAACTATAGAGGAAATATGTAGGCTAAATATTACGAAAAACATTGATAGGAATTAACTCTAACAAGCAATTTAATGAGGAGGGAGGAGATGGGCAAGGTTATGAATCTTCTTTTTGGAATGTTAGTTTAATTATCAGTGACAGGATGGAGGAAATGAACATATTAATGACCAACTAAATGCTTATTCTAGACCAAATTATTCTAGAAATTCTCTTGTGGCTATAACAAATACGTATAAACTCTCTGTTAAGCTCAAAATAAAGTCAGTGATGAGTAAACTTTTCAGTTCTCAAGAAGCTTTCAAGGGCAGGAAAGGTATGAGCCAGAGGTTGTGTGCATTTTTCACCGAGATTTAACGGGGACTAACAGCCTGAGTCTCTGAAGAGCAGCAGTCTGCCTGCTAGTCCTCAAAATTAAAGTAAATAATGTATAAATGACATTCCATTTGATCTTTTCCATGCTCTGTGACTATACATTACCACTAACAAATTTCATGGGTCCAGAGCTGCATTTTGTGTGACTTTTGATAGATAGCACCCCATATTTTCTTCCCTAGAATGTGCTGAATGTGCTTCCTATCTGTCTTTCACCACAGACTTTTTCTCTCTTGCACATGCAACTCCTCGTGCTTAACCAGGGAACTGACTAATGGTGTCTAAAAATAACTGCATTGCTGCTCCCATTAATCCACAATATATACCTCAAGAAGCATCCTGTCTCTTAAAAAACAGAAGCCAGCCCAAAAGCCTAAGCAGAACATATTTTTATGCAAACCCATTTAATGAGAAAACACGAGTCCTGACTGGAGCTAAGGCTTAGATGATGCATTGGAAAGATAGATTAGGCCATTCTGCAGCATTTTTGATCATAGCCACACAGTTGGAAGAACCCAAAGAAAAAAATTATGGGACAATATCAGCCTGAATCAGAGCCTCAAAACTGCATTTTTCATGCAGATTATGTGCAAGATTCTACTGGGTCCCACTGCGTAGGTTTATTCACGGCTCACCGCCATTTATTACACTAGAGTTTGCAAATGCACAGCCTCCTACCTCTCCTTTTGCTGAGCAAGGAAAGAAGGAAGGGATTAGCTGAAGGAATGTAGGCAAAAGTCTTCTGATGATTCTTACCCAAAGCCTCAGTTTTCACTCACAGAAAAGTTGGCCTCCAGTTTTCACAATTATAAAGCAAGTCTTTAAAGTGATCGCTGAGCATAAATTATGAAATCACACATTCCTGCTTTTGTAGAGAAGCTGATACCACAGCTCCAATTTGCAAACGATTACATTTGTACATGTGTATCTTCACCAACGCTAGGAATGGGTCTGTCACCTCACCTAATTGTAGGTGCTTAACCACGGTGCGTTACGTGCGTAGTTGGTTTGCAGTCTCTGGAAAGAGAGGTCATCCCTGTCCCAGAAGGGATGCTAGGTGGTCACTGGATAGCCTTTATGATTCTTTTACAATATACAATTAACCTAGCTAAATTTCAGTTTACATTGAAGAGGAAGATTCCTTCTTTCTTTCTTTCTTTTTTTTTTTTAATTTCATTTTAATCCTTGTAAGGTTGTCAGCAAGTTTTGTGTACTCATCTAAGAAAACTGTCAGTATTATTCTGGAAAGTGAAGATGTTTATAAATCAGTCCAGATTATTTGGGAAAATCTGATGCAAGTCGTTTAGCCTTTGAGGAGAGAGATGTTGTTCAGAAGCATGGGAAGTCTATGCTTTTCATCACTGTGCAGAAAAATCTGGTTTTTGTATAAAGCCTGTGAGAACTGGGTACGTGTTGTGTTAGATATTGTAAAGGATATAGTGGGAATCAGTTCCTGACTTAGTTATTAAAAAGTGTCTAATCAAAGTCAATTCTGCAGCTTGTTTTCCATGGATATCCACAGATTATGTTTGCCTATATATGCATATATATGGCTAAGGCAGATAATAGGCAAACAATCTTTCATAGCAATGCCCTGTACATTACTTTGCAAATTTATTTTTCTTCACTGATCACACATCTGAACCCATCTGTATTACCAGTGCTGATCCATTATGACACCTTACAGAAATAGATTTAGATGCATATAGAGGTTGGTAATTTTTTTTGGATGATCTCTCAGAAATGGGGCACTTAATGTAATTTTCAGTGGGAGGTCTTGTAAACTGTCTTTTAGTCACTTGCTAATTTTCTTACAACGTTATAATAATAAAAATAATAATTATTTCGTATACAGCACATTTCATTTTCAAAGTGCTTTTGCAGTACTAATTAATCCTCACTGTGAGGTTTAATGGCGCATACCAGAGAATTATATCCTGGCTTAATGCCAATTGCCAATCAACTGACAAGATTCTAATTTCAGAAGTTTTCCTAAGAGGAAAAGGGCATAATTTAAATTAGCTTGGGCAGCAGCAGCAGTTTATATGGAGAGAATTCATAGGTCTTTGGAGTGCTCTGAATTTCTAGATGCTTGGTTTAAGGGTGAAATTATGAAATTCCAAAGAGATACCAACTTCAATTTTAAAAACAATTATACTAAGAATAGCTAAAGCTATTTAAAAAAAAAATCTTTTTAAAAGATATACAGAGTTCCCTGATTATTTAGGGATCATTAATACCCAGATCCACCATTAGATGAAAATAGATACGGATTATTAGCTGTACTTCATATGTAGGAAAACATAAGTTAAAGGACTAAGTTACGTGGTCCAAACAACTATTGCAGTAGGGGACTTTCTTCCACATTATATTTTCTCCTCTGGCAAAACTAGCATAAGGATTTTCTACCCTCTGCTAGTGCCTGCACTGCACACTGGTTCATTATAATAACCTGGGTCTGTAAAAACGTCGCCACAAAAAATCTTTCCTTCTCCTCCCCCACCTCCAACATCCAAAACTCTGAAAGAAATTAAGAATTGTTAGTTTTGTCTGCTGTCCAGTTAAACTAGCAGAAGTGGAGAGTGATTCATGAGGATGGTGAGGGTACTGTAAATACCTTTGCTGCTTAAGAACATGGATGCATAACCTGAATGTAAGGTTGTGGACTGAAGATACAAGAATTTCTTACTTCTGGGTCTGTATTGAATTATCTGTTATTTTCAAGAGATCTTCTGTATTGGGCTGGCTCAGATACTCCTTGTTGATACAATTTGCTGGTATGTCAAAACCTTGCACTCTGTGTCACATTCTGGCAAAGCAGGATTTTGGTGCACTGTGGTTGGCTCCTGCAGGGAGTGGAAGACTGTTGTAGGGAGATCTGAGCAGATACTTGCCCCCTAAGTGAATTTTTTCTACATTATTTAATTTTATTCAGCTGATCCAGTGCAGGAAGAAATCAGACTTTACAAGTTGTGAGAGCTGTGATTCTCCAGCCAGCTCTAATACTTTATGTTGAGAAATACCTGCAGATACCTTCCTCAAGAGGTTGACAAAACTCGTTTAATTTCCAATGACGTTTTTACAAGTGTTTACATAATGTACGGTAGTTTCATTTGTTTAATGCAGCCAAGAAGCTGGAGAGGCAATTTTTCTAGCATGATGTAATCAGGAGTGCCACTGTTTTTTCCTTGGGGAAAAAGAAATCCTACCAAATGCATGTACCATATTAAAGACTTCAGAAACATGAATTACTTGACAGATTGTTACTCTCTAGCCTGTAAATATATTTAGAGTATTTTTAAAAGACTTATTAGCTACCTGATAGAATGTAATAACTCCAAAGGGTTTTACTTCAGCGTGTCATACATAGATACAGTTAGGGTCCTTAAAATACATCAGAAAATAATATATCCTTTGGCCAAAGGGAAAGCAGCAGCTGATTCAGAGGTGTTGCAGTTTGTTTTATTCATGCTTGTAAATCAACATTTGGCTTCTTTACAGCTGCAACCAGGAATGTGTCAACAGCAATGTTTTCACTGTAACAACTTAAAACTTGTCTTTGGTAGCAGAGGTAGGATTCATTTGAGTAAATGGTATAATCCGTAACTCATTTGTGTACATGGGAGCCAGCTGTCTACATTGCCCTTATACCACTTATAGTCTATTGAAGGAAAAGAAACTTAGGATGTGATTCTTCTAATCTTATGCCTATGATAGATCAGATGTGTTATGTCCTAAAATGTCTGTTTCTCTCCACTGATGATAACTGGGTTTACCATTACAAGTAGTTTCAAACCTGTAATAAAAAAATTTAGTTATGGTGAAGCCCATCCCAGGTAAACTCATGTCTGTGCATCCTTTCCAATGCCTGCAGAATGTAGCTGGAATAGCAAATGTGTTAAACCTGCGTCAGTGGGAGGCAGAATGTCTGGAGACAAAAGCTGGCCTCTAGAAAGTGGTGTTTTCCTTATGCAATATTACCTGAAACAGAGGTAAGAATCATCCTGCCAAGGTTCTACATGAATAGGGGCCCTGTGCTACTTCTTGAACTGTGTCCTGTTACCTGAGGCTGTGCTGGTGTGGTGGATTGACCTTGGCTGGCTGCCATGTGCCCACCAAGCCACTCTCTCACTCTCCCTCCTCAGCAGGATGGGGGGAGAAAAGCAAATGAAAAACTCCTGGGGTGTGATAAAGGCAGTTAAACAAAAAAAAGCAAAGGCTGCGTGCAGAAGGAAAGCAAAAAAAAAAAAGAAAAAGGATTTATTCTTTACTTCCCATCATCAGGTGACGTCCAGCCACTTCCTAGGAAGCAGGTCTTCAGTACATGTAGTAGTTGGTTCACAAGACAAATGCCTTAATAAGGTATATCCCCTTCCTCCCCCGCCTTTAGCATTTATTGCTGAGGATGATGTCATGTAGTATGGTCAGTTTGAGTCAGCTGTCTATCTCAGCTATGTCCCCTCCCAACCTCATGTCTATCCCCAGCCTACTGGCCTTTGGAGGGGTGTTGGAGAGACAGCCTTGATGGATCTCCAACAGTGAACAGCATGGGTTGATTCATACAGGCTGTGCATGAAGGCCAGCATGTATGGGTGAGGATAGCGGCTCGCCTGACTTTGAGGATTAAGACAGTATTCAAGCCAACATCTCCGCTTTGTTTTGCATGATGAAATTGCCCCTTTTGGTAAAGTCTTTGGGTGCTGACTCAAGCTGGTATGTAGGCACGTCTAGGCAGCACAGGTAACTGAGTGGGCTGTGTGTAAACTCCAGCTAAGAAGACATTATAGGCACAAGCATGCTTCAGAGCTCGTGGAAGGATTTCATATTCTTCAAGATGCACTTAGGATCTATTGAATATGGTTCCATTCAAAGCATGAATGATAATGCTTGTTAAATTGTGTTTTAAACTTCATTGTTTTATATTTACCTTGAACTCGTTCTGCAGTTTAACTTTTTTACACAGATATTTCTGGACTGTGTTTTACTTTTATTTATGTCCTTTCTTGGTTGGATTACCCTTCTGTAAAACTACTTTGGGCCTGGTTAGATTCCAGCTAGCAGTTATATAAGATCATACTGTTCAAGTAG
The DNA here is from genome assembly GCF_964289735.1 of Phaethon aethereus. NCBI lineage: Eukaryota > Metazoa > Chordata > Aves > Phaethontiformes > Phaethontidae > Phaethon > Phaethon aethereus. The sequence continues at coordinate 20,314,694 of NC_138576.1, read as the reverse complement.
TGCAGTAAACCTACAAAAAAGATACACCTTACCTACATTTGACACAGTAAAAATAATTTGCTAATGTAATCTGAACTGCCTGAATTTCTGATTTTTGTCAACATTGAAGAAGTACTGACATGTAAATGTTTGCTGCAACTTTTCTTCTCTGTAGGTATAAGATTTTGGTTTAGGCAAATACTCTCTGCTGTCATGTATGTCTTTGTAAACTTGCCCATTTCTCTGCAAGTATATAGTTAGATATGCTCATTCCTGGTATTTATCAAACTCTTTAAATGAAATATCTTTCTAAAGCTTACTTACCAGTGATATGATTTTTCACATTGTGGGATCTGCTGCACTTTCTACTTGTCTTACGTAATAGTGGTGTTTTGATGTGACTAAGATTTTTAGTATTGGACAATTTTCTGAAATAAGACTGGAATAAATTATATTTCTTCTATGTATGTCCTGTTTTATATATAGTAGAACAGAACAAAAAATGATCAGAATAAGTAAAAATACTTGTTGCATCTGAAGCAAAATTAAAAGTTTAAGTCCAAAAAAGAGGAGGATGATAATCTTGTTTAAGCCCTAGAATAACAGAAGACACCGGATCATTCCTGAGAGAGTGGAGTGCATGCAGCAGCCATAGTATATGTCTCCCAAGAGAGATGTTAGAGCAGTTCTAGCTGCTGCTAGAACTTTTGGTAAATGAAAACTCCAGCTCTGGGAGGTAAAAAGCAAACAGAGACTTGGTTACTGGGCAACCCTGGCTTTCCATGTCATTCCAGGCCTGTCCTACAGCAGAAGAGTTGTGGGAAGTTACCAGTACCTTACCAGCACCTTAATCCCTTCAACAAAGTTAAGGGTTTGCTATGTAGCTCATTGGCCCATGTAGAAGGGCTCTCTTCTTTAGAGCTAATATGAAAAAAGAAGACAATATCCCAACACTTGGAAGCGCAAGTATTCATCTGCAGCTGCTTGGAAACAGTACATTTGAATTCATGGATGAAACTCCTCAAGTAACTCTGGAGAAATTTAATGAGCTTATAATTGCCTGCATTGTATTTGGTTGAATTTATTTCTGACCATGCTGTACGATAAAATTTACCTGGTAACGGAAGTCAATAATGACTTTCTTCAATCAGCCAGAACATAGAGCTTTACATAAAGTTTGCATTTTATCTACAACCTTTTTTTTTATTCCATTCCGCGAAATTCCGTTAGATCTGGTACTGGATTGCAGAGGAAATATGTAATTAGAAATAGTTCTCTCTATAGAAATTGATACAGAGGTCTTCAGGGATGTGCAGTTGCTTCTGTGATCTGTGACTTTCATTTACCTTACATAAAATTGTGTGTTATCATTCAAGCACCTTAGTCTCATTCAGGTGCCTGTTACAGAGTTTTTGACAAACTTTACTACACATTGGCTTGCACATCTGTTTTCTGACGGAGGATTATCCTCAAGCCCTTGAATGCAATAGTGAAGAGGTGGTGCTTCTTACTGCTTGAAGCTGGAAATTTGCTGATGAGAGTCTTCAGTTACAGGTTTACAAATCAACAGAGATGGTTTAACTGAAATTTTTAGACTAATTGGTGATGGAATGGAACTCACACGTTTATCAGGAAATAATTTTAGATGCCTAATTAGACTTCCAAACTTGATGCAGTAGCATCTTTAATTATAACCCTCTTTATAATACCTTGTTATTCATTTATGTACATAGAATTGCTTCCTTATTGCCTGATTGAGAAACTTCAGTTGGTAATTATTCTCAATTATTTGATATGTGACTTAAGCATTGAATCAATTGACCAAATATGGATGAGTAGTGACATTTAAGATGCCTGGCCTCAAGCTGCTAAAATGTTATCCTATCTGGCCTCCAACTGTTGTCCCAGAAAGCCATGTGTCCTATCTGCTAGATCCACGTGGATATCTTAAAAATCATGAGCCATTTCAAATGGCACTATGCCTATTTTTGGCACCTGAACTGAGTCCTTACAGTATACAGGCATGCTTTCAGATAAATGGAATTACATCTACAAACATTTTAACTGGAGGGTATTTTTCTGCCAAGGCTTGCGTATTGCACTTTGTAATAAAAGAACCACACAAAATGATGTTGTAACTAACATTATTTTCTCATCATGATTTTAATACAGTTTCCCTTTATTGTTTCAAAATAAACTATTCCAACATATTTCTTCTCCATATCTACTTCACATTTCCTCTGCATTTTCTACACTATAATAGTCTATTGATTTTTTACTGTACTGGTTTTGTCTGGGATAGAGTTAATTTTCTTCATAGAATCTAGTATAGGTCTATGTTTTGGATTTGTGCTGAAAAGTGTTGATAACGCAGGGAAGATTTTGTTACTGCTGAGCAGTGCTTACACAGAGTCAAGGCCTTTTCTGGTCCTCACCCCACTCCACCAGCGAGTAGGCTGGGGGTGCAAAAGAGGTTAGGAAGGGACACAGCTGGGACAGCTGACCCCAACTGGCCAAAGGGATTTTCCAGACCACATGACATCATGCTGGGGGAAGAAGAAGGAAGGGGCAGGGACATTTGGAGTGATGGCATTTGTCTTCCCAAGTAACTGCTATGTGTGATGCAGCCCTGTTTTCCTGGAGATGGCTGAACACCTGCCTGCCCATGGGGAGTGGTGAATGAATTCCTTGTTTTGCTTTCTGGTGTGCGCGGCTTTTGCTTTACCCATTAAACTGTCTTCATCTCAACCCATGAGTTTTTTCACTTTTGTCTTTCTGATTCTCTCACCAATGCCACCAGTGGGGGAGTGAGTGAGTAGTTGTGTGGTGCTTAGTTGCAAGCTGGGGTTAAACCATGACATTTACTAACACCAAATTATGGCAAGATAATGCTGTTTATTTGTAAATGTTACTCTGTGATGCCTTCTTTGGTAATATCCTTTCAACTGATTATATTCTATTTCAAAAGAAAAAAATTGATTTCAGAAATAGTGGGAATAATGGTGCTCACTACCTCGCAGTTAGCAAGAGCTAATTTTAAATACTTTGTGAATTCAGACCATGCTTCAAGAAGTCAGAACCTGCTTCAGTCAGAATCCTCAATTCCTCAGCACTCTGATTTGTTAAGGTCAATGCACAAAGCACTTTGAAGGACTGCAACTTGCTGATAGTAGGCATGCAGTTCTCCACTAAATTCTTTGAGAGCAGACACCTGAATGCTTTTGATTAAACATGGAAAAGCTACATCTAAGCTTGGAACTGAAATTTAAAAGGATTTTAGAAGGCATTCTCATACCCTTTTCTTTTCCTTCCAGCGCTTTAATGTATTGGGGTTTAAATTTGTTTCTCTAATTAGGAAAAAAAGAATGTTGTCCAGGGAACATAAAAAAATTACCTGCAACAGTTGATAAAAGAACACTAGGAGAAAATAGAAACATGGCCGCGGTCTGCTCTCGTTGTTATGAGGACATGCGAAATAGTCTGTATTGGAAAATCACATGATATCTGTAATGGACACTCTGCGCATACATACCTACAACAAATTTTTGCCATGTTTATGTTAATTGCTTGGAGAAATAATTTCAGTATGTATATCATTGATTTTTAATCGGAGTATTTATGTTTTCATTAGTTTTAGCTTTCAGGCTTATATTTCCATAAGTAGACCCTAAGAATTCTAAGAAGTCCATCTTCCTCCCTTTCCCTTTCCCTTTCCCTTTCCCTTTCCCTTTCCCTTTCCCTTTCCCTTTCCCTTTCCCTTTCCCTTTCCCTTTCCCTTTCCCTTTCTTCTCTGTCTGCCTTTCTTCTCTGTCTGCCTTTGCCATCTGCTTTTAGTGGAAAATCTTGTACCTTCATTTGTATTTAAGTGAAAGTATTCACATCAAATCTGCATTTTAACAAATGAGGAAAACAATGAATTCTTAATTTTTGCCCACACTTGTATTTGCACAAACTTATCAAAATGCTTCAGAAAGAATAATGAGTCAAAGATGGGTTTCCCACTTTTGATAACGAAAGAGTCACAGTTTCTCCACTTTAGAGGCAAGGATACTGAACTGATATAAACAGAGAAGAAAGAATATGTTGCAGCCATTTCAAAACTGTGTTGCAGGCTCCTCTTTTACATTTATAAAATGTATTCAACTGTTTATTGCTTTGATAGTTACAAAACATATTCTTTTGGTTTTGTATATGGTTTAAAGATGCTTTGGAGATAATAATGAAGTTATGTGTTTTTTTTTCATTTCAGTCTTCAACAGTAAACGCTTTGGGACAGAAGTTGCCTTGTAATTCCTCAGTTGTACAGTACCTGGTATAATGACCCATATTAAGACTTGTAGGTATATCACAGTACAAATAGTAAGTAAGAATCATTGATTCTAATATTCATATAATGAGTATTAAGTAACACAGGAAGAATTTCCTGCCCACTCTATGTTTAGATTCATGTTAACAGGTCTTATTTTATGAGCCAGCCTTTCTACAAGGAGGGAATGCAGAATGTATCCCTTGCATTACTTACTTGTTTGCCAGCTGAATAACTAAAAAGACACAAGAAAGTGTATGGATGTAGTACTAGCCTGGAAGACTATTTCCCTGAATCCTGGTGGGAATTGTAACACAGCCAGTTTAGTTCAGTATATACTATACATACAGTCTGTATGCCCTAAGATTTCATTCACACTTGAAGTTCTTTAGGTTTGACAAAAAATGGAAAGAGTTTTGTACTCTCTGTAATTAATTTTTGGGGGTTTGTATTTCAGCATTTCCTTACTCTCTGAGTGACACAGGTAGTAGACACGGGTATTGACATGACTTATGTCTCTTCTTGGTATAATCGTATCATTTATTCATTCATGAGTCTCATTTCTAGTGGCTTGAAGCGATGTGCTAGTTTGTAGAGGAAGCGTTTAAATTTTATATACATTGATAAATGTATAGATAGTACAAATAGTTACTGACTTTAATTTTGAACACTAGATGGAATAGTGTCATTGGCATGATTTTTTCAGTTCAGGCTGCACTGATAAACAATTTCACAGAATTCCGTAATGGTGCCTATACTGACCATGAGAGCTGTATGTGTTCTTTCAAGACAGCAGAAGCTCCACTGGCTTGCAGGATTTTGCTTTGAGCTTACATATAGCTCATCTTTAAATACAGTCATTGTAACATATACTGCAGTCAAACTACTAGTAGTAATGTTCCACCTAATTTAGACTGTAATCTTTACCCTTATTTTTGTAAGCCCAGCAGGAGCATTCAGTGAGATCTAATTTGTACTGACTAAACAGGAATTTTAGGAATGTAGGAACTGTTATACTGTGTCAAACCTGAGATGTGGTGTCCTGTTTCCACTGTGTCTGGTACCAGAGAGTTCAGCTGAAAGTGCTAGAATTCTCCAAATAGTTGCTCATGGGGAAATTTCTTCCTAAATCCTGTTAGCTGGTGGTTGGTTGATGCTTTGATGCAAAATGGCTTCCGCACAGTCTGTGTAAAGTGCGTATGCGCTACATTCTAGGCTGTAGCCCTCAGAGTAATATTGCTTCAGGTGAAACAATGCCTTTACCCATTTCTTGCGTTTTGATTTCACTGATTTCCCTTTAATGTATGATGAGAAATGGGCACCGGATCTGTCTCTGAAGTGCCTGTTTTTAGATATTCCTCTACATTCCCTGACGTATATCAGCTCCTCTCTAAAAATTTATGTTTGTAGTTTCTGCTTTGTATGAGTTCCAGCTGTTCCAAGCAGGTGTTAGAATTCTGTTACCTGATGTGGTGGTATTTAACTGTTAGTTTTATCATGGATGTGTGAAATAATTTACTGTTTTATAAAGCTGATTTCTCTGAATATCTCAAATTCAATAAAGACTTCTGTTGTCAGTGTAGATGAGCAGAACTGAGAGCATTTTTCCAGGTGATGAAGCACAATAAATTCATGTAACAAAATTCAAATATTTAATTTCCGTCTCTCTTTATGAGGGATCCTAAAAAGCTCCTTCAGTGAATTCTGCTGTGTGACTACTACATGTGATTGCTAAACATGTGAAACATTATAAAAGACTTTTTATAAGTTATATAAAGCTGTGTATTGTAGGAATCCAAGCATTTGCTGTGTGATTTTCCACATTATCATTCAGAATCCATCAGAAGCTAAAACTAGAGTGGGATCAAATCTGTTTAGTTTTCAATCTGGGGTAGATTTAAAATTTTCAAGACTCTTCTCAGGTAGAGTGCTTGCACTGTTGTAATTGCATGAGAATTTATATAATAGTAAAGCTATGCATCAACATGATGTTATTTCATGAGACAATTTATGTATCACTGCTAAAGGTTTTGAAACATCCTTCATCCTAGCTACCCCAGCTTGACAGCCTGGCAAGCTTGGTTCTGTCAAGAGATGCAATTAGTCAAAGAGGAATTCAGCTTCCATGAGCAAATTCTGAGACCTTACTGAACAGAGAAGTGGGACAATAGGAGAACTGAGCAGGGGGAAAACAGTAGCTTTTCTAAGAAAAACTAGAAAGAGATGCAGAATACTTACCCTTATCCCATCAGACCCTGGGAGCGGCGTGCCGTAGTAGGGTATGTAATAAAGCCCTACGACAACAAAGATCTTAATAATGGCTGGGTAAACAGTGCTATTGCCAGCTCTCTTGTATGTGCACAAAGAATTCATTTCCTGTGCCCTCTGATAGATACAGGACTAATTTTCCAGGGTTCCTCCAGCCCTTAATGTGCTTTCCCAAAGTAGAGGCCAAATTCGCATATGAAGCTCTGAGACTAACATGAAACTTTCTCAGAGGTCAGAATGGAGAATCGAAATGAGGTGTTTCTGAAAACTGGTGTTTGTCAGGCATAAATATAAAAATTTTAGTATCGTATTTTTTGTTTTGTGACTAGCTGGGGACTGTTAAATTGTGTCAGCGGGTAATTTCGGGTGGTCCCTGGAGGATGTGTAGCGTGCCTTGGCCAGGCTCGGCGTGGTTGGCCTGGCTGACAGCTAGGTGCCACTGTTTCTCCATTGAGGTAACGCTGGGCAGCAGCACAGCTCTTACAAAAAGTCGAGGTACGTCTGTCTCCTATCAAGCAAGGCCTTTCATCAGTCAGCTAATGGGAAAAAGACTAAATATGCTAACTTACTGCCTTCAGAAGCAGTCACATTGCAGGTTTTTTTTAATTTTTAAATTTTTTTTTTATTTAAAACTGAGGAGAAGGTTTAGATCTCTGGCTGGACAGCACCACCACAATTTAAATCTGAAACAGGAATAATGCCTTGAACTGTAAAGCATCTCAGAATGGATGGACATTGTTTATGTTTTATTTGCTATAATACAAAGTCAAATTTGGTATCCTTTTTACAATGTTTGTTTAATTTAAATCTTTTTAATCTAGACAAAGAGAGAAATAAGATGCTGTTTATAGCAAATCTGTAAGCATAAAAGATCTTGATTAAAAAAAATTGCATCAAATTTCAGGTGCCAGTCAAAGGTAAGCTTATATTGCTTGTAATAGTCCAGTGCAGCGCTGGTTATAAACTCACTGAAGAAATTTGCTCTGACAAGACAAACATCTTAAAATCTTCTCCCAGTTGGTTCTAATGTTTCTGTGGTAAATGAGAAAAACATTATTGCAACGCAAAGTTCAAGATGAGAAAAAGTGCTCCTTCTTGCATGATTTCCCAGAAGGTTAAGGTTACTGCCTCCCAACGTTCGATTAATGCTGCCAATGTGCATCACCTGGCAAAACGAGCACACCAATCCTAACGGGAGCCGCTCCATAGTGCACAGTATATATTTTATATTGGCAACGTAGGGTTGTGGCATGTGCAGCTGCCTGCAGAGTCACGCTGGTCGTTGTGCTGCAGAACAGGACAGGAGAGGTAGAGGGCAAAGGCAGCAGAGCTTTGCCAAGAGAGGGCAGAGGTCCATCTGCATCAGCCAGCTGACCTGTGTGTCCTGAACCCAGGAGGCAAAAGGGGCTAGGGTTCAGGGCATGTACCTGTAGAAATGGAAAGACTAGGGGTGCCAAGGCTAAAATATTTTGCAGATGATTTGCACAGGTTCCTATTAGGCTGTTAGTAGCCACCACGTACAGTAGATGCACGGTCAATAAAAATCTGACCTTGTTTGCACTGGTCAGCCCAGTCCGACAAATGATCACTGGAAAATGCTGTTCATGGATCAGCATAATGGAGCCTAGAAATATCAGTAAGTCATCAGGGATGGCATAACGAAACATGGACAAGATTACCAAATCTAAGAACACATTTCAAATGTGGAGGTGGAGGGAATGGATCTCAGCTACCTGAGTACAACAAAAGGCAGTGGAAGTATGTCTCTGAAGTATCGAGATTTTACATTAATTACATGTCCCCAGAATGTTCGACAGAGTGCATTGCTGATCAGTTCGTTAATGCTTTAAAATAAATAATTGGAGACAAAAGCCCCAAAGCTTTAAAATTAGACATAAACAAGTGTCAAAACCTCACAGAAACATTGCAGCCAACATAAATCACAAGATGAAGCAAATGTTTCAAAACAAAGGTTTCTAAAACTCATGACAAGTTATTAAAACATATAAAAAAGCATTTACTCCTTCAGTTTATTTACAGTTATGGAAGGGATAAGCCTCACTGTCCTTCACTCTATCCTTTTTTTCATGTGGTAGATTTCTATTCCAGCCATTTTAGAAATATCATTTTACTTTTGCTAGCTTTTCTGCTATTTTTTATTTAAGGGGCAGCAGTTGTCTGTGTACATCTTTTTTTTTTCATTTTAAAAATTGATAGCTTTTTTCTAGTTTTCTTCAGGTAATACTGGTCTTTTGTCACTAGTATATTCCTTTAAAATCCAGAAAGGCCAGTGCATATACGTGACAGTTCTCTGCTCATTTTCAGATTGTGTATTGCATAAAGCTCCCTAAATTATACATTTTTTAAACTAGTACTTGTTAAGGAATTTCATACCCTGAATTTTGTAAGCTCGTTTGTCCCTGCTTTTTTTAATAAAACTGTTTTCTCTGCAAATACTCCCCCCATCATATTTGTAAGATCCTGCCTTTCATTATATCACTCTTTACCATACAGATAAATCAGAGAGCCACAGAACCACAGAATAGTTGAGATTGGAAGAGACCACTGGAGGTCACCTTGTCCAACTTCCCCTGCTCAAGCAGGGCCATCCAGAGCTGGCTGTCCAGGACTATGTCCAGATGGCTTTTGAATATCTCCAAGGAGGGAAACTCCACAACCTCTCTGGGCAACCTGTGCCAGTGCCCTCACAGTAACAAAGTGTTTCCTGATGTTCAGATGGTACCTCCTGTGTTTCAGTTTGTGCCCACTGCCTCTGGTCCTGTCACTGGGTACCACTGAAAAGAGCCTGTATCTGTCCCGTTTTCACCCTCCCGTTGTGTATATATGTATACAAACACACACACATAAGATGATGCCCTCCGAGCCTTCTCTTCTCTAGCCTGAACAGTCCCAGCTCTCTCAGCCTCTCCTCATAGGAGAGATGCTCCAATTTGCTTAATCATCTTTGCGGCCCTTCTCTGAACTCTCTCCACTGTGCCCACATCTCTCCTGTACTGGAGAGCCCAGAACTGGACACAGTACTCCAGGTGCGGCTTCACCAGTGCTGAATAAAGGGGAAGGATCACCTCCCTTGGCCCACTTTGTCTAATGCAGCACAGGATACCATTAGCTGCCTTTGACACAACAAGGCTCTTGCTCAACTTCTTGTACACTAGGACCCCCAGGTCCTTTTCTGTAAAGCCATTTTCCAGCTGGTCATCGCCCAGCATATATTGTTGCACGGGTTTTTTCCTCCCCAGGTACAGGAGTTTGCAATTCCCCTTGTTGAACCGCGTAAGGTTCAAGTCAGCCCATTTCTCCAGCCTGTTGAGGTCCCTCTAGATGGCAGTATGACCCTTCGGTGTATCAGCCACCATCTGGAAACTTGCTGAGGGTACATCCTACCCCATCATCCAGATCATTAATGAAGATGTGAAAAAGGATTGGAGCCAGTAGTGAACCCTTGGGTACATAATTCCCTGGAAACCACATATGTGGTTCCATATGTGGAACCCAGCATTTTCAAGAAGGTGCTAACAACATGGGTACTAACACTACACAGCGGCTAACCAACTTGAAGATGCTGAAAATGTGAAACTTCTACTATTTCACCACTAGGACAGAGCTTTCTCTTCTTATTTTCTGCATTTCATTATATTCTGAAGTGTCTTGTTTAATCCTCCTTCGGAAAGTTTAAAAAACACCAAAAGAAAAGCCACAAAATTCCACATCATTAGAGGTTGGTCAGTAATGTTGAGAAACACCTGGAAACTTTTCAAGAAAAGTCTTGAAGAATGGAGTTTTGACTTTTCAAGAATGTAGTCTTCATTTTTGTTTACTTCATATGACAAGTTCATGTCGTATCATTCATATGATACTTTCCTTCTCAAACATTTCAAGATATTTTTGCTTTTTTGTAATATAGACAACTAGTACATGTTGTCTACCTTTTATTTAAACATGGATACTTTTGCATTGGAAATTATTTTGAGCTTACTATCCTCCTTGTCTCTCCCTCTCTGGCCTCCTTTGCAGTTGTTTCATTCCTATCATATATGACTCCAAATTTGATCACTGGAATGTTTTGGATCTGATATGAATACTGAAAAATATTTTATCCTGTACATCGCCACACTAGACTCATTAGATGTACTTACGCAGTAAGAAAACAGCACATCAGGTTGGTATAATCTTACTATGCACAAAAGAACCCATTGCCTGCAAACCTTAGACTGTTGTGTTGACTTTCTTACTACTTTACTGCTTTCTCACCTACAATCCAACTCCTTTGTTTAAAGTTATTTTCATTCAACATAGTCTCCTTTGTTTTATTCCAGGTAATACTTGGAATAATAACTGTTCTTCATGTTACTTTATCCTCCTTTTAGACTTCTTATCACTTCTGTTTTCTTTCTGTAATTTTTTATCTTAATATTGTCTAGATTATATTCCTGTTACTTTCTACTTCAGATCCATTTTGAAAACAGTAAAGCAAAAATTATTCTCACTAGACTTTCTGCCTCTGCTTCGTACAGTGCCATTATAACCATTTTGTGTTTATGGACCTTTACTAGGCATAGCTTAAACCATTTCCTTGTGAATCTTCCAGGATATCCTGTGTGGCACTGGGTTCAATGCTTGCTCAAGTCCTGTTCTGGTATTTTATACTGGTTTTTTTTCAGCCACAGTTTAACAACATTAACTCAAAGCTAACATTAAAGAGCTCACCTAAAAGATTTGGTGATGAGATATGAAGGCACATCAGCATATAAGGGATTATTACGGTCCTGCCTAGCATGAGGTCCTGCATGCAATCATAAACTCGTTGAAAGCGGTTGATATGTGTAGGTGTGGGAAGTCTTTGATAGCTAGGTAATTAAAGGACTTACACAGCTATTACCTCTAGGATAACTGGCTTTGAAGGGACTTGAGTGAGAGTTTGGTTGGTAAAGTTTGTGTAAGTCAAAAATACTGTAAAACAAATTTATTCTCATGTTATTGGGGCTGAGGAAAGAATGACTAAATAAGAGGCAATTGTGTGGTTTACAGGTAGACGTGCACCTCCTGGTTTTCAGTCTAAGAATCATCCTCTGTTCCATGGTCACAGATGTAGAGGGCCAAATTCAGAGGTGAAACAGATGTTGGTGTAAGATGTACAGATAATTCTGTGTGAGACAGCACATAACAGATGTCTTGCTTTGCTGCTCTACTTTTTACTCATTGCTTTGTGCTGGTAAACACTTTACTTTGGTCTGGAAATTATGTCAACCTCTACCTCCTTCATGCTGCAAGCACTTTTCCTGGTGCTCATGGGGATGGCTCATAGCATCATTTGTTTCATCTTTTTGCACTCACTTGTCATTCTTTCTTTCCCTTTGTGCTTTTCCAGTGGTCTAAACACACATCAAAAATGTCCATGTGGCTGCATGTGTGCAGGCAGAAGGCTCACTGTTCCAATGAACACACCAGAGATATACATGTACCCTTTTTTATTTCATAGTGGAAATTATAATCATAACTCATATTTTCCATGTGCTATACTGAGTGTTTACATGCCTATTTGGTAAGCCAATATTTGCAAAGGAAACCTGACTTTCCTTCAAGTTATCAAAATACATATTCATGTCAAATTCCTCAGGTCCTAGCTGCAGTTTTCTTTCAGAAAAGAGGCCTCCAGCCCGTTAGTACTCTCTTATGCCCTGATACAATAGTGAATTATTTAATAACATCTCAACAACTTCTTTGGAAAAACTAACTGATTAATAAAGGAATCAAGTTGTTTTTCTACTTGGAAGAAAAAAACATATGTTTGTATGCCTATAGATCCACTTTTGCTTAAAAACTGCCTGAAATCTAAGCTATATTGTAAAAGTTGCAAAGCAACTGCCGCTTCATTAGCTCTCACATGACTAGTGCTGTACAACAGCCTGCATGATTCTGAGCGCAAACTAACCAAACCCGTTGCCAACTGAATTAGTTATTGGAGGCTAGTCAGTAGTGTGTGACTTGTCAGTTTGTAACCTGCCTGGGGTTAGAGGCGCTGGCCTGACTGCTGCCGCAGGAAGGAAAAAGCTTATGATGACTTTCAAATGCTCATTTAGCTTGCCAGATTCAAGGGACTGTTTATTCCTTACTGTGTTGTGCCCAGTTGTGAGAAGAGGTGTAACAGCCTGCAGTGTCTGCCACCGCTTCTGTGCAGTACTGCTACTTAAGGCAGTTATTGATTTTCTGGTCTCTCTCGTACCATCAAATAACTTAGAGGAAGTAAAAAAGGAAAACGTGCACTTTGAGATAAAGCTTAATAATTTCTTAGTCTGTTTTTAATAGGGCAAATCCTGGGAAATCAGTGGACTGTATTGTGAAAGGGCATTGGCATTTGGGGCTCCCAATGAGAATTGATATTTCATATTAAATGTGATTTTGAGAGGAGCTCACACCATAAATTGTCACTGACAATAATACAAATGTCAATGTGAATTGTGGGGTTCTCTGTAAAACTCAGCTTTTCTCTGGATCTGTCCCAGGAACAGTTTTTCCCAATCAAGTCTTGAGCAAAACCTGAATTAGAAATTCTGAATCAAAAGCTCATGAGTATATCTGCTTCCCTTCACTATTATGATTCAAGCTTAAAGAATATTCAGTGCTTTCAGGATACGGTCTTACAATGGCTAACTCAAGGCAGTCAGTACTTTCCAGCATATGTCCCTTTGTGTGCGTTTTTTTAAAAGAAAAAAGCACAAATGAAGTACAAAAGTACTTAATCTGGTACGATCACCATAATAGCTGGGAACTTTTTGGTAAAACATATCCTTAATCACTGGAATAGCACATATAGGATCTTGATATTTCTTAAAAGAGCAAAGTAATAGCAGTGTTAGAACGTATGAAATGATATGATAGCAATGAGTCTACTTTCTTTTCCTGTCTGCAATGATTTTGGATTTCAGTGCTGTCATGCAAGTCTGAGCTAGTATTAAAAGCAAGATGTAAGTATCGATACTCGTCCATTATTTCAAATCTGATTGTCGGCGTATTCTGTTTTCTATTACTCAGTCTGCCAAAAGTATTCTTGTCGGAAGATCATTGATAGAAGACCAGGAAATGTAAATCTGGAAGATGGCCAAGAAAAACGAGACTATCAAGGGTAGAGAGATTTTGGATTTGGGTTTTTTTTTGCATTACTGATTGATCTGGTATAAGTGCAAGATGTTGAAGAAATTAATTTCTCAACAGATTCTAACACTCTTATTTGTTCCTCAGGAAAAAAGAAGTTTCTCTCTTAGAACCAACATGATGATCCTGATTTGACTGACCCTTGTTTACTCAAACACATAAGGAAATTATTATTTACTAATCAAAAGTGGCAAAGGAGGGGCTCAACTTTAAACTCATTAAAATATGTTTCTATAGAGGAATCCAAACTCTTGTATCCTGGGTTTTCCTCTTTCTATATATTTTATTTTCTGTTTCAATCACACGTTTTTTGTTGAAGCATTGGAGCTGATGGTCTTAGAAAAGATGGCACTCCTTCTTAATGCATCAAGATTGTTGATTGGAACAACATGATGGACATCTGAAGCTATAAATATGAGAAACATAGTGTCTTCATAGCAGATACCTAAAGGGCAAGGAGCTAAGGCTGGTTTTGGGCATAAAGTTTAAACCTCACTGCCATAATATGGGGCACTGTCATGGTAGGGTATTCTTAAATGTGCTCTGTTGAATCCAGGGCCTGTTCTTCTTTACTTTGTCTGTTGTATCGAAGTACCTCTAAAGAAGGTCTCTACTGAAATGGCTGTATGACACTATTGGTGAAGGCTGCACACAGAGAAAATAAAGTTATTGAGTTAAAAATTGTAAAAATATCTCCTTGTCAGATAATGTAAAAGGCTAGCTGAAGTAACAGCTGAAAAAATTAGCTCAAGATCCACTCCCTGATGCAGGTCTTTGTACCAGCTGAGGAGTGGCAAAGCAATGCAGATGGAGGAGTGGGTTAAAGAGAGATTTTCTGTCATAAATGTAAAGAAAGTAAGCAATGCCTTCTTCTACATCAGCATTGTATAGTTTTATTGAAGCTGAATCACTGATGTTTTCTCCTGGAGAAGAAAAGAATTACCTGGCCATAGATAAGACCTTTGACTGCAATCACAGTAAGTACTTGTGGTTTCTGCCCCTGGGGCTATAACCAGCTGCATCTGTTATTTGAGGATGACACTGCAAGAGCACTTATGCAGTTGCCCTCAATGTTGTGCTCAATCTAATGACCACTCACATGGGGGGACATTACAAGCTCCCCCTATGCCTCCACATTTAAAAAATGGGCAGGAAACGTTCATTTTCTTGATGCTGTTATGTTCAATGATTTGTGAAATCAACAGCCACAAAAATCACCCCTTTTTGCCAGGTATCAAGTTGAGATTATTTCTTTTTATATCCGTTGCTTGCCCTTTTATCTGCTCCATTTGAGACTTTTCATAAATGCACTTGGGTCTAATACGCTAAAACTCTTAAAGACAATTGCTTTATCCAGTGCTTAAGGCAGAGCTGGAGAGCTGGTTTTGATCTACAAATACTATAAAGTGACTAAATGAAGACTTAGCAGGGAATGGGAGGAAGCTTTACAGAGCTCATGTTGGCAGCCATTTAGCTTCAGGTTAATACATATTAGAGGGAGGGTCTGCAATCTCATGCTATTAGTCAGCTGAGTCCTATTTTTCATGTAAATAGGCACTAGTAAAGCTCAGATCTGGTCAAACTGGTCCAAACTTTTCCTCAAGATTTTGGAGTATTGAGACCTGTGGTATTGATTTATTCTAAAGTAAACATAATCTTTAGTCACAGAAGCTCATTGCATGAGTTTAGATGACAATATCCCGACCTAGCCTAAAGTTAACATGTAAAAGGTATTTTTTGTGGGGTTTTTTTAGTAATATTAAGGTATTATATATACTTCTATGCATAGCTGTCGGGTAGGTAAGATTTGGAATCCCATTTGAGCAATGGATCAATACAGGAAGATTAAATGTTTTGCCCAGGGTTAAACAGTCAGCCAGTGGCAGAACTAGAAATAACGTTTAGGTCTCATCATACAGAGCCCTATTCGCTCCATAGGAAACTGCCATTCCTACTGTTTAGCCGGGATATTCAAAGGGTCCTGTGGACTGCTTTGTGAGCTGTGTTAAACTATTACTGGCTCAAAGGTGCTATTGTGTCAGTGGAATTGCTCAGGAAATTCTGTGTGTAAATCCGGAGTCAATTTTGTGTCTGACTAGTCTGAAAATTACTGACTTGAATCTGTTTTAGAGTCCAAATGAAGCAACAGCTGTCCATTGCTTGTATCTCTGCTGAAGCTGCTGGGTTTTTAACACTGCTTTCTATACAAACCTAACTGAATATAACCATTAAAATCCCCTTCTTCCACTAACTTAACTTTCTCATTAAAGCACAGGCTAAATAAAATTTTGCCTTCTCTGAAAGCATTACACGGAATTAAACATCAGCAGAAGTGAATGAAAAATCAGCTAAGTGATTCCTGAGAGATGCACCACACATTCTTAGTGAATTTCTGAGTAACAGTTAGCAAAGCTTAAGCTTTCTAGTAAATGCACTCTTTTTCTTTGCTTTTGAGTGTTTTTTTCATATCTTTACTTCTCAAGGATGCTTTGTCCTCATGTCTCTCTAGCAAATTGGAAAAGTCTCATGGATTTCAAACCTGATTTGCAATGGATTTCAAAAGAAGGGCACTGATTTACTTCTGTTGTCTTACTGCTCTGAAAAGAACTCTATGGCTACACGCACACTGGTGAGTGAAGTGGACCAGGAACAACATTTTGGCCCTGAGGGTAACTAGCTGGCACAGCTTGTATCCTTATACCTAAACTTGCTTCCCCCCAAAGCAGGATGCCTATTTGAAGCTGTCTTTGGCCTCTGCTGTTCCGGAGTACTTGTCTAGACGTTGTCTGGGAGCAGGATAGCTGATAGGAGCCACGTGGTAAGTGGGAACAAGCTGCAGAGCAGCCTGTGCTCTCGTCCTATTTAGTGAACTTTTGTAGCTATAGCGTATCTGTACGTAAACACAACAGATGTTCAGTTCACACTTTTTCAGCTGTCAGAAGATATGTTGAACTGTGTTCTACTGGAGGAGTTATGAATACCATACTGGTCTTCCAGTTGAAGAGAATTATTCTGTCTAATGGATGGAAAAGACTTTTTGGAACATTTGATCCTTCTGTTGCTAATTCAGGATTGTTTTACAAAATGAGATATCAGGTGTTTTGGTCAGTCCTGTTTCAGCTGAGTCTTGGGACAGAACTTTGCTGATTCCTTCTGTCATCTGATTGGACTTGATATTTTATATTTAATCTGATTCCTGATACTTGTTTTTTTCTTTTCTCTAACTGTATTCCTTTAGACCTCACCATATTTTCTTTGTCCTACCTTCGCAAATTTGATGAATTTCTACAGTTTGTCCTTCAAATGTTTGGATGCAATTAAATTTCATGTATAAATGAATCTATTCTTTCACTCTGGTATTAACTGGTAGAATAAAAGCTTCATTAAAAATAACTGTCAAAGGTTTTAGCTTCTGAAAACTGTAACCTAAGATATAGCAGCTAATTTTTCTTTATTCTTTTGCCTAACCATATGCTTGCTATTAATTATTAGTATCACAAATGTAATGTTAGTTATTAACACTACTAAGATCATGTTCGTGCTTTCTACAAAGTGCTTTGTTCATTTGAACACACACATTATTAGAAAGTAAGTCTTAAAAGTAGCTCTTAGGTGCAGAGCACAATTCAGGGATATTTATTTCAAAAGGAATACTACAGTCTCTCCTCACAGTATGTAACTTGACCTTGTTCAAATTAATTTGTGAAAGATTTAAAGTAAACAGAAATCTCTTTCATTTTTTTTGCATATTTTTGTGCAAGTCATCTAATTAGTCCAGACGAATGAAAAATGTCTTTCAGATGGCAACAAACTTTTTTCCCACTCTGAAAAGGGAATCTTTCCTTTTGCAGAAGGCTTACAATTCAGGACTAAAGGAAAATATTGTGTCCAAACTCCTAGCCATCAACTATAATAGGATTAGGCCAAAACTGGGATACCTGATGCTTGAGATCTGTCTTTTGAGGAGTTCATAGTCTTTCCTGCCATAACTGCAGTAACTGGGAGATAGAGATGGTCACTGGTCCTGGAGTGTCAGCCTCAAAAATTCCCTAAGCCAAGTCAGGCATGATATATATTTGGTCTTAATATCCAAGGTACTAATGTGGCTTCAGCAGACATTTTACTAGGATGGGCTGTCTAGTTGTCACTTCAATTACGTATCTTTCTGATATAATAAATGCTTTGGTATGAAACGCATAAATTTGGAGTAGATTAGGATAGCGAATTTTTTGGTTAATAGCTTTAAAATTCCTGGGAAAAAAAAAAATTACTGCCTCTTTTTCCAAATAGTGGAAATAGGTAAAATAGCCTTTGGAAATACGGAGCAGAGAACTTCAACATGTTAATAATCCTGTTGACTTCAGTGGGAGTATTGAGCACTACTGAACACTCTTGGAATGGGAAATGTTTAGAAAATATAATAACAAGTGCTACTGGTAATGAGGCTATTTAGTCACATAACACCGTCTATCGGGCATCAGTGGCAGGGTTTGGTAGCCAGGTGCCCTGTGTGGGAGGAGGCCATGAACCGCCCTGTGCTGGCCACAGCTGGTTCCAGATTCTTTAAGTCCACAGGGCTGGCACCAGTTGCTGATTGTGATATTGTTTGTATTATGTTCAACTCCTAGCCAATATCGACACTTCTTATTTTATGTCACTTGCTGTTGTATTTCATTCTAGAGCTGTCTCTTGAACATTAGACCACTCGCCTGTGGCAGGACCATACTTCAGGGCTGCAGCATGGACTACAGTTTCATACAGGAATATCTGCAGGTTCTGCAGAGGCTGTCGGAAGAGGTTTGTATCTCAGAGGTGACAACCCTCCTGGGCATTACATTGTCCAGCTGAGCTCCTTGTGTTTGGTATCTTGCTCAACGAAGCATCATTGGCTTCAGAGCAGTGCCACAGCCTTGTCCTTTTTCTGCAATCTCCCCCCCGCTGCGGATACATCTGGTCAGTGGGTCACATTGCCCTGCTAAGCCCACTGGCCGGGAGAGATGGCTGTGGAGGAGAAAAAAGATTGTTTTCACATTTGTATGGGAGACAGTGGTGTCACATGCATATGGAAGGAATCTCCAGCCAAGCTAGAGTGTAAGAGGGAATGGATTTTATTATCATGTTCATTGCATGAGACTTGGAAGTGTGAATCCAGATGAATGTTAGACAGACAAATGAGAGAATAAAGTACGTGAGAACTGTGAGTTTACAAGAATGTGACTACACAGGTTTGTTTTTTTGGAAGACAGCACTTTTAACGACGAATGTGATGCTATTTGGAAAAAAAAATCCCAGGAAATTGCCAATAATTTTTTCTGTAATTTATTTATGTGCTCTATCCTTGTCTTCCTTTTCCCACTATTAAGTAAAAGGGAAACGTTATGGAAAAGAGGTAAATTTCTTTCATGATATTGTTATACAAGATGTTCTTCATCAACTCTTTTTGATAGAAATGTTTTTGCTCAGACTTATTATATGTTCAATTATCACAGACAGAATAGTTGGAACTTTATTTGTGTACAGTTACCAAGGTTTCAGAAAATAATGGAAAATCCCCAAGAAGACTCCAATTTATCCTTACTTGACTATTTTTTATTGGTTGTGGGCCTATTTTGTACGAATGCTGCCTCTGTACCATACTCTCCAGATAGGGTTTCCTCAACGAAAGAGAGAGGGGAGCTCTGTATAGTGGCAGTTTTCCTGGTGTATTTGCAGAGTTAGTCTGGGAGGGAGCATGGCAATCTGCTCAGCAGGGATGTAGGAGGTGTTTATAATCAAAAACAATGCTTTCAGATTCTAATGGCAGAGAAAAATATTTAGGGAAGAGAAATTCAAAAGGCAGCTCTTCCAAAGATTGTGAGTGCCTCAGTTTTGAGGCTGTGCAGTACATGACCAAACGTGTTAGTGTCTAGGGGAGAATGGGGAAAGAAAAGAAAGTGGCCTGTGTAAATAGGTTTTAGTATTAAAACTCTACAAAGTAGATCCCCCTTGTCTGGGTGTCCTACAGACTTGAGATGGGGACGGTTCATTGACGTAGGTCTTGGAAGACAGGCCTTGAAATCTGCTTATTACTACTTATCCAGTGACTCCCCAAGTCTTTTATGCTTGGCCTTCAAGGAAGATAAATAGATGCTACCTAATTCCCTCTTAAATCAGTGGGAATTAGGCACCATTGCCTTTAGAAATCTGTCCATTAACCTCTGTGGACAGACACACTGTCTGTGGGAGCTAAAATCTGACTCTCTCCTTTACTTTGCTCAGAGTCTAAGCAGCTGCAGGATTCTTGTGGCTTAATCTGATTATTTAAGAGAGCAACCACAAATCAACTTTTCTATACGCACTCATGCCCTTTAGACAGGCGGCACCAGGACCCTTCTAACAATTTTCTGAGGATGACACAGTATTGCTGCGAAGGCAGGTGGAACACATGGCAATGGCAAGGCCCAGTTTGTTTTCAACTGGACCACATCAGAGTGAGACTAGAGACTAGAAAAACTGGCTTGAGACCCTTGAGACCTCTACTCAGTGTACACTATAGAGGTATTTGGTTTCCCGTCTGTACGATGGAGGTGGTGGTCCTTCCCTAGAGCACAGGGAGTTGAAGAGAAATACATTAAATTCAGAGCTGCTCAGATAGAACAGTAATAGGGCTATAAAAGAAGGAGAAATGGCTTTCTGGTACTACACAGTTATTGTATTATGCTGTTCAGGGCAAGGGTTGCCTCTGAAAAATACCTGGCATATTTTGAGCAGCATAAATATTACATAATAAAAATAATTAAAGCTGAAGGATATAGAAGATGGCAGTGGGGCAGAACAAAGAGATGGTGGAGAATGAAGGGAGCATGATTATCGTCAGCTTTGATATATTGCAATTTAAGTACAGTACATTTCCCTGGGCTTTCCTTTACTTTAAAAGACAGGTTTTTCTCCAGCTGCTTTATGCAGAAACTGAAATCTACTCAGCAAATGAATATCTCCCCTTACTCTTCCAAGCCAAAAAGAAAAGCTTCTAACATATGTATGGGTACAGAGAAAAATGGAAATTACAGTGTTGAACTCACAAGGGTATTAAGAAGAGAAATTCATTCATTTATTTGAGTGAGAAAGTATCACAGCAAAGCATAAATAAATGAGGTAAGGCTGAGGTCTTCTGTTTGTTACCATTTCTTATACAGTTTGTAAAAAGTAACATCTCAAACCTTTAAGAACTAGGAACATTAAAATTGAACATCTCTGAAAAATTTTCCTAAAGGTCATGGGCTTACTATATCTGAAGAACAAATTGACATTTACGGTCTTAATCAGGTTTGCACACAAGCACTAAAGCAAACAGCAGTGTAAAACTGTAGGACTGATTGTTCAGATCTCCAGTCTTCTATACAAGTCCAGGAAACACGCTGCTGCGTGAACGGTCTTGGAGTGCCAGCACACATTCACAGGGAGACAGAAAGGGAAAACTCGACTGTCAATTTTATTGCAGGGGAGAAATAATAACTCTATGCAATAAAAAATCAGAATCCACATCTGTAATTAATGTGTTACAGAGACACCAAAAAATTACCTGATTTTAGTAGCCTCAGCAGGATTTGGTTTTTTAGTACCCATATTAAATTAAATCCAACTTGCACGAAAAAATAAAGTGTTCACATAGAAACACTTACATTTTTTCTATTGTTTTTGCTAGTTATAACTTACATGTACAATACCTGTGCAACATATACAGAAAGAATACATTTCAGTTTATATGTACATAAATAAAAGTTTTAGTTGTTGTGGCTCAGGGCCAGACAGTATGGGTTTTAGTGTGCACGTAAGGACTAAGTGCTCATATTGCTAGGTATTCCTGAGACATGTTGAATTGCATCCTCTCCTCTTATGGACAGTGTGGATCAGGGAGTGCACTGAGGTACTGAGTTAAGGCTATACAGGGAACACTTTGGGCAGTAAATAAAAGTACCACCCATTTAATGTGGTAGTCATGTAATGGTTAACTTACAGTGTGTGTTCAGGGTACCTTTTTGTTTTGATGCTGCCTATGAAAAAAATCTTGTTTAATGCAACTGGAAAAATGCTTAGGTCCCAGATGACAAAATACTGAGTTATATAAACTTAACTTCGATGTAAATGAGCTAATTTGATTTTTGCCTTTGTTGTTTCTTTTTGTAAAGCAGATATTTTGAGATGGAAGTGTCTTGTGACACAGACTGAAGTGTGCTTTTAACAAAACATCATTCCAAAACAAATACTCTTCCCTGGGGCTACTTCCTGATCAAATAGCTTAAAAATGACTTAATATTTTTCATGTTGAATACTTATTCATTGGTAAGATTGGGAGAAAAACATAAAATCATGGAAATGGCAGTATTTTAATGAAAAAGTTTTTATTCTGAATGTAACAGAAGAGTTTGTCATCATTACCATCAATGAAGCAGAAACATTAATGTGCTTTCTTCTAGAAATTAATTTCACATACAGCATAACCATTTAGAATATGCACTTTTAGAAAGCACATACTTATCAATTTCCCCAGAAATTTTGCAGCATTCCAAGAACCAATCTGGGTATTTCAAAATTCCCTACTGATGACGCATTATCTTCCATCTGGCTGCTGCATCTTATTGCAAAAACCTTCCTGGTTTTACATAATTTCTTCCTTCTGATGATGGTAACTTAAGAAATAAGTTGTTATTTTCATACTCCAAAGCTGTCATCCTGCTCTGTAATATGTGGGTCTTGCTGGTTACTGCTTAAGTGTTAGTGTGATGAGTGCTAATAGACACATTTAGTTGTTTGCTGTGAATGGCAGCAAAGGGAGCAGTTGACTGGATCAGACTGGTGGTGGTATGTAGCTACACATCACAGGTTTACCACACCAGTGCTTACAAAGCGTTGCCATTGCCCTTTCGTATATTTTTAGAGGTGACCAGGGGGTTAGAACAATAAACTCTTACCACCAGAGACACGATAAACTAGTTACTCAAATCACAAGTGCGCTCTCTCCCCCGCCCCGATCTCTTCATTCCCTGTGGCCATGTCATATTACACACCAGCACAGCAATTAGCAAGCTATCTTCAGAGTGAGAATAACAGAAGTGAGAGGGGAATGGACAGGTGGTGTGTGAAAGCATGTGTGCTCAAGCCATTCATTTTCTTGAGTGCAATATTAATTTGTAAACGTTAAATAAAAGCCCAATCCTGCAGTATTTCTACAGACTGCTGGTACTGTGAAATGCTGAGCAGCATTTAAAAGAACTCCCTGCCATCGGAGGCTCCAAATGTTGCATGTCTTTATCCCTTACAGGGTCCTTAACTTACCCTGCTCTGTCACAGACAGCTTAAGACGAAAGTGTTGGTCCTGTATTCCCAGCCTCCCTGTGTTGGCTTTACCTTCATCCAGCTGCAGGGGATGGAAAGAACTTTCTTTTGCTGGGTTACATTTTGACTGGATCAGATCCTCCGACCAACTGACTTCTTGATTAATTTTGACGGGATGGAGCATTTGGCAAGGTGTTCCTACGATCAGAGAGGAAAGTGGTGCTGCAGCACCCTCGATTTAGCGTGGTTTAAGCTGGACCGTATCTGTGAATGTACAACCCCAGAGCTGATGGAAGGCATGTTGTTGTGGTTTAACTAAGCCCCACACAGCCACTCGCTCACTCCCCCCTGGAGAGAATTGGGAGCGTGAAAGTGAGAAAACTCATGGTTTGAGATAAAGAGAGTTTAACAGGTAAAGCAAAATCCGCGCACGCAAGCAAAGAAAAACAAGGAATCCATTCACCACTCCCCACGGGCAGGCAGGGGTTCAGCCATCTCCAGGACAGCAGGGCTCTGTCACGCGTAATGGTTACTTGGGAGGACAAAATGCTATAACTCGGAATATCCCCCCCCCCCCCCCAGCTTTATAAACTGAGCATGATGTCATACAGTATGGAATGACCCTTTGGCCCACCCGGGTCAGCTGTCCCAGCTGTGTCCCTTCCCAACTTCTTTTGCACCCCCAGCCTACTCGCTGGTGGGGTGGTGTGAGGAGAAGAAAAGGCCTTGACTCTGTGTAAGCACTGCCCAGCAATAATGAAAATATCCCCATATATTATCAACATTGTTTTCAGCACAAATCCAAAACACAGCCCCATACTAGCTGCTATGGAAATAATTAATTTGACTGTCCCAGTCAAAACCAGCACACATACAATCACGGTTCTCTTGTGGTTGTAGCCAGCAGTTAAATAATCTTGTAATGGTAGAAATATATACAGTTTAGAATGTAAAACAGCAGTGTAAAAACTCCACACAAAGCAAGGCTGATATTCAAGAGGCAAATTTTGTTTGTATTTTGTTATGGCTCTTTAAAAACAAGCAAGAAAATAAATTTTCCTCTTTCACCTTGTTTCCTGAACAGTGAATTCAAGTCTTGTTTAAAAGCTCAGGTGGGATACCGGGGTAGTAACTCCACCTCACCAAACCAGCTCTAAGAACAGACCTTTAGCTCTGCTTTCAGACTTACCTTCAAAGGTGCTCAACAAGCAAACACGTAAAACAGAACAACCTGTTGTCTGGAGTACAAGTCTTATGAGGAGCGGCTGAGGGAACTGGGGTTGTTTAATCTGGAGAAGAGGAGGCTGAGGAAAGACCTTATCGCTCTCTACAACTACCTGAAAGGGGGTTATGGTGAGGTGGGTGTTGGTCTCTTCTCCCAAGTAACTAGTGATAGAACGAGAGGAAATGGCCTCAAGCTGCGCCAGGGAAGGTTTAGATTGGATATTAGGAAAAATTTCTTGACTGAGAGAGTGGTCAAGCATTGGAACAGGCTGCCCAGGGAGGTGGTGGAGTCGCCATCTCTGGAAGTGTTCAAAAAACGTGTGGATGTGGCGCTTCAGGACATGGTTTAGGGAACATGGTGGCACTGGATTAATGGTTGACTTGATGATCTCGAAGGTCCTTTCCAACCTTAGTGATTCTGTGATTCTTTGTGATTCTGTGAACCTGCTAGTTTTTGAAAGCTGGTTCTGCTCAGGGGTGAAAACCAGGACAGAGCAGCCCCAGGAACTCAGGTTATATGAACTCACAGTATAAACATGAGACCAGATAAACCCTCCAGCATTATCTTATCTCCTTGAGAGCAGTGTGATTGCTTTCCAGGGCACAGTCCATGTGGTCCCAAGCATCCGTATAATAGCTAATTGGATGAAAGATGTATTCTTTTCCTCCACAGTATTCTGAGCATGATTGGCTTTGTTGTAAACCAAATACAGGGTAAAATACACAGTGCAGTTAACTCTTACATGCCCTGCCACCTTTCATGAACAGTGTTTTGCTACTGATATATTTTTTAAAATTTCACAAACCTCCTACCAGGTAAAAGACTGTAGAAAAGGAGGGTTGTAATAAAGACCCATGATAGATTTTAGAGGGTTATGGTGCAGGTTTTATGAGCAGGTGATTTATATGACTTTATCACACTTGAGGTAGTAATCATGCTTGCCAATAAATTTCTCACCCAAGGAGCATTTTTCACTTTAATTTTCATTTAATCACAATTGTTATCATAAATGGCAAAAAAATAAAAAGAGAGAGACTTATCAGGATAATGTAATCTAACATAAAATGCAAGCCTCCCCCATGAGAAAATTTCTGATCAGTTGACACACAAAGTCACTTTATCATTTGACAATGTTGACAGATATGAAAAGTTAGTCTTTCTCTAAATGTCAAGAGCCAAAATGTCTTAGTTATTGCTAGTGTTCCTAAGATTTGCAAGGGAATTATTAACACAAGATAAATATTTCTTCTTCTTGCCCTTCTTTTATAAGGATTTGTCTGTCAGGGAATGGAAAAAAAAATGAAGAGAAAATTTGGCAGCCCTACATTTCTTGTCAGGATCCCATTTATATAACTATTCTGCCAGCATAATCTCAATCGTGAAAATTGTTTAAATCTAATTTAAGGGGTGATGTGGGGGGGGTATTACATTTATTTGTGTCTGATATTGACATGTGCAACCATACAAAGAATGGAGAGGAAGCATCAGACAAGTCAAGTTTGAACTAGTAGCACAAGGCAGAGCATCTTTTAAACCTGAGGCACTCACATTAGTTGTTATAGAACTGTCTTTGGATTTCAGACAGGTCTTCAAGTGTGACATTGGAGAGTTGTTGGAGTAGAATTATTCCAAAGGGAAGAAGAACATTTTGGGGAGCTTAAGTATAGTGTGCTATTATCTGAGAACTCTATGAGGGAAAATTATGTTACTTTATAACTTGCTTTGAAATAGAATTACCTTTTTAATGAAAGGTGCATTGTGGCAGATTTGTAAAAACTGCATCTGAAGCTGTTTCCCTCAGAATAAAATTTCAAAGCCTACAAATCTTAAGCTTCAAGGCGTACGGTCAGGTGGGATTTCACTTCCATGTAGGTGCTGCATGTATTGGTGTGTCACGGGAAGCTTTGTTGCCTAAGGAACAACTGCAACTGACAGATGATCCAAGGTCCAAATTACCAACCTAATTACCTGTGCACCATCTCCTCCACAGAGACCACCCAGCTGGGAGAGAGTGAAATGCATGTCTGTAACTCTGGCAGCTCTGCTCCCAAGTTTGGTATAAATTCCCCATGTCTTGGGGCTAGAGGTCTAGAGCTTAGGACTGCAAACATCCCCCAGCCATCTACTTCCATCAATTCTTTTATCCCTTCCTGCCCACCCACTTGAAGCTGCTTGAGATTCTTCTTTGTATTCCTTATAGAGAAATAATTTCTACCTTTCTATCTCTTCAAATACTCTTCAGATACCAGAATTCAGATAATGATGTTAGAAAGTGACATACAGCTTTTAGTTGGTTTTAACCAACTTTTTAGTTGGTTTTAAAGTACTTTTTTCATTAGTACTTTAGCCATGAAAACTTTACTGAACTTTAATTTATGTTGTTCTGTTCCCTCCCCTTCCTTTTTCTAGCAAAATTAATGGGTAATGGGAAGACACTTGAAAATAAAACTTCCCAGAACAGAAAATGAAAACATTTCAGTATTGACATGTTACAATGAAAAGCATTTTAAATAAACATGAAATATCTTATTGAACTGGCAGGTGAAAATAATTTTTTGTTTTTGAATTTTCAGAGGTGAAACATTGCCAAAATAAGTGTTTGGGAAGTTCAAATTTAGCTAATCAAAACCTTTTGTCAGCATTTTTTTTTTCTGAAGAAAAGAAAAATTCTAATAACTATTGCTCATTTTACTTGTAAAATTATTGCTGCTCTACTTGCCAGCTCTGTAAGGAGCTCAAAGTCAGCCTAGGATGCTTGTGTGTTACCAACAGCAATGAAGCTGCCGGAACTACAAGGGAATCCACCTCACCCGTCTGTATCTCTGTGGTTTTTAAGTGCTCACTGGAATTAAATCTAATTTTAATTAGACAGGCCTGTTTCTACCCCAGCATGTTTTGAGATATGCCACTGAGAATGCAGTAGAATGTCTCCCTGGGAGTCTATGGGAGCTCTCAGGGCATGGAGAGGGGTGGGTGGGCAGTAAGGAGGTCCCAAACCTTGGACAGATCTAACAGATATTTTAGCAAGTTCCTGAGCGAATGATATTTTTCTGTTTGTTTATTTTTGAGAAGAGTTGGTATCAGGTTTTATAGCAAGGTGGGAATTAG
This sequence comes from Phaethon aethereus, assembly GCF_964289735.1. Classification (NCBI taxonomy): domain Eukaryota; kingdom Metazoa; phylum Chordata; class Aves; order Phaethontiformes; family Phaethontidae; genus Phaethon; species Phaethon aethereus. The sequence continues at coordinate 20,287,320 of NC_138576.1, read as the reverse complement.
TTACTTCATTTATTACTTTGGTAGTTCATTGACTTCATGTTGTACACCCATACTAAATTGTAAAGTTGTGTTATTTGATACATGGTCTTAAATATATTCGTATACATCGGTTAAATTTGCAGTTTTGCTCCAGATTACAAAAAAGACACATGGAAATTGGAGCCTGATATTCTACAATATAACAGAATAAAAATAACCTCAGTTATCCCAGTGTGTATATATATATATATATATTCCTACAGTTTCCTACCCTTTTTGATTGTATTACACCTAATTTTCCCTGCTGTAAATGGGCAGTGCTTCACTATGGAGAGATAACAATGAGAAGAAAACACCTCCGCTTTGAGGAATGTTTTCATAATTTGGTCTGCTTTTTTTTGAAACTGAAACAAAACCTAAAAAAAAAGCTTTTATTTCAACAATATATTTTTTCCCATAACATTTTAGGATATTTACACCAAATGTCATTACACACTGTAATTATGTAATTGCAAATCTTAATTACACATTCTCATTATTTCATCATGCATGCTACAACAATTAAGTAATTAGTCCTAATAGTATAAATTAGATCTAATTGTATAAATACATGACAATAGCATAAAAATGGCCTGAAAGAATGGGGAAGACTTTAATTAAAATGCAGCGAATGCTTTATGTGCCACAAACCTGTGCAATCAGAGGAACATGCAGCGCTGGACTGATCCTGGGCTGTGGTTATTAGGATTGTTTGAGGACATCTAGTTTTCTTAAACTGAGAGTGCTGAGTGATCACAGAAGCTCTCGGTGATCATCTTCAGACACTGGATTGCGAGTTGTTTGCAACTTTGGGCCTGATACTGGAATTCCACAGTGATTAAATTTTGGTGCACTGGCACATGTGTATTAAGTATGTATGTAGGTTTTTACCATGTTGGTCTTCTAGGCTGTGTAGGCCTTACGCATTTATTTATTTAATCTACGCCTCACTTCCTCCAGACTTCGGTTTCCTGTTGGTGGCAGGAATTGTGGGCTATCGCTACCTCAAACCGCCTAACTCAGCAGTACAGCCTTAAACACAGCTGTGACTGCCCAGTCTGCAGAACTAGTAGCTAGCCTGCTCCAGGCACAGCGTTAACTTGTACGAAATAGTGTATGCCCAGGTAACGCTTGGGTACGCATCAGGGGACAGTGCAGGTCAGAGGCTATGTCCAAAGACAGTATGAATGAAGCTACCCTGTTCTGGGTGCATGAACAGATGATTTTGTCGTATGGACACAAGCTGTTCACTCCGACGCACCGAAGATGACCAGGAATGGACCCAACTTGCCCTGCTTAAGTTTTTAGCATAGCTGTAGACGAGGAGTTGACCTTATGAGCTAGTCCCAGTCTTTTAGCTAAGAACATGTTTTAAGATCCAGTACTCCTGAGTTGGGACCCATTTTGTGATGGGACTGTTCATGGCCATCACATTATGCTTCCATAACTGCAGCCTGTTAGTGAAGCCTCAATACTCTGGTCATACAGAGACTGGGAAGGGCAAATATAATCTGAAATTTACAACCTGTTGGACATTTTGTTTCTTTTATTGATTATTCTTGACAAAAAGTAAAAGCTTCTCTGCTACAGCTACACGTCTGAGCTCTTGACAGAGAGTGCCACACCTCACAAAAGTCTCTGATTGCCCTGTGTAACAGAGGCTGTACCCTGGCTGTGGCCTTGGTCAAGAGAGGGAAGTGCATATGGGCAAGCAACAGCCGTGCAAGCAATGCAGTAGTAAGATTGAGCCATTTTAACTTTTTGACCATTCTTTTTCTGTTTTCAGAAGACTACTTTACCGAATTAAACTGATTTTTCTCACAAAACAAAGCAATTTCTGCAGTAAAATTATCTGGTTGAGAAACCCGCAGAGTTTGCACGGAAGATACTTATCCTGCTCTACTCAAATCACTCTATTTCATAAAGGTAATTTTAAAAAAATATTAATTGATGCATTGTTACCATACTGAGAATTCTCTTGCAAAGGCTTCTCAACCTTCAAAGCTTTCTTTCAGAAGCCAGCCAGTTAAAGGAGATGTAGCAATGGCTTTAGAAAAAAAACCCAAAACCACCAACCAACCTAATTTTAATTGCATCTTCCATTGAAGATTGAGAAAAATTCTCTCTCTAATTTCTCAGGGGACTATATATCTGCCCTTTGTAGCACAGTGGAGAACATGTCATTTCTGATAGAGCTATAATTTATTTTGCTTCCTTTGTTTGCAACAGAAATTTTGCACTGGCTAAGAAATTAAGAAATAGTTTTTTTTTTTCCCCATAGTAAATACTTTCATTTTTCATTATAGGGGTTCCCTAGGAAATCTGAAAATAACCTAGTCTTTCACTTTTTTACCTAACCATGTATCTCATATTGTTAAAAAAAAAAAAATGGAGAAGAAATGCATTTATTTTTACTTTGTTATAATCATACCTGTTACAACATTTGCTCCCATTCTTCCTTTAGTGCACTTGTAAGAATGAAAATGATGAGGTTTTATTTTGCTTCCCATTCCCCTGTCTGGAATGAAAAGCATACCAAATATATCTCAACTGTAAGTCCATTGGAAGTAATGGAGTTGCAAAGGGTTTGAATGTTACACATTGTGTATAACCTCATTTTCAGCAGGACAGGAGTAGAGGTTCTCCATGCCTTTATTTAGAGCTGCAGATTCCATTAAATTTAATTACTTCTCCCTGTGGCTGTAAATAGAAGGTGTCTCTTATTAAATTTAATTCCTTTTTCTGGCAGCTTGTGTGATAAAGGTGTGGCTACTAAATGAGGGTGTCTCTTAAATGGAAGGATATTAAAGCGAGGATATATAGGAAAATATTTTGGTTTTATGCTGAAACTGATAAACTGTACTGAAATAAAAATCACAACTATTATAAAATACACCAAAATTATTCAATTAAAGGAAGGATTTATCATCTAGAAATAAGCTGCAAATGCAGGAAAGCCAAGCATACAAAAATAAACTAAAGGTGCGCAATAAATAAAATTAATTATTGTGATTAAGAATGTTAAATTAGGCCTGGTTTGAATGTCTGGTTTTCTGATAGGTACAAAGGTAAGGAAATTATTTTAAAAAAGGTATATTTTTTCTCCTATAAACTTTCTTGACAAAATCACTTAAGGATAAGTCTGTAAATGCCTGTGGGTTTGTTCTCTTGAGCTACTGCCATGGCATCATGCTCTGCAAAGCATGGAGTACATTTTCTATATTGATAGTGGTCTTTGTTTTCTACTATCCTTCTTATTGTCTTTCTTCCTCTATTGTATTTCTCATCCGTCCTGTGTTTGAAATTGACCCCTTCCCTAGTTGACATAACTCTTACTTGAGATGTTGTGAAGGTTTCAGAAAAGATTTCATTAGCCTCTTGAGAAAAAAAAGTAATACCTTTAGAGCTGTGCTGTACTCACCTTTGTTACTCATAATCCTCCTGTTCATCCACCGCATATTTTTAACATTTTATTTTCTGCATGGCTACAAATATACATATTTATGAAGTACTCATCACCATGGTATCCAAGTGCACTTCAGTTTATTAAAAGGATTATATGACGTGATTGCTTGTAATAACAGGTGATTGGACACGATGACGCAGGTTCCTTATAGTCTCATGCTTCTATAAATTAAACTAATACCATAAAACATTCCTCCAAAAATAGCTACAATTTGGAAGGTCATTATATAACATTTAAAACAGCACCAGTTTTGTTGGGAAGTACATGGTGAAATGTTCAAGGACTCTGCCTTGCAGCTTCCAGGTGGGCTCTCAGCTGTGATTAGGAAAGCTTAATCTCAAGCAGCAAAGCAAACCAAAGAAAGGCTGAGCTTTATCTTCTGCAGGCCTGCTTGACACTCTGAATCCCAGATCACAGAATCACACAGAATCATTAAGGTTAGAAAAGACCTTTAAGATCATCAACTCCAACCGTTAACCCACCACCACCATGCCCACTAAACCATGTCCCGAAAGTGCCACGTCTACATGTTTTTTGAACACTTCCAGTCATGGTGACTCCACCACCTCCCTGGGCAGCCTGTTCCAATGCTTGACCAGTCTCTCAGTAAAGAAATTTCTCCCAATACACAACCTAAACCTCCCCTGGTGCAACTTGAGGCCATTTACTCTCGTTCTGTTGATGTCTTGTGCTGGCTCAGGTAGACCCAAATTGGGGAAGAATGAAGTGCTAAAGTATTTTTTCTGGACTATTTTGCCTGTCATGTTGGGATTTTAAAGCCTCGGCCTCTCCAAGGTGCCACTGTGGGCAGTCCTTCTTCCTGGAAGTATGCATTCAGGGGGAAAGTCTTGTAAAAGCAGGGTAATGACTAGTTAAATTCATTTTTTATTCAAATGACTTGGACTACTTCTACAGGGCAGTAGCAGAAAAAAGGGAGAGGGCAGGGAGCGGGCTACGGGAAAGAGGCAGTGAGCACGGTTATTCAAGGTAGAAGAGTGGAAGTTCATGCTGTAAGCTGGGCAGAAGGGGTCTGTCCTAATTCCTCTTGGTTGTTAGTCACATTAATGCAGCCTTACACTGAGGCTTTCTGAGTCCTGATGAGATGCTTATTAGCTGTGTGCCATGATAATGTGGTTTGTATGGGCACATCTACCCAGCTCATAGCACTGGCAGAAGAGTCTGTGTCTGAACCTGTCCCTGTATGTAGGCTCCTGCAGAAGACAAGGTTGGTGTCAATAGCCAAAATTAGATGTCCAAAATGAGGGCACTAGAAACTAGTGCAGCGTTCTATTTTAACATATATAAAGACCACAGAGTAATCACTTGCATTTCGCTACACTTTAGGATATAAACATACAGAGTTCTATGTTTATATCTTAAAATAAAAAAAAACAACCTGTTGCACATAGATTATGCTGCATTTGACTACCTTTGTGTGTAGTATGCACTCTTCTACACGTGGCTTAGCTGAAGGCCTCTGAAATGGCTCTCACAAGGAAAGCTGATAAGCTATAGATATCTGTGAATTAATATTTCTGATTTTTTTTGCATTTTTCAGTGTTTGAGGTGAAAAGTATTCATGTGTTTTCAAAGGTCAAAGGTTATGTTGTTAGCAAGTCATTCTGGAATGGTATTATAGAATAAACTTTCTTTGTTTTCCAGTGTATTCTTTCACATTTATGGACCAGGCACCTAAGAAGTTTTAATTTGTAAGGGTTTTTGTTTGCCAAATAGCCAGAACTAGAATTCTGCTGACCCAAACAGACTGTTATTGCACCAAACATAAAATGGTAAATCATTATAACCAGAGGAGGACTCTCTGTGTGTTGTTATATAAGGCTTATACTGTTATATTCTTCATGTGTTTTTGAAAACACATTGATAACTGGAGAGTCAAACAAAAATATAACAAGTAATGTAATTTTAATAATTATTCTTTTTTTTGCACTGTTTGTTAAAAGTTGCTGCCTCATTTCCAGCCTTGTGAAATTTAGGTTCATAACATGAAGCAGTAGGAACAGATTCTTATCGTGATATTTCAGCCGAACAAGTTGCATGCATCTCCTTGTACAGTACATCACAGCAGGGATTGTGCTGTATAAAGTATAGCAAATGCAAACATCCCTTTTCTGAGACTTCAGTTTTGTTAATTTTCAAATACAGCTCTGGTGGAACCTAAGAAAATTGAGGTACCCCCAGTCTCTGGCCATATTCCTTTAATGGTGTCAAATTTTTGAAGTGACATGAAAAATAAATCCTTGAAGGGCTTCTCTGTATTAGGAACACGATTTCAGTTTAGATACTATACCCAAATCAGTTTTAGATCCAGCCGGCTTAGGTATGACAAGTAATTAAGCTGTCTTGGCATGTGTTTGACAAGCAGGCAATCTTCAATCTGCTGAAATTGATAGAGTTCATTCCTGATGCAACTAGTCAAGAACACCATTTCTAGCCAAGTATGTTTTTATGGAAGACTTTTACCTCCACAGGTTCATGAATTGACTTTTAAATTCAGACGAATATTCTCCTACCAAGGCAAAAGAACTGGCTTGCTGTATTTCTGGGAGGATCCCAGATCCGGAAGGATCCTGGGAACTACAGACCTGTCAGCCTGACCTCCGTGCTGGGGAAGATCATGGAGCGGTTCATCTTGAGAACACTCACAGGGCATGTGCAGGGCAACCAGACAGCATGGGTTCATGAAAGGCAGGTCCTGCTTGACCAACTTGATCTCCTTCTATGACCAGGTGACCCGCCAAGTGGATGAGGGAAAGGCTGTGGACGTTGTCTACCTGGACTTTAGTAAAGCCTTTGACAGCGTCTCCCACAGCATTCTCCTGGAGAAACTGGCGGCTCGTGGCTTAGACAGGTTTACTCTTCACTGGGTAAAGAATTAGCTTGTTGGCCAAGCTCAGAGAGTTGCGGTGAACGTCATTAAATCCAGCTGGCGGCCGGTCACAAGCGGTGTTCTCCAGGGCTCGGTTCTGGGGTCGATCTTGTTCAGTATCTTTATTGATGACCTGGATGAGGGGATCAAGTGCTTCCTCACTAAGTTTGCAGATGACACCAAGTTGGGTGGGAGTGTTGATCTGCTGGAGGGTAGGAGGGCTCTGCAGAGGGATCTGGACAGGCTGGATCGATGGGCCGAGGTCAACTGTATGAAGTTTAATAAGGCCAAGTGCCGGGTCCTGCACTTTGGCCACAACAACCCCATGCAATGCTCTAGGCTTGGGGAGGAGTGGCTGGAGAGCTGCCCAGCAGAAAAGGACCTGGGGGTGCTGGTTGACAGCCGGCTGAACATGAGCCGGCAGTGTGCCCAGGTGGCCAAGAAGACCAACAGCATCCTGGCCTGTATCAGCAATAGTGTGGCCAGCAGGAGTAGGGAAGTGATTGTGCCCCTGTATTCGGCATTGGTGAGGTGACACCTTGAATCCTGTGTTCAGTGTTGGGTCCCTCACTACAAGAAGGACGTTGAGGTGCTGGAGCGTGTCCAGAGAAGGGCAACGAAGCTGGTGAGGGGTCTGGAGCACAAGTCTTCTGAGGAGCGGCTGAGGGAACTGAGGTTGTTTAGTGTGGAGAAGAGGAGGCTGAGGGGAGACCTTATTGCTCTCTACAACTACTTGAAAGGGGATTGTGGTCACATGGGTGTTGGTCTCTTCTCCCAAATAACTGGTGATAAGATGAGAGGAAATGGCCTAAGCTGTGCCAGGGGAGGTTTAGATTGGATATTAGGAAAAATTTCTTCACCGAGAGGGTGGTCAAGCATTGGAACAGGCTGCCCAGGGAGGTGGTGGAGTCAGCATCACTGGAAGTGTTCAAAAAATGTGTGGATGTGGCGCTTTGGGACACGGTTTAGTGAGCATGGTGGCGTTGGGTTGATGGTTGGACTTGGTGTTCTTGAAGTTGCTTTCCAGCCTTGGTGATTCTGTGATTCTGTGATAACCACCACACAGAATTCAGCCCTTGGTAGTCCTCTTGCAGCCAGAGTTAAGCAGGTCGGTTTGTAAGTCACTGGTTTTCTAGACTAACTGTTGCAGTCTCCTAGCGGAAAAACATGTGACATAGAAATATTTTAAGAAACTGTTCCTTTTTTCTTTTGCACTTGGTAAAAATGTGCCACAAATCAGCCTTGCAGCATCTGTGTTTCACACTTTTATTACCAGTTCTGTCTTATATCAGTATGTAGTAGCTAAACTAATAGATTTATAAAGTTTCACTGGTAAAAGGAGTTAAAATCCTGCAATGACCATCACAGACAGTGTAGCCTCTTAAGCAGATTGAGTTCTACTGCTATCACAGCATCCTGGAAAATGCATTATTTATAATTATTGCTTTGAGCTCCAGTTTACTAGTTTATCCTGTGTACACTTATTTGGTTTCTGTCTCATTAAAACTACTAATACATATTTTACAGAAGACATATGTGTGTGGTAAATGGTCTGCAGGACTTTACACAGGCCTACTTATGAATTTGTTATAAACTTTTCAGTGAAACATTTTTCAGCAATTTAGAGTCTAAAATTAACATTCAGAATCACTTTGACTTAACTGAACTGTATGTATCTGAGGAAAAACGTTGCTTAATCACAACAAGTGCCAAGTACTATTTATAGGAAAGTTTTATCAAATGGACAAATACAGGCTAGGAAAAGTGGTAAGGATTCTAGAGAAGATTAATGATTCACAAGATTGAACTCAAGTCAGTTGCTGTTGCAACTAGGTATGAAGAAAGGCATAACTGAACACTCCATCTAAGTGAAATTCAATGGGCTTGTAATGTTGTCCCTAGTGTCTGACCTTACAGTTCAGAAGATGTGTTAAGCACCCTTTTTTCACAGTCTTTACAGATACTTGAATCTTTTTGTGGTGTTTCATAAATTTATTTTTGAGCACGGGATATGAAGAACAGATTGGGGTTTCAGCAGGTTGTTATTATGTTTTTACTTTCTTGAGGAAAAAATGCAGGAGTTGATATTGCTTTAGGAAAAAAGCAATAAACTTCCTTGTTCTAGTTCATCTTTTCATTGGAAGTTGTGGGAAGTCTGTCTGTTAAAATACCAATGTTTCCTCCACTTCACCAGGTTCTTAGTGCAGACAGCTTGATTCCCTATGGTTTTAGTGACTGAAAAAAAGTGAAGGACAACAGCTGACTCTGCCCACGTGTTATTCTCCAAACTCTCTATCAGGTGTTACTTGGATCAATTTCCCAAATGCCACAACAAACATGGCCAGGTAACATGATTGTGTGTGTGACCACAGCCTTCAGAGGTCTGGTTTTGGTGGTAATTGGCTTGTTGCCTATGCAAAATATTTTTCAGTGGTAAAGTGCTTAAGTAAACAATCTTCTTCTGTTACTTCTTATCTACTACTCTTGAATAGTGTGTAACATGGAAAACAAAAATATACAGGCAAAGGCAAGCCATGGAAGAAAACTGTTTGCATTCTGACATAAGCATATTCAGAGATCATAATCTTACCGAGAATTCATGAATTGTACAGACAGGTTCTCTAGATAATCAGTTATCTGTTAATCAGGAAGAATTAGAGTCTTTGAACTGTGGACAGATGCATGCAATTAGAAACAAGACCACATTATTTTCAATAAAGGAATGCAAATCAACAGCAAGGGAACAGGTGCGTAAATGTCATGGACCATTAAAACTTATCACAGGTGCATTATGAAGCACGTGGAGAAGCAGTTCAAGTTCATTCACCAAAGACTGCAATCAGTTTGTTATTATATGGTATGGAATATGGCAGTACTTCTGCAGAACAGCTTTGCCTCAAGTAATACTTTTACTCCTGGATGTGCACAAATTTTTCTCCTTAATAACACCAGTATTTCATTTTGCTCAGCATTTTTTTTACTCAGACTGTGCTCTATATTAACATGTACTATCTGCTTAGCTTGAGCCTACAAGATATCAGTTAATATCTAACCAATAGGTCATACCTATCTTTAGAGACGTATCTCTGAACCTAGCCATAGCTTGCTATATGATAACTGACTGTTAGACATAATTCTTGCAGCTCATTTGGATGTTAGCGGCTGGCTTCTCCGCAGCTCAGGTGGGTTCACAGGGTAGGATGGGAAATGTCAGCCTCTTGTTTGGCAGTGACTGAGAATAAAGAGCAGAAGACGCCCATCTCCTGTACGGCCTGCTAAATGAGAACCAGCAGGCACAGTAGAAGTTTTATTAGACGTAATAGCAAACATACCTACTGCTGCTCTTTGAGTATCCGTATAGAAATAAGCCGTTACAGTAGAAGCACTTGGTAAAAACCAATTCATAGTTTCATTTGAATGTGACTCTAGGAATCCTAGCCATTAGTATTTTGAGAGCTTTTTCTACAAAATAGCTCGGTCTGATCCCTTCTTGCTCCAATTTGGAATAATTTCATACGCAACAAAGAGCTGGATTAACATTAGCAGCAATGAAGATCAGCCGCAGACTTGCAGCAGTACAACACAACAGGAGTCTGTGAAGGAAATACCCAGTGTAAATATCCTTAACGTAATTAGACAATCTGCTTTTTTTTTTTTTTTTGGTACCTATTGCTGGCTCACTGAAAGTTCATTTGTGTATTCACAATTACTTCATAGTGCCTATCATTGCCGTATTTTTTGACATAAAGGAGATATTGATGATTGATCAGCCAATGAGTATGAATAGGCTCTGGGATATCTGCATCTCCTTTAGCTGCCTGTTTTTTAAAGATACACTCACAGAAAGAGGAAAGAGTTATTTTCATGAGAAAAAGAACAAATGACAAAAAAAATCAAGCTGAAGGATAACAAGTTTTGTGGATCTCTAAACCTGGAATTTTGAAATGCCGTCTTGCTTGAGGAGCAATACAGTAAGTATGGTAGAAGTTCTTTCTTTATTAATTTGCACATGATGTTAACAGTATCTTTGCTTTTTTACACTGTGCTTAGCCATAATGATTGTGTAGCCCTAAAGTTAAGGAATAAACATGTAAATATATACTGTTCCACTCAAAAGAAAAACATATTTTTATTCTGACAGAAAATGTCAAGTTAATGACAAAGCAAAACTGGAACATTTTTAGTCAGAAATGTTTAGCTGAAAATTTTCATTAACAAGAGGTATTTGTGCTGTCAAATATATTATCTCCGTGCTTGGCTCTTGGCCCAAGTTGCTTCCTTGAGATCATCTGTACTGTGGTTATGGTGGTTCACTCCTGAGATCCTTTGGTCTAAATCAACCAATTTTTCTCAGAGAAACTCAAGTGTGCTTCTGGGGATTGTCCATCCCAGGGACTACACCCACTAGGCAGCATGCAAAAGTCTGAACTGGGCCTGAAGAGCTTTGTGCTCTGAAACACTCACACACATGTTTATTGCCAGCCTTAGGTCAGGCTGTTTGTGCCTTCAGCATGGTGTCATAAAAACATTTCCCTGGTAGGTGTTGGCACAGACTTAGGTACGTATTTCAGGCTATTGAGCAAGTACCTGGGAAGCAGTTGGAACAAGAGCTTTCGTAAAGCACCACAACCAGACAGTTGGAAATTATTGCACCCTGACTGAAACTTATTTGATTCTTTAGCTGTTGTTTTAAAATATATATTGAAATATTTTTGATGGAAGCAGATCATTTTCATGATGTTTTGTGGAAAGCAAATTTTGTTCTGGTTTGTAGCTGTAGATGTTTGAATGATAACTCATGAAAATGACATTTATGTTGTTATGTTTTTATTTTAACAGTGATTATGACTTCGTGAACATGTTCCATATTCTTGAGTGCTTTTTTTCTGACACATTTGAATTGACTGTTCTGTTGTTCCAATTAAATTTAACTGTCAGAGGTCATGATCATTGGGTGTGGCTGCCATTAATTGCATTAACATAGCATTCCAGAACACTCAAGATCATAGTCATACTGATGGTTTCAGAGAATGTTGCAAACATCAAAACTCTGAATCTAGCCCCTACAGGACATGAACAGACTAGAACCCAACACTGCAATGATGCACTGCTGCTGCCTCTTTTGAGCAGATGGACTGCTGTTCTGAACTGCTGGTGACATTTTACTTTATATATGTGTGTATATATATTATTTATCTATTTAAAGGGCAGTAGTTCATACTTTAAAACGTTAAGTGCTGTAGATCTAAAGCCCAGGTCATAAGTGTATGCAGCGTATCAGTGACATTTATTTCCAATAAAAGGGAACAGTAAAGAGTTTTTTTTTTCATGATCATGGCTTAACCAGCTATTCAGAAACCTAGGGCTGTGAGCTGTGGACGCAAAGGCGGCAGTCTGTCTTAATGACTGGAGAATGGACAACCTTGCTATAGTGGTGTGAAATTCCTTGAAGTGCTGCTCTCTCCTCAGCAGCATCACTTCACACTTTGCAAGAGAAGTCTGCCTCAGCCAGCTACCCCTCATCCGTATTCAGGCACTGAGAGCACTGCATTGTCCTGTGCTGAAAAATCAATACTGTGAATACTGTGTGTGCTGAGTCTATTTGATCTCCTTGGTTGTCATGGCTACGCTTCAAGGTATTGATTCATCCACAGGGATCTCAGGGTTGGATGGTCCCCATATAAAGGCAGAAATCTTTTGTCCTGTGAAGTCTAAGCATATTCTACAATGCACCCAGTTTCACATATACTTAGACCACTGAAGTGGTATTTTTTTTTTAATCTTCTGGGGGTGAGGCTGGAAGGAGCAATTTCTTAAATACCTCCTGCAAATTCCAGCAGATTCTATTACCAAAGATACTGCAGACATGATAAAATGTATAGTGAAAATTATATGGATGAAATGAAAGACACTCAAAATACTGCTGGTTTGCTTCAGTGAACACAGTGAATCATGCAGACTGGGTGTATCCTCTGTAGCTGTTCCTCGAATCCTTTTGTTCATGTATTGGATCTATTATGGTCAACTTAACAAAGGAAATCGATTGGAAAAGATTGTGATTGGAAAGGATGGTAATTTGCATTAGAGCTGTGTATTAGAAACTGCTGTTTCATAATGTTTATTCGTACGATTTACTTTTTGGTAGATGCATGTGTACACAAGTGTATTTATAAAACAACAGGTTCCAAATTGCTTATGCTAGATATATATCCTAATTTTACCCAGTAATCGTGTCTCTCTGATTAGATACTTTTTTGCTTGTATTCACCAAAGTAACTGATTCATCTCTATTACTGGCTTTGATCCCCTGGAACATGTGTAACAATTTAGGTAGCAATGCCTTAGCCAATTTTACTGACGGGGAACTGATTAAAATAATTGGTAATGTAACACAATAAGTGTGGTTTGACTAAGACCAAAATGCAAGTCTTTGAGGTTCAAAGCTCTGTCTATGCTAATCTCCCACTGTCTTAGATAAATAATATTTTGTATATTAACATTTCCAAAAGCATTGGAAACTTTACTGGAAAAAAGTGAAACTTCAGTGGAAATGACAAAAAATGTGGAAGGAAGAGAATCAAACTGCATCTTATAATCCAGTGTTGGATTCAGGCAATACACAGTGTTGCCTTGTGTGACAGTATGTGTATCTCTGTAAAAAGACAGGGAGATGCATAATAGGAAACAATGTTGGACAGCTTATAAATAGAAGAGATGTCTTCTTTGTGTGATGTGCATTGAGAACGCTGGGCTTCTCTTTCCCAGCAAGGATAGAGATACATGTTTTGGAAGTGTTGGCTTGGGTTTGAGTGAAAGGTTGTTCAGTGAAAGGGTATGCATGTCTGCAGAGACACGCTGTTTGAATTTGCACTGTAAAGTTTATGACATGTGAAGCCCATGTCTTGTGCAGAAATAGCTTTCTCAGTTGAATCTCTCCGTTCTACACACTGACTGGGTAGAGGTCAATGAAAAATCCTGAGGAATACAGGGATATGAAGGCGAACGGTTGCCTCAGCCTACTGCTCCCTCTCTGATCCCAGGTGAGCTTCTCTGAGGGATTGTTGCTGTCTTAGTGGTCTCTTTTGACTCTGCCCTCCATCTGGATCCCTCTCAAAGGTGTGTCTTTCCTTCACTAAGGTTTGTGCTGCTGAAATTTGCAGAATTTTTTTGTTTTCAGAGTGGGATACTGGGGCTCCACTGTAATTTCTGTCTATAGGGATTTCTGTTGTTAATAGCAATAAACTTACTCAGTTGGTGGTGTCTCTGCTGAGAAGCAAGAAAAATGTCTTCACAGGATACCTACCAGGTTTCCTAAACTTTAAGCAGTTCCAAAGCCAGCCAGCATGGGTTCATGAAAGGCAGGTCCTGCTTGACCAACCTGATCTCCTTCTATGACCAGGTGACCCGCCTAGTGGATGAGGGAAAGGCTGTGGACGTTGTCTACCTGGACTTTAGTAAAGCCTTTGACAGCGTCTCCCACAGCATTCTCCTGGAGAAACTGGTGGCTCGTGGCTTAGACGGGTTTACTCTTCGCTGGGTGAGGAACTGGCTGGATGGCCGAGCCCAGAGAGTTGTGGTGAATGGCGTTAAATCCGGCTGGCGGCTGGTCACGAGTGGTGTTCCCCAGGGCTCGGTTCTGGGGCCGGTCTTGTTCAATATCTTTATAGATGATCTGGATGAGGGAATTGAGTGCTCCCTCAGTAAGTTTGCAGATGACACCAAGCTGGGTGGGAGTGTTGATCTGCTGGAGGGTAGGAGGGCTCTGCAGAGGGATCTGGACAGGCTGGATCGATGGGCAGAGGCCAACTGTATGAGGTTTAATAAGGCCAAGTGCAGGGTCCTGCACTTTGGCCACAACAACCCCATGCAACGCTACAGGCTTGGGGAGGAGTGGCTGGAGAGCAGCCCGGCGGAAAGGGACCTAGGGGTGCTGGTTGACAGCCGGCTGAATATGAGCCGGCAGTGTGCCCAGGTGGCCAAGAAGGCCAACAGCATCCTGGCCTGTATCAGGAATAGTGTGGCCAGCAGGAGTAGGGAAGTGATTGTGCCCCTGTACTCGGCACTGGTGAGGCCGCACCTTGAATACTGTGTTCAGTTTTGGGCCCCTCACTACAAGAAGTGCGTTGAGGTGCTGGAGCGTGTCCAGAGAAGGGCAACGAAGCTGGTGAGGGGTCTGGAGCACATGTCTTATGAGGAGCGGCTGAGGGAACTGGGGTTGTTTAGTCTGGAGAAGAGGAGGCTGAGGGGAGACCTTATCGCTCTCTACAACTCCCTGAAAGGGGGTTGTGGCGATGAGGGTGTTGGTCTCTTCTCCCAAGTAACTAGTGATAGGACAAGAGGAAATGGCCTCAAGTTGCGCCAGGGGAGGTTTAGATTGGATATTAGGAAAAATTTCTTCACTGAGAGGGTGGTCAGGCATTGGAACAGGCTGCCCAGGGAGGTGGTGGAGTCGCCATCCCTGGAAGTGTTCAAAAAACGTGTGGATGTGGCGCTTCAGGACATGGTTTAGGGGACATGGTGGTTCTGGATTAATGGTTGGACTTGATGATCTTAAAGGTCCTTTCCAACCTAGTGATTCTGTGATTCTGTGATTCAAAGAATTTTGGATTGAATTTATATGAGTCTATATTCTTTCCTGTTCCCTGTTACATATGTTAGTTTTCCATCTGTGTTTTTGTTCTTTGAAATCATTGCTGGTGTATACATATTGGAGATGATTCTATACATGGAGGAAATACTCTAAAAGATCTCTTTTTCTTTGGTTACCCTCTGTGAATATACATGTTGGGTTAATCAGAATGAGTGCTAAGCTTCATTTCTCTGTAGGATCTTAAGAAGATGTTTCTGGGGAGAAAACTTCTGCAAACAGCCTTTGTGTTTCCACATTCCAGGTGTCAGTACAGTCAGTAGATGGTCATATTTATGTCTTGAGCTCAGAGTATGTAATTCTAGCTGGCCCCAACAGAATTCTGTCCCCAACGTCCTCGTCAGCCACAGCCCAAGCCTGAGAACTCATGTTAAAAGTGAACTGGAGGTATTTTTGTAGATTCAATATGTGTTACAGTGTTCTGTTTCTGATATCAAGAGCAGGTTAACCTCTCTTTCTATACACAATTGATTTTGTCCTGCCCTCCCTGGAGTTTTCTGTACTTTTCAGTTTTATTTACTGATAGGGTGGCTACTATTTAATGTCTTCAGTTTTGAGCTCCCTTCTCCTCTGGGATTTTCAAATTTCAGTCATTTTCCACGAGGAATATTCAGTGAGAAGATGAAAACGTAGTACTTGTTATTGCCAGAGCTTTGCTCCTGATAGAAGACACACAGCTTCCTGCAATTAATCTCATCCTGAATTTTGCTGTACTGCATGTTAAGATCTTGGTTAATTCATATGAAAGGCACAGTGGGCATTTTAAGCTGAGGTCCAGAGCACAGAATCAAATTAAGCATACCGTTCCCAGTATGTGCTGACAAAATGTGGTATTCACATGTTCCTGAATATCACCTTTTAAAGAAACTACCATGGAATCAGAATCTGGAGAGATGCAGAGCTCTGAGGTTACTAACACCATGTCTCTGGTCTTTTGTGGGTATCTTGCCCAGCCGATGACCAAAGCCAGTCAGAAGCATCCTGAGATTCTGTCTAAGCTGATGTCTCTTAGTAGTGTGTACTGCCTTAGATTCGGTGCTGTGCCAATATGACTACAGACCTGGCTCGTATTGAACAATCTAGAAATGAGAAAGAATGAGCTTCAATATACTTCTCACCCATGTATAGACGCTGTAAATATACTCACATGAGGTAGCCCTGTCTGTGAAATCTGACTCCTAGGTATTGACTGGTGTCTGTGGAGTCAAGAATTCATCCTAATTGTATAAAGAAAGGATCAGGATCAAGTAATACAGTATTGCTTTGGGAATAATATTTTACTATTATCAACACTGTCTTTTAGCTATGGGCACATATTTCCATCCATTGTTTTAAGGAATGTAGGAACACATTCCTTAAATGTATTTGTAGGATTACAATACTGTATTGTAAATTTGTATTACAATACAGTAACTACAAATGTATTACAATTACAAATACAAATGTATTGCTCATCTACATGTTTCTATGGAAAAACAAACATGAAGAAAAACATGCAGAAAATAAACTCCAGCTATTAACTCTGCTCTGCTTTATTTCATTTGATTTTGTGTTTGGGAGAGAGGAACTTGGTCACGACTTACTGTCTTGCAGCAACTGAAATAACTTTTTGACTGATGTGAGGTTTAAAGTTGTACCAATTCTCTTAAATTAAGAACATAAATTGTTAGGCTTTGCATTGATGCACTCAGAGTCAGCCCTAACATGTTCTTTTTCAAAGCATGCAAGTGGAATGGAGTGTCATGATGGTGATAAGTCTATGAAGAAAGGCTGAGAGAGTTGGGGTTGTTCAGCCTGGAGAAGAGAAGGCTCCAGGGAGACCTTCTTGAAGCCTTCCAGTGCTTAAACAGGGCTCAGAAGAAAGATGGGGGCAGACTTTTTAGAAGGGCCTGTTGCGATAGGACAAGGGGTAATGGTTTTAAACTAAATGAGGGTAGATTTGGACTAGGTATAAGGACGAAATTTTTCACCATGAGGGTGGTGAAACACTGGCCCAGGTTTCCCAGAGAGGTGGTAGATGTCCCATCCTTGGAAACACCAGGTTGGAGGGGGGTCTGAGCAACCTGATCTAGTTGAAGATGCCCCTGCTCATTGCAATGTCCCTTCCAACCCAAACTATTCTATGATTCTATGATAAACTTTGAGGATAGGGCACAGATGATATCAGAAGACAAAAGAAGAAGGGGCACTGGGACTAAGGGGGGACAAGATAGCACTGCTAGCTGTGCCTCTTGATAACTTCACCCCAAAGTCTGTATCTCCTTCTCTTTGCAAAGTGGAACAGCGATGGTTAAGATCTCCTTAAAGTCATGGTGGAGTTACTGTGTCTGCTTTTCAAGAACAAACTTTAAAAGGAAAAACCGACTCCAGCATTATTATTTTTTTTTAAATTTGAAAAATGTACAATCAGGAGAAAGGAAAAATATTTATACTTTAGAGACTCATAAAGCTCCATCTCTGGTTACTACAGATAGTCTTCTAGAAAGCTTCCTAGGTGTTTAGAAAAAGCTGTAGTTAATCTCTTTCTAGGAGCCTGGATTTAATCATTCATTTATGGTCAAGGTCAGATTTTAAGCAGTAATCTGCTTAGTAGATTTTCCTGTAGCTGATGCATTTTTAAACTATGGGAAAAGAAGCTGTTGCAACCAGCTAGGGGCCATTGCTACACAACTGCTGTAGACTGCAGTCTATCTGGAGCATATTTAACTGTATGTTTTTTCTTGATTTATGTTTGTATCTGAGGGATTAATACCTCTAAACACACGTGTGTGCACACATATGCACACTCCTCACAATCCACAGTGGTTTTTAAAGTCAGAAAGAAGGATTTACCACAGATGTGAGGTAATTTGATCTTTGTGAGGTTAGGATAATAATCAGCCCCACTAAGAGGAACATACAGTCTAAATCCTGTTGTTGAAGGATTAGGTACTTTTTTTAGCCTTTTATTTCTCAAGGATAATTCATGATACACTGAAAATTCACAGTGCCTGTGACTGTTAGTTGAACCAAATGTACACTGAATGTCATTGGCAGATGTCATACCTAAGTGTAAAGATTGTAAAGAGTGAAGACTTCCCACAACCTCTTATCTATTGCATAAAAGGTGTCATTATTTATTTAACCCCCGTATGCTCTATTAGAAAGTGGATTCTAAAGCAGTTATATATGAACCAATTTAAACCAAACCAATATAATTTAATCTGATATATGATGACAAAATGCAGTCTGTCTCCTCATGAGACCCACCAAAACTTGCATTTTGTGTTAATCTACAGGTAAAATTCTTGCTAACAGCAGCAGGCTCTTGAGGAGGAGAGAAATGGCTGTGAGGAGACACTGCAGCTTAGTTCTTCAGTTTTCTTAAGTGCAAAGAGAGATCTCAGTGTATAGTTCAAATAATTTACTACTCAAATATTTCTTTTGCAATAAACATTGGATTATGGAGAATTAAGTGAGAGCGCATCTGTTAAATTGTTTTAAATAACTGCGTCAATCAAAATAGGTTCTCAAGTCGAGTTTTTAAAGTTTCATTTTGGAGGGTTTCAGCATTTGCATCTGCTGATGATTTATTTCCCTTACATTAGCTGAATATTATAGGGGAAAACACAGTTCAACCTCAGGCGGGCTGGCATGAGACGTGAGACTGTTCCAGGTTGAATTTTCCTTTTTAAATTTTTCATGAAATTCTCTCAGCAGGGCCACTGTTTGTCTCTGAAAAGATTTTGAACCTAATAACTGTAACTGCTTCAGTGCAACCACCAAGAAAAAAAGACACAGGGGATAAAAAAAAACCCAACCAACCTCCACTGAAAAACATGCATTTCATCAAAGCTCTCTTCCTGCTTTTACTGCACCATAATAACACTGAATAGGTTTAGGGGCCATCAATGTAAAATTATCATTTTTCACCAAAGCAACATTATATTAAATGCTTAATTATTCATTACTAATGCTTGTCATGGTGAAAGATTGGTCCCAGCAATTTTTAAAGCAGTAGGCCTGGCTTTTCTTCCTTGAAGGTTAATGGCTGAGCCTTCGGTTTCGTTAGCATCCCTAAACGCAGCACACCTCATATGTCACAGCGTAGCTTTTTGCTTGCTCTCTTGTCTCTCCCTCAGTGTCTAAACAGTCACAATGCTAAATATTTGGTAGGGTCTCTTGTCTGGCTTTGTTTTGGTGTTTGTATTTGGATAAATGTATCACCCTGACAGTAAAGATGGGTGGCAGCAAGAGTGAGGTTGGGGGCTTTGTAAGGTATAATCATTCTTGGCTAGACTGAATCATTCCTGCTGGGGCATTTTTAAAATGGTGGCACTTAGCTTTAAATGGAACAAGATGCACTGAGATTATGAGCAAATTATGCAACTTGCAGAAAGCTATTTACTCATTTGAAATTACATGCATGAAATATTGATGGTGCATTAGTTACATGATGGCAATAAAAGTGGACTACATTCAGTCTTGCTAGGTACAAGGCCACAGGATTAGAGCCTTAAGCTTTTTCTCTGTAAACCTCTGAATGTTTAAAGGTTTGTATTTTGCAGGCCAATTTCAATATAACCTGTAAATATCAGGTGAAGGTTGTTTGGAGTTTTTCAGAACCTTAACGACATCAAAAATCTCATGTAACAGAGAGGTCATTCATTTCACTGACATGAGAAGGGTTGTATTTTTCTATGGCTAGAAGAAATTGCTCCACATGTTGTTTTCATACTGCTGTCCTTATGCACCCTTAAAAGTAAGGAGTTTTGAATACAGGACTGGGCCCACTGTATTTTATGCACTTTTTTGTCTTGAGCTCTTTTCCACCTCTTTTAAAAGAACAAGAGAAGCCTGAGTAACTACACTGAATAGAACACTTAAAGACTAAAGAACTGAAACAGCCACTAAAAATGCAGGAATGACAAAGCGGGCCTAATGGTATTATTTCCATCAACTTTTCCATCACTGCTAGAGACATTTCCTTGCTAACCAATAAGCTAGAGAGTAGTTTGTTTGATTTCTGAACCTACTAGAGCTTTCTGCTTAGCAGTTTTTTTCCACACTGCGCCCACTCCACTAAAGCTGAATGGGTGGCATCTTGTACATGATGCTAATTACTGAACTTGATTCCTATAAATAAAGCCAGAGCTGTATAAATAATGAATTTTGAACCTATCTATACATGTGTTAGTGTTCTATAAATATAAACGTGGTAATTTTCAGCAAAGCTATTCAGTGCACTTTAAAGGAGATAAATAATTCATATGAATTCTATTTAGTTATTAAAGAGGCACTGTCAAGAAAAAAATCATTGGAGTTTTTAACAAAATTCCCTGATTGCTAGTAGTCAGACTGATAAATGAAAACAGAATTATTTGAAATATCTAGCTCAGGTCTTGCCTTTGCTATCTCTATTAATGATGGAAAGAGTATCTGGCCAGAGAGCAGATAGAGGCCCATATTTGCAATTTTTTTTGCTGTCTGTGTGCTTTTCACTCAACCTGGAAAGGAAAGTAACTGTTTGTTTTCCTAGTTTCTAAGTTTCATTTGTGGTTAGTTCCCTTGCTTCCTCCATTCTCTTACCCTAAAAAATATGCTAAAAGTTTAAAATGCCTTAAAGGAATGAAACTACACTTTTAATTAAGGACATAAACACGTTACAGTTATGAGGTTAAGGACCAGAATAGTGTGGCATCCCCTTTTTGGGAATGTCTTTTTATGTAGCCTACCAAAACCGGTGAGCAATCCAGTAGTTCTCACATTTTGTAGCTAACATGCAGTTTCATGGAGCTGCAGAGGAAATATATGTAACAGAAATGCAAATTTTTTTTCAATGAGTACCACTGAGAGCAGAGAAGCCATTCAAAAAGACTTCTCAGGTTTTCCACTGAGTACAAGCTCCAGTGCTGAAATCAAGCTCTTGGTGGCTTTCAGGCAGGCATATGAAGATCAGAGCGATATAGTTGACTGTAACCAAGAAGAGTCATCTTCACCAGGACAGTGCAGCTTCTGGAGCTGGGAGATTTGGATTAAGGGTTCTATGATTTAACTCTGTGCTGGGACCTTGTTTGCTCAGGAAAAGGGCCAACCTTAATCTCTCTGTTTTAGCTGTGTGCAATATCACTGGTTGAGATTCTCTGGGCCTGGACTTTCCTCGCCCAAAGTATTGCTGCCTTTTAGAAAAAGGTGGAAGACCAAAGGGAAGATGCCTGCTGGAGACTGCCAGATGGACCCTGCTGCTTTATGGCGTCTAACACGATACCACTTCAGGCTGCTCTTTCCTCAGGCCACTTCTTCCTTCTTCCTCTTTGGAAAAAAACTTTTATCTGGGTTTTATATGAGGATGACAAGGTAATGTCTGGACTTGTAACTTATTGCTTAACTGGGACACGTTTTGGGTTTGTTAATGTATTTTTAGAAAGTGCCTTATCTTCTTACTAGTATTCGAGTCTACGTTAGCAGAGCATTGACACAGATGATATAATGAAGGCCTTTTCCAGTAGTAATATTTAAGTTTATAAAGCATAAGTCTTTTTACTGTATTTCATTTTTAACTCAATACAAAATATCCCTGTTTGTTTCAGCTAGCCAGGGAAAGCAAAAATGTTAGAAAACGTTCTTCTGAGAAGTATGCAGAAGAAAACAGAAACCACATTTAAGAAGCCACCTGCTAAGTCCACAATTTATAAAAATATTTGGAAGATAAATTAAGAAAAGTAGAGGGGACAAAATAATTATTACTGCATACCAGAGAGAGTGCTCTTTATTTAACCACTATTAATAATAAAACTATTATTTACCATTTGGTCTTAACTCCTTTGCTGTTTCTTCTACAAAGAAATGGTAGAAGGGGCAGCAGACAACAGATGATGATGAACAGCATGCTTCTGCTGCAGCAGAATTCAGAGCCTGTTGTTTCCCAGCCATTGTTCCTTGTTGAAGGCTGCCCACAACTGGTTTTTTTTTTTGCTTATCCTTCTTTGGGAACATTTATACTCATATGTTTGTCATTCACATTGTGACAGCTAAGCATAATCGAAATACAGAGGAAACCTTAGTCTCTTGTACACATGCAGACCAAAACCCCAAACCTTCCTCCCCACAGTATATAAACATATTTTCTTCTAAATACTTGGAAATAAAGAATTTGGACAAAATGTTTAGGCTCTTTTTTGAGCTTTTAAATTAATCATAAACTATGTCCTTTCAATGCTGCGCATTTTCTCCATCTGTAAAGGCTAGGTCACATCACATAGGAGTCAATAATCTTACAGCAGCATTGCCTTTGGCTTTGCTGGTTGTTTAGCTCCAACATACACGAGGTGCCAGGGGATCCCAAGGCTAGTCTGCACCTCTGAGAGCCCCGTGAAGGGTTTAGAAGCTATCTAAGAATAACTTCAGGACTGTAGGAACGAGGAGGTAGGGACTACATACTAGGACCAGTATTCAGCTTATATTCAGAAATGCTTCTGGCGCTTCTAATAATAGATGTTAGCTGCTGCACAGGCTGCTAGGTTGTTCCCATTGTACTCTCCGGGGAAATTTGAGTGCAGGCTGAAAGAACGGAAGAGTGCCAGTCCCAGAAGAATATTGGTGTATTAGCAGAGCTGCTCAGCTCAGCTGGAGTAATGTCATGGTGCAACTACGCTGCTCCCTGTACGCACTGCAGCTGGTTGGCATATCTCTGTGTTGCACTGCATTATGTAGCCTAAGTGTGCCCTAAAGGAGAAAAGGGAGGATCTTTTCCCCATGGCATAATTCTGTTTCATTCAGTAGAGGTGGGCTAGAGTCAAGTATTAAGTGAATATGTGAATATTCATGTGCTACATTACCATACAAGCTTGAGAAATATCTGGTAGTATACATGAGGAAATACAAGTGTGAGTACGATGAATCTCTGGAGCTATTCCAGACGTAATAGTCTTGCTAGTAAATTCCTGCCCCAGGAATTTACCCAGATTTTTACCTCATGGGTGAGCTACGTTTTTATTTTTTTTAATGAATTGGCCTAATCTGTCCTTTCAGAGAAAATTGAATATCATATTTAATACTAATATCCAGCCTTGCTAAATATCGTGTTCTGAATGCTTAATTATTTTGCATGTAGAATATAATTAGCCATTTGTTTCCTAAACAGTTTTCATTAGAGGTTCCAAATGAATAAGTAAATGGGATTAACACCATTCTGACACAATTATTCTCTCACAGGAACATTGTATCATGTAAACTAGTTTCACGTTGGCACTGAAAAAACAAACTCATTCTATTGTGCTGAATTCATGTTCCTTTTTAAGGGTGTATCTGCAGCTAGTCAGCACGCTGCGTTGAGTGCTTGAGAGAGTATGGTAGTTACATGGATTCTTTTCCTAATGAACACGTCGACCTCCATCTGTCTGTGTGCTTTCACCTTGCCTAAATGCGTGGGCCAAGATTACAAGAAGAATTGAAGCAATGAAATAATTCAGTGTTTTCATAGAATATTACAAGTGTGCTTGCAAGCATGATCGGGAAATTAGTTAGTGGGAACTGTCCCTCAGTATGGTGCCTTTGTTGTTGACCCAGTGCAATCCTCTTCTTGAAACCCTACATTAAGACCTCTAAAAAG
This sequence comes from Phaethon aethereus, assembly GCF_964289735.1. Classification (NCBI taxonomy): domain Eukaryota; kingdom Metazoa; phylum Chordata; class Aves; order Phaethontiformes; family Phaethontidae; genus Phaethon; species Phaethon aethereus. Next base: position 20,263,712 of record NC_138576.1, on the reverse strand, counting down.
TTTAGTTACCTTCAAAGAAGGAAGGCATAGGGAAGATTCAGTGAGTTGTTGATAAAATTTTGGAGGAATTTTTGAGAGAGTGTTTCTTCGTTGGAAAATTTTGATTTCTCAAAACTGAAAAATCTTTCAGAGAGGTCCTACTTTTGAGAACATTATTTGGGAAATGGCTTTGAGGTCATGTTTACAGTTTCACATCACAGCAACATAGATCAAATCCATTAGATAGCCAAATTGTGAAGATAATATACCTGAAAGGAACAGCTACGTGTAGGATACTGATTGTGCATGATCTTTCAGCTTCTAAGAAGGGAAGAACATGCAACTATTTGTGCTAGAAATACCTACACTTATCATCCCAGTGACACTTGGAAAGAGGGGAAGATAATATCCAAATGTTTAGGAAACAAATATGAATCCTGGATAAAGTTCTGCTTCTTTTACACACTCTGAGAGAGAAATAAAAGCTGAGCAAAACAAAACCTCCACTTCTGAGGTGCTGTTGACTCTGGAATGTTTTGCTATAATGCAAAAAGGTTTCTGTTGCAAAAGACTTTTACTTCACAGTGATCTCAGGCTTATTTAAAACTCATTGAAGTTAATGCAGACTAGTGGCCACTGATTTCTAAGCTTTTTGGATTTGAACCCTTAGGGATAGAGAGATATTTGAAGAGAGGTTACAAAATGTTGTTATAATACACAAGACACGTGGAGTTGCAATAAGGTTTCCTCTAGTCTCAGAAGTGAGCTTGCTGTTGATGTTGTACTGGTGTTTATGAAACAACTGAGATGAAATACTTGAAAATGGATGTTGGCTACCTTCTTTTTTTTAACTGGCTCTTTCAAAGGCTGTTGCATCACTGTGGTGGGAAACGAAGATGCTTCTTTCAGCAAATTAGCAACAATATCCTTCTTATTCCAGCTATTTTCCAGAAGGTCTAATGGTGTAGCTGATGATCAATGATGTAACTTTTCATACTGAAATGTAATGAGTTCAGAGCATTACAGGATCTCTAATGCTAAATCATTTGCTGATGTAAATTGGAAAGGCAACACTAAAACTAAAGGAGGTGGACTGATCTGCACCACACAAGTGGCTAGCCAATATATTCTTATTTCATTCCGCCTTTTAATATTGAGACTCTTGAGGAAAAAATCCTGATGTATTCACTTATTGTGGTGTTTCAAAGCGCTATCTTTTATGCTTCCTTACAGGAGATGTGGCAAAAGTATGAGATGTGACACAGAACTGTCAAATATCACGAGAAAGAAACGTTCAGGTATTTGTCAGTTTGCCTGCATTGATCCATCCATAGCCTATCTGATACAATCTTCTTCACTACAGGCAAACCAAGATAGTACAGAAGAGTCAAAAGAGACAGTTAAGTGCAAGTGGTATTCCCTGGTTTTTTAATTTTCCATGGCTGTGCAGTATAAATTGAAGCAATTCAGATTAATTAAAGAAGGCTAAACGACCACATGGTGTAAGCTGCCATATCAAGCAATGTAAAACAGTTTAACTTGATGGCATTTATTTCCCTCAGGACTTAACCCAGTATGTATGAAAGAATAAGATACATACAATGTATGTTTACATGAACTCTGTACTGTTATCCAAGACGACATAAAGAGCTTTGATCTACATTTTGTATAAAAAATAAGGAACAAAAACCAACCTACGAAGGGATGTAAGTCATATTTGAGAGAATCTTTCATAAATTTTTAAAATTAAATGTTTCCTTAGAATTGTTTTCCAAATCACAAAGATCAATCAGTCTTAGGGTTTATTCCTTTTGCAACCAACAAATTTGAATGCCAGATGAAGCAAATAATTCTTTTACAATACATATGGTAATATAAGAAAATGTTTGTATACTATAGATTTATAACATGAAAATAATCTGTCACAAAGTAGCATTTTCGCATTTGTGGGACCTGTCACTAAGCACTGCGGGTTTAAGATGCCCTCTTGTTCTCAGGGTACTGGTGCTGCTGAGCACTATCACTGTGCAAGGAATCCTCTATTTATCCCATTTGTCCTATGATCACAGAGCATGGTCAGGAACTTAGGAGTCTTTTTTTGCTAGCCACAAGAGAAGACAGGATTTGTAGTGATTCTGGACTCAGGATGGACATGGATTGCCTGCAAAGGAGAAGTGGTCACGAGGCACTTGGGTCTTCATGTTGCTTACAGAACCTCATTCCCAGGTGCACAGTAGAAGCATCCTGCAGTTTGAGCATGGGAAAGTTTCAAAGGCAGCAACCATACTGAAGGAAGCAGTTGTGCAAGCCATCTATTCCTTGTCGATGTTCAGACAATGTTGATTTTTTTGTTGCTACTATGAGAAAATACCAGAAACTTTATTTCCTTTCTGTTCATGTGATTCACAATTAAGAACTAAGCTGGAGATATTTATGTCAAGATTAACTGCCAGTCGTCATAGAAAAAGAGCCCATATGACAGCTTTAAATCACTTAAATCATGCAGGCTTATGTAATAAAGAAATTACAGAGAGGTCTTATAAATTTGAATAAACAACAGGCATGGAAGATGGTTTGAAAGAACAGGTCTGTTAACTCTTATAATTTTTAACATAAATCTGTCAAACTTAATGTTTTTGTTAGGAGCTCAGTTATTGTATAAAGAATGCCAGAGGTCCTAATTTTCAGTAACGGTGAGTTTAATTTCTCCTCTCTGTTTTGGAGAAAAACTTAAAAAATCAAGAATGTATTATCAGCTTCACAAAAATACGTCTATATGGTGGTTTTTATTGTTGTTAAATATCAGAACATTTACATATTGCCTTTCAAGTCCATGTCATTATCGTCTTGGATTCACATTCTGTGAAAGTTCAGGAATAGCAATTCTGGGCTCATCAGGCAGTGATTTTGTGATCAGGCTGCTCTCAGAAGTTCTGCCTAGATACCGTCAACCCTAAGCTTCCTGACTGTTGGTTTTGACTTTTCGTGCCCCACCATACTCCCCACACACTGGTGACCTCATGTCAATCATGCATGCTCTCCTGTTGTTTTCCTTGTCCTGTATTTAGTCCCCCACCTCTCTTTCTTTTCCTTTCTTCCTGTTTACCCTTTACTTAGCAAACACATATCCAATAATGTTTAAAAAAAAGCTAAGTCCCTCTGGTAACCTCTTTTTCTGCAAAGATAAAAATCTCAGGATGTATTGCAAGATGCTGATGCAAGCCATGTTTTTGTTCATACTGTTGAAATACTGCATTCTTTGTCTTGTCTATTTAAACTCTAAGGCTTGAATTCATCTCACCAAATGCAGATGTCTCCAGTGTAAATATTCAGCTCTGAGCTAGTCATCACAGCTTCCCTTTATAGAGAATGCAGAAACAGGCACTTGTAGACTGTGATTCAAATCATTCTAAAATAGACACCCAAAATAAGCTAGATAAATCATACTTTAAAGGTGCCTAATATTTTCAAATGACCATAAAGGGAGACAAGGATGTTGCTTGTCTCCAAATGAGTCTCGGGAATTTGGTAGAAGTAGCCTGCCTTTACTGGGCACTCTGGTTGGTACTCAACAGCATATCAGGAGGAATGAGGCTCTCCACACTAGCCTGGGTATTTTTGTTTATGTAATAATAATCACATGTGAGTGCTATGTGCATCGTTACTCCTTGTTGCTGCATTGATACTTTGGCTAGACTGCTTACTCTTTCCAGGTTTGTCTATATCCAATTGTTACCGCATTCCTCATCCTGAAATTAGTTTTTCTCCTTCCCTGTTTGCTTCCAGCTTTTCTGAATGTTTATTTTGACCTACAGCCTTGATGCTTCTGCGGTCTTGTTCTGTGGGCTCAAATTGCTCATCATGAAGTAATAAACTCAAGTTTACTTGGAGTAGAAAATCTTTTAAGAAGTAAAGTTGTGATATCTCAAGCCTTTTCCGTACCCTGCTATACAAATAATAATCTCAGAGTAGTCGTACTGTCTACCTTGGAGGTACTGCTGCGTCCCTGGGAGGAATGTTCACTTGCCCACATACATAATGGCAAGATAATTTTTAGGGACTCTCAAGGGGCAGAGCAGAGGGTTTAACTGAGAAGTTACTGAAGATGGGAATAAGACATACCTGAGGATTGGGGCAGGCAACTCCAAGCCCGTCCACCTCCTGTGATTCACCTTCTGTTTCTTCCCAGATATATTCTTTATGGTGCCTTTTGCCAAGGAACAGTTCTCATATGGCTCATATGGTTCAAGAGGCAAAGAATGTAAACTGCAGGGACAGAGGAAGAACATTTGATAACTATTAGCATAATTTACACAAGGATCATGTATCATCTACTTGACATATCTCTTCTATATGAAACAAATGCAGACTTCCTTATGCGTGAATACAGCTCTGAGAGCCATGCATATCTTAGCAGAATTTAGGCCTGTACTTTTAATATTCAACATAGAATTAAAAAAGAGTAATCTGGTACCTGACTGTATTGAAAAAACATGTTTCTATACACAGAGCTAATGATTATGAAAGATAATATGCTTTACATGTTAGACAGCTGCCATGGATGGTAATATGTAAACAAACCTTAAAGCTAAAAGACTTTAGCTCCTAGTATTATAGCTTTTAAAAACTTATTCTCCACAAAAATCACAATTGTTTGTAATTGTATTTTGTATATGTTATTTATTTGACTTTTCTACCAACATATTTTGCCTTGGGAGAGCCTTGGAAATGAACTGAGTCATCTTGGTGAGTTTTTCCTGATGAAATATTTTAAAATAAATAATCTTTCTAACAGTTTTATGGTTTGCCATCTGTACTAATTACATCTCTATGAAAAAACACTTAAGGCAACGTGTAAAGGAGGCTTGGGAGGTAGAATGCTTAGCAATGTAATGCCTGAGAGTTGGGTGGAATTCATGGCATTGTTGGGCATATAAATTCCTTGTGCTGTGAGTGGGGAGGATTCACAGCACCCGACTCCCTGGGCAGCTGGGAGAGAATGCAGGAGAGAGGGGTCTGAAACTGAGGTTACAGTTTAGGGCTGTTGAACATTTTTGGCAAATGAGATTCAGAGTCTGTAAATTAGTCACTGAAGTAGTAGGTTTAGGTGTATAAAGATAGATCAGCTTTTGTTTAAAAACAGGACAGGTTGTGAGGATTACCTCTTTTCTAGGTGTCACTCAGACCAAGGTGTTTGTGGACCTCATGTGCCAGGTAACGTGTTTGTGCATAACAACTGATAATACAGAAAACTAATATTATGGCAAAAACAAATGTAGAAGGTTATACCTTCACAAATCAGAAACTATAAAGTTCATGTTAGAAGAGAGAATTGACTTCAGGGAACGATAAAAATGTATCGTGATAAAGAAACACAGTTATTAAAACAGAAAAAAGAATAGCTGAAAGCTTTAACAGCGGGGGAGATGATCTGTGGCAGGAGATTTTAAAATTAAGATTGTAAGTTTTCCTATGAGATATGATCTTTCAACCCTGATTACCTCATCCATAGCACCTGAACACAAAACTTTGTTTATTAGAGAAGTGATAGTGCTTGGGCAATTGTAGAGGAGAAGAAGGGAAGAAATTCTGAGAGACCTAGGAGAAAGAAACTAGTATGAAGGCTGAGAATAAGAAAGAAAGGAGAATTGGAGAAGGGACATTTGTATGTAGTAATAAAGGGAAAGGGAAGTGTGAACATGGAAGACCGAACAAAACCAGCACAGAAAAGAGCACAGTGAGGGCAAATGTCACTGCCTACTAATAAGGTGGAGCATTAAGGGGGTTTCCTGTTTGGTTTGTTTTCTGAAGGGGGCTCTAGGACTGACTGCAATGGGAGGACAGTGACACCCATGCCCCAAGAAGACTTTTCCATTTTAAGATTCTATGTTGTATTTAAAGAAAAGTGAATATAAAACAAGTAGAACACAGCTATATATTTGATGAATAAATTATTATTTCTTATCAGGAGAGAAAACAATTTAACCTAAATTACATAATAACACCTAGAGGCTCTGAACTTGATAGAGGGTTCACTGTGCTTGATATTGCACAAACAATGAGATGTAGCCTTCATCCAAAAGATACTATTGTCCTGTATGCATACTCAATGTGAATTCATTGGGGACTACAATTATACTGATCCATAGAGAGGATGATATCTGTAAAACCTAATGATGTGATTCCCATAGGAGTGATTGTGAGTTGTGTGTGCAGTATTGACGCTCAGTCTTACAAATGCAAAATTTTAAATCAAAGTTCCATCTTCACAGAATGCAAGATAAAAATAAACACAGTGAAATGGTAAAGCAATAAAACCGGAAAAGATTAAACTCTATATCTTCCAAGCTGATTTATATACAATGTGTTAAATAACTGACATAAGAACAAAACGACTAGCATGCATTTTTCATGCGCTAAAGCTATCTGCTTAACAGCCTCTCAGAATATCCAGGACTCCTAGCCAAGCAGAAATGAAATGCTTTATTCATTTGGTTATTGATACTTGGGACAGGAGTGAGGAATTTTAAACAATTTCCTGAATATTTTTCTCACTGATGTCTGGGAAACTGCTTCTTTCTGAGGCATTGAATTTCATTGTATCTATCAGGGTCGCTTCTGTTTGGGTTGGCTTTCCCAGTCCCTCTGTTTATTGAACGTTGACCTAAGAACTCAAAAGAAAAATGAAGAGTTTATAAGTTCTTTGAAATAAAATTTCTGATAATTTTGGATGGTAGAAGAACTTGAATATCTGTTATTTTAGGTCAATACACTATGGCCTGAATGCTTTCTTTTAAAGACTGTTAACTATCCTATCTCTATGAGGGCTTGTTGCTGGCACACGACATTAATCAGTATAAAAATTTATAAAAATTAAGGAGAAGGAAGTTATAACTGTCTCATCTTTCAGATTGCGTTCTGTTCCTTGTAGCCATCATAATGCTTGGTGAATCTTTCTTAGAACAGTTTGTAGAGGAAGAATCATAAACTCCTTTGCATATTAGGACTTTCAGAAATATCTTCTCCCCTCCTGTCTGATTTCAGCTTCTCCACTTCCTCTTAAGACTTGCCAGCCTGTCTAATAAACATTTGTTTCTAGCCTCAGTTAAGATGACTTTGCCAGGGGTACCTCACCATCACATGTAAGAGATGCCACAACATAAATAGTAGATGTGAATTTATGTAGGTTTAAATACTTGCAAGTCTAAGGAAATTAGATTCTTCTGAGAAGCTTCTAAGGAAACCTCAGTGACAGAGTACTGACAAGACATTTTCAGAAGCAGAAAGTTCCTGATGGCAACTATTACATGGCTTGTAATCCAAGGAAGATATTGTGCTCTATAATCTAGTTTACTTTTAGTCTAGTGCTTTCCCGAGCCTCTGTTTGTTTCCATCTCTTCTATAACTGTTAGAAAGAAATTGAGTAAGTTGCATACTTTCAATTCATTGGGCCTAAAGGACTTCTTCCTACAGTATTCAAGACTGACTGAGGAAGTGTCATAAAAATCAGAAGTTATCTTGGATTTTTATAAGACAGCTAAGGTACTGGAAACCTAGGAAATGGCAAATGTGATCTCTATCATCAAAAAAGAAAGAAGGAAGGGAGGAGCGGGGAAATTAATAGCTCAGCTACTTTAACTTCAACTGTCACATGTAATCAAAGTTTCTTAAGCACCTAAAGAGAAATGGAAAGAATTAGGAGCAACAAGATTTTGTGTAAGGCCAATTAACCTTAATTTGTGTATTAAGCAAATAACTTTTCCTTTCACAGCAGCATAGCACTCATTGCAATCAAAGAACAAGGAGCAGATTTCATGAGTCAAATTCTGTAAGGCTTCTGATGCTAACTGACATGGCTGCTATATGAATTTTAAAAACCAAATAATCTAATTAAAATATTTTTACATATATTCCTAGTTTTGGTTAAGCCTCAATTCATTTATACTTATTTCTGTATTTTTGGTATCACTGGGATAGACGTGAGTCTATATAGATATCTGCTCAGTATTCTTCATGGCAGAAGAGCACAAACTTACAGATGTCCTACTGCGAAAGACATACTCCACTCTCTAAACACACATTTAACTAATTTACATACCACAAGACCGTTTTGTCTTCAACAGCATTGACAGAACAAAGGTCATCTTTTGCCTCAGAGGTGAACCATTCCTGCCTCCAGTTCCCATAATTGGTCCAGTTCTAAACCAACATTTCCTCTTGGGCCCAGTTCTCTCCTATCTTTGCCACCAGCATTGTCAGTCAAGAGCTGTCCTTTGGTTAACCAGAGATTAGATTTCAAGAATAATCTTTCAACAGCAGGATTAGGTAAGTGTTGCAATGCATTACTTGGAAGAAACTATGTCATCTTCACCATTGAAGGTCTTTAAAAAAAGGTTATGCAAAAGTCTTCCAGGTATGAGACAGGTGTAGTTGATTTGGCCTTGGGACAGGCCATTAAATGACCCATTAAGGTATTTTTTAGATGTTATTTCTGATGTTTTAATTTCTGAATGTTTTGCTTTTTTTTTTTTTTTCTCCCTGGTGTTCCTGGTTACAGTATTCAGATGCAATCAAACATATATTGCATTCGTTAGTCAGAGTTGACTGTGACAGCCTCTAAATATATTACATAAACTGGAATCTGTAATTGCAGAAAAACTTCCTGTAATCACCAAGCCAGTGTAGCAGTCTGCCAAAATTAGCAAAATTCTGCCATTCATTACAGCTGTGCAACTCTATCTAAAGGCAGTAGGGATACATGGTGATAACTGATGGCTGAGATTTGCTCTATTTGTCTTTGAAATCTAGTTTCTATTGGTGGATGGCACGGAGGGAAAAAATTTAGTACTAGTATAATGCCATATTCCATATGACAAAACTGATTTATTGAAAACTAAATGCTCTACATGGTGTGCTTCTGAAAACACATTGTTTTCATGTGCTAAGTTTTAGACCTTTGAAACTAGAATATATTGTTCCAAAGAGTCAGGTAAATTGAAAGCTATTTATGTCAACATTTCAGAGAAACAAATTGTTGTGTTGGAGCCTGGATAGAACGCCCCCAACTTTGCAGAGAAAAATACTGTTTTCAGCATCAAACTACTGGAACTGGGGTTCTTAAGCCTTTCACAGACAAATTTCTTTGTAACATAATTGTTTCTTTTACTATTTTGATTAGACATCTCCCCCTAAGAAATATTTAGCACCTGGGAAATAGTGGTGAATTTGGATAATGCCGATTCCTAAGCTTAGACAGGGTTACTTCAGAATCCAGAGTAAGCACAGGAAAGAAAAAAACCATTGGTGAAAGTGTAATGTTGCTGTAAAATGTCAAATTAAAATGCATATCCAAATCCACAATCTTGTAACACTCAGCAGAGAAAAGTAGCTTAGGACATTACTATCTAAAGTCACTTTGAATTTCTCACAGGCATTGATCATATATTTGATGCCAATGGCATGAAAGCTCCTGCTGTTGTCAATTTATAACCCAGGATATGGAAAAAAAATTGTCTGTGTATGCTGATGAATTTGTTTAGCCGTATATTAAAATATTAATCTCTGATCAATTGCTCATCAACTGAACGTTCAGATAGCTTACAATCTACTTTATATAATGCTGATTATATAGATATTTGTAATAGCTATACAATATTGAAATGCTGACATAAATAGCTTTCAATTTACCTGACTCTCCTTGTCAGCCTGTGAAGGTGAATGCTCTTTTACCCAAACTAGTTCTGATCAAAACCAGACTGAGGTCAACCGTGGGACAGGAGATTGAATGGGTTATCGCTAATGTCGATTGAGAGTGATTTGGTTCAGCTGCTGCTGCATTTCAAAGGAGCAGTTGGTGATTCTGAAACACCAAAGAGCAGAAAGAATTTTTAAATGAAGCTATAGCTCTTATAACCTTGCTAATGTGAACATACTCTATGTTTTACAAACAAAAGTTGTGTATGTGTTAAAACATCATATATTAATGGTATTTTTGTGAAATGTTCCTTTTAGTATGGCATGGCTTGATGTCACTAATGTTTGCCCAAGGAACCATTGAATATCAACAAAGATGTTAATATTTGACCTCTGGGTGACATGATTATTATTTAAATAATGCATAATGTAGAAACCCATAGTTATCATTTCACAGTGGAATAGATGGATCAATCATGCTTTCTGAAGTGATGACTTTTCTGTGCAGTGTATAAAAATACGATACTTAAGTTTCTAGTTAGGCATAGGGACCATGTACTAAAGATATTGAGCTTAGTACAATATGAAATACTGCGAAATATGTTAACTTAAAACCAAGAGAAATACTGAGAAATACGTCACTTTAACTTTTTATCTCACTGTATAGATATAGTAGTCAGTGATTTATAGGCTTGAAATATCTGTATACAGAAGACATGTTAGTATCTCTATTTTATAATGCAGGAAAGAATATATTGAATAAAAAAGTTATCTGGAAATAAGCACCACTCCCAATAAAACTAGGAGAGAAAACATGGTTTATTATTGTTATTAGTAACATTGTAATTGGTCAGAATAGAATTTTTCAAGTACCTACACAAAAAAGTTGAATCTAATGCCAGGGTTTCAATTATGATGCAAATGTTTTCCATTTTGCTTTAAATTCTTTTTCATAAATATTATGTTGAAGACATATTAATAAATATTATGTATGACAGGCCTTAGTAATAAACACTGTGTCTTTGAACTTTGGGCAATGCTTTTGATCTCAAACTTTTTCTTCTGTTTTTGCTGGTTTTGGGTGGAATAGAGTCAATTTTCTTCATAGTATCTGGTATGGGGTTATGAGTCCTGGATTTGTGCTGGAAACAATGCTGATAACATACAGCGATATTTTCGTTATTGCTGAGCAGTGCTTACACAGAGTCAAGGCCTTTTCCATTCCTCACAGCACCCCACCGGCAAGTAGGCTGGGGGTGCACAAGGATTTGGGAGGGGACACAGCCAGGACGGCTGACCCCAGCTGACCAAAGGGATAATCCATACCATATGATGTCATACTCAGCATATAAAGCTGGGAGAAAAGAAGAGGGGGACATTTTGGAGTGATGATATTTGTCTTCCCAAGAAACCATTATGCGTGACGGAGCCCTGCTTCCCTGGAGATGGCTGAACACCTGCCTGCCCATGGGGAGTGGTGAATGGATTCTCTGTTTTGCTCTGCTTGCATGCGCAGCTTTTGCTTTACCTATTAAACTGTCTTTATCTCAACTCATGAATTTTTTCACTTTTACCCTTCTGATTCTCTTCGCTGTCCCACCGTGTGGGGAGTGACTGAGTGGCTGTGTGGAGCTTAGTTTCTGGCTGGGGTTAAACCGTGACGTATCTTGACAGAAAAAGTCAAATTAATAACAAAGCAAAGCTAGAACACTTTTAGTCAGAAATAATTGAAAAAAAAGAGAAACAACTCCAGATTACAAATTCATGAGTTAATTGTGAATACCCCTTTCTCAATCTGCTTAACACATTTTCCTCTGCTTTTTGATATGGCTTCTTATTCTTTAAGCTCTTTCTTAAGATTACCTCTCTCCATAATGGTTCTTATATTAAATAATTTTTCTTACATTGTCTCTCTATCTTTTAAAAACAATAGAATTGGGTTCCTCTTCAATCTCTCTTGAAGCTGCTGAACTCGTGTAAATATAATTTAAATGTTCACCAGTTTCCTAGCAAATGTCTGATAATGTTTATTGATGCATATTATGTGGTCCTGAAGCTTTCTCTGCTTTAAGTACATCTAGTAGTTTTATAGCCAATTCTTTTCTACATATATTTCTGTTCTAATGACCCATGGGGTACTGATTTGCGATTTGGTTCATCACCAACCTCTTCTTCTTTAAAGACATGGACAACGTGGTTGTGTAACAATAATGTGCAATTCAGCACTGATACAAACTCTACATTGTTCTTAGTAGCACAAAATTTTTGTTGGTGTCCTTTGCATAGATATGTCTCTGTAAATCAGTTAAAATGAAGAATCAGTAGCCTGGAATCAGCTGCCACTCAAAATTCCATTTTTGTGTCTGTTTATCTTACACTAGTTGGTTGTCCCAAAAGCTGCCAGTCCTGTCCTGAAGGCTGCAGGCAATGCAAGGCAAATTTGCCAAGACAGCTGACTCTGACTGAACTACAGATCATGAGCAGCTATCTTGGCCTGACCTTTCACTTTTATTTACCATTTCCCTCCATCTCAGGAAAATATTTTCTTATTATTTCTTTAGGCTTTTCATAGAATGTATGGACACTTACCTATACTTTTATTATGAGGTGGATCATAACATGCAGAAGCAGCGACTCAAACCAGTTAGTCTTCCAAGCGTGAGCAGTAAATATTTAAGAAAGTCTTGCTATTTGAAAACTGGATGAGGTTTTTCATTATGGAAGTTGATTGAAGAAAGAAAAAACAGATAAAAATATTTGTTGTTGTCAGGAACATATTTATTCAATTGGAAAGATACTGAGGTGATGTATCTGAGATAGACAATAGGCTTTCATTGGGTGCCTTCTGCAAGCTCTGCTAACATATTGGGGTGATGTATTGCTACTAGACAGTACACATCCACTGACAGATTCTTTTTTTTTTTTCCCCCTGCTACCGTTTCAAAGCTACAAGGAGAATATGGATTTTAGTTCTTTGTCTTTAGCTGTGTTAGCTCTGCTCATTTCTTTAATTTAACAATATGGTGATCTGTTCCACCTCTTTCGTTTAACTGTTTAACTATGGACAAAATCTTCATCTGGCAAAAATCAAAGCAGCTCTGTGGTCTGTAGCAGTGGGACTCTTATCTATAAGACTTCAGGGTCTGCCTTGCTGCTTTTGTCTGTGAGACAAACTTTGGAGATTTATTTTAATGAAATGTTACAAATGTCTCAACATAATTGTTCAATCTTGTCCTACTTGGTATATGAATTTAAGGGGCTAACTTTGTTCTAGAGATGTTTCCTGAAAGTGTAAGACAGAGAGAGTATGTATGAGTGCATACTGATGAAATGCCCAGGGCAGGAACAATGGTTAATTATTAAATCCAGAAGATCCTATTGAGCTGGAAACCTCTTGGCATGCTAGGGAAACAAGTTTTCTCCAACTTTTGTGTTGTGTTGGAATCTAGAGAAACAGACTTCCTAGAGACAGCACAAACCAACCTAGGTGTTGGTATTGCTCTTTGGAAATGTAAGGGGGCAAGAACTGAAGAAGATTTCTCAGGAACCTGAGACTTAAGCCAGAGAGAAGGACATCCTATCATATCAAGAAGTATAGGCGTTTCAGAAGTTCAGGAAATATAATCCTGGCTATTTATAATAGGGGGTGAAATGCAAAGATTCAGAGCACAAACAGTAGGCTGCACTTTATTCAGAGGATCCTGAATGTTGTTTTATAGTGTGCTCACAAGAGAAAGGAAGCTGGGACAAGGAAATGCATATTGAGCTTTTAATTTTTGTTCTAATTTAAATAAAATGAAATTATAAACAATTGGGTTTGTGCTGAGGCAATCATGCTTGAGTTTACAGAATCACAGAATAATAATCATAGAATAATTTGGGTTCGAAGGGACTTTTTAAGGTCATCTAGTCCAACCCCCCTGCAATAAGCAGGGACATCTTCAACTAGATCAGGTTGCTCAGAGCCCCGTCCAACCTGACCTGGAATGTTGCCAGGGATGGGGCATCTACCACCTCTCTGGGCAACCTGGGCCAGTGCTTCGCCACACCCATTGTCAGCAATTTCTTCCTCAGATCTAGTCGAAATTTACCCTCTTTTAGTTTAAAGGCATTGCCCCTTGTCCTATGGCAGTAAGCCTTGCTAGAAAGTTTCTCCCCATCTTTCTTATAAGCCCCCTATAAGTACTGGAAGGCTGCAATAAAGTCTCCCTCGAGCCTTCTCTTCTCCAGGCTGAACAACCCCAACTCTCTCAGCCTGTCCTCACAGCAGAGGTGTTCCATCCCTCTGATCATTGTTGTGGCCTTCTCTGGACCTGCTCCAACAGGTCCACGTCTTTCCTGTGCTGAGGGCTCCAGGTGGGGTCTCAGCAAGGAACATATGTGAAGAGTTTAGGAACACATATGAAGATTTCTGTGAACTGCAAACTCTTGTACAAGTTGGAATATTCTGAGATAATGCTCTTGAGATATTAGTGACTTTGGGTGAGTGTATAGGGAACAATCAGACCTAAAGCAGCTGCACTGTTTCCAGAAGCTATGATTTAGACATCTTCCAACAAGGCTAAATAAAAAAAAGAGTGTTTAAATCTATGCAGGTATCTGCATTTTAAGAGCACAGTGGTTTATACTGTTGGTACAATAGTGACAATTAAGAAAAAATGGAAAAGGTGAAATGTGTTTTTTAAAATATCCAGTGAACCAAACTTGTTACTGAGACTCTTCTAAGAATGTGTTTATCTGTCAAAATCATACACCTTATGGTATGGAAATGAACAATTGCACTTCTGTTGCCAGATAAACACAAACATGAGGGTTTTTTAAAATTAAATTTTCACATGAGCAAAGAATAAGTTTTGTCTGCTCAGAAATCAATAGGGGCACCAATGTTATCTGGTTTCTTCAATATGAGTCTTCAGAAATTGTAAATGAGGTGGTAAAGTATGTTGTTACTTAGCAACCTGAATTTTTTAAAACTGTGTTTTAAGTCCTGTATATTCTTATCTTATCTACACATCATGGGAGAGAGACACTAAACTATTGAGCCTTAATTGCCAGTGCATTATATCTCAAGGCAGTTCGGCTTATAAGAGACACGATGAACATTGCCTTCCATTGTCTGCTTATATTCTCAACTTTCTTTTTGTTTCATGGGATGATACAACACTACTTTGCAGCATGCTGCTTCTTCACTCCAGTATCTTAAGATGTTCTCCATTATATACTAGGGTTTTTGAAAAGTAAGTCTTCCTGATCACTTTCCCTGCTGAGTTTCATAGTGCTCTTCATGTTAAATTGTATTTATTTCTCCCTGGTTTGAAACAGTTGCACTGTAAGTGTTTTCTTAATTGGAGCTTTGAATTTATAGGCTTTGTAAGTTGAATGACCTCTTGTTTTTCATTCAGCAATATCAAGAGTCAGACATTGCTGTTGTCTCAGGGCCAAGAATTTAAACCTACAGTTCATTTTTCTCAAAGGCAGTTTGGGCACATTGAAGCTGTGGGTAAAACTCCTCCTAACGACTGTTCTGAGTGCATTCATTTGAAAAATATCATGTTCAGAGGCCTCTGATTCTGTAACTCACCTTGGCCAGAGCAACAACAATAAAATCTCCTGCAATTACGTAAAAGAAATACTAAAGCAACCTGAAAGTAAAAACTATTAAAAAATTCTCTTCAAATAAGAGAATAGCCATTGAGAGTTGCATAAAGATTAGTCTAGCTGGCACCATACAAAAAGAGATAGGGAAAGCTCTGCACCTTGGCATGTACAAGCTAAAGTAAAGTTTAATTCAAACTGTGGGACTCGGGAAAGAGCTATATTGAAATGCCTGTGTGTTTTGATCCAATTTCTTATTCATGGCATAAGGGTATTCCCTTTTACAGTCACAACAAGGTTAACGTGGTAGTGAAATGCATAGGCAATGTGTGTGCTGTAACTGGCTCAGAGCTAACATCTGTGGAAGTTTTTGCTTTTGAGTTGGTGACAGCGTCTGCAGAGAGGCAAACTAAAGCTCCCCAGGTCAACATGAAAGCTGTTACTGATTAATTAATTTACTGATTAACTACTGATTGCAGTGTTTGAATGGCTAATATGTTTGTGTAAAATTTCTCATGTTAAACTCTCGTGATTTTGATCTTTTGAAAATAGTCTTCAATGTGCAGCTAATTGCTGTACCAATGCAGACTCTTTAAGATGCTTCTGGAGAAAAATGGGTTTCACAGACTCTTCTGTGAGGCTACAGGTTAAATGTTGGAAAAGGGTTTAACTGTATTATCATGGTGAGTCATCATATATCACCTTTTAAATATTTAATTGATGGTCACTCTAACAACTTATTCAGTCTAACAAATAGCTATTCCTTTTAGAGGTGTATCACACATATGTTGGAGGAGAAGAGAATGGTCCATGATAACCCTTTTGCCTGCCTTCTGCCCCCCTGCCCCAGGTCAGCCCTTTCCTACCCTCCCACAACTTCTGAGAAGGCATCTGTGCTGTGGCTTTCATTCAAAGTGTAACACAAACCAGAGAGCCCATGTTCTTCATATCTGTAGCACAGCATTTGGTTTCCTTACTAAAGGGTCAAATTTATATGTGGTTCTATCCATAAAAGTCCTGAGTAATCTTATATAAGATTTTGGCTGTGATTATAATGGGCAATTGAGAAACTGCCCTTTTTTATTAAACTGTTTATGTTCAATTACAGCTATTCCAGCTTCCTGTAACATACGTAGTAAACTTGTTCTTTGCTCTCAATTTTTAGAGAGATAAAAAGATAAGTATCAAGGAATCTCATTGCTTATATAATACTTATAGTAAATATTCCCTAAAGAAAGTTATTTAAATGGACATTTTAAGTTAGGAATCTTTTGCATTTGGTCATGGTTCAACTTTTAGAAAAAATGTGATCCTATGTAAGATTACTAATGCTGCAAAAATACTGATAAGGTAATGAAGAACGCTAAAAGAAAATATGAAAAATCATACTATTTAGAGTGAAAATCATATATAATAAGAAATCCATAAAGGTCACTTTGGTTCCTGGGTGAGTCATTAACAGAGAAAGTGCCAAATCCAGACAGTAAGTTATTGGCAACAAATAGGTTCATTAGCTCTAATGAAAATTTACATAATGTATTGGAAAGGTAGCACTTAAGCAGGGACATCTGGAAAAGTGTAATATGTATGTGCTGCAAGTGGCCTGATTCAATCTGAGAAGAAACTGTGGAGAATAGGCAAGCTTGTAAGAAAAGGATGGATTTCTGCAGTTTATCAGTCATCTTACCAATTTGTTAATGTTTTCATGGGACTTGTTTTTCATTTATTTCAACATGAAGACAGCAGAATGAAGTTAGTGATATACAGGGTTGAAAACAACCTCTTGTGTTAACCCCAGTGTGACAGAGGTGAAGCTCTTGAATAGAAGGCTGCACAGGAATACCAGATTATCCCAAAGAGATTCACAGTACAAAATTGTTGATATCATCTATGTCTTTCAATATAAGAAATCAATAAGTGTGCTTTATGTGGATATAAGTTGGTGAATAAACTATATAATAAAGTGGAACTTGTGACGTGCTGCAGACACATGTGCATTTCAATCTTTGTATGCAAGACACTAAAGAACAATGAAAAAAGAGGAGAGGTATATATGAAAGAAATCAATGAACAGGTCTGAAATTCCACTTAATTTGTTCCTTTGCACTGTCACTATGTTTTTTCTTTCATATATTTCTTTACAGAGATTGCATATAGTAGTATATAAAATTGTTTGTAGTTTTTCCTTCACACGAGTTGATATTAAGGAAACATTTTTTTTCTTCAGATATCCTTCAAGATAGTACTCCTGTACAAAACCAGAATGCATGTTTTTACATTTGCTTTATTTTGTGGTGTGAGTTTTTTATTAAAAAAAAATAACTACTACATCTCTAGGTCTTCTGTGATAGCTGGATTGTTAATGTAATCAACCTCTTCTGAAATGAATGGTAGACTAATGACTAGAGATGTGTTCAGTAACCCACGAATAATTCCTGTACCCACTCATTACTTGAAAAGAAGAGGGCAGCTTCTTCCATGGGTGACCCTGCGGTAATTAAAAGACCACAAATTCATGTAAATAACAGTGCAAAATTTAGTGCTGTTCTTGAACAGATCTAAGCTCAGTACCAGGCTTTTTGAAAAGAGGGAATATGCTTTTATTTCTGTACCCAGGTCATTTGTACATAAAGCAAGGAAAATGGCCGTGAAATAGTCTTTTTGGGCCATGGAATGGATTCTCTTTCACTGCTGCTTGCAAATTATTGCACACTGTTACACAGCTAGTTTGAGTGTTAGGTAGATTGCAGATAGGTGTGAGCAAACCACCCCAGGTTGTTAGGATGCAAGGCAGTGCTAACATGGAAGAGATATGACTGGGGAAGCACAGTACTGAGTTCTGCTGAGTGCAAGATGTGATGAGAGGGTTCAGTGCTATGGGAAAGTGACTGTCCTGCCTTTGAGTCCCACCTGGATTGTCTTCTGCTGGGTCAGAGAGCAGGCCAGCTGCTAGTACTCGGTTGTGATGTGTAGTCTTTCCCAGTCCCTGCAGAGAAGAGGGGTCATGGGGGCCTTTGCATAGAATCATAGAATAGTTTGGGTTGGAAGGGACCTTTAAAGGTCATCTAGACCAATATCCCTCCAATGAGCAGGGACATCTTCAAGTAGATCATTGTGAAAAACTTCTTCCTTCTATCTAGTCTAAATCTGCCCTCTTTTATTTTAAAACCATCACCCCTTGTCCTATCACTACAGGCCCTTCTAAAAAGTCTGTCCCCATCTTTCTTAGAAGTTGCCTTGAAGTATGGAAAGGCTATAATAAGGTCTGCCCAGACCCTTGTCTTCTCCAGGCTTTTGTGCTCCTTGTTATTAATACACACGGGTAGGTGCTTTGCCAGCCAACATAAAATCTCCCTAAACACATATATTTAGGCTACCATCCATATTCAGATGAACCCTGGGCAGGGCAGTGAGGCACCCCTCTCTAGTGCAAGACACTTCTTTGCCCAAGTGTCCCCAGGAGTTTGATCTGGTAACTGTTAGGTGAGCTTGTCTAACAAGTGCTGACAGATCTGAATCAACTCAGGAAGGCAGCCAGAGGAACATGTGGTGCCTACCATTTACATAATTGTCGAGTAATCACAGCATTTACTCTGGAAAAGGAAAACTTTATCTCTAAGCCTACCTCAGTCTGAAGAGATTTTAGCCCTGTCATCCTGTTTCCTGTTAGAAAACCCCAGCCAGCACTTCTGGGAAGAGCATTCCAGTTCTCCTACTGTGTAACAGCAGGAAGAGCTAGGCTTGGCTCCCAGCCGGCTGGTGTATTGAAGTACTTCTGAAATTAAGGGCCAGAACTCAGGCTTCCTCTCCATCATGCCATACAGATATCAGCTACTTGTGTCCTCTCTCTCTGTCTGACATTTCTTGTATTCCCGGCTGCAAAGTGACCTTGTTTCAATATAGGATGTGAAGAGCAAGAATAACCTAGAGCCTGGAGTTCAGGGGAGCTTTCCCTGAGTGCATGGTTATGGGAGTGGAAGGATGAGCTCTATACCCTCTGAAGCCGAGGAATACTGTATTTGCCACCTTAGGGAAATGTTTTTACCATTAAGCTCTCCTATAGTGAGTGCATGTAACTTTTCACCTCCATAAAGTGTGACCACGGCTCAATGACGTTTTGATCCTCAGAAAACTCTAGGTTTCACATCGCTGGGTTGGGAGAGCTCCAGAGACAGAGGGGTGCTTTGAAATACCACTAAGGCTATGTTTTCATATGAAGATTGTATCTTTCTCCTTAGAATGGTAGAACTTCTTTCGGCACAGAGACAAGGGTGCCAGTTTAGATGGTTTGAATCTCCATATTGCAGAATATCCAATAAGGCTGTATAAGCGGGTGGAGTGTTTGGTCCTCCCTGTGCTATAGTTTTAGGATTATTTCTAATAAAAAGTTCACAGTGCCCTTTGGCAACTAGTCTGTTTTGTATCGGGTACTAAGAACTGTGCCGACTTCTGCCACGGGTACCAACTTCACTCAGATCAGCTGCACGTGCAGCTGCTGTCTTGGGGTCTGCCCAGCGTAGCTGTTCTACAGCAGTTAGCAGGATCCAGATAACACTGGTGAGAGAGCCAGAGCTGGAGGGACGATTTGTACCTGGGTGAGAGGACAAGCAGGAGCAGCAAAATGGCGGGAGAGGAAAAGGAGGCAGGAATTTGTGACTTGCTTCCCAACACGCTGGTTTAAGCTTAACATACCCAAGGATAGCATAGGATACTCAACAAGTAACATAGGATGTGCTAGATGGCATGGCAGTCCTGGCATACTGAAGGTGATTTACAGTTTGGAGAATTTAAAGATCCTGTTTGGTGCTAGGAATAATAAAACTTCGTTCAGTGGAGTTGATCAGAGAAAGATTATTGTTAGTAGTCAGAAAGGAGAAGTATCAGACCAGGATGAGCCTGGTCTGCACATAAGACTAAAACGAATTGTACCCTGTCATGGGCTCATTAAACAGCCATCCACAAAGTATTTGTTCATTTTCTATGTTAATCTAATTTTCCGATGAAAGGAGAATCGCTTAAATTGGTTGGCTTAGTCTCCTCACGAATCTTTGTCAGAAACCATCCCCTGGCCCCAATTTCCCGTGGCAGCAGGGACTGGTTGTGCCTGGCCAGTACACAGAGGTGCTCCACAAAGAACAGCAGAAAGCAACTCACAGCTGGCTTTAAGTTCACCACTTAAATGGTGGTGTTGAGGCACCTAGGCAGGTCTTAAGCTCCATCTCATCTCTGCAGGGTGGTGGCAAGATGCATCAGTGTCCCCCCAGCTACAGAGACAGGGTTCCTGTCCCACAGGAGCTGTGTTTTTGCTGGTCAGAAAGAGCACAGGTTTCTTTTTTACATCGTAACAGTGCTGGCGTTTTCTGCCACTCTGAATACGTCTGCATGGGAAATTAAAATCATCTAAGCACACCAGACAGCATTAGTTCTGGACATCAGCATTTTAGCTGTTAAATTCAGAATAAAAAAGGATTTTTTTTTTTTAAATCATAAATTTGGCAAAAAGTTACATGCTGAATTGAATTTACA
This sequence comes from Phaethon aethereus, assembly GCF_964289735.1. Taxonomy (NCBI): domain Eukaryota; kingdom Metazoa; phylum Chordata; class Aves; order Phaethontiformes; family Phaethontidae; genus Phaethon; species Phaethon aethereus. Next base: position 20,242,919 of record NC_138576.1, on the reverse strand, counting down.
GCATGTGTACATCTGGCAGTACTTATCATGTACCTAATGGGAACAGGTCCTTTTGTGCTCTTATGTATTTCTTGGGTTGGCAAGCGGCCAGCTCCATATTGGTGGGAGTGTGTGTGTATGAGCAGGAGCCAAGGTAAACATGCAACCGATGTGGCTATAGAAGCAGCAGATTCTCAGCAATACTGTGCAGATTTTTTTAAACTTTAGGTCATTTTGAATGACCTTTACCGATCATTTATTCTGATGTTTCACTCTGACACTCAAAAGATAGTAAGATCACACAGTAAACTATGGAAATAAATATTGTTGCCCTAATCATCCCAGCTGGTGAGGACCTGGCATTTCTGCTTGGAGAAAAATTCTGACATTTTAAAAATTAATTGCATTATGAATCAAAGAGAAGCAGGAATTTCCACTCCCCTTTCAGCTTGGTGATCTCACAGCATGTTCTTTTTCACTGTGTTAACTTTTTGAATTAAAACAGATGAAAGATGTTTCAAATGTATCATTTTGAGTCATTTTTACTTTTATCTGTAGTGACTATACAGTATATATAAGGTTAATATAAAGATTGAAACGAACGACTTTAATAGCCTCAAAAAGAAATGACAGTCATATTTTGTTTCAAAGATTTTCTCTGAAAATTTTGTAAAGTCAGTGTGTTCTTCCAAAAAGTAAAATTCAATTAAAACTTCATGAACTGATGTTTTGGTAGGAAAATATACCAATTTTCAGTAAGGAACAATTACCTGTCTGGATACCCTTTGTTTATTTAGGCTGTGTTTTTTTAAGAAAAAAGTATAAAAAATAATGCAAGCTATTTTAAGAAAAGGTATGCAAGGTCTGTAATGAATGAAGACAATCTCCTCTAACAAGGAAACATCCACAATTAGAACATGAAGAAGTTACTATTAAAGAGGGTTTTTGTACCGGGACGCTGAAATGGACTGAAATTTGCTGTGAACTGTCTTGGAGCTTATGCTTTAGATACTTGCAGAGAAATATATATCCCCTATATTCTATAGGTCACCAAGAACTGAGCCTAAACTAATTTAAATTGCAAGCCTGATTCCTCCACAGTCCAGATTGCACCGATTAAAAGCAAGGACAGGGGACAGGAAGGAGCAGATGAACCTTCTCCCCATTGTGTTGGTCGGCAAAGTGAATTGGTAAAAACAGTTTAGAGATTTGGTTTTGCTGAATTGTTATTGCCACGCTTAGCAGTCTTCGCTGCCATATGCAGAATAGTTGGGAGGAAGAGTGAATGTTGTGCAGTGTGTTGGGTTTGTGTGGCAAGGTTTTGGTAGCTGTGAGGGTTGCAGGGGTGGCTTCTGCGAGAAGGTGCCAGAAGCTTCCCCTGTGTCCAATAGAGCCAATGCCAGCCGGCTCCAAGACGGACCCGCTGCTGGCCAAGGCTGAGCGCTACATGTCTTCCAACCATTGTTTCTGCAATTCTGAAATTTGCTTTGGGTAGATGTGGTATTATGAATGTGGAAGGAGTCATATACCTGCCATCCACTTGCCTTAGCCTTCTTCCAGTTTAGGTATTTTAGCGCCTTTTCGGTGCCCAGCAAAATCACAGGGAATCTTTGACTATCATTTGATCAGGCCTTCAAATGTCAGTGATTTTTATTCATTCATCAAAGAAGTTAGTTTTTGCTTCTGTGTACCTGTTAAGCTATAAACCTTATGGATGATTAGGACTCTTAGGTACGTAAGCTTAAGCAAGTGGGAAAAGAGAAGAAAGAAGAATTGCTTCCTGAGCCTGTCCCAGGTGATGTGTTTTCTGGGTTCCTCCTTCTGGAAGTATCAAGGACAGAAAGCAGGTCTTTTCTGACTACAGTCAAACTGCATCTAGGAACCAGTTGTGCTTCTAATAGCCAGGTCTGTGGAGCCATTTCAAACTGTCTCAGGCAAGGTCCTCGTTCTGCATAAGCCCAAACTGAAGCAGTAGCCATGTACCATTCACTCCAGTGCCTTTACTCTAAGCTAATAACAACAAAAAAAATCATTTTATGATTGTTGAGGGAACCTGATAGTACTTGATCTGAAGCACACTGAGATCAGTGTGAGTTTTCCCTCTGACTTTTAATAAGTTTTGGATTTGATGTAACATGTGTGTAGAGAGCCACTGGATTTCTCACTGAATGAAGCATATTTTAGTCTTTTGGACCCGTTTTTTCAGTATCTGTTAATAAAATGCAGAGTCAGTCAGACACTTAATTTCACCAGTCTACTTTTGCAATGGGTTGGGTTCAACTTCTGACCAGAGCTTGAAGATTTCCCTGGTCATTTTGAAATACGAGTGTGAAATCAGTCAATGTATCTTGATTCTTTTTCTTGCTGATTATTGTTTATACAAATTAGGATTTCAGTTTATGACTGAATTACATGACTTGAAATAGCTCTTTCATGTTTTAATCAGCATCAGCATGCATATTCTCTCACATTATCACAAAAATGTGGTGCATTTTCTTTTCCAACTGGGATTTTAGCTTTTCTTTAGAGTAGGCTACATTTATTTAGTATAACATTGTTTGCTTTTCTTTATATCCTATTCCAGATACAATTAGAATTCTGCATTACCTTCATTATTACTGCTGTCTACTACACAAAGTAATGGACTATAAATTTGATATATGTTTCTGTAAAGAAGAAACACACACACAAAGTATTTCTCCATTAATTTGCATTTAGTTGTATCTTCTAATGAAGATATAAAGATACTTTATATCTTCATTTCAGATATTTGAAAAATATATTGAACAGCCCCATAATAAAAGTTTACCTTTTGCAGGATTGATTTTTAAATCCATTTTGTAATTAAGTTAATCTTGTGTGGCATCTGAATGCTAAATCTAATTACATAATTAGACATCTGCATTATTAACTGATCTGTGGTGACATAACACATGCATCCTTTGAATTCCATTGTCTTTGTACATTTGATCTGCAAGTTATTTGATGTACAGTTGATATAAGAACATACATTTCAACAGCTTTATTATACCAAATTTACCAAGTTGAGATACAAATGAATGATTTGACATATGGTTTAACTAAGCAGCTCTAAGTTACCTACAGAAGATTTGTAACATATTTTAGTATGAAAATATTATTTCTTAAATATCACTGAAATGTGATAAATTGTATTTTGCATGAAAGTATTACATGTGAAAATGTCTTCCAAAATTAAATTATTATAAACTGAAAAAAATAAGACACTGATGGGGAAGCTGAAAAATATAGGTGAGGCTGAAAATGCATTTAATTGACATTTAAGAATCAGATGAAGTGCAAAGAGATACTAGTCAGCTATTTCTTAGATCAAAGCAGCAATGATAGCGCATGATGACATAGAAAGAAGATGCTATGAGAAGAGTGGAGTCAATGTGGAGAGGAATGAAGAGTGAATTTTAGCAGATTTGTTTTAGTAGCTTAACAATATTACTTTATAAAGTTGGAGGTCTGTGAGTTGTGAGCAAAATTGTCCTCCTTTAATTTTTTTTTGACAAATCTGTACATTTAGGTGTGCAAAGGTGATCAATTTGAAACAAAAATCAGAGATGAAGTTTGGTTTCTAGGCCCACATGAATTTCCATTAGCTTCTGTATTTAGAGCACTAATATGGAATACATTTTTCTTTATGCAATATATATACTTCTTTGTTTATAAATTAGTGCTTAAAAGCTATGAAGATACAAGATACAAGACTTTCAGAAAACCATAATTAGGACATCATGTAACTATGTTGGACTTTACCTAGCTGGAAGGAAGGCATATGTTGATGCACAAAGTGGAGACAATAGTTTGTGTTCTGTGTTGGGGTCCCTCTTCTGCCTAAAGGAACAATTGGAGTATCAAGTTTCTCCCATATGGAGAATGGTATTGGAACATCAGGGTCCCGTATGTGGGATTCGTGGGGATTCTGTGACACAGAGATTTATATTCCAGGTCTTTGCTTAAGGCAGGATATAACATACTTTGCAACATATCTATGCCTCCTTTTATATCTCTTGGTTACATAGATTCGTTTAATGTCATGATATCCCTGTAAGTGAATCAGGGGTTTCTATTAGTGGATAATACACAAGCATCCAGCTGGCATTCAGGTGATCAATCTGGATTCAGTTCCTAGGTTTTCATAGACTTCCTATGTTACCTTGGCCAAACTACATAACTTCCTGCACCCTGGGAAATGTTTATTTGCCCGCCTCTTTTTAGTACTTTATCAGTTAATATTGCAGTCAGTTAGAACAGAGAATGTCTGTTTCTTCATTTCTGTCCTTTACTTAGAAGAATCTTAGTTCTACTCCCAGGCACTAAAAATGAAATTAAAATTGTATCCATTTTACAGAAGCATAAGGAGAGCACAGAAAGACTATTTTACATATTTTCTCAGAAAATCGGTGGTGGTAACAGAAAAGAAATGGAGTTTTTCTAGTCCTTTTGAACATCTTTCGAATGTGCTACATGTCCTCTGAGAAGAAGTTGAACCTACAGTGGGTATGTGCTGAGGACGCTGGCTAAGGGCTTGTCATTGTAAGGATGTCAGAAAATTAAATGAAAGAGAACAAAAGGAAAGTCCTTCTGAGAGAGAAATCATTTCATCTCCTGAAATATTTAATGTTTGGCATATCCAAGTTCAATGAATGTCAAATAGTAAAGCTATTTTGCATATTTATTTTTACCTTCACTAACTCAGATATCCTTCCTCTAAATTCCGTATCTCTTGTTCCAACCAGTTTCTATTCCTGCTCCAGAAAAGCATGATGTTGAAAGAATTTTGTAAGGCAGCAACTAAAATAGTAGCCATTTCATGCGTTACCCTCCTTTCCGTTCAGTCAGAGCAGATGTGTCATTGCATACCAACCACATGCTGAAAATCTGGCAAAACGACAGCATAGATCTTAAGTCAGCCTACACAGAAACAAAAATCTTTCCCTATGCCTGTGAACACTGTGGGTCTTTTGCTTCTTGGGACCAATGGTGGCTTCTGAATGCAGCTCAGCTGTGCAAAAAGCTTCAAGCTACAAAACAAGCCTCAAAGTTGGCTTACCTCCAATACCATCTGTGCTTTTAGATCTTAAACATGTATCTATTCAGATGCGTTAACATGTGCAAATCCATTGTTTTATTTAAAGTAGCAAAAGACAATGAAAAATAAAAGGGGACAAAAACCACCCGCAGCGTGGAAACCCCTAGTGTTGATTTTCATGAGAGAGGTTGTGTGGACAGAATACCACTTCTACTCTTGGCTGTAGTGTTGTATTTCCTGGGTGAATGATGTGAAGACTGTTACTATGTGATGTATAGTAACCCGAAGTGGAGTTTTGCATGTGAATGGTGTTATTCTGAAGTCATAAAATAGTTAAATGCCATAAAGAAAGGCAGTTGATTTTAGGCGAAGTGCCTGCATTTTATCTAGTCACCATTATGGAAAATTAAGTTTTATGTTCTTTCACTTGGTAGATTCTGAGGTCTCTCTTATGTTCACATCAGAAATTCTAGCCGGTACAGAGTAGTAGTACTACTATCAGAGTTGTACTTCTTAAATTATTTCTTCATGAAAATAGTTCATCTATAAGAGAATATGGACATAAGATACATGCCTTTGTGCAACATTACGTATACGTAATAGATAGAAATCCCTCTGGAGTGCAAGAAAAGTGTTCTATTCCCTTTAGGGAGCTTCAGACAAGTCCCTACCTTTCACATAGAGACTCAGTGACATGTACTGTGAGCACTCGAGCTTATAACTTTTTTCATTACTTTAACAGTATGCATTAAATCACATGTAAGAAGTCAGGAGCTAAAGTACCCATGTTTTGTGGAAGTCTTGGCACTGTGGTTGCTATAGGCTTTGGTAGTGACTGTGTCTTCACTTCTTGTTCATTTCCTTGCATGTTGCTTTTCAAACACCTACAGCCTGTCAAGTCAAGTGTGAAATAAGATATAATAGTTACATATGTTTTAATCCTACAAGTTGTCATTAGGTGAAACACTAGCTTGTGTCGTGCGGGCGAGCAGCGAAGATCACTGGAACAGTCCATCTAGGTCTCAGATTCTCTGAGTCTAGCATCTGCAAGTATCGCCCATTTTAAAGTTACTAGAACTGCTGACCTTGCCTCAGATTCCATTCTCTACACTGCTTGGAAAAGCTTACCGAATGCATTTTTTCCATACTGGAGCCTTCGTAGTTTTTTAAGTGGCACCCTGCAATAGATCCTCCCTTGATGCTTATTATACTACTCTGCCACAATTATTCCAGAGACATTTGCGCCAGTCAGTTGTCAATTCCACGTCCGTTGTTCGGAGGGTAACAGATTGCTGAACTGTATATAAGCCACTGTCAGAAAAGTTGCCACTGATTTCTCTCTCACGATTTTCAGTTGCTATTCCCCACTTGGGCACCCCACAAGGAGGAAAATACAAACACTTCTCAATATTTCCTCACTTTTCTCTACCTGTAATTTTTTACTTCTTATTGGTGATATGATGACTACTCCCCACTCCTCCAAGCTGCTGGATTGGTGTGCATTATGCATGCCACCAGTCCATTGGCAACCACCAAACCCTAGATGCTGCTGAACCCCTCCTGTGTTGGATAGAGACAACAGAGATGATAGTTTTACATCAGCAGCTTCTTAGTCTGGCAATGCAAGTAATCTAAGATCATATAAATGCCAGCAGCATTTATATGCTGCTCCCCTGATGGGACTGACTGCTTTCTTGGCTCTCTGAAACAAATCTTTCCTTCTGGCTGCCCAAATTTTGCTTGGAATGATATCAAATTAAACAGCTTTTACGAAGTTGAGAACTGTTTCTTCCCGTGTCTCGCAACCGTTCCCTGAGCATCTGCAAGGCAATGAGATGTTCCACCATGTTGAGGTGGAAGCTGGAGTTAAAGGGTTTCTTAGGGTGTGCAGATGTGTAGGAGGAAGTCTTCAGGAGCATCATTATGTAGGTTGCCATCTTACTATTTTTTAGAGATTAGTAGTAACAGATGATAATCACAAGTTTTCTATCCACTTTACATTCCTTTTCTTTCTCCTCTTTGCAAAAGCTTCTTTTGAGGGGGCAAGCAATTTGTATTTTTTCAGCTTCATGAATTCCACTTAACCTGGGAATTAAAATATTATTTATTTGCTCTTTATTGACAGATGATGTGCCTGAAATAGTAAACTTTGATTGTGATTTAATAAGGCAGGCCTTAACCTAGAAGCATTGCACTGTGACCACAAAAAGCTTTCCATATTTTAACATTTAGATCTATGATTGCTGCTTGCATGTTCTATTTATTTATGAAAAAGATTAATTTATTCATTTGTACTTAGTATCCATTAGACAAGGATGTTATTCCTCAAACAGTGATGAATTGTCAACTAAGTAGGCCAAAGACTTTTCCTGAACAAGAAGTCTATTTTAGCAAATAGCATAACCCACAAAGGAAGCCAAAAATGTCTGGAAGGTTGGCAATGTTTGAATGCCTTGTGTTTATGATATATGTGTATTAAATAGCTCAAATGGAAAAAGAAAAAAAAAATCTGAAGTCTGCATTTCTGCACAATGCATTTAGGTTCTTTTATAGTTCTGTACTTGGTTATTCCCAAACAGGATGCATTGGATGCATTACCAAGTAAAGCTTTCTTCGAAACAACTTAGTAGTACTGGAGCTACCTGTCCCAATACTTGGTGTTATAATTTTTTAACTTCTGATTTATTTTAGCTAAATGTGCATTTCAGTTTGAAGTCCTCAGCTACTGAAGTGCCTAGTTTCCACTGACTTCGGTAGCAGTTATTTACACTGGGACTCACAATGCCTTGAGGATACTTTTGTTTCATAGCATTAGGGTTCATGTCCTGGTATCAGTCACCAAAAGCTGTGCACCTACCCTAAGGTAGTTGTCTCTTACAGACAGTGGACCCAGATCCTGTCTGTCTAAGGCAATTGGACATCTGTCTTAGCTATATGGGTTGAATCGGGCTGTGAATGTTGTTGTCTCTCGCTCTTGACTACAACAGGACCTAGAAAAACAAACCAAACCAAAATAATTTCTTAGTAGGTCCTCTACTTCTATGAATCCCACTCCTTGTGTGGAAGCCCTTTCTAGGGTTCTAAAAGCTTTTAGCTTAGTTTACTAGGTAGTATGTACAAATGCTGTGAATGTGAAGAATCGGAGACCCTTCCAGGTACTAAGAGCAGTATATGTGAAGCTGTATGATTACTTCAGGCCACCAAACATAGGGCTGTTTTGGGCCTCCCTTTCCTAATTTATATCTGCCCAACATCTTTTGCTACCCTGATTCCTCCGCAGGAGCTTCCTGACTTACTCTTCTACGGCCTCTTTCTGAACTGTCTCATCAGAGATAATCTTTCTGGGCCTCAGCTGATGTTTTGTCCAGATTATTCTGATGCCCAACCAGTGGTGGCAAATATGGACCACAGGCCATGCTGTGTAGTAACCTATACAACATTAAGAAGCTGCCTGTCATTATTTACTAGTTTACGCTCCTTACTGCTAAGGCTGCCACCATTTCATTAGGGGAACTGGCAAATGCATTTAATGTATGAAAAAGCTACAGAAATCCCACAGAGTACTATAGGGACACAAGCTGCTGTTAAACAAAATTTGCAAACTGCATATTTGTCTGCTGATAAGCAGAGTGTTGGCCAGCTGTGCACCCTGAAAAAATAGTTTTTCTGCAGTAGGTGGGGCGGACTAGAGGAAATGTATGTTGAGACTTAATCAGATGTGTGAAGACCTAATAAATAAATAAAGAGAAATGTGGGGCAGTCGTGCCGGGTAGCTTGGTGTAGATGTTGCAATGGACGGTGGTGGGGCAATGCTGGGGAGGTGTGGCATTTGTAGGCTGCAGGATGCATCTGTGAGATGAGGATGAGGGAGTGAAACTATAGGAGTCGAGAACTTTGGCAGTTGCATTCCTGATCACTGGCTCATTGTCATACATGTGTTATGGATTTGAATAAACAGTTTTTGCTCATTACAATGGCTTTTTGTTTTTAACATATAGGCCCAAAGCAGAAAAATGGTACAGTTACATGGGTAGGGATGCACGTCACTTAACTGACAGTCTGGACTGCTGTTATTTCCAAAAGGAAGAATGTAATATATTAGAATATGTTTGTTATTAAATTGGATGCTAGTTCTGGTATCCTCTAGAGATTGTCAAAAATCACTCTGGCTCCAGAAATATTACAACAGCAGTGCTCTTAATTTTAGAAATGGAGGTTGATAAAAGTACGTTAAACTGAGGTCTGCAGATGAGTTAGACCCCTCTCATGTATTCAGTTCCTTCCGCTCTCTCTCTTTTATTTTTTTCTGTAACACATCAGGGTCCTAAAATAATTTATCCATTAATAAATTAGGTTTGAGTTTTCAAGGTGATAGATACTTAGATTCTGATTTGCAGAATAGCCATAGCTGTGAAATGCTATTGCATCCCTATAGCTGCTTATATGTACTAATACAGATTATTTCTAGAACATTTTGTGTCAGACAGGAAACTGTGATATACAGGTACATGTAAAAAGCACAAAAAAAATCACAGACTATGAAGTGAATCTGTATTTACCTACAGGTAAAAAATTCATTTGTAAGCATTGGAGACAACTGTTGTAAATAAATGTCTTTATACATAAATTAATATCTTCATATCAAACACTTCAAAACCATACATTTACAGCATTAAAAACATAAAATTTAAAATATATATTAGCTTGAGATTTTTCAAATTGTTTTGACCTTCTAGTTCTTGCTACTTTTACTTGAAAGCAGACATCGAAACAGCAGACATGGCTTTGAAAATTGTGACATTAAACAGTGAAACTGTGAAAATATTTTGCAAGTTCTTCGAATTTGTACATTTTACAGCAAAGGTTAAATTTAAAGAAAGCAGTTCTCACCAGATTTTACAATAAAAACATCCCTGTGTCCATGTCTCACACCATCATGGCATGACATGACATTCTCCTGGGGGAATACGTCAGCTTGCAGAGACCTTCGCCCACATATAGGTCAGTTCTCTTTTGAACAGATGTGAGATAATTGGAAGAGGTGTGAGAGCCTACATAGCTGGGTCAGGGGGTGAATTCTGCTCTCATACCAATGAAAACTCTCACCAAGAGTAATATTTACGTATGTGGGAAAACAGAATTTGGCCTGACGGTTTTACAGGTGAACAAAAGGGCTGGATCTGGCCTGGTGTCTTTACTCCTCATTTGTACATGAGCCTAATTGAATATTAGCATAATTAAAGTCGCCACATATTGATGGATTGCATTTCACACTGACTTCCATACTGTGTCGGGGAAAGGGAATTTGCTTCAAGTGCTATTGCCTTTTCCCAATGGCCTGAACAGATGAAAACGGGAGGGGGAGCTGTGGGAACAGGAAAAAGAAAGGGAATTATTACTTTGCTTTTAACAAAAGAGGACAGGAACAACTCCAATTCGTTTTAACCCTATCTGTTCTCACCTAAAAGACTACTGTGTTTAACCTAACAGAATGGGGCCTAAGAAGGCATAGGGTTGCCAAGTATAAATATGTTGGGCAGTGAATGCTGGAGAGGACAAGAAGTACTTAAGGTGCAAGACACTATCAGTATGTGAACAACTGAGTGTAAATAAAAGACAGGAGTAAATACAGGCTGGAAATCTGAAGGCTTTTAACTCATTAGAGTGAAAAAGTTCAGCCTCCCAGTAGGAGGAAGTAAAATTTTAAGCACTGTTAAGACAGAAATTGACGGGTTACTAAGAGATTTGGTGACCGAAAGAGCTCCGAAACTTTCTCTTGTACTTCTGTGGGTTTGAGGAAGAAAAACTAAATCTAGTTTGGTGTTGTAGATAGTCCTCTGGAAGACCTCCAGTTTCTATAAGCAAGAGCAGGTTCACAAGAGGAATTACAAATACCCCAAGGTATTAATGCAGTATTTACGGAGGGGTCACTTCTGCTTTAAATTTGTGTTCTGCATCTCGCAGAGGAGAAGGTGAGGACCTATGCCTTGTACATGTGCTGTAATTGCTGGCTTCTGGGAAGAGCAGCATTGCTGTAGCAAATGCTTGAAAAAGCCTTGTTCAGTTGTCTGTCTGCAAAGGAGAAAGCATAGCTGTGAATTATCAGAGGAGTTAGATGCTTCTCTACTTCAGTTAGCTACCTAAGTGTGCTAGAAGAGCAGAGTCTAAACACTTGCCCAAATATCCTTAGCTGTTCCTACTGCCCAGCTTAAATGGTTTCCTTGGTTTTTGCTCTTCATGTAATATGCCCGTGTTTAAATCTTTAACTGTGATTTTCAAAGGTCTCCATGGAAACAGCTTCAGCTACCTAAGCTAGCACACCTATCTTGGCTGTGATCATCATCAAGACCTATCATACCCTGGAGAAGAGGAATTACTAGCCCCAGTGGGTGCTACCCAGAAGATGGAGATAGCGGTGGATTTCGGTGTTGAATTTACTTCTACACTTCACCAGAGCAGCAATAAGCTGCAATGCTCACAAGAAAATCTACTTCAGTAATGCAGCAGATACAAAAATAACCCAAGTAATTTCCCACCTAGTGAGACAGAAAGAAAATATGAGTTTCTTCTAAAGTTATTGAGGTATTCGTATCCTACAGTGCTTCCTCCCTACAGAATACATGGAAAGTGAGCATGTGTTCTTTAGATTCATTGAATAGTATGAATAAGTAGAAATCAATAAATAGAACATGCATTACAGACTTATGAGTTATTCTGTTTTTGTGAGATGCTTCTTTCCTTACAGTTCTTCATTACATTTTGAATCACAGTTATTTTGCTGCTATTTAGCGAACATTTACCCTTTTCTTAACTGATCATGTTTCTTATTAAGCAAATTTAGTCAAGGCTTTGGTGAAATTATATAGAAAATGTATTAAGCAATATAAAACTGCACATACCATTAAACTTATAGTTCTAATATAAAAAATAGTGTAAAATACATTCAGTAATCAGTGTTGAAAACATTTTCTTTATGATGTTAGAGTTGTTACAATGACAAGAATATGTTTTAATGTCAAACTGAAATTCCTGTGTTCATTTTTATTTAGACCTGTCTCACAAGGCTATTATTGTGTATCATAGTATTTTATTCTATACACTTTAGACAAAACTAGTGTACCTGTGAAAATTGGGTTTGCACAGAATAGTAGCGCAATAGTAATTGGAAATGTTATTTCCATTGCCTTATGTAATGTGATCAGCTTTTGTTTAATTCACACCATAGCTAAATCATTTCCTTCTACTAATAAAAACATAACAAAGTATTCTTATTCTAGTTGCACTATGTCATTTGTCAGTAATTATGTGGCTTATTTAAGAGAGATTTTCAGCTAAAAACCCCTGCTCTCACTAATAAATGGGGTCATTTTAATCATTATTTGTGGGTGAAATGAATAATCTTAATGCCTAAATGGGAGCTGTAAAGTAGCTGGATAGTTACCCTGGGCTTTATCTAAATTAGAGCCAAAAAGAGTAATAACTGAAAACCAAAACAAAACCTACCCCTCCCACTTTCTGGACTAAGGCTGTAAGTCTACATTATTAACTTGACAAGGGGAATCAAATCTACCTCTTTCACACAGGCTCAAACCTGTTTATTCTCCAGTGATCAGTGATTATGCTGACAAAGCCAAGCACATGCTGTCCTACCCTTGTGAACCTCATCCTGGACTGTGATTGAATCTCAGACCATGAAAGGCCACATAACACCTGCACACACATGGGGTGGGTGCCATGAGATGGAAGACATAGGTACATGTGTAGTGCTTTCACACCAGCGGGAATCCATGTGCAGGCTTCAGGCTGAAGACACGCTCATAAGTCAGTTGTGACTTTCTAGGCTCTACTCCCAGCTAAAGTTGCCAGTGTACCCTGATGACTGAGTCTGGTAATGGTGTTCACGGGAAAAAACATAGCTTTTCTGAACTATTTGAGTAACAGAGACACAAACCCTTGCATGACAATACCTGTAGTAGTAAATGTTCAACCTCTGTGCACCATTTAGGTGGTTTTCATACAGTATGACCTTCTTAAGAAAACCATTTTTTTGTGTTTTTCATTTCAGTTCATAGGACAGAAGCAGCAGCAGGTTTGCCAGGGCTTCTCTGGATGTGGGAAGTTTATGAAAAGGCTGGATCCTGCCTTCTCTCTGGACTGAGTGGGATACTTAATGTTACTAAAACTGGGGTGGGGAAGGAGGGTGTGAGGTGGCTACTTGACAGCAGTTGCACCAGTTCTGCAAGAGGCTGGAGGATGCTGCTGGAGAGGTTCTCATGCTGTTGTTACACACCTGTATCGTTTAACAGAATCTTCTACAATAGACTTGTGAATGTTTCCCATTCATGAAAATTAAGTATTTCGGATTTATGCAGGATAGCTGTTGAGGGGTAGATCATGCTGTTATTTAAACACCTTCATCAAATATTTTTGTGTCTTGCAGGATTCTGTTAGGAAAAATCCCCACTAAGAATTAGAAGATGCTAAACTACTAAGATGCTAACTACTATTTCTAAGAAGAAATATAAATATCTAAATAAGAAATAACTAAACAAATTTCTCCCATAAAAGGGGAAATTTATCCTGGAATGAAGAACTATCAGGAACTTTTGCTACAGCCCATTTTGCTAATTTAATGGCTAGGTCATATGAATTTATTTTGATTTGGGCCATACTTAATCCTAACACTAAGGTCTGGCTATAAGAGCTAATTGGACAATGAAGTCAGAGAACTTGTATTTATTATCATTTTTAAATTAGCCATGACAGGACCCATTTCTAGTAGACCATCTGAAGATGAGATGAAATCTTTGTGCAGAAAAAAAAGTACAGTGAAAGTCTTCAAAATTGTTCACTGTCTGCTTTTAGAATTACATTAGAAAATGCCTACTTGCAAAAGCACCAGCATTATTCCTTGATACTGAATTCCCTGACAATGAATCGGATTCCATGGAAGTGATTTCTGACTGTAATTCATTAAGAATTGTTTATGAAGTTTCTTATCACATGATTTTCCTTGTGACCAAAGTTTCCATGAGATAAACTTATAAATGAGCTCATCCAGCAAGAGTAAAAGATTGCTCAAGACTCTAATAGGCCACAAATTGGATTGCTGAACAATCCTCTAATCTCTTGTCTCTGTTCTTCTTTCTCTTATAACTAAGACTAAAGAAAAAAAAGCTATGAGCTGCTGTCATTTGTAATTATGCCCAACTCAGATAAAATGTCCTGACCTGTCAGAGGTAGGTCAAATGTCAGAGAAAGGCTTATGGGAAACAGTGGAAGGTTGAAGGCTACTAAATAAGCTTTGGAAGTATTTACCCGTTTTGTAGAAAATAGCTGTGAATTTCTAAACCAGAAAAATTAGAGAAAATGTCAAAGCATGTCTACAGTGACCCTGTTCTATCCTAATCTCTTGTCAGGCATATTGATGACTTAAGTGGCTTAATAATTATTTTGCCATCAGGGATGACACATATTGATGCTCCTTCAGCAGACAGATTTTTATATTTTATGTCTGGATTAGACCATCCTAAGTCATGATGTTTAATGTTGTCTGTGTACATACATTCATGAATACTCGAACCAGCATGTTTTAATTTGACTGTATTCAGTTCTAATCAGTAATCCATTGTACAGACAACAAACTAATAAAACCCCAAAGTTTACAAGAAAATTAATATCAATTTACAATACAAAAATTTAGTACTTCTCAGGACTATATTGATGCTTTGATAATAGATTGTGATGGTAGTTATAATACTCTGTAATTTATTTTTTGTTAGCTGCAGGAGTGACTTGAACTAGACACTTGCTCATGGAAGGAAATGGTCAGCCAAAATGATGATTACCAAGTCAGAAATGAAGCACCAAACCCACAATTTTGTGAATACAGCCTGATTTTTTTTGTTCAAGCTGAAATAGTCACTTTCATGCATAAAACCACAATTTTTCACTACAAAAACCCGCATTTGGTAAGTAAATACAGCTGAACCAGAGTACCTAGCTTGAAATTAAGCAGGTTAAATGTGGAGGATAGAAAGCATGATCAGCACTTACAAGTGCTCCAAATGGAAGTAATTTTCTTTTATGTGTTGGTAAACCAGATGCAAAGTCAGGGATATGTATCAAGGAGTACAAACCAGGATATTCAGTCCAATCTGTACTACCTTTCAACTTGTACATTAATATTATTACTGTGCTTATTTATGAAGCATTAAATGTATATTGAATGCCTTTACGGGCAAATGTGTAAGGGCTTGCAAGCACAGAATAATATTGTTAACTTAAAGGATGAATTATTACTCACCCAGTTTTTACAGTATTTCTGTAGCCAACACAAAATATCCTTTCCTTGGGCATGCTAATGGAAAGAACAACTTGGCTGAATCCCTGCACACTTTCTCAACCCCCCTCTTTCTTCTGTACTGAAAGATTGCACTTGTGGTGCATTTCCAGTTTGACAGAAGTAGCCATTATCTCCAGCCTTGAATCGTTAAAGGTTGTTGGGTCATTACTTGATCAACTTACATTAGTCTGACTCCACTGAAGGTTTCATAGAATAGAATCATAGAATCAGAATATTTTGGGTTAGAAGGGACCTTTTAAGGTCGTCTAGTCCATCTTCATGGATGTCTAGTTGACATCTTCAACTAGATCAGGTTGCTCAGAGCCCTGTCCAACCTGACATGGAATGTTCCCAGGGATGAGGCATCTACCACCTCTCTGGGCAACCAGTGCCAGGGTTTCACCACCCTCATGGTCAAAAATTTCTTCCTTACATTTAGTCAAAACCTACCCTCTTCTAGTTTAAAACCGTTACCCCTCGTCCTGTTGCAACAGGCCCTGCTAAAAAGTCTGTCACATCTTTCTTAGAAGCCCCCTTTAAGTACTGGAAGGCTGCAATAAAGTCTCCCCGGAGCCTTCTCTTCTCCAGGCTGAATAAATCCACCTCTCTCAGCCTGTCCTCAGAGGAGGGGCATTCCATCCTTCTGATCATTTTTGTGGCCCACTCCAACAGGTCCATGTCTTTCCTGGGCTGAGGGCTCCAGAGCTGGATGCAGGGCTCCAGGTGGGATCTCACCAGAGTGGAGTAGAGGGGTAGAATCCCTTCCTTCGACCTGCTGACCACACTTCTTTGGATGTAGCCCAGGATGTGGGTGGCTTTCTGGGCTGCGAGCGCACATTGTTGGCTCATGTCTGGCTTTTCATCCACCAGTACCCCCACGAACTTCTCGGCAGGGCTACTCTTGATCTTCATTCCCCAGCCAGTATTGATAGTGGATGTTGCTCTGACCCATGTACAGGACCCTGCACTTGGCCTTGCTGAACCTCATGAAGTTCACACTAGCCCATGCCTCAAGATTGTGCAGGTCCCTCTGGATGGCATCCCTTCCCTCAGGTGTGTCAACTGCACCACGCAGCTTGGTGTCATCTGGACATTGAGTCATTGACCACTACGCTCTGGATGTGACCATCCAACCAATTCCTCATCCACCCAACAGTCTGCCCATCAAATCCATATCTCTCCAATTTAGAGAGAAGTTGTTGTGGGCAACCATTTTCAAATCAAAATGTATCATATTTTGATGTCCTGAAGAGAACAGAATATATATTGTAAATAAACAACTGTCAATTGAATACTTTCCCCATAATATTAATATATAAACCAGTTATCTGTTGAGTCATACCATACTCGTTTGAATTTTGCTGCTGCTGAAAATACATTTTGAGTGACCTTATAGTTCTTATAATATGTAAGTGGAATAACCACTATTCTTTTAAAAAGCATGTAAAAAAACCCTTCAGTTTTATGTGAACATTATCTGTGTAGACATTAATTTATGTAAATGGTCATACTTCTTACAGTATTTTCCCCCTAGCCCAAATCAGCCAGGACACCTCTGTGTCATCTAGTTCTCCATTATTATTTTTTCATTGGCCTTTTATGTTTCTTATCTTTAATGTTGTAGATGATATGTTTTAGATTAAAACAGCATATTAATGCTTAAAATGCAAAAGTCAGGTTGATGTAGGAATATTATGAACTTTTCTTATTCTCTGTATAGATGTTCTTTGGAGCTACATAATTTGCATGCTATGGTTAGATGTCTGTTCAGAAGAGAAAGATATGATAATGAGTTTCAACAGAGTTAGAAGGCTTGTTGTATTGCAGTTTTGCTTTATTGCTAGGATTATACCAATTCTAGGGGATGAACAGATGAGCTCTGTCTCTCTCTCAGTTGTATGGAGTATTTCCAGATCTTAGAAGTTTGTGTAAGGACTGTTGGTCAGGTCAGTGAGACAGCTCTCCCAAGTGAGGTACAGGATTTGAACAGTGCTGTGTGTACAAAAACCTGAAGTTTCAATATGGAAATACTGTTTTGGTAGTTGTCCATCCTTTAATGCCTTGAATTTTAACATTACTTACAATAGTGCATTCTCTTGTTTGCTGAGAAGTTCATTCCAATGTTTTCCTGCTGCAACTATTCCAGTCACAAAAAGAAGCATGTGATCAATAAACAGAAGCTTTTATTTCAGACATCAATCCTTTATTTATAAATATGCAGATTTTCAGCCTTCTAGTAATAATGCTCACAATCCTTTTTTTCTTCAGTGGATGGAAGAAATAGATTGAACTCATTTCACCAGACCTTGACACACCATAAAACTAGTAGGCAGATAATACTCTATATCACAAGAAAGTGGAGTGGTTGACATCTTTTTAGACATTCTCTAAGTACCACATGGGCAGTAAGAAGGGCAGGGTCTATCTCCTGCTGCTGTGTGGAGTCAGTAATACTCTAATGTCTGTCCTTGATCAAAACACCCACATACAAACTCTGATTACCTATGAGAAATAACTAATTTAACAGAAAATGGCTTGCCATATTGAAGTGGATAATAGATAATGTAGTTTTTGCATACTGTCAACTGACACACATTTATGCAGGAGTTATAAACTACAGTCTGATAAAATAAACTGCTGACCTTGGATGCCTTTTAATTCTCCAAATTGGAAACTTTACATTTGAAGTGACCAGTGGCAAAAGAAATTTATACAGTTTTAAAACTGCTGCTCTTGATAAGAAAAAGAAAAACACTTGGATAGTTGAAATTTGATGACAAAAATTTTGGATCTCTAATACAGAGCTGAAATGTGTTATTTTCTTTGTTTAGCACACAGGAATCAGAGTACAGGAAACTAAGATTCTGGTATGTCTCTGCATCTGCAGCAGCAGTTAAGTGGTTTGCTCTGAGCATCTGTATTATATTGGTTTCAAATAAACATCTGAAAATGTTTTATTACTGGTTTGCGTGTGCCTTTATTATTAGAGATATGGTATGACTCAGTAAGTGTAACATTTCCTTGAAACTGCCTATACAGAGACTTAATCTCTTCTACCGTTTTTACAAGTATCTCAATTCTTCTCAGTTCAATCCCTCTAAAAAAGATAATTTGTATGTCCTTGAAATTAATGTTTAATGTTATATAAAGAACACATATATAAAAAGACACATACCTACTTGGTCATCATTATTATTAAAATAATGTCAACAAAATCCATTCACAAGAAAAAAAATAATTGAAATGCTATTTTTAGTAAATATCTTGCAAGGAGATTGATGATGGTAAATTTGCAAAACATTTAAATGATCAGTGTAACAACTTTTGTTTAAGTAGAATAAATATGTACTTCTGAAATACAGTTCCTACTGGTTTGAATCTAAAACCACTAAAATTAGAGAAGCTTGGGATTACAGTCCTATAGTAGAAAGATTTACTAGCTGAAATATATTATAATAAGGAAGAGAAACTAAAAACCAGACTTTGAAATGTTAAGTAATCTTAGTGAGACATAGTCAGAACATGGCTTTTTACTAGTGTCATTTGTTGTTTTCAGTATAAAATTTCTTATCCAATAGAACACTCAAATGTCTTTTCACAGAGCGAAAAAAAATCCAAACCAAAACCAAAGCCCAAGAGACATTGCAGAATGTTTAGATATTTAAATATCTACAGTACATTTTAAGAGTTATTTAGAAAAAAAAAATCTTCCGAGTATTATTTCCTTGTAATTTGTGAAGCCACAAATACAGTAGTCCTGACTACTGTATTTGGTTATTTCTGATGTGTCATTTTTCTTAGTAATAAGTAAAAATTCTAATGACCCGAGAGCTCTCCAGATACACAACACAAGAGCCTGTTTTTGATACATAATGACTTTCACCTGTTACTGAATTAGGCCCCGGGTCTTTTTGCTGCAGTTTAACATTTCCTGACTTAGTTAATCAATAGCACCCTTTCTGAATTAAAAGAAATATTCCAAATCATAAATGGAAAAAGGATAATATAATGTAAATATGTATAATATATATCTAAAATACTATGTAATAAATAGGTACAATAAATAATACATGACTTTGTAAAATCTAGTCCATTTGATCATGTGACAAATTTAAAAATGGTAAATTTTGTGTGTGGTTATGAGCACTTGACAGAATCAAATATGTATTAGAAAGGAGCAAGATATGTAATGTCAGTGCTTAGTTAGTGAGTGAGAGCATTCTGTTTCCAGCTAAGTTCTTAAAGAACCATTGTAATCTGACAATTTAATCTATAGTGAGCCTTTCTTCAAACCAGTATGTCAAAAATTGGTTCTCACTTTTTAAGAAGGACTTGCTGTTAGGGTGTTCCTATGATTACAATTCTTGTTCCACAGCTGCTGCTTTTCTCATTCCTATTCCCTCTCTACATGGTAAAAATCTACTACAAGGGTGCAAACTGAGTAGCACCTTACCTGGTGATTACCTGTTGGCTGTTAGAACGGTTAGAGATGGACTGCCCAGAGAACACAGTAATTATCTGGCACCAGTAAGGGCAGCTCCGTGCAGTGCTAGTGCAGAGCATATGTTCTTTGCCAACCACAGGGTGGCTAGGATATGTAAAAGAACAGAGGAGGCCAAAAAACCCCCAAACCTCCCCCTTCCCGCTCCAAGAAATCAAACGAAATTGCGCCGATCGGTTCCCATCCACCCTTCAAAATGCAATCCAGAGCCGTTTCGTACGTTGTTCACAGGGTCATTACTGGTATGACAATATCTTCTCTTTGTTTTTAGAATCTGTCATCCCCTGGCTGAAGGGCTTGACTCCAAGGGTGAGTACTGATAAGGGTGTGGAAGCTGCTGGGAAATTCCATGCAGAATGAAGGGATCTGTTTTAAGCTTGAAGCAGCTGCAAAGTCTCACTTACACCTGCCTGCAAAAAAGGGGCTTTGGTGAGGCACCTCACCACAAAGGCTTCCTTACTCTCATGTGTTCATGTAGGTTGACAATTCTGATGGAAGGCACAAGTTATCATGCACTCCATACCAAAGACTAAACAGAGGACAGCCTGACCTTCCTTCCGTATGCAGAAGGAGTTACTTGAACGAAGTGAAATAATACTTCTAAATGAAAAAAAAAAAAAAAAACAACAAAAAACCAAAACCATCCCTGCCCAATTTTTGTGTCCAATTTCCTGGCTACCTTTGATTTATTTTTCTGTCATTAAGAAAAAAAACCAAATCAGAACTGTGATGACAACCACAGGTGACATTACTGGATGTTTTCTGCATTGTAGTGGGGTGTAGCTCTGATTCTTGTACTGAAGATTGTCTTATTGGGTTGCATAAAGGTTCCCTTATCTTAAATCCTTGTGGTTTTAAACTTTCAGTTTAGATTTTCTGTTTGGTTTCATCCAGAAAGATGAAACCAAAGGAGGGGGCAGGTAGGTATTTGTTTCCTTTGCAGGCTTTAAGAAATTTTATGAAAACATTTTTAGTGAGTGGATTTTTTTCCAAAAGTGTGTATTTTAGTAGCTTTAATACTAAAAGAACTGATGGTTGTAAGCTAACGTTTGAATGGGAAAAAATCCAGAGCATGGTATGCTTTTGTGTTCTCCCACCGGGGTTTATTTGATTTGACTTATGCATATATGTAACTCACAAATTATACAGCACACTTTGTATCCATTTGATTGCAATACTGTGTAATTTGTATGTTTTAATTAAATCAGCTATGTGCTCAATTCCTTATTCTCCTAAATTATTCCAGTATGGCACAAATCAATTAAAAATTCTAAATATTTATTTCAAGGAAATTCAAAGAAGAGTGAAGGGTTCTTCTCCAACTGGTAATATTCTCTTACAGAGGCAGGACACTCTTAGAGGACCAGGAGCCAGGAACTCCCTGTTTTTTGCATACCTTAATATTTCTTTATACTTTAAAACCTTAATGAGTAAAACTTCATAGCTTGAGACTAAAAATTAAGCTTAAATATATCCATTACAGTGAGATGAGAAAAATACCATTTTTCAGCGTGAGAGAGACTAATTCTTCTGGGTTTCATGGAACTATTATGGTTAATTATGTTAATTAGGGTGGTAACTAGTAATTCTTGAGAACGGGACCCTCCTGTATTAGTCTTGTACAAGCACAGAGTGCACAGTGGGGCTTACAAATAGGCAGGACAGGCACTAGATGAAAGAAATTGTTGGAAATCAGCTGCAGGACTGATCATTCTGGGAGAAGTAAATATTAAGGTCATTCTTTATTTTTTGAATTAAGTTGGGAATAGTTTGGGTTTTTTTGTTGTTGGTTTTTTTTTTTTTTTGCTTAGTACACTATGGGTTAAAAGGGTGGCATGAAGTCTGGGGCATACTATTCTGTAAAATCCAGATTAAGGTACCCAGTTTAAGATTATATGATAGCAAGGTTCTGCTGCTTTTTACCAGATACTGTCAACCAAAACAGAAGTTACCTTCTCTGATTAAGTGATAGAGATTTTAAAACTGTGTTTTCCCAGTCCCAGCAGGACTGGGAAAATAATTTTCAGCAAGCTATTTGTAAAAAGTTCAGGTTGAGATTTATCAAAACTGTAATTTCATGTCAAATTTATTATACAGTACATTTTAGTCTTCCTGAAATGAAACACATATATCCACATATTTTTTAAAGATGCATAAAAAAAGGCTGATGTTTTCTTGAACATGAAGGAGATAATCTTTCCATGTTTTTTTGCCCAAATAACCCAATGGGTAGAATGCTTAGTTAAAGTGCATAGAGTTTGGATTGAGATCCTTCCATCCCCAAGAGATGAGAGTGTATTTAAGTCTTAGTGTGTTTTGTCTGTCCTACTGAAGCTCTTCCACTTTCTACAGAGAACTTGAAATAATAGTAGGATTAAGAACCAAATTCCAAATTTCTCTTTTGATTGCCCTTAACCTCCAACCACTAGGGTCATGCCCAGGCTCTTGTTCGGTGAGTAAAGTTGGTTGTGCAGAGTCCTATTTCATAGAGAGTTGTACCCTGGAGTGGATTGTGGGAAAAACAGAGCAAGTGGTCAAGTGAATGAAAGCACATTTATAAAGCCTCAAGGAAGTCAAAATAAGACTGTTACTTAACCCCGGTCCTCACTTTGTTTACTGACAGTCACAAAGTGAATTACCAAAACAGAGCCAGTCATACAGCATCTTTCTGTCTAGAATCCAGTGTATAGGAAAAAATAATAAAAGTAAATTGAATCTCTGTAATCTAGAATGTCAAGGAAAAAAACCCAGACTACAGTACCAGTTTGTAATAACCTGGTATCTCATAAAAGTAAATTCAGTTAATAAGACAGTTCTCATTAGGGCATGCATCCTTCTGAATCTGGAGGTTCTGTGTTAGAAATTCAGCTGTTCTTCCCGTTGTGACATTAGAGAAGAAATCTCTGTATGGTCATGTGCTTTGTTTGGAAAATTTGTTCTGGGAAAGCGAGATTTTTTGAAATGAAAGAATTTAGAATACCTTGGGCTATTATTATAACCTTAAGAGTTTGGGTTTTTCTTTGCTTAAACTTGTCCAACTAGTTGTGTTCTAATTTAGACACAGACATTTGAATAGAAGTCTGAGGATACCAGAGACAGCACTTTCCCTGTAGGTTCCTAATCCTACTGAATGTTTCAGTTACGACCTTAATAATTCCAAAACCAATCCAGTTATTATAAAATGGATACATTTAAAGTACAGTAAATCCAGGTATACAAGCTGTATAATTGTTCATAGTCATATATGACTGCAAGATACTCGGCTGTGTACTGCTCTCTTCTGCGGAGCTGAACATTCCTCACGCGTTGGAGGTTATCACTAGTCACAGCCTAATATCACAGCCTGTTTCAGTTGTGGGCAAAAGTTTTGGTTTCGATTGTTTTTTTCCTGGTAGATCACTTCTGAAATGGTTGTTAGTGCTAGGTGCTCGTGGGGAGTGAATGTTACTAAGAATTTCAAGGAAGCCAGTTACTTTGTTTAGCTTAGAAATTTTTTGTACCATATCTACTTTTGTTCAGCCCTTACTAGCAGCCTTTGTTCATAACTATTGTCCCAGCATAAATCATGGGTCATAATAATAAAGCAAGGGGAAAGAGATCATGTGATCTGGGCAAAGATCATAATAAACCGATGCTATATTTGTAATATTTGATACATTTTACTTACTAATTTTTCTACAGTGTAAGTATGTTTGAGACATATTTTTTAAATTTTCCTTCCAGGGCTACTTCCCAACATTTCAAACAGGCAGTTTTTATGAAACAACGTGCTGCAAAATCCTGACTGTTTCCATTACTTACTCCTTACCACTTTCTCTTAAAGCTATTATTTCCTAATCAGGAATTAGCTAAATATGTCATTCTCTACTATTTACTTTGACAAATACCTTAAGGCATGAGTTTAAACCTGTCTTTGAGTTTGTTTTCAGTGATAGACTGCTCTTCATAACAAAACTCTGGTTATTAGCTTCTCTTAATTTCTTTGATTCTATCAACAATGAGTATTGAAGGATTAATTTTTAATAATGCATGTAAGCAGATGTAAGCGAACTTTCCTGTTACAGAGTTTTTCATCTATTTGTTGAAACAGACCAACATCCTGATAACAAATATCTCTGGATTGTAGAGCTTTCCCTTGCAATTTTATTTAATAACCATTTCACTATGATTGATTTGCTCTGGAAAGGCTTGGCATTACTAAATCTTGAAACATTATGGCACTGCGAGGTTTTACAAATGACAAATGTAAACGGAATGTAGTTTTTTACATCACCTTTCTGAAGGTGGCAATAGGGAAACTTTTATATTTATCACCATCCTAATTTTTGACTATATCCTTTTGATTATCTGGTTTTGTTCTTTATCCAAGTTTAGAAATGTTGGGGTCTTTTCCTTCCATGAGTTTGTCTTCCTTTGAATAGTGTTTTTTTATATTCTGGATCTGAATACCAACACCTGTCGTTCCTATTTCTAGGAGCCTAAGCAGCATTGTATAATGATTAAGGAGCATTATAAACACATTCTATTTTTTGGTTTTTTTGGTTTTTTTTTAAAGACTGGAAGTCAAGCTCTTAGAGAAAAGAGATTTGTAAAACAAATATATGCAGGTATGTCTGTTTTACCTGATGCCTATCATACCCTCATGGGAAACCTGGCAAATCTAAGGTTTTTAAGCAGCTCCATATGGATCCTGCATCTTTCTGAGACTATAATGAGAGGAGGGAGAAAAGAACCCGATGTTACTAGACTGTTTCCACTTTTATGGTTCTTTTTCTTAGAGACAGTATTTTAGGTAGATTGCAGCGAAAGCAGAAGTCACTAAATGAATACACGTAGAATCATTTCTGAAACTTTCAGCAAACAGAAATTATGTTGTACTTTTAGTGAAAATGTTTTTTTTTTTGTTCTACCAATAGCTCTATACAGAATCAGTTTTATGAAAATAGGTAGCATGGTAAAGAGACAAGTCTTTCCTGGACTATGGGAAAAATGAATTCACGTGTTATTAGCAGGAGCCCTCGTTACTGCCCCAGCTATGAGTGGAGCTTGCACATTCTTAAATTTAAAAGTCAGCTAATTGCAACCACGATTTACTAGTTTCTGGTGTCCACAGAATAATCTAGGGATTTGTGTGGATAATAATGTAACAGACTGCTGCCCCAGGCCTCTGAATACACATGTAATATGGATACAAATACACACAAACCCAGCAAAACCAGTTATTTCTGTATGTTCAAAACAAAATTTTCAATCTTCAGGAAAAACTGGAATGAAGGATTTTGACAATGCCCTGATACAAATTAAACTGATGACAAATGGAGAAAGCCAGATGCAAACAATATTTAATTTTGGGCCCGTGGACAGCTGCTACTTTTTAAAAATGAAAGCAGTTCATTTCTGGGAGACAAAGCTGCTGTTATAAGCAGGACACACAGGTCTGCCTCAGACTCTTGGGAGACTGCGACTCCAGAAAGACATGTTCGTAACTCCTCCCTCCCACTTCCAGAAAGGATGTTGAATGCTGTTTGCCTAAGAAAGTTTTGAAACCTAACATTTCCCGAGGAGACGCGCGTTGGGATTCCTGGTAACAGCTAGCGTTGGTATTTCAATGTGGTATGAAGATCAGTGTCTTTTAAGTACCTCATCTGGGGGGACAAGTGTTTCTGGTTCCCTGTATAAGCCTCTGTTTTTTTACAAGAAGGCAGGAAGAACTTGTCATCTGTGTCTCTCTCTCTTCCCTTCATCCTAGAAAGAGCCCTAAACATCCCACACCTCCTACTCTTACAAACCTATTCCGTTGTTTCCTTCCAAGCTTCTATCCTGATCTAAAGTCCCAGAACAGTCCTGTTCCCAGCCTGCCTATTCAGTCCTTTCCAGGCTCTTTGCAAGCCTCTTTGTTTAGTGCTTCTCTTGTTTGCACTGTCACAGTTACTCCTCATTTTTTCCCTGATCCCTCCCCAGCCCCATTCACTTTCCCTGCTTCCTTCCCTTGCTCCTAATGCCAGTTATGTCCCCCAGACTCTGGCCCTGCTTTAGAGTTTACTGATTGTTGTTTTTATCACTGTCACTTTCCTTTTACCCCTCTGACTTCCAGTCTCTCTCTTCCTAAGCCAGTTTTCTTTTCCTAATGCTCTTCATGCATCTTCATGGCTGACTGGTTTCCCTTCTGTATTTTCAATCAGAAAAAGTCTTGTTCACTCTTACCTTGAAGTCTCTGGAAGGGATCCTACAAATTGCAGGAATATAAGTTTCATTACCTATTCTATTGGTCATTTTTGATATCGGTACTTTTTATTAGTTTTTTTTTTCAGATACAGTTAAACGTAAACCACTGACACAAAATGCGACTCTACCGAAATTTGAACCCCTGCATCAAATTGTGGGGTGGGCAGATCTCTTGAGAGAAAAAGATTTAGGAATAAACATAGCAGTTTGGATTCCCTTCTCTTTTGTCTTCAGAGTTGGATGAATTAAACTGATTTTTTTTCCAGAAGATTTCAATGTGAGATGGAAATTATTAAAATGTGGTAAATTTATACACAGACAGAAATCAACATTTTATGCTGAGGAGTGTCAGGTAACCTTGACTAAAGACTCTGTTACTTGTCACAGTAAAGATATATACAGTTTCTTTCACCCCACTTTTCTTCTACTGTCAAACAGCCATGGTGAGGTGTAAGCAGATAGACCTTCACTGGCTTTAATGAGGCCTGATGAAACATTGCGACCTTCCTTCTAAGATCTCCTTATGAATAAGGAGCTCATTTTTCTATGACCTTAAGCAGAGGGACTGTCTGACTATGAATATATGTATCGAAGAGTACAATGGGCTCCCATCTGTTTGTACCCTTTAAGTATTACAAGATCATAAATTTAACATTGACTGTGGTCATAATAACAACGGGCACAGATTAGCTCAAGATATTGGTAGCAGCCAGTGTCTGCTGGGCATTAACTTAATCACTAATGAAACAAGCATGTAGCATCCTGGAGTGCAAAAGGAGGAATGGTTTTCCTGAAAAGTGATGTACAACTTTAGGATCTCATCCAGCTAATACTTTCTGGGCAGTGCAGCATGGCTATAAATTGCCTGAAAGTGGCAGTATTTTTTTCACTTAATTTGAATTTGGAGTCTCTTCAATTTAAAATGTCCTTAAAAGGAGAAGATATGCTCTAATATACATGTAATCACTTTCAATAAAATATTGTATCTGCTAGGCTTTCTACTTCGAAAAGAATAGAAATCTTGACTTTATAGTAGAACAATAGCATTCTTAATGCTGTTAATAGTTTCTTGATAATACTAATTACATCCAATCACAGATTACTCTTAATTACTTTTTAATAGCATGCAAAATAATCTGTTCTAACAGAGAATTTATTAATATATTTTCTACATGTGTTGATAACAAACTATAACATACATTTACTGAATATACTGTTACATGCATGCTTCATTTCACTTGTAAGTCAATTGACCTTAATAGAACAACCTGTAACGGTGACTGAATTCTTTGTAGAACTGTGATCTAGTTCATTCATTAATTATAACAGCTGATATTTTATAATATTTGAAGACAAAAATACTGATTATCCTTTTAATTATTATGGAGTAAGGGCTAGCATGTTTTAAAAAGACATTTATTCTCAAATAGTGGTTTGTTGTTAAGGTAATCTCCTGTATTACATTTTTTTGTTTTATCAAATCATGTTTTATTGCAAGTAAGACTAGAAGTTAAACAGATATTACTGCCTCATGAGAGCTCTGTTGCCTTCCAGTCAATAGTCTATTTAAATGATTGCAAAACCAGTCTTTAATTACAGTTTCTCTGTATTTTTGTTCTTGATAAAGGCAAAACCAGAAAACAGGGTAGTTACTGAAAATTGAAAGCAAACACCAGAGAACTGATATTTCTTGAAGCACTAAATGTTCAGTGCAAATGGAAGAGAAGTTTCAAGATTATTTTCTTGTCAACTGGACCATTTTATTTTTTGTTAGTTTGGATATTTGTCATGAAAAGTACCAGTACCTTAGCCTCTGCTAGTTCTACAGCTGTTCCTAGCTTTAGTTTTTCTCTTTCACAGGAGAGGTATGATGCTGAATGCTCTCAAGGTGTTGCAACTAATACCTGCCAAAGGGCAGATGCAGCTATGGTCACACAGACCCTCCTGGAAGATTCCCCACTGCGTTACTGTCTTTTGCCACATTTTGGGAAAAATAGCTAAGTTAACATGTTAGAACTTTGGTTAGAAAGAAACGATTCCCAGCAGTCTTTTCAAAGAACCACTTCCTCATGGTAAGTAAGCTCAGCACCTTTACAGTGGTCTAGAAATCCTAAGGCAAAGGATTCTGAGTTTTTTTAAAGAACAAAGTTTGAAAACTCTGAGCAATAGAACTTCATCATTCAGATATTTGTTTTGGGTTCTATAGGTTTTGGTTGCTGATTTGTACAGAGTAGGTTAGATGTTTTATCAAGTCTCTACTATCCTGATAACTTCTGAAATCTGACAGTGTCTTTGCGTTAATATATATGTACTCAAACCCATGTTAGCAAGTATCAGGTCTCTTTCCAGTTTTTTTTTTAATTTCAGATATTTAAATAATTTTGATATTTCTACTTCCATAACGTAAAGCAAGATGGTTGTCATATGAAATATGAATCACACCTAAAAGGATTTTATTATACCTAATTAAAGCTGTGGCTTTATCCACTTCAAGTTGTTAGTAATATCTTCTTAACATAAGGGAACCCAATTTAATCAGAGGCAATGCATGAAGTGTAGCTGAACTGACTTTCATTCGCTTGCTTACTTTTAAGCAATAGAAACTATCATTTGGGATTAAAATCTTTGGCAGAGGGAGCATTGAATACAGAGCAGAATGACTCCAATGCAGAAACACTGTTTGGCTTTTTTTGCAAGGGTAAACTTGTTTCCCCAACACAAGATGTATACAAAAATATGAATTAGTAGTTACTTGGGAAATTCAAGTCTGGGCTCCCCAGTGATGTAAGCATCACAGGCACGAAGTTCTGTTCTCCACGCATACACAACTACTGGATGATTTTTCAAATAATGAAATAATAATTGCTGTGAGATGCTCTTTGATCGCCTCTTTCTTGAAGTCTTGTAAATAATCACATTTTTTTAAAGGAAAGTTCAACCGACTTTTAAAAACATGATGTCAAAAACAAAGCTTGCTTTTAGAGATAATCCCCAGTGGAATGACTTTCAGCTGAATAATGCTTTGTCTTTTTATTGACAGGTCTTAGCTTCTTTATGTCTTTCTGTTTGCTCACATCAACCTTGTTATTTTTTACTTTACAAGAAAGCAAACAGCCTGCAAATCTTTTCTGCAGACAAGTCAATACATTTTTATACTTTCTGGTGGTTTATTTTCAGGGAAGTTCACATAGAGAGGTTGGGCATGAAGCCAGATGTCCTGGAGGTAATTCCTAGAGCTGCAGCAAGCTGTGCACTTACTAACAATGGCTTTGAACAAATACTTCCAAATGGCAATCTCATTGATGCTTGTCTGTTGAGCTGGGTTCAGGAGAGAGATGACTCATGATCTGTTGTTTCCCTGTGCATTGCTTCATGATCTATTGCAAGAATGGAAGAAAGTTTGAGAAAGGTGAGCGTGGGGGAAGATACTGGTATCTTGAACGTCTGAATGTAGATGACATTTAGTAGGTATGAGCAGTTTAAGTGGTACAGTGATATGCTGTAATGCAAATTTGAAAAAGGCAACAGGGATTCCTTTTCAATATCTAAATAATTTAACTTACTATTTCAAAAAATTCTGTATCAGAACGAATCATCCTAAAATCCTGCTACACTGGTGAGGTGAACAAAGGCCTAATTCTGAAAATACTTATGCATAAATCTCTTCTTCCATATTATGGAAAGAGCAAGAGATTTCAGCCAGCAAGGAGGAACTGCAGAAACGGCCAAAGCAGGAATAGGTATGCTGAAAGGACTAGGAATAAAATTTCCCCCAAATTTGGAATATGTGTTCTAAGTCATCCTTTACATCCATGCACAAAGCCATCCCCATAAGGGTGCTATTTTCCCTCTTGCAACATGGCCTGAGAGAAAAATGGCATTGGGAACATTCCAGGAGCAGCCACATATAGACTGTACAAGAATTTTCAAGTTTCATACTTTTATGGATGATTAAAGCTATATCGTAACTCTTTAGCTTGCTTGTGATAATGTCATGAGATGAGGTGTCAGAAACTCCACGAAGTTCAAGATGTGTCACAACAACTCCTTTCCCCTTATTCACCAACCAAGCCACCCCATCAAAATAAAACTATGCTCTGTTCTTAATAGTTGACTATTTTCAATATTTCCATTATATTATTTCCCAGATGTGTGCAAACTGGTTTAATTCAGAAATTTTTAAGCTAGTTTTTTGTAATTCTCTGGGTCCTCTTTGAATCTTTTTTTTTTCTTCTTCTCTACTCCAGTGGGATCAGTTGGGTCCTCCACAAGATCCTCAGTAAAACTACTGAGAATTTAGATATTTGGTTACTTCCTTAAGTACTGTAAGGTGAGTTTTCTCATACCCTATAAATGTCTCTCTCTCTTTCTTAAACAACCTGTCCTTTCCCTATTTTGACCTCTACACTACTGTTTTCTTGAAATTAATTTTGCTAAGCATGTAATTGCAATCATCATCTTGGGTGTTTTTTAATCTACATGGTGTTTCAGCTAAAGCTTTAAAATACAAGATATTTTTAAAGTCAAGGTTAAAAAGGGAGAAAACATAGCAGCAGTTGATTTTGATACAAATGCTCCACGCCACTGGGGGAAATTTCTAAGGACTGGGAGAAGTAAGTGTCATTGGTGGCATGAAAAAGAAGGATCTGGGGAACTTCAGGTTTCTCAGCCTTACCTTGAGCCTTGGGAAGGTGATGGAGCAAATAATATTTTTCAGCAAGACTTTGAACACTGTCCTTCATAATATCCTCATAGACAAACTGATGAAGTATACTGTAGGTAAGAAGACAGCAAGGTAGGCTGAAAACTGTCTGAACTGTGGGGCTCAAAGGATTGTGATCACTGACGCAAAGACCAGCTGGATGCTGGTCACTAGCGGTAGACCCTAGGGGCTGCCTAGTACTGCCCTTGCTTAGTACAAGAGAGTCATAGACAAACTGGATCAAGTCCAGAGAAGGGCCACAAAGGTGATGAAGGGACCAGAGCTTCACACATATGAAGAAAGACTGAGGGAGCTGGGTCTGTTCAGCCTGGAGAAGAGAAAGCTCAGAGGGATCTTATATATATATTATATACATCAATATGTATAAACACCTGATGGGAGGATGTAAAGAAGACAGAGCCAGACTCTTCTCAGTGATGCTCAGTGGAAGGAGAAGAGGCAATTGGCATGAACTGAAATATAGGGAATTCCACTAAAATATAAGAAAACACTATTTTACTTTGAGGGTTGTTAAACACTGAAACTGGTTGCTCAGTGAACTTGTGGAGTCTCCATCCCTGGAGATACTAGGAATTTGACTGGATACAGTGCTGCTCTCCTTGACACTTCTTTGAGAAGGGATGGTGGCCTAGATGATTCTCAAGGGTGCCTTCCAACATCATCTGTTCTGTGATTCTATGTTCAGCTAAGATTGTTTCCTAAACACAGATCATTCATTTCTAGTACAATACCCTTTAGTTGTTACTTTCAAACAAAAAAAATTAATATGCACTACTCTTCAGGGTGTAACAAACAACACTGAAAGAAAATTTGAGTGCTGGTGAAGTCTGCACATACATGTTAAACATACATCTCTGACATGGTGCTCGTAGGACAGAAGTTTAAGAAAGATAATTACCAATATTTTTTAGTAATATGTGATCTTTATTAGAAATAGTCTGGCAGAGGTATATAATTTTATCTAGATTTGCTTTATTTTCTTGTGCACAGTGGTTGTTGGCTCATTAGGTTATTGTCTTCCTTCTGACTCATGTATCTAATCTGAAGCATCATTTACTTGCTAGTAATTAATATCTCTGTCTCTTCCTCATTAAAGTAGCCAATATGCTTTCCTTTGTACTCCAGAAGAAGCTGAAATGAGTATTAATAAGCTACTAGGAGAGAACCTTAGGACTGTTCCTTTTATTAGAAGGTCTTCCTTCTCTTTTACAAAAGGTGTAATCCAGACTGTTCAATTTAGCTGCCATTTTTTTTGGCAGAGCAGGTCAATGCCATCCACCTAAAAAAACCTGTTTAAATTTCCTAACCTAAATTTCCAGTTAGTGAAGCTGACAAAAGGACATTCACAACATTTCATGGAAGCACTGCCTTTTCTCCTTTGACTGGCTTGGAAAGTCTTCAAAGAACATCCAATCCACCCAAATCTACCTCTCTCCATGGAGACTGCATGTCTTCTAAGGTGCCTTCTTTCACTCAGGCTCTTCTGGGGATGGCTGTCATTGCCAGTTACTCAGCTAAGATAGTTTATGTGCTCCAGAATGGGTGGGGAGACTGAAAGTCCAAAAGTAGTGTCTGAAACACTAACTCAAAGAGATATTACTCCCTCAGTGGGTTTCAAAAAAGCCTCAGGGAATAAGGAGAAAGAGTGCTTTCAATTTTCTGTGAGAGAGGAGTGATTTTTTTTTAAAGAGTGACCAGAGAGCACATTCTACATAGAAAAACAGTAAAAGCAAGTGTCCTAGTTTCAGCCAGGATAGAGTTGGTTTTCTTCACAGAAGGTAGCATGAGGCTGTGTTTTGGATTTAAGATGAGAAAATGTTAATAAGGTGCTGATGTTTTGAGCTGTTGTCAAGTAGTCAAGGTCAGTCCAGCTTCTCGTGCTGGGCTGCCAGCGAGCAGGCTGGGGGTGCACGGGGAGCTGGGATGGGACACAGCCAGGACAGCTGACCCAGGCTGGCCAAAGAGATATTCCCTACCATACGACGTCATGCCCAGTACGTAAACTGGAGTTGGCCGGGGGGTGGAAATCGCTGCTCAGGGACGGGCTGTCGATCGCCGGGTGGTGAGCAATCGCTGTATTGGGCATCACTTGTTCTCGTACATTCCTTTGTCGGTATTATTATTGTTGTTATCATTGTTGTTTCCTTCTCTCTTGCTGTCCTATTAAACTGTTTTTATCTCAACCCACGAGTTCTTTCCCAATTCTCTCCCGCGTCCCACTGGGGGAGGGGGAGTGAGCAAGCGGCTGCGTGGTGCTTAGTTGCTGGCTGGGGCTAAACCATGACAGCATGAAACCCCAAATTACCAGTCCTAGGAAGCATCATTGCACTACAGCAAATAAAGTTTAATGTTCACTTCAATCAACTTGAAAGAACATTTCAATTCTATTTAACACACTAAATAAAAATAGATTAATGAATGTTGAAATGGTTTATTTCCATCAAAACACAGAACCCTGGAAAGTTCTATCATCATGTCTAAACAGAAATATTGCAGTAACCTTCATTCCATGACAAATGCTGATATTTTAACTTTTTTTTGGTCCAGATTATAAGAAAACTGAACTTTAATAGTTATTTCTTAAAATCATGTTTTTGATTTTTCACCAAGAGGCAAAAAGCTTTGAAACCCCTTTTGTTCATTAATTTCTACTCATATATCTATTTTTATAAGACACCATAAATCATACAGAAATTGGTCTTCCCTCCTATTTTTGTTTTCAGTGAAGAGTAGCATTTAAAAAATTTTAATTCTGGGAAATAATGAAAAAAGTTATAAGAAATAAATAGCAATAGTATAAAACTCGGAATTTTCTAAAAATGTTCAGTGCTCATTGAATCATAGAAACATAGAAAATCTAGGCTGAAAGAGACCTTTTAAGGTCATATAGTCCAACTTCCCTGCAGTGAGCAGGGACATATTCAACTAGATCGGGTTGCTCAGAGCCCCGTCCAACCTGACCTGGAATGTCTCCAGGGATGGAGCATCTACAACCTCTCTGGGCAACCTGGGCCAGTGTTTCACCACCCTCATGGTGAAAAATTTCTTCCTTATACCTGGACAAAATCTACCTTCTTTTAGTTTAAAACCACTACACCTTGTCCTATTACTACAGGCCCTGCTAACACGTCTGTCCCCATCTTTATTACTGGCCTCAGTACAGACCCCTGACGGACACCACTTGTCACTGATCTCCATCTGGCTATTGAGCCATTGACCACTACCCTCTGGATGTGACCATCCAATCAATTCCTCATCCACACAACAGTCCACACATCAAATCCATGTCTCTCCAATTTAGAGAGAAGGATGTTGTGGGGTACCATGTCAAAGGCCTTACAGAAATCCATATAGACGACATTGGTAGCTCTGCTCTTGTCCACTGATGTGGTCACTCCATCATAGAAGGCCACTAGGTTGGTCAGGCAGGACTTGCCCTGGGTGAAGCCATGCTGGCTGTCTCGAATCCTCTCCCTGTTCTCCATGTGCCTTAGCACACCTAAATATTCCTCTTTTCCAGTCTTGAGTTTCATCTGTGCAGTTGAATGAATATGACTTCCAGTTTCCAAAAGTTCTAAGAAAATGTTTGGAATAGGATTTAGTTCTTATATAAGTATATGACTACATTATTTTTTGGCCTGGTGTGGCTGTGGCTTTTCATATGTAATATATTAAAAAATATATAAATGTAGATTATATGTAAAATATAAACATGTAATTTATATAAATATAAATATATATTGTATACATATTTAAAATAATAAGACATCCTTCAAAATGAATGATTAAATAAAAGAGGTTGCAGTGTGATAATTCCTAACAAGATCTTACTCTTTTGCAAATAATGGAAACATAATTTTTTATTTATCTCTCTCGTTGTGTATATATATGCATGTTCTGATATGCCTGACTAGTAAAATC
Source organism: Phaethon aethereus (assembly GCF_964289735.1). Taxonomy (NCBI): domain Eukaryota; kingdom Metazoa; phylum Chordata; class Aves; order Phaethontiformes; family Phaethontidae; genus Phaethon; species Phaethon aethereus. The sequence continues at coordinate 20,208,166 of NC_138576.1, read as the reverse complement.
TTTGGAACTTTTGCTTTTTCCACACACTCTGATGATGCAATGATAAAGTAGTTATGTCATAAAGTATGTGACTTTATGTGATAAAGTATGTTATGTTACTTCATTATAACATGTTCAAAGAGATGTGCAGAACACCAAGGCATCAGTACTCAAGAATGCCATGATGTATAAATAGCTCAGGGAAAGTGATAGCACAACTTCAGAAGTTGTTCCAGCAATTGGATTCAGTTATTTCCTTGTTTCAAAGGAGTCTGGTGCTAGGGATCGTATTAGCTGGGATCACTGCTGCCACGTGGGAGATGCTGTGGTGTGGTGGTTTGCAGCCCTGGACTGGCACTTGAAGGGTTGTTAAGAGACTTGCTAGGTATTGCCGCAACCCTGTCTTGCGTGGGTTGGTATCAGAGATTGAAATGTCTGCTCATATTCATGGGCAGTTACTGCTTGGGTTGCTGCTAGTAGTACATAAATGTCCAAAAGCATGTTTAAATGACTGTGGAGCATATCTCTCATCTGAACAATGCATCCTCTTGTCTTCTGAATTAAATTATGTTTTATGATAGTGGAATAGACCTATGTACAGACCTGCAGACCTCTCCTTATTAGCTATTGAAATTAGCTTATAGAAATAAAATCCCAGTGCAACTTTGAAAGAAATATAGGTTATAGTTATATAGTATATTTATGGTATATATATTATTAAACTAATTGTAGATCCATTTTCTTTCATTGCATATAATGATACACATATATTACATATAATGATAGCCCAGAGACAATACCACTAGAAATTCTGGAGGCAAGGGCTTTCTCCAACAGAAGATGATGAGATGCATGTCAGATGCAGGAAACATTCATGCTAAGTATACTAAAATATCTAAGATATCGTATGTGCCCTTCTCAAAAAGGTTGGGCAAGAAATTACTGCTCAGCTTCATTTTCCCAGTGTGATGCATAAAAACCTCAAGACTATTTTGTTTGTGATGCAAACTTAAAAAATGTTGAAAATAATCAGTCATTGTGGAACATGGCCCAGCATGGCTAGTCCAAAGCCAAACATCTGGGGGAAAGAGAGGATTCTTTTGATATTACTCTGTCAGTAGGTTTTTATATCAGGACAGATTTTAAGTGTGTTTTTGAAGCCATATTTTTGACTCAGAACAAGAAAGAACCCCATAGAAGATGTTATCTGTTGTGTCCTTCAGGATAGCTCAGATCTGCTGATTACCCAGCACTCATTTGACTGAATCACTTTAATTTGCTCTGTAGAAAGCAGCCTAGTTCATGTCCAAAACATCACCTCAGAATCACTGTGCCTGCTCCTTGCATCCCTGCTTACTGCTTTCCACAGCAGGTATTTCCACCACTTAGATTATCTCTGTGGCCTGATCCCTTTTTGGAAATGGAATTGGAGAAAAGCCAAAGTGGAGTTATCTGTGCTTGAGACAAGACAGAGACATGTCAATCACTACTAGGATTTCTAAGCTCCAGTGTCTCAGGAGTAGAAGAATGTATCTCCTGTATTTTTCTGCCAGATAAAGCACCGTTTCCAGATTTTATTAACGGCAGTATGTTAGGATCATTCTTTCTCTAGGGGCTTGAAATAAGCTTGTAATAGCAGACCTTTCTATAGTTTGGTGGGACAAACATCGGTATGTTGCAGGGACAGAGGATAAGGAATACTGGGATTAAAAGCAGGAACATTAGCCCCAGAAACTGCATGATGCCCCTATGGGCAGAGAAAGAGGGAAAGGCTGCTGTATAAGATGCAGGTGAAGAAAAGGCAGGACTAGGAAACCTTAAATGAAGGAGGCTAGTGGCTCATGAACCCCTGTTTCTGTAACAGTAGCCCTGTCTCCTGGGGAGGCAGCCTAAAGCCTAGGACTTCCCAGGTTCCCTCATCTGAGACTCAGCCTAGCTAGCAATAAGCCTAGTAATCCCAGTCATATTCTGGAAAGAGGTGTTGAACTCTGAGCAGTTCCAGCTCTCTCTGGGTTTGGTATGGTATGGTGGTTGCCAGAGTAACGTGTCCCCCCTGGCATGGTTGGGCTAGTCTGGTAAATGCTGCATTGGCTAAGCCAACAGCCAGGGAGGGCTCGAGCTCTTTTCTAACAGAACCCTGCTGCTCAGAAGCACTAAGGAAGATACTGAAAATAGCACTTTGGTGTACACCTGTACCTTGGCATGTAGCATTGGTTATATAGCACAGAAACAGGTGTCCTCATGTGAGACCAGTCCTAAGCCTGTTCCCTAGCTGTTTTGGCCAAGTCCCCTGAAGACTCTTTTGCCCTGAACCCCTGAGGTCACTGTTTTGCACAGCAAGATTTTTATCTTCCTATGTCATTCTTCACCAGACTTTTTATTGTTTGTGGCAAACAGCCAAAGCCCTCCGAGGTGACAGGCTCCTGGTGAGCATAAAGTTTCATCTCAGAAGGCAAAGGCAGGCACTGAGAGAATGAAGAACCACCCACTGTAGAAGATCAGGTTCGACATCATCTAAAGAACCTGAAGGTGCCTAAAGAAGGTTCCTGAAGGAACCTAAAGAACTTTGTCAAGTCCATGGGAGCCCTGAGGGAATGGGCTGATGTAGTTGCCAAGCCCCTCTCCATGATATTTGAAAAGTCCGGGCAGTCAAGTGAAGTCCCTGGAGACTGGAAAAAGGGAAACACTGCACCCATTTTTAAAAAGGGTAGCAAGGAGGACCCTGGGAACTACAGTCAGTCTCACCTCTGTGCCTGGCAAGATCATGGAGCAAATCCTCCAGGAAATTATGCTAAGGCACATGGAAAACAAGTGATTAGTGACAGCCAACATGGCTTCACCAAGGGCAAATAATGCCTGACAAATTTGCTGGCCTTCTACGGTGGGGTTACGGCATCGGTGAATAAAGGAAGAACAACTGATGTCATCTACCTGGACTTGTACAAAGCATTTGATACTGTTCCACATGACATCCTCGTCTCTAAATTGAAGAGACACGGATTTGATGGATGGACCATTCAGTGGATAAGGATTTGGCTGGATGGTCACACTCAAAAAGATGCGGTCAACAGCTCAATGTCCAAGTGGAGACCAGTGACAAGTGTTCCTCAGGGGTCAGTATTGGGACCGGCACTAACATCTTTGTTGGTGACATGGACAGTGGGATTGAGTGGAGCCTCAGCAAATTTGCCAATGACGCCAAGCTGTGTGGTGTGGTTGACATGCTGGCGGGAAGTGATGCCATCCAGAGGGACCTTGACAGGCTTGAGAGGTGGGCCTGTATGAACCTCATGAAGTTCAATAAGGCCACATGCAGGGTCCTGCACCTGGGTTGGTGCAATCCCAAGCACAAAAAAAGGCTGGGCCGAGAATGGATTGAGAGCAGCCCTGCTAAGAAGGACTTGGGAGTACTGGTGAATGAAAAGCTGGACATGAGCTGGCAATGTGTGCTTGCAGCCCACAAGGCCAACCATATGCTGGGCTGCATCAAAAGCAGCGTGGCCAGCAGGTCAAGTGAGGGGATTCTGCCCCTCTACTCTGCTCTGGTGAGACCCCACCTGGAGTTCTGCATCCAGCTCTGGAGTCCTCAGCACAGGAAAGGCATGGACATGATGGAGCAGGTCCAGAGGAGGCCACAACAATGATCAGAGGGATGGAACACGTCTCCTCTGAGGACAGGCTGAGAGAGTTCAGTTTGTTTAGCGTGGAGAAGAGAAGGTTCCGGGGAGACCTTATTGCAGTTTTCAGTACTTAAAGAGGGCCTACAATAAATCTGGAGAGGGACATTTTACAAGGGCATGTAGTGCTAGGACAAGGGGTAATGGCTTTAAACTGAAAGAGGGAAAATTTAGATTAGATATTATGAAGAAATTCTTCACTCTGATTGTGGTGAAACGCTGGAACAGGTTGCCCAGAGAAGTTGTGGATACCCCATCCCTGGCAACATTCAAAACCAGGTTGGATGGGGTTTGAGCAACCGGATCTAGTTGAAGATGTCCCTGCTCATTGCAGGGTGGTTGGGACTAAATGATGTCTACAGTCCCTTCCAAACCAAACCATTCTATAATCCTATGAACGCAGCTGAGAATTATGTAGATAAAAACGGGGAGAAATATGGGAGAAAATGGATGGGGAGATAGCATTTTGTACTTGGATAGAACGACTCCTGTTGGTGTTCAGTCTCTGCTCTAAAAGTAGGTGACTACTTTTATACATATCAGAGAACAGAGCTGTGACACTGCTCTATCTGACCTTTACAACTGGTGGGAGAGAGCAGAGGACTCAACAGGCAGAGAACCCATTGGTGTATGGAAGCAGGTTACAGCCAAGATGACGGGAATGAAGGCATGTGTCACTAAGCAGAGCACCTGGTGCAACCAGTTGGTATTGCCCTGGACTCACACATGATATGTATGATTGGTTCTTACACCCTGGTTTTGGCTTACAGCCATTAATGGCAGTGGGGACCCTTTCTGGGAGTGCAAGCTGTCCCTCTAAGCTAAAGGGTGGGTGGGAGGTGGATGCTGTGTCTGTTGATAGTTGGTCTGGGTGGCTATTGCACAAACATGATAGTCCATCACTGCACTTGTCAATAAAAGTCCAGGTCTTCCAAAGGAGGAGTCACAGTGGGGACCTCTCTGTAGTGTGGATGGTGTGAGCAGGTAGAGAATGGGGCCTTATGTTATTACTGTGGCTGCTTCAGAAGGAAGACCCCTGGCCTTTTTGTTGCTTTGGATATAGTTGCATCAAAAACAATGCAAATGTTCAGTAGTATGAGGATCTAAATATGAAATGGGGGTTTGAATTTAAGGTGAATCAGGCCTAAAATTCAGATTTGGTACAGAACTTGTTACCCGCTCATGTGAGACTTTTGATGTCTTAATAGTAAAATTCTTACGATGTCATTTTCATTTTGTTGGACTGGAACCAGAGAACAGTGACTTAATTAGGATTGAATCTGATAAGAAAATTCTATGGTTTCAGCTGCGGGTTTATTGTTTTGACCTATGTCTGTCCTGTAACAAAAGTATGGCTGGAAAGGATCTCCACAGATACAGTCTAATGGAAAAACTTCCTTGCCATGCCATCAGCATCACAGATCTCTTCTTCCCATCTTCAAACTTTGTCATATTTGAGCATTGACACTGATAAAGCAGCATGAATTTTTTACTTTTTAACAGAAAAAGTTAAATGGAGTAAATGACAGCACAGTAAATTGTGGCACTGACTAATGAAGCTGTATTTGGTTTTTTTATTGCTATAATTTATGATAAAACGTGCAAGAAAAGAAGTTTTACAAACACTGTAAATCCCACTGTGAGTTCATTAGTCAAATCAGAAAGCAGTTGTACTTTTTAATGGGAATTTTTATATACCATCATAGGCCTGGAGCTGTAAACTTTAAATCCTTAATTTAAATATAAGGTTGCTATAGTCATTAGCCTGGTGTGTAATCTCAGATAAATACTAAGGTAAGTTGTTTGCCTCCCAGCATTTCTGAAGTAAAGAGTGTATAGTATTACAACAAAAGTGAGCAGTATGCTGTAAAGGAAACACAGTTATTACTGCTTTACAATAATTCTTTTGGTGTATATTCTTAGTAGGATAAAATGATTTCTCTGAAAAACAGAAAGTTAAATTATCACATGTATGAAAGTCTTTTCATGTGCAGATAAAACAACAATGAAGATGTGTGTGAAATTCATTATTTTCTTATACATGCTGTATGTATTATGAGTGCACTGAGGTTCTGCAGCCTGTATGATTTTATAAAGTAAGAGCAGGTAATCAGAGCTTTCCTTCTAGCCTTATAGTGAGTAAGGCTATTTGTGGATGTGTGTTTAGTGGAAAGAAATTAAGATGAGTATAACAGATACTATTTATTTACTTCTCCATTCACTCACATTTGCAATAGCTATAAAATGAGTATTCTTTCATGCTCAGAACACATTTATAGTTAACACATTTCTATTGCTATGTTGCTGCACTGTGACTGGATGAATTTGTCTTTCCTCAGTCAGATTTGGTATCACACCATCTTCCTGATTTCCTATTTTTATTTTGCAAAGTTATATTTCATTATATTTTGACATTTTAATGTTAGTTGCCAAAGTCTTACAATGACAGCAATTTTACTTCTTTCGCTTTCTGTGTATATTTTCCTTTTAGTAATATTGTCTTCCATCATTTTCTGATATAAAGCCTTATATATTTGTGACAGCTAAATTGAATACAATTTCCTTGCAAAATGTCAACGATGTTCTGGAGGTGGTGATGATCAGTTTATTTTGAAACAAAAGTGAATACTTGTGAATTTTGTAGTTGTTCTATGGGAGAACAGGTGCATGAATTTGAAGCAATTAAATATGTTGCATTTCACTTGAATGACACTAGATGGCCTTCCAAATATTTTTTGTTGTTCTATACCATAATGTATGGAGTAGTGTGGTATACATAAACTTCAGACCCAGGGTGTTACCTGGTGACCCGCATTCTGCTCCTTACTAGTTATGCTTGGATACATAACGCTTCTAAACTAATTTTCAGAATACCATAGAACTACAGTGCATCATCATTTTGATTGTCTTCTGTAGTAGCCATTTATTGGTGTGGATGACAGGGTTTTTCTCTTTTAATCTTAAGACAGTGTAAGTGGACAAATATTTGTGATTAATCGCTTATGGCTAGAGATGGATGATTTTCTAGAAAATTAGTTTGCTGAAGACCATGCAGTTTTGATATTGTGAATGATATTGACCAAAAATGTAAATAAAAAGAGATTTTGTCAGCAGCATGAATTATTTCTTGTCAAAGTAACGTTTGGGAACTAAAGGCACATGAAAATCAATCTTGCACTTCCAGCCACAATTGTTGTTACTGTTCATTGTTTCAGTGATGAAAAGTCCTTATTGTTCCAATTCAGCTCAATCCAAAGTGCATCCCCACCCTTTTCTATTTGGACAAGCTCAATTTCACTATTAAAACCACTATGTGAATAAACAATCCTCTGAAATTACCTGATAATAAGGTGAAGATATTATTAAAGTGGAACAGGCAAGGTTCATCTAACCTGAAGGGTTAAGTTTGCCAACAGAGTAATTATTTTTTCAGTGCAATAAGTAATGTGTTTTACTTTGTAAATTTGAATCCCTATGTCTCCAAATTACCAAATGTGGCTTGCAGTTTATCAAATTGCTCATTTCTAGTTGTGGTTATCTTGTCAGCATGCTCACAGGGCATCTTATGCCTATTTTTGCCTTGTGGACTCCAATCCTTTAATATTTTTCTTATGGAGAACCACTGCTTCTCAGTGAAGTATGCTTTTTATTGAGGATGTGGGCCAACAGCCATTGAAGAAAGTGGAAAGATTTCCATTGACTTGAGTTGAAATTGGATCAAGCCCATGGGAAGCTAATCAGTACAGGAAATATGCATATGCTTATCCTATTACTGTTTATTTGTGTCTAAGTAAATGGAGTACTTAGACCAAAACCCAAAATTTTAAATTAAGCTGCCTCCAAAAGTTTTCCTACTTCTCATATATTGCCAGTATAGATTGACAGCACATATAAGAAAATCAGTGGTGACATTAGACATGTGCATTTGGTGTATGAAGCTCCACACCTAATTTGTCCCCATGCTGTTTGCCTTTTCATGTGAACTAACATGACTGATGGCCCCATGGGTAGCAATTTGTGCCAGGCTACTGTGTCTGGGCTCTATCTGAAATAAGGAGTTTTAACATTCAATTTAAACAAGAATAGCAAGAAGATGACTAAGACAGGGAAGCAACTACAATTATTCATGTGTTCTTTCTTCACACAAATGGAAGATGATGCAATATTTTGACAACCTTATGATTCCTGGAAGCTTCCAGGGGCAGCTATCAAATTCAGAGTGGAAGTCTGGTGGAACCCCAATCGACTGTGATGCTGAAGAGATATGATCATGTCAGGAACAAGCTCTATTGTTTTTATTACCACTTCATTGCTCTATAGTTTGCTCATTTTTCTCTGTCTTCTGCTGTGTATTTGTTTTTAAGTGTGAGGTCTAGTGAAATGCTGTTGGAGTGGAAAGATACTATTCAACACAAGGTATTCTGGAGACAGATCTTTAATGTTCTGTGTGGTTTTGAAAAGACTAGGTTGTGCTAGTTGAGGCAAGCATAAGGCTGTGAGAAGACTATCTACTCATTTGTTTAAAAAGTTGCCTCAAAGTCAAAACCTTTTGTAATCTGTGCTTTTTTTTTTCCCCTCCACTGAGAAAGGTAATGTTTTTATATGACCTATATCTGGACTAGAGAAATAAACAAGGCCAGGGCACAAATTTGAGAATGGGCACATGATTGACAGTACAGTTTATGTATTACCATGCTGTTGACATAGTTTTGGCACAGGGTGGGCCACCCTCTCTGCAGGTGAGGAAAGAAAGGAGAATGCAGCATCAGAGCACAAGCCATGTTAGGCTCCATGCCTAAGGGCCATGAAATGGACCTTGGTGCATTTTATTTAGTAGCAGACTGCTTCAGGGGCTCAGAAAACATCCAGATCCTCTTATTAATTTAATTAACATGCAGTTTGAATTCTTATGTGATACTTTCAAAAATTGTAATTTTAGTTGGCTGTTTCTGTCAACATACTTCCAAGGGCATGCACATGACAAATAAGTGAAAGCTATTTAAAGCATCTGATTATTGTCTCATGGTCTTGAAGAAAAATTGCGGATGAATGGCCGTAGGTAGTCTAAATCAAGATGATCCTGGAAGTACCTTTCATCTCATAACAGACCGGTGAAATATTGCAAAGGGTATGTTGATATGTTATATTTATACATTAAAATTAATTATTTTATTAAAATAATGTTATATTGAGAGCTAAAGTGCTTTCTGATGTTACAAATACATATAATGAAAGTGGCAGCTATCTCCCAAGAATGACTCCCGGTCAGAGCTTAAGAGTCATCAGGTTAATTTCTAAACCCTTCTCCTTTTTCCAGCCTTAATTGATAGATAATTTTTGGCAGCACTGTCTGCAAGTGATTACATTTAAACTTTTCTACACCATATGTCAGTGCCAGAAGGAAAAGGTTAAGGTCCTCTTAATTGCACTACCTTTTCAGAACAAGCTCCATGTCCAAATGTGGAGGGTCTTGAAAAAACACTTTTTTGAAGGAAAAGAGTTTTGATTTGGAAGCATCCCATACTGTGGAATATGACATATTATAAAAACAGATTGAACAAAATATCCAGCATTGTAAGTGTTGCTCGAAATAGCACACAGATAAATATAGAGCATAGGTTTCAGTACCTGCACTTAACAGAGCAGGGATTGTGTGGAGATTGTATTGGGACCAAATAACTCATATACCATCTGTGGGACTTTTTGACACTTATTCTGAATCACTGTCACTATTAGTCTGTCTGTTATGATTTATTTTATCTTTAAATTGCAAGTGTTTTGGAACAGCATTTTGTTCCGTGTTTTGATAGTGTCTAGTGTAAACAGCTTGTGGTCTATGACTAGGAATCAAACTAAACAGGATTTGAAATACTATTAATGCATCATCTAGACCATAAATCTCATCAGATTTGTTGCTTGTCTTACTCAAATACAGAATCAGTGGTGAATTCTTACAATGGTTATTCAGTATCCATGCCGTATTTATAATTGTCATGGTTATGAACAGTAATATTTTTTAAATTCAGTATTTCTCAGCAACATAACCAGAAGATTGTGAAGTCCTGGTCAAGGTCTCCATCTTATGCAGAAAGGTTTTTCTTGCTTCACAGGTAGCTCTAATCACAAGTATGGCCTCATCTTTGTAGAAACCATCTTTCTCTGTTCAGGCCTGGCAGAAGTATAGATGGCAAATATTAAAGAGTTTTATTCAAAAGATGAAAAGGAGGTCTTAAGCAAAGCCCTCCCTTATGCCCTACACTATCTTATAAGCATATTCTTTAGCTCTCAGGTAAATCTTAGCCTTTTTGGGAAACAACACTCTTAACTTGTCCTTTCCTTCCTCTTTCTTCCACCCGCCTTTTTCCAGGGAACATCCCTTTTCCATGGAGTGAAGGAATTTGCTGGAGAATGTTCTTCCTCATCCTCCTCCTGCTCCTGGATTGGACCGGGAAGTCCAGATCAGGGTGCCAGGTCCTGGCCCTGACTCTGAATTTTTATTTTCTTTGTCTTCCCAAAAATCTTATTTGAGCCTTGGGCTAGAGCTTAAAGACATCAGCACAGTGTTTACAACATGTCTGTGGAGAGAGAATTTATGAGTAATCATTGTGAGTAAACTTTCATACATCAATGTTTCAAACTTTAAATCTGAACATTTTATTCTAAAACTCTCTTTTTAAAAAGTCCATTGAGGCATTTAGCTTGTAACTCTATTCTTTAAAGTGACTTGAAGTTCACATGTCATAGTGAAAAGAGCAACACTTTAAACTTCTCTTTGTTGCTTCTAAGTGCATCTCTTTCAGGGAAGGTTTTGCTCTCTTCTCTCCCCTTTGAGCTAAAGCATGTGGCCTCATCACTACTGATGTACATTGGTGCGCTATTCTGCATGCAGATGCCAGCTTGTTTTGCCCATGCTTCACACCACCTGTAAACATGTTGGGTTTGTGTGGTGTCACGGCTGAGGAAATAAGCCTGAGAAAACAGCTGGAGAAAAACAGCCTGCACAAGAGCAGCTACACAGCTCAGGGCATGGACAGTGAGAGCATGTATCTGCTCAGCATATATGTAAAGTGACATCGTGTTTGCCTGAAAAGTACACATAGCTTTGCTTTTGCAACACATCTCGTTTGTTATCCTGCTAGGCCTAGGTGCCTCAAGCACTTGCAAGTCCTTTTCTTCTAGGAGACCACAACAATGTTTGATTAAAGTGATTCCAAGCTAAAATCTTCAAAACAAAATATTATTTATTCATCCAAGAAATTCTGTAACAGGAAGCAAAGGGATAAAATGAAAACAGACCAATTCACATGGGGTTTACCTTTATGAAAGTCTCTTTTTTCTTTTTTTTTTCTTTTTTTTCCACTGCCCTGGAAGATTTTGTTAATTTGAGTCAGTGCTGTCAGCTGCATCCTTGGCTGGGGAAGACAGCCTGCTTGTTATAATTTGTGCCTCTCTGTCAAAGACTCATCTCCAGTTACTGTTGAAGCTGTATGTAAATGGCTTTCTTCTTGAGATCCTCTTTATAGGTTTTGGGCTTTGTTGTTGTTGTTGGGTTTTTTCCTTAATCCTTTTGTTACTGGACTCAGGGATGAGAATGGTCTACTTTGTTGGCCAGCGAAGTAGCAACATCCACTTGCCTTGCACTGTTAGCAACCTCCTTTCTTCAAACATTCACAGCTAAGTAAGCTACAGTGGAAGTTACTAAATTCCAGAGTTGAAGAGCAGCTGCAGAGGACAGAGGCTGACAGAGGCTGTAATAAATACACATATGTTGCCCAGATCTAGAAAACATAGTAAGCTTTAAGTTTTAGGTTGGTATTGAATACTTCTTTTCACTCTATCAATCAGCCACATCAGAACTCATCCTTGGCCTGGTGCTGCCTTCTGCAATAGGAGAGGTAGGAACCTAATCGTCAATTTTAACAAAGTTGTCTTGGCATATGTACTGTTTACCTGCTCTCCTCAGCAGTCTTGGATGGTCCACTCTGTGGACTTCTTGCATTAGTTTAATGCTTTTACATAGAGGGGTGCATCAACCACCACCAGCATGAGCACTATTTTGGATACACTTGATGAAGAATGATGAATTGTAGTAATGCTGCATCTGACCAGATCATCCAGTGTAGCACTATGCTAAAACAGTGGACTGAAGCAATGGCAGCACCTGTTCTTTCCCATTATATTACACCTATATATAAATTTATAGCTGTTGGCCATCTGGTTACCTTTCTGCATATGCAGCATGTCCTTGTAAATAGTGGTTATGCTTAATTGGCTGCCAGAGACCTTGGCACCAGGAAGGACAGCACCAAACTGATGAATAGAGCTGTATGTATCAGTCATAAATGAAACATGCAGAAAACATTTCCTTTTTACAATGAGGCTACTTCTTCCCTCCTGTTGAACTGCTACTGCTATGAGCAGTAGGACTACATGTAAGCTAGTGGATAGAGTGTGGAAGGGGTTTTTTTCTGCCTCTAAGATTAAACATTATGGTCAGGCTTATACCTATATGATTAAAATCTTTTTCTCCCCAGAACAGGGTGAATTCATCTATACTGCCTCTTGAGGATGGTCCCCTGATGAGCCCTTTGCCCCTGCTATTTCACAAGCTGTTCCTGAGTGCCTGGCATGGCATATGCTATATCTATGTGAGGAAGCCTGCTAACGTTTAAACAGTATGGATGACTGCAAAATAAGGCTCAGATCTATGACTTAGCACTGTTTACTGTGGATGACTGAGAGACCTTCAACGTCAGGCTCTCTTGAATTAGAGAGATGGAGCTGCTGGTAGAGCCCTGGGGGAAGGGCCCCTGCTCTAGCGCTTGCTGTCCCCCGTGCTGTGCATTATCCCAGCAAGTTCCCAACGGAGCTGGGCAGCTGCCACAGCAATGTAGTTTGCAGGGGTAAAAAAAAGAGGAGATTGCTGTGTTCTGCTGACTCTGTGATCAAATGGGGTTTTATCACTTCCAGGCAGAGTCTTAGCAACAGTATATTGAATAAAAGCTGTGGTGAATGATAGAATAAACGACAATTGAAAAACAATTAAGATATTGCCACTGATGCAGGGCAGCTTTAACAGAGGGGATATTTTTGTATACGATTACAGTGATTACTTTAACTTTTAATTAGAACATCTGAACATATTTTAAAAATATGTAACGTGAACTTCAGCGTATTTTTTTAAATAACTAAAAGAGCAATCACATAGGGAACAAAATCAACAGATGGAACCTAAACTATAACGTCAAAATGATCAATAAATCTGTTACCGCTTTCAGTACATCCCTCTGACTGTTCAAGATGTTGATTCAGGTATTAAACACATCAGGTATTTAACATTCCCTTAGCATAAACAAAGTGCAATTAATAGTTTGAAAATCTTTTATTAGTATGCCATTTCACATAGATGTACACACCTCCTACGTATCTTAGATCTTGCATCTTTATCAGTATTTCTTACAGTAGTACAGAAAATGCACTTATATTTATTAGATTCATTTATATTAAAATGTATCAATTTCTCATTGAGTCTGTCTTGTGAGTTCTCTACTAACTCATGTCTATATATTTATTTTGCTTTTTGCTTTAGAGTACAGCTATTTCTGTGCAGTTTGGTTGTCACTCTGAATTCCCTTTCTGTTTTAAAGATAGAAATATCTGAGACTGATTCAATCCTATATATTATCTTTTAGCAGAAAAGGAATTAGAAGCAATTAAGGAATGTCTTTAGCTGTCTGCAGTGAAATGAAGGTGTTCCTTTACCACTAAGGCAAAGATACTGGGACAAACTGGCACGGAAAAGTCTGTGTCCATGCTGCCAGAACCTCTGTCGGTCCAAAGCAGTCTGACTCCAGACTACCTTTTGAGAAAGGTCCCTGGCTGGGAATAGTCCCTGGCCCACACTATCACACTGTGTCCAAAAATTGTTTGGGTGAGCGCATGTCAGCTTGGGCCAAAAGTGTGGTAGCAAGAGCTTAACAGCAAAGAAAACCAAATTACAATGACTGGGATGGTTTTCCAGCGCTGTTAAATTTCTCAGTATAGATGTATCCATACAGGCTGGGGGATGAAGGGATTGAAAGCAGCCCTGCCAAGAAGGGCTTGGGTGAATGAAAAGCTGGACATGAGCCGGCAATGTGCGCTCACAACCCAGAAGGCCAACTATGTCCTGGGCTGCATCCAAAGCATCTCTGGCCAGCAGGGCGAGGGAGGGGATTCTGCCCCTCTCTGCTCTGCTCTGGTGAGACCCCACCTGGAGTCCTGTGTCCAGCTCTGGAGTCCTCAGCACAGGAAAGACATGGACCTGTTGAGGCAGGTCCAGAAGAGGCCGCAACAATGATCAGAGGGCTGGAACACCTCTCCTATGCGGACAGTCTGAGAGAGTTGGAGCTGTTCAGCCTGGAGAAGAGAAGGCTCCAAGGAGACCTTATTGCAGCCTTCTAGTACTTAAAGGGGGCTTCTAAGAAAGATGAGGACGGACCTTTTAGCAGGGCTTGTTGTGATAGGACAAGGGGTAATGGTTTTAAACTAAAAGAAGGTAAATTTAAACTACATAGAGGGAAGAAGTTTTCACAATGAGGGTGGTGAAACACTGGGTCAGGTCACCCAGAGAGGTGGTAGATGTCCCATCCCTGGCAATGTTCAAGGTCAGGTTGGACGGGGCTCTGAGCAACCTAATCTCATTGAAGATGTCCCTGCTCATTGCAGGGGGGTTGGACTAGATGACTTTTAAAGGTTCCTTCCAACCCAAAGTATTCTGTGATTCTATGATTCTATGATTCTATGTAACCTGAAGTTAATCATTCCTTTCCACACGGACATGTAACCACAATAAACAGGGTGACAGTAGTTTTACCATGTTAAAAAGTGGTTAAAGTTATGACAGGTAATCCTTTGTATCCTTATGCAACAGAAAAGGTGTGGCATCTTATGTGCACACAGGTAGTCATATGGGCTGAAATGCATCTGTAGATGGGCTTCTTTTTCCATCATGCCTCTGTGCTCTGGAGTACCTCTTTCAGGTTCACAATACAGTGCTCTAAAATGTCATTCTTCTTGATAGACATTGCCAATACACACTGTGATTTTTAAAGACTTTTTAAAAATTGTATCTTTTTTCTCATACATGAAGGACCTGTATTTCATAAAGATGAACTTTGATTTCCTTCATGCTCTCTGATGCTTTATTTCAAGAACATTTAATTTTTTATAATGCTGTTTCTGAAATACCTGTACTTTACCAGATTCTTTTGTTTCTGAAGCACTCAGTTGAGATTGCTTTTGGTAGTTTTGTTTTCTTCCATCAGTGCTTGCAATTTGTGATCTTCCAGCTTTTTGAATATTCAGTGCACTTGTTACTCTATATTTAATTAAAGACAAGGGCTTCTTTGCCATAAGTTTTCAGAAGTTTGTCTAGAAAAGTTTGGGCAGAAATACTCCTATGCTACCTAGACTTAAATTCCTTCTACCTTTACTTTAGTATGGTCTGCAGTATTTTTAGGTAGGTACCTATCTCTTGGAGAGTGCTGATCACTACAGTTCTCCTTGCTCCAAATGTGTGACAGAACTCACCAGCCCTGGCACTAGCAGTATGCAGACATGATTGGAAACTCCAAAGCTATATAATAATTTTACCATGCTGCTAGAGCCAGGGCTGTACTCTGCCATACCAAGAGGTTTCTGATTTGATAACATTAAGAGACAGAAAATTCATTACCTTTCTTGAGACTTTGTTCCATTCCTTAACCACCTTCATTGATAAAAATATACATCTTGTTTCTTATGTAAAGTAAACTTTTTTGACTTTTAGTCACAGCCATTTTTTTTACTTTGTTTAAATATTTCAATGTCTGAAATTCTTCCTGTATTTCAATGTTGTAGTCGGGTCTCATTGTTTTTTGGTTTTGTTTCTTCTTTTGTTTTGGTTTTGTTTTTTTGTTATTTTGTTGTTTTTGTTGTTTGTTTTTTTTTAAATACTGCATAGGCTGAGCTTATTCAGGTTTTGTCAGGTATTTTCTTTAAACCTCAAATAACTTTTGAAACTGTTTGAGAAACATTTCTAACATCCGTTATATGTGGGGATTTGGAAACTTTACAGACGTATTCAGACATAAAGGGATTTATTTTATTATCTATTTTCTTGTTTATAGATAGTTAGAAAATATAGCAGATGAAATATGCCCATTTTGGAGAACACAGAATCACAGAATCACTAAGGTTGGAAAGGACCTTCAAGATCATCAATTCCAACCATTAATCCAGCGCCACCATGTTCCCTAAACATCGTCCTGAAATGCCACCTCCACACGTTTTTTGAACACTTCCAGTGATGGTGACTCTACCACCTCCCTGGGCAGCCTGTTCCAATGTCTGACCACCCTCTCGGTGAAGAAATTCTTCCTAATAGCCAATCTAAACCTCCCCTGGAGCAACTTGAGGCCATTTCCTCTCATCCTATCACCAGTTACTTGGGAGAAGAGACCAACACCCTCGTCGCCACAACCCCCTTTCAGGTAGTTGTAGAGAGTGATAAGGTCTCCTCTTAGCCTTCTCTTCTCCAGGCTGAACAACCCCAGTTCCCTCAGCCACTCCTCATAAGACTTGTTCTCCAGACCCCTCACCAGTTTTGTTGCCCTTTGGACACGCTCAAACACCTCAGCATCCTTCTTGTAGTGAGGGGCCCAAAACTGAACACAGGATTCAAGCTGCGGCCTCACCAGTGCCGAGTACAGGGGCACGATCACTTCCCTACTCCTGCTGGCCACACTATTGCTGATACAGGCCAGGACGCTGTTGGCCTTCTTGGCCACCTGGGCACATTGCAGGCTCATGTTCAGCCGGCTGTCAGTCAGCACCCCCAGGTCCCTTTCCCCCGGGCAGCTCTCCAGCCACTCCTCCCCAAGCCTGTAGCGTTGCATGGGGTTGTTATGACCCAAGTGCAGGACCCAGCACTTGGCCTTGTTAAACCTCATACAGTTGACCTCAGGTCATCGATCCAGCCTGTCCATATCCCTCTGCAGAGCCCTCCTACCCTCCAGCAGATCAACACTCCCACCCAGCTTGGTGTCATCTGCAAACTTACTGAGGGAGCACTCAATCCCCTCATTCAGATCATCGATAAAGATATTGAATAAGACCAGCCCCAGAACCAAGCCCTGGGGAACACCGCTTGTGACCGGCCACCAGCCAGATTTAACTCCATTCACCAGAATTCTCTGAGCTCAGCCATCCAGCCGGTTCTTCATCCGCAAAGAGTAAACCTGTCTAAGCCATGAGCCGCCAGTTTCTCCAGGAGAATGCTGTGGGAGACGCTGTCAAAGGCTTTACTAAAGTTCAGATAGACAATGTCCGCAGCCCTCCCCTCATCCACTGGGCAGGTCACCTGGTCATAGAAGGAGATGAGGTTGGTCAAGCAGGATCTGCCTTTCATGAACCTGTGCTGTCTGGGCCTGATCCCTTGGTTGTCCTGCAGATGCCCTGTGAGCACTCTCAAGACCAACCACTCCATGATCTTACCCGGTACTGAGGTCAGGCTGACAGGCCTGTAGTTCCCAGGATCCTCCTTCCGTCCTTTCTTGTAGATGGGCGTCACACTGGCAAGCCTCCAGTCATCTGGGACCTCCCCTGTTTACCAGGAGTGATGATAAATGATGGAGAGTGGCTTGGCAAGCTCCTCCGCCAGCTCTCTCAGTACTCTTGGGTGGATCCCATCAGGCCCCATAGACCTGTGAGTGTCCAGGTGGCATAGCAGGTCCTTAACTGCTTCCTCCTGGATTATGGGCAGGTTATTGTGCTCTCCATCCCCATCTTCCAGCTCAGGGGGCTGAATACCCTGTGGATACCTGGTCTGGCTATTAAAGACTGAGGCAAAGGTGACATTAAGTACCTCAACCTTGTCCTCGTCCTTGGAGGCAATGTTTCTCACCATATCCAGTAAGGGATGGAGATTCTCCTTGCCTCTCTTTTTGTTGTTAATATATTTGTAGAAGCATTTTTTATTATCCTTTACGACTGTGGCCAGACTGAGCTCTAGCTGGGCTTTTGCCTTTCTAATTTTGTCCCTGCTTGACCTAACAAGATCCTTGTACTCTTCTTGAGCTGCCTGCCCCTTCTTCCAGAGGTGATAAACTCTCCTTTTTTCCCTGAGTCCCAGCAAAATCTCCCTGTTCAGCCAGGCCGATCGCCTTCCCCGCCAGCTCTTCTTACGGCACATGGGGACCGCCTGCTCCTGCGCCTTTAAGATTTCCTTCTTGAAGACTGTCCAACCTTCCTGGACCCCTTTGTCCTTCAGGACTGTCTCCCAAGGGACTCCCTCAACCAGTGACCTGAGCAGGCCAAAGTCTGCCCTCCGGAAGTCCATGGCAACAGTTTTGCTGACCCCTCTCCTTACTTCACTCACAATTGAGAGTTCTATCATGTCATGGTTGCTAAGCCCAAGACAACCTCCGACCACCACATCTCCCATCAGTCCTTCTTTGTTTGTAAACAGCAGGTCAAGCAAGGCACCTCCCCTGGTGGGCTCACTCACCAGCTGTGTCAGGAAGTTATCCTCCACACACTCCAGGACCCTCCTAGACTCTTTCCTGTCTGCTGTGTTATACTTCCAGCAGATGTCCGGTAGATTGAAGTCCCGTACAAGAACAAGGGCCGGCGATTGCGAAACTTCTGCCAGTTGCTTATAGAATGTCTCATCTGCCTCTTCGTCCTGGTTGGGCGGTCTATAACAGACTCCCAGCCAGATATCTGCCTCATTGGTCTTCCCCCTCATCCTTACCCATAAGCACTTGAGTGGGTCTTCACAATCTTCGATTTCTATGCAATCAAAACACTCCCTAACATACAGAGCCACCCCACCGCCTCTCCTTCCTTTCCTATGCCTTCGGAAGAGCTTATAGCCATCCATTGCAGCACTCCAGTCATGAGACGAGCACAGTACTCACCATCAATAGTGAAGGTCAGATTTTCAGAAGAAGATGTCTTTTATTTTACGTACCTAATTTAGAGTCGTACTTCTGTGTCTAGGAATAGATGATCTATAGGCTGGAGCACTGAAGAAGTTTGCATGTAAAATTGCTCATTTGCTGTCAAGAATATCTATTGTATCTGTGGAACTAGAAGTGGTCAGTATGACTGGAAAGTTAGAAATGTAACATGTATATATGTGTACATTTAAGAAAAAACCCCAACTGATTTACCAGCTACAGACTTGTTAGTATAATCTTAATAATAAATGACATTTTGGAACAGTTACAGAAATGAAGAAGAGCTTGATATGTGGAAGTAAATAAAAATGAGGTAAGATACAATGTGGTTTTACCAAATACAGAATGTGTGAGGCTAATGTAATACTTTCATAAGAGAAAATAACTGATTTTCCAGACAAGTGAACTGCAGCAGATCTCATCTCTCTAGAATACAATGCAGTCTTTGAATATAGTGCCCCATGAGTGGTTGTTAGTTCAACAGCAGAAGCCAAGGATTAATACAAATACTATTATGTATGTAAAGATCTAGATTAAAAAAAGGTTATGTTGAGTGAAGCTGAAAGGGGAACTGTTGGGTTGGAAGAAAGTCATTACACAGAAATTTCTCAAAGATTCATCTTGAGACAATTTTGTTTAATATTGTCATAAATAAAATGGGCAGAAGGAGGCAAACACTAGTAAAAATTACTAAGGTCACAAAACAACCTTGGCAGAAAGGAAGATCAAAATATAGTTTGGTAGGAAAACTGAAAGACCATGAGAAGTGAGAGTAACAGTATTATTAGGAAAGAATATTAATAGAACAGGGAACGTGGTCATGAATTAGGGACTGAAAGTTGCTAAGGTAATGGCTCTTTATCTGTAGAAGACAGGGAATAAAACGTGCACATATGTGGTCATGAAAAGAGCAAATGCTACCTAAGCACATTTTGAGCAAAATATTTCTAGTGGAGGTAGAGAAGCACTTGTCTTATAAGGTCTCTGAGCCTTGGTACTCAAGACTGAGAAAGATAAACATATAAAGTTGGAAGAGGTGGAAAGAAAGATTGTCAAATGTCTGGAAACTATTCTTTGAGGAGAGGCTGGAAAAGGAGGCTGGCTTGCTTGGTCTTGCAAGATGGAGATTGAAAAAGGTATGATTAATCACCAGTGCGGGGAAGAGAGAAGATGTATTTGAGTTAAATTAGTGTTGGCACAAGGACATAAATTAATTTAAGTGGGAAATTAGAAGAAATCTGGGGTTTTCATGAACCGTGAATGCTGTGAAAATTTGGAACTGCCTTCTAGAAGAAAGAAGGCAAAATCCTGACTTGTTTCAGTGGAACTGTAGCAGTTTATAAAAAAAGTTGTGCTGTAGGTTGTCTTCATTAGCAGATGACTAGAGTTGATGATCCAGGAGGTATCTTGAGCATGGTGTTGTGTTCACTGCCTTCCATTTTGGTGCTTAATGCCCTCATTTTCAGAAAAGCACAACATCTGACACTCTCTGCCGTCTGTTCTCTCAGGAAGTGTTGTGGCTCTGATAATGACTCCAGTGCTTTTCTTAGAATTAGGCTCAAAGTAACTTGCTCAAACTCACACAGGAGGCATGCTGTGAGGCTAGGTTTTAAATCTAAATTTTTGAAGTCCTAGATACATGTCTTAAGCGTACAACCATCCTTTCATCTTTGCACTTAAGTTTTCAGTCTTAGCTATCATGCAACTTCCTTTCTGGCAATAATCTAAGTGGAAAATCAAGAGGGTTTGGTTTTTGTCTGCTGTTGCTATGTAACAAAATCCACCGTACAGAAGTCACACAGAATACATACCTGGTTAATGAAACACAAATGGATATTGGTTTACAGTATGTTCAGGAATT
This sequence comes from Phaethon aethereus, assembly GCF_964289735.1. Lineage (NCBI taxonomy): Eukaryota > Metazoa > Chordata > Aves > Phaethontiformes > Phaethontidae > Phaethon > Phaethon aethereus. Next base: position 20,187,668 of record NC_138576.1, on the reverse strand, counting down.
ACTCTCTGCCTGTTGTTGCAATGGGTGTTTTGTTTTCAATGCTTTTAATGGAGGGAAACATGCATCCCATTTCTGTGAACCTTTATTCTGCTTGAAGAATAACTGAAATTATTTAAGGACTGTGCAAATAACTCATGATTTGTTATTAATTATGTTTAAATCATCTGTTACTGTAAGGAAAAACTAAATAGTTAACCATATAGCAAAATGTGAATGTGTGCACAGAAGTGTTAACAAAGTGTTAATTAATGGATGCATTCTACTGACTCTAAGGTTTTATTCCTGTCAGTAATGCTCTGGTTTAGGTTTTTTTGTTTTTAAATTAGTTAATAAAAATATAAAAAACCTAAATTGAGTTTATATTATGACAATATAGGCAAAAATATGCTTGGTTACTCTTCCACATGGTGTGAACAGTCTTTTAAAAGTGATCCCTGAAGCTGGTGTTCTAGATGCTTCATCCACCAATAACTGTAATCCATAAACTACTGCTGCATAATGATGTCGAATGGGTGCAATGGAAGGGAAAGTATACCTACACTGTTCTTCTATGCTTTTGTCCTGGTTTCAGCCAGGATAGAGCTGGTTTTCTTCACAGAAGCTAGTGTGAGACTGTGTTTTGGATTTGGGATGAGGAACTGTTGATAATGTGCTGATGTTTTGGGTTGTTGCTGAGCAGTCAAGAACAGTCCAGCTTCTCGTGCTGGGCTGCCAGCGAGCAGGCTGGGGGTGCACAGGGAGCTGGGAGGGGACACAGCCGGGACAGCTGACCCAGACTGGCCAAAGAGATATTCCCTACCATGCCCAGTACATAAACTGGAGTTGGCCGGGGGGGCGGAAATCGCTGCTCGGGGACAGGCTGTCGATCACTGGGTGGTGAGCAATCGCTGTATTGGGCCTCACTTGTTCTTGTACATTCCTTTGTTGGTATTATCATTATTGTTCCCTTCTTTCTTTCTGTCCTATTAAACCGTGTTTATCCCAACCCACGAGGTTTTTCCTAATTCTCTCCCCCGTCCCACTGTGGGAGGGAGAGTGAGCGAGTGGCTGCGTGGTGCTTAGTTGCCGGCTGGGGCTAAACCACGACAGCTTTCCTTAAGCATCTGCTATCGGAAATTTACTGGACTGGGAAGACCCTTTTATTTGGTTCAGTAAACTTTTTCTTGTAGAACTGAAGAACTGGAATGAAATATTAGGGTTTAGGTTTACCAGACCATATGAGATTTTGATGAGATATTTACTAGAATACCAAAATAGTGTAAAGCTATTTACATTTTAAAAATTGGTTGGCAATTAATTTAGAGAAGAATCCTATTCTGTTTGTCCTAAGTGTATACATATATTTGCTACAAAATACCTCAAGTTGCCTATGTAGATGAATATAATACTGTTCAATTTCCAGGCTTTTTTTTTTTGTTGTTGTTGTTTTCCCATTTTCCAAATTCCATATATTTTTCTTATATTGTAGATCACATGCTCAATTGGTCTACCTTTTTGTTTTTATAGCATCTGATATATTGGGTAACCTAGTCATTATCCTGTGATTTTAATAATGGTAAAATCTAGATTTCACTGGAATTAATATTTCAATATCCTTGAAATTAATAATCTCTCCAAACTGAGCATAAATTTACCTCATTTAAGTTCCTTGTGTTCCTTACTGGGTAGTAAACCTCCTGTTTCTATTCTCCAGTTTTAATTTTTTTGTTACAAAAAGAATTCCAGTGTGCAACACACTGGTTCTAAATGTTGAAGTTTTAATGTAAAGAAATTTTTAATTAGTGTAGTTTTATTGTTGATGGTAACATCTCTAGCAATTTTCTAGTGAAACCCATTCTCCATACCTGATTTACTCATTAAGACCTGTCTGTGTTTTATAATATATTAGCTTCAAAATAGCTGCAAGAAGGGCAACTTTCAAATTCCTTACCTCCTTAGGGCTTAGGAAATTCAGAGAAATACCTAGCATATTAGTAGTAGTAGTAGTACTCTATATTGTTCATATTATATATATATACAGAAACTGTCTTTTTTCTTTTGCTGGGAAGTAGAGCATATGTCTAGCAGGAAGAGTACTGCTTCAGCAAGCAGGTTTGAGGGAAAACTCTGCCTTTTTTTTTTTGTAGATATCTCTTCTGGAGAAATGTTTTTCCACTTTGTGCTGTGCAAGTCTATTCTGGTGTTAAGCAGGGAAATGCAAACTCAACATATTTCTGAAAATGTTTTACAGTAGGATACTGAGAACCAAGAAGGCCTGAAGAGTGAAATTTGACATTGCAGATAAGCTGATAAGCAATGACAGAGTTAATGTGTTCATAAAGAACATTAGCAGCATAATTTCTATCCCTTTAAACATTTCACTTTTTTCCTGTGTAAGTAGGCATTTCTAAACAATTAATTGGTAAGAATTTTTATTCATTTGGGGGACCTTACTGTAAGACAAGACGTTTTAAAAAGCAGATTGGATTTCATAGCTGAGTGATGAAAAAATTTCTCTATCAAAAAGAAGTGTTATAAAATTAAATTATTTTTCTTACAGTGCAGAGCAACAATATTTTAGATCCAATTGGTGTGAAGGTTGAGAGTGAAAAAAATGGCTGTAGAATATTGGTTTGAATCTGGAAAGAACTGAAATGCCTACTCCTTATGCCAAGTTTGATTTTCAAATTTTAAACTATAATAAAATGCTATTAAAGGATTTTAGTTTATTTTTGAGGTAATTTTTAATGACTGCTTGTCAGCTGAAGAGATAGCTCCTGAAAGTTGCCATTTTCTTGGTTGGGCGCATACCATTTGGCACATAAATATCAATGAGTTGTTTTGTATAAAAAATTACCACAAGAACAAATTACCCTTCAATATTTTTAAAATTTTATTTATTATTTTTGTGTGTCTGCCTTTTCTAGAGTGCACAGATTCATGCAGAATTATCAGGAAAAAAATATAAGTTGCATCTGTAGACTAGTTAACAGTTTCATACAGTTATTTATGTATTAGAGTTCAGCACCTAAATTGTAACTCTCACAGATGGACAAGCATTCAAGACAAACATTTAAGGTAGGGTAGGCTGCTTGTGCCATTTAGATTTCATAAATTTCTGCACAAAGATGGCAGATCTATTGCTGCACATCCTGCACATTTTTAATGTGGCAGCTGAAGGTCAGGAAGCATACCACAAAGTGCTTAAAATTGTTTGCTAACATAACTGGTGCCAAATTTGCATGTGAGAAGACCATTCTTCTGAAGTTTATTTCTTAATCTCAAATTTATAAATTAGTAAATTATTACATGTACAAAACAATACATTATTAGGGCTGCTCAGGTGTAATTAAGTTTAAATAAAATGAGAAATTTCATTTTTGTTTGAATACCCCTTTATATTTTTCAACACAATGCCATAGGAGACTGAATGTTTTCAAGAAAAGAACAAAAATTGTTAAAAAGTATATTTTCCACAGCTGTTTTATTCTGAGAGACAGTGAACAAATTTCACTGGTAGCCTTCATGCAAAAAAAAACGGTATTGAGCAGGTCTATGATTTATATTAATTCATATCCAATTGTATGCATCTAAATTCTTACAGTCTGAGCCCTATAAATGCTCGCTTCTTTAAAAGCACTGATATTGAAAAGAAACACAAGTGTCTACTAATGCACTGCCTAACGAAATTGTACTAATTTATTCTTGTAAATTAATAGAGTGCATTTTATTTGCATACACATTACCCACACATTACCAAAAATCATTAATATCTCATAACATTGTATTGCTAGTTGAAGTGCAATTTTCTTGCAAATCTGGTGGAATTTACCTTCTCAGCTATATCTAGAATAATCTTCAAACGCTTACTTTACAGTGAAATTTCTGTTAGACAATCTCTGTGGCTGTCTGTAAGGCTCAAAGGCTTAAACTTCAAGGCCTCATATAATAGATGGAATAAGAAGCTAACCATGATCCTAAATTATTAAGGTCTCTGAGTCCCACAAAATCAGTTTGACTCCTGATGAAAGGCAAACCAGAAGGTGGGCTGCTATCTGCAGGTGGGCTGTGCATGTACTGCTTTCAGACCCACGTTCCTGGGACTGCCTCCATTAGCTCCCATTGTAAGCCCTCCCTAATGCAGCTGAGAAAAGAAATTGTAGGGTTTATGCCCTCATTGCTAGCAAAATTATATCAGGAAAAAAGCAAAAACCTCAAACCGTTGCCCATAAGGCTGCTGTCCAAACCCTCATCTTGTAGCTGGAAATGTGACTTCTTGTCACTTAAAAAAAAAAAAAAAAGTCACAGATGTTTATCTATGCTGGCAGGGAAACAATGCCAGGAATGGTTTTCTGGCCATGAGTCTGACAGGCACAGCTTAGCTTGTGTCTATACAACTAAATCCTGCTCCCACTCCTCCTCCCCAAACCACTAAACACCCTAAGTTAACAGCTGTGGGGAACAGTCACTGGCCTATGTGGCCCTAGACTGGACCCTGAACTCTATGTGGCCACTGACTGGGGCACACCAACGCTGTTTGGCCTGAGCCCAAATCATGCCCAGGGACAGCTCTAGCAATTTAGCAGCAAGGACAACTGTGAGCCGTGTTCACACCTGAGCCCTGACTATGTTTATTTTGCTTTTAAAGACAACTGGGGCAAGGGCAGACTCCCACAGAGAAGGGTAGCTTGTCCTGGAAGCACCTGGGGATTCCCCTTTCAACTGTGAGCTGTGTGACAGCTCAGACCCTCATCCTTGTACCTCACCTAAGTTACAGTGCCCATGGACCATGTTTGTGCCCATGGTTCTTGCTGGTGTTGATGGTTCTGCCTGTGCCCGTGGACCTCACTGATCGTGACCATAACTTGACTCGTTGACTTGACCTCAGATTTTCCTCATCACCATGAACTTCTCTGGAGATCACTGGGCTCTTGGCTGACCCTGATGACCACCACTGACCTGCTCTGCTCATCTCATTTGGGGGCTGTAGGACAGGGCCTGGGTCAGTGAGGCCCCCCCATCCAACCTGGCTGTCACCCTGGCTCCCAGCTCCCTGTGCCTACAGACCAGTCTGTCTGGGACAGTCTGTCCTTCCTCTCCTTCTCCCCAGCCTGTGGCAGGAGGGCATGGTGTCAGCTCCTCATCTTTTTTGGAGCAGAGGTTCATTTTGTCTACAATACTGTCACAAATGAATGGTTTAGGTCGCTTCAAGAATCACCAACAAAGATATCAGAAAACAAATGATTTTAATGTAGATTTTTAAAAAGGTGCGACTTAACAGAATTGGATGGCAAGGTCCACTATATTACTTATTGAACATGAAAAGGTATGCAAAGAGAAGCCAATCTAGTTACAATTAGATTGGGATAATTTTCTCATGGATTGAATTGGGTTAATGTGGCTTATATGTATATTGAGGAGAGAAAGTAGGGGAGACCCTCCCGTTGAGTAACAAGGTTCAGAGTGGACCGAAATCCACCCCTAGTCCCAGACTTGACCAACAGTTTATGACTAAGATTAGGTAAGGAAAGTAAAGGAATGCCCTCCTGTTGAGTCATGAGGTTCAGAGTGGACCCCCTTGATTTCTAAACTCCTTCTCAGAGAGCAGTCTAGGTGCAGCTGAATCCACTCGTAGTCCCAGACTTGGTCAATGGTTTATGACTAGAGGGAGAGGGTATCGGGGATTCTGGTGTAGTGCTTGGTGTAACTTTAGGATGGCAACAATCTGATACAAAATGACAGCAATCAAATTCACTAACACTATTGAGATAAATCACGGTATCAAATCATGTAAAACTTAGTAACATAATTAACCTAAAACTTACTAATATTAATAGTATTGAGATAAATCACAGTATCAAATCATAACAACTTACTAAGATCAGACACATAAAGAGATATAGAAAAAAGAGATAGATATGTACAAAGCTACATTTAAATATCCCTCTCAAATTCAGTCAAATAGTCACATCGAGTGCTTTGCATTGCTCGAAGGGTGATCAGCCGAGCCTCTGAGTTGATTGCGAACTTGAGGGTTCATGGACTCTGAGAGTTGTCCCACTCAGAGGGAGGTGCTGTTCACAGCCCACTGTGGTCCAGGAGAGTTCAAAGGGACTCGCTTGGGACCCCTATTTACAGGACTGGGAGATGATTGACTTTAGGCATCAGTAAATTTCCATCCTTGCCACAAATAATTTGTTGGTAATTGCTAGAATTCTCGACATCCCAGTGACGCTGGTACTGATCCACCCGAATCATGGCTAGATAACATATGTTCCAAGGATGTCTGGGGATGGTGAGTTACTCCCATCTACGCAAGAGAGCTTGGTACAGTCAAGGGGGCTCTTAACTGCCAAACTCTGCTCCAAGGCCAAAGCTTATCAAGCAAGGGGTAAGGGAGAAATTCACCACCACAAATACCAAGAAGCCTAGCATTAACAGCTACAGGAAATGTACCTCCTAATATTGCATTTGCCCTTTTCATAGTTGCAGATAGGAAAAAAAATTAATCCTAGATATTCTTATATTCAGCTCACAAAATAATTTCAATTTAAAATTTATTCTAAAGTATTTATACTAAATACTGCTGCAGTATTGGAGCTACAGCTGGCAGATATGAAGTACTCGTTCCTTTATGAACTTTAGTCTTTATTAGTCAAGATACTTCAACTACAGAGCTGTCACTTCCAGTTTCCAGGTCTTGCACAAATTAAAGTATTGTCATTACTGCTGTTGGAGAATTGGGATAACTTTGGCTTTACGGTTCCAGCTTTACTAATTTTAAAGATCTAAGTAGTTTTCAAAGTCAGTTTTAATGCTTAAGAAGAATGATGTAAGCAGAAAAATGAAAAAAAATTGTTTAGTCTTTGTATCTAATTCTACCTTATGATAGTAAAAATAAAAACTCATGGGAGAGACTTTGAAGATATAATTGACAAAGTGATAACAAAGTGATAACATTTTCCTAAAGATGTCCAACATCTGACTTGCTTATTTGACAGCTGTTTAGTTGGCATTTTCATGCGTCGTAGTCCCAAGATCTTGTTCCTGACTGGAAATAATCAGTTCCTTTTATATGCAAAGTTAGGATCTATTCTTTCATGTACTTCATTTTATATCAAAGTACTTTTAATTACATTTGCCGTTTTGTCATCCAGTCACTCACCTTAGGTCCTTCTACAATTTTTCACCATTGGACCTTGCCTTTATTGTGTTTAATAGCTTAGTTTCATTGGAAAACTTTGCCACAGTTTACACTTTTTTGGATCATTCATGGATTTGTAAAGTAACGTCAATAAGATACAGATTAATATTATCACACATCTCTGGTAATGCCATTCTATTGTGAAAACTGATCATTTTCCTTCTGTCCTTTGCTTCCTGTCTTTTAACTAAGTAGTTATGTGTGGATTTTCTTCATTATTGTATAGCAGCTTACTTTCTTCAAAAGGCTGGGGAGGGACTGGGACTCTTGGAACACTTGGAATCCACACACCTTCTGTCTCTCTGCTATTGACTGTTTCAAGGAACTCAAGTAGGTCACTGAGCTATAGCTTTTGTATAGAAAAGTTGTTTTGATTTTTTCCTCCTTTTGCCGTATCATTTATAATCCTACTAATTCTATTCATTATTACAGTTCCAACTAATGTAGACAGGGGTGAAATCAGTTTACCAGCTACAAATTGTCCTGAAACACTTTTTAAAGATTGTATGAATTAGTTGCTGTCCAAGCACCTGGTGCCAAGGAAGTTTTAGAGTAAAGGTTGCACGTTATCGTTTAAGTATTTCATACCGGAGTTCCTACATCTGAAGGCAGTTACAATTAATTTTATATTTATTTTCCTGCTCTGTTCTTCAACTGAAACTTCAGTTTAAGACAAACTCTCTGATGAATCCTCTATATAGTGTTTTGTCCATAGAAACAACAAAGCCAAATCAATCATTGATAGCCAGTTGGCTGTGCAAGTTATCTGCAGAAATTGTCTGTTACAATGGAAATATTTATTTGAATCTTACTACCATGTTAACATTGTTCTAACATCCCTCAGAGAAGAAACTTGAGAAGTAGATGAAAAAGTTCTTCTTTCTGGATGTACTATAGTGGTGGCAGCATGTCTTATCCTAAGACTCTGAAATATTTAAATCTGTGCCCATGGGCTGTGGTGGTGAATTCCTTCTGATGGAATAATACTGTTACAAATCTTAACCTGGAGCACTGTCACATGAAAACACATGCTCTTGTTGTTTTTCCTGTACATGGCTAGATGCAAAATGTGCAGATTTAGAATTTGTTTACAAATCCTTACTGAATACACAGTAAACTGACATCCAACACTTTAGGCTCTGGCTGCTCAAAACATAAGGCATGCCAAACTTGTACTACATTGAAACAACTTTCTTCTTTGGCCAAGAGAGAATTTTGACAAATCAAATACTTAAATAAATCACATACTTGTGTTGTCTTAATGAGAAGAACATGCTGATAATCCCATGGTCATGGTGTTGGCAAGCTGACAGTCTTATTCTCTTGCAATATTTCTTAAATTTTTGTTTGGCTTTCATTTACCTTGGGTCACACAAACTGCCCAACTGTGACTTTTACATGTCAGAGAAGGATTTTCTTTTTCTATCTGGCAATATTCAGATTTTTTTCTAAATCTATTTTTAAAAGAATATGGAAGCAAGAGATTTTCAAGAGTAGACAAGATCTCCTTGAAATTATTAATATCTACAAAGAAATGTCCATTGAATTAGATGAATGCTTGCTTTTGAATTTTATTTGTGTATGTTATAAGTTTAATAACATTTTCTCCAATGTGTCTTATGGCATAAGTTGACTTATCTAGATTGAAATGCAGCATTGATCTTAGAAAAGCAGGTTGCAAATAGCAACTACAACTTGCATTGTACAGTTATATTGTATTGTGCTCTGTTAGAAGTCCAAATAGAACAAATTCAGTTCTAGGAGAAAATATATATGATATATGTAAAATACATAACGTATGATATGACGAATATGTGTTACACCTGGTGGTAAAATTTATGCCTAATATCTCTCCCCAGAGTATTTGTACGAGGGCACTGGCAAAAGACAAAACATTGACAAGCCAGACACCATATGGAGAAAGAAGCCATTAGAAGCTAAAATTGGTTTTTTGTCCTCTCAGCTACTGCTGACCCAATGACCCAATTTATTTCAGTTGGAATGCTGTGCTTGCTGGCTGATGCTGCTTTGCAGATGTCCTCTTGAGTTAGCCAGTGTTGTAATTTGGAAGGATTTTTACCTCCTAAGTTATGGTAAGCCAGAAGTATTGCCTTGTGAAAACAGAATAGAAATTAGAGTATTAAAAAAGCCACATCATTGATGTTAGTGTTCGACTGGAAATTTCTGATGGGTAGTTAGCTTGTGAAAAGCTACGTGTTATTGGAATAAGTGACTTTATTGCCTTTCCATGACTTGCAGTTTTTCACTTTGCCCAGTAAGGTTGATTTGCTCTTCTCACAAAATTACAGTCAGGCTTTCCTTTTCACAGGTCCCAGCTTAAATGCAATAGTTAGAATGTGGCTAAACACTTCCCTTATGCCACCATGTTCAGATCATTTTTTGTTGAAGTGCCTGCACATATGAATGCCTTAGATTGGAGAGACTTGCAAGCCATGTTCCCCTCTTCCTCAAACACTGTTCTAGGCACCAAGCTGTTGTGAGAACTCACACAATACTTTTCCTACAGCAATGTTCTTGAAACAAGGAGACCTTCAGTATTTGCTACAGGTATGCGCAGCTTTGTGCTATGTCAAATATCTGCATTACACGTGGTCTAGAGTGAAGTTCAAGAAATTTTTCCATTCTGAATGGCAGCAAAGATTAAACCTGTGCTCTGTATTCAGTCTATGCATTTCTGTGCAAGTGTGGCCAAGTAGAGAGATTTGTGGTTCAAAATGAAGGTGCCAGTTACCACCAGGATTAGACAACACCAGAGAGGAATCTTTCTACACCAAATCATGTAGACATGGCACTTAGGGACATGGTTTAGTAGGCATGGTGGTGTTAGGTTGCTGGTTGGACTAGAATGATCTTAAAGGTCTTTTCCAGCCTTAATGATTCTGTGATTCCTAATCCTGTCTCTCTGAGTCTTAGGCATCTACGTTTTGCCCGTGTCCAGAAAAATTTTGTGATCACTTGAAATCATGTCATAAGCTACTCTTTTCTGCTTAATATGTTAACAAGACATCACGGTGTTATTTCTCCTAGGTGAGCGGGTCCTCTCCTTCTCAACACAATACATGTATGCTGAGTAAATGAAAAGACTTTTTTTTAGAAACATTCATATTCTATTTGTGATTGTGAACAGTTAAGTTCAATATTCTTTCTTATGGCACGAAAACTCAGTGCAATTATGCAGTCATTATGTAAATGGATTCTGCCCCATTGACTCCTTCTTGAATGGTATAGTATACATAAAAGTAAAATCAGATACATTCAAATAATAACATGAATTTGAATTCATAGCACTGACCATTATCATTAAATAGCAAAACAGTGTCTTGGGTTTGCGTGTCAAGGTTTTGGTAGCAGGGTGGCTTCTGTAAGAAGCTGTTAGAAACTTCCCCTATGGCGATAGAGCCAGTGCCAGCCGGCTCCAAGACAGACCTGCCAAGGCCGAGCCCATCAGTGACAGTGGTAGCACCTCCGGGATAGCACATTTAAGAAGGGGAAAAAGTTGCTGCACAACTGCAGCCAGAGAGAGGAGTGAGAATATGTGAAAGGAACAACTCTGCAGACCCCCAGGTCTGAGCAGCAGGAGGGGCAGGAGGGGCTCCAGGCACCGGAGCAGAGGGTCCCCGGCAGCCCCTGGGGAAGCCCATGTGGAGGCCGGCTGTGCCCCTGTGGCCATGGAGCTCCCCGGGGGAGCAGATCTGCACCCGCACCCGGGGAGGGCCCCACGCCGGAGCAGGGGGATGCCCAAAGGAGGCCGTGACCCCGTGGGCAGCCCGCGCTGGGGCCGGCTCCTGGCAGGGCCTGTGGCCCCGTGGGGAGAGAGAGGAGCCCCGGCTGGAGCAGGGTTGCTGGCAGCACTTGTGACCCCGCGGGGCCCAGGCTGGAGCCGTCTGTCCCTGAAGGACGGCACCCGTGGGGGGACCCAGGCTGGAGCTGTTGGTGAGGAACTGCAGCCCGTGGGAAGGACCCACGCTGGAGAAGTTGGTGGAGGACTGTCTCCCGGGGGAGGGACCCCAGGCTGGAGCAGGGCAGAGGGTGAGGAGTCCTCCCCCTGAGGAGGAAGGAGCGGCAGAGACAAAGTGACATGACTGACCACAACCCCCATTCCCCGTCCCCCTGCACCGCTCGGGGGAAGGGAGGAGGTAGAGAAAACTAGGACTAAAGTTGATCCTGGGAAGAAGGGAGGGGTGGGGGGAAGGTGTTTTAAGATTTGGTTTTAGTTCTCATTACCCTGCTCTGATTTTGACTGGCAATAAATTAAGTTAGTTTCCTCAAGTTGAGTCTGTGTTGCCCATGACAATGATTGCTGACTGATCTCTCCCTGCCCTCGACCCACGAGCTTTTCGTTGTATTTCCTCTCCCCTGTTCAGCTGAGGGGAGTGACAGAGCGGCTTTGGTGGGTACCTGGTGTCTAGCCAGTCTCAACCCACCACAGCAAGTCATTTTTAATACATGGATAAAAATTTAAATACTGACACTTTTGATGTATGACTTTATTTTTGACATGGAGTTAAGCAATTAAGCAGGGTGAAGCATTGGAGCAAAAAAATGTAATCAAAGAGGTATATTTATGTCTTAAATGGTTCTGGTTGAATAAGATATTCGTATTTTTTCTTGCATTCTGCATAATGATAATGCTATTGCTGTAATGAATATGCAGATATATCTCCTAAAGCTGGTCCGTCCAGATCTACTTGTGTTGTAGCACTTTTCTGGCTCTTCATGCTATGTCACATTTTTTTCATAGAAATGGGATCCAAAGTTGCCCGAATTTAATTTCAGCAGCTGGACTGGAACCCCATAATTAGGATCTCAGATAGCTGAACACATGACCACTGGGATCTATGAATATCCTCCACTTTCCTAGTCTTGCCTGGTTTATCATCTAGTAACAGCAGGCTGTGTGCTGCTTCTGAATCAGCCAAAAGATCCTGTCAGGCATGGTGCAAGAAACACTTTCCCAGAGCTGCAATTATATGCTGAGATAGAGAGCATTTGTTCAAGGTGCTCTTACACGGTACGAGAGGCATAGTATCTTGCCCATGACTGCCTTCTGAAGCCAATTTAAAGAATTTTTTGGCCAATATTCTTCAGTGAGTCGGTGGAATAACATGGAAGTAACCCAGGAGTGCTGCAGGAGTAGCTGGAGGGTACGTGGAAAAGGTGTTACCTCGACCTGGCAGAGGCTGCCACTGCTGCTGCTTTCAGCTGATTTATCATCTCAGAGTACTTGTGTTTCAAGTACTTAACCAATAACTGCTTCAAGTGTAGTAATTTAATTTTTAAAATAATGCTGCCTGAACAGTAGCTTTACTTAATGTAAACAATGTTAATTGATTATAGTAAGTGTAGTTCTTAATTTAGGTCATGATTTTTACAATGTCATAAGTAGTCTACCATTAAAAATTTGGAATAATTATAATGTAAAAACTATGGTAAAAACATGTTTAAATTTAATGAATACCATTGAGTTTAAAAAAAGATAGTCAAGCCCCAGAGTGCACCAAGAGGCTTAATTTCCCCGAGGAGCCACATCTGGGATCCCCTCACAAATCCCCTCCCCAGGAGCACAACATCCCCAGCTCAGCCCTGGACTGAGCACTGCTGTGAGCAGCCCTGTGCCCGTCTCTGTCCCTGCTCAGGTCCTGTGGGACTGTGCCCTGGCTGGGGCGGGCATCGCATGGCCTGGGCTGTGGTCACCCTCTGCTCCTACCTCTTTCTGCCTCAGGAGCAGCCCCACTATGCTGATCCCTGACTGAGAGGTTAGTATCTAGGACACTTTTTTCCTTCAAAGCTAATCCATTTACACATGCTGCAACAGTTAGAAGAGAATGTTGCAGGCTTTAAAATGCGGGACACCAAATCTGAAGAAGGAAAACTACATTCATGTTCTCACTGGTGTCACCACTTGCAAAGCAGTCGCTGGAGTCACTGGCATTCTTCAGACCATCCCAGCTTTTGTGCTACAAGTGTAATGACTCACCATGCCAGAGGCACATTTCAAATCACAACTTGGGTGATTTGTGTGCAAGTGTGCAAAAGTAGTTGAAAAAAGTAATATTGCCTAAGCCTGAACCTTGTAAATTAATTTGTTAAATAAATATTTGCATGTGTCCTGTCCCAAGCTCTACATGACCTAAAAAAATTAATTCAAACACTGATCTCATATATGCACATTTGCCAGCCTCCCACTGCTTATATACTTGCAATTTCAACAACTATTTATACTGTGTACATATATTGCAGCATAAACCCCTCCGACTCTTACTCTGTCCCCTTTTTATGTCTCTCAAGGAATATAAGGCTGTAGATCTTCATCTCTACAAATTCAAAAAATTACTTCTGTCTCCTCACAAAGTGGAGGAAAGCACATACTGCTGTCGGGATGGTTTTCTCAGGAAATGTCTTTTTATCTACTCCAGCTCTGAAATGTGGCTGGAGCACTTCCATTGGTTGCGTAAGAAAGTAACAATGGCTGTAATGCATCATCTTTCTCATTATAGGGCAAGATGAGAATCCTTCAGATAAGGAGTGGCCAAATTATAGGATTCCTTGAAGACAAAGTCCATCATTATAAACTATTCTTGGGTATGCACAGATAGTCACTTCAGTGAAGAGGTCACAGGAGTTATGCTGTAACATTGTAATTTTTAATATATTTGTAACAGGCACGTAAACATAGAAAGTACTGTCATATGGGACAATATTTTATGTGCATTCAGCACAACATGCTCTTCTAAGAGCATTTTGACTGCAGCAACTAAATACTTAGTACAATAATATCACTTTTAAATTAATGTTTTAAATTCAAGGATAAACCACAAAATTCTGTTTGCAATTAATATTTGTACGTGTATACTAGGATAGGAAAAATTATATTTGTCATACGCCTTGCTGTGCTTAAAATTAATTCAGCAGCACCAAGTTTAGGACAATGAAACTGGTGAGGAGTCTGGAGCACAAGTCTTATGAGGAATGGCTGAGGGAACTGGGGTTGTTTAGTCTAGAGAAGAGGAGGCTGAGGGGAGACCTTATCACTCTCTATAACTACCTGAAAGGGGGTTGTGGTGATGTGGTGTTGGTCTCTTCTCCCAAGTAACTAGTGATAAGACGAGAGGAAATGGCTTCAAGTTGCACCAGGGGAAGTTTAGATTGGATGTTAGCAAAAATTTCTTTACGGAGAGAGTGGTCAAGCATTGGAACAGGCTGCCCAGGGAGGTGATGGAGTCACCAGCACTGGAATTGTTCAAAAAACATGTGGACGTGGCATTTCGGGACATATTTTAGTGGGCATGGTGGTATTGGGTTGATGATTTGACTTGATGATCTTGAAGATCTTTTCCAACCTTAATGATTCTGTGATTCTGTGAAGTTTCCACAAAAAAAAAAAAACCCAAACACAACCAAACACACATTATTTTTAATCTTAGGGCATCTACTTTCCAAGTGTGTCCTTTGAAAATGAGGACAGTTGTACATTTCATACAATTTTGTTTTCAGGAAAAATATAGAGGGAGGAAACAGAAAGACAACTTTAGTGTGACTCCATCCAGTAACTGTTTGAGCAATCAATGGCAAAAGTCAAAGGTTGTTTTATATGCCTTTAAAGTCAATGGAGGAATGAAACTACTAGAAAAGTATCCAGAGTTGAGAAGCCAAATATTTATTAACACTGAAGGAAAGATTGAGCTGATTAGAGGGCTTCCAATGAGATTTTATGTTCCTCTTTCAAATAAAATACAATCAATATAATCCATCAGAGCGGTCCTCAGTTTATTAGATTCTTCTACTTAGGAGGTCTTTGCAGAGTTCAATTTGTCTTATTGGTTTGTGTTGAGATACTAAGGGCAGAATCTTCTAGAGCTATATATACAGAGTGATTACTGTTCTTCCTCCACCTCAAAATAGTAATCCCTAGTAAAATAAATAGATGGTATTCAGTTGTTTTTATCTCAAAGTCCCACAGTTCAGACCTGGACTTCTGAAAATTATATCAGTCTTGGCCGATCTCTATTCATAATACTGAAATTAATGTGTACTTGAGATATAGCCCTGAGAAGGAAGGCTCAGGTAGAAAATTTTTAACACTTTACAGTGTTTTTTTATATGTCTTTTTCCCAGAGAGTTTCATGGGGACTTTTAGGATGACATTACACATAATCCCATTAACACTGCAACCACACTCTCTAATAAAGTATTGCAATTATGTAAATATACGTGCTCTAATTACGTGATTAGGCCAAAAGTAATTATGTATCTACATAGCCAATTATGAGTTAAAATTATATTAAAAACAATGTCACTTAATGCAAAGAACAAAAAGAAAATTAGAGACATGGAAATGAAAAACATGGAAATGCATGTCAAAGGTTATCACAAGCCATCCACTCATGTAAACTAACATTGCTCCACCTTATCCATGTCTTTGTTCTCTTTACCGAGTGTTACGGTACCTAGGACTACTTTTGCTGTACTCTTTTTTTACCTGTTCAAAGATGTTGACAGTGAAGCGAGGCAAGGTGAGACAATATAGCCGCGTGTCTCCCAAGAATTTTCTGTTAGTTACAGATTTGTCCTTAAAGAAAACCAAACCCTCTTACAGTTTGTTTTGCAATGTGATTTAAAATATGCTGTTGGGAATGAATGTGCTAGAAGTGCTCTTCAAGGCTAAAGCTGTCTTACGTACTGAGGGTTGGGAGAGTTAGGTCTTGCTGGCTAGCACTGGGCGTAGAATATTTCAGTGATCGTCTTGTTGCCATCAACACTGATCATGGCTTAAACACATTGTTTCACCTGTTCACAAACTTGATTTGTTGCTTATTGACAAATTTCTGTGATGTCAAATATTTTCCAAACAGGATACATAGTAATTTGACTTCTGTGTATTTCCCAAGACATGCTTGTTTTAAGTACATGAACTTATGAACTCTGATCGTAAAGGACTATATATGCCTTGTGAGCTTGTCTCCTGAAAGCATGAGAGGACTCTTGATTTATATAGATACTCACTTTATTTAACTAAATGAGATAGTGTTATTTATTTTTGATCTATAACCACACAAAAATCTTTGAAGTAATATATCTTGCTTTTCAAGGAGTCATGATATGTAGACAGAGGTAGCTTAAGCGGTTCATTCAGATTTAGAAGCTGTAATTTATCAAGTGCAATGTACATAGAGAAATTAGCTTGATGCAGCTAATGCACCGAACTGAATGTTATCCTCTCCCATTCAGGCTGCTTTTAACTAAGGGCATATACAGCAGTAACTCATAGCTACAGATTTACAATATTTGGGAGCATCAGCAATTTTTGCATCTGTAATTTGTCACTTTCAGATGAAAAGAGGAACCAGTATAACCCCAGAGGATTTTCCTATTTAAGACATTACCGTAGGCACAGCAGATGTAAAAAGTTTATTTTCTTCATAAACCTCATCCTGCTTTACAGAGCTGTAATGCCAGGTTGTGGGTGAAGAAATACTAGCCACATATAAAAGCCTTTTTCAGTTTATTAAAACTGATAATAAAGAACTATTTTATTTTCTGTAAGTAATAAATTTCATTTTTTTCTTAATGTAATTCATTATGTTTTGTTCTGCATAACCTTTCTGTAACAAATCTGATCATAGGAGAAGAGTATTTCAGTGTGGAAATTGTGCATATATAACCCAATTTGTTGTTTTAGATCTTACACGCTGGGTGTGATAATGATTCAGAAGGCTGAAGAAGAGAGTAAGCATATATTTGGTAGAAGAATTATTATTCTAGGTGAAGAAGATACAGCACAAGATACAGCTCAAGAATATGCCCTGTTGATTGTCTGTGGTACAGAAAGAAGTAATAATAACATGGTGTGGAAAGAAGTTTGATGTTAGCTAATGTTTACATAACCAGGCTTTTTAGTGGATGGGATTCTATTTAAAGCTATTATGCTATTTGTGATGGTGTGAAGAAGCCCATTTCTGGTCGCGCAGGGAAACATTGAATTCAGAGTTACTGGAATAGTGCAAAGAGAATGAACATGGCCCAGATAGACACTGAAACATCAGGCTGAAAAAGACCAGCCTAGGGCAAAGTAACAGATGTTTTTAAACGTAGTAATAAGCAGAGTGAAGTAAAAATGTCTGTACAAAAACCTTGAAAGGGCTCCAGACTACTAGAAGATGCAGTCTACACAAAATGATCTGTCATTTTTCTTTCCTCCAGTACTTCATTAACCAAACTTCATTTTATTGATAAGTTAGCACTCATTAGTATTTTTTATAATTTTAACTCTTTTTTTTTCCTTTTTTTTTCCTCTTTTTTTCTTTTTTTTTCCACTTGGGAATTATAAAAGCAGTATGTGGTATTCATTCTATTTAATTCAGGTACCTATCCTGCATTTACATTTTGAGTGCTCAATGAATCTGTTCTAATATAAATGCCTAAGATTCCAGCTTGTGGGTTGGTTCTCATTCAGAGTGTATCCATTTCGGTTAAACAGACTTGTGTTCTAGCACTGACATTTTTCACTGGGAAACACTTCGTCAAGTACTTCTCACAGTCTCCTTTCATTGAGGATAGCTGTGATTGCAGAGTGTCAGCAATACATGGATTTTGTTCCAGAGATACTCTATGGTTATACTCCTGATACAGGAACACATAGATCTGTAGCAAAATCCATGTCTACACGTGTAAGATTTCCTCCTTTTCTTCCCCTTTTTTCATCATTATACTTTTCTTCATATCGAAAGGGATTCTTGCAGCATGTTTCAATGTTACTATGATCCTGAAGTAAAAAAAAAAAATTATTGAAAAATCTCTTTTGAAAAGCACGTGAGGATTTCACAAATAATGGCATATCTTATTAATCCTGAGGAAAACCTTGTAGAACAATTAACGATAGTGTTTCTTGCAATAATGGTGTAACATTAAATGCCAAAAGATTTATTCATTATAAGAATATTTAAACTGAATTTATAAAAATGTTATAACCAATTTATATAATTCTCTATTTGTCATAGTATAAGAATGGTTTTGATGTCTGTTTATATATAAGAGATGTCTAGATGTACTTTATGAATTCACATGAAGTAGAATTTTGATATATGAAATCTACAGCTTCTATTAGAAAAAAGCATCATCTTATTTGTATGGTGCTTGAGGGGTCAGAAACATGAGGCTACATTTCATGTGTCTTTTAACTAGGCTGCTTACCAGCTGACATTATTGCTTGATAAATTACCTGTATCCATCATTATCAAGCTCTGCCTTAAATTTGGAGGTCAGTGGCCCTTTGCATCATGATTCACAAGACCTGACATCCCCTCATTGCTTGCGGAAATTTCCCTTCTGTCATGTTGCTGACCCAATCCATGCTTCCATTTTTGCTTGCGGTTCTGCCTTGCACTATTGTTTTTGCTGATCGATCTCCATCTCTCCTTGGTATGTCCCTGAAATATTTCAGCTTGCTCTCCTTGATGTTCTGGGAGCAGTAAATGGTTCTTTCTGCACTGCTGCAATATACGCTCATTTGTCTTCTTTCCTGCTCTGATGTCTTCAATGTATATCAGCCACACAGAATCTCAAAGGATTCTGATGACTTCACATTTGCTGCCTTGAGGATCCAGCTTCCACAGTTATACCCAGCAATAGATCAAATTGTCAGTGATTACACCAGCTTGACCTTTATGAGCAGGTCTCCAACCTCCCCTTTTCTCTCAGAATGCCTTTTAATTTAACATCTGATGAATATGGCATAACCAGCCTTATCCAGATGTCACCTTGTTCAGATGTTGCTACCTTTATGCATAATGAAAACTGGGTTCCTATATTTTTCCCCTTCGCTCACACTTCTTTTTAATCTAAACAAGATGATCCAATGTCTTCCTTTCTTGTCCTTTATTGCTATGTTTGTGCTTTAGTGAAAGAGTCAGACCCATATTTTTTAATCAGCTTGCTTCTGTGACAATAGTCTAGCATTATTGCACATTCAACTTGAATCTGAAATAGACTAAAATTTTGGACCTAGTTTGAAAACTCTTCACTGCCAGACTTCTTTTCAGGAACAACTATAAATCTGAAGTCTCTAGTTTAGTGGCAGATCAGAAAAGTAGACCCAGATGTAATTCTTCCTCATTTGGGAGTTTTTCATTTTTTAATAAATTACTTATATTTGCTTTCAGAAACAGATTTTGTTTCCAGAAAATTAAATGGAATAATTGAAAAAAAAAATTTTAGTAAAGTCCATTGGTTAATGGATTATACTCTGTCAGGACACTGGTAAAAAGTGGTGTGTGTTAGGACTTATAATTTCTTTATCCACAACTTGGAGGAGCTGATGGAGTGCTTGCTCCTCAGGTTTGGAGATGACATCAAATAGCAGGGGGACAGCTGATGCACTGAAGGGCAAGGTGCCATTCAGAGGGTGGTAGGGAGGCTGGAGGAATGAGCTGACAGGAACCTCACAAAATTCAATGACGACAAAAAACAAGTTGAGCATGTTGGAAGGAATAGTCTCTGCCAATGGTGCAGGTGGGAGCCTACCTGCCCAGCTCTGTTGAAAAAGTCCAGGGTGTCCTCCCTGGTGGGCCGTGAACTGAGCCTGAGCCAACACTGAGACCTGGCAGCAGAGTAGCCAAAAGTGTCCTGGGTTGTGTTAGCAGGACGAAAGCCAGGAGATCAGGAGAAAGTGATTATCGTCCTCTGATCAGCACTTTTTAAACCATATCTAGAAAACTACATCCAATTTCAGGCTCCCAATTCAAGATAGTCCTTGATAAACTGGAATGAGTTCAGTGAAGTGCCTTCAAGATGCTCAGGGGAGCTGGAGCACTTGTCCTATGAGAAGAAGCTGAGGGAGCTGGGCTTACACAACCTGGAGCAGAGATGGCTTTGGGGGAGCCTAGCAGCAGGCTCAGTGCCTATGGGGAGGTGATTGAGCAAATGGAGGCAGGCTGTTCACACAGCATCAGACATAAACTGAAACAAGAGAGGTTCAGACTGGAGATAGGAGAAACTTTTTCACCGTGAGAACAGCCAAGCAGTGGGCAGGTTGCCCAAAGAGGTTGTCTGGTTTCTATCCTTGGAGATTTTCCAAGATGGACTTGGATAAAGCTCTGAGCAACCAAGTCTGACTGCAGTTAACTTTGCTTTGAGCATGAGGCTGGACTAGAGACCTTCTTAGGTCCCTTCCAAATGGAATTTTTCTGCGATTCAGTGATTTGTCTAATATGAAGCAACTGTCATAGATTCATGTTCTATGTTGAAGCAGAGTATTGAAACAATTGGAAAGACTTACTAAAAACTATGCAAACAGAACTCTGGTGTACCTGTAAGCTGCCTGGAAATGTTAATGCTATATCAATGCATCCAGCTGTAATTTGTAGATCACTGCTTAAGGTATGTAAAGTATTACTCATTGCGATCTGTCTCTCTTCACTTTTGGCATCTGTCCCCTAAGGGCTACTGTACCTCTGAGACTGCTTTTTCTATTACCAGACACTTTTGATAACCCTTTACTTTATCTGAAGTGCAAGATTTAAAGATCGCAATCACACATCCATACAACACAATTTTGAATTATTTGGAAAGGATCAGCTTAGAGATTTTTTGGCCTGTTTTTGTGCTTTTAAGAAATATTTTCAATTATTATTAATTATAATGTAAGCTAAAGCTTTAAAAATATGTAATAATTTTCTTGCATTTCTTGTATAATCTTGTATTTCTTATTTCTTTAAACTTATTTTCTCATGTAATATTCTCTTCCACCCTTTTCCTGTGTTAACCTGCATTTTACATCCTCACTGCTTGAAGCAGATAGACACAGCCCCTTTATCTGCCTCAATTCAAGCCAAGCTCTTTTAGTCCTTCTTGTATGACAGGCATTCGATTCTGTGTTTTATCTCAGTAGCTATTTTTTTATCATCACTTTTATTTGTACAAATGTTTCTTCAATATTTGTGATCAAATGTGTACAACAACACTTGCTAGATTATTTTTCATCCATCCCTTGTAAAATGGCACTATTACTTTCTTGGTATGACTAGAAATACCACAACTGATTCATCATAGCAAAAATTGTCTCTTTTCACAGGTACTTTCAGAGATTAATTCACGCACTCAGGTCTGCTTTCCCTTCTGCCTTTGCACCTGACTGAATTCCCTACTTAACACAGAAGTTTTATCTCTGCTCCCTAATGCACATCAGTGCATTTCTCACATTTTTCTTATATTAGTTCTCAACATCAGGTTTCTCTCGGGATAATACCTAACTGTCTTCTCTAATTACATTGTAGGTTATCAATGTATTTCATAAGTACATTTCCCTTTTTCTTCAAAGATAAATGCTGATAAAATTAAGTATGCTAAGTCCTAAAAATAGTTCTTTAAGACTTTCAGTGATAACTGTTCCATCTCAGTTCTTATAAATAGTGTCCCTGTGTCCTACCCTTCACTCTCTTTACATTTCTTTCACAGAAATCCCTTTATCCTACACTTCACTCATTTCGTGTTTCTTGCATTCTTTATATTTAACTAATGATTTTCAGGTCCCATACTATGTGTTTTATGAAAATCCAAACAGGTGACATATATTTTTCTGTCATCTAAAGATCAATTATATTCTCAAAAAAAGATATACAGCTGCTCAACAATAATTCATTATTTTGCTGGTTTTTTTGGAAGTCAGCTCTTTTCGAATTGCTAATGGTGGTTATCTTCATGTATGAATTACAGAATATCTAGCTTTAGTAACTGGACTAGACAGTCTTTATGTGTGATAGGGCACATGCAGTAACACTGGACGACCATCATATAAAAAATTTTAATGGTCTCTGTAGATTTTTGTCTTGACCAGATTAACACCTGTTTCACCTTGTCTGTAGTAGACTCTTGGAAAATGTGAGTTAACAAGTACTAGCTTCAGTTTTTATTAACTTAATTTTCTCATCTAGAGAAGTCACAAGGGCTAGATTGTTCTTGGCCCTTCATTGCTGAGCACACTAGAATAAAGTAAAAAAGCAATGCAATATCAGAAACAATTGTAATTCCTGTAATTTTTGGACAAAAATGTTCTCTTCCATATTTCACCTAGTCATAAAGGTGGTAAGCAAGAAGATGGTGCAGGTGGAAGTTGTAAGGTATTCCTTTTTGCCAGGACCCAGAACTTTCCCAAACACTTTTGGAGGCACAGTTCTTGTCAGCCCCATGCTAGCCTGTAAACAGGATTCATAGCCTAGACTGGTTTTGGTCAAAGCAATATTATCTTTGGGCAATGAATATAACTTCTCAAATGAAAAAATACTCACTATTTAAGATGGATTTTAATGTGTGAAATCTTTTCCCAGACCCCACAGGCCAAATTAATCTATTAAAGGATTTCACAAAATCTTGAATGGGGTAATAAAGGACCTTGAGGATATAAAAAATCTGCAGAAAAACCAGCTCTAACACAGAGGAAATTAAGGAGTTAACAGATGCCACATTTCTTCTGAGAGCGACTGTGTGCTACTTACTGTTTGCACTCAGTGTCTGCTTAACACTTAACTCATCATTCATCTCCCTGACTCACTTTTTTTAGCTATTTACTTTGATACAGCAATAATGGAGCCCTTTGTGGTATTGATGTGCACTCACCCATACATACCAAATTAACAGAGGATCTTTCTTCTTCGGAGTTAGGTTCAATTAGCCCACTTAGAGTCTTGGAATGAGTGTCCTTCCTGACCTTCAGGCCAGGTTGTTCCTAGAAAATGATTTAACTAGATTGGACAGTAGATAGAGATGGCAGTCTTGTTTACTGTCCAGCAGATAGAGTAAGCCTCTGATAATAAAAAAAAAAAAAAGCAGTGCTAATTGGCGACTCAGAGCCCATTGTACCAGCAATTTTATACTACATGTTGAAGCCTCTTTTTTCTTTTTTAAAAGGGCATTTTAGCCCCAATTTTCTCTAATACTATCAGGAAAAACATGTTTCAAGCAACGTAAATGTATTTACTAATGGAATATTTTACTGTGAGCTGTTTCTGTATGATTTGTTTCTTCATTCATTATATTTATTAACATTTCAGGATAAGGAAAGAAAAAAACCATAAAGGAAATTTTTCATAGAGGTATTCTGACTGTTCAAATTAAAAGAATATAAGCAAAATACATGTTAATGTTTTTAATTATAAACTACTTTTTTTTAAAATGTGCTTTGATGACTATTTCAATTACTATTTATGAAACTTAACTACAATATTTAACATGATTTTTTAATCTACTTATCTACAGGTTTTAAAAAAAAGCTTAGAAGTAAAAACAATAGGATATACTTTGCTGAACTGCAGATATTCTACACAGATTCAGTTAATGAACTAGGATATTTGGTGTGTGTTTCCATATGTAACTGATAGTGTATTTTGAAAGTTAACCAACCATATATTTTTTTTAGCTCAATTATTTTTAGAAAGATTAACTAAAACCCATTCAGTCAGTTGAAAAGGAAGTTAGCACAGAAAAATAACTTGTTATGGTTTTGCTTTTTGTCTAAATTGTGTGGTACAGTATATCACTGCAGAACAGAAGACAGTATCAATGTCAGTGTTTGCACACACTTTTCTGACTCAATACCTATTCACACGAGGAGATTACACCACTGTGTTTGACATGCAGGCCGTAATATAATAATTATATGAAAAGACAAAATTCACAACATAAACAAGACAAGACAATACACAGATCTGTGTGTCTGTAATTCCATCCACAGTCAGCAGTCATTTTACCACAGGTTGGCATTCATAATCAAAGCAAAAATATCTGAACTTTTCTGTCTAGGAGTCAATAGTGCATCAAAGAGGTTGTTTTCATGAAACCCACTGGCAATTTTTTAATTTGTGATTGTGCCTTTGATGTATGTACTTGAACAGTCTCAGTGAAAAGTTCCCTCTCAACATTTACCAAGTCTCTAGTTCAACAAGTGGAAAACAGTGTTGGTGATCTTCATCCTACTGATCTTAGACACTCAGTGTGGATGCTGAAGAGACCTGTCTCTCCTGACTGATGACGAGTGAAGCCAAATGGATTTCTTGATCTAATTTCCTCAAGTTAGATCACAGAATCACAGAATCACAGAATCACTAAGGTTGGAAAGGACCTTCAAGATCATCAAGTCCAACCATTACCCAACGCCACCACGTCCCTTAAACCATGTCCTGAAGCGCCACATCCACACGTTTTTTGAACACTTCCAGAGATGGCGACTCCACCACCTCCCTGGGCAGCCTGTTCCAATGCCTGACCACCCTCTCGGTAAAGAAATTTCTCCTAATATCCAATCTAAACTTTCCCTGGTGCAGCTTGAGGCCATTTCCTCTTGTCCAACACCCACCTCACCACAAACCCCTTTCAGGTAGTTGTAGAGAGTGATAAGGTCTCCCTTCAACCTCCTCTTCTCCAGACTAAACAACCCCAGTTCCCTCAGCCGCTCCTCAGAAGACTTGTGCTCCAGACCCCTCACCAGCTTCGTTGCCCTTCTCTGGACACACTCCAGCACCCCAACATCCTTCTTGTAGTGAGGGGCCCAAAACTCAATACAGGATTCAAGCTGTGGCCTCACCAGTGCTGAGTACAGGGGCACAATCACTTCCCTACTCCTGCTGGCCACACTAGTCCTGATACAGGCCAGGACGCTCTTGGCCTTCTTGGCCACATTGGCACACTGCTGGCTCATATTCAGCCAGCTGTCAACCAGCACCCCCAGGTCCCTTTCCGCCGAGCAGCTCTCCAGCCACTCCTCCCCAAGCCTGTAGCGTTGCATGGGGTTGGTGTGACCCAAGTGCAGGACCCGGCACTTGGCCTTGTTAAACCTCATACAGTTGACTCTGCCCATCGATCCAGCCTGTCCAGATCCCTCTGCAGAGCCCTCCTACCCTCCAGCAGATCAACACTCCCACCCAACTTGGTGTCATCTGCAAACTTACTGAGGGAACACTCGATTCATATTTTAAGGTGGTGTCTGCCATTTCGTTATTCTCTGGATATTGAACTGTGGTCCTCTAAGGTGACATAAATGATTTTAGACTTAACTAAATGAAAATTAGATTCATATATTTTGTGTTTGAACATTGAAGAAGATGTGTAATACAGTATAGACAGCAGGTTGCATAAGGACAATTTAAAGTTAATAGTACAAAGATGTGTGAAATTTCAGAATATACATCACTACAGTGGATGAATTAATTAAAGAATAAACCCAACAGTATTGAGTAGTTTGTTAATAAGTATGTGCCTAAACCCTACCAAGATCCCCAACCTTGTCTTTCCACTACTTACATCTACAAGAGTTTAATTTAAGGGTTTCCTGATTTGGGAACTGGACTCTGCTCAAATAGATTTTCACATTGATGCTGTTGCTACCCTTCAGAGACAAGTGTGGGAAGGAACCTCATCTAGTTCTTTCCTTTGCCCAGAGACTTGCTGCCTAGTTAATAGAATCAGTCCTAGAAATGGGAGATGTATTGTCTGTGTTTATGCCTGCTTGGACATGCACAGGAAGAAAACTCTGATTTCTGCCACATGCAGTGTGGCTCCACAGAGAAGCAGCAGTGAGGAGAGCTTGCTGTAGGCAGTGTTTAACAGCAATACAGAAGCTATAATTTAAGGTTTTATTGAGCTAGGCTATTCTGCTTTACAGAACAGCTTTGCCTTTGCCTCAAGGAAAGATCAGCTCCGTATAAACCACTCTCTGGTGTTACTGGTTGAGACAACATACACAGGCAATCTATTCCAGCACTTCAGCGTCCTCACTTGCAGAATTATTCTTACAGTAGGGTTAATTGTGAGTTTCAGATGTACACTTGGATAAATACAGCGGAGACATCTGCATCTGAGATGAGTATCTGAGCTGCTGTTATACTCAATGAAAATCTAGTCAATAGAGTCAGTGGAGTCCAGGGACTTATTCAGCTGAACAAGTTTAAAGGTCAAGTTTCAGCTAAGATGAGCAGCTCTCTAAGCTCCACTGAATATGATAGTAGCCTAGCTACCTAGTTTACGTGTGGGTGCCTGTGTTTTCATCACTTAAATTTAAGAGTGTGAAGCTGAAGCTGATTCACATCCCTTCACATCTCACATAGGTCCACATTTCTGAAAATTTCTGAACCACATGTTCTATCCAAAGTAAACATGGGGAATAATTTACTTTTGATACTTCTCACATATTTGAAGACTTGTAATTTTTACCTTTAGTTCACTTTTTTTCTGACCTACATAACCTCAGTTTTTTTAGCATCTCCACATAGGCCATATTTTCTAAAGTTCTGACTGTTTTCATTTTTCTCTTCTGGAGTCTCTCCAACATCTTCATACCTTTCTTGAAGTGTAATTGACTAAACCAGATAAAGTATTTCAGGTGAAGCTTGACTGTGCAAAAAGTTTTAAGTGGATGTCAGTCCTCTTTATTCAACCTAGTATGGCAAATCAAAAGCTTTGAAATGAATATTTAATGATTCCCCATGAAGTAAAATGACTTTAGTAGAAGTATCTTACTGGCTGATCCACATTTCAATATCACTTATAATCTCATTTCATTACTTTCCTTCAAGGTTGGTGATTCAAGCTGTAAGTTCTTGAGTATAACCAGAAATCTGAGCTAGATCTCTAAAGGTATTGAGTTGGTGGACAGGAAGAGAGCAAGCTTATTTTCTGGCCATGCTGAGAAAGGAAGGATAGGCCCTTCCTCCAACTGTTTGAGCTGAGTATCTTGAGCAGAGGGAGAAATTGTCATTCAGCTTAATAAGACACTCAATCTGAAGAGACGCATGAAAATGAAGTCACGTTCCCACACTTGATTGTTTCCTATCATCTTAGGCAGCTCCTTGCACAGCTTGGGTGCTGTGAACTTTACTGGTATCTAACAAGTAAGAATGGTAGTGAGAAATATCATTGCACCTGAATCTAAATTTTATGTCTAGACCTTGTATCTCTTCCTGAATCTGATTTTCCTCTTTAATATTACACAGTTCTTAGGTACTTCCGTAGTCAAGGGGAAAAACAACTAAGAAAGTTGGCCTGTTGGCATGCTGGCAAAGTCTTCTGTCTGAGACTTAACATTGCTTCAAAATCTGGTTTCAGCAGCTGATACACCATGCTGTGGATATGTTGACCACGCTCTTCTCAGTGTATCTCTAGCCAAATACTTAAGGCTGTAGCATTGACATCTGCCTAACCAGAAATACCCATTTGGTGTCCCAGCTTGGTTCTACTTGGTGCCTCAGGGTGCTTTTGCAAGAACTGAGAAAGACATAAAAAGGTAAACAGAGGCTATACATAACACTAAAATGAGATATACATAGTAGACAAAATTCAGGCTAACAGCAAAACCCTATACATCAGTCTTATTAATATGTCATACATAGTAAGTGGTTTTCTCTCAGGTAACATTGTATGTCCTGTGAAACACACAGACGTAAGGTTTACTTTGAAATGTGAATACCTTTATTGTAGAAAAAGTTTCATAATATCTTTGAAAGTCTTTCATGGTTCTAATGGAATTGAGAATGTATTTAGAGTAACCAATGACAAGCAATTTAACAATTAAAATGCAGGGTCAACAAATGAAATTATACAATGCTAACAAGATTAGAAAACCTGAGCCATTTTTCATATGCAAAAATGTGGAAAATAATTTATAATCCACAAAATGCTTGAAGGCTGTATTTATAGAAAAATGAGGAATGATGTGTGTGTATATTCAAATACATATCTAATCTCTCACAGCCCAGATTCTGCAGTCTTGCTAGCAGCCTTTTGATCCTGAATACAAAGAGGTTTTCTTCATATTCATTATTGGAAAGATACATGCATACATATGAATGTCTATATAAACATAACAGATACAAAGCAACTCATCTACATCCCATTTTTGATATCATGGTCAACATTCATTTGATTTCTATGTTTTGGGTTTTCATTCTTTGTGATTTAAATGCCGTATTCATTAACAAGTAAATAACCAGCACAGAATTTCTGTTTTTCTCTAGAGTTGCCCGAAGGGGCAGAAGTTTTAAGTGTGAAAAGGGGCTTTACTGAATTCTTCTACAAAAATGGTGGCAGAATAAGTGCATCTTGAAAGGTTGTATTTAGAAAGTGGATACTGTTGACCCATTGCACAAATGCCAGGGTCAACAGAGCTCACTATGGGGGAAGCTGTTCATGTTGTTTCTGTGTGAACTGCAGTAGGAAGAAAGTAAGTGGTATCTAAAAGGAAGAAAATAAGGAGGGTGGATGGAATTTTTAAAGGTCCATCTGGAACTATTGTTTGTGATATTTAAGCTATTGAACAACCACCGTCTTATTATATTCTTGTTGGGTCATGCCTACAGGGCTTCCCCAGTAAGGAAAGCATAGTAAGAAAAATTAATAACATGTGTTGACTATAGCTTGTTGCAATAAAAGCTAGATTCCCGTCAGTTTCTGCTGCATGTACTTTAGCATTAAGCTTCTCTTAAACAGAAAATGAAAAACATTCCCTTCTGTTTTAATAGGTTAGACTACTGAACTTTGCTTATTCTTAGAATATATTTCTTGTCTGTGAATTCTTTTGAATAATCTTTTCCTGGGGTAGGCTTTAATTATTTTAAAACATTAAAAGCTGTGCTTGCTGATTTCAAGTTTCCCATGAAAAAAAATTCCATTGCTGCCTTGAAATGCATTCAAGTTTAGTATTTTTGCTGAAATTCATAATTCAGATATCAGTCAGTGTAAACGTTCTTAATTATAAAAGACGATAGTAGATCATAACTGATGATAGTTTAGTCTTCACATAGTCATATACCAGTCTGAGCAGAGTGAAAGGAAAACTTGTACAAGTACCTGAAACTAGAACTGAGTACTAAAGGACACAAGATTGTTATATAAATAAGAATAGGTAATTTACAAAAGGTTTATTTTTGACTTACTTGATTTTAAGAACCAATACAAGAACTCCCAGTTTACTACCATGAGTTTATAAAAAGTACATAGCTGCTTCTGCATCACACTTCCTTCATTTCCATTTTGTCCCATCACAGCGATCTCTTCTGTTTGTAGGTGTCTCCAGATACAACTAGATTTCATAGCATGCCAGATTCTCGCTGGGGTCCTGGTTACTGTTCAGTGGTCCATGGTTGTTCAGATCAAATATGAGACTGGGGTTCACCCTGGCTTCTTTACGATGTGTAATTTCTATGGAAATCAGTGCACAGAGTAGTGAAGGGTGTGTGAGTGTTACTGTGTACTTTAGGCTTTGTCCTGTTACAGTCTGGGACAAAGCCAATACACAAACTGGGATCCAGGAACAGAGTCTCAGCATTTTACTAGTTTAAGTGTAACTTCACTCGCATGTGCAGATCCTGTGACTGCTGTCTCTTTAATTCTGTGATTAAAAAACACCCTTTTCTCATTAGTATTTGATTAGCTTTTAAACTCTCCCCCCAACACCTGGAGATGTTTTATTATTTATACAAGGCAAAAGTTTCTCAGCCCTTATGACTGAAGACCTTTTCTTAATTATTAAACAGCATCTGTTTTGGCAGTATTACCGTAGTTACAAAATAAATTTATTTTCTTCACTATCGTTAGTTGACATTGTACATATTTATTGAATTATGGGCAAAATAAAATGAAATATGCTTTAAAAAGATCATAAAAACAACTAGGAACAAAGACTTCTATTATTGAAATAAAATGCATTCAATGAATTAGAAAATTAAAAGGAGCTTATGTTCCAAAAGGCCCCAGAAGCATATTATGGCTCTAATCCAACAAATATTTGTGCATACATGTAATTTTTCTCATGTGAATAAGATTGATAACATATCTAATTAGGATTTGTAATTCAGGAACCTCTGGGAAAGAACTCTTAACAGACAAGCAAGACAGCTAACAGTAATGTTTTCTGGGAGATCATGACTTTTTTGTCCTTTGCATTTATGCTTATCTAACCAGATACGCTGTGGCAATTATATTTTTCTTAAGACTTTGCTGAAAGACTGTCTTGAGTCAATAACACATCTTTCTTTTTCCTTGTCCATTCCATTTTCAGATCTGACTTTTCTGTTTTGCCACAGAGAACACTAATTCTATAGTCTGTGCAAAATACTTGCATAATTTAATTATATGTACATTTTTTTACTACATTTGAAAACTCCACAAAATGCAAGCATATTATTTAAAGTATTGCAGAAGAAAAGATGCTAGAAATTATGGTGTCACAGTTCAAAGCTTATATTTGCATTTTATATTTCTTAATTCAGAACAAACCTGAATACCCTACTGGAAGATATATTTTTGCAAGCAGAAAGTATTACGTTCAATACAAGAATTACTGGATACAATTCAGTCTTTATGGTATATAAAAGGGACAGAATGGATGACTGAATAGTCCATTAAGTTTTAAGAATCTTCATCTATTTTTTTTTTTTTTTCCATCAAATATCTGTACTTTTGTTTTAGCTGGTTGGGGCAGATAAGCTGGCTCACAGCAAGTGGTGTTCCTATCTTGGTGAGGCATGTCAGTGCAATCTGAAAGGAATATTTCTGACTTTCTGTAAAGAGTACCTTGGAGTGAATAGGATCATCTATTTTCAGTTATCTTTATATCATCCAATTAGTTGAAAATACAGATAGGATGATTTGTTTCAAAGCTTTTTCAGCTAATGTTGTTTCAAAGGCACTTCAGCTCAGAGATCACAGCTGAAGTTTTCTCTTAAAAGTTTCTACTAATGTATGAAACTTATCCATAATGAGTAACTACAGTAATGGAGTTATACCAATTAGTAATAAATTGTGTATATGACCATTACAAATATATAGGGATTCCTTCTTGGCAAGGATACAGATTTTTTGTCATGTACCCATGAAGACTGTTTTCCAGGAAAATTTAGGATGCTCTGCATGGAACTCAGAATCCTAAATATAGGGCCATGAATAATCAGAATACAATGTCAGAAAAAAAATAAAAATAAAAATACAAAGTCATGTTTTTAAAATCGGACCCTTAAAATTGCAATTCAATATGCAAGCCAACTAACAGAAATCACTGTCACTGTGTACATGCAACATTTCCTTGCATTGTATGAATAGATTCATTGTCTTTAGACATTTCCTAATGTGTCAGATTGCTGAAAAGCCAACCAAAGAGGACTTTCTTCAAGGAATGTGTAGTTTAACTGGATAGTACTAGGAATCAATTGCTGCCAAAATCACGGAACACAAATGGCTGATGCTAATTACTTCAGTTTTGCAGAGGAGACATCACTTGAGAATATAACCTGATACGATGACTGTGTGACCCTGCATATCAAGTGTTTTTATGAACATGGTAGTCTGCAAACTTGTATTTGTGTGGAGGAAACTGTCTGTATTCAGAAAATATGATGGGTATGCACTGAAATGAGGGGATAGGGAGAGATAAGAACTGAAAAGGTGCACCAGTTCCAGGTGTTGTCCTTCATCCAAGCTAAGGGAACTATGACATTTTTGTTTACTTAGTAATCCCCTGCTTTCTGGGTTTGATACTTAGCTTGTGTGAACATATTTAGTCCTGTTGACTAAGACAGAGCTATTCCAACCTACTCCAGATGAGAATGTGGCTACCCTATGCTCTCATCTGTGTAGGTAAGGAAGGTGGTATGACATGTGCTTCACCCTTGAGGTTTAAATGTCTAGCTGCAGTTGTTGGGTTACTGCAACAATTTAGGAATGCCTTAAAGTAACCTCTCTCTCTCAATGATTTATGTTGCAGTCTTGTTTGGGCTTTTAAAAATTTGGTTTTGAATTGAAAAAAATTGTACTTAATACTAATTTTGAAATATTATTTGAAATATATTGTATGTATTGTAATACATACGTATGATAATAGTCCGTGTCCATATAAGTTAACCCTAAAAAAAAGGGGGGCGGAAGGCAATAATGTTGCATAACAATCTTGGGTTTATATACTACTAGTGATTCATCATATTTATTGTCAGGTTAGCTAATGGAAGATTGAAGATTCAACATAACTAATGTAAAGAAATGTCTAGTGTGAAATACCATGCTGTGTTACCGAACATTATGTTCATCTGACTGATTAAGGTGCAGCTTGATATTTTGTCAGTGATAGTTTAATTTCTGGATCAGTGTACTTTTGAATGATTTTTAGACAGCATAATGCATTTTTTCTGCGTTTAATGGGATCATTACTATTTTTCAGCAGATATGATTATAAATTATGTACAGTCACAGGAAGACCAAATCACAACACGTCCTATGTCTCTCTTCATATGTAAGGATTTCAGTAGGCATATTCATTGTGATGGTCAGATTTTTTTTTTATAACAAGTGACAGCATTGGTTATCAGACATCTGATATCAATAAAAAGTCTTTTCAATTTTTATAGTTTGTATTAGGATACCATTTTGTAATGTAAGTAATTTGATTTTGGCTTGCATTAAGATGTGACATGATTTAGAGAAACGTACAGAAGTGTCTTAGTATCACACTACTACCCATTTATCACCTAAAGAACAGTATCTCTTCTCTTTTTTTTCAAATAATGAGATGTCAGCAGTCAATGAAAATATGTGATGCTTTATGAAATATTAGATAACTTATGTAAAACTGGTGTGTACCAATGGGCATTTAATTTACTTTAGGA
Organism: Phaethon aethereus; assembly: GCF_964289735.1. Lineage (NCBI taxonomy): Eukaryota > Metazoa > Chordata > Aves > Phaethontiformes > Phaethontidae > Phaethon > Phaethon aethereus. The sequence continues at coordinate 20,154,830 of NC_138576.1, read as the reverse complement.
AGGATGCTAAAAAAAACCAAAGAAAATACCAAGTCAGGAAATGTTAGAATGTAGGTTTTCTGTAAGGACTTCATTATTCTTCTTGTATGTTTGCATTAGGATAACATTTTTAATTATACAATAGTTACGAATTCTGTAAGAATTCTGCCTTATTCAATTCTCCTGAGAAAAAAAAAATCAACAAATTAAGTTGTGAATCTGTTAGTGGTCTATAACTTATTATTTACTAATAAACATCCTCTGATATGGTACTGAATCATTTTTTTCCTTGCAACATACATGCATACAAACATATATATATGTAATTCGTATATACATGCAGGATTATATAAAATAAAATTAACATTACAGGACTCAGGAGAAAATGGTTGAAGTTACAAAATCAAGAAACAGATAAAAGATTCCTTTATTTGAGATACTGTGGGGAAAAAATGTGATCATGAAATATTAAGCAACTGCAATCAAGGTCTTCTAATTAGATGTATCAAATCTAAATTTGAGCAACTCCTTTGTTGCCTCACTAGTAATTTACAAAACCATTTTCCATTGGAGAGTATGATAGAGTCAAAATTGTGACATTTCACATTGATCCAAAATAATTGAGAAGAAAAGTCAGTAAAATACCTCCTGGTAATAAAAAGATTGGTTTCACTCTTTTTTAATAAAATGCTAATATTTTTAATACTTCTTTCTGGTTCTATTTTTTAAATGTGTCACATCCTAGCATATACACTTAAAATATCAAATTGAATTTTTTTTTCCATTTCATCATATATCATTTTTCCCATCGCTTCATATAGAGAATTCATTTTAAAATGGAACTATGGAATGTGAAGGTTTCATTTTTAGAGCAAAGGAATAACTTATAGAATGATGTCTTCTTTGCTACTGTCCTGGTTTTGTGTAAATTTAAATGGTGATGATAATGACTTGAAAATATACATTGTTAGGTGTTAGATATTAGGCCAAATTTCCTTTGATTTAGTATTGTGAAACCAGAAGTAGATCTATAGATTCAGAAAAGTTTATTCATATTTATGACAGTATTTTTTCCAGACTGCTGAAAACCTTAGGAAGCAGACAAATTTAATGATGGTAGGATTTGATGAATTCTGTGAAAGAATAATTTTGCAATTCAGACATTTGTAATGGAAGAGGAAGGAGGTATAATAAAGGAAAATAAGTATCAGGATTTCTGTTGCAGGAGGAGGTAGCAAATAAGAGAGCTAGTGCATTCTGTTGATAAAGAAAAGAGCAGTTCTTCAGAAATGTCATACTGAGATCAATGTGACCACTTTAATATTAGCATTTTTGTATACTTAGTGTACTAAAAATAATTGCATATGGTTATCTTTGCTACTCTTTGTGCCTCAGTGCAGTAGTAGTGCCATCTAATGTTCTAATTAATCTGCAGTATTTTCCAAGTCAGACTTTTAACAGCAAAAAAAAGTGCTTCCAGGAATGATGAACTTGGCTCTACTCCAGCTGATACTGTGGCTGCTGCTCAGATAATCTCTTGGCTTTTATGGCAACATAATCAAGTTAAGAAAAGCTGGACAAGATATTTGGAGTCAATCAAGTGCTCTATTTTACTTTAAAATGCTGAACAGGTGGAAGTGGAATACATTCAAAATGGTCATTAGGCAAAACTTGCTTTGAGGAAGGTGGAGACAACATCTGTGCTTATTTTCACAGATACAAAAGAGCAGGCCTCCCAAGGAAATGTGAGTAGGATCCAAATGTATGAAGCAGCAGCACTGAATAAAGCATTCTGATTTAAGACTTTCCATGCTTACAGTAATTAGCATTTGAAAAAAAGCATGATCAATCTTTTTTTTTCTCTTGGGGTAGAGAAGGGGGAGTCTGATTTAATTAAGAAGGACATTAACTCCAAGCACCTACATAATCAAATATTAACTATATTCAGAACAAGCAAATTATAATCATTTTACAGTGATTTAAATGTTTCCCTCTATAGCTGCATGGATTTTTTCACAGTGTTTTTTGGTTTTGCTAAAAACCCTGGTCTTAGTTTACCCTTCAGATGCTCTGCATTTTAATGACTGGCTGATGGGACCCTCCTGCAATAGATCTTTATGACATCATTTTATATTTTATATCCTAGAAAATGAAAAAGGATTTTGTGTAACTGAAGTAGAACCCAGTTCTTAAATCATAATGTGACAGTTTATACTATCAGTGAGATATCTGAAGATATCTGAAGCTTGTATTTTTTACTCTCTTTTTCACTTTAAGAAAGAAATTCCATTTTATGTACTGCATTTATGTTTTCTTACAACCTTCCTCATTTTGCAGTTTGAATGGGATACCTGTACTGAATTTATGTGTTGACTTTTCTTCAAATATTTATTTATTAAGGTGTTGGTTTTGGTGTATTACTAATATTTGCTTTTAAACTTCTATCCTGCTCAGCCCTGGCACTGCTGTGAATGCTATAGCCATACACAGTTAGATGAGATCACAGAGGAAAATCAAGCATAGATGGAACTACATTAATACTGGAAAATCTATTAAGTCTGAGCCCGCTTTTATTAGTGTGTTTCCATGCAATATACAAACACAGGCAATTATTTATAACCAATATTGTAGTGTCACCTGTTGTAACACTGTCTTGCAGAAATAGTAATAAAAAAAGATTTTTTCTGTCCCTGATAGGCCAGGAGAACACATTGGTTTATTTGGAACTTGGCTATAATAAAATCCATCCTTTCGGCATTCAGGAGACTCTGTGCATTGTACAGCTAGTGACACTCTAGGCCAGTCTGAAATTTGATCCTAGTCTGGAAAGCAGTGGCTGACTTATCACATTGTCCATTCATGCTGCTAAGATTTTACTTGAACTGAACTTGTTGCCAGTAAGTTTTGTACTACATTTAACATTGTATTCTATTTTTCATCACATTTTTTTCTTTGGTTATTTAAAATTGAAGTAGGTAAAAATTCCATTTCCAAGTCTCTTCATTTCCAAGCATCTTCATAAACTCTAGACACCTGCAGAAACTTTTCTGCCACTTTCCTTGTAGGTTAGATATACCCTCATTCTTTTTTCTAGTTTTACGAAGAGAGATAGATTTATACAGTTAAGACTTGTCTCTAGGAGAGATCCATATTGCCACTGACATAAATGTGAGAGACATTGCAGCAGAACTTTTCCCTGTTAGAAGCCTTAAGTTTGGAAGTTTTGGTATTTTCCCAAATAGCCAAAATAAGCCAGATGTGGCATTTGGGGTAGGCTGCAAAGTTCATCTACGTATGTTTTGGGAAGCAAAAATATAATGAAGGCTGTCACTTCAGAACCATTATTCACTATTGCTGTTTTTTAAACTCTAGAGAGACCAAATAAGATACTTTCCATTGTGGCAGGCAAATGAATTAAAAGATCCTAACATTCAAATAGGCAAAGGATGTACGGTAAAAGAAGGAAATTTTATTCACCTCACGTTATTAAAGAGGAACTGAGGGGGAGACTTTCAGGGTGAGTTTTGTGTCACATTATACTTCCTCATGCTTTACAAACTATATTGACTTATATGTCAAGAGCAATCATTTCCTGTTCAAAGATATATGTGACCTTTTGTGCATCTTTGCCGCCAGAACACAGGGAACACAAGAATAAACACACATGCTCCATTTTTCTTTTTTTCACTTTAACCACATCACCAGTTTTCTGACAAACAGTACACCTTGGTAATCAGCTTCTGAAGTTAAAACATCATCTTTTCTCTGTTTTACTTACTTCTTCAGGGCTTCCAGACTTGCAATGGAACAAAATGGTGGCAACCCCAGCTGTGGAGCATGTGATGCAATATTGCATTTCAAACTCTTGGCCAACTGGATCTGCAGATGTTTAACAACAGTGAGAATCATACATAAACAGGGCTAGAGTCAGTGGGCACAAATTGAAACACAGGAGGTGCCTTGTGAACACCAGGAAACACTTTGTTACTGTGAGGGTGACGGATCACTGGCACAGGTTGCCCTGAGTGGTTGTAGAGTCTCCATCCTTGGAGATATTCAAAAGCCATAGGGACATGGTCCTGGGAAACTGTCTCTGGGTGGCCCTACTTGAGTAGCGGGCTTGGACCAGATGACCTTCTGAGGTCCCTTCAAACCTCAGACATGCTGTGGTTCAGCAATATATGTCTCTGACTCCAATCTTGCAGAAAATAGAGGGGTTTTCTTGTTCACACATTTGTCAGTGCAAGCTTAGGACCTCAGTACAAGTTCTACATTTAAATAATCACATTTGAAAATGTTAGTATTAGGGCCATTTTTTAAAAATCTGTTTCATTGCTTTATTTTCATGAAGTTCAACTGGAATATTGTGCCCAAGTTCCAGGAAAAATCTGGTTATTAGTTAATCAATTTAATTTGTATTTCTTTCACCCAATCCACTATTCTCTGCAAATAGAACAATGTAATATGTATTTTCTGTTTCATTTAGTAACTTTTAATAAATTGATTTCCTGTTATCAGAATAGGATTTTTTTACCTGAATATTAATTAGTTGTAAACAGTATTTTTTTACTGAAACTAGAAAAACACCAGTGTAAAGTTCAGAGAAATTAGCACATACTTGGTCCTTTGAGTGTATATTTATGTGGTGTAATCTTAACTGGATGTTTAAGATGAAACTGGTGCACCACTACTCAGTCAAATGTAATCACATCTCTTCAAAGCTGGTTTCACCCTCTCAGTCATATATGTATTTGTTTTCTCTGCTCATGAAGCAAACTCTCTGCCCCTGAAGGTGATTGATTGCACAGAAGAATGAACCTCTTTATCCACAGGCCACCTATGCTGCTTGTCTCTTTTGACTTTTGTGCCTCCCTATCTAAACTCTGACCCAGCTAGATAACAACCAGCTGAAATCATCTCTTTAGACTTGCATGCATTCATTACTGAACCCTACCAGTCTGTGCTCGGCATAAGAGGAGGTTCTGTAGCTTGTATGCAATAGTGGGAATGCTACTTGATACGAATGAATGAAAACGTGCTCCTACAGTTAATTTTTTTCTGTACTTTAGAGACAGCAGAAGAAGGAATATCATTGACAGTCTGCTCCTTTGAAACTTTAATTTTGTAATTTGTTAACAAGAGTGTGCAGGATCAGATTATTGATCCTTCTCTTTTTTTCCTCGTGAGCTTCTGAACGATATGTACTGGCATTAAAAATCACTGAATGTTTTATTTGCTAGGAAGAGTGAATTAAGTATGTGAAGTTACACTTGTGTGTACAGGGGGGTGATTGTGTAGAGGTATATATTTGTATACATATATCTGTGGATTTTCAGAAATGAGCAGTGATCTTGATATTTCTGAATTTGTGGTCAAATAACTTAAATTACCTTATTGCAGCCAGTTTTCGGAAAGTGTTAGTACAGATTCTGAAAAAACAGAGGCACTTCAAAGCTACTTAATTCTGAAAATGGTAGTCTGTCTGAGGGAGTTGAAGCACAACTATAAAGAGATATAGACTCAGTTATACAAAGGAACTTGGGAACATTGACATTTAGATTTGTCACACATAATATTCAAACATCTAGGTAGATAGATAGATAGATCCTCATCTAGGTTGCTCTGAACCTAAAATGCAAATTATTTCTCTAAATTTTCTAAATGCACTGACATTTGCAGCCTGGAAAACCCTCTTGTAATTATGTGCCTATAACATCCTGACAAATGCAGTAGTCATCTGGATTGTAAAACGCCAGGCTCTAGTCCTCCTTCACAGTCAGAGATCCGTATCTTAGTTTGTACTTCTGGGTAATGAATCTGCAGCTTTACCCTCTCCTTAGTAGGAGAGGAGGCTCTGTAAAGTGCAGAAAGCAATTCAAGAAACAGGAGTCAGAGTAAGAAAAAGCAATAGCAGTAGCAATTCCACATTTTTATCCCATAAAACTCAGAAACAATACAAGCCCAGTATTCATAATATGAACCTGAGTTACTACTGCTAGACTCCGTTGTTGCTCCAATATGACCCTATCATCCTAGGTGAGTTTTGAAGAACTTTTCTATTTTGCAATGTATAAGGCTGTAATTTAAAATTACTTTAGCCTTACTGGAGCAAGAATTACGACAGCCATTTATATCTTTTTCATGATAAATGAGTACCTAATCTAGAAAGACACATTTTTTGTATTAAATTTAATACAGAATGATAGAGGTCAACTGGACAAGATCTTAATGAACTACAGCACAAAAGAACTCTTCTGATGTTTTTTTCATTCAACTTTCTAACAGGAAAAACAAAAGACAAACCTAAATGAAGCTGTGCAGAGCAGAAGATGAACATGTAACTGATTAGATGCTTGTTTTTGTAGTTAACATTTTAAATAATATCACGAACAGGTGATCCTCAGGAACTAATAGGACGTATTGATGTTTCTGAGGCTCAACAGGCATGAATGCTCCCACTGTATTATTACAGTATTTTGATGTGAATTTACACAACAGTCTCTCTCTGGATCTTGCTTTTACAGCAGACATGCCATTTTTCCATAACAATTCTGAATCCTATATCATTAAAACCTGGCCAATTAGTTCAGTCATTGAATACTGAATACTAACTTGCACATACCAATTATAGGAACAAAACGCTCCCACTAATGTACCCACAAACTCAAAGTCACTGTCATGAAACTGTGTGTGTACACAAGTCATATAAGACTTGAATGAACACCAGCCTCAAGTAAGAAACTGGAAGTGGTTTGACACTTGTTTGCAGTGCATTTGTATACAACTTATCACAACAAATAAGATTTATGAACCCAGCCTTCAATATATTGCCCAAGGATACTTTTAAGAAGGATAGTTTAAGATATTGTTCCATATACTAAATGCATAATGAAATGTTAGGAAAACAGGTGAACTATTCATACAAGAAAAAGAAATTTTATTTATATTTAAACTTATTAGACCTACAGTTTAGATGGCTTTGCATTTGGACTGGGTGTAACAAATTTCATTTTCCTATACCACAGGTGGATAAAGGAATCCTACCAGTATAATTAAAGTATGGCAACAACTACGTTGCTATCAGATTCTGATGGCTATCAGGAGAGAGGGAAAAATACAAAGAGTGGAAATTAATTCACACACTAATGAATTTTTTAATTAGTATTTAAACCCCAAAACTTCAGCAGTACATTTCCCTGTAGGGAACAGTATAGAATCATCCAGGTAATTAGACGAAGGGAAGATAATAAAACAAACTTATGGTTATAAAGTGATAAAAGATGTTTGAAGGTCAACAGCAGCAATCAAAGCAAGGACAGAAATTCATTAGATAAAGATAAGGTCTCATTACCACTATGTCCTTTCCCTTCCATTTCCTAAGAATTATGCAAAGATTCTAAATTCAAGTTAAATAATTGAAAATATAAACACATATTGGTTAAGATTTCAAATCAGTCTTCAAACTCATCTGGGCAATTAAAATTATTTAAACCTTCATCATTGTAAATTATTCTTCCTTTTATCATTGATCAACAAAGAAAAAGCTTCAAATACACCGAACCACAAATTCTTTTTCCAATCGTGCTGTTTGTCTTAAGTTGTTGCCACTAAGTGTATGCTGTCCCCACGCCATATGCGGGCACACTATTGCAGTGCTGGAATAAGTGAAGTCAGAAAAAGTGAAATGGCCTGAGGATCCCTTTGCCACTGTATCCTACTGGTGGCTGTTTGGATGGTACCTTTTCTTGGATCTTGACACTTTCAAGGCATTTCTTACTGGGGTCAAGTTGGCTGTGAAGAGACAGAGAAGAACGGGATAAGCCTTCCTTCCACTCATAGCCCCCCTGGCCTAAGGGGAGGGTGACTTTCGGCCTTTGAAGTGCAAGTAGTAACTTACTGACTCCCTGGAGCGAGACAAAAGCAAGGAAGGGGTGAGCCTCAGATGTTGTGCCACCCTTGGCTCTGGGCTTAGCCTCCAGGCATGCATTACACTGAAATAAATTAGTCAGAATTAGGTTTTTCTGGCACTAAATTGACCTTTATTTTAAGTGCTTAAATTTTTTAGGCCTAAGGCTCATCTCCCTGGTTGCTTTGAAGTTGGGCATGTTAGACTTCATCCTGGTTTACAGCAGGGATAGTGATTTTATATAAAGGAGTCTAAGGGAAGCTCCAGGGGATTACAGTGATAGAATGTGTTTACAGCACTAAAGATATTCCTCAGTACATGTATAGACTAAGTAAGACTGAGACAGGTTAGAAAGAAAAGCTAACCACGTTTATGTCTAGGTAAAGCAAAATCATTCTGTCGAACTGCAGCCCTCAGATTCATGTATTCCTAGTCCCTGGCCCCAGCCTGACAGTTCACTCTATGTGAAGCAGCCCCTAAAGCCAGTAGATTGTACAATGAGGGGCCTTTGCCTTCAAACAGGAATATGTTATTGTACTGTGGTCTCATCTGTTACATCCACAGCTTGTCCTGGTTTCAGAAGCAGCCTGAGCAGAAAACTCCCCCATGAGCCAAAATGAAGCACAAACTCTTTTGGCCACCCCATCTGGGATTTTGATGAGATTTAAAGCAAAGTCTCTTCTCAAACTACTTAGACAATTTATTTTCCCTAGAGAAATGGTTCTAGAACTATAGCTGGTGAATATTCTTGGCACCTAGTATCATTCTTGTCACATATTCATTATGCCTTACATCAGAGCCTTGTTTCATCCCAAGAATATCTGTAGTTGCCATCTGTCTAGACAACATGAGTTGATGGCAAGATAGTGACCTCAGCTCTCAAGTCAATCACCAACAATTTAGGAGGAAAGCAATGACACCCTTGATTTCCAAATACTGGAACTGCTTCTTTATAGTAACAGAGCATCTTCTACTAAATCTATCCAGAAGTATGTTAAGAGTACTTGGACGGTTATTACAAATAGGAAAATTTACTTTTCACATTTTATGAATAAGTATATTTGGGCAAATGACTTGCAAGTTTAACTTCTTCCACTATTTTTATTGTACACATTGCTAGTAACTGTTATTTATTTATCTGAACAGGTACTGCATTCCTAAATATGATCATTCTCAACTAACAAAAGAAAACTTCTTTTTGCAAGAAAAAAACCAAACAAACAAACTTCTGACCTCCAGTATTTCAGAAAAGTAAGCTTAAATTGAGAATTTCAAGCATTTTCTTACTAAAAATTATCAAACTTTTTTTTACTTTGATAAGTGTCAAAATTTAAAGTAAATTTAAAAGGAAAATAAAGGATTTCTGCTGGACTCTTAGTGTGAGCTTCAGCGGGAATGTAATTTTATCTAGGTTTTAAAAGTTAAAGCTAATGTTCATAATGAAGGGAAAATGATCAGTGTTTTAAATTTTTTGTGATTAGTAGAGTACTATATCAGTTCTTTAAGAGTTATTCTTGATGTATTTGTCTGTAACCAGGTCACATGCAAAGAAAGCAAGTGAACAAGTATATATTAATATGACCCTATAATATATTTGCTCCACTGTGTCCATCTCCACTATTTCCTCTTAGCAGTGTTGCAGTTCTCATACAGATTATTCTATATTAATGTGAAATACATCCTGCTAAGGAAGAGTGGGAAGGTTGCTTCTGAGATGTTACTGTGATTTGGTGAGAGCTGCCATAAACTGCAGGAACTCTCAGCACATGCCTCTCAGCCTGAAATAGACTATTTTAAGCTTTCTGCAAGAAACAAACCTTGGATCTATTTTTGTTCTGGATTTGGGAGAATGGCAAATTGCCTTATAGCAAATTTTAAAGGACAATTTAGTTCAATAGCACTTAATTTGTTTTTGAACAAGGTAGTGTTGGAAAGAGGAAGCAGCAAAATGCTTAATTCCTGTTACACATCAGTAATGAGTATTGACTTCATGACATGAAAAAAACAAACAGAAAAGAGAAAGCAAACTGAGTTATAATGAGCATTATTTGACCTGCTAGTTTCTAAAAGCTGATACACATAGGTGCCTTGAAACACCATTTGAAGTACTAAAACATTTTTGTACATAAAATTCTACTTACCCTTGAGATTCATACATTCAAAATGTCCTGGAAGTGACTGTACCTGAACACACATTGTTTATTGTCTCAAGTGACTTGTGGATTTTTCTGTCTTTGCATCTATCATAAAACCTGTTTGCAGTAATGACAGTATGTAAAAAGAGGTATTCTCACTGATGACACACGATGCCTGTTTTTCTCCTTGCTCTAGCAATTCTTCGGCCACTTCTCCTAATTAATCTGATTCTTTTTTGCAAGTAGGTGAGTGTCTGCTCAACAGGGTCAGTTCCCAAGCTATCTTTACCTTGGTTCTTGGTTCTGGTTCCTGATTTCAGCTCTGGTACCTAAGCTGTGACATGTGGCCCTCAGCAAATACCGGGATGAGTGAGACTTTGTGTCTTTCTTCCCTTCTCTCCTTCCATCCAAGTGTCAAATACCACCTGCACTTGGTTTGTTTGCTGTCTGTAAAGTTAGTCAAAGGACAAATATTCAACATCTTTCAATAGCAATATTCACCTGCAGCACGCCTCAGGCCTGAGCACTTCATGTTGATCAACTTTTGACGTTATTCCTATTGCTTGCACATCCAGATTAACCTGGAAAATTTGGAACAGTAAATGTTTCCAGTTAATTACAAGTAGGGACAAACTATACTAAATTTGGATTTTCAGTAAAAACCTGGCACATCACCAATTGTTCTCTGGGTGTACCAGAGTGTATTAAGAAGGGTATTTTCTGATCCTGCCGTTGACCAGTAGGATTTCTTTTCAATTCTCCTATGTGTTGTTAATGAAAACCATACTATCAAAAATGTGGGGACAGAAGCAGGGGTATGACTTTGCTTCTCAATATCTGTGGAGAGCAGCACTGAAGGCCACATGAGAGACAGGCTCATTGACATGGTTTGCCGGGGAAAAGGCAGTAGCACACAACTCCTTATATGAAGCTCTGCCTTTAAAAGGAAAAACAGAAGCCTAAAGGAGCTTGAATTTTACAGCAGGGTAAATATCTGGCCTTTAGTCATACTCTACCTGATAGAAGAGTGGATTTGTGGTTAAGAAACAGGTCACACCTCCTGCTAGCTACTAGTGAATAAAAAAGACTGGGATCCAGATTCTGGTCCTGGAGCGAAGAGGCACAACAGAACTTATGTCCATAGAGTTAGTCTTTCACTAACAGAGTGGTTGTGGCCAAATATCCTTTGGGAATGGTTCTTGGCATGTCGTCAGCCCAGGCAGCCTGGGACGATGGTCACTGGTGGTGGCCAGGGCCACACTGGCCACCCTGTCAAGTCTGGGGAGGATGGATGGGTGCAGGCACAGTTTGAGCTGGCTCCTTCATTACTGTAGTCCTAGTCTTTGAGACTTTCACTGGCTGCCTGCTTAAGGGGAAATAGTAGTTCTGTGCTTTGGCTTCTGTGGTCACTGTGTGTCATTAAAACACACAGACATGGAATGTACAATGAATGACAAAATCTGCAAAATCATCAATATCCATAACAGCACTGTGTTTTTTGCGGGACTCTAAGCTAGCAGCTTCTCAGTGGCTGAGGCTGACCCAACAGTGCACAGTCGTGTGACAGGATGGAATTCCACGCCGGGGGTTCCGTGGTCCAACTCTGCTGTGGAGGAGCATGTGCTTCCTGGGCTGTAGATCAGCCTCACCGCCTTTTTACCTCTCTGTGTACTAGATGCCACCAGCTGAGGAGTTACCAGTCAGTTGCCTCTGGCGCAAGGGGTAATGGAGCAGGAGGGAGGCATGGGCCATAGAACCAGTGCAGAAGGCATATACTAGGGACATGAAAGAGTGGGTTGACAGAAAGAACATCTTACTGCATATGTGAGACTTGGCAGATCTTTGTATACAGCAAAAGTAACATTTTTTTCCCTGCATTTTGTATGGGAATAGGTGCAAAAAGGCAGCGGCTGAAGCCTGAGGTAGATGTCTGTCCACGATCATAAACCATAATAAACTGTAAACTGCACTGGATGTCTATAATAATTCTTCACCATTGATATTAAATAAAAGCATTAAGAAGATTAAATTAATCCTAGTATTGTACCACACCTTTCTATACCTGCAGTGCATCTTTCCTGCTAAAAAGTTCCAACGTGTTTCATTGACTAAGGCCTCAGTGCTGTAAAACAGACTTTGCAAATGAACATTTGTGCTAATATCATCACCCCTATGGAAGCTGTTTCTTATGTCCTTGAAGTCACTCACTGGTGGAAAGTAGCCTAAAGCACAGTATCATTAAACTACTACAGGCTAGGAAATTGCAGGCAAAATTCAGGCAGATAAAATGAAATTACTCATATTGTAATGTGCCAAGGTTAACTGTATGCTTAATTATGTAAGTATTGCATAGTCACCACAAGATTCTGCATTTCAAAAGATGTTTTGACGTTTTCACAAATGACTTTATCAGTTTTGTTTCTCCTTAAAAGGTGTTTTGATGTTAGGTATCAGTATGTCTACCTTATAGATTGTTTTAAGCTGTAAACCATTCAAAGCACTCCTTTACCAACTTATTTTAGCTCCTCACTTAACAGAACTGCATTGGGTAAGTATTATTTAAGACATTAATAGTAATAATGGTTCTTTTAGGAAATGCTATTAAGAATGGAAGTTATCTTATCTTAAATCATGTTAACTATCACTGAATAATAGTAATCCATCAGTGAGTAATAGCAGTAATAAATATAGTAAAAGTATTCTAAAGGCATAAGATAAGGTCTTCATTTTATCTTTTGCAATAGTTGCAATATTCATGAATTAAATCAGATACGCGTTCTTATTGTTTGCAGGATTTTTCATTAGGATGATGGCTCAATGTATTTTGTGAATGGGTCGTCAGGGAGATGTTGGCAAAAAAATCAAAGTCAAAGCACTATTAGTGCAACTAACCTATTGAAATTAATATACTAAAATAGTACTATTTGTAACATTTTAATGTGTTTAGTCAGTTATGTAACATATTGCACATTCTTTCTTACTACAGGAAGTTAGATAATATTGAAGTATTTGAGCATAATAATAAATCAATCAAAATAATGCAGACTGTTAAAAAACCCTCTCTTAAAATGCATATTTGCTTCCCTTCAGGTATGACTCTTTCAATTTTTCCCTACCTTTTTACATTTCTGTGTAGAACATTTTTTAAATTATTGGACATAACATGGTTTTATTAGATAGTTTATTGCCAATTAATCAGTTCAAGTGCTAGAGAAGTTGCATATTTCTGCCAAGATACCTATTTCTAGATTCATTCTGTGCTTTATAGTTCCCTTAAATTGTTAGTGTCTTTTAAAAAATCACGAGTTACTGAGTAATGAGAAAATATAAAGCCAATTATATGATTTTATAAAGCTAGAATTAGTTTGGGAGTTTTTTTTATAAATCTAAAACGCTTGTTTAGAAAAGTAATAGCACTTTACCTTTCCCTGAAGAACTCTGTACCGTACATAACTGTCTTATACATAAGCATAAATACACCATGAAAGCCCACTGCATGTGCTCCGATGCATGATGGAGGTAGTGGTGGGATCGCAACGCCAGTGCACAGCTGCAGCCAGCAGGTGTCAGCCAGCTATGAGCATTTCTCAGAACCCAGAGGTTTTTTGCCTGTAGTGCTGGTATCCATCTGGCTGCAGCAGTCAATCAAAGGGCACTGCAGAACTAGTCTGTCATTCAGTCAATGAAAGCCTGCCAACATTTTAGTAAAGTATAATCCGTGTTTCCTACAGACTCTTCGGTAGGATTTTTTAGACAGCTATTTCTTACCATCCTCCTCATTCGAAACCTTTTGAGGGGAAACTCCGTATCAGACAAATGCTTTGTGTTCTCTACACCTTATGGCTTTCTGTAAAATCCAGAGAAAGAGCCATTCAAATCTAGAGGAAATGTCAGCCTAGGGGTAGGTCCTTTGCCAAAATCCAAGATAACATTGGAAGAGGGATTAAATCTCTATGACTTGAATACAATCCTTTGGGCATCCACCGACATAGCTGAAGTCAAGTCAACAGAGATACCTGATGCTTTTGAAGTTTGGCCTTGGATTTGGTTGTGCTACTTTGCTTACCAGCCTCTCCTCTCATGCTGCTACTGAGTTACAGCCTATTTGGCAAACTAACCAAACCAACAAAGCAGTAATACACTTTGGGAAACCTTATTTGGTGATCCCTATCAGCAGCAGCTTTTTTGGGAAGGCAGTCTGCAGAGCTGCAAATGCTTCAAGTTAAAATGCCGCAGCTGTAAATGGTATAGATTTGTAACACCCAAAGTTATCCTCACTTCACCAATTTCTTGCTGACAAAAACCTGTTTGGTATTTAGGACCATAGGACTAGAAGGAATAACAGATGTCCATGTAATAGGCATTTAGCTTAGACAGAGCTGCAGCGTCCCTATTTCATATACCATTACAACACAGCAGTAGTCACAAAAGTCATCCCGACACCTGTATTGAATTTGCAACTGAAAAAACAAAAGTCATAATTATAACACGTCAGAGGAAGTGAACAGGGGAGATCAAGGGTCTTGCTGGTGGCTTAGGTTCCTACATTAATGTAACTACACTAAGTGTGGTGGAGGGTTTTGTGGAAAAAGTCTCTGTCTTGTTCTTCACTCTGGAATGAGGTTGACAGCTGGACTTCATGGCCTATTGTAAGGCAAGAGACTTGAGTGTAAACTTAAGTGAAAATCCTTTGAAACTTTACACAGTCTTTATTCTGGAAAGTTTATTGAGGGACTTATTACTGAAGCTGTGCCAGTGTGTTATGTCTTGAAAAGAATCCTTTCCAATCTTTGACCAGTCCTTTGAGCCTTTTAAAGAAATTGCTCACCCAAAAATTTATTGTAAGCCTGCAGACATGCTAGGAGGACTTTGGGAAGCCATATCTTCTTTTCTGCAGTTGCTACTTTGCACTTGAGTTTGGGTGATTCTTGACTTCCAGAAGTGCAAACTCCATCCACTGGTAACTAGAGTCAGCAATGAGAGCTCTAGAGAAGGATATTATAAAAGGTGTTCAGCATAACACTGCCAGCCTGTTAAAATGAGCAGTGGGAAAGCTCTCTGGTTTTCCCAGCCTTGAGTAAGACGTATGTATTTTATTTAGGGTCGTGTAAGACCCTGCAGTTTGCAGTCTCCCTTAAGCATTGCTTCTGAGTCTGTGGCAAGAATTTCAGAGAAAAATGAGTGAGAAAGGTCACATATTTACCTTTTTCTGAGGAGTTCTCAAAGCCTTGGTGCACTAAACTGAGGGAAGCAATTTCAGCTTACTGAGGCAGGTTCAGTTGCCTGAAGTTGCCTGAAGTGGCCTGCCTTCTCAGTAAGGTCCAAGAAGCAGCACGATATTCTAAAGTAACCTCCCCTGTTTTTTCACAGTGTGAAATGAGTTTATTGGGACTGAGATTAAGAGGGAAGTGCTTTGGTAATGTGTTGTTCTTGTCTCTTCATGAAGATTTGCACTGCTTTCTTCATAATTTAGTACCTTGTTCATTGTACAGGGGAAAATGGCAGTAGAGGTATGTAGAACAGCTTATATAGGTAGAAAGCTGAAATGAATGGATATTATTAAGTTTGACAAAAAATCTTTTATAAAAGCTTTCAGATGTAGAGGAAAATGCTTCACTGTAAAATAGAAACAAGGAAGAAGGACAAGAGAAGAGAAAGAAGGAATTACTCAAACCCTCGCCAGATCTTGCATGTCACTTACCAACTTCTCATTTAAATCTGTTCCCTGAAGAATAATTATTTGTTGCATTCCTTTCTTAAGAGTAGATTGACTCCTGAATATTGTCCACTATTTTTAACATGGATTCTTTATTTCTTTAAGTCTAGCTGTTGCTGAAGAATATTTCTATCTGCTGTAGTGGAACCATAAGATCAGAGTAATGTACAATGGTGAGTCACTAGCAGACATGTTGATTTGACATACCACAGCTGACACACTTAGTTTGCTGTGACACTGGAGGGGGCCAACATACTATTTTCTGGCAGGTGCTGTCACGTTCTCTGAAGCTGATAGGCAGCTATGTGTCCATGAGTTACCCCAACTTTCACATAAAGGCTTCTCATAGCACATTAACACCAGGTCACTATCTTGTTAGCAAATAACCCTGGTATTCAGTGTTTGATAAGCCAAATATTTGAACCAGGTGACATCTGAGTATTTTTGTAAAGTAACACTTTGAATAAGGCAACTCTCACAGTTGCTTGGCTGCTAGCAATTGATTTCTTGTCATGCAAATGGAATGTTATCTACACCTGGGAAAAATCAGATTTTGGGGATGTCCTGGAAAAGTTTTCAGACTTCTACAGATTTTGCATATATGTAGGAAGATATATACCATTTTTCTCTATAAATAGGTGAAAATACTTAGACTTGACCTTAGTAAATATATATGCTTTATTTAAGTATATTGTTTTACAGATTGCACTTTGAAAAACTGGAAGTATGTCATAAGGTTTGAATCTAATTTTGCTTGCGCACTCTGAGAATTATGCCTTTTGCTTGACTAAGGGTAGATTGAGACCTAACTTCTCAATCTCCAGTCTTCCCTATTTCTGCTTGTCTGTTTCATCTGCTTTAAATGACAGTTTTGTCTGTCCACTACCAGTGTCTAGTTCTTTGGGTTTTTGAGTCATCTTTTATATTTCTAAAACTGTCTGTACTGACACTTTTTCATACAACTGCCAACGATTTCCTCTCATCTGTGGTTTGTTGCACAATGCTACGTATGGATATTTATAAAGAGTACTGTAAGCACCTATATGTATCAGAAGCGAGCAATCTAATTATACAGTTATGTCACTTTAAAGATGTGGTGACGTCTGTGAAATTGGTCAGATTTACTGCCACTTCATGAGTTATCATATATTAAATGACTTACTGTGCCCCTTGTCCTGCCTGGCTGTGAAATAGTGTGTTATATTCAATTTATTCCGCTCGAAGAATTGGATCGTTTTGAAATGCAAGGACTTGAACCTGTTCAATTAAACAGGTATAATAATATTAATATTGATATATTTAATTAGATAGAAACTGGTGTAATTATTCCCAGATGGGAAGCAAGATAAACTATGCTCATATAACCTTATATAATTCCTTCTTTATATTGTCTGTAACAATTTAACTGTTTTAATTCAAGTGTTCAAATTCATGATCAAAATATCTATAGGTTTTCAAAAACATATCTGTCTGTCCCTTGGCGGGGGTGGGCACTTTTCTCTATGACTGTGTTTCTTAATGTCTAGGTCCTCTTTCAGGCATCTGTCCCCTCCAGGCTTCACTCCCTTTACCCACTTCACTTTAATTTCTGTGAGCAAAGCGCTGATACGACATGAACCTGTAATCTTAGAAACACTCCCTCTGCTGCTTCTCTGTCCTCTTTACTTTCAGTTAGCATGAAGGAACTAAGAGCTAAGGAACTAATTAAAAACTCCCATTCTCCTAAAAATTCAGTGTGTCCCTCTTGCACAAAGGAAAGGATAGCAGAGGTGTTTGTCACATCCATCCCTCTCCCCAATCTAGCATAGTGACTCAGTCCTCCATGGTACAGGATCCTCTAATTCCAAAGCATCAAAACATTTTTAATGTAGTGCATGTCAATACATTAACAAAAAAAGAAATTTCAATGGTCTAGGCACTCTGCAGGATAGAACTTCAAGGTGATGCCTTAATAAAACAGACCATTGACAGTCATTGTGTAGAAGGGGACAGCTGGTGCTACAGATTAAGACAGACAAGAAGTCTAGTTCTGAAACGGCACGAGTAGGTGGAATAAACTAGTTATACAACTGTCCTGACTGGATGGGGAAAGAAACCATGGCATTTGGGAGTGAATAACTTCAATGCTCTTCCTTATTACATCTATATCCTCTGAGACAATGTTTCAAGGGTACATTTTTTTAGTACAAGAAGGTCTTTTCAGAAGAGCATTTCATGAAAGTGTTATAAATCAGAGGAAGGATAAAAAGAAATACCAGTTTTCTTGATGTTTTCATCTGAAATGTGAAAAAAAATCTTTTTAAAAAGCTTACAATAAAACATTCCTGGAAATATCATTAACTTCAGCAGATTAATTAGCATCTGGACTTCTATAATACCACCTCAATTATATGACACTAATAAAAGCAGATCTGGTATTAAGAAAATGAGGCTTGGAAAGTCATCTGCAGATGTTCCTGTGGGATCCTGACTTTGTCACCATGTAACTGTGCTTTATGCCTGCTGTCCTGGATGCAAACTTCTGGTGTGGGCTTGTTGAAAGCTCCTTACTGTACTAAAGGACAAAACATGGTTCCTGCTCTGCTCAGGTTCCTTCTGGTGAGGTCCACGCACTTGGGCCTTGTAATGCATGTGTCAACTCAGTCTGCCACCGGGTATCTAACCTGTCCTTATGTCAGTGTTACACCACTAATAATGGGTAGAAAAGGCAACCATGGGGACCTTGACATCTCCAAGGTAGATAAAATGTATAGAAAGACCAAATTCAGGTTTCTTTCAGAGTACAGAGGTTACTGAGCTTCCGGATAAAGTAAAAACATTTTCTATATGGTGATGTGATACTGTTGAGTCAGGTCAGATAGGCTGTGTATGTGCTTCCCTCCCTTAAACCTGGAAACACTCGCTATGGGAGAACTTGCTCGTTCTCTGGGCCTGGTGTTTCTGTGTTGGACTGAGAAGCTGTTTAGCAGCAGTGCTCAAGCAAGAAACGCAGTTAACCTTGCAGTGAAAAATCTTTGATAAAAAAAAGCAATTGATCTGAAATATAATAAATTCTCTCAGGTGTGAACTGCTGTTCTTCAATATTGCAATATTTTTGGCCAGATTACAGTTGTTCCTCGTGGATAATTCTACTGGCATTTGATGATTCAGAAGAGGGCATTCTGAAGGTAACACAATTCTGAAGGTAGATTTAATGAAGCTCCCTCTTCATGATAGATTTTCACACAAACTTTGACAAATAGTCATGCTTTTACCAGCACTTCTGGGGCTATTCTGTGTTTAACGAAAATTAAAGATATACCCAAGTATATTAATCCTATTTGTATTCTGAGAACTGATATTTAATTCATGTTTATCTAACGCAAATAGGACATCTCAGTGAGCGTCCTTACATTCTGTACTGTAATAAATGAATTCACTATATTTAATTAGTGTACTTTCTAGAAATATTTTCTTACTAAGTGGTTCTGAGGACAGACAATGTCTCCACTTTAAAAATGGACCTTAATCTTAATGAAAGCTTTCAGAGCCAAAATGTCAAGGTGACCTTATGGAACACCATGAGTTAGATTTTTTAGTTAATACTGCACTCTGAAGATACTGAATTTTTCTGAGAAGACTGTAGTGGAGGAGTGATCCACTCAAACTAGTTTTCATTCTGTTTTGGGTAATAGAGTCATATTTCGTTGGTACTGTATTTTTCCTAGATACCATTTGTATTTGTTAAGACATATCTGAAAAGTCCTAACATTTTCCCTTTCTCTCAGAAAAAGGACAATTAGCTTATCTTCCAGGCAGAATGTGAATATTTGGTGGATAATATGGGTCTGTCTCACTTTTATTAGAATAACTTCACTGTTTTATTGCCATCATTGACATTATTTCGCATTTAAATAAAGATCATTTTTTCCTAATAATTAATGGAACTGCTCAGAAAATATGGACAAAAAGAATCACGACAGGAATGTCCATAGGAGTAACTATATGGACACCATATTGATTGATATGAAATCATGATGACTGCATTCATATGCCACTATTATTCATTCTGCTTAGCTTAATTAGTCTCCTGTAGATTAGCTTTAAGAAGAAATGATATTTATGTCATATATCAAACATAATCTTATTTTTTACAAGGAAATATACTAATGTCTCACCCTGAGCATTAGGACCAAACTGGAAATGTTTTTTGTTCCCAGTGTTGTTTAATCTTTTTTTAATCTTGAGCTCTCTGCTGACAATTTTCTCCAGGTTACATGCTGTTGTAATTTAAGCTATCTTGAGCTTTCCCCAAAGTTTCTCAGCACTTATCACACAGAAGTTCTCTCTGTTGCACTTTAATGTACCATACTTTTAGTTTTAAAGATTTTGATCTTATTTTAACTTCAACACAAAACTAGTGTAAAGAAGAATCAATGATTTAATTGTAGCTGACTATTACTTTAGATTGAGAACAGCAGAACAAGAGAGAACAAAACCAGTATGCAATGTTTGTGTTTTCTCTGTTTGCATTGACGTGGCAACCTTTCCTCGCAGAGTGTTTACTAATTAGCAGTGATCAAGAAGATGCTTAATGTTTGTGTGATGGAATTAAACAGAGTTAAACATTCTGAAATCCAGCATGTAATTCAGGTTCTCCTATGCCTGTAAACTGACCATCATTCTTTGCAGTTGTTGTTAACACCTGTACACAAAGTGAAACAAAAAATAGACATGAAAATTTTCTTTAACCTCCACAAATATGGACTATTCGAGGATTACCAGTGTAAAGAAACCCATGGTACAGCAGAATGCTGCCAATGCCTCGTTGTCCTTTCCTAGCGGCATAACAAGGTGGGGAAAAAGGAACTTTTAACAGCTGTTGTAAGAGTTGGAGGTAGCAAGCATTTTGGTACTACTGTTCTCTTGTCAAAACAGCACACAATTTTAGACAGAGGAGTCAATTATTCATGTGTGGGTGAGAAAAGAACATTGAATGGTGACTTACGTTCAGTGAGTGGAATTAGGGATGAATGGCTGTACCTCAAATGCACAGTTAACTGAGAGAAAAGAAACATGTTACTTATCTTCTCCTTTAGTATAGCCTTACAACCTCACCATTTGTGCTTGTCTGAGTTTTATTACAATCTCTTTTATGTATTGTCATGGATCCAAACTATTTTATGGCTCACAGAAGACCCCAGTGATCCACTCTACTCACAGTTGTACATTTTCGTAGGTGTCATACTTACATCTGGAAATATTGGATATTTCAATCCAACACAATATCTGTCAAAAAAATTAATAGAACGTGTGATTGTCCTTGGTGCAAAATTCAACATCCCTCTTCCCACACACAAACTTTTGACATAACCAAGATGACTAACCTGAATTAGATAGATCAAACATATGAAAGTTAGGGAAGATAAACATGGCTTTGTTGGTCATATCGGAAAAATCAGAAAAAAAGGTAGATGAAAACTTATTAAGCAAATCAGAAGTACAGTTGGGTATTCACAGGTAACAGTCCTATATAATGCTTTTCATATATTTATCAGTTTCTTCCCTGAAACCTGCAGTTATTGTTAATCTTCACTACTCTTATTAGGGAGCTATTTTTACAATGTTGCTGTTCTGGCTGGTGATCTTGTAATTTCCAGACTAAACAGATTTGTCAATAGGTTATGCCATGCCTGCATGTGTTGTGTTAATATCACAGAATTACAGAATTCACACAAATGACAAATGAAAATATCACCTATGAGTGATATTTTGCATAGACAGCTTTGCTATTTTCAGCATATATGTATATATGTCACAGAATCACTGGGAAGATTTGGCTCTATATTTTTGCTCCCTTCAACAAGAATTTATACATATTGATAAGATCCCCCCCAAACATTCCCTTCTCTAGGCTGAAGAGTCCAAGGTCTCTCTGTCTTCCCTCAAATGGGAGATGCTTCAGTCCCTTTATCATCTTTGTGTCCCTTCTCTGGACTATCTCCAGTATGTCCACATCTATCTTGTGCTGGGGAGCCCAGTGCTGGACCCAGCACTCCAGATGTGCCTTTACCAGTGCTAAATAGAGGGGAAGGGACAATACTCTCAATTTGCTGGCAACAATCCTCCTAATGAAGCCCAGAATGCTGCTGGCCTTTGCTGCAAGGCAGCCGTTGCATACTCATGGTCAATTTAAAGTCCACCAGGACTCTCAAGCCCTTCCAGGGAAAATCTCATTATAATGAATAACGTTAAAAGCTCTTCATACTTAATGTCTCCAGCTAGTCTTCATTCTTTCAGGTTGACCAACCATTTTAAAAAATATTTTTATAGATACGTTTTGCCAGACTGATTAAGAAGCTGCTAAATTAAAAATAAAATGTGGTAGTGTTAGAAATACAAAGAGATGACTCTCTAACTCTAGTAAAAGCAGTAATAACACCTCATGCTTACAATATTTACAGCATTTCAACCCCGGGTCTGAAAGGTTTTAAAGACATTAATTGTCATTCCATCTTGGGAATAAAACACAATGATATTATTAATTTGATTATACAACAGATGAACTGAGGTGTGATAAAGCTCCATGACTGACCACTATTGTAACTGCATAGCAGAATCAGGAATGCTGTCAGCTTTCTATTATCAGGGACAGTGGGCTGCTGAAATACCACAGATAATGGAAAAGCACAGGTAACATAAAGACTAAAGAGCATACAGCTGCAGTGGAGAAACTCAGGATGGCAGAATTTCCTGCTGCTGGCCAAGCCCAAGCCCATCAGGGACAGTGGTAGTGCCCCTGGGAGAACAGAGTTAGGAAGGGGAAAGAGTTGTTGCACAACTGCAGCCAGAGAGAGGAGTGAGAACATGGGGGAGAACAGCCCTGCAGCCCCCAGCCCAGAGCAGCAGGAGGGGCAGGAGGGGCTCCAGGCACCGGAGCAGAGGGTCCCCGGCAGCCCCTGGGGAAGCCCCCGGGGAGGCCGGCTGTGCCCCTGCGGCCATGGAGCTCCCCGGGGGAGCAGATCTGCACCTGCAGCCGGGGAGGGCCCCACGCCGGAGCAGGGGGATGCCCGAAGGAGGCCGTGACCCCGTGGGCAGCCCGCGCTGGGGCCGGCTGCTGGCAGGGCCTGTGGCCCCGTGGGGAGAGAGAGGAGCCCCGGCTGGAGCAGGGTTGCTGGCAGCACTTGTGACCCCGCGGGGCCCAGGCTGGAGCCGTCTGTCCCTGAAGGACGGCACCCGTGGGGGACCCAGGCTGGAGCTGTTGGTGAAGAACTGCAGCCCGTGGGAAGGACCCACGCTGGAGAAGTCCATGGAGGACTGTCTCCCGTGGGAGGGACCCCAGGCTGGAGCAGGGCAGAGGGTGAGGAGTCCTCCCCCTGAGGAGGAAGGAGCGGCAGAGACCAGGTGTGATGAACTGACCACAACCCCCATTCCCCGTCCCCCTGCGCCGCTTGGGGGGAGGAGGGAGAGAAATTGGTGTGGGGTGTGGGGAAGGTGTTTTAAGATTTAGTTTTATTTCTCATTATCCTACTCTGGTTTGATTCTTAATAAATTAAAGTAACTTCCCCAAGTCAAGTCTGTTTTGCCTGTGACGGTAACTGGTGACTGATCTCTCCCTGCCCTTATCTCGACCCACCAGCCTCTTTGTTATATTTTCTCTCCCCTGTCCAGCTGAGGAGGGGAGGGACAGAGCAGCTTTGGTGGGCACCTGGTGTCCAGCCAGGGTCAACCCACCACATTACTACAAGTAACTGTATAATGTGGAAAATTATCTGCTTTAGGCAAATGGGTGAAAGACACTGCACATGAGGGGAAGAAGGAGACAAGCTGTCTTTCGCAGTTCCTTCTGTCCTCAGCTCTGTGTGCTGAATGTGGCCATTTTCCAGCATTTTCCCCTCTCTAGATCAGACTGCAGTAGGTACACTCACTAGTTTACAAATGCTTAGAGTTTGCCCTTGTCTGCAACCAAGGGAATCCCTTTCCCTGTATTCAGCTGCTGTATATTAGATGGAAGTGAACTGAAAATTAGTTGGAACATCTGTAGGAAAATATGAAAGATTAATTTTAAATATATCAGTATGAGAAAGACTGTTAATCTTGTGGATTTCAGAAGTCATTAAGCATTACGTAGATTTTTAAAGCAGGTTACTAATCAGCTTCTAAGAAAATAATTATGTTTTACCTTACGGATGTCAACACTTTCACTGATACCACCCCATGACATACCACCCTCTGAATGAAGTCACTTCACTACTGTATGACACATATACCCATTTGTGAAGTAGGGCTATTGGTACCTCCATCCCAAGGATATTATGAAGACAAATCTTTAAAAAAATGTGAGATACTCAAGTGCAAATTTGACATCTATATTACAAACACTTTCTATAGGGATGGTTACGTGTGAGCAGTCCTTGATATTTGGGCAGATGATCTTAATGCTGTTCTGACCTGTTTGTTAGGCATGGCACCCATGTTCTAGTGCTGTTAAACTTTGTCCATGACTTCTTCCTTCTTTCTGTTTTTCTCTCCATACATATGTATGAAATTGCAACATACCTGAAGAAAATCTTTAGACAACATCCTATAGAACTGAGAGATTTTAGGGTTACATTTACACATTTTTTAACATATTATGATTATCTCAGTTGCCTTTGCCATTCAAAAGCATATGTCAAACATTTTGTGAAGAAGACAAAGGTTGGAAGCTAGTAAGTTCTGGCACCAGAAGGCAAACTCCTGCTCCTCTTGCAACTACAGGGCACGTTCACTGCCCTCAAAGCTGAGGAGGAACTGTGGGTGCTTTCAAGTGCAGCATGTGAGCTGACTTACCTTGAGCTGCGTAGGAGCACCAGGAAGAAGTGGACAGTGACAGCAAAGTGGGTGACTCTCTGTTGTGTGAGACAGAGGCACCCATCTGCCAATCTGACCTGTCATGTCCTTCTTGCTGAGGGCTTGGATCTGTGATGATGTGGAAATACTGCCAAAGTTTCTCCGACACTATTGACTATTACCCCATATTCCTGGGCTGCATCCAAAGCAGCGTGGCCAGCAGGTCGAGGGAGAGGATTCTGTCACTCTACTCTGCTCTGGTGAGACCCCAACTGGAGTCCTGCATCCAAATCTGGAGCCCTCAGCACAGGAAAGAAATGGACCTGCTGGAGCGGGTCCAGAGGAGGCCACAACAATGATCTGAGGGATGGAACATCTCTCCTGTGAGGACAGGCTGAGAGAGTTGGGGTTGTTCATCCTGGAGAAGAGAAGCCTCTGGGGAGACCTTATTGCAGCCTTCCAGTACTTAAAGGGGGCTTACAAGAAAGATGGGGGCAGGCATTTAGCAGAGCCTATATTGATAAGACAAGGGGCAACAGTTTTAAACTGAAGGAGACTCGTTTTAGACTAGACATAACAAAGAAATTTTTTACCATGAGGCAGGTGAAACATTGGCCCAGGTTGCCCAGAGAGGTGATAGATACCCCATCCCTGGAGACATTCCAGGTCAGGTTGGATGGGGCACTGAATAACCTGGTTTAGTTGAAGACATCCCTGCTCATTGCAGGTGTGTTGAACAAGACGACCTTTAATGGTCCCTTCCAACCCAAAGATTCTATGATTCTATGTTTTTCTTCCATGTGGGAATCAATGACACTGTCCCTTCCAACCTCGAGTATTTTGTGATTGATTCTGTGGTTTTCCAGAACAGGTCATGGTCCAAAGTTTACTTATGAATTCTTTGAGATCATTAATCATTTGGGATGTATTATTTCTGATTGGATATACAGCTACTGCTTATATCTGCCAACATACGCCTGAGAGTGAGAATTTGGTGAGTGAGAGTATTTGTAATAATTTCAGTTATAAGATTAAAAGTTATCTGCTGTTTATATTTTTCAGCAATTGTTGAAAATTTGCTGCTGCTGTATTTTTTAAAGAAAAACAACACAAAAAATGAATTTTGTTTGAAATATCATTAAACTTACCTAAAGATACTGAAAATTAATGTTTTATAATAATTTTCAAAGTTCACTTAGTAAAAAATTTTAAGCCTACTTCTCTATTATACAAAATAGGCCATATTCTTATATGCATGTTCTGTGCCCCATTAAATTAAACATACGTCTTATGATGCCTAGCATACTCAGAAATATTTACAGGATAAAGAAGTATAATACTTTTTGTCTACAATTAATTGAATTGTTTATACTTGATTTTGTTTTTAAATTCCATAGCTCCATTCTGCATTGCTTGATCTCCTTTAATACATGGAAAACCTTTGAATGAAGCATGCCAGTTCAGGTAATGTGCCACTCATTTCTTCTCCTGATATCATTAATAACTGTGTACCTGATTCTGTTTTATTCTCAAACAAATGCTTTATGCTTTACACCCATAGTCCTTCTGAACCAAAGGGACTATTCGATGCAACTGAGCATCGAATTCAGCATATTGTATTATGTTCTGAATGAGAGACTAGATTAACTAAGCTTTAGTTCTGTACTGTTTCCTGTTGTTCTAAACAAGATTGATGTATTAGCAAACCGACTGTCATGGAGAACTTAGAATTTTTAGTGGACAAAGACGTATCTACTCATGTTTGCTGCACGAGACAACTTTCAGTTAATTTCAAAAGGGCAAGAGAGACACAACATTAAACACTAGGCTATAGTTAGGCGTTATGTTTACATTTATAAGATATTACATCCAACTTTAATGTGTGATAATACATTCCCTTCTAATTACCTTTCAGGGCAGTTTTATGGCCCTTGTCAGTGTTTTATCTGGGCATCTTATAATCATTAATGGGTTTTATCTTCACTAAGCACCTGACAGGTAGGGACATAATGAGCTCTAAACCAATAAGAATGGAGATAGAGTAGACCCTTACTTACAGGTTAAATAACTTTTGTCACACAGAAGTGAGCCGCAATTTGAAAGCATACATCTAGGGTACCATCCTCTATCCTAGTCACTAATTTACACTTCACTTATTGATTACTTAATTTGATCAAAGAAGTTATTGAATGGCAAGATTTATTCGTTTAGTGATCAAAATTTCATTACTTTCTTTGGTATCAGTATGTTTTTCTTTCTTAAAAGCAGATGATTTATTTTACTAGAATTTTCAGTTGAAACTTTTAGATAGTAATCGCCTATATCTTATTTACATACTTCAAACATCATTGCTGCAATTTTTTCCTGGCATCTCCTTAGCTCTCCATGACTTTTCCAAAATAACTGGTAGTGGTTTAATAAACATATTTTAAGTAATGCCTTTAAAAATATGAGAAATGGACAGATCTTCTTACATGCATATGTTGTGTTTCGTAGTATAGTTTCTTTCTAATGAAAGACTTTATTGAAATGACTTCCTACCTATTTATAGCCCTTTTCTCTATTTATTATCTGTAATACTGAATTTAAAAATACAAGTTAGTAGGATAGCCATTTTAGATTCATTATTGATTTTTCTTCTTTATGTTGTCCAGTATTTTTTCTTAAAAGTCCATCTTAATATGCTGGCTTTGGTTGTTTTCCCCTCTCACCCTCAGCACATATTATCCACTTAGAAAATGAGGCTATAAATTATTTTGATCCTGGGAGAAGTAAAAATAGCCATGATAATTGAGAAACATGTAGTTCAAAATAAATACCTGAACTTTCGCAATAACTCTAAAACATATTTGAGCCTTTGATCAAATATCAAGAAGAGGAGAAATTCAGGGTATACTCAGTATTTCTAAAACATTCATGGAGGGACCCACATTGATTTTTGAATGGATACATATCAGATAAAAAAGAAAGGACCAAAGTCACAATGTAGGGCTGCAAGCTAAAAAACCCTAAATCAATCCACTTCCGCTAATGTTTTCAGCCTTTATGAAGGAATTATATTTAGATGTAAGAACTATTTCTAAGAAGAAAATAAGACTTCAACTGCTGGAAAACTGATTCATTTCCTAAAATCTTAGGAAAGTCTCACCAAAAGAGGGGGAAAAATGGACAAATCTTTTCAAAGAGGATTTACCAGATCACTAACAAAATGTTTTTCTTAATTTCACTTTTAAAAGAAAGCTTTAATATTGACAGTGATAATAGGTGCACTACATCAAAGACAATAATATTAGATATGTTCTATTTATCTACATGTTTTTGGTAAAAAAACCCACAACCTTGCTAATAATAAAACTTAAGGGTATGTGTCATAGAATAGAACTGTAAAATCCATAGTGTATTCATGCTAGAAAACTGGTTATATGTGAAGATATATTAAATATTATTAGGTTTCAACAGCTCTCAGGAAAACAAGGTAGCTAAAGAGCAGACCTCAAGAAGTCTACCCAATCTTTCCTTTCATGCAACATAAATTGCAGAGGGATCTGGACAGGCTGGATCGATGGGCAGAGTCAACTGTATGAGGTTTAATAAGGTAAAATGCTGGGTCTTGCACTTGGGTCACACCAACCCCATGCAACGCTACAGGCTTGGGGAGGAGTGGCTAGAGAGCAGCCCGGCGGAAAGGGACCTGTGGGTGCTGGCTGACAGCCGGCTGAACGTGAGCCGGCAGTGTGCCCAGGTGACCAAGGCGGCCAACAGCATCCTGGCCTGTATCAGGACTAGTGTGGCCAGCAGGAGTAGGGAAGTGATGGTGCCCCTGTACTTAGCACTGGTGAGGCCGCAGCTTGAATCCTGTGTTCAGTTTTGGGCCCCTCACTACAAGAAGGATGTTGAGGTGCTGGAAGTTGCTCATTTTTTCCAACCTTAATGATTCTGTAATTCTGTGATTCTGTGAAATAACAATTAACCAAGGAAGTGAATGAAGTCTAAAACACTTACATTGGTTGAAAGCAAAGGACAACACTTCTAAATACCATAGTGAAAAGGCATCAAAACACTAACAGACATGCTCTCTGTGAAGATGTGTTTATTTGCAGTTTCAGGAGACCAGCCTAGTGACCGATAACTGTTTCAGGCCAAATTCTGAATAAAATAAATTCTAAATAAACAGGCATGGGTGAGAATGGGAAAAAATGGACCAAACAGATTTTTAAAGCTACTGTAGGCAAAAGTGGTGAGTTGTGGAAAAGCTAGAATGTCCAAAAAAGCAGATGATTTATTTTACTAGGATTTTCAGTTGAAACTTTTAGATAGTAATCGCCTATATCTTATTTACATACTTCAAACATCATTGCTGCAATTTTTTCCTGGCATCTCCTTAGCTCTCCATGACTTTTCCAAAATAACTGGTAGTTAAAGCATAACCATTGTAATAGCCAAGCTCTAATGTTGGTAGAAACCTTGCAGTGATCACTAAAAGTAAGGATAACTTATGTTCCTATTTACTGTCATTGCACTCTGAATTATACAAAACCTTGACATTCTCATCTGTAAGGAATTTGGAGCATAGCGATGCAGCCATGAAGAGACAGTGTAATGAGATAAAAGTTGTCTATCTCACTGAGATGCACCTAATTATAGCATAAGCTTTCAGGTACATCTTTTGGACAGTGCAGGAAAGTCCCACTTCTGCTTCCTCTTTGGAAGAGCCAACTTGTGCCCTTCAAGCCTGATAAAGTTTCTCTGTTTTTCCTTTCCATTTAAATTAGAAGTGCTCATGAAGTTTCCCACTCAGGCTTCATCCAGGAATTTGGGACCTGCCAGGCAGCCTTGTGAAAGCAATCAAAGTAATAGGTGATTTGAATCATAAATTGGCAAGAATTTCTATCAACATCTGGCATTGGGGAGGCTGTATGGATTTCTAAATTCTGAAGTGGTCAAAATTCTTCAGATTCTCTTTCAGTATTTCCAACATGATATTCATCTTTAATGGAATGATAAGTGCATCTTTCATTCATTTTGCTAGGGTTCATGCCTGTCGGTTTGGCTCAACTCTTAATTTTTTCTTTTTTTTTCTTTTTTTTTTTGAGCTGTGTTCTATCACAAAATGGTCCCTTTCATTTTATATGCAGCAAGGTCAATTTGAAGTCCAGTTTTGTCTTGCCAAGTTGAGCTGAAAACAAGTTGTTTTCACAGAATCACAGAATCACATAATGGTAGGGGTTGGAAGGGACCTCTGAAGATCATCTGGTCCAACCCCCCTGCCAAAGCACGATCATCTAGGGCAGGTTGCACAGGAATGTGTGGGCATGTGTTTTGAACCACATATTACTCTCTTGCTCCTTTTTTATTGTTTTTTTTTTTTTAAATATATCTTTTCAAATTCTGAAAACATAGGCTATGAGGGTACATAAAAGTGGATGGGTGAATCTTGGGATTTTATTCTTTTATTTGTTTCTTTCAAACCACAGACATCATAGAATCATCATAGAATAGTTTGCATTGGAAGGGACCTTTAAAGGTCATATAGTCCAACCCCCTCATGTTCAACATTTAGGTGAAGTTTAAATGAAGAAGTTACTGAGTAAACAAGAAAAATACAGCTAGTAGCTTTTGCCAATTCAAATCTTTGACTATAAAACAGATAATATCTGTGTATTTTTATGTAACAATGGTGCTTGATTTATAATGGGCACAAACTACTTGCACAACTACTGTGTTACAGTGGGTGTCTTTATTCTCATCTCACCTTACTTATTAAAAATATCACGTAACTCAGTCGGTTAATAACGTTATTGGGTAAAAATAAACAAGAAACTAACAGTCAAAGGAAAGAACCTCAACATATTAAAAACCCAAGAAACAGGCTGTCAGTTTAATTAAAAGACTACTAAATTTGGTCGAGTGTAATTTGTATTATGAGGCTTGTACATAGCAGAGAAATGTGATCTTAATCTTTCAACAAAGTAGTTGTTTAATTTTTCTGGCAGTGCATTGCACTAGCAGCTCATCTTGAGTAGCTTGTCTTTTGCTAAATCTAAGTGCTTTCCCTAGTCACAGAATTCAAACTTGGTTAATGAAAGAAAACCCTTTAAAAAGTTTTAATAAAATTTTCTTGGATCTCTAAGAGTAATGTGATATGTTTACATGTCAGTATTAACTGACTGTATCTTAAGTTTAGAAGATATTTCTCTGATGGGAGAATTATGACAGAAGACACAGATCTACCCCAGGAGCCTAAAATAGGTTTTTAATTTCATAGAAACTTAGGGGAAAAAAGAGAAGAAAAAGTGCTAGATTATGAAAATAGATTTGTGTAAATCTGGTATTGAGGATGAAATTAAGTTTATTTACATGTTGTATTTGCTAATATGAGATTATCAGACCTTGTGTAGGTCTGTAGAAATATGCAGGTAAGTGTGTGAATTTTTATGTAATTTTTTTTACTGCCAGATACAATACCTAATATGAGCCCTCAGTTCTGTTTAGGTCACTTCTGGGTAGTATAAACATTGGGAATAAATCAAACACTATCTCACTGTGGGAAATTCTTTCAGACAAACAGATTAGCTCAGTCCAAGGTATGTTGTTCAAACAACGGTGACACTAGAGAGCTCATAGGTCATGAGATAAACTCAGGATAAAATAGTACAGGAAAAGTTTAGTGTCCTTCCAACAGGCATATGCCAGAACATACAGTGATATGGAAATTTATCTATATTAGATAAAACTGAAATAAAATAAAAACTTGAGGGAGTCTACACTCTTATAAAATATATTAAATCTAGATCTGCACAGTTTGCACTAGAACAATTCTACTTAGATCCATTTAACTGTAAAATGTTACAGTCTCCTTTTCCCATGTAAGCAAAGGACTCTAGATTCTTGTCCTTGGCCTACTTCTCTTCTTCTCCCATTTGTCAACTCTGTGTATTCCCATTAGCAAATGCATCTGTATCTTTCTGTGTTGTTTCTTAAGTAGCTTATATTTAATGCAAATCATTGTCTTTGCAGATCGTTCAGGATCCACTTACAACATACACTTTTCTCATTCACACAAAAAGTTTGCTTCTTGGTGCTTATGGTTTCATATGAGCGTGTATACAGAAAAGGAACCCATTACCCTCTTCAAAACATCCTAACAACTCTCCTTTTTCATTCTGACTACAAAAAAAATGTAATTAAAAACCCAAAGATTTTAACAACAATTAGGCTGCTTCCTCTTGGTTATCTTAACTTTCTTATAATGAGCATAAAGAAATGGGTATTCAAAATCAAAAGCCATCTAAAATACATCTAATCCAAGTCAGGTACTTGAACTCTAAAAGTACATATTTCTCTGGTTTTTTTTAATGAGAACTTAGGGTGAGTTGATCATATGTGTACACATACTTGGCAGTTATGTACAGGTGAGTGAAGGGAATAAGTGTTTTTTATGTGGATATAATTTTCTGTTGCACTGTCAAGCTGCCTGAGGTGTTTTCTTTTTTTTTTAAAAAAAAACCTTGCTCATCAGTCTGTGTTATTCATTGTGATTGCTCTTTTAAACTGGAAGCTCTTCATGGAAACCATTGTCTTTTTATTTTGTTTTGTACAGAGCTAGTAATATGGTCAGTAGATAAAAATTAGAGGTATAACACTGAAATAATGATCAGGGACAAATTCACGGTGGAGGACTGAAATTATATACCAATAATTCTAAGTTCCAACATCTGTGACCTTTGCTGCTACTGCTTCTATCAGACTTTATTTAAAAAAAAACTCTCGCATGATAGATCTAAAGCCTCTGGCAGAGATCTAATAATATGTAAACTTAGTGACAAACACCATGGATTTATAACATTTCATGATTCAAATAATTCCATGATTTACAAACTTAATTTCCTTATATTTTCATAGTTAATTTGTAATTCTGTATTTACACAATGTGTAAGAGACAATCACTTTTGCAAAGCAGCTTTGAAAAACCTGCAATGAATAACAACATAATTTTCACTCATACTGAACTCTAATTCACAGTGGTAAGTTTGTGTCAGACACCTTTAAAAGAAAAGGTGTACAGTGTTAACGATAGTCTGCTTTTAATATAATATTTTCTTTGTGAAAAGAACATGCAGACATGATCTTTGGGAGTAGCCTGTATAAACATAATTAATGAAGAAAATATTGCCTAGCCCAAATTAAAGATCTTACAAATGTTTTGAACTCCCCCCAGCCATGCATGAAAATGCAACAAAGATGTCATCCCTATGTGTACTTAGAGATTTGTTTACTCTCCTTTGTGACAAAGAACTGTACAGAGTGTGCTTGGTATTTTGAAAACCATTAGATAAAATATTAGTAAATACAACTTTCGATTTGAATGTGTGTTGCTATTTTTCAATAAAAAGTAAACACAAGCATTAGTTGCCATATTTACTTCCGAAAAACTTCTAGGAAAGAGTTTTATAGGGAATGATGCTGACACACAGTAGATGTACATATAAACTGGATGTTAGAAAATGAAACAGAACCTTGGAATAGAAGGGAAGTTAAAAGAAGATTGGTTTAGATATGGTTTGGATGCCTACAGACATTATTGATTATTTTGTTAGGGGAGAGAGCTATACTGGACTGGCTGTCACACATTTCTTTCTGTTTTTCCCCACTTCAATTTTTCACAACTGCTTCAGAAGGAAGGCCGGACTATAGATTTCAGTTACTATAGTTTGAGAGATGTTCTGTAAATCAGTGTTTCTGATCACATAAAGTATCACTATGAGCTTAATTACTGTTCAAAGTAGTTGTGTTGGACATTTCCTTGCCCTTGTGGCATATAAGGGCACAATTCTTCAAGCAGAAGAAGTGTTCATTCTCTTATCTAGTCTTCATAGCCAGACATACAATGATTTTGGCAATAACTGTTGGTATGGAGTTTTTGAGAACATGCAGGCTAGAAATGCTGCAATATGCATTTATGGTTATTCCATCCTTTTCTCTGTTTTAGTTCATTTAGCAGAATATTTCAAATACAGTTCTGTGAAGAAGATCATGACACTTTCTTTATGACCAAAAATTTAGCTTCAACTTCCTCCCCTTTATCAGAAGTTTTCCAGATCACATAAAGTTATTGCCTTATATCCCAATTGCATACTGTTATTGCCTTAAATCCAGTTTACATACAGTTACCCAATTCTATACAGTTAATTAAATAAAAAGCATTTTTATTAGCAACCTCATTTTTACTTCATTTACAGCAGGAAAAAATAGACTAAATAAGGTTCTTTCAAGAGGAAACTTTCAGTTTCAACATTTAATGCATCTTGATATTTCACTTAGCCAAGCTGTGTGGAATTCATAAGTAAACAGTGTTGTTTTGTATCTTAGTCATTCTTTGTAACCTTCCTTTTGGTTAAGGTGCTCATTTTGATGAAACTATAATTAAATTGTTCTATCTTAGACAAGACTGTTACAATGAAAATATTCTTTATTCTTGAGCCAATAGATCAATGGGTAATACTTGCTGGGACAAGGAGTCAGATGTTTTCAGAAGAGATAGAAACAGTATACTTGAAAGAATGAAAAGGTTTAAGAAAGATAATGTCAAAATACCTCACAACTCACAGCAAAATAAAACATTTTATTCCCTTTTCATCTTTTGTGGAAGCTTTTCTTATTCTTACACAGCTGCAGAATGCTAATGTTGGAGTATAGGCAGTTGGTTCAAAAGGGACCATATCTGCAGCTTTGCCTAAAAAACAATCAAGTGAGAAGAGGATTAGAAATACAATTAAACGTACAAGTCATCAGGTTAAATTATATTAAATTACATCAAATTACATCATTACAAAGGCTACTCCAGATCAGAATGATGACCAAAGGATCCAAAAGAGCTCTTGTCCCAGCTCTGAGACTGTAAAAGGTTTCCTAATTTGACAGTATCCTTCTAAGGTCAGTTATACAAATCAATGCCTAGAATATTTTAGCAGCATAGGCCAAAGCAGCTTCCAAGCAGCCAAAAATCTGCCCTGGAGTCTTAACAGTAAAGAAACATACGTATTCTCTTCTATTTGTCAGGATTTAGTTAAAATCCAGATGGACTGAATTTATTTTTACCCAGTTTTACTGAAAATATCCTTGATTTTTTCACAGATTTGTTAAGAGAGTTAAATATGAGATACAGGGGGAAACAAAATACATTTGTAATTCAGTCATCACTTTAATACTTTTTTATCATATAGAGACTTTTACAGTCTTTGGCTTATCAGCAATTTACAAAGCATCTGAGCTCACGCTTCTACTCCTTTGTATGACTTTCTTGTTTTACGCCCATATAATGCTTCTTGCTTGCTTTCTTCCTTCCCCTCTCTCCTCCTCCACGCCCCCATCCCTCACCACGCTCTTCAGTGGAAATTCATGTTAGCTAGCTTCTGTTAATCTAATGCTAGAATAAAAATACAGTCAAAGTTTAGGAGACTAATCCTGAACTACTGAATTTGGTGGGAGTCCTGTAAGGAGTTTTGAGGAGGCCATAAATAAGTTCCATCAATACTGCCAAACTTATTAAAGACTGAATACTTACAACACTGCCTTCTACTTATCTATGTATTTATTTAATCATTTTTGGTTTTTGGGATTAAAAAATGAGAAGTGGGAATATGTTGCAAGGAGAAAACTTCATTTTCTTGTGTTATATATGTTCCAATTGTTTCAACAGGTTTTTTTTGTTTCCTCTCTAGATCACATCTCATTCTCTATTGCTAAGATGTAAAAAAAAAAACCCTTAAAGATCATTTTGTTCTGTTGTGCTACATTATTCCTTCATACATCAGTAAGCCATTTAAAAAGAAGTTTATTTACATTTTCTGTTGCTGGTTAGAGAGCTCAAGGTTCTAGCAAGTTTCTGAATGTACAGCGAAACATAACTGAATGCTAAATCTGCATTCACTTTCCCTGGTCACCACCAGTTAAATATTAGAGACTCAGAAAACACATTTAAATGAAGTCAGGAGCAAGGCAAAGGTAACTGTGTAATAGCCCCTCAAAAACTATGGTATATATCACATGACTTAGGTGTGATCCTGCTGTTATATTTTGTACAGAAAAATTTCAGATTTCAAATATTGCCATAAGGAAAGAAAGATCCTTAAGAAATATTCGTGATTTAGGACATTGTTATTTCTTTTAAGTACTTAGATCCAAAACCCTAATGGAATATTAATGTAACCCAGATATTCTACTGAGATCGTTTAAGCAACAAGTTAGTTATCCTTTTTCACCTTTACTTTTCAAATCATTACCAGGGTGAAAAGGTAGTGTAGTACAGGTAATACATTGCAGTGCATGGAATCCTTGCTACATGTCATTAGACTGAGAAAAAACATGAAGGGCTGGTTTGTGTAGTGACACGAGAATAAAAATTCAGATTTATTTCTCTTCTCTGCTTTCAAATCCCTCTGCAAGCTTTCCTCTCAAAATGTAGGTGAGAGCTAAAAGACCCTGAGTTAATAAATACCGTATGGCTGTCACTGGTGAGTCACTGTCACACAGTTCTTTCTCGTCTGCCAAGGTAATGCATTTCTTTGCACACATTATGTGGAGTGGGGGGGATGTATAGCAAAAAACAAATGACATAATGTTTGCTATTGTGATAAACAGTTATGTCATTTATGGACTAATGGATTACAGAGTTAGTGGGACAGCCAGGCTATCAAACATGAGTACTCTGATTCTGTTTCAAAGTCCTTGGAAAAAGACTGTATTATCCATTGTTCTTACATCTGAACAGTTTGCAAAGTGTCTTTCAAAATCTTTTAATGTTTCCTGAAATGCGGCTTCAATTAATTCCTTGTGTGAACTCCTGAATAAAACAGACTGTTTTAAATGTAGAAAACCAATTTTAAAAATTTTATTTAAGCACATTCAAAAAGTTAGTTTGCCTTCCAATGGGAAGTAGTAACAGGACATTGTTACTACTTGCTCTTTAGTTATAAGGAAATTAAATCATTCCTAGATACCAAAGAAACTATTTATCACATCAGAATATACACACCTGTGTATACTCATGTCTACCAAAAATAATGTTAATCTTATTGTACCTTAGATACCATGCATCTTGGAATGTTATCGATTTACTTTATCTGACCCTCAAATTAAGAGAATGAGTGGAATTTGTAGCCATGGTAAGACTGATTCGGAAGAAACTACTGCATGCAGTCAGCTTTGGCTGCATACACCAAATTAGAATATGTCTTTAATATTCTGGGCACAAATTTCGACTTAAATAAAACAAAACCTTGAGAAGCAGCAGCATGTAAATCATTTATGAATAGAGCTTCTATTTTCTTGTAACTTGTAGCTATTTACTATAAATAGGGAATGATAATCTCTCATGTAATGTGATCATTGCCTAATTGTAAAACAAAATGGGTATCTTGCAGCATATTGGGCATAATATTGTTGAAATTCTGTAAAGCAAAACTGAGCTAAACTAAAATATCCCTCAGAGCAAATTGCTTGAAATGAAACATGGCTTAAGTGGGTATTTAGTTCTTAACAATATGAATGATCTGGAAGGAAAAAAATATTATTGGAAGTATTTTTTCATGGTAATGAAAAAATCACCAGTTAGTGATAAATAATAAGGACAGGCAAATTACACAGTCTGAATGAATGAATGAGATCAGTGTCTCTATTTTAGGCATAAATAATTGAGATAATGTTTTTCACAAGGTTAAATTTGACTTAGATTTGGGTTGGATTCAAAAGTACTTTGGTATGCAATGGTAGTGAATGTAAAAGTACAAATAGTGTTACATTGCCTTACATGAGCTGTGTGATGCACTAACTAAAGACTGGAAATTAGAGTTCTTGGGACTTTCTTGGGAGCTAGCAGGGGATATCAGGTAGGGTTTAAGACAGGTTATCACTGCTTTACATAACTTGATGTTGAAAAAATGGGTGTGG
The DNA here is from genome assembly GCF_964289735.1 of Phaethon aethereus. Classification (NCBI taxonomy): domain Eukaryota; kingdom Metazoa; phylum Chordata; class Aves; order Phaethontiformes; family Phaethontidae; genus Phaethon; species Phaethon aethereus. The sequence continues at coordinate 20,117,335 of NC_138576.1, read as the reverse complement.
TTCCCAAAGGAGCCACAAGAACAATTCAGGGTCTAATAAATTAACACTCAGGTCTTAAGGCCATAGACGTCCTATTTGACAAAAGGAGCATAAAAGCATGTATAAAGTCCTATAGATGAAAGCTGACCACAGCCCATTCAGATTTAAAGCAAGGGATATTTTTGTGCAGAAATGTAGTTACCAACTGGAAGAGTTTCCCAAGAGGTTGGGTGCACTCACAACTTAAAAAAGTCATCATAACTGAATGTATCTACAGAAGATGTAGTATAGTTCAAATAGAAGTTACAGATTTAGTGCAGAGATTACCAGGCGAGGCTCATAGGCCTGTCAGCTAGCAGGAAGTCAAGCTAGCCAATCATATGAGCCTCTTTGATTTTAAAGAAGGTGATTAAATGCCAAAAATCCCAATTAACTTCAACAAGTGAACCATAGAACAATATGGTAGGTAACGATTATTCTAAGGGATATGTAGTTTCTTCCTTCCAAGTCAACAAGAACAGATACTCAGTACATGTCCATTCAACACAGGAAGCTGGTATTTGGAGTTTGTTCTCTAGGGCTTTTTATTAAAATGTTAGAGCTGTTACTATCTGGAAGAAACCATGTAATTCTTGCTCACTGAGGATCAAGGAATTGAGAAACTTCCTTTCATTTCTGTAAAATTTTGATTTATAAATGCACAGTCAACTGAAAACCTCATTCTGAGATTACACATATTCCCCTAATTATGCTGTAAATTAAGGGGGAGAATAGTCTAAAGAAATTCAACATTGTTGGTTGATCCTAATAGGTAAATCTGTTTGATGGTTCAGTTCAGTAGCTGCATCTGGTTTTACAATAGAATAGGAAATTAAAATAGTTTTTGTAGGAAAAAGTGTGCAGAATTTATTCAATTATGCAGAGATTTGAAATGAAGATGGTGGAGGTCAGAAAGCAGAGTCATTATGGGGACTTGAGTTGCACCTGCAGTTCCATGCTAAAGTGTCCAGAACTATTTGCTTCTGCACCAAGAGGTGTCCCTGAGTGCTCCAAGACCCTGAACAACTTTGGTGGTTGACATGTACTGGGGAAACTTGAGGTACAACAAACCAATCCTCTTCTTGAATTAAATGAATCAGGGCTCACTATCCAGTCCTCGAGGCAGGTGCAGCTCACAGCCATAGAATTAATTTTTTTTTCCTCAAAAAACCCAAATAAATCTTATTCATATTGATTATTGGGAACAGTTGCTGGGTTGTGCTGTCTTGACAGACCCTTTTTGGGAAGAAAGGACCAAGAGTGTGTCAGGGAGTGTGCTAACATTAAACAGTATGGATGACTGTGACAGTGGTCAAGCCTGTGCCCTGTTTTCTATCCGTATAGATATAGCCTGAGTGTAGAAAACTCTTCCTAGCCTTCTTGCAGGCCCTGTGCTTTTTCAAGTCTGTAATATACTTGCATGGCCTTGTAGTGATCATTGTTCTGTGACTTCCCAACAATAGTTCTTCACACAGACATTTCTGTTTCCAATCTGAGCAGATCACTCTGGTCCAGGTGTGTCTATAGAAAAGAGGATCTGCAGAACAAGACCATGAGGGTCATGGCTTTCAGTGTGGATGGCTCCTGATATTCATCGCCGGATCAGGATCTTCCAATAGGCTTGCTGTTGGAAGTGGATGAGTCAGGAATCAAGCTGGTGTTGCAGAAGGTAAAGAGAGGTCCTGAATACATGAACAGAACCAACAGCTTTTTGAGAATGAGGAAATATAAATGAGGGTATTGACCTACAAGGCAGTACTGAAAAGGAAGAAAATGGGACTGCAAATTGATGATCCAGTTGGAAGAGACCATACACAAGATTAACGACCTGGCAAAAGTAAGTGAACCTTAAGTTCACCTAAACTTAAACGAACCCCTCAAATGTTTTTTTCAGTAACCATGAACAAGTCAGGCTGATATTCTGTGTGTTCAGCACTCTGTGTCATGTGGCTACATTTTTTTATGCCCTGAAACCATTATCCTGTTTGTGGAACTGCAGCCTAAGTCATCACAATGCATACATCTCTTAAGAAAATTAACACATATAGATCATATCATCACTCCCCATTTCATCTTTCAGTGGTTGGAAGTTCATTTACCCTTTCATCTATTTGATCAAGTTTTTAAAACCTACAGTAGTTTTCAAACTCACTAAGTGAAGTTGGGATGCAGTTTGCTTCACTAGCAGCTTTTATTTCTGTGTAAAATCCATCAGAAATGTTTTTGTTTGCTCTGTTATTTCTGTCTATAATAGGGTGAGCTTCATTTGAACAGATTAGCTTAGTAACTTTGAATTTTGTTTTATGATCAGTGGTGACTATGCATCTTCAGTTTCTTTATAGATACTAGCCACATGCCAAAATATTAATGAAAAAATTTGCAGGTTGTTTCAGAGGTTGTTTTTATTTTGATTGTTAATAAAAATAAAATTTTATATTTGCACTGCAGTAAGTGATTCCAACGTATTTTTCTCCATGTATCATATATGTGTATAATGTAATATATAGAAATACAGGTTATGGCTTGTTGGAACCTTAAAGGTTATGTGCACATTAAACCCAACTTTAATTCAAGCACCGGGCATGCAGATAGGCAGGACTATACATCCAGTCTTGAAAGAATACAGCCAAAATTTTCAGGTTATCTTTTTTTTTTCTTTTTCTGAACACCCTGCGTGACTACTCACAGCTTCACCATAGGCACGAAGCTTGGGTGTATGACCACAGATTAATAGGAATGTATAAAAGACAGGCTTGATAAGGGGAGAGAGTCAGAGAATCAGCCTGCTAGGTAGAGGGAGATGCACAACATGTCTCACTCATCCCAGCGGTGCAGCCTACTTAAATCAGGTAGAGAAAAATGTAGGCAAATGTTAATTTTGTCACTCCAAGGCTGAGGCTGAGGCTAGGACTTAGCTGCTACTGTCATGGGCAGAGACAAAGGACAAAGCTAGGAGGAGAACCAGAAGCAGAACCATTTATATAAGGCTTGCTGTTCCTGCTGTCAGAGATAATGACAAAGGAGAGTAATATTGCTGCCTTGGTTCAGTGGAGCACCCATCTCTCCATCCCTAGCAGTCACTGCAGCTGCATTATCTTCTTTGTGTTTGCAGCAACAGAATCTCACTGGGCTACCCAGGGCTATGCCAAAGGTGAAGTAGGCAGTAAAATCTAGTCCATTTTGCTACCACTACAACTCTGATGTCAAAGGCAATTGCCTCTTTTGTCCAGGGGAGTCAGGCAATCTCAAAATCCTTTCTTTCTTGCAGTAGGAACAACCTGATCACATAATGATTTCTCAGATACGGGGGAATAATAAAATCAAGCTACTACAATCAAGAAACATTGGAAGGCCTTGGGTTCTGTTTGGAGATAATTTCCTTCCCCTCTTTTTGTCTGCAGCAGCACAGAAGTAGAAGCTGCAGACTCTATGAGCAACAAGCAATACCAGAAGTAGTTTATTGAAACACATCTTGAACTGTTAGAGAAAACAGTGACAATAGCACTGCCTTTCCTTCTTCTTCCCCATCAGCCCACTTAGTGGCTTACATCTTTGGGGTAGTTTGTGGAAGCCACTGGTCAGTACTTCATTTTCTCTTCACGCTATTAACAAAGGGAAAACAGGAGGAAAAAAAAAAAACAGTGAAGCAAAACATTAATGCAAAATAAAGACTAATTTTCCCTCTGGGCTCAAATATGGAAAAAATATACTCAAAATCTGCTGGTTTTGTTCATAAGATTTTGCTAATATTTCTCATATGTCTTTTTTGAAAATACAGCAGAGCATGCAGCTGGAGATGGGGTTCCAGTCAGTGCTGTATGTCTTCTGTGAGGACATAAAAGTCAGGTCTTTTGAATATCAGCAGTGACACCACTACTTACTGAAGTTTTTGTTGTCCCAGTTTCATCAGCATAAACCAAGATTTTGTCTATGTTAACAAAATACTCAGTATTTTATGTTTGATGAGTTTTAGGTTTGTTGAATGTGACTCTGAAGTTTAATCATTGTCATAAATGCAATTCTTTTCTTTCAAAACAGAAATAGCTAATATATAGTAATACTATTACTAAGGCAATTTTTGTTAAGAGTATAGGAAGATAAGGTTTATTAAGGATTAACAGTTTCTAACAGACTAATTAATTTTACTGGTGAAAACAAGTTTTCGGACACAGAAGTCTTGCTGACAGTCTGGTGTTACTAAGAGCCTATCTAGATTTGTATGTGCTTGTTCATTTTTATGGGTGTATCTGTTTAATATAAAAATTTTTTTTTAATTTAAAAATATATAAAAATATGAAAATATATTCTTTCTCCTTGGAGGCCTCGCCTCTACATAAAAGTACGTCAGTAGTCTTGGGCTAGGAATCTTAAAAGGATGTTGCACTTATTCACAAAATTGACATAATAAAATCTAGTATATTCATATAAAAGCCAAAACATTCAGGTATACAGACACACAATCTTTTATTGTAGCTACATCATGAAGAAATAATGTAAATCATGGCTTCTTAGATTATTTTCATGTTTTTACCTGCCTTTTTTTCTTCTGTGTTTAACTTCCTGTCCCATAAGACAATGTTACAACTGCTAGAATGCCTTAAGTCTGTTTCTTACTGATACATGTTTGGATGTCTTTTGTGTGCAATCGTGCTGCATTTCCTGGATTTAAAATACTTGGTTTCATAACAATTATAACAGTATTGGCATTTTACTCTTAAAGCTGGGAATATATATAATTATTTTAATTCTACTTTTTTAGATATGTCCTTATGCATTAAAAATGCATAAAATGACTGAACTAGAACTCCAGAGAGAAAGCCATCATGCAATACTTCTAATAAACTGAACGTAATGACTTTAGAAAAGTTTATCTTTTTAGTTCTCAAGAAACGTATTCCATATGGAAAGAGTAAGTGACACAAATTGAATGTTGAGACTGAAAGATAATTTTGTCTATATTCATCATACAAAGCAAAAAGATTGAATTCCTGATTGAATACAAAAGAAAATTCAGGAAGCATGAGCAGACCTCAAACAGTTGCATATTGAGTTTTACATTTCTTGCCCATTCTCTTTAAATCTCTGCCTAGTGTTTTGCTTTTATTGATCTACATTTCCATTGCCTTTGTAAGAGGACCAGTAAACTGCATCTTCAGCAATCAGCAATATATTCAGGCTAAGAAAGTTTGTGCTTGTTTTAAAATACTGCACAGACAAAGTATTTCCCATTAAGTGAAAGGCTATATTCCCTTTCTGTATAAATCTGTGACTATTGACCATCTCATAAAGGTTTCTACCATATTAAATACAACCATGACAGTCCACCAACTGAGTAATCCATTATTTTGTAACACCAGTCTATGCTCTGGGGACGAATTTATTGAACATTAAAATGGAATGTCATCAACAATCCATTTCATATAGCTGCATAACACTCTCCTACCAATCACCCAGTGAAGCTGTCCTATTTCACTTACCCTGTCCCATTCAATGAACTGTAAGTACATTTTTGCCTAATGATAAGGGCACTGGGGGCCATATATAATTCAGAGGCTGCTTGAAATGCATCAGCCAACTGTCCTGATATGTTAATTCACTCACTGGGGGCTTTCATTTGATGTCTCATGTAAATCCATGTTTGTAAGCTTCAGCATTATTATCATTATTGTAAAAGAAGATGAAAATGAAGCAGTAGCAGTGGTACTAATGACACCTTGAGAACTGGAGTTGCATACTATGAAAGCTAGTTAATATAATTCCCAAGTGCAAAAGAAATTAATGAACCTTTGCATAACACTTTGAAAACACAAAGGCATACTCTGGTAAACTTTTCTTTAACCTAGGTATCTACCTCTAAAAAATTAGCTGCCTAGTTACCAGAAATCCAGGCTATCTTGAGAAAACAAGACTCTCTCACAGCGGGTGATATTCAGTCATTTCACATTATCCAGCAACAGAAAGCATAATATATTTGCAGAAAATTTAATTTAATCATAAACTACTGTTCAGTCTGCCCAATGAAAAATTCTCTGCCGCTTTTTGCACGTACAAAAAGGAGAGAACGAAAAATCTATCTTGCAAGAAATTTAGGTCAATCAATTTTTTACAGTCTTTTCTTAAGCTAGCCAAGAGCTTAGTCACTAATGAAAACAGTAAACAGATCAGCTCTTTATTAAAATAAATTGAAAATCTGAAATGTTGGTTAAATTAAATCTATCTGATGATATTCAGTGATCAGTACAAAATTTTACAAAGTGCTTTATGAGGTAAAATGATAGATTAAGTAAAAGCAGAGCCAAAAAATAGTTTAGAAACATTTCTTCTGTCTCCACCCCAGACTCCAGTTCCATTATTTATTTAGCCCAGCTGGTGTCCCCCATCTATCAGAGCTTTCTTTGTCCTCCATGTAGATGTAGGAGTTTGCTGGTCAGAATAGTTGCAAACCTGAGAGCTCAGATGTATTATCCTTGTAAAAGGAGGAATTTCAGATTGTGCTTGTTGTCTTTTGTCCTGTCACTGAACACCAAGAAAATGAGTCTGTCTCTGTCTTCTTATTCATAGGTTCATTGTCTTTGTGACTTGAGTTATCATTTTGGCATTTAAAATGAAGTGTGACCAAAATGATTTTCTGGATGTAAACTACAGGGGATATTTGGATTGTGGTTCTGGGTATCTTGGGTGATTTTGAAAAAGCTCCATAAATAATACAAAATGCTGATTGTAACCAGGGCTTAATCTGTGCTTGCCCAGAATCTTTTGGGGACAGATACAACAGTAGAGTTATTCTGCCTTCAAAAAGAATTTGTTCATATGTAGTTGCATTTCAGAACCTACCTCAGTGTAGAATAAGACTTTTTAAAATTATGTTATAATTTTAAATAAGCATGCAGAATGATTCATAAAGCTATAGGACATAAGATGGAATTTGGAATTAGATGATTATTCAAAGGCCAACTGAAAATCATCTTCAAAGAAAACTTATAAATGCCTTTAGGGGAGAAAAAAATAAATCTGTTCATGAAAGTTAAAAACAAGCAAGCAAACAAGAAACTCAGAAATCCCCAAACCCAATATACCTGTTGAAATTTTTATGAATCTAAGCTACAACTCTTATTTTTATTAATGTGTCTCTGAATCAAGATTATCACCTAAACAAGATGTGATTACAGCAAATCAGTAACATCTGAATTTTAAAATTGTGTATTGGAACATATTTCCCACTATTTTAAGCTTGTAACAAGAAAAGTTTTTTCATTAATAGTAAAATAAAACAGCCTAGACAATTCTGAGGAACTCTATGCAGTAGAAAAAAATAGCTGCCCTGCAATTGCAAAAGGAATTGTACAAAATCTTATCACATGACAAATTAATTTTTATTTAGGTCACATTGTATCTTTAAAATATCTGGCATGTGCTGGAGCAAAATGGTCAGTGAGATTCTCTGACTGGTATCCAATTAAGCACAATCCATTCTCAAGTTTCCAGCAGAGGATGTGAGATATGGAAAGTGGAGGTATGGAAGGCTGAGGAAGGAGAAAGGAAGGAAGGGCAAAAAGACACAGGTGGTGAAACCAGGCCAAAACTTCATCTGTCCTTTATTGGGCAGTAGTTTGCCTCTCTGAGTTGCCAAGTTTGAGGTTGCACGCAGGTCATGAGGCATGCCAGAAAGACAAACTAAAGAAGGGAGGGATAGCATGAAAGTGATCAGAGGGGTGGAACACCTCTCCTATAACAAAAAGCTGAGAGAGTTGGGGCTGTTCAGCCTGGAGAAGAGAAGGCTCTGGGGAGACCTTATTGCAGCCTTCCAGTACTTAAAGGGGGCTTCTGAGAAAGATGAGGATGGATCTTTTAGCAGGGCTTGTGATAGGACAAGGGGTAATGGTTTTAAACTAAACGAGGGCAGATTTTGACTAGATAATAAGGAAGTGAAACACTGGCCCAGGTTGCCCAGAGAGGTGGTAGATGCCCCATCCCTGGGAACATTCCAGATCAGGTTGGACTGGGCTCTGAGCACCCTGATCTAGTTGAAGATGTCCCTGCTCATTGCAGGGACTAGGTGACCTTAAAAGGTCCCTTCCAACCCAAACTATGATTCTACAATTCTATGATAGCAAAGTGTTTGAGCCTTCTGGCTAAGATCCACCTATGTGAATGCGGAGTTTGCACTGAACTAGTGCTATAAATCCCACCACCTGAGCCGAACCAGCTGTAAATGAACACCTGCCTTGGCTAGGGACTTAAAGACAGCTGAATGTAATGCTAAATTTACTGCTCCTGATGTGCTGTTTGCTACTGAAGCTTATGCATCTTAATCATGCATGCTAGGCCAATAGTATCCAGTGGATTTTTAACCATAACATTACTAATATATTTCTCATCCAGCTTTTGGATTCAGAGGTGTGTTGAAAAGGTATTTCCTATCTATGTCAAAGAATCAGAACATACCTTTCTTGTCTATGTACAGACAAAAATAAAGGTAAGATCTTTCCTGAATAAGCAGCCCACAGTTCTATGGCTGGATATTCAATTCTATAAGCAAAAATCATTCATCATAAACAGATATATTCAAACTCACCTCCTTATTGATACGGTTCCAACTAAATATATGTATTGGGGTTGCATGGCAAGGTTTTACAGGTGTGCTACAAGGGTTGCTTCTGTGAGAAGCTGCCAGAACCTTCCCCCATGCCCGACAGAGCCAACGCCAGCCGGCTCCAAGAGGGACCCGCCGCTGGCCAAGGCCGAGCCCATCAGCCACGGTGGCAGCACCTCTGGGGAACAGAGTTAAGAAGAGGGGAAATTACAGCAACAGCAGCTGCAGCCGGAGAGAGGAGTGAGACCATGGGGGAGAACAGCCCTGCAGCCCCCAGCCCAGAGCAGCAGGAGGGGCAGGAGGGGCTCCAGGCGCCGGAGCAGAGGGTCCCCGGCAGCCCCTGGGGAAGCCCCCGGGGAGGCCGGCTGTGCCCCTGTGGCCATGGAGCTCCCCGGGGGAGCAGATCTGCACCCGCAGCCGGGGAGGGCCCCACGCCGGAGCAGGGGGATGCCCGAAGGAGGCCGTGACCCCGTGGGCAGCCCGCGCTGGGGCCGGCTGCTGGCAGGGCCTGTGGCCCCGTGGGGAGAGAGAGGAGCCCCGGCTGGAGCAGGGTTGCTGGCAGCACTTGTGACCCCACGGGGCCCAGGCTGGAGCCGTCTGTCCCTGAAGGACGGCACCCGTGGGGGGACCCAGGCTGGAGCTGTTGGTGAGGAACTGCAGCCCGTGGGAAGGACTCACACTGGAGAAGTTGGTGGAGGACTGTCTCCCGTGGGAGGGACCCCAGGCTGGAGCAGGGCAGAGGGTGAGGAGTCCTCCCCCTGAGGAGGAAGGAGCGGCAGAGACCAGGTGTGATGAACTGACCACAACCCCCATTCCCCGTCCCCCTGCGCCGCTCGGGGGAAGAGAACTCAAGAGTGAAGTTGATCCAGGGAAGAAGCGAGGAGTGGGAGAAGGTGTTTTACGATTTGGTTTTATTTCTCGTTATCTTGCTCTGATTTGATTGGCAATAAATTAAGCTAATTTCCCCAAGTTGTGTCTGTTTTGCCCATGACGGCAATTGGTGATTGATCTCTCCCTGCCCTTATCTTAACCCATGAGACTTTTGTCAGCTCCAGCTGAGGAGCAGAGGGACAGAGCAGTTTTGGTGGGCATCTAGTGTCCAGCCAGGGTCAACCCACCATAATATAATAGGTATCTTTCTGCTGAATTTAATGGAACTTGGATCAAATTTCTAGGAATAGATGCTTATCTGATCAGGCAGCATAAAAAATGGAGTTTGGTCTCCAGCCACAGCTACCAAAGGAACTTAATTTTAAGATTTTTAAGATCACATACAAAATATTCATGTATGTGCCAGGTACTTCTGAGTTAGAAGTCCATTTGAAGAGAAAACTGCAATCTGTTAACAGTTATTCCACTGCAGCAAAAGGAGGCTAACTTCATCAAGTATGTTATTTGCTGTGATTTATTCACTCTGCAATGTTACCATGGTTACAGCTGTGTTAGTTACCCTCACATCATTATTATTTTCTTTTTATTCATTGTGGCTACACTGTAAATAGTATTTTATCTTTTCTGAACATGCCATTTGCAATACAAATAAGAAACAAAGCTCACAGGAACATCAATATTGATATTATATGCAATGTGGCTTTGGCATTGACATTAATGTTCCTCTGCATAAGTGCATCATGACATTCATATAAAGCAGCTGATCAACATTATTTTGCTGAATTTGATTTCCATACTGATGTCAATGCATAAGATAACCTAATGAAGACACCACAAAAATAATATCAACTCTTGTATTGCCACCATTGCAGTACATTTTACCATTAATTTAAAATATTGTTTTGAGGTGGAATCATCGCCAACTGTATTAGAACAAATGTACCTTGGGAGAATATTAATGAGATTTGAAAAAAAAAACCAACAGAAAATGTCTATACCAAAACTGGTGGGCTTTTTCAGTTAATTCCACCTTCCTATTAATTTTTTTCTGATTGTTTGCTAGTATAATGGCTTCTCAAAGGTTGATAAATTAGCTTATTCTTCAGTAGAGAATGACTAGTCAGCCAGAGATTTTGCAGTTCTTTGGGAGACAAAGAAAACAAATATTGAATGTACATTTTTTCAGTTGAAAAAGTTTTCTTTCCCTGGAAAAAAAGAAGTCAGGATCCACCTCTTTATATGGATCTCTGATCTGAGACAATAAAAGTCTTAATATAAAATACACTAAAATGCTGAAATCACTACAAAAATTGCTAGAAATGTTTTGAATGTCAGGTATTTTATAATCTCATTGAGTAGTTTTATCCACAGATATGTAACGCAGGATCTTTCTGACTTGTTTTAACTACCTACATTTAATCAGATGAAGTCAATGATAGATACCTAGGTAACTTAGACTGTCTTTATGGGCAGTAGAGAGGAAGGATCACATTTGGGTGTGTATTTCTGTATCCTAAAGTAGATGCCTAAAATGTGTCAGATTAATTGCATGTTAAAAATACTTATCTCCATCAAATAAGTAGATAAGATATAAATGCCTGAAGTAAAATGAGACTAAACCTACCTACAAAATCTGTCTGTTCATCATGAAGTTGTTATTTTCTCCCATGTTATTCAAGTTTGCCTTAATTCAGACAGTTTTAAAACCACTGTTTCATTATTACAATCTCATACACTATTCTTTTATTGATAACACCTCACACTTTCATTAAAGTCCATGTCTGTTTTTTTTTATTTACTCCTATTGCCAAGTCTGCAAAGATTTGAATCCATTTTGAAGATTACGATTAACCAAGAGCAAATTTGATGTCTGTGTAGCAGGTCCATGCTACTTCATCTTGCTTCTGTAATTCTGATTTATCAAAAAGCTTCAGATTAAGTCTTGTATATAGCATTCAATAACACAGTCGCACAAATATAGTATAGATTACAGAGGTACAAGTCTCTATAACTCTTATTACAACTCCCAAAGTCCTCCCTTTGACAATCTTTACATTGATCTTTTTTTCCTGTAGATTCAGGAAGTAGATCCAGGAGCAAAAAATGAGGGAATTGAAAAGAAAGTGATGATGGGAATAATGGACCTCAAATTTATTCTCATTAATACATTAAACTGCATGGACACAGTTTGCTGTTTGTGTTTATAAATAGGGTAAAGGAGTAAGAGAAAGATCTAAGAAGATAGATGAATTTTACTGCATATAATGCTTCACTGTTAGCTCACAAAAAAAACCAGAAGGCTGAAAAAACTCAAGTAAACTGTAGTTTTAGGCCTTCACTTTAAAGGCTGCAGAGCATAGCTGAAAATCTTTTCTAAATATTATTTGTATCCCACACTGGGAAGATATTTTATTCGATCCATATCTCAGATCGAGTTTCAAACAGCTACTTTACTTTGAGAAATCAGGAATCAAAACCAAACATGGCTCAGAAAAGAAAAATACATAAAAAATTCAGGCACTGCCTGCCTGCCATTACTTGCCTTGTAGAGAAAATAAAATTCTCTGGTAAGAAGAAGTGTCTTACGTTTTTTTATCAGCACTGCTCACCAGTCAAAGTCTTTAGCTCCTTGCCTATATTAATGTGGATTTTCACGTTGTTGTCCCCCCTAGTAATGTACTGGTGTTCTTCTGGATGTGTGGACTTTTGGTTCATTGTAGGGCATCTAGAAACAGTCTAATATCATTTGGCTTGTGAGAGGCTGTACGGCCTGCATAGTTATCAGTCGTGGCATTTCATGGGCTTGTTGTTTTCCTTTCTTCAGAAGTTCTCATGCAGGTTTTTTAGTGATTAATAAGTTATATGTGTGCTGTAGCCCAGAGCAGTTGTCCTCTGAAATGCTCAGAAACACAGGCTGTGATGAGGATTTATCTTTAAACGTGTGTATATCACAGCAGTATTTCAGTAAGTAGGTCAAGGTACACAAACTGCTGGATGCAGTGATCAGCCGTGGTCCCTTGGATGGAATGTTCAGTGCATACATGTGCATTTCACTTGCTGCAGGCATCGTCATAGTTCTTGATACATCCACATAGATCCAAACATTGCCCTTCTATTTCCATACTTTTCTCGTGCTGGAATGAAATGCAGCTGTGATAACTTCTGTTCTGGAAATTAAACCAATCTGCTCTCTATGTGTTTCCATTCAAGAGTAAAGGATGGGAGAGACTGATAGATGTTTGACAGGATGGAGAGTATTTTCCCTCTGGTTTCCTTGTTTTCTAATATAATTTGGGAAGCCACAGTCTAATATCAGATTCTAAACCCATGGTAACTTCTATGCAGCCAAATAAAGTAATATTTAGATCGTCTATAATTCAGATCTCTTAAGATATCATCCTTTCTTCCATGCATGGAGTGGCCAGTATGATTTTGTATGTGAATAATGGAAGTTATTTTTTATCTTCCTTTTAATACCTTTTTTATCTTTTGAAGTGCTAGCACATTCATACTGCACTTCTATCTATTTGAAAATGCATTTGACACTTCCCAAGGAGGCTATGGTAACTCACAGTAGTGCTCTTTGGTCATAATGCAGGTGAATGCAGGTTTGTGAACCTTAAGTCTGCTTCTTCTGGCAAATTAAACATCATCAGGTCATGCCTCCAGCTACTGGAACTTTCTTATTTCAACTGCAAGATTATTCAAATGGTTCAACCCTTAAATGGTTAAATTTACCAGTCTTATAAGGAGCAGCTGAGGGAACTGGGGTTGTTTAGTCTGGAGAAAAGGAGGCTCAGGTGATATCTTATTGTTCTTAACATTTACCTGAAAGATGGTTGTAGTGAGATGGATGTCAATCTCTTCTCTCAAGTAACAAGGAAATGGCCTCATGTTGTGCCAGGGGAGGTTTAGACTGGATATGAGGAAAAATTTTTTCACCAAAAGGGTTGTCAAGCACTGGAACAGGCTGTGAGGGGAAGTGGTTGAGTCACCATTCCTGGTGGTATCGAAAAGATGTGTAGATGTGGCGCTTAGGGACATGATTTACTGGTGGACTTGGCAGTGCTAGGTTAACGGTTAGATCTGAAGATTTTAAAGGTCTTTTCCAGCCTAGGTGATTCCACAATTCTATGATTTTAAGTTATTTAAAGGGTTTTGGCATGAGTCAGCTAACATTTGCCAAATGCATCCCAAGTACAGTTTTGGAATTAACTCAATCTGGAGACTTTGTAAAAGTAGTTCAGATGCAGTCATTCCTGTGTTGGAGGCTAAGATAAAGTTTAGTAGTAGAGGCTAAGCCTGTGTGTCTCTTGTAAACCCATAAACCAACTAATGTTCAAAATTATCTCAATTGTTTCAATAACTAAATGGTCTATTTTCCTTATTAATATTTTGAAATAGTATATTTATTTAAATTTACTTTTTCCTCAGAATTCAGCAATTAAACCCACTTTGAGAACATACATCTGTTATTACAATGGAGCATATTAATTTAAAAACTCAAGAAGCTGTGACAACAGCTAGTAATTAGAGCTCTACTTGTATTAAGATTATTACTTAGGAAGAGAAATATATAAGATACAACATAGAAAGAGACATAAAAGTGGTAGAATATATTTTAATAAATTGTGAAGGAATATTCCTGGGAATTTTATTTCACCACTGAGCATGTCACCACCTGCTCACTTGTGGTGACAACATAAATATATATTGCAAGTTTAAGGACAATGCAATCAGCATTATGAAAGTACAGGATATATTCTTGATTACTTCTTGCTTATGAAGAAAGGTTTTTATCGTGGGATTTGAAACTGCAAGTGAAACTATTTTTGGAGTTACTTGGTATAATTATCAGATCATTTACAGGAACATGTAATTACTCTGCAGTACATCATCTTTAATAGATAGGTTTTTTTCTTTTACTTGCCAGAGGTCTGGTCGTGTATCCATGAAATGAAAGGATGATTTGCCAGTGTCCTCAGTGTCATTGGATCAGACCATAATATACCAACTTTTTTTCTAAAAATGTTTTTTGAATAGATCTATTTGTGCCAAGTTTATTTCAATAATTCATGATAGCCAAATGAAAGTAAATGTAAAACTGAATTAAAAAGTAAATGTAAAATAAAAAATAAAAGTAAAATACAAAGTTTGGCACAACTTTTGTACATATTGATTTTGCCTTGATAGACTTTAATTATATTTTTTTTCCTGCGTCTTGACATTTACATACACTACGTTATTAGGCAGAACTCATGTCTTCTGTGAAGGACAAGTGACAAAACAACATTGCCATATATTGAAATCACATGGCTCTGGCTCAAGACAACAGTTTTATTCATTCTTTTGCTACTGGATGTCCTAGATAGATAGCTCATTCATGTCATGCTTCCATTTAACCGTGTGCAGAACTGATGTAGTGGTGTCATACTTCACAGAGGTATGGTCAGATTTTTACTGAAGGGGTATTCTTTTGGGACCTTTCAGTAAGTGGTCATGCCATGGGACTATTCAGACACTTAATAGTACTCCACAGCTTATGTTTCAGGCCCTACCTCTTCACCTTTACTGCTGTTTTAGAAATGTGTGTTGCTTTGTGCTTTCACATTTATCTTACATTCTTTATATTTCAACAACTTATCCATCAGATATGCACACCTCATCACCATTGAAACCTCAAGGATTTTACGTTCGAAGACAGCACAGCACCCTTAGACCTTGGAATTAAAACCTTCTTGACTAAATGTTGAGAGATATTTTCATAGACTGTCTTCAAAATCTACAAACCACGTTTTCCTGCAAGGCCTCTATAATACAGCTATGTAGATTTTTGGTAGGACTCAAAGTAAGACTTCTGGGTTTAGCAGGAAAGCCAGCCATCACAGAATAAAACTTGTAAAATAAGTAAAAAATACTGTTGCAAATCTGGTCCCATAATTCCAGTTTAGTAGTGGAGAACTTCTCCTGCTATTTGTTTGCATGGTGGATGAGCATTATGTATTTATCTCAGCAGTTTGCTGAATTTCTTATATTAGGCAGAGAAGAGATATGGCCTGAGGCAAAGGTCTGGTTGTGCACATTGTAGTGACGAGTGGCCATGCTTATTCTTGTATTTTGTCCCATAGTTCCTCCTCTTGGTTTCAGTGAAAATGTCATTGCTGTTAGAACAACAGAATCATTATGGTTTTTTGAGTTTTGGTGCTGCCTTACTTATTTGTGACATGTGTGCCCCAAAATTAGGACAGCTACTAGTCCTTGTCTCTTCTTTCTATCCTTAACGGAAGACACTGGTGTGGAGAAAAGCAGAAACATCTGCTTACAAACTCAGCCTCCTGGGTCACTCCCTGAGTTCCACTCAACCCACAGCAACTGTTGAAGTTGTGTAATTTGTTTGGGATAGACATTATGTGGTTCAGCTAGACCACTGCACTGTTTCAGGGAATAAGAAACATATACACTAGTCGGTAGTATACATTCATTTTCCAGTATAAGTGCAAAACTCTATTAGGAGAAAGAGTTTCAGGGTACAAGCCCCTCTGGAAAATCTGCATTTCTCAGAAAAGCATTAATCAGTCCTGAAATATTAATATGCAGATTTTATAGGTTGCCCAGACTCAGCTCTAATTCCCTGCTTTACTTACAGTATGAACAATCTGAAGCTGCAAAAGCTAGGACCCATAACCATTACCCACAGTCACGTCACCTTCTCAATGAAATGTGGAAGGGTGGGGTGGAAAGGGAATAATTTTTTTATGAACAAATTTATATTGTGTGTCAGGAAGGTATTATAAGAAAGTGATGAATAATTGGCATAATTTGTAACTTCTATAACAAGGGAACTTCTGGACACTACCGTAAATGAGATAATTTGTCATTACAGTAAGTCTGTCCGATATAAACATTACTGTTAATAATACTGGCACTGGTTGGCTGAAGAGAATAAGCTTTTCAATAAGTTCAAACATAAATTTTATTGATGAAAACTGCAATACAAAAATAATGATTTTATCCTTTTAATGTTAGATTTATTTTAATGAAGTCTCTAACTCCTTATAGCTGTGCTGGGCCTGGTCTTATATATACCTAATCATGCAAAAAGTCTACCCTGCTGTCCAGCCAGGTGCAGAACTCAGGTGACTGTTACTAGGATTTTCATATTTGCACTAGATGAGAATAGGCCTCAAAATCAGAAGGTGAATTCAGTATTCATATTTGAAAAGTCTAACATGTACTTCTTCTTCCTTTCACTACAAGCAGCAAAAAAAGATGACCAGAAAAAGAAACAAAGAAAGAAAAAATCTTCCATTTCTACAGGTCACCTGCAAGTGATTTAATTGTCAATTTTTTAATTGTTAATTACAACTTTGACCTTAGGAAACAAATCTTACCACAATAAATTCAGAAAGAAAACTTGTATGTGAAAGCATTTAAAAATTTGAAATGTTCCTTCCTATCAGTGGTCCTAGCTATATAAAACTTTTAACCATGCTTTTTGCTATTGCAAATAAGCTAAAAGCAGAACAAAACTCTGCTTTCAGAGACAACAGAATAAATTCAGAGTGAAATCTATTGATAATGGCATTCCTGTAAATTTATTTACACTCACTACAAGTGGAATATAGCGATCTGTTATGGTCTCATCCTATTTCAGTTTTGATAGTGGGAAAGCTCCTCTGACATCAACTGAAATAGTCTGTGCTTTAAAATGCATGGGTAGTACTATACAGCTGCTGCTTCTGTTTAGTCCCCTGTGCTAATACAGCATCAGACCCATTTATATGGTGAAAAGACAAGCTTACTGGAGAACTGGTGCCAAACGAAGACAAATGACACCCTGACATAATCTGAAAATGCATGAACTCCTCAATAGCTTTTAAATTGGTACAAAGAGTATGAAACTTCTGTTATCTCACTTCCATTTACGTTATTTCCTGGACTTTTTGAGTCACTGAGTGAAAGGTATGGATAAGAGGTATGTTGTTATTCTGTGGATGACTTCTTAAACCGGTATTTTTAAGGTACCATAAAATTAGACTCATTAGTAACCGTGTAGTCTGTAATGTATACCACACTCGTAATGTATCTGTGTACTGAATTAAACACAAGGACTAACGTCTGTCTTGTGTTTGCTCTCTTGTCCTGTCCTTTGGAGGGAAATGAGCAGAGTGGTTGTGTTTTAGTTTGAAAGATATCCAGAGGAATAATAGGTTTGGGCTAGCACAGTCGAGGAAGTAAAGCACAGTGTGCATCTTGAGAGGAAGGTGGTGAGGTATCTGATGGTCCTTAATTTCCCTGGGAGATAATTCTGCAATATTAGACCAAGCTCACAGAAGTCTGCACCAATAACTTTTTAATACAAAAATTTTCTTAGTGTCAAAGGTACAAAGTGAATTTGTGTTGTCTTTCTCACTGCAATTAAATCAGTGTTTTGGTCCCCTAAATAGGGGGATCAACTGAGATCTTGAAGATAAGGATTATGGCACTTACAGATCCTTCTTCTTTGGGTGCCCTGGGTCAGGAACTGGGATTTGTTCACAGGGCCATGGTCAGTGAAGATATATGCTGCCAATTTGGCACTGGCTGGTCTGGTATGTGCCAAAGACCACAGCCCGGGTGGGCAGCTTTACTCTAGTTCAGTTGAACAATGGTAAAAGTGAAGTGATGAACACTAGATCACTGGTGGAAATGACAGGACTTGGGAGTGTTGAAAAAATTGCTCAGGGATGGTCCTCCAGACTTTACCATCAATGAGAAACTGAGGAACAATCATGGAGTATAGACTGACTTGATAATTTGAAGATACATACTTCCCGCTGCGAATGATAAGCATGGCTTCTGACTTTCAAGCTGTTTCCTCTGTCATCAATGTAATTCAAGACTTGTTTTTGTTCATCTTCAATTGGCATTCTTAGTCAGATGATCCTCTCCAGCTGATTTGCTGATAGCAACAGGCTCCTGTGATGAAAGATGTTACAATAATAAACAAGCGTAACATCAATAAAAGCTGCTCTATGGTCTAAATTTTGAACAACAAAAAACTAACTGATGTTCACTGTTTTATGGCAGAATGACAGATATGAACAACAATGAGAACCTATGGAGATGTTCTTCTGTTACTTGAATAAATAATTCTTTCTGCTGTATTCAGCTGGATTAACTATATTGATTTCACTCTCATTTCTGTTTATTTTAATCAAAATTTCCTCAAACTCCTTGACTATCTGAAGAGTCGCATCTAAACAGTCATCTGATTCTATAAAGTGAATTTAAACACACACACAAACTCTCATTTAAATGTAATGAGGTAACTTATCTACCTGAAGATATGTACCTGCTTAAACACCTTGCTGAAGCACAGGACAAAACATGGCTTGCAAGTATCAGTTATTGATATGGAATATCAAATACTTGTGGAGAACTTAGGGACTGATCTGCAGAGTTAAGGTATTCTCCAAAATAATTATATCAAATGATATATTTTCTGTAATCATGATTGCTCTCATATTCCCTGAGCATTAAATGCTTAATCTGTCAGTTTTCAAAATCAGTTCTGAATATATTAATCTGAATATATTAATCAAAATACCTGTTGGGGTAGCTAGGACAGTGTAGTTCTCAGTAGTGACACCAGAGGCACTACTCCCGCCACGGTTGTGATTTGAAGGAGATATTTCTTAGATTTTTGTTAGGTGAGCAACCACTTGCAAGAAACCCCACAGAGCATTTCAATTCTTAAAGGCCATACATATGATATCTTTTAGATACCTTGAGGCGTCTAAATGATTGGAATTGGGTTTGGTCACTTGGGGTCAGTCTTACGTTTTTCTATTTATTATGCTCCTGTGAATATATCTGATTAATAATAGAGATTATTAATTGTTAATAGAGAGGTAATCACTGCTTTTTAAAGTATAGGAAAGGAGGAAAGTAATATTCAGTGGTTTTACACGTACAAAATCAGCTTTTCTGATAAGATTCAGTATTCAGTTGCTAAAGTACTGTGAGCACATTAAAGAATTTTTTCTTCTCAGTATTAAATAAAGCTGCATTTTATATTGCATAGGGGTCAAGATGAGTTGTAAATAATTCCTACTTTGTAATGAAAGTCATCTCTTTAATATTTTAAAGTAATCTCTCCCATTTAATGAAGCATATTCCTTTAAGTAAAGTAGAAATTGAATTATGTTTCTTTCAATACAAAGGTAAATAAAACCAGTTGGAATAGATTTCCAAATTCTTTTACATTTTTTTAAAGGAACATAGTTTTTCCACTTTATATAATCAAGGCAGAACTGGCCACTTAGCTGGCAAATAAAGGCAGTAGAAGTATATATAATTCAAACTACTTTATCTGTGTTTAATAACTAGATATTGACTTGCTTAGAGACCAACATAGAGATTTATAGCTGAAAGTAAGAGAATATTATTGAGGGAGGCAAAGCCTTTGTAAATATTAGACTGTTACAGTCAATAAATCTCAGTAAGAGTGGCCAATACTTCAAATTATACATTAGTTCAACAAACTACCTATGGAATATGATTAATATTAGAACTGCAAACCAAACTGTTTGAGAGACTAATGAATGTTCACACTTCTAGTCCTGTCCTGTGCAGCTCATGTAAGGAGATCCTGAGCATAATTTTTGCCCGTGGATATGGTTCTTCTCATATCATAGTGACTGAATGCATTAACTTCAGGGAAAGCAGAATCTTACTCTTGAACAAGAGCATAAGTGAACTTCTGGAAGTATAAAGAACTCCACTATCAGTTATGCAGTATAAGGATGTCTGCTTAAAAAGCTTCACTAAACCATTTCTCTTCTCAACCTATACTGGAATGAATGTATGGGATGAACGGCCATATTTACATCCCACCTAAGATCACCTTAAATTACACCTGAGTTCCTTTACTCTCTCTCATCAATTCCATGCAAATTTTCAGATGTTTTAGCCAAAGATGTAATCAACACTTGATTTGGAATGACTTAGGTAGAATTTAGACCACCTACCTATGGCTTTTAAGTAACAATTTCCATCTGTGGTATAAGTTGAATTCTCAATATTTCTCTTGGGGATGTTGTTGGTAGTGGTTTGTCTTTTAAAATTTTGATGTGTTTTGCTTTCAAATATTCTGTATAGCCAAGGCAAATTGAAAATGCTGACCATTTCTTCAGCAGCAATTTTTTTTTTTTTTCTCCCTGGGGACAAGCCTTTTATATTTTTATTGTAGGTCTTAATGACTTAACTGCAGTTGTTCAAAAGAAATATAATCTAGCCAAATGTCTTCACTCATATTAGAATAAAGTGGTTTATTTATGCATTTAATGCATTTAACTGCCATACTGTCAAAAATCAAAGTGTCAGAAACTGATGTGTTTCATTTCAGGCCCACAATATAAAAATAAGTCTTCCTGTTTTGGGGGTATTACACATTTAATCTTTGAATTTTAAGACAATACTATTTTATTTGCTGAAAATTTCAATGTTTCTACTTTTTATTACTGCAAAATGAAACAAAAAAATATGACACATGAAGGAAGCAAAATAAGAGATCAAGAGCTATTTTTGGCTAGAGCATTTTTCAGTCTGCTATGGGGTTTTGCAATATTATTTGCTTTCTATGGCTATGTTTATACCCCACTACATAACTATTGGCATCTGAGACAACATACGCATAACAAAATCAGGTTACATTAGATTCCCCATTCACAAATTAAAGTAGTAAACTTTCAGGGCATATTTGGAACAGAATATGTTAAAATCTGGGGTTTTTTTCAACTAGAAAGTGCAATAATTGATAACAACTGAAGGGCAAATAATCTTGCATATATTACATATGATTTTCCAAGCCTTTAATAATCACATTAAAATAATTTTTTGGGGAGTTTTACTTTTTTTTTCCAATTTGAGTGAATTTTGAAAAACTGTTCATTCTCATTTGAACCTCGCTGGTTTGAAATGGGAATGTATTTAGAACCTTGCTGTGAATTACATAAATTTTAATGAGCTTCAACTTTTCTTTTTCCTTCTGCAATGTTGTTTCACACATTGAGAACACTCATTTTTTTAAATGCTGAAAGGTTGAACTGACAGAACTCTTTAAAAACTTGCATGTCTCTGAATAAACTTCGCTTAAAAAGTAACTGCAGACAATTTATTCACATGGATGGTCTTACACAGTGTCATGATATTTATGGGGTAAGCATCATACCATTACAGAGTGAACACTGGAAATTATTGGTTTGGCCTTCTGACCCAGAGTTCAGGATAAATAATAATTTATTTTCTACTCTGCACTTTATTTTTTTTTCTGAAGAAAAACTCATTTTAAGTACAGAATCTGATTTTCAGCAACATGATGTTTTCACCCAATTTTCCAGTCAATGGCTTGACTGATTCAGAGGAAGGTCAAGTGATTAGCCCAAGGTCACAGACTGAGTCATTGACTCAGTCAGATTAGAACTAGGATCCTGTTTACTGGAGAACTTTATTTGGGGAGATAAAGATTGTAATAAGACAGAGACATATTTCAGCACAGAATAAGATTTTTTTTCTTCCTGGTTAATGTAAGTTTTACTATCTACTACAAAACATTTTTATTTATCCAGGCTCTTCAAGATTCTGAGTATTCTACTTTTCTTGTGGTTACTGACACCTTCCATAGGTTCTGGTGGCTTCTGCTGAGAGGTGATCAAATATACTTTGACTGCAATGGGCTTTGACTCAGATTAAAATTGGTTTCATTTCCTGGGCCCCTATTTGCTTCAGCAAAACAATTTTAGGTACCTTATATTCATTGTGCCCAGTTGCAGAGATAGATTAATTATGCCAATGGATGAGAACAGACAGTGATGTGAATGATCCACCCGTTTTACTCTGCTGTGTCCTGTCCCTCTTATGTGTGGAGGCCTGGTAGCAACAAAGGTGCTGTCTCGGCACGGTAGCTTGACTTCAGGTAAGGGAGTGTGCAAAAATGCATCTCATCTCACCCTGCCTTTGTTTGGCTTATTTTCTTTTCTTTAGTATCCTATTTCGTTACTTTTACAACTTAAACACAGCCACCTCTTATGTTTTCAGGTGTGTGATGTAACTTGACTGACTTCTCAGCTTGTAAACTGTTGTGTAATAGAGTCACACTAAATGTCTCGAAAAATAATTGAAATATTTTATCATGGCCTGCCAGACTGTTTCCCCAGTTGTGAACAACACAATCCTTTGATTTTCTATGTGCATCTTGGTCTCTTACCTTCTGGACACGCAGGGATTGGTGGCCAGAGACCAGGGCAGGGGATGGTGCCCAACAGAAACCCCACAACTGCAGAGTTTGTACCTGTTAAACTTCTGTTGGGCATCTGTCTTTTTTAATGAGGAATGGAAATGTCCTACTGGATAATACCTAACTAAAATAAGTTACAAAGAGGATGAAGTGTCTTTAGGTTTTAACTGGCAAGAGCGGAGCAAAGCTTGTTTCTGATAAGCATGTCAGCTGCAGCCTTTTGGTGTGAAAGCTTATGGAAAACAAGAACCTTATCATTTTCACAAGCCTTTTTTGCAGTGCACCATAGTATAATCTAGCATTTTGATAAATTTGCAAAAACATATTTAAACACCATACTGCAGTCTTCTGAGAGAGGTGGGTTTTTTCATTCATACAATACAAATTTCCATGATATGTATAGAAATATATATATAAAATACATTCATATTGATATATGTGGGTGCTCAAAAAAATTGACATGGAGACTACTAGACTACTAGACTCTGGAGAATACTAGTTCAGGTGCAAAACAATCTTGGACATTTGATTTCAGTGTACTGATGAAGTATCTGTATGCATAATACAATATAAAATCCTGTGCTGTTAATGCATGTGTTCAGTTGACAAGAAATGTGCTTCTGAATAATTTGGATACAGGATTTTAAAAATGTTTGTGATATAGGAGATTCAGCTTTTAAAATGTGAAGAACCACATTCTCACATAACTGTTGAAAGATTAGAAACAGTGAACAAATAATCCTTTCAGAATATATTTTTTCTGTAAGTTCATGTAAATAATAGCTAGTATCTGGCAAATCTTGCTGCTATTTAAATAACATTTAATACACATGCTTTGCATACACAATTCAGATGAGCTGATTATTCTTCAGTGTTATGTAAGTGTTATAATACAGTGAGGAGTGACATGTATTGTCGTTTTGAAATATCCATTATCAGAGATTTTGCAAGGGCAGTTAAAATCCCTGAAAATACCTAACAATTTTTGCCCTGAATGGTTTTTAAACAATAATGAACTGAGCTGTAAGTTAATGTATTAACCTGGCATCAGAGATGAAATTGAAGTTTTTGTGAGCATAAGTTTTATTTTGGACCTGAAATACAGCCTGTGTAATTGTTTACAAAAACTATCGCTTGCTATCGTATGAAAGACAGGTTTAGCTTTTGAGCTCCGTTTGGATTTTCAAATATCGAAAACGATTGTAGGAAGTACATTAAGGATCGCTGTGTTAATTCATTTGCCATTTTTACAAGAGAACCAGTAATGTTTTTTGTCTTTGATAATTTTTTCTAATTTCTGTGTAATTGAGGTCTAATTCACTAAATTTTCTGGTGTTACACATTGCACAGCATTATCTGCATGGTAGGTTTATTTTAAGGTACTCAGGATGTAGAAATGATCTTCTGGTTATTTCAGTGGACTAGGGAATGTTATGTAGATTCTTTACCACAGATTTCCTTTTTAACCATAGGATGATTAGTTAACTTCTGTGCTTCCGTTGCTCTTCTCTCTAAATTGAGGATAGCCCTCTTTACCTACCTCCAGTATGTTTTGTCCATTTAGATTATAAATTCTTTGCACAGTAAATGGAATTCTGTCATTTATCATGGGGGTTTTTTTTGCTACCCTAACAAAAATATATTCAATAATATGTTAAAATATGTTGTGCCACCATTCAGAGTGACCTTGACAGGCAGGAGAAATGGACTGACATAAAGTGCAACAAAAAGAAATGCGAAGTCCTGCACCTGGGTAGGAATAGCTCCATGCATTAGTACCAACAGCAGGGGCAACAGGATGGGGAGCAGCTTGGCAGAAAGGGCCCTTGAGGTCTCGGTAGGCATCAAGTTGACCATGAGCTAGCAATGTGTGCTTGCAACAAGGAAGGTTAGCAGCCTCCTGGACTGAAGAACAGTGTTGCCAGCAGGTTGAGAGATGTAATCCTTCCCCTCTGCTCAGCACTGGTGAGACACACCTGGAGTACTGTATCCAGTTCTGGGTTCCTTAGTGCAAGAGAGACATGGACATACTGGAGCAAGTCCAGCAAAGAGCCACAAAGATCATGAAGGGACCAGATCATCTGATATACAAAGAGTGGCTGAGAGAGCTGGAACACTTCAGTCTGGAGAAGAGAATATGCAGGAGTATATATACTAATGAATCATAACAATTCATAAAGAGTCAGGCTCTTCTCAGAGATGCTCAGTGAAAGGGCAAGATGCAATTGGCACAAACTGAAATATAGGAAATTCCACTTAAATATAAGAAAACGTTTTTTTACAGTAAAGGTAGTCAAACACTGACATAGGTTGTCCAAAGTAGCTGTGGAGTCTCCATCCTTGGAGATGCTCCATGTCTGACTGGACATGATCCTGAGTATCCTGTGTCATTAATTCTGCTTTGGTCAGGGGAGATTGGCCTAGACCTCCTCCAGGGATACCCTCCAGCCTCTACCTGTCTGTGATTCTGTGACGTATGTCCTGCTAAAAGTAAGGTTATCTGTGCAAAACTGTATCACCCACATGGAGAAGAACCATGATAAAGAGCCATGCTGCAATACGATAACAATACTATATTGTACTATGTCATCATAATGATTTCAAATACTACAGATACACAATCTTTTTTATTTTTCTTTTTTTTAAGGTTTAGGTTTAAAAGTTCTGGTGGAACCAGATAAAACTAGTCATGTGGGCTTGTGAGTCTTGTGACTTTCGCTGGGAGGAAGCTTCCTTATTCTTAATTTTCTTACATAATGTTTCACCTGAAAGATTTCAGTGCATTTCAAGCCTTAAGCAGAAATCTCAGCACAAAATATAATGTCAGCAAAGCCAGGTAGCTTTGCACTGCATTTTTAATAACATATGTAGCTGTTTGCATGTCTTAAGACAGTTATAAGGAAAATAGACTCCAAAGAATAAGTATTTCTAACTATTTTTTTTTTCAAAGGACTGCACACTTGGGGTCAAACTATATGTGCTGACTTCAGTGGAAGTACCATTTCATCCACTCTTTTAATGATTTCTTGCATGAGGCTAGGATTTCAGTTCACTGTATTGCTTTAAAATGTCAACACAAAATCATGCAACAACGATTTTGTTAGTATTTCAGCAAATCCCATGGCCCCAGCTTGTTTATTTGGGTGATTTAATGGATGAGGGGTGATGGATTTAAACTAAAACAGAGTAGGTTTCAACTAGAGAGAAGAAAGAAATTTTTCACCATGAGGGTGGTGAAACACTGTCCCAGGTTGCCCAGAGAGGTGGTAGGTGCCCCATCCCTGGAAACATTCCAGGTCAGGTTGGACGGGGCTTTGAGCAACCTGCTCTAGTTGAAGATGTCCCTGCTCATTGCAGGGGGCTTGGACTAGATGACCTTAAAATGTTCTTTCCAACCCAAACTATTCTATGATTCTGTGATTCTATGAACTAAGGCTAAACTCTGTGTAATCTGCTTTTATTTCAGCCAAGTCAGTAACTGTTGATTTTGAGGGCTGAAGTGGTTCCCTAGTAGGGAAAAGCAAAGTCACAGGTAAGAATGGTAGGCACCAACTAATCATTCAGAGGTTCTGTGTTTTCACTGAAATGCACCTGTTGCTTGTGAGTACTTCATCACCCTGCAAATACCCTGTAAGGCCACCCTCTTTGCAGGTGTCATGTAGCGGTATTTGATGCAGTTTGACTATTATTCAGGCCAGTGACTATAAAGCACCTTACACCAGGTGCCTCCCTTATTAAGGACTAGAAATTCCATTCAGAGAACTCTGTACCCACTGGTAGTTGGGGCAGCACATTACATTTTTGCGCTGCAACCATTTATTATAATAAAAATGAAAATCATGAAGAAAAAAAAAAAGTAAAAATTGAGTTTATGATGCTGGGTCCTTGGTCACTCTGTGTCTCCTCAAAAGAATGAGGATCAGTGCAACAGGTCAGCTTCCTGCACTAGAATTCCCCAGATGAGGGAAAGGCTACGCAGAGCTTTGCTTGTCACCTTAGTGGCATAAAAATATTAATTTCTTACTTTCACACTGTGTAGAACTTGGTATGGTGGAAAACCCTAATGTGTGGAAACACCTTCACTGGCAAATGTGAACATTTGTCAGCTTAGGTATTGTGCTAAAGTCATGGCAGCAGGAGAAACTCCTGTATACTTTTGAATAGCTGCATAATCCTGCTTCTGGTATTCTGCACATTAAGTACAATGAAAGCAGAAGTAGTAAAATAAAAAAGAACACATTACTTATAGTTTTCAAAATATATAAGCTTACGCAACTCCAAAATATTGAACCAAATTTCTGACCAGCTTGATGGTTTTCATTCAAATCTTGTGCTTTTTTCAAGTTCCTATATAAAAAGTAATAGCTTTTCTTCTCCATCTCCTCAGAAAACCATCTGCAATCTATTTCTGAACAACAATGCTTAGAAAAAATTGTAATGAACATCTGGTTTTAATACAGATGTCAACAAGCCAACATAAGGAGTCACTTTTCTTCTTCCACAGCTGAACACCATGGAAGACTATACTGTAACTACTTCTCTCTGAACTGTAACTCCAGATATTATGAAAAAAATTCATATTTTGAAGTAATCAGGTTGTTGTTCTTTATAATAAAATCTTCTTCAGTTTCTTCATAGGTTTTATCATTACTAGGTAGATAAACTGTAATTGTACACAAGGTATGACGGAGAATAGTTTTGTTTTCTAGTCCATTCTTATGTGTCAGTCTTGTGTGTTGGCTGTTCAGTTTTGAATGGATTGAAAGGATGCACCTTTGTAAACACAGGAAGGTATAAAACTGCACCTATTTACATAAGTAACATCATACACTGGTAAATTAATTACAAAATATTTAGCCTAATTTAGGTTTGCTGTGGTTATCTGGGAGTTATTAAAAGATTTCAAAACTTGTTGTGCAATTCAAATTTTTTTACATAGCAAATAATTTTCCATTCTGATTTTGTTTTTTCTAGTTGTCATCAAAATTTTATCCTTTGGTTAAAACTGTTGCAGTTATTTTACTTTTCAAAGAGTTTTCAAATGTTAAAGAAGATGGAAAAATCTTGACTGAAATTTTATTTTCAGCAGTGTGAAACTTCTCATATATGTTACTCATTCCTTAACTAAAATTGTTTTCCAGATCATGACTAAAAGATTTTTATTTTTTGAAGAATGTAGTCTTTTCCTGAAGCTCATATTTATTGTACATTAAAAATGCAAAATATAAATTTGATGGTAGTTTTGACCACCATTTCAATAACATTAAATTGTAGGTTAGACAGGAAGAATAATTTTTATCTAATGTTGGCATTTTAAATGGGAAGTTGCACTTCAGGAGGAAAAAAACCCCATTTACTGCAGTGTCCTGGTTTCAGCCAGGGTAGAGTTAATTTTCTTCACAGAAGCTAGTGTGAGGCTGTGTTTTGGATTTGGGATGAGAAACTGTTGATAACATGCTGATGTTTTGAGTTGTTGCTGAGCAGTCAAGGACAGTCCAGCTTCTCGTGCTGGGCTGCCAGCGAGCAGGCTGGGGGTGCACGGGGAGCTGGGAGGGGACACGGCCAGGACAGCTGACCCAGACTGGCCAAAGGGATGTTCCCTATCATATAATGTCATGCTCAGTCTATAAAGCTCAGACAAAGAAGGGGTGGAAGGACATTCGGAGTGATGGCGTCTGTCTTCCCAAGAAACCATTACACGTGACGGAGCCCTGCTTCCCTGGAGATGGCTGAACACCTGCCTGCCCATGGGGAGTGGGGAATGGATTCCTTGCTTTGCTTTGCTTGTGTGCACGGCTTTTGCTTTACCTATTAAACTGTCTTTATCTCAAACCATGAGTTTTTTCACTTTTACGCTTCTGATTCTCTCCCCTGTCCCACCGTGGGGGAGTGAGCGAGTGGCTGCGTGGGGCTTAGTTGCTGGTTGGGTCTAAACCACAACATGGAGAAAAATATTATTTTTCAGGATATTTTCAATTGTCTTTCAAGTAATTTTTTGGAAAACACATTTCCATATTTTTCTTTTCTAATAGTTTCTATTTGTCATTATTCAGCAGTTCTTTTATAGTTTATTTATGTATTCATAGTATGTATTTTGTTCTAAACATTGGAAACAAGGATGTCCTGTGAGTATGCTGCGCATTTGCAAATGGTGTATTCAGAGCCTAAAAGAAACTGATGAAATACTTCTGTTGGTAGTGGTATTAATGACCCATAAAATTTGATGTTCAACATTTGATAAATTCACCTTTCTGCAGAAGTGTCTTCAGATAAATTCATCTAAGTGAAGTTTTTATGGTCCTTTAGATTTTTGCACCACATATTTTCATCTTTGACTACTGAGGTGTCCATCACAAGATTATGGTTTGCACGTTTCACTGCTTGCTAACTTATAAGATCAAGACTTTAAAAAATTATTGCAGTTTTAAAATTCAAGTAGTATTTGTATTATTATTGTATTAAATTAGATTTATTCTGAACTTTTCAAAAAATTATAATAATGGACTAGGAGCCACAGGTCCTTTGTGCCTAAAGATACTTGGACATAGCAGATAAAAGTTTTCAATATTACCTAAATTGCTGACCTGTATGGTTTTACTTTCCAAAAACTAAAACATATTGCAGTAATGAACTTTCAGATAAGAATGATCATTCTTCACTAAATTGTTTTGGGCTTAATCTGAGGTAATTGTCACTAGACACAACTATCCTGGGCAAAACAAAACAAAATAAAAAAATGAAATTGTTAAACAAACAAACAATCAAACAGCCCAAACCAAACAAACCAACCAATCAATCAAAAACTCCCATGGGGAAGGACCCTTGAGGAAGCACATCACCTCAGAAACCATGTGAGGGCAGTTTCTGTACTTACGCCATGAGCTTTGCCCCTCACTCAGGCTGAGTAGCTGGTGCTGCATATCATCTGCAGTTCTGGTCTCACACCGGAGAGTTTTTCACTGCTGTCCATTACATGTGAAGACAATTGTGAACAACAAGCACGGAGGTGTTATATTGCATTAAGCTAAAGGGCACTATTAGGTCTGCACTGTAATCTGTTAAAGAGAGTTTGAGAATTTTGTATACAAAATGAACTTTTCCAGAAGTTTTCATCACCTACCTCCTCACGTAGAATCAGATTTTCAAACCAAGCAGGGGTTTATGCAATATAAGTTACATACATCTGAAGTTGTTGATCTCTCCTGACAGTTACAGTCATAGCAGTTCTATTAATGTAAATGGGCTATTCTGTAGAAAATGTGGTAAACTATTAAAAGAAATGACAGAAATATATTGAAAATCTGTGAAACTATTGCAGAAAGTGAGGATAGGCAGCAATATATTAAAAATAAAAATGAGGGTAATTCACATTTCCTGGTATTTTGAGAAGTGCAAAATGAAACAACAGCTATTAGCTTGGCACATCAAAAAAGACCAACCAAGAGTTTATTTAGAGGTGTTGTACGAGAAATGGTGTGCAGCAAATCGATTAGTGGTGTTATAGTAGTGAGTGAATTCAAAAGTGTTTTCAGGCAACAAGGAACTTGAACATTTTGTGGGAACAGTAGCATTAACAACAGTGACAGAAACAACAGTGAAGAATTTACAAGATTTGCACACAGAACAGGAGAAGTAAACCTGATTCAAAGAAAATGCCAGGGCAGTTTACTGAGATAGATGTTTCTGCTTTAGAGAGCTCATTTTTAGCAGTTTGTAAATTAATAGTATCTGAGAGTCATAAATTCTTCGCAACTGGTGACTGCAAAGATAGAAGATGGAAAGACAACAGCTCAGCAGCCCCTTGAGAGACAGCCAGCATGGTTTCACCAAGGGCAAATCATGCCTAACTAATCCCATGGCCTTCCATGATGGAGTGACTGCATCAGTGGACAAGGGAAGATCTACAGACGTGATCTACCTGGACTTCTGTGAGGCCTTTGATATGGTGCCCCACAACATTCTTACCTCTATGTTGTGGGCAGGCAGACCCTGTGGCTTATTGTCCCTGTGAAATACTGCCCTGGGGCAGCCTGGAGGAGCCATCTCTGGGGCTGCAGTGGGATGCCTGGGTACATGGTGAGGTCATTGGGATCAGATACAGCACCTTGCTAAAGCCCCAGGATGGGAGAATGGTGCCAAGGCCTGCAGAGATCTGTGCTGCTTTATGTGTGGGGCCTTCTCCATGAGTCTTGCATAGACCCATCTGTCCTGGCTCCCCTGCCAAAGCGCTACTTGCCCTGGGGAAGGGGACAGGGCAGTTGGCTCCCATGATTGCCTGCACTGCTGGCAGTGACTCAGCCCTGGGGATGGCCTGGTGCTCTTTGGGGTTTGGTGGATCTGATATGGAGCTCAGCTCCCATATCAGCTTTCTCTTGGGTGCCATTTCCTGGTGCCCCCTGCACTCCCTCCCCATCCCATGCAGGCACAGAGAGGTTCTGGATAAATGGCTTTTAATGGGAAAACTGAGAACAAAACAGTCAACAAAGCTACTACATCAACAACACACTCCCTCCCTCACTCCCCAAAACCATCTCATCCCTGCAACTGGCCTTGAACTTGATGCCATTTTTTGCCAGTGAAACGTTCTGCAGCTTCTTACCTTTCTTGTCCAGCCTGGTATCATGCTGGTACACACTGCCCTGGGATGGTGGCAGGTCTGTCCCCACATCCTGCTGTGGATCTTTAGGCTTCATCCTGATGGTGTTGAAGTGCTCAATGTTCAGGATGGCTTTGGAGGTCTTAAGGACACTGTAGTCAGTAGAGACCATCTTGTCAGGCAGCCAGAGAGAGCTGATCTTGTGATGGGGGATCTTGCCATTAGTGTCGGAAGGGTCCCGGGGCATGGGGGTGCTGCTGCGACCATCCTGGCTGACGCTCACTGCCACCAGGGAGCAATCCAATTGCCTCATAGCCTCCTCCTGCAACACCTCCTCAGGCAGCACGATGTTGCCAGCTGGAATGACCATGGGGTCCCTCATGGCTTGGATGTGGAGGATGGCTGAGGGGCTGGGGGGGATGTCACTGTGTAAGGATATGGCACCGCCAGGGAGGGTACCCTCATCCATGGGGGCATCACTGCCTGGGGAGATGTCACCACCTGGGAGAGTGACCTCATCCATGAAGACATCACTGTCCAGAATGATGTCACCAGCTAGAAGGGTGCCTTCATCCATGGTGACATCACTCCCCGGGGCAATGTCACCACCCAGGAGGGTGCCCTCCTCCATGGGGACATCACTGCCTGGGGGGATGTCACTGCCTGGAGAGGTACCATCATCCATAGGGTTATTGTTGCCTGGGGGCCACCACTGTCCCCTGACAGTTGTAGGGCACGAACAGCTGCAGTTGGCTCTGGGTGGCCCATTGGCCTGCCCAGGTCAGGGGGAGCCCACAGCCCTGGGGGCCACACAGGGCAGTGCCTGGTGGAGAAGCAACACCATGGCTGATGGCAAAGGTGGCTGATGGAGGCAGGTTGGTGCTCGTCCACTCAAAGTGGAAGACATGGAGATTGAAGCAGCTGCTGCACGGAGCCATTTGCAGAGCTGCACGGGTGAGAGGGAGATGTGCTGGGCTGGGGGCCAAGGAGAGTCTCCTGAGGCACCTGCTGTACAGGGCCCGAGCATGGACATCCCCCTGCTCTGCGCCTGGTGAGTGGGGAGCTTGAGGCAGGGGCCATCCCAGCAGGGTGAGCTGCTGTGCCAGTGGGATGGGGTTGCACACAGGGAAGGTGAAACAGGAGAAATGGCCTCAAGATACTGGGAATTTAGATGTAAATTATATTTACTGGGCAGGCCTTGCCCAGGTGACAGCAGGTGTACTCTCCAGGCCTTGCTGAGCCCATGTGCCACAACAGGGGAACAGGGGTGCTGAGGATGCTGGAGGTGCTGGGCGGCACAGGAGAGACAGGGGAGCCGTGGGTGCTGGAGATGTTGAGGGGAATGGGAGGGCCGAGGTACCAAGGCAGATGGGGATGCCATATCTGCTGGGGGTGCCCAGGATGCCCACGGTACCTGCAGGTGTACCTCAGGTACCACCCCCTGCCAGGGGTGCTGAGGGTACAGGGAAGAGCTGCCGCTCCTGCCCAGGCAGTTGGCAGAGGTTGGCTGATCCTGAAAGAGAGACATGAGCAAATGCTGGTGGTCACATCCCAAGCTGGAGCTGGAGGGCACAAGAGGAGACTGAGAGGAAGGACGGAGAGGTGCAACAAAGGAAGGGTGGTGAATTTCCCCAACGTTCATCCTTGGGCTGCCAGAGTCGGGGTCAGTCTTTACCTCTGGCATAGAAGGCTTTGGAGAAGGAAGTAGCTGGGGCATCGGGGGTGCCCAGGGGCCACAGAGTGTATGTCACAGGGTTAGCAATGCCATGCTCAGTTATGGTCGGTGGATGCTCAGTTATGTTTGGTGGATGCAGGTCTGGACGCTTCTGTTTGAGTGTCTCCCAGGAAGGAATGTAGGGACTCCCTGTATCCCACCCCCAACATCTTTACCAGCTCTTCATGGGGGGAGAAAGGGTTAACAAAAGAGTTAAAAGAAGAGTTACAGTCAATGGGTCAATGTCCAAGTGGAAACCAGTAATGAGTGGTGTCCCGCAAGGATTCATACTGGGACCAATACTATTTAGTATCTTCACCAATGACACAGACAGGGGGATTGAGTCTAGCCTCAGCAAGTTTGTGGATGACACCAAGCTGAATGGTGTAGTCGATATGCTAGAGGGAAAAAGGGATGTCATCCAGAGGGATCTGGACAGGTGTGAGCAGTGGGCTTATGCCAATTGCATGAAGTTCAACAAAGCCAACTGCAAGGTCCTGCACCTGGGTCAGAGCAATTCCCAATAATAATACAGACTGGAAGATGAATGGATTGAGAGCAGTGCTGTGCAGAAGGACTTGGGGGTACTGATGGATGAAAAATTGGACACGAGCCACCAATGTGCACTTGCAGCCCAGAAGGCCAAACATATCTTGGGCTGCATTCAAAGCAGCATGGCCAGCAGGTTGAGGGAGGTGATTCTGTCCCTCTGCTTTGCTCTGGTGAAACCCCACTTGGAGTACTAAATCCAGCTCTGGGGTCGCCAGCACAGGAAAGACATGGACCTGTTGGAGCGGGTCCAGAGGAGGGTCACAAAGATAATCAGGGGGCTGGAAAAAGCCCATGGAGAAAGGCTGAGAGTTGGGGTTGTTCAGCCTGGGGGAGAGAAGGCTCCAGGGAGAACTTATTGTGCCTTTCAATGTATAAAGAGGGCTTATAAGAAAGATGGAGAGACTGTTTACCAGGGCCTGTATTGATAGGAAAAGGGGCAACAGTTTTAAACTGAAAAAGGCTAGATTCAGACTAGACATAAGGAAGAAATTTTTCACCATGAGTGTGGTGAAACAATGGAACAGGTTGCCCAGAGAAGTTGTGCATGCCCCATCATTGGAAGTGTTCAAAATGAGGTTCGATGGGGCTTTGAACAACTTGATGTAGTGGAAGATGTCCCTGCCCATGGCAGGGTGTTCAACTAGATGATCTTTGAGGATCTCATCTAACCCAAACCATTCTATGGTTCTATGAAATGCAAGAATATGAACCAAGAATGGTAGGAAAAAAACAGAAAAGAGCTTCTTAATTTGAGAGGAAAGAATGTAAAGGAGGACCATGTAAATATCACATTTTGTCTGGAGGGAAGTGGGACTTTGCAGGTAATAATGCAGGTTCAAAAGGAGCACAAAACATGGCCTTTAGTAGCTGTAATCAGTGACTGTAACTATCAGCAGTAGAAACGCACTAATGAATGCAAGAGCCACTGGTTACTTGAACCGAACAGTGTAACCCATCCAGATGGTACGTTCTATATTTGACCCTCTAAGATATAAATGACAGAAGAAGTTGCAACTAAAATAGATGAACTAAAAGAAGAGAACACTGGATTATCACTGCAGTTTTCTGAACACAGTTTCCCAGTGCCTGTGGTTTCCTGGGACATGGCTGTCTGCCCCTGAGAAGACTGAAAATTTACTGTGGCTCAGTTTTCTAGATTGGTTATCCCTTTTCTGTATAGCAGGTTCTGGAAGGTTGTGTGAGAGCTGTAAAACCTGTAGTAAGCTAAAAGAGTAGTAACCACTGAGTCTTGAGTAGCAATTTAAGAAATATGCCACTTAAGCCAACACATTAGATTGCCATATGGGATATTGTCAGTGCTAGAAAATTTTCAGAGGGCCACAAAATTTGTTGAAAATTATCCTCATGCTTTAGGGAGGAATGTCAATGTTCTCAGCACAAGCAGAAGTTATGCTGAGTATCTGTCAACACTAAGGAAGGTATTTCAAAAAATGGAGGCAAAACAGCCTAGGGGAAAACAAGTTTTGGGTTGTTTTTTTTAATGAGACAAGGAATTGTGTAGCTGGATTACAGAAAAAGCAAGGAGGATATTTACCCTATGGCAAAACATGTCAGTTTTCTGGGTTGAAGACTCCGAGTTACAAAAATTCTCTCTGTGTTAAATTATTACACATTCCTCCCAAATTTGTTGGTATCTTCAGACCTTTAGTATCACCAGCAGAGGACTCAGAGCCTTTGATATATTAAAGACATAAGAAAGAGATTTCTACATGTCTGAAGAGCTACTCAAACCCTTTGACTCTTTGTTTTGAGCTGACAATTGTATCTAACATGTTCCTTCATTTAGTATAAAGGAATTTTTGTCTAATAATATGCAACATGCTTCCTGAGGAAAGCTACATGTTTTGTTCTCAAGTAACAATAAAAAAATTCCATTAAAAATATTCTTTGCCAAATAGAGTTGGGAAATTGTAGCAGGATATACACAAGGGCTTAAATATCACTGTAAATATAATATCTGAGTCACTGCAAAAGAGGTCCAAGCTCTACCTTGACATGTTGAATCACCTGTTTCTCTGTTGCATAGCTTCCAGAGGAGGCTGGAGAATGGTACTTCACCTGTATGAAAGTAGCAAGAGGGGTGGGAGATGGAAGATCCTTCCTTATGCTGAAGAATGCCTCAAACTGGTTTCCCACTGCCAGAAAGTGGTTTAAATAGGACACTTTTCTTCTGATACTCCTCTCGGTATTGTTCCTAGTTGGAGATGATAAGAAAATGGCTGCTAGAAAACCCAAGTTTTTGCTCAGACTGGGGAGATGTTGTATTAGGCAGAAAGTTTTGTGGATAAAATATTATTTCCCTGGACTGTTTTGTACTTCAGGGACTGAAATCTTGCTTGCCTCCATGGGGGAAGGGAGTCACCAAGAACAATATAAATGGAAACTCAGCAAGAGAAAATACACCTTTTAGAGACCCATAGGCAGAAAACCTTTGCAGGACCCAAAACACATACCTGTAAAGTACTTTTGGTTCCCCAAATGAAACGTTCTATGCAGGTTCAAGATACCATTATTTTACCCTAACTTTCTATGATGTACCTGATGGTAACCTGCATTATGTAGCATTCTTGCAGAGGATGTTGAGCTTTACTGGTGACTTTCATCCCCTCTGAAAGCCTTAGCCTAAATGTTGAATGATTAGTTCTGTTACGGAGAAGCTGACAAAGTGTCATGGTTTAATATTCTCTCTGTCATATTCTCTCCATTTCAAATAATGTCACAGCAGCTGTATCTGCCTTCAATTTCTACATGCTGTAGAATGGATTTCCGGGATTCAAAAGCCTCACTGTATGATAAATGAGGTAGTGTGTAGGTTGGAAAACAATTTACCCATGTCCTTTTCTTTCTGATTTGATTTGAGATTTTTTGGTATTGATGTGAATTTTTGTAGTGGATTATGAATTTATTACTTGATTTTGATAGATTATTGGACTCTGTAGCAGGGGAAAAGTTCTGAGGTATAAATGAAAAATTTCTTTACTAACAGGCTGTTACATGTGCTGTGGTACTAAGTGACAGTTATCCTTCAAAACAGAATTCAGGTGTTCAGTTCAGGTTGGCTGACTTTGTAGGATGGCACAAAGTTTTCCGAGTTTACCTTTTGTGCCAGAAATTGCATGCCTCCTTTGTGAATTGTTGTTTTTAACAGAACAAGTGAAGAGAACTTAATGAGGTGCCGTATGTCAGGTCTGGAGTCAGATTAAAAACAAATAATTAAACTAATACCTTCCTTATCAAAACAGATTGTGATATGTTTGTGGAAGGAAGCTGAATCTGACATATCATGTTTTGACAGTCTTTTGGGACAATCAGTCACACTTCAGCAGTATCACATTTAAAAGTTGCAGTTCTATTCATATGAAATACAAGTTTCAAGCTATAACTAATTCATGTTTCCATAACTATTCTATACTGACAATAAAATCAGGACGACACACTTCTGAATGCCTGACAGGGTTTGAAATCCTTTTAGTTGCATATTGGTTTCAGGTTTGCAGATAATTTACAATCCACCAAATCCAGGTGAGAGTGTTCTAGAAAGTATTTCTTGCCAAAAAAATATCACTTCCCTGTGTCATATATCAGAGAATGACATGCACAACTATTGGAAAACACATTTTTATAACAAAACTTTTTACAATGTACCATATGTGGGCAACTTGCAGCTATGTTTTTAAGACAAAATATCAGGAAGTACATGCTCGGCTGGTAAATAGTGAGCTTCTGCATATTCCCAACGGTGAAGAATATTTACCTTTGTGTATCTTCTTTGTTTAGCATTCCTAGTGCTAGAATACTTGTCACTTGAGGGCAGGATCCTATTATTTCCCCACAATAAAAGACATGTGTATGCCTCAACAGATAATTTGGTAAGCATAGATATCATTAGGAAAAACAGGGAAGACTTTGACTAATAGACTCCGTGAGCACAACTCTTCACATAAAAGTCTCAGAAAACTTAACCAAACAGCAACCAAGACAACAGAACAAGTACAGCCTTGTTCCTACAAGTGTGTACACATGCTTTTTACATGGTCTGTGTGGATGGCAGGCTGGATAGCAGAACTTTTACAAGATTATAATTTCAGCAGGGACACCCCCATATTCAGAAGGATTCCAGATAATGTGAACTGTTATTAATTTTTTTGAAGGGTTTTTGATCATTGGTTTCAACGCATGCACAATTCAGTTTAAGTTTTCCAAAAGTTTTCCAAGATACAAACTGTCCGTTGCTGAATCTAACTAAAGCACCTATGTAACCTCTTCCTCTATCAAATAGCTTTCTAACACACACCAAAAAAGGAAAAAATTAACTGCCTCTTCTAGTCTTCATAATCTTAGGCAGCTTGTTTTTGTTTAATAAATTATTCTTGCTTTTTTATTATAAATTCTTCTTGGTGGTTTTATTTTTTTCCTTCTAATTATTTGTCCTGTTACTTTATAGGGAACTGAGGTTAAGTTGTTTCCTACTATCATCTCAGATCAGGAGTTCAAATAGGATCCTATCAGATTCTGGATAAATGAGACTATAATATCTGAGAAAAGATTTTTTTTTTAACAAAACATATGAAAAATCTGGGCAACCAGTACCATAATTACCCAAATGATTGACATACCATGCAATGGCTCCCTTGGTCAGATGGCTGATCCAGTCTTGGCTTACGAGATCCTTTCATTTGCAACTGATGCAAATACAGTTTCTGAGACTGTGGTTCTTAACTTACATCCCCTATGGAATAATAATTGTATGGTGTATGTGTTGGTCCCCTTTATCTACGTAATGGTTTACCTATTGTTTAAGTATGACACTAATCATCAGTTTTAACAGCCTATATAATCCAAACAATACCAAGAAAAACTATTATTCGATACTCCATTTCACACTCTTATAAACTGCATATACATGTTTATTTTTTTTTTACCTTGGCATTGTATGCCAATAGACTTGTGGTTTGGGTCTAAACCACAGTGTTCAGTTATTTCTCTAAAACAAGCTTCTGTAATGAAATGAACTCACTGAGTTACCCAGACGTCAAGACTGACATCTTCACAAGCAGAGCTATCTTGTGGGAGCCACAGGCTGGAGGTGCAGAACTGGGTAGATATAGAAAACTGAAATGGCACACATGCAATATGGAGTGTCTGTACACATGCTTAGAAGTCCAATTCTTCATCAGTGCTGCGTATAGTCAGAACAGTTACACTGCACACATTCAGTAAGTCCAACATATCTGATATTGGACTTTCACAGTCCCCTTCACACTGAGGGACCATTTTAAGTTTCCATTTCTTCTCAGAAATCACATACTTTCCATTAGAAGTATGTGATTTATCAAGTTTTTATTAATTGCTAATTGTGTAGACTTCTTTTCTTACAAAGAACTGAGGCTTCAGGCATGAAACTACACCCATATGCAGGTATTCTACTTCTGCAGAATTTCATGGAAATTAATGCAGTGTGGTATCTAAGTCACTTTAGTCCAAAAATATCATTGCTTTATCCTCTGATTCCTGTTAAGTATAAATGCTCCTCTCTGTATTGTTTCAATCATTCTTGTAAGCTTAATTGTTTGACTTATTTGAGCAATTTTTCAAAGATACAGGTATACATGTGCTCAAATATTTTCAACGTTAAGGTCTAGACAAGATTTGCATAAATGTCTTTCTAAGCACTTTGCTTTAGAGTATATAATTTTAAATGCTACCTGTCAATTACTTACTGCATATTATATTTATCATTCACATAATCGTACTAACGAAGCACTTAGGAGCAGATATATTTGTTTGTGTTGTTTTAGAATTTGTAGTTTCAACAGCACTAAAATATTTACAGTCTTGAACACTGAACAGATATTTATGTAGACATTCTGTACTTTAATTCCTGTACTTTATTGTTCTTTTATAATTTCTACTAGAAGCAATACACTTATATAAAAAAATTAATGGTAGGATTTTTTTCCTTACAAAGAAAACCACTACTTCCAGGCTAACAGACAATCCGCTTCAGGCTCTAGATTCTGAATTTCCAAGTACCATTAAATTACTTTTTATAACTCCACAGTCATTAGTAGCTAAAATTGCTGACATAGTAGTTTACACATTATGAGCAGAGTAGGTAAAGGAATGCATATTTTTATTAATTAATAGTATCATGACAGTAAGAAGCTTATTCCACACATCCTGCATGTATGGTAATGCTGTCCTGAATAAAATTAGAATATTTCCCATTACAAAATCACAGCTGAACAAGATCTGTTCCCTCAGCCTCTACTCACAGGGCAAGGGCTTTCATCCCTGACCATACTGGTAATCCTCCACTGAACTCCTGTTTATTGATTTCCTTCTCACACTGGGGTCCCAAAGATAGATGCAGTATGCTGGCTGTGGTCTGTGGAGTGCTGAACTGCAGGACTAGTGTGTGAGTGAGTCAGACTGGAAGTAGGTGAGGACATGAGCTAATACCAAATCCACTTCTCATCACTGCAGCAATTTTGTTATGGATTCTCATATACATGCACACACTTGTACTGAACCTACTGCATACATATCCTTCTAAAGTCATGAGAGAAGCACATAAAGTTGTACTTCTCTCCTTTCTGGACAGTCTACATCTTCAGGACAGCTGAAAGGCAGACTAAGAACAGTATAATAAAGGATAGCTTTTTAGGACATTGGAATTGTAAGACCTCAGTAGCGATCTTGTTCCCATCACTTTTTTGCCACTTTCTCAGTATGTTTGTTCCATGAACTGTAAAATAAGTCTAATGAAACATAGTGTCCTGTTTAAAATGCTTGGAGCACTTTCAGTGAAAAGTGCTATAAAAATGATAGTGGTGGTGTTATACACTGAGCAGTCTTGAGGATGGTCATTCTGCTTTTACAGGTATTGTGGGTTTACCAATTTTGCCCAAGAATAGAGACAATCTTAATACTTCTAACATTCCTAGAATCATGAGGATTTTTTCAAACACATGGATAGCATTTTAATCACATTGCTCATTTCATCTCTTATGTTTGTGATTTTCTGCTTACTGATAGAACAGCTGATATCTAGAAATTTAATTAATTTGCTTTCATCATCTGTTACATCTTAACCAACCTTACAGGGAGCATTTGAGCACAGAGATGAAGATGAGTAAATTATAATTGCAACATATTTTGAATAGAGTCATAGTCCGTTAGAAAACCCAGGCAGGTCACATAGTTTTACCCAGGCAGATCATTCTATTACAGTTTTGTTAAATGTGATTTAAATCCTTTTTTCATACAATAGCTAATCATGTACCATTCTTATCATGTCTAGTTTTCTGGTTTCAGTTTTCATTCTCTAAAGTGTTTTTTATCAACTACCACTCTTCTTCAAGTTTTTGTTAAACTAAACAGAAAACCAAAAGATTGCAGCTTTCTTGTGACAGGAATAATATACATGGACTTGCTTTTGCAGTGTATTTGTGAGGTTAAAGTATCTAGTGCTCACTTTTTCTTCATTATTAGCTTCATTATCTGTCCTGAAAACCTTTTCTGTATGAGGAATGTCGTGAAAAACTATATATGGATGAAATTTTCCCTGTGCAAGAAGTCTACAGATCTGTTTTTACAACTTAAATCCCGTTTATTACCTCCTAGGAGAATCTAATTGGAATTTAACATAGCTTATGTTTAAACTTCCTTCAAATAAGGAAGAGTTATAAGTTTCATTAATTTGGGGCTGCAATTTGGAAAAATACATTGTCTGACAAATTACCACTGAAATAACATGTCAGTGCTACTTAATGAAATGAGTAAAATAGCAGTGCCACAGAGTCTTGGGCATTTTGTTGTTATTTCAGGAAAGTCAAGCTTTTACTTCTCCTCTATTAGTTCAAAAGATTTAACTATCTTCACATCAGGATCACCATTCTCTCATTTAACTACCAAGATGAACTAGAGGAAGTATTGTGTCCACACTGTGGAAATTGAAGAAGATCATGAGTTTATGAATTCATAGGATAATTCAATATTGAAGGTCTCTAACCTTCCACTCAAAGCAGAGTTGGCTATGATACCAGAACAGGTTGATGAGGGCTTTATCCATTTCGGTCTTTAAAATCTTCAAGAATGGAGACTGCACAGCTTCTTTGAACAACTTGATATACTGTTTGGCTAATCTCATGGATAAAAATTTCCACTTATATCCAGTCTTAACCTCTTTTATTGCAGTTTATGTCCAGTTTCTCTCATTCCCTGCCATTCACCACTGTGAAGATCCTGGTTCTGTCTTGTCCACGCCCTCCTTGTAAGTATTGGGGGGCTGCTGTTAAATCTTCTCAAAAGCTGTCTCTTCTCCAGGCTCCCTCAGCTTCTCCTCACAGGGCAAGTTCTTCATCCCCCAGCGATCTCAGTGGTCCTATTGGATTTGCTCTACCTTATCAGTAATTATTCTAGTTCAGGGTTCCTAAAGCTGAATGCAATAATCTTTAAAAGCATGGCATATGCTGAGTAGCAATTGTCCCTTCCAACCTCCAGCAATGTAGATGTAGAAAATAACCATAAATGAATCTGTACTACACAAGTGAGACTATTCTGGTTTTTTGAAGAGCTTAATTCTGCAGTTTTAGTTTTTATAGCATCTCAAATTCAGTGTTATATAAAAAAAACCCCACAAGTCAAAAC
The DNA here is from genome assembly GCF_964289735.1 of Phaethon aethereus. Classification (NCBI taxonomy): domain Eukaryota; kingdom Metazoa; phylum Chordata; class Aves; order Phaethontiformes; family Phaethontidae; genus Phaethon; species Phaethon aethereus. The sequence continues at coordinate 20,075,019 of NC_138576.1, read as the reverse complement.
TTATTTTTTTCTTCTTTATGTCTTTTGCCTTACAGTTTTATTGATGTTTCCTAGCTAAAAGAGTAAATATTCACTCCATGTTCAACTTTTCCATTCATGATTTTATAGATCTGTATAACATGTTCCTCCTCAGTCATTTTTCTTCTGAGTGTAAACATCCTTTCTAGTGTCTCTGGTCACCTGTTCAGGCCTTGTCTGTGTCATTTACTTAACTAAAGTGATCAGAAGTGGAAACACCGTTCAAGGTGTGGGTGCACCACACCATATATTTCAACAGCAACATAGTTATATTTTTGGTCTGACTCTATTCCTTTTTGCAGAATTCTTTCCTGTGGATTGCCATTAAGTATTGTTTCCATGTTTTCAGGAAGCTACCCACAGTGACTTCAAAATCCCTCTCCAGACTAGTAAAAACTAATTTAGAGATCATTGTTGTAAAGTCATTAATCAGCAGGTAATTTCTTATTTGCATTTATCAATGATGAATTTAATCTTCCTGTTTTGTTGCTGTTTTCAATATTGAGGCTTCATGGTAGATGAAAGATTCCCCTTAAGCCTTATCAGCTTGGTCTGATAAGGCATGGTCTCTTTGAAAAGTAAGTTGTAACCTCCTGTAAAAGGCTGAGCAGAAGTTACAGAAGGTGTGAATGTGTGGATACTGGTCACTGAAACCTAAACCAATTAGGAAAAATGCTTTTTTAGCAGAAGACTTGGACATGTTTGTCCTATTTTTGCCATACAATTTAAGTAGATTTTTTTAAAGATATGCTCTAGTTCAAAGAGGACTAAATTTTGGAAAATCCTGTAGTGATTAGATCAGACTATCTTCCCACAGTGATTTGTTGTTCTTTATGACATGTAAAAAATTTGTGATGAGTGAAATTGTGATCTTAATATGATTACTTACTTGTCTTTACATTAATAGGGCATATATATTTCCTTCTTAATTCCTAATCCACAGCAAAGAGAGGTGATTCTATAAGCGGTTAATTGAGCACAACTTAATTATTTATTTTCAAACTAAATATACTCTAGAAATCCACAGCACATGCCAATACTAGCTGCACAAATGTGTAGCTCCTAAAGACTAGAATGACACTAGCCAATAACATCAGCAAAAACATATGAATGTTACAATATAAAAAGCTTGAATTCCAAACCAGGAGGAATACAGGCTGACTTTGTAAACAAAATATGTAGAGTACCAGGACAGTCTACTTTAGAGCATTTCTTTGTAGTTTCTACTTTTAAAAGCTTTCAGAAGGTAACTTGAAATCACAGTAATTGCTAAACTTCAAGAAAATCTTGATGTTTCAAGAAAATCTTGATGTTTTAAGAAAACCTTGGTGAAGGAAAGATCAGAGTTTAACCAGTGCACTTTATAAATTAAATATAAGAATTGGGCAACTGCAGTATAACATGTGAAGGGCTTAATTTGAAAGTGGCATCCACCATTGAGCTAATTATAAATGAAACACCAGGTGCCCACCAAAGCCGCTCTGTCCCTCCCCTCCTCAGCTGGACAGGGGAGAGAAAATATAACAAAGAGATAAGGGCAGGGAGAGATCAGTCACCAGTTACTGTCACAGGCAAAACAGACTTGACTTGGGGAAAATTAATTAAATTAGCAATTACCAATCAAATCAGAGTATGATAATGAGAAATAAAAACTAAATCTTAAGAACACCTTCCCCCCACCCCTCCCTTCTTCCCCGGCTCAGCTTCACTCCCGATTTCTCTCCCTCCTCCCCCCGAGCGGCGCAGGGGGACGGGGAATGGGGGTTGTGGTCAGTTCATCACACCTGGTCTCTGCCGCTCCTTCCTCCTCAGGGGGAGGACTCCTCACCCTCTGCCCTGCTCCAGCCTGGGGTCCCTCCCACGGGAGACAGTCCTCCACCAACTTCTCCAGCGTGGGTCCTTCCCACGGGCTGCAGTTCTTCACCAACAGCTCCAGCCTGGGTCCCCCCACGGGTGCCGTCCTTCAGGGACAGACGGCTCCAGCCTGGGCCCCGCGGGGTCACAAGTGCTGCCAGCAACCCTGCTCCAGCCGGGGCTCCTCTCTCTCCCCACGGGGCTACAGGCCCTGCCAGCAGCCGGCCCCAGCGCGGGCTGCCCACGGGGTCACGGCCTCCTTCGGGCATCCCCCTGCTCCGGCGTGGGGCCCTCCCCGGCTGCGGGTGCAGATCTGCTCCCCCGGGGAGCTCCATGGCCGCAGGGGCACAGCCGGCCTCCCCGGGGGCTTCCCCAGGGGCTGCCGGGGACCCTCTGCTCCGGCGCCTGGAGCCCCTCCTGCCCCTCCTGCTGCTCTGGGCTGGGGGCTGCAGGGCTGTTCTCCCCCATGGTCTCACTCCTCTCTCCGGCTGCAGTTGCTGTTGCTGTTTTCCCCCTTCTTAACTCCGTTCCCCAGAGGTGCTGCCACCGTGGCTGATGGGCTCGGCCTTGGCCAGCGGCGGGTCCCTCTTGGAGCCGGCTGGCGTTGGCTGTGTCAGACATGGGGGAAGGTTCTGGCAGCTTCTCACAGAAGCCACCCCTGCAGCCCCCCCGCTACCAAAACCTTGTCATGCAAACCCAATACACTACTGAATTCTTTGTTGCATATGAATGCTTAGTTGGTATTTCAGGCATTTTTGTCCTTGTCTCGGACAGTGTCTTGTCTCCCTTAAGTACAACTTAGAACACTCTCTTAAACAACAGTAACAAATGACAATTAAATAGCTTGTATTTTATTTTTTTTCCTAACAGTCCTTTTTACTTCCTTGCTATTATGCCAGTGTTCTGACTTTCCTGTATTCTCTCTCCTTGATAACTCACTAGAGCCCTGATCTGTATAACTCTGAGTGTCCTGAATTCATTGAGGCTGTTCTTCCGTTTGAAGTAATGTACAAGCAGAATTGTTTGCAGGACTGTCCAGTGCATGTGGGGAATGAGAGCAGCAGGTTTATAGCATGGTCGGAGCCCACCTAGGTGATTGCAATGTTCAGGAATGCATGCACACATCACTGGTTGTTCGGTTGGAAGGACTTTTTTAAAAAAGATAAATACATTTCAACCATTTTTTTTCTGCATTTCAACTTTCATTTAAGACCAGAATCTTACACCTGACATACCTTTTTGGAGGAAAAATACTCTACAGTGTTATATTTAAAAGCTGCATGGTCTATCAAAAAAATGGGCAGTAATAAGAGCTGCCAATAAGTTTCTTGGACAGAGGACTATACAGTTTTATACATTAGCAGATGCTGAGCATTAGCACAACATTTGCACATAGTATCAGGCACGCTTTTAAATAACTTTAAAACAAACTTATGAAGTTGTTCTTTACAACAGGTGTTCTTTACACTTCATTCTGTCCTTTTTTCTGCTGTTACCTGTATGGCAGCATGGTTATACCAGATCACTCAAGTTTTTTCTATGTTAGGACACACTACTGCCCTTTGGTTTCATAGAGTATGTGTTGGGTCTGGTTGAGATGAAGTTAGATTTCTTCATAGGAGCCCATATGGTGCTGTGGTTTATACTAGTGGCTAAAACAGTGTTGCTAATGCACTAATGTTTTGGCTCTTGCAGAATAGTGCTTGTACAAAGTTAAGGCTTTCTCTTTTTCCCTTTCTGACACTTCCTCCCTTTGACAGGGTGGGCAAGACGTTGGGAGGGGACAGCTGACCCAAACTAACCAAAGGGGTATTCTGTGCCATAGGTTGTTGTGGGAAAGGAGAAGGAAGGGGGAAAGTCTGAGGCTATGGCATTTGTGTTCCCAAGCAACTGTTATGTGTACTGAGGCCCAGCTTTCCAGAAAGTGGCTAATAGGAAGGAGTGAGTGAATTCCCTCTTATTGCTTTCCTTGTATACACAGCTTTTGCTTTCACTATTAAACTGTCATTACCTTGATTCACAGCCTTTTTACCATCTTTCTATTTTTTCCCCATCCTGTGTGAAAAAGGCATGAGTGAATGGCTGTGTGGTTTTTGGCTGTTGGTCAGGGTCAATCCCCCTCAAGGTATGTGCTCAGCTTTGGTCATACAGCTTCAAAGTCTCTGTCTGTGCATGTGTTTGACCCTGAGGAGAAGCACAAGCTCTTAGATGTGCTCTGCTATGTCTTTAATGGCCCTTGACAAAGGTATAGTTCACTGAGCTAATACCTTCATGAAGCTTTAGTGGCCATTAAAATGTGGACCCTTGTAGCCATTACTAAAAGAGATGGCAAGTACTGGGATTTGGTGTTCACCCCAAACCTCTGTTGTGTGACATCTGCAAGACTGTCGCCAAATCACATTTTGTAATCAGGGAGTGGGGTGGAGGGGGGGTGGTGGGTATTGCTGATCTCAGATTGTTATGGGTTGCCAAGGTAAGATACAAAAACCCTCAGCCTACTTTAAGATTTTCTGTAAGTTTTGTTTGTTTTTGTTTTTGTTTTTTACTTCTTTATTATACGTGTAGAGATTATGGGGCTCTTCCACAACTGGATTTTTCCACTTGACCTGTTTTCTTTGTGTTTGCATAAACATGGAAGATTACATAGAAATTCATATTTCCTGTCCTGCCCATATCACCTATCCCCCTTCCTTCACACACAAAAAGCTACAAAATAAGAACAAAATAGAAGTGACAGTGTAAGCACAGGCAGGTGCCAGGCTGCTCACACCGAAACGGTAAAGCATTCATTTGCATGCAACACTAGACTTGTCTCTGCTGTTTGTCAGATCACTTATTACTTCTGAAATACTGGGGTATCTGTTTATAACTTCTTAGGGCAGGGGACACATTGCCACTTGATTCTATGAAATGACAGATAGCTCTGTGGATGCTTATGAAAAGTCATAAGATTGGAATCTTATATTAACATAATTAGTATTGATAGTACTGTTACTGTTCAGTCTTATTCCAGGTAGTCAAAAAGCTAATTCCAAGAAAACACTGCATTTCCACATTGCAGTTGTTTTGTATTTGTAAGCCACTCAAATCAGTTTTCAAAAGTCTGTAGGAACAATGGAAGGAGATCAATATTTGCACAGTAGAATCTGAAGGGAAAAATCTGCTACACTTTAATTTTTAAGAAATGTCAGGCCAATTGAATTTCTTGTCTCTCCCAATAGTTTCTGCATCAGTACAAACAATCCTGCACTTGAAACTAGACCTGAGAAAAAGTTATTTATGTCTTTTGCTGCATTTCTTGCTGGTTTACTCATAAACGATGAAATTCATCTTTGTTTCGACAGTCAGTAATGGTCTATGCCTCACTCAAGTCTTGCAAACAGGATTTAGATGGGAACTAAAAGTGTCCACAGTTTGGTCTGCCAGTGGCGGATTTCATCCTCCTCATGTAAATCGAGCAGAAATACAAATCAGAGACTCTGTTGTCTCCCTGATCCCCTATCCCAGGCTCATGTAAACTTTCTTGGAAATTCTGACTCTCTTTGGTTGAGAAAGGAGGTTATATTTTTGTTTAGAATAGAGACTTCTCTCCCTTTGATTCCATTTCCAATTACATTTATTACCCTTGAATACTAAGACCATCAGGTTTTGGTTTGCTCTTTTTCGCTGTGTACCCAGGTACTACACAAGATGATGCTGAACCAGAAAACAAGGATCTGGATGCTGTTGTCCTTACTCAAGCAATGTTTCCAATTTGCTTCAGTTTCAAGAACAGATTCTTGGGGTTCTGTTTGATAACCTCTACAGATTGCCTGAGCACGTGTTTAAATTTTTTGCCTAAGAGTTTCCCCAACGTTGTCCTCACAGTATTGAAAACAGCATTTCTTATGTGTGTTGTTTAGGGATGCAAGTGGAAGAACATGCATAAAGTGTTTTCTTCTCTTTGCTATGTACATTTTTGTCAGTGTTTTTTAAAGAATAATCTTTAGGTAGATCATTGGTATTTCTTTGGCTATAAAGGGCCACATTAAGGTTCAGCTAAAACCCTGCCTGCCTACCAATACATAATGTGTAAGAAGAATTCATTACTAAAGAGACTTTATAAACTACAAAAGTATTTCTCTTTAACTGGAGGCAAGAAAAAATTCACACATAATCAAAGGCTCTTTAGCATGATCATAACGAATGATGAGAAATTCTATCACTTTATTAATAGGAAAGGTCAACCTGTGGAAAAGCTAACTTATTTTGATAAATAATGAAATCAAATTAAGACAACTTTTAGTAATGTATGGAAATTTATTCCTCCTTTTTAAAAGGAACAAGAGATAAAAGTAAATGTCTAATAATCTATTCTGAAGTAGGCAAAATTGGTTGAAATAAAATGGAAGGCAAATGCTTTCCAGCAAAATAAGCATATCCTGTTGTCTTGATCTAAATGTCTCCTGACCTCTTAATTTTTGACTAATTTTCACTTTATGAGAAATACAACTCTTGATTTATTTAGGAGATATAAAGAGTCACTTAAGCAAATTCAGAAAGAACTGACCCATACTCTGCTCAAATGCAAGTAGAAATAGAAAAAAGCTGTACAATATCAAGACAACAATATGCTGTTTTGAAGGTGAAATTATAGACCTACTACTCTACTGATATAACTAGCAATTAATTACTATGCATATACTGTTAGCATCTGTAACACTCTTCTTTTTCCCCTCTGAAATCTCAAAAGTTGCAAATTTGAAAACTTGAAAATTATTAATAATAAAAAGAGAGCTATACACTAAATATTAGGAAACAGAAGCTGTCTGACATCTCCAGAATCACTTGCCCCATGTGCAAACATTAAATTTAAAAGGAATAAGAGACATGTTCAACATTGTCTAGGAGAGGTTTTGTTTTTTAATACTCATTAAATCGTAAGACTGTATACTGGAATACCAGAAGTCTGTCCTTACGTGATGATTATAACTTCTGTCATTGCTAGTTAACAATAACTGGTTCTTCATACTTCATCTCTATACACCTGTTTCTTTTGTATCACACTGATTATTCATCTTTCCATGCTTTCAAGTCTTGTTGAATCTTTTTGCTATATAACCCCGCAAAAAATTACCTTTATTTGGACCCAGTCTACCATACTGACCTTCTTTATAGCGCTGTCATGGAAATTTTGTCTACTGAATAATACATAAAAAGACAAGTTAAATTAAACAGAGCTTGCTGAATAAACTAATACCTAGTCCCTGAAGAAGGTGGCTGTTCTTTCACTCCAAGAGGTTAGCTTTGGAGTATGTGCTGACTTCCTGCAAAGACTCTCCACCTCTGGCTGGATACCAGTTCAGCTCCTTTCCAAAACTCCGAGGACAAAGACAATGATGAAACATGATGAAAGTTGCAGTGGTAGAACTGGGGCATAGTTCGCCTCCCCTCAACAAGTTTCAGCTTGGAGCTGATTCTTTAAATTCCAATTTATCCTAAGCCCTAGGATTTCAATATTTATATTCCAATGAAGAGAAAAAGCTCAAAGTCTGCCTAGACTCAGATGAATTATTTTTGATTAATGCATAACGAATCCTGTTTAGCTGAGGCAGCTCACCTATAGAGTTCAATGAAACAAAGACATAAAAGGAGAATAATGTTTTGCATTTTTATACGCAATTTTAGCTGTCCTAATTTTCAACAAGCTAGTAACACTTCAAGTAGTGCTACAGAATGAACACCACCAAAAGTAAGACTTTTAATAATCGGTAGCAGCAAAGATAGATGAAGAATTCTTCAGAATAAAATTATACATAAGTATAAACAAATTATTTATATTATTTAAAATTCTTAGTGGGCTTCTCTGGTTGGACTGAATGCTCTAATCTAATTTTATTTTACACTTTTGAGTAGTCACTTTTTCCTGTTGCTATGCAGAAAGAAAAGATAATTCACTCTTTGTCTAGAAACAACCAGTTGTAATGGATCTTTGGCTTCATGTAAGCAGGTGGGGGGGTTCTTGTTTGTTTTGTTTTTTACAGTGTACAAACATGATTGAAATCATAATGATGAAGTTTGTATTCATAATAGCTGCAACTCTGTATTGATGCATATACTATACTGTCCCACTAAAAATATAGAAAAAAAACATTCAAAATGTTTTTCTTTTTTATAAAGTTAGTATTCATGATATAGTGTCATATGCTTTGGATTATATTTCTTCATCTGTCATGAAGTATATTCAGTAGATTCCACTTAAATACAACATTCTCTATGGTTCTATGCATTTATATGTATTCTGTTCATTTTCTGACACAAGAATACTCTCTTCAAACCAGAACAAAATATATATACAAAAGTAAAACCACATCTCTATAAAAAAATAACAGATTATGTAAGTTGTCCCTTCTGCTTCTGCTGAGAATCAGATATACTCTATAAATTTAGCAATGGAAGAACTAGGACACAGGTGAAAAAATACACTGTTGCTGTGTAACTCCATTAAAGTTGATGCAGTTATAGTCAATGTAGATCACGTTTATACTTTTTTAATGCTATATTTATAAAACAGATTCTTTTTTTCTTGATTTTTTTTTTTAAATGACGGTGTGTTGTTTAAATGGTGTTGTTGAAAAAAATGTCTACATGTGTTATGGTTGAAATGACACAAACAATGAGTTTAATTTCTGCTTTCCACTTCAGTGTGTACTGATGGACTTCAGTCATATAGACTGGTTTGAGAAATGAAAGACAGACCCCAAATCATTTTGTGAGTTATTTCAGCCAGAGCAGCATCTGAAACCTGCTCAGATTGTTTCCAATATTGCCTTTTAAATTGGTTTTCAATGTTCTTGTATATCTGAGCACACCTGTGCACACAGAAATAAGATTCTTATATTTTCCTTCTCTGAAAACTGAAGCAACGTCCTGTTGAAAATGTATTTTTTCAGCTCTTATTACCCATCAGGGATTACTTAGCAATACCTGGTCTAAGAAGGGGGAAGAAGAGCTTGTACTTAAATATAACATCAAATCCTGCCTGTGCTATATTAATGTAGCTATGGTAAATGACATGGACAGACAAAAAACCTTCTAGCCATGGGTGCCTAACAACCTATTTGTGTGCAAGAGATGTATGTCCTTCTGACCTTTCTTTCTATTAAGGATGAAATAAAAATTCTGTTCACATCCACAGGTACTTCTGGAAAGGAATGGAAACTACCCAAGACAAGGATTGCAGACTTCTTCCTATTTTTGCCCCACTGCTCCACCTGGGACGAGGATTTTGAAAGGAAGGACTATGTCACGGATTCATTTTAGGCGTTTCCTCACTGGCAAGGATCATCTTCTTGGAGAGTGTCTAAATATCACTGCCTTACCTCCTACCCACATAGCCAGGAAACATGTTCTTATAGCTAGGGATGCCTTGAGGTTCACAAAGAAAGTCAAAACTGTAATGCTGTATCAGGGTGCATTTTACCTCAAGAAATCCTCTGGAGTCTCTCAAAACTCTTCTTGCTCTTCATTTCCTTTCTTTCTCAGCCATCTGCCCATGCTCTTGGAAATTTGTGTGTTACATCTTGTTGGTTGATGTCCTTCATTAAATACCTGCTGTAGGCAAAAGTACAGATGTAAGTCCTGGCACTCAAAGCCTGAATATGGTGGGGAAAGAATGGTAGTGGAGGACATAACAATTTCACCAAACCTCCCCCATTAATACACTGGGAATCTTATGTGAGCTAAATTAACTCAGGTGGGTCTGTACTATGGATACATACAAGAACTCCAAGAGCAATCAAGAGAGTCTTCAGGGCCTTGGGTCAGGAGCACAAGTAGTGTTGTCCTCTATCCTTCCAGTTGCAGGGAATGAGGAGGGAAGAAACAGGAAGAGCCAGCAGATCAATACATGTCTCTGAGCCTGGTGTCACTGGCAGAATTTTGGGGTTTTTGATCATGGGTCTGTTTACACAAGACCAGGTCTGCTGTCTCAAAGGGGGAAAAGGATCTTTATACAGAAGTTAACAGGGCTCATTGAAAGAGCTTTAAAATAGATTTGAATGGGGAAAAGGATAAAACCAGGCTCACTAGAGATAAGCCTGGGGGCAGCACGCCAATGTTTGAGGAATGGTGTGCTAGTGAGGACCTTTGGTCTGCCATCTCAGTGGAGGCAGGTGATGGAGGTCCATGTGGTAGGAAAAATGCAATGGTTTATGTGTTAGAAATAACATATTTGTTCTTTGGTTGGAACTTATATGTGTTTATGTGTTATGTGTTATTTATGTGTTAGAAACCACCAAAGTGCCTGAGAATAGTCACCGTGAATTAGAGCTTCCCCCCGCTAAAAAGGTGGCAGGATCAATAGCCCCATTGAAGTGTATCTACACCAATGCATGCAGCATAGGCGACAAAGAGGAGGAGCTGGAAGCCATTGTGCAGCTGGAAAATTATGATATAGTTGCCATCACTGAAACATGGTGGGATGACTTACACAACTGGAGTGCTGCAAGAGATGGCTATAAATTCTTCAGAAGGAATAGGCGAGGAAGGGGAGGCAGTAGTGTAGTCCTGTATGTTAGGGAGCATTTTGACTGTCTAGAGCTTGACGATAGTGATGAAAGGGTCAAGTGTTTATAAGTAAAAATCAGAGTAAGGCCAAGAAGGCAGGTATCATGGTGAGAGTCTGTTATAGATCATCCAACCAGGATGAAGAGACAGATGTAATATTCTATAAGCATCTGGGAGAAGTCTCATGATTGCTAGCCCTTGTTCTTGTGGGGAACTTCGGCTTACCGTTTGCTGGAAATAAAATACAGCAGAGAAGAAACAGCCCAGCAGATTCCTGGAGTGTGTTGAAGATAACTTCCTGACACAACTGATGAGTGAGCCAACTAGGGAAGGCACCCTGCTGGACCTGTTGTTTGTGAACAGAGAAGGAGTTGTGAGTCATGTGGTGGTTGGAGACTGTCTTGGGCATAGCAATCGTGAAATGACAGTTTTCGTTTCCTGGAGAAGTAAGGAGGGGAGTTAGCAGAACGGTTACCTTGGGCTTCTGGAGGGCAGTCAGGGACCTGGTTGACAAAGTCCTTTGGGAGGCAGTCTTGAAGGGCAAAGGACATTCTTCAAGAAGGAAATCTTAAAAGTGCAGGAGCAGGTCTTCACTGTATACCAAAAGACGAGCCAGCAGGGAAGAAGACTAGCCTGGGTGAACAGAGAGCTTTGGATGGAACTCAAAAAAAAAAGACTTTATGACCTGTGGAAGAAGGGGCAGGCAACTCAGGAGGACTACAAGGATGTTGTGAGGTTATGCAGGGAGAAAATTAGAAGGGCCACAGAATTTAACCTGGCTACTGCCGTAAAAGACAATAAAAAATGTTTCTGTAAATACATTAGCAGCAAAAGGAGGGCTAAGGACACTCTCCATCCTTTATTGGATGTGGGGGCAAACATAGTGACAAAGGATGAATAAAAGGCTGAGGTACTTCATGCCATCTTTGCCTCAGTCTTTAATAATAAGACCAGTTGTTCTCATGGTACCGAGCCCCCTGGGCTGGAAGACAGGGACGGGGATCGGAATGAAGCCCCCATAATCCAAGGGCAAATGGTTAGCAACTTGCTACACCCCTTAGACACACACAGGTCTATGGGGCCGGATGGGATCTACCCAAGGGTACTGAATGAGCTGGCAGAAGTGCTCACCAAGCCACCTTCCATCATTTACCAGCAGTCCTGGCTAACTGGGAAGGTCCCAGTTGACTGGAAGTTAACAAACATGACACCCATCTACAAGAAAGTATGGAAGGAGGATCTGGAAAGTACAGGTCTGTCGGCCTCACATCAGTGCTGGGGAAGGTTATGGAGCAGATCATTTTGAGTGCCATTGTGTGGCACATATAGGACAACTAGGTAATCCGGCCCAGTCAGCATGGGTTTATGAAAGGCAGATCCTGCTTGACCAACCTGATCTTTTTCCATGACAAGGAACGAGTTCCATCCACTTAGTAGATGAAGGAAAGACTGTTGTCTACCTAGACTTTAGTAAAGCCTTTGACACCATTTTCCACAGCATTCTCCTGGAGAAATTGACTGCTCATGGCTTGGACGGGCCTACTCTTCATTGGGTTAAATACTGGCTGGATGGCTGGGCCCAAAAAGTTGTGATGAATGGAGTTAAATCCACTTGGCAGCTGGTCACAAGTGGTGCTCCCCAGGGCTCAGTATTGGGGTCAGTTCTCTTTAATACCTTTATTGATGAGCTGGATGAGGGGGTTGAGTGCACCCTCTGTAAATTTGCAGATGACACCAAGTTGGGTGGGAGTGTTAATCTGCTTGACGGCAGGAAGGCTATACAGAGGGATCTGGACAGGCTGGACTGATGGGCCAAGGCCAACTGTATGAGGTTCAACAAGGGTTGAAGGGTTGTTGGGTCCTGCACTTGAGTCACAGCAACCTCATGCAACACTACAGGCTTGGGGAAGAGTGGCTGGAGAGCTGCCCAGCAGAAAAGGACCTGGGGGTGTTAGTTGACAGCTGGCTGAATAAGAGCCAGCAGTGTGCCCAGGTGGCCAAGGTGGCCAACAGCGTCCTGGCCTCTATCAGAAATAGTGTGGCCAGCAGGAGCAGGGAAGTGATTGTGTCCCTGTACTCAGCACTGGTGTGGCTGCACCTCGAATATTGTGTTTAGTTTTAGGCCCCTCACTACACGAGAGGGATCTGCCCGGAGCCTTCTCATCTCCAGACTGAACAACCTCTCTCAGCTTGTTCTTATACGAGAGGTGTCCCATCCCTCTGATCATTTCTGTGTCCCTCCTCTGGACCTGCCTCAAGAGCTCCATGTCTTTCCTGTGCTGAGGGTTCCAGAGCTGGGTGCAGTACTGCAGGTGGGGACTCACCAGAGTGGAGTAGAGTGGCAGAATCACTTCCCTCAACCTGCTGGCCATGCTGCTTTGGATGCAGCCCAGGAGATTGTTGGCCTTCAGGGTGTGAGAGCATATTGCTGGCTCATGTCCGGCTTTTCATCCACCAGTACCCCCAAGTCCTTCTCAGCAGGGCTGCTCTCAATCCTTTTATCCCCCAGCCTGTATTGATACTGGGGGTTGCCCTGAACCAGGTGCAGGACCCTGCACTTGGCCTTTTTGAAGTCAAGAGGTGGGTGTCAGTCTCTTCTCCCAATTAACAAGCACTAGGACAAGAGGAAATGGCTTCAAGTTGTGCCAGGGGAGGTTTAGCCTGGATATAAGGAAAAATTGTTTCACCAAAAGAGTTGTCAAGCACTGGAACAGCTACCCAAGGAAGTACTTGAGTCATCACCCCTGGAAGTATTTAAAAGACATGTAGATGTGGTGCTTAGGGACATGGTTTATTGGTGGACTTGGCAGTGTTAGATTTACAGTTGGACTCTATGATCTTAAAGGTCTTTTCCAACCTAAATGATTCTATGATAGGTCTTGCTATATTACACAGTAACAATAATCTGTTCCATCTGGATCTTGTTGCTGCCTTTGAGGCAGAGTTAGAAGATAATGTAAGACAGTTCACTAGACAACAGAACTATCTGCTCTACATATGCACTTCTAGTACTTTAGAAGTTGACTGAAGCCCTGAAACACATGTTTAGTATCCATTCTAAAATGTTCATTGTAATTAAAATAATAATTCTTGGGATTTCTGATATGTGTATACATGTCCTATTACATACTGGATATTGTTAAACTGTAGTCCTTAATGTCTTTCTGTGCTAAAGAATTCACATCTTAGCTTCTGCTATAAGAAAAAGTATTTTTATTTTATGATATTATTTTCTCTTCTTCCAACTGCATTGAATGTGCCCTCTTTCGTGTGTTCTGAGGTAAGGAGAACATAATCTTCCCCTCTGCTTTGTGTAGATAGCTCATTATTTTACATACCTTTATCATGTCCCCAGTTTTACAATTCATTTCCAGCATAGGCAATACCAGTGAGAGTTATGTAAATTTATTGGCAAGTCTGGGACACACTGGGTCAAGTTTACTGCTGGTATAACATTATAATAACATTTATGTGTTAGGAATATTAAAAACATAGAAGGATACTTCAGCATAATAGATGCTGAAATAATGTAATCTTTTTACAGTATCACATGGGAGATGTAGCTATTGTAGTGTGTTTTGCAAATTTATACTTTTATTTCCTGAACTATTAGATACTAACAGGAATGTTAAGGACAAGTCCATGGTAATGAAGGTCTTGAATTTATAGCTGGATCAGCATACAAGCTACCATATCTCTGGCTCCTCCAACAATAAGATAAAAGAAATAACATATGATAAGTACTCCAGAAAAATAGTGAAATGCCTTCTGTTAGGAAAGTGACTCGATGAATCCGCTGGGGTTTCTGTTCAAAAGGAGGCCATGAATACCATTTGGCTGAAACTTTGGGATAGAACTTGCTTACAGTAGCTAGGATGAAGAAGATGGCTATATGCCACAGAAGAATTAAAGGCAGAAGTATTTGTGTTACCTCTAGAATATTCCACAAATATCTCACCATTTTGTACTCCTGCAGTGGGATTGTGGAGGGAGAATGACTTTGCCCTTCTGGCCTAAAGGGGTGGTCAGCCAAGTCTGATTAGAACAGAAGGATCTCAGCAGTCAGACTGGGACATGACCAGCCTCCACACAGCCCATATTCTGTCACCAACAGTGGCTGAAAGCAGATCTTTGGGGAAAACTATAAAAATGTAACAGGAATATCTCATTACTTCCCAGGTGCACTGTCCTGGCCTTTATCATTTGTGTCTTTGGGATTTCCTGGACACCAGTGATATCCATAAAGGGACTCTTCTTCCATGAATTTGGCTAATCATGCTGTGAATGTATGTAAATTATCAAAAACCACAATGACTTACAGTTGGACTATTAAGCATGTAAAGAAATATTCATTTTTGTTTGGGGACTTTGTTCTTGTTAATTTTTCAGTTGTTAGTTTATTTTGGTGCATCTCATCTTTAATTCAAACAAAGACTTACTGCCCATTCTCCTTCGCCATGCTGCTCGTAGACCATAGTTCATATCCCTTCAAGCCAATTTTTTTCCTCTCCTCACTGGGTCTGTACAGTTCTGGGTCTGCACTATTCTGTATCCAGATATCTAGAGAAAATTGAGTTGTGGCAGAAAGGCACAGCAGGGAAATTACTTTTGGGACAAGTGGGATTGTGTCTTATTACTACAAGAATACTTTTTAACACTTCAAAGTCTATGTTGTTTTTCTGAAACTCACCAGCTGATGGTTTGATACCATGGCCCCAAAAAACTCTGCTTCCATGTGAAGCAAAGCGAAAGAGCTCAGTTCATGTTATGGCATGGCAGACAGCATCCATGCAGAAATCTTAGGTTCACTTTAGTTTTGAAGGGGTAGAACTAAACCTTATTGTATAATGTGCATATATACCAAACCACAAAACCTAACCTATTTTATGAAAACCCAAATTCTTTTCCTGTCCCATGTGTATCTGCCTGAAATATTTCAACACAGCAATGCCCCATTGTGAAGATTCACAATGAAGGAAATTTACAGTTTTTCTAGTTAATAAAATAACCTCTGCAAAATGTTGGATATCCAAAACAGTACCCATGTTCTTCATCTTTAGCATTCTTTAGGTATGTTTTCTTGTGTTGTTGCATCATTAATTGCTTTAATTTATTTCCTGCTAACACATTTTTAACAGGGATTTCCCCAACCTGTGGACTATTATTTTGATTGCTAGTTGAATACAGAATCATTTGTTAATACTTATATTAAATAGACCACACATATCATTCAAGAGATTAGTCAAATAGATGGAAAATAATTTATTTGTCAAACAATCTGATAAATATTGTGGCTTCATGATCAGTATCAGACCAGTTTATTTTCTGGTTTTGTTTTTTTTTTTTTGATTCATGTTTTTTTCACAGTAGCTTAAATATGGTTTCAGGAAAATTTCATTATTAAACTTTATTACATATTGTCTGATATTTCAATTTTCTATCATTTTTCTGTTCATTAAAATCAGTGATATCTTTTCATGTAAGTCAATGTGTTATATACCCCAACACAAAGTGTTTCCTGGTTTCAGTTCAGGACAAGGGTGTTTGTGAGTGGTAGTTTCCAATTAGACTCAGTAAACTGTAGACTTCAGCAAAACATGCTAGTGAAAAATAAAACCATGACAAATTCTCAGCTGTTGTTGGCCTTTCTAAGGGGTAAAAGTTGAGCAAGGCAACTAGCTAAAAGCAGCTATTTTGGCTGCAGGTCAGGGAGGAGGACTGTAAAGCAAAAGAGAAGAAAAAGCTTCTATGGACTAGAACAAAGGAGTGAACAATGTAGATTAAAACCCACATTGTGAAATTAACATTGTGTTGAAAAATGGGAAGAGGACATTCCAGCCTAGCAGTAGGAAAAAGGGGCTCGGGGCTCATTCCCAAGCTCAAATTGTCAGTTACAGTGAGAAGCAACTCCTTTGCTCCACTGTGGAATGGGACTTGGGGTGAGGTCTGTGAAACCTCACAGGGCAGCTCATCCATTTCGTTCCTCACGCCAGCATAGGTCAAAAGCCATACACTGTTTACTTTGAGGGTTTTTTTGATGCCTTGGGAATAACAAAATTTTCTGTATAATCAGAAGTGAAATCCCACCACTAATGGGAATGAAGGGAAACCAAGATACTGTTGGGTATCAGTGCTCTATGAGCATGATTTCAAGGGACTGTTTTCATGCATATTGCTGATTATTGAGTAACTCAGCGTTGCTGATAAAAAAGAGGCCAACACACAGTTAAACCTACACAAATGATAAACAAGTTTAGAATAATATTTTAAAACGTGCAGAAGCACCAACAAACTTTTCCCACTTGTGCAATAAAAAAGGCTTTAAAAAAAAGAATTTTCACAATTTTTTGAAATATGAAAGCCAGAAACTGTTTTTATTTAATGTGTTTTCAGGAATGCAGGTAGCTCAGCTAAAAAAGTTTAGCTTTCTAATTACAGAAATACCAGGGATTGGGTGAAATAAATAACAGATTGTAATTTTAAACATCCTTCATGCTTACTATAAATTCTTTCAGAAAATTACACTCTTTGAAAGAAAAAATTGAGTGGGAAACAGTTGATTTTTTTTTAATCTGATGAATATTGAAGACCACTTGGTAGTATTTTGTCATTTTGTTAATCCATATTTGAAGCAATTGTGTTCTTTTCTCTCATGTTTTATTTGTGGAATCTACTATGATATGATGATACAGGGACTTTTACGTTAACTTTCACCACAGCGCAGCATATTAACAAAAAGTAACCTGAAATCTAAGCACTTCTAATTATCAAACAGGAAATTTTAATTTGGGACTAAGCAGAGATTTCTGCTGAGATTTGCACTCTACCTTTTGGATGAGATGTAAAATTCAGAACTATCACTAACTTTATGGCACATTTTGAATTGGCAAAGTATGATCCTTCACTGTATTGTATATAATGTATTTCACTATATTTCCCTCCCTACATCTCTCCTCAGTTTCAGACTTGATGAAGGATTGATGGGAAAGCTTCTACGAGTTACAGAAGATAGTCTAGAAAGGGTAAGAATGGTGTGTATTGACTATAAAGTTTATGAAGTAGTCTTCAAATCCTGCTTACATCAGGTTTTTATGTCTCTGAAATTTCAGACCGGCAATTCACTCATTCCTATAAGAGCTGATCAGCTTTTGGAGAAATTTATCTGGTTAGACTCATATTGGCATAGACACTATGGAAGATTCAGGACTTTACAATAGAGACTTTGAATTGGGGTATGAAGTAAAAGGGCAGATGAGTTCTAGAGAATGGATGGAGAATTGGAGAATCAGTTCTGTGGGATGGGATGCCATCCAAAGGGACCTGGACAAGCTCAAGGAATGAGCCCATGTGAACTCATGAGGTTCAACATGGCCAAGTGCAGGGTCCCTGCACCTGCGTCGGGGCAACCCCCGGTATCAACACAGGCTGGGGGATGAAGATTGAGAGAAGCCCTGCTGAGAAAGACTTGGGGGTGCTGGTGGATGAAAAGCCAGACATGAGCCAGCAATGTGCTCTCACACCCTGAAGGCCAACAACATCCTGGGCTGCATCCAAAGCAGCATGGCCAGCAGGTCTAGGGAAGTGATTCTGCCCCCTCTGCTCCTCTCTGGTGAGATCCCACCTGGAGTCCTGCATCCAGCTCTGGAGCCCTCAGCACAGGAAAGACATGAACCTGTTGGAGAGGGTCCAGGGGAGGGCCACAACAATGATCAGAGGGATGGAACACCTCTCCTCTGAGGACAGGCTGAGAGAGTTGGGCTGTTCAGACTGAAGGCTGCAGGCAGACCTTATTGCAGCTTCCCAGTACTTAAAGGGGGCTTCAGAGAAAGATAGGGATGGACTTTTTACCACAGCATATAGTGATAGGACAAGGGGTAATGGTTTTAAACTAAAAAAGGGCAGATTTAGGCTGGATCTAAGGAAAAAAAATTTCACCATGAGGGTAGTGAAACACTGGACCAGGTTGCCCAGAGAGGTGGTAGATGCCCTGTCCCTGGAAACAGTCCAGGTCAGGTTGGACAGGGCTCTGAACAACCTGATCTAGTTGATGATGTCCCTGCTCACTGCAGGTATGGTGGACTAGATGACCTTTAGAGGTCCCTGTCAACACAAAGATTCTGTGATTCAATGAATAAGACTGGGAACAGATAATACAGATTTCAGGCTGTATCTGTCTCTCTGTTCAGTTCAAGGTGAGCCATGGGAAGCCATCTTTCCAAGGTTGAAATAAGCTTTGTGTGTACTTTTCTTGGTGTACTACTAAATCTGTGTTTTGATGCACTTGCATTAGCTGGAACATTTTTATGTGGGTGGCTTCATTCTTACATAAGGGCTCCCGTAGTTGAGTCTTTAACTGATGAAATTGTGGGGTCAAAGTGGTTAAGTCAAAGCATATTAAGGTGAGAAATAGGCTTCTGGCCAGGAGAAAATTTAAAAGCATCTTTTCATTACTTGTTATTGGGCTTTATTCAGATAATTTGTGTTTAGAAGATAGCATATTTCTCTATGTAAAACAGACAACCAGTTCTGGTCACTCAGCCTGAGTTAAGTGATCAGTCTTTATGGTCAATGGTGATCCATGGTAAAAAGGAGGTGCCTGTGAAGTTAGAGGGCCCAGATCAAATGAGGGCTTCTCTAGTGTTATGTGTCTTTTGCAGAGCTCCGGGGGAGCAGACACCAGCCATACAGCTAGTGAAAACTCTCACGTCTAGAACTGAGACCTAATAAAGAAGTATTCTCTTAGCTTCCAGAGCACCCATTCATTTTTGCAGAAACCACAAAAGAGATAGTGCAAATATAAAAAGTTAGAACAGCACTTGGGAAAGAGAAGATCTGGGTTTTAGTCTTACTTCATT
Source organism: Phaethon aethereus (assembly GCF_964289735.1). NCBI lineage: Eukaryota > Metazoa > Chordata > Aves > Phaethontiformes > Phaethontidae > Phaethon > Phaethon aethereus. The sequence goes on along the minus strand of NC_138576.1, from coordinate 20,055,745 downwards.
TTTCCCCCAAAGTGATTTGAACATGATGTCCAGTCTTCCAAAGCCTTCTCTAAACAAAAGATTAACCCATGCTCTGTGATGTTTCCATCATTCTTACTGAATCTGGACCATTATACAGAAGACGTTATAAAATTCAGGTGACACCCCCACTCATACATGAGTTTAAATCCCTGTCTGTAGTGGTGTCTGTCTCTGAAGTGGTGGAGAAATTCTAGCTTCTGTCCCAGTTCCTAAGTCTGTTTTTATGTCTTACCCATGGCTGTTTAAACAGAAAATGTACAAGGAGTCTCTAACAGAAGAGACCATAATCCAGGTTCTCTCGTTTTCCACCTTGGCAAAAGAACAATTTCCTTCAATGATCTTCAAAGAAGTTGTGTTTTAGCAGAAGATTTGAGAGACTCAGAGCATCATCATACACTTTCATAGCTTCTGGGTCATACAGCTACCATTTCAGTAAAAATGTTAGAGGAATGATACCTTTACTTCCCTTCAGATGAACAATTATGATGTCAATCATGATGTTAAAAATTATGTTAATTCAGAAGTCTGTCCTTCCATTCCTTTTTGTTTTTGCATGAAACTGGTTTAACTTTGTTGCGTCAGAACAGAAGCACAGAACTTGAATCCCTTTCAGAAACTCAGTCTACATTATAACATTGCTTTAGGGGTATATTAGGGTTCTTAAAGGACATGTAAACAAAGACTTTTTTTTTCTGGGTTTTTGCATGAAGTTCCTATACTTTAGGCACAGGTTAGCTTTCTAGAGAAGTCAGTTCTCATCCTATGACTCAACTGTTCAGCCTCTCTGTATTTCTACAGCTGAATAATAAACTAAGAACTCTACTGTTTTGATATGGCTGAATATAAGTTGACAGTCTGCCATAAATGAAGAGTAGTAGGTAGGATGTTTCAAGTTTTCTTATTCAAGATGCTTTGTTTGAAAATGATTACACTAATATTTAAAATACAGTGAGCCATTATAGTAGCAAATAAATGACTATCAAGCATAACTACATTTCTAACATTTTTAGCTGTAGTAAACATATCTTTAAAGAAAAACATTTGCTAGAAGAAATCACTGATCCCTTATTGACAGTAAGATTTTTTCAGATAGTTAAGAATTCTGTCCAGACTAATCAGAAGTACAATATCAAATGAACAAGACGACATGAAACTAACTATAAGTATTATGAGGACAGGCAGCTTCAGAAGAAATAGAGAAATGTGTCTGTAAAGGTTTTTGTAAATAACTACAGTCATACAAACAATAAAACTTTTTTTCCCTGATCAAACCTGTACTATTTAAATTCCCAGTAGTTTTTCTGGGCTCCAGTAATCCCATAAATATGTTAATTAGAAAACTATTGACAGTTTTTACACTTTTCAGTTCTCAGCTGATCCAGATCCTGCTTTTAGGACAAACAAATCTTTGGTTGTGATGTGTGTGTGTCTTACATAACATGCAGTTGCCCAGCATATTTTCTTTTTGAAGAAATATGCATATTAAAAATGCATTAGGAATCAACACAGATCTTCATTTTGTTCAAGTCAGTGGACAGGAATCTGGTAAAAAGATCGGCATCCTTCCTTCATTTCCTGACTTCTCCATCTTGGGTTGTCAGATTCAGTGTTCTAATTATGTTTTTCCAAGGAAAAAGTCTCAGTACATTTGAAATATCAAAATACCTGACGTATCTGACAGTAGACTCTGATCAGTCCTGTATTACCTTTGTTCCTGACCAGTTTTGTTCAGCTACACACTTGAGACAATCTGTAAGTTCTAGGCAAGTACAGATGAGGTGGATCAGCTAAGTAAATTATCCAAATAACAACGATCTGTGGTGCTTTGCTTACATTTCCATATGTCTCTTATGCTTTGTACAGATTCCTGAGGTCCAGATTCTGATGTACAGGGGTAGATTGCACTCTACCCTGGGACTCCCTATATAGACATAAAAAAGATACAGACATTTGCAGACAACATCCCAACATAGATTTAAAGGCAAGGCAATGATGCTTCACCACCTATAAATATCCGTTCCTGGCCAGTGTGTACAGTATGTAGAGTGACTAGATTAGACTTCATGAGCTGAATTTTAGAAGTCTAAGTTAGATGAGATAAATAGCATTTACCTGGAAAAATGTAAGGAAGTCATACAAGTTATCTCTACAACCAATAGAGAGCTCATAGAAGCCTGGAATGAAAGAATAAATGTTCCCTTTGCAAATTTCATCTGTGACTAGGTGGCTACCAGCATGGGAGTTTGGAGGCACAGAGAATAAGTGCTGACACTGAACTCTTTTCTATGTTTCTTACACTTAAAATGCATTTCTTCGCTATCCATGACACTTACGCTCTTATATGAAAAATACAAAGTTGTATTACAGACAACAAAACAAACTCTTATACCATGGAGGGAGTCATGGGAATATTTCACATTTGTGCTACTGCTTCAAGAAGCCAGAGAGACTCCCTAGAACCTGAATAAAACTCTGGACACAAACGATTGCCTGTGAAAGAAGATCCCAGCATCTCCCTGAGAGGGAGGCTGTGTCTCCCAGACTATGTGGCCTTGGTTGGGCAATAAGAAGTAAAAAAAACAAGTAAGCTTCAACCATTCAAATCCAGCAAAATGTCAGAAATACCAATTCAGGTAAGGGGCATTGCTGGAAAACAGGAAAAACAGCAGAATACATACAGGAGATATATAGGATGTGGGTATCTTTTAGATTAGTCACTCAACATTTCTAGAGATATATAGGATGTGGGTATCTTTTAGATTAGTCACTCAACATTTCTAGTCTCCTTTGACCCTCCCCATTGTGTCTAGATGGAAGATGAATGGCAGAACATTTCAGTAGTTAAGGCCTGAGACCGAGGAGATCCGACTGTCACTGTGCTCTGCTATAGCCTCTCCTACAACTGGTTAAGTCAGGGAAATGTCACTAATGTCGGTATTCCTCCCATTAAATTTAGGCACTTCAGATATCATAGAATCATAGAGTCTTCATGTTGGAAGGGACCTTTAAAGGTCATTTAGCCCAACACCCCTACAGTAAGCAGGGACATCTTCAACTAGATCAGGTTGCTGAGAGTCCCATCCAACCTGACCTGTTTCCAGGGATGGAGCATCTACCACCTCTCTGGGCAACCTGGGCCAATGTTTCACCACCCTCATTGTGAAATTCTTTTTCCTTAGATCTAGTCTAAATCTGCCTTCTTTTAGTTTAAAACCATTATCCCTTGTCCTATCAATTATAAGCCTGAATTTAAAAGCTTAGTGTAATCTTCCTAAGGAAAGATTAGATTGTCAATGGAGAAAAAACCACCTCCATAAGGCCAGTAAAATTCAGATGGGCTGAACTGCTATTTATTGGGTGTTAAGGTTTCTGTTTTTATCATCCCAGACAAATACCTCAAGGTAGGTGTGATGAGTTTGGGCTTTGGAACCTTCTTTTGGGTTCCTATGCCTAATGAGGGTCCTGTGAGAATAAATACTTCTAAAAGTTTTTAAATTCTTGGCTATGTTATTATATATGTCAACTGTATAATGACCCAAGATACAGTGATACTCCTTCTTACAGTGACTAGCACAAAGAGTCTCTAATTTCAGCTGGATCACTAGGCAACAAATAGAAGTTTTCTGAGATTTCTTTCCATCCCACTTACTAAACTTTCTCCACCACACACAGAGATACTTTTATTTGACCTTACACTGGAGGCCAACCTGTCTCTGAATATTTTGGCCTGTTGAACAGCCAGCATCTGTAGTCTTCAGAGCCTTGCATAACCTCGAAGACCACGGATGTTTTTAGCTGGACATGACTCAAATTTTTTTTTTTCCAGTGTTTAAGGTTTTCCGCCAAAACATCTACTTTGTTTATGCACCAGTATCATCAATGAGACTGGCATGGCCCTGGAAATGTGTTACTTAACTAACACAGGAGATTTAACAGAGGAGAGTTAAAACATACCTTGTATGCTTCTGCAAAGCGCAGCTATTAAAAGTCTGATTGTACTTCTGTTTACACAATTACAAGTTGGGAACAATTCCACTAAAGTCAACAGTTATACAGAATACAAGTGGTGTTAAGTGAGACCAGAAACAGCTCTTAACTTCCCCTGGCCTTTCATAGTCTCATTATACCTTTAACATACAGATTTAGGGTTAAAACCATGAGAGTTCTGTTAGAGCTGAGTGTCGTCCTGTCAAAATCACATCAGGCAGAATGTTTTTGAAATCTACTGGGGTTACAAGCACTACCAAAGTTTGCTATTACTTAGAGAAGGCTATTTTAAATTACTTTTTTTAAAAACTCCCAGTCTGTCCACGTCGAGAGTCTCTGAGTACTCTCGATAGAATCAGTTTAAGTATTTAAGAGTACGGTCATTGCTGCTCCTCCTATTCTTCACATCTCCTGGTAACTGTGAAAATAAATATCTTTAAAACAGGTCTTACAACAAAAAACAGAAAATCGGCAGGGTATTTGGCTATAGGTCGTATGCCTACTAAGATTTTTTTCTGTTTTTAAAGTCTAAACTTCAAATTGCTTGTGTTCTACTGACAACCTGATTTTAGATGAGAAAAATAGAGGAATATAGGATGACAAAGTCATCTAGCCCTATCAGAAAACAATGAAAAGAACTGGCACTACTTTTGAAGGTAATTGATGAGATCTGCACAATAACTGGTTCCTTTGAGGCCTAGAATTTAAACAAGGGGCTTTACCACAGAATTATCCTGCATATACATGCTGAAAAATGCCTTGGCTCACTGAAGTTGATAGGTATACTCCAAGGAAACTGCATTCTACCCATGTCCTATTCCTGAAAGCCTCAGCACTGTTTCCCTAGGGGACCACAACATGAGCCGGCCAGAGTCCATGCGTAAGGTATGTACCTGTCTCTGTTGGTGTCTGTTTCCTTTTATGGTTTATTTACAATTTGTGTCCCAGCACATGTTATAAAAAGCAGACTTCTGCCCTGGCATTTCTCCATTATGCTAACCCTTTATCTCTCAACCACTTTGCATACCTGACAATAGCTGTAACTCTTTGGTGTTTTTTTCTCTTTAGTTAGTCCTTACTCTATCAGTCTCAGGGTCCTAAAATTATGCTGGTTGTTTAAAAAAGCATAGTGTTACTCAATTAATGAAGTGTATACATCAGTCTGGTGATTTTGGCTGTAGAAGTGAATTTTAAAACCACCTTACTTCGCCGAAAAGAGGATAGGATACAGTTGCAATGCTGACACCTCAAACAAAAAATACAAGCCAGAAGATGAGAATAATCTCCAGCTACTTGACCCCTCTATACAGAAATCACACTAGTGTTTCAGGTCCTGAACCCATTCCCTCCTCTTTTGGAACAACTGGATAGTATGAGGCAAATGAAATGGAAAACTAACATCTTTCTCTCTCTGTGTAGAACAAGTCAGAAAGTGAGAGCTTATCCTATCCTTAAACTTTATCCCATCCTTCTCAATGTCCTACATCGGCGTTTGGGGAAGATGACCTTGCAGCAAACCCAAGGAAACGAGAAGCTGAAGATATGTCTAAAGTTTTTATTTAAGTATTTAAGAAAAGTCAGCAAGCAATCTCCATCAGCAAAAAAATAGCACCCCTTGCATATACTCTAGTATATACTGATATAAATTTCAATTAAATATGTATCTAATGCATATTGAATTTATTAAGTAAATCAACATTGCCCAATAAAATTCATTTTACAAATCAGGCTGTATATAACTCACATGGATTAGCATTCTTCTTAAACCAGAATTAAAACAAATAGCAAACATTTTTAAATCTCTGTTGCAAATAAATGCAAAATGTTCAACGACACTCCACCATTCTCAAAAGAGCACTTAAGTAACTAAGATAGCCTTTTAAATACACAAAATGGCAGGACTGTAAGGAAATGTGCTGTTCTTATTCTCCAGCCCTGTATTCTGTAACGAGATCTGAGCAAATCATACAAGGACTGATGGGTATCTCCAGTCCGTTCCACATGAAAAAGAATTCTGTCTTTAAGAAAAAACAAACCATGTGACACACTGTATGACAAAATATTCTGTGTGTCACTTGTTATATGGGGATGTAGGTAGTTTTGGATCTTCCAACAGTGTTACTCAATTGTCAACTCATTCTGTTGTTTCCATGCAGGTTCTTGAACTGTGATAGTAGATAATACACAGGTTCTCCCAAAATCATAACCATCACTGTGTTGATGTTCTCATTACTGGAAAAGAGTGTGACTGCATCTTTTCAATATTCAAGTGCTATATGTGTTGGCTGTTTCTTACTTACAAGCCTCCTGTGATCCAAAAATTCCTTCAGACGAAAGGAACACCACTCGCAACACAGCATTCATGAACTGGCTCCCAGGCCTCTCCTAAAGCAGACACCACGTAGCACAGCACCTGGCTGTAAGTCCTGACTGGGCTCCATGTTGCATCCTTTTGGCCGCCTAGACAAAAATTCTGGAGTATTTTTCAGTTTAGTGAATCCCAAATAACATGAAGATGATGTTGCAGAGCATGTGCTTTTATAGCATGAAACTGAAGGTATGAGTACATGTCTGGGTGCTAACTGGTGCAAAGCCTGTTGGAACACTGTTAGAAAACTGCTTACAGATGGAGGCAAACCTGGCTAAGTCCCAGACATAGTATTTATTGGAAATGAGTTTAGCTACATAAGAGCTTGAAGTCAGTATAATTTTGTGCACTGAGCTCAATGGATAGAATATTATTGTCTTTTAGCAAAGAAATATCTCGTATCTTAATAGATTAATTTTAATATTTGACTTGTATTCAGAGAAGAGAATTTTATTTGAAGAAGAAGAGGGTGCCCCTCTTTTAGCCATGTATATCTTTAAATACTTTTATAAATACCTAGATACATACATGGACACCTTTAAAAGCGCTTTCAAATATTAAAATTATCCTGTACTTAAATAGCACTGCTTTTGCCACTGTTAGTTGGATCCTCAGCATCCATTATTTATATTCACATCCCTTTGTTTTTTCTTTAGTGAGAACAAATTAAAGACAATCACTCAGGGCAGTATTCAGCTGTAGGCTGTCCTTTTTCCAAGACTCAACACATACAACAAGTTGTTTTTGAGAGGTTATACAGCTCATGGGGGCCAGGAGCTCTCTATATGAAATGCCGAGGTCACTGAACATGTCCTCTGCCAGTATCCCCTCCCTGTATCTGATGCATTTGGAGAACCTGCTCCTCCATTTCAGGTGTGTAGCTCCCACCTGTCACCATGAGGGTACAACAAGGAGCAGGAACCTCAAAAACAGGCACACACGATGTTGAGCAGTGAACTCTTTCCAGTTCTTCAAACAAGTTAGGGCCATATTCAAATAGATGATCAGCCCTTGAACAGAATAACATAAACAATTTTTTTTCCATTTTCTCACTGATTTGAATAAAATGGTGAGGACTAAGAAAATGTCTCTAATGCATTTCCACTTTATTTTTTTATCTTCTATTTTTAATGTTATGAATATGTGAAGTGGAAAAATTGAACAATTCATGAGTATGATTCTATGATACAGTGAACTGATGAAGATTTCAATCAATTAATTTAGATTAACTTTTAATACATTTTAAAAATAATCTAGAAGTTAATTTCACTTTTACTACCATGACGGAAATCTTTGCCTTTTCAAAATGAGTTCAAAATTCCATTCTCCTTTGATAGAGTTAGAGTTCTGCTCTTGTACTTTAGATTGTTTGTATTTAAATGGTTATATAATTATTTAAAACTTAGGAATTTTGTGCAGACTAACTTTTTCCTATCAGAGAAGATTGTTTTTATTTTCTTAATGCTACAAAGGCTGTTCTGCCCTATACAACTTGCCATACATCACACTACAATGTAACTGTGAAAATGAACAAATAATAATTAAATTTAGGATGCTAGACTGCAAAAGTACCTCTATCATGTTTCCTCAACTATGATAGAAGTTTTATTCAAAAGTTTAGACTGAGCTGGATATTGTTTACCTCTCTAAGTATTTAGATACTATTTACCTCTGGATATTGTTTACCTCTCTAAGTATTTAGACACTTTAAAAGAGTTTTTATTTATGATGTCACAGACCAAGGTCTTTTGAGGTTGGATTAGAAAAAAAGCACTGGGCACAGAGTGAAATACAGTGCAGTACTCTTCCACTCTGAAAGAAGATTTTTTTCAGAAAATACAGGGTACTTGTTTGTCATGAGGGAATATAAGCTATTATATTAAATTTAAAGTATAAATCTTTGAAGTTGAGAGAAAGACTTTGGAAGGTTTATATCAAAAGTCTCCTTATAATAATGGTACATGAGTGGGTTCATTGTACTTACTCCAACTGTTATTTACATCATTTAAAATGTTGTTTAACATCTTTCTGAATGTGTGATGAAGTTGCTTCTGTAGCCAACCGTAACAGTAATATCAGCATTGAAGAATAATGCCTGGCAAAACTTTCAATAAAATGAGAAATTATTGATATATATTTTAAATGTTTGTACTTAATATCCTAGATTTATGGTGGAAGAATGCAAAACTTGAAAAGTCTTGTTCTGAAATGTACTTTATTTGCCTTACTACTTAGAAGTAAAATTTTCCAAATACACTTTCTTTCCAAGCAGTGAATTTTTTCCCCTCCTTCAAGAGTAAATTTGATTTTGTGTTATTTTGCTTGGACCTTTCATTAACACTGAACCATGCCTAAGTTCCTGTTACTCTGGGGAGGGCAAACACAACCTTCTGAAGTACTGTGTTGCAGATTGTTTATAGAAATATCTTTTCAATAGTCTTAGAATAAAACTTATTTATTACCTCCCTTAGAGAAAGTAGGATGCAAAAGCAACCTTTCCATGTGAATTGGTAACTACACTCCTCCCTGATTATGTCCTGGTGTTTTCCCTTCATAAATGCAATTTGCAGTAGGACTTTACCTACATCAAAGACGGTAGCCCATTGACGAGAAATCAAGTTACTACGTCTGGTTGACTTCTGATAGGGCCTGATCAAAGGGCCAAAAGCTATCAGTTCAGACAGGCACCTCTTTTCCTTTTGTTTGAGTCTGGAAATGAGAAAGCTGATAGATGCCTTTTGGTCCTAATCCGCACCACTCTGGTTGACAGGAGATGAAAGGTGCACCAATTACTGCTGGTAATAGCTGACTACTATATGTATTCATTACTGTGGTTATCACTACAAATTACATGGTATGCTTTACCTGCAACTTAGGGAAATACTTCACTACAGCAAAATTTTTGTTAACTTTACTACTTTGTCTTTTTGTACACCAAGAAGAGCCTAAAGTAGAAATGCTTTCAAAAAGAAATTCAGCAAGATACAATCGCATGAGAGAGTCCAAGAATTCGTATAATGCTAACAGCTGGAAATTTGTTTTAGTACACAATATGAGGAATAATTATATTTATGTAAAACTGATATCCACCTTCTGCTTCAAAAACTCCCCATGGCTATTGAAACTGTGAGTATATGTCTCCCAAATACAAATCTGCATGCATGAAGACAACATGAAAATGGAAAGATAATACATGAGTAACCATGAATTATAAGACTATAATTATATCAAGTTGTTCTGGAGGCAGGAACTCACAAGCTTTTTTATTTCTACCACATTAACATAAGTTACAAACCTTTTAATAGTAACATGAGTGCCGTAATGTATAATGAGAAAATGGGGAAAAAAATGAAGAGAAAGATTGAGATTCATTGTTTGAGACAGCAACCTAGTCCAGTCTCCTAGTCTAATAAGGCAATCTGTCAGTCATCACATTCATAATCGGATTGCATAGCAAATAAATAAAAGATTTTTTACTCCTAATATATCAAGAAGGTAGAGTACTGAGAAGAGTTGGGAGACATATAAGGAGGAGGAGAACAGGCCAATATTTCTACAAATGTAAAAGTAATAGCAAAAGATGCATGAGACAGTTTTGAAATGTTTAATTTACCAGTGATGATAAATTCAATGATTAAATTCTGTTCTTTTTCAAACAGGGTTCAAAGACAAGGCAAGTTCTGACATCAGAACTCAATCATATGTATATGCATATGCATATGCATATGCTTATATGTCTACTATGGTGTACTTTTCATTCAAACCATACCGTCAAGGCATTCTGAAACTGAAGTTAGTGCAGAATGCCACAGTGTCCACTAGAGATCCCAGAGCACCATTTTTGCATATTTTCAGGGAGGAATTTATGTGTTATTAGTGAATTCAACCCCTAAATTGGTTCTTATTCCTATAAGAACTCATGTTATTGCCTTCAGTAGCAGTACTTGTTCTTGAGTTCTTTACCCTAAGCAGGTAAAGGTTCTGCAGTAGTTTTCTTCCCAAAGAGACCATGTTATATTAATTCCCAGAACTAAAAGATCCTGACATTCTAAGGTGTAAATCAAAATTTGGAGCAAACATAATCTTGTGAGGTTTGTTTACGAGGAACAGACGGCTGACTTTAGTGAAGAACTGACTATGAAATCAGTTTTACCTGGAATATTCCTAGGACTATTAAAGGAAATAATATAAATGAATTTGAAATTGTTTGGTGTGTACACAGCTGGCATGAATGAAAGAATGAAAGATGTCCACATAAGTAACTCTCTCTGCTCCTGCACACAGATACACAGAGCTTCATTTATTTCATTAGAGCTCCTGAACAGGACTCCTGAATACAGAAGTCGTCTTGAGTTTATTAGGACTCCTGAATTCATTAGGACTCCTGAATATAGAGTGCCTGTTTGTGAAGTGTCTGATCCTAGGTTTGGTTCATGAGTGAGGAAGTTTCTCTCCAGTGTTCAGGTGTTTCAATACCAGGTGTTGTGGTATTGTTTACAGGAATTGTTATACTGGATGAAACCTATAGTGTAGAAAAAGATTCAAGAAAGGCCCTTATGAAGTTGAGAGACCTTTGCTGCTCTCCATTTTTAGTGTTAATGTCTGCTTGCTTCTCTACCAGGATATTGTACTTTTATTTTTTTTTTAGTGTGAATTATGAAGATAGAAAGTAAGGGATTTTTTGGTCTTACTTTTTTCTTTACATCACATCTTTTCTATATGTGCTTGTCTATATTTAAAATAAGAAATGTGTTTTTAAAAGAAAAGAAAATAGAAGGAGAAAAAATAATTCCTGGGCACTACTAGGTAATCCTTCAGCCTCTTTAAATTAAAATAGTTAATATGTTTGACTGATTTCATAGATCTTTATAGCTGCTACATGGTTTTTATATAAAGAATTTTGCTGTATTTTTAGTCATTTCAGAGACTTCCTACAACAGGAAATGTTTTTTTGATTTACCCATTTGAATCAATAAGAGACATGGTACATTCCTCAATGGTGTAAAATCAATACTCTAATTACAGCATCATCAAGGGTACATACCAGATTGAAAAAGAAACCTTGACTTCATGGCTGTAGCAATTGCAAAATCAGTTATGAAACATGCGTGACAGATAAATGACTTTTGACAGGAACCCCATTTAATTTTGCTGTTGTACTCAGTAGTAGCAATTTGTTTAATGGGGCAGTGATCAGTGACAGGGACTCTGAAGTAATAGTGCAATACTCATAATAAAAGCTCACTAATTATTATCCAAGTTAGTAAATAGTACTGAAATTGTCCTATTTTGGTGAAGGGCAAAACTATGAGAGATTACTCCACTAAATCAACACCAGAAAGCAAAGACTCATTTTTCCTGGTCTTTGTTTATTTACACCAAATCTTTGAAATACTATGTTTCTAGTGAAATAAATTAATGTTATATATGATACAGTATTTCTAATTCTTATAACCTTCTTTTTATTAGAGGAACTACAGTTTACATTTCTGATGAAGCTGCAAAATTTAATTATTTTTTTAAAATAGCTTCTAGCTAGTTCCTTTCAAAGTTTTAGCTGAAAAGCAAAATTCACTGTAATAAATTGTATTGCTGACCACAGTCCTCATCACGTGGCTGTCACACTAGTGTGTCTAGTGCTGTTCTTCTCATTGTGACTTTTGAAGAAGCTTTCTGGGTATACGTCTTAGCCTGAAAAAAAGCAAAATTTCCTTTTACTGAATTTATAACAACTACCTAATTACATAAGCATTTAATAGTACTTTTTGTATAGAGAGAATATGATTTTCCAGAAGCTACATGAACAATGTACAGTCACCTTGATTTCTTTAACTGTAATTGGGCTGTCTGCTTATCCTTTTTTTTTATTTTAGTGTTTCACCCCATATTATTTTAGCATGGAACTCATAATTCCGTAGTTGTAAAGATCTCAGAGAAATGGTTCACTGATGTTACTCCTGAAAATTTTCACTCCTCCTGGAGCATTTTTAATGTCCATCAGGAGTATTAATTAATGCATTGTGGCGTAGTGCTTGGCAGTTTCTGAGAACACTATCAGTTATTGTTATACTGACATTTTATTTGCCAAGTTTTTGATTCTCATAAGTTATTTCCATTTCAGGTTACATATGTGTACACACACACACAAAAACACGCATATGAATGTATATATAAGGATATTGTGTGCATAGATACATATATTTATGGATGCAGGTATGCACGTACATAGTACCTAAGAGAACAAAAATCAGGACTTAAGTCAGGTTCATACAGGTTTAAAAGTCCTTAACTTTAAGAATACTTAAGTGACTTCCTTGAAGGCTTCAACAGTCTCAAAACAGACTCAGTGAGATTCTAAGTTCTAAACCAAGTTGGCTTCCTTATGAGTCTTATAGCGCTGATCATTGTAACATCAGCGAAACTGGGAAAAAAGGTTGGAGAGAGATTTGCAATGGAGAGAAACCACTTGTTGGTAGCTGTTTCAACGGGTTGCTCACTGACACCTTCTCTGCTGTTATCCTTTATCGGTAAATTTGACACAACTTTCTAGAGGAAGGAGCAGAGGTTATGGAGCTGGCAGTGGGGTCACTACAACTTGCTGACAACCTTTTGTAGGTCTGATGACGGCACAGATCCATAGCAAATCCTTCCTGAATATTTTTCTCATTAGAGGATACACAAAGAACTCTTTTTGACTTATAATAAGCTATTTCTCACTGGATCTCTGTTGAGATATATCCCACAGTATGTTTAGATGTATCTTGAACCACTGTTCACTCAGTGTATTTTCAGGACATTCACAAACATATATTTTGTTTTTAACAGAATTGACAGGGGAAAAATAAATAACTTTAAAAAGCCACCTCAAAACCTTCACTGCTGGACAACTGCAGTTTCATACTTATGCAGATGTTATTGGGACTTGTGAGATACTACTTTCCTGAAACTGAGTAATGCTACCAGGTAAGTGTCAAGATAGATTCACTAATTCCATAAAAATTTCATAGAATCATAGAATCTTTGGGTTGGAAGGGACCTTTAAAGGTCATCTAGTCCAACTCCCCTGCAGTGAGCAGGAACATCTTCAATTATATCAGGTTGCTCAGAGTCTCGTCCAGCGTGACCTTGAATGTTGTCAGGGATGGGGCATCTACCACCTCTCTGGGCAACCTGGGCCAGTTTTTCACCAGCCTTATGGTGAAAATTTTTTTCATACATCTAGTCAAAATCTGCCCTCTTTTAGTTTAAAACCATTACCCCTTGTCCTATCGCTATGGGTCCTGCTAAAACGTCTGTCCCCATCTTTCTGAGAAGTCCTCTTTAAGTACTGGAAGGCTGCAGTAAAGTGACTCTGGAGCCTTCTCTTCTCCAGGCTGAACAACCCCAACTCTCTCAGCCTGTCCTCAGAGGAGGGTTGTTCTAGCCCTCTGATCATTGTTGAGGCCTCCTCTGGATCCTCTCCAACAGGTCCATGTCTTTCCTGTTCTGGGGGCTCCAGAGCTGGATACAGGACTCCAGGCAGGGTCTCACCAGAGCAGAGCAGAGGGGGCAGAATCCCCTCCCTAGACCTGCTGGCCATGCTGCTTTGGATGCAGCCCAGGATGTGGTTGGCCTTCAGGATATGAGCACACATTGCTGGCTCACGTCCAGCTTTTCATCCACCAGCACCCCCAAGTCCTTCTCAGCAGTTTCTCTCAATCTTCATCCCTCAGCCTGTATTGATACGGGGGTTGCCCCGACACAGGTGCAGGACCCTGCATTTGGCCTGTTGAACTTCATGGGGTTCACACAGGCTCATTCCTTGAGCTAGTACAGGTCCCTCTGGATGGCATCCCATCCCTCAGGCGTGTCAACCACACCCCTCAGCTTGGTGTCACCTGCAAACTTGCTGAGTCAATTAATGGAGGTCATTGATGAAGATATTAAAGAGTACTGGTTGCAGTACAGACCCCTGACGGACACCACTTGTCACTGATCTCCATCTGGCTATTGAGCCATTGACCACTACCCACTGGATGTGACCATCCAACCAATTCCTCATCCCCGCAACAGTCCACACATCAAATCCATATCTCTCCAATTTAGAGAGAAGGATGTTGTGGGGCACTGTGTCAAAGGCCTTACAAAAATCCAGATAGACAACATTGGTAGCTCTTCCTTTGTCCACTGATGTGGTCACTCCATCATAGAAGGCCACTAGGTTGGTCAGGCAGGACTTGCCCTTGCTGAAGCCATGCTCATCTCAAATCACCTCCCTGTCCTCCATGTGGCTTATCATATCCTCTAGGAGGATCTGTTCTGTGATCTTCTCAGGCACAGAGGTGAGGCTGACAGGTCAGTAGCTCCCAGTGTCCTCCTTGGTACCTTTTTAAAATTTATTCCTTTATGAACAAAAAATTAATCAAGGGATTAAAACCCACACATAAGCATAAAATAATTGTGACAAATGCAATAAATACAATAAAAAACCCCCAAATAAGATGTTATCTGCAATAACAAGGTCTGCAGTCCATTATAGTACTATCATATTACACTCTGATGTGTATTTGAAATACGTGAGACATTTTTCTTGACTATACACTTTTATTTCTTGAGGCCATGCAGTGTTTGATTCTGTTGCTTGTGCTAGTTGATTGAGATTTTGACTTATGCAGGTACTTTCATGCTACTCAAACCTCCAGTCTTGGTGTCCCAGATGCTTTTTTGCCCTTTTAAAAATGTGATGCCTACTCCGTCACATTTAATTCAGATTATCCAAGCAGTCTATGCAGACTTCATATACTTAATAGGTAGGCACTTCCGCAAGGAATCAGAGTGACTTGGGAAAGCTGTGTGAGGAAAAGCCCCTCTATATAGAGAGTAAGGAGGGTAGATATGGCAACATAATATAAATAGTAAAAAAAATAGGTGCAAAATATTTCACCTTCCTCTTAGGATCTTCACCTGGGAGGTTTAAGAGCTGTTGTTCAAGTGTTCCTGCTTTAGGACTCTTCTGTTTTTTCATCAGGTAACTGCTGAATAAAATCAGAAGTAATTGTAGGTGTTCCCCTTTTTGGGTCAGTTCTCAAAACATTTCTAAGGACATATATATCAATTTTAGGGGCTGTCAGGGGAGGGTAATGCATGAAAATAACCAGCCTCAATTTTTTTTTTAAGTCTATCTACCATGTCATGCTATATTGCGTGGCAGGACCGTGTCATTACTTACCTGATGTTCAAACTGGGAAAATGCTGATGCTGAGCTAATGTGTCCCCTACCCTGGGCCATGCAGTGGCCAACCCCTTCTGACAGGCTCTTCTTCACTATGTGCTGTGTGTCATATCTAGGAGGAGATGTTTCGAAGCTGCCCCTAAAATGTGCTAAAGGGCTTCTTGTAATTTCAAAACAGAGCTTAAAATTAACAGCATCACTTCACATCTGAAAAGACCACCAGCTTCCACTCTGTGAAGGTGAGCAGGTGCACCCAGGGGGCTGACGTCAGCTTCTTGACCAGCAGCAGAATTAATCGGAGGCCTCCTCCTCCCCTCAGTTCACTTGAAGTGGGCTGTCTACTGTCACCTGACAGTGCTTTTGTCTCCATTGAGTAGGTAAACCTACCTCACAAAAATGGTAGAAACAAATAAACACAGCTCTGTGGTTTGACTTAGCAAGGTGATGATGCTGATTCCAGCTAAGATCTGACTTTAGGTGCAGATGTGACAGCAGTGGGTGTGGAGCTGGTACTAGCAAAAGCCTAGGGCCAACCCTCAGTATAACATGTACTATAATCACAGCTTTTGGCATTTAGGATTCAAATTTAAGTGGGCTAATCTGTCTCTTCTCTCCAGGTTCCTCTTGTTTAACATTCTGTCTAACATTTTGACCATACAGAGTGAATATTTCCAGTAATGCTTGAAATACATTGCTGAAAAGCACTGTATGATCATGATAAATAGCTTTATCACAAATAAGAAGTAAAAGTGGAACCCAAACAACTGACAGGAGGAGGGTAAGAGGTACAAAGTACAGAGGAACAGGAAGACAAAACAAACATCAGATTTTTTTTTTTGTAAAGTAGCATCCAGAATATGTGAATATGTGACTATAGCCTCTTAACTTTAGTTTATTCAGGAATAAAAGTAACTACGCAGTTGGAAAGTATGGAAACTAGTTAGGAAACTGAATTAAGGGTCAAAGTCATTTTCAAAGAAGAATTTTGAAATTTTAAGCCATGAGAATGAAGCTTGTCTAGATGACATTGGCGTGAGTGATCAATAGCTGTAATCTGTTGTTTGTTGTTTGTACCTCTACAAAAACAAAAAACTAACTTTTAGGGTTAGTAAGTGCCATGTGACCTTAGCCCATCAAAAATTCGGGTTGTGGACATTGAATTTTGGCAAGAACCTAATGACTGAGAATTACTGATAATTACTTTTCAGGAGATGGTAACAGTTTAAGGTAAATGTCATTGCATCCTCTCTCAAGGTGATTGTCAAAAATATATCTTGTGAGTGTTAAGCAGAAACCAGGTGTAAAAGGGAGTGGTGGGCAATGATGCAGTCTGGTCAACCCTCACCACACTTTAGTGTATTTAGTAAAGCTGAAGAGTTTTGTTGTGCATGTCCTAACAGGGACTTCCATGGCAGTGCCCTGGAGATTTGCGCAGTCTTGAATTTGGGAGTATGTTTCTGTATTATCACTTTAGAAAATCACCAGTGCTGCAAGTTCAGCTTAATTAAAAAGATTTGAAGGATTAGACACATTAATCAGAACAAATGTATCTCATCCCTTCTTTACCCATCAAAGGAAAAGAGGAAAAGTGAATCTGTCAGTGACAGATAGTTTTCTGTCACTTAATATCCCACCTTCCTAGGAGAGAACGAGAGTATAGGGATTGCACAAGTAAAGCTCAATGGATGTATTAGGTAATTTCTGACAAAAGTACAAAAATGTCACATTTTTCATTTTATACAGTCTCTGTAACAGGACAGTGCTCACAAGTATGCCAATGTCTAACATCTGGGGTTCAGGTCTGGGACAGATTGTCCTATAGTAATTATCTCCTGTGGTAAACATCCAGTCACATTGTATGCCTATTGAAGAACAGCATAGAATTTCGGAAACCAAACATGCTGGAGGCTGCCAGCACGATTAAGTCCTTCCCACTCCAGATATTCCATCCTTGCTTCTTTGTCTGCATTTTCTTTTATTTTCAATCATTCTTGCTCATGAACTCAGAAAGATACCTCCTCTTTGGGAAATATACACAGAGAAAGCGCTGACTAAAATCACCAAAAACTTGTTAGTGAATGCCATGTTCTGTTTGTCTTGCCAAAGTCTTCAGATTAAAACCAGACACTTTCCATATATACATCATTTTGGTAGCATTTTTGTCACATCTGTGTGTATATGCCAACAGCTTTTGTGCTTGGTTTTATATTGCAGCTAAATTTAGAGGAAGAGGTAGAGGTCTTAAATGTACTAAACTCCAGCACTGTTGAGAAAGGTGGGCTGCTGGGTACAAGAAACAGAGCTTGAATTCAGCCTTTATTAGATATCAGAGAATCCACATATGAGATCACTCTGAAATCCAAACTGTACAGAACACATACTTCATTAATTACATTGGTCACAGAGCAACTTATATATAAGCTGCTGCTAAGTAACCTGCAAGGTTTTCAGGGAGAAATAAAATCTCTTATTAGGCTAGCTGATACAGTTGTAAAAAGTAGACATGTCTCAGGCACATAAGTAATCTTTTGTGTAGACATTCTAATCTTTTATGTAGACATTCTTAAAGCAGTTGGGGAAGGGGCGTATGTTGATTTAGCCTAGGCTGTTTTCATTACGGTGGTTTGAATAAACTGGCCTCAAAATTACTTAACATGGTATTAGCTTGGATATGGAGAAGGCTTGAGAGAGATAAGGTAGCTACAGCTCTACACAGCTACAACCACTTCTATTTAAAATCCCCTAAAACCACCTGCAATCACACCAACACTGTTAAAGAACTTTAAGAGATCTTGTAATTTAACCTCACTTCTAACAGTCATTCTACCATGAAATCAAGTTATGATTTCTACAGGGCCAGACCAAACAAATCTGACTATATTTGATGCTGGGTGTGTTAGGGTTTCCAGTTACCGAAGGGCACCGACGCACAAACTCACAGGTATGTCTCATCCTCTTGCCATGCTCTGCACTCCTGCACCCTGCACTCCCGTCATCACCAGACTGCAGGATAAGGTAGTTGGAAGGGCCCTCTGGAGGCCATGTAGCCCAATCATTTTCTTATGTTCCTTGTGAATTTTCTATTTTAAAATTTTTGCCCATTTCATTTCCCCAGCTCTTATCTTTTCAACTGCTGTTAGGCAATTAATTATTGTATTCAGGTGATGTTTAAATGTATCAGGAAATTATACTAGCGTATGTCTATAAGAAGGTTAGAACTTGATAAAAGAAGTTGTTTTTTATGATAGAAAGGGGTAAGACCACACAATATTATTTGAACAACATATAAACACTAGACAAATTATGCTACTTTTTTTTGCAGGACTATTTATGTAAATAATTGATATTTTTAGTGCAACTTATTTAGTTGACAACTCCATTATAAAATAAAAACATCACAACAGATTTTGTTCCTTAAAAAGTTTCTTTGGGTGATATTATTTTAATGATAATGAGTGCAGGAAGCATTATTCTGAGATTAAAGCTAGTAACCTGTGTATCTATACTCTGTTCTCAGAAATCAAGGATGGAATCCTGCCCTTACTGATCTCACCAATGGATCAATACAGTTTGGGGATTAGTTTATGATTTTCTATCTTGGGTGGATTATATTAAGTTGATGTACCTTAAACATGAGGATAATTATTAATCTCCTTTGCAAGTCTGAAGTGTAAAATTTGTGCTTTAAAGGTATTATGGAGAACACATTTGTTTTGTTTCTTACAGCATCTTCACCCTTGAAAAGCTGGAGATCCTACTTTTTCTTCTGTACTTTCCTTTTTTTCCCCCTTAAAAATATGTTAAAATGCATCTGATTGTAAAACATAACAGCACCATTACAAGAGTCTCACATTGTCTTTGCATGTTTGCATCTTTCTATCTAGAACATTAAGAATAGGTTCCTTTTTCTCTGTGTGTTTCTCCATCTCTTTCTCTGTTTCTTATCCTCGTTGCTACTAAACAAAACTACAAATTATGTCCTATACCATCTGTAAGCAAAGTGGGTGGAAATCAGGTTAAAGCTAGTAGATACATCAAGGCCCTGATTTTCTGGTTAGGTCTTTCCCTTAAGCACAAGTGTCATGTAGACTTTAGTGTTGCACTTCAGAGTTACAAAATGCTTTGGAACTTGTTATATATAGTTAGACCAGGAATATCAAAAAGTGGCCTAAAACACCTCTTCTTGGGCTTGTCTTGGTCTTCAAATGTAAGCTAGAAAAGATAGGAAAAAGGTTTATTATTTGTATTCTTAGCTGTGTCTGTACTACATAATACAGTGCCATGCAGAGATATCTAAAAACTAGCCAGGACACAGCAGGAGACTCCTTCCAGTTCCACAGGCAGCAGACAAAACCAGCACTGATACCTGCATAATGCTATATTACAGCACGTAAACACTCTCAGACTCAGTATGAATGCACTCCTCTATCAAAAATATCTCAACAACTACAGTAAAAAATCTATTAAATGAGAGGTTTGCCTCCCAAGTTACATTTTTTTAAATGGAGATTTACATCCAAAAATGCTAGTAACATTGAAAAGATTTTCTGTTGGATCAAATCCACTTGAAAGTCTGTATATTTTATTGACTATGTACTTTATTTATCCACAAAAACCTTCTCAGGGAGGTTTTCCCCGAGACAGGTTTTTATCCTTTGAAGATCATCGTGTATGTACATAACTCATTGTGCCCTATCTAGTAGTGGTTAGAGCAAGTCTTTTTCACGTTCAAAGTTAGCAATTTGTAAAAGAATAATATCTTCAGAAAACTTTCTCTCCATTAAGTTATTAAAGTCTATAATATATCTGACCTCAGAGTCTCAAAAACAACAGAAGTATGCAGGAGATCAGTTCTGTGACTAGCAAAGGATGTTGAGGGAGAGACATAAGTCTCTGGGACATTTTCTCGAAGGGAAATAACATTCAGAATTTCCAGCATCTACCTCCTTATTGTTTTAGAAATTTTATTCCCATGGATGACAATAGTCCATATCTTAAGTTAGATATTTTATCAGAATTAGAGCACACCTATATTTTCTATGAAAATAGAACAATTGCTAATTCACACTGCATTGACTGTCCTAAAGAGTGTATGCAAGTGCAAGGCAGAATAAGCAGGTTTAACAGAAGACGGTAGAAAATAAAATGGTTGGAATTGTATGCTTTAGAAAGAAATTCAATAACTAATGGGATAAAAAAATAAAATAAATCTTAAGAAATTGTTCTGTAACCTAAAAGCAATGAGGCATTTACTGAAACTAAAGAAGGAAGAAATTTAGGACTGATAAAGGAAATGCTTTTTTTTCCTATAAGATGTGCAATTAAGTGGTGAATTCCCTTCAAAGAAAAATTTATTAACTAGCCCAAAGACTTAGTAAGAGCCTTTGTATGGATTTCAGAACCATTCAAGTTGGTCATGAGAATGATCAACATTTTGTAAGATTTAATTTTTTTTTTTTTCAGGCTCTCGGCTGGTGTCTAAGCTGCAGAGACATTTAAGAAACAATCTGGGACCCTCCATGCATCTCCTAATTAAGTTTTCTCTGGAGCATCTGGAGTTGTGATGCTGCACTATATGACTATGATTCCTCAGGCTTGCCCATAAATACCAGGTAAAACAGATTCACGCAACTGGAATGGAGATCAGAGTATGGAAGGAATTATATATCACACTTGTCCACTACAGAGAAAAACCTTGATGACATAGGAATTCTCTTTGTAGTCCAGAGTTTATGTTAAGCATTCACTAAACGTGGACTACTTGACAGCAACCCTACAAAGAAATTAACTTAAAGAAAAGACCTATTGAATTCAACTCAAATTAAAGAAAGCTTTCTTCACAATAGGTCAAATACCTTTTTTAACTCAAATTTACTTGGGTTAAGATGACCTTCAAGCTCTGCCTTCAGTCTGACTTTGTAGCTACTCTTGAGACTTTTATCAACTATTCTGATTATACCAGAAGGTTGTTAAGGATCATAACTTAGATCAGTGATCTTTAAATGTAAGTCTTTATGCATGTCTTCTTATGAACAAAATACAAAGCTTTAGCAGTCCTGTCTGAGAACTGACATTCTTGCTGACCTGTACAAAACTTTTATACAGGTTCTGACTTGCAAAGGTACAAAGATCCTGACTGCTGTGGATTCTATTTGAAGGTGAAGAGTGCCTCTGAAAATCACCTGCTCTTATTGATATTAATGACAATGACAATTCTCATAGTGGGTGCAGGATCACAAATACAGACGGGACTGTAATTACAGGCAAGTGTTCTTGTTCAATTAGATATTGGTTTATAGTTAGATGCACAGGACTTCATGTCTCTTCCTATAAATTTATTACCTTTACTTATAGTTCTGCATCATCATTAAATGTGAAAAATCCCTTTTTCATTTTTGTTAAATTTTTAGAACCAGTGATTTGCACTGTGTAATAATTCCACCAATCAATCATTTGTGGGGAAATCTTGGTATTTTATCACTTTGTGTCTCTAAATTTTGTATTTCTTTCTACATTCTTTTTTTAGTTTTTCTTCTATCTTGACACTGGGAGAAATTCTGTACCTAATCATTAAGTTTTAATAGGACAATGCTAGTGTATAACTGGACTATCTGACTTCCTTTTTCTCTTTCCAAAGAAATTTAGGAAGATAAAGTAATTGGAAAAGATGATTTTTATAATCTGCAGAATCAGCAAGAAAGAAAAAAAATCTTTTGCGTTTTAGTTTAAACCATTCAAGTGGGAGAAGACTATTGTGGCCTGGAATGATTATTTGACGAAAGCATAGTATGTTTCAATAATGAGTATTATCAATATTATCAATGATTTAATCAATGATTAAATATTTCCTTTCACAATGTATTGTGTATATATTGCTACATATTTATAGGAGGTTTAGAAGTATCATCTGTTTATTTCTGCAAATACTAAAACCAATAATTAATGCATAAAGATGTTTCTGTGCTTGATTGTCAACTTCCTTGCAATGATTTCACATTCAGTTAATATTGATAGAGGTATACAATAATAATAGCGGTATAACAAATTGAAGAATAATATACTGAATTTTTAATTTTTTTTTTCTTTAGAGATTTACTGTTATGGATAATTCCTATTTAGTTACATTTTACACTGCAAGATAGAATTTGAGATTTAATTACAGAAAGTGGTACCATGTGAGAGCTTTTACATATGGTTGACTTAGACTGGAGCACGAACCACAGTTATGCATTTTGGCCTTCCTAAGATTTATCAACGTTATGCAGCTGTTGCTTCTCCTAGAAAAAGTGCCAGCAAAACATAATGAGGTTACAGTGAACTCCAAAAAGCAAAAACTTCCAAAGAGAAATCACAGAGCACTACAGCTGAAACATCAGTCGGTCGTATTGCTTATTTACATAACATTACCCTAAAAGCTTTGCCTTAGGATTTTACTTGGAAAACTTGTCCTCTCTGGGGAGTCTTCACAACACTGTCTCTCTGTTTCTCTTCAGAACTCACACTACACTGATAAGTCTTAAGAAAATCAAATTATGGGGCTGTAGATGCTTTTTCACCATGGGCATAGCAATAAAGACAACTTTGGCAAACAGAGTTATGCCAATCTAGGTGTATTTACTACTTTGTAAGTAACAGAAAGATACGTCTGCATTAAATGTGCTCTGTTTATCAGGTTTTTATTTACAACAATAAAACAGTTTTACTGAGCCTGGATTCTAATTTCTGAAAGAAATTACTTCTCAATAGCCAGTGTACACTGTTTGATTGAGAAGCACATGAGCTTGTTTAGCTCCGGCTTCATGTTTACTGTAACATTTGTAAACGACTTGATTGTACATCTTTCACCTTATTATCTGAACATGAACATTTATGCACCTCATTTCTAGGAGCTGGGGCAGTCTGAAACCAACAGCAGTTTGTCTCCATCAGAATTCACATCTGCATCTTTCTTATCTGAAACAGCAGCAGATTCCGTGTTCTATATTGCATAGTCATATCTGATTCATTTGAGATAAAAATAAAACTTTTGATTCTAGGAGACTCCAACTGGATTCTGAAAATGACTCAAATATCTTCCAGAACAGTACAGAGGTTTCAACTCTTTTATCAAACGCTTTTATTTATTTGTGTGTGTATGTGTGCACACGTGTTTTTTTCATTTTGCGAAGTGAATGGCTGGAGTCAGGCTGAGATATATTCCTGGACAGATTTAATCTTATTCCAACTTTACCCTGATGTAACCTCATTCTATTTATACCAGTATAAACAGAAATGTGTTGTGTTATCTTTCTTACAGTTAATTGTAAGAACTTGAGATATTTCATAAATGAAAACTATGTTAACTACTTCTCCCTCTTCCCAGAATATTTTTATTGTGGTTTTTTCTGAGGAAGTGTATATATTCCTGAGCAGAGAGCACTTATCATGTCTGATGTTGGAATTCAGTGAATTAAGGTTATCTTTCACGCAATTAAATCTCCATCAGGAAGCAGTTTTACATTTCTAGTTTGTCTATCAACATGTGCTTAACTTGCATTTCACCATCTTTTAAATAAATTCCTTTGTACAGCAAGACAATTCCCTGTAGTTGCATTTTTACTGGTTACTTTCTTTTTTTCTACTTAAGCTTTAGTATAGGGGTTTCTGGGGGTTCTTTTTTTTTTTGTTTGTTTTGCTATAAAAGTTACTTAATATCTTTTTCTGTAGAGGAAGGGTTGCAGAAAAGATATTTGGTAAAAGATTGTTGAGAAAGTGTCTTAAAGTACTCCACTAACCTCATCCAGTGTTTGCTTGTTGGTAGATCTGTGCTGTAAGGAGTTCTGGTCTTCTTTCTCATATTTCACCGTACTGACGTTCACCTACTTTTCCATGGAATATGGCTCATTTCTCAGTCTGTCCCATCTTTGTTGGGTTCCTGTAGAAAATTCATTTCGCTACCATTTAATTTTCATCACCATTGTCAACACCAATAGGGATTGAAATATTATAATTCTCCTCTGCACTCCCAAATATGAAACCCATTAGTAAACATTAGCTGTCACTTTTTCCAAATTTCTTAGGTTAATTAATATTCCCATGGTGCCAAGGTCACCCGCAAAAGATTATGACTGGTAGTGTTACAAGTGGTTTGGCAAATTAGTATCTATTGAAATGCAACTCATTAAAAAAAATAAAACACTTGACATTGATACTTGACAGCTGCAATTCCTTTTTATAATTCAAGTAGTCTTAGTGACATTGGCATTAAAAGAAAATTCTCGTGAATAAGAAACAAAATAAAAATCTGATTTTATTTCAATTCAACACACACTAAGGTTATATTTGAAGAATAATACAGACCAGTAAAGCACAAAAAGACTAAGAATTTCTAATCTACACTTGTAATACATTGTTCCATCACAGAGTCATTTGGGTTTTGTTTGAAGAAAAACTCTTATGATTTAATAGCTATCTGGAGACCTGATCTAAATAAACTGAAAATTTGTGCCTCAGTTTAGTTCCTATAAGACAGGGTAAAATTTCTGTTCCAACTGAAGACAGTAGTTTTGTTATCATATTTGCATTTTCAGATTTTAGGTTTTTCAGTATTCAATATTCAGTGACAGAAATAATCTGATGTTCTGATTTGATTTTTGCTTCCAAGTTCATAGTGTTAATGTCTTTTTCCAATTCTCCTACCTATTATCGATGTTGTTTCTGTTATAGTTACCCTCCTGAAACCTGAAGTCAAATATTCGTTTAGGTTCTGGTCTGAACCTATTAAATCTTAAATCTGTTTGCACTGCTTACTAGCTCAACGTCTTTTGTTTTATTTATATTGCTAAATAACCTTTTACTACTTGTTTTCATTTCCTTTGCAAGGTCTAACTCAGCTTGACTTTTGGCAATTCTCACTTTATCCCTTCACTTTCTGGCCTCCCAAGATGTAGCTTTCTTTGTTGGTTAACCCCTTTTTACCATTTCTCCTAGAATTGCCCCCTATTCCAAAAAATATGCTGGGAGCAGAAATTAATCCATGTAGGCCTGAAACCCTTCAGCAAAACTTTAATCAGCATAGAAACCATGATTTGGGTTTCATTTGTACCCTTTGTTTTGAGACATAACAGTGTCTCCTCCCAAGATCTTTAGTTGACTTTACTAGCAAATCTCCTAATTTCTTAGCAATGTCCCATTAGAGTTTATCCCTTCACATTGTGAAGCTTTTTGTAGAACTAGTTGTATTCATCCTCCAATTTAAACTGAAAAAGTTTGTGATCCCTTGGTCTCTACAAAAGATATTTACCTAACTGCTTCCCCCATTCACATTTCAAATAGAATCCACTCTTCTTGGTATAAAAACCTTTGGTGCAGAAAGGCAGAAAAACTTAGCTGGGATTTTTTGTCTAGCTGGTCCAAATTTTGTCTGCTAATAACTGGAGCCTGAACACCTTATTTTCCATTAGTTGTATTTTAAAGGCAGAATTATTAAGAGAGTCTGATTCTTCCTACAATAAAAACGTGGGGTTTGTGGCTTATGATTTTTTGTTCAAACTGGAATTTGGACTTGAATTTTCCACTCCAGGTGTCTGCCTCAGGCTAAACTTCCTCATTATTATTAGCACTAGCAACAAGTTCAGATAAAAGAGTTGGGCGGTTTATTATGGAGTGAGGTCTGGTCCATTTTGATTACAACAATTTCCCTAGAGCAAAGGGACTGGATCTTTCGTGTTCCTTTGTAGAAACCTGGAGGTCAAAATCTTGAGAAATTTGGAAAAAGACCTGAAATTCCTAGGTCTCCTTCTCTGTGGCCACCAAATTGCACTTTACAACAACAGACAAAGTATGAGTGACCTTTCATTCTGATTTTCCTAGTATGTTCAAGTCAGCTGCCAATTTAATTGCAGAAATCTGCTGCTGTTAGACTGCAATTTTTCAAACCTCTTAATGGTCAACCTGAACGTAAGCAAGGTGCTGCATGCTAGATGTTCTGATTATTCTGATACTTTACATCACAATATCCCTGTACTTTATGTACATAGTTGTAAAAAGGAACCCACTCTATTCCTGCTTTTTCGAGAGAGTGCTACTCGCTATTATGTAGATGAGCTATATCGGGGTAGAAATACAACACAAATACTTCGATACTTTTATATTCTGGATAGGACACAAGAAGAAGATCATAGGCCATAAGACAGCATTGGAGCAAAACAAAATATTAAATGTGTGCTTGTTCAGTGAGAATCCCCACTGTTTGAGGCAGCAATCCTTTGAGTAAAGTAATCTCTCAGCGTATAGTTCATGATTCATGTAGAAGGGGGCTGAACTGAATTTACACCAAATGTTTCTAATTTCCTGATTTTTTTGCCTATTTGATTTGCACCCTGAAGAACAGTATTAAGTGAAGGGTTTATTTTGTGTTTTTACTGCTCTTTTTACTCCCAATTTTTTAAATTCAGTTCCGTTTCTTTACAAGCTGGAGAAGTAAATCCTTTCAGCGATCACTAATTGGATCCGGGTTTAGACTGCAAGTTTTAGGCATGAATGAGCAGTGCTTTACATATGTCTACTACTTGCAGGGTTACTGACCTGAAGGCACTCTTAAATTTACACAGGTCACTGAAGTCACTAATTTGTAGGGTGAAGTCTTGCCTGTGAAGACCGGTGAAATAAATAGATTCTGCCTGTTACAGAAGTAGGATTTGACTCACTATTCCCTGCAGCATTCCTTGCAATCTCACGCAAACGGCGGACATGCAAATCTCATCTACACTAGCATAAATAGCTCCTCACGAGTCAGGGGTACTCCTTTTTCCACTGCGTACGGCATCAGATCAGCATCATTCTGTATGGTGTCGTTGCACACGACTGTAAGGGAAGAGTCTTCAGCCTGGTGAACATGAGAAAAAGTAGTATTTTTAGATAAGTTGTGCATTTCATAGGGTTTCAGCTGATGTTAATCTGTTTACCCAGAATTCATCTGGGTTAAATTCATTTGTTTTCTTTGGAAGAGTCTCCCAGGACTTTAGAGCCTTTAGAGTAAAACCCCACAAAATCCTGATTTGGAGAGTTTCTGTCTGACTAAATTTGTGACTGACTTCTGTGTAAAGATGAGTTACAGGCATGACAAATATGTCTCATGGAGTTGATATTGGTCTAGGACAAAAACTTCCTAAGAGATTGCATTCGTCTTTTTGAGCTGTTTTCCTTTCCCTGCATAGTAACAAGTGGCATTTGGGGCAGCTCAATCCAGATTTGCAGAATTATAAGGAGGGTAGTGCTTATTCCTACACTGATTTCCTTGAAATCTACAGACCACCCTGAACTGAGGTATTTTAGACCACAAAAATTTTACAAAAATGTGAAATATATTAAAACACACACAAATGTTTTTAAAATATTATTAGGCGTTACTCCATTGGAAGGTGTTTCAGCATTAACTTTATATATACTGGCTTAGGCTGGTCTTGGTTGTACTTTTTATATCAGTTTTGACAGTTTAATTTCCCTTTTTTATTGTCATATGCTAAGATTTTTGTTTTATTTTGCTAAATTTAAGTTTTTTACTGATCCATAAAAATTTATGCAGTTTAAATGAACTAGAGGTCTGTTGCATGCATATGATGGGAAATTCTTGATGAACTCAAGACAAAGAATATGCTTTAATTAGGCTTCAGAATCTGTTTGTTATCTGTACAATGGAACTGTTAAATTGCAGTCTCTTCAGGAATGCAATGTATATGTCACTTCTACGTCTATGGCACTTCATAAATTTTAAAACACGGCATTACCTAACCTGTAGGTAAGCATTTCTTAGCCATATATATTAACAGACTATTGTCTGAAAAGTAGGTAAGGTTTTCTGAACGGTTATTAATAACCTCCGGTTGCACAGGCAGCTAGTTGACTAATTAGCTACATTGCTTGTCTGAAAATAAAATCACAAATAAGTACTGGAAAAGTAAGAAACCTACACTCTGGGAAGCATCTGATATGGTTAAAGAAATCCAAGAAATGTAGAGGGGAAGTGACATCTAGCAGTCATTCTGTCTCAGAGCATGGGAATCAACAATTATTTTTGATTGTCCTTGATATCCATATCTTTCAAAATCCTCCTCTGGTGTTGGTTTCAACACCTTCCAACGTAACTTGTTCCACTGCATAACTGTTATTATAGAGTTTTTAATACCTGAAGTTTAAATCTTCCTTGCTTGGAAGGAAAGCAATTCTTTCTTTTCCTAGATTCAGTGTATGTGAATAAGACTGATTACTTGTCTCTCCAATTCTATATTCTGCCCTCAGTTCCCTCTTTTATGGATCCTTTTCCTTCAATTGTTCTTCATAAAACTTGGAAATTTTGTGGCCTTTCTTTGTCTATGTCTGGGATTCTCTTCTTCATCCCAGTGTGTTGAATCTGTCTTATGCTGGGTGCACCAACACTAGATGTGGACTCCATTTCAGTATGCCGTAACATAATGCAGTGACATCATTAACTCTCGAGTCTTACGAGTGGCTATATGTATCATTAATGTACATAGGAGTAGTATCTCCCCTTCTCTGACATAGCATCTCATCTTTCTGAAATATCTCTGGACAATACATTATTTTGCATCCTTTCCTTTTGCATTTGATTTGTTCTTCCCATGTTTACTCCTATGTGTATTCCTGTATTCAGATACGTCTTGGTGGCTTCTCCATTTTCTCAAGATCTGCTTGAATTCCAGTCCTGCCTTTCAAAACGAACTCCATCACAAGTTGTTGTCATTCACAAACTTTCTAAGTACAGCTAAATTTTTGGTTGAAATATTGAATAATATCAGGTCAGCCTTGTGAAGGACATTATATAATATATCCTACCCATTCTCCAACATGCTATTAACAAATTTTCTGGCCAAGATTTTACAGCAGCTTTACTCAGACTATATTTTCCCAGTTGGTTTATGAGTGTCATGTGAATCTGACATCCATTACTTTCCCAGATCTTGTTATCCTGTCAATGAAATTGAATTACATTGACATGAGTTATTCTTGACAAATTCATGTTGGTTTTGTTTTGTCTTTAGGTGAATACAAATAATTTGCTTCAGTTATCTTTCGATCAAAGAAAAGCTGACTCTTCTGTAGTTCCCTACGTCCTTTTTATGCTCGCATGCTTGTTCTCTGACTTTCTAGAACTTATTCACCTTCCACAAAACTATCTCATTTCTCCTGCACCGCTAATGAAAGGTCCCAAATTCCTTTGACTAACTCTGTAAGTACTTTGGGGTGATGCTTGTCAAGTCCTAATGACCTGATGTATTCAACTTACCTAATTGATTGTTCCATTATTAGGCTGGTGTTCCTATTTCCTCATTAATAATAATTAAGTTAAACATCTGGTCACAGTTACCCTTTTTGTGAAGACTGAACCAAAGCAAGCTTTACACATTTCATGTTTCCTTCAACTGTCCATTAATTGCTTGGTTTTGTCATTATACTTGCTTCTAATTTTTGCTTTTATCTAACGTTTTTATAGAACTTTTTCCATGGATTTTATAACTGTAATACATTTTCCATGTTATATTTTCTTTATTTTTCACATATACTTTTGCTATTCCTTAGTCTTCAATTTTAGTAAAGTTTTCAGTAATATTTTTATTTTAGTAAGATTTTCCTTGGTTTTATTTCTCATATGATTCATATTTCATTATCTGATTATTAAAGAATGCAGGCGTATAAGTAATTCCTTATATTTTCTTCTGAAGTATAAAAGTTTGTCATTGCACCTTTCACACTGCCTCTTTCACAAAGACAAGTGCCTATGTTCTTTATAAAATCTGTTGAGAGACTCACAGACGAATCTGTTATTGCAGTGATACAAGCCTAGCTCTTCTTGTTGGTACCTGTACATCAAACAGAAGATGCTACTTTCACTAAAGATCAAGCCTGCCTGTCCTGCTGAGAGTACCAGCCCTGTGGAAGAGGACTGAAGCTCTTCTTAAAAGAATATGGCAGCAGAAGCTGCAAATTTTTTCCTGGTCCTGAGGAAATAAGAGAAAATCTAATTGCACTTGGAAAGAAGAACTGGTCTGCACGTTTTACAGTAAACTGTTGCTGGATAAAAGTGGTCTAAAGAAACCCCATTTTCCCTGCTTCAGCTGACTGCCTTAAGCATAAATGTCTTTCCTGCATGCTTTCCATCTGACGCCTTAACAGTTGAGTTCCTAACTAGTATGTGACCCTAAATTTTCCTTATCTTTTCAGAAAATATCTCAAAGCCTAATTTTGTCTTCAGTGAGGTAGTTCTGTAACCGCCCATACAGTAAACGTTAAAGAGGGAGCAACTTTGGAATTAGGTATTTGATTACCTTTTTAGTGCTTTGTGTGGCTCAGGCTGTATGGGAATAGATATGCTGGCTTCCATAGAAACGGATCTACTACCAATGATCTTTAGAATTCCAGTTTCTGGTTTTCACTTGTTATATGCAAAATCCTACCTGTTTGGTTGGTTGGTTGGTTTGGTTTGTAATACATTGCTGAGGCATGTTTGTTTTATCCTGAGACTAATAAATTTGGTGTACAAATTGCATAACAGATTGCGCACTATCCCAGTCAGCCCTGGTTCTCACCAGGTATTACTGAGGCTCTGTGGGATCTGGGAAAACTAGATAAGCACAAAAATTAATTAGCATCCTATCCATATGCACCTATGAGTAACTTTCCTAGTGGCTAAGGACTATTCTTCAAAGGCAATAGGTGACTTAATGAACAGAAATGCTTGACTTGTATCATTAGATTGTTGTGCTTTTTTCATAAAATCTCTCTCTCATCAGAAAATACTGGTCTTCTACTTCTAATGAGTGAATTATGTTCTATTCATTTTCATGTCCTATAGAAGACCACTGGTTAGGTTGAAATTACTGCAGATACACATTTTTGGAAGTTTCAGGAGGCTTCAGTCTTTCCTCTTACCCTTCTCCAACATTTTCAGGCATTAAATTATCATAGCCCATATGTTAACTGGGGGAGATAACATGCCAGCGTTTCGCTAAAACCCACAGTTTGCTTGTAGTACAAACACTAATACTAGTAGATTGTCTCAATTTGTTATTTAATATTTACATCCCTGTCATCGGACTGACATGAGCAGTGGGTCTAATTTAATTAAAGCATTATGGGTTTTTTTCTACAAAAGAGCAGCATTTGGCTTTGTTTCAAGCATAACTTGAAACAGTTAAAAAAAAACCAAAACAAACAAAAACCACACAAAAGCCTAATATGAATAGTTTTGCTGGCCCTCAAGATATCAATCCATTTCCCTTTGCTTCCTTTCACACTGAACCACCCTGCCAAAATCTGAAAAGCCGCTTTTTACACATTACCTTCCAAATAGCTGCTACTCCCAATTTTCCTCAGCTGCCCTTCTAATGATCAGTGGTCCATTAGTCTGCCTTTCCCCGGCTAATTGCCAGCACAGTCCACCTGGCTGTTTTTCAACAGAACCGCAAGTATTTGCGTCACTGAGAGAGCCCAGATACAGAGAGGCAGATACAAAAGCAAAAGCAGGCAATGGCAGGACAAGACAATTTTCTTTGCTCTATGGGTAATATTAATTTGGCA
Organism: Phaethon aethereus; assembly: GCF_964289735.1. NCBI lineage: Eukaryota > Metazoa > Chordata > Aves > Phaethontiformes > Phaethontidae > Phaethon > Phaethon aethereus. Next base: position 20,023,583 of record NC_138576.1, on the reverse strand, counting down.
AATCATGTTACTTTTAGAGACTATGAACAAAATGTATACATTACAGGCTAAGTACATAAATAAAAGGTCGGACAGAGCCTCTGTCTGAAAACTTGCATTTTCTTCCTTCTTTTTTTCATTTTGGTTAAAAAAGTTTCCACGTTCCTTTCACATGGAACACCCTGCAACACTAACTTCTGGCACTGATGAGGAACATGATTATTCAGTGTTTGAAAAGGAATTTGGCACCAATATCGTGGCTAATATCTCAAGCTGGTAACTTTGTGATTCCTGTTCTGAGTGTCCATAACATGATCTTTCTTTGATCAGGGTAATTTTGTTTATAAATCGTACCCTGTACTTGCTCAGCAAAGGCACAGAAAATGCAAATATATTTCTAAATGGCATTTTTGGTCCAGGGAGATGATTGGTAACACTGTGTGGGGTGCCAGGCAGTCAATGTACCAGGAATCATAGGCCACCCAAAGTGCCGCAGAAGAGGTACTTTCTTCTTGTAAAGGTAGGAGCTAATCAGTCTGAATCTGATCACTTATATGAAAAGCTGAGGACCCAGGCTAGAGCCGATTCTGTTCCTACCCACAAACAAAATGCTTTCTGAAAATATTACTGAATATGTATGGTTTTCACAGTGATACAAACAAAAAAGCATTAAAATGTGTTATCTTAGTGCTTGTTTTATATGTCATACAATACCTACAGAGGTTCCAGCATGGTTCTTTCTTTCAGGTATGTTAAGGGCAATTTTTCTTAAAATCTCAATTTAAGAGTCCAGTAATTAGAGAGTAAAAAACAACCAGGTTTTCAGCTCTTAAACAATTCTAGATAATCTTCCATGGGCAAGAAATGGGAGCTGATGAATGTCAGCCTTACTGTTGCAGTTTAACCCCAGCCAGCAACTAAGCCCCATGCAGCCGCTCTCTCACTCCCCCGTGGTGGGACGGGGGAGAGAATCAGAAGAGTAAAAGTGGAAAAAATCATGCTTTGAGATGAAGACAGTTTAATAGGTAAAGCAAAAGCTGCGCACGCAAGCAGAGCAAACCAAGGAATCCATTCCCCACTCCCCACGGGCAGGCAGGGGTTCAGCCATCTCCAGGGAAGCAGGGCTCCGTCACGCGTAATGGTTTCTTGGGAAGACAGACGCCATCACTCCAAACGTCCCTCCACCCCTTCCTTTTTCTTCATCCCAGCTTTATAGACTGAGCATGACGTCATATGGTATGGAACATCCCTTTGGCCAGCCTGGGTCAGCTGTCCTGGCTGTGTCCCCTCCCAGCTCCCCGTGCACCCCCAGCCTGCTCGCTGGCAGCCCAGCATGAAAAGCTGGATTGTCCTTGACTACTTAACAACAACTCAAAACATCAGCACCTTATCAACATTTTCTCATCCCAAATCCAAAACACAGCCTCACACTAGCTTCTGTGAAGAAAATTAACCCTAGCCCAGCTGAAACCAGGACACCTACCACGCCTTTCCAGTTTGAACATACTTTGACATGATCACAGGCTTGGGTATTCAGTCATGCTCTTTGGTAAAATAAATACTTGTTGTGGGTGGGAAATACTACAGATAATTAGTAGGAAAAATATTAGGAATATTTTTTAAACAATGCTACAACAGATTAACTGCTGTTTTATATCCAGACTTTCCCTCTGTTGTTATGTATATTTAATCAAATCATACTAGCATTAAACTTATACTTCCAAACTTCAGCAAACAAATATGCATATGCTTTCCTAGCCTTTATTAAAAACTGAATTTCCAGTTTCTGTAGCATGACCACTAAATAGCACGCTCCACCTCAGCCCTCCATCACCGAGGAAGAACGGCACTTTTTCTTCCTCTCAGGAAACAGCCTGGGGATCGCCACAGCCACTAATATTTCAACCCCTCACTCAACAGCTGATTGATCTGCTGTTAAAGCACAAAAATACCTGCCAAATGCCTGAGGTACTGGAACCCGGAGTTCCTGTTTGCAAGAGCTACCCCAGTCATGGGCTCAATCCTGACAGCTCTCTGCTGTTCCTCCGTGTTGACTAACCTTCAGCCTCGCCTCTCCCTGCTCGGGGGATACCTGGCAGCTAGACTGTCCCACAGCAAAGCTGCCCTGTGCCGCGTCAGGAGCTAGGAAGTTTTCTGTCCAGCAACCACCACCTCCTGCTTTGGGATGTGTGTCTTGGTTTCCCAGCAGCTCGCCTGGCCCTGAACGATGAACGCCTAAAATCCGCATTCCCTTCCCACTGTTCCACTGCACCTCCTCCCATTCACTCGCCTTAACAAAGCCGAACGCTTCAGCATGAAGCAGGTGTGTTACACATGTGCTGTTGAACATCTGGCTAATCCTCTGCGGGGGCCAGAGAAGTGTGCAAATCCTAAAATGGGCAACACTCCAGGAAAAAAAAAATGAATCACTAACTCTGTAAGCAAACTATTTCTGGTCTCAATTGAAATCCGGGCTTACAGTTCTCTCATTCTGCGTCGGCCCACTGAATTGGGGTTTTGATCTGCCTAAGTTTAAAGACAGAGTATGCATAATGTGATTTATTTTATATATGTTCTAGAAAAATATTCATTTCTACATATGTTTTCACACCTTGAAAAAATTATGACCCCAAGAGTGGTGTGGTTATCAAGAAAATGAATAAGAGGGAAAATGTCATTTTGGGTCTCCAATACTGCTGTACATTCATGGCTTCCTTTGAAATTGTGGCATGTGTGCGTCTGAATGGGTAACTTACTTTCTATTTAATGTGTGATTTTGATCACTCTTATACACAAAATACCAGTAATTGCTGCTTCCCTTCACCATGCTTCATACTGCTTTCATCAAATTGTATTTTTATGGACTTCTGTATGAATCATATCCTCACATTTTCATCCTGCTAGTCCCTTTAGGATTTGTTCCATATCAGATATAAAACCAGAAGAGCGTGTTTTCTGAATGTAATAATGTTGCAGCTCATGACAGTGAAAGGTTCATCTAGAGAACTATTCTCAAATGTCAGGATGACAGAAGTCAAATGGAGTTAACGCTATGGCATTTAAAGTATTTTTGGCCTAAAACTCTCATGAGCAAGTGGTGAGATTTTGATATCATCAAACTGGAACTTTTGCTCTGATTTGATCTTTAATCAAAAGTCTCTAGTCTCAATATAACCTGCATTTAAAAAGTATTTTTCTGACTTATGTGATTTTTTTTTGAAGATGTGGCCAGAAACTTAAATAGAGAGTTGTGTTCCAAACAGAACTTTGGTTTCAATCCATGCCCTTTCTGAAGTTCTTAATGCATAAATGCATGAAATGCAACAAACAGGGTAAAAGTCAACTTTTGTGGTGAAATTCTTACAGGGATTTTGCCTCAGAGTAAGAGTCTCTGATTAACATTCTCCTTTGCTCAGACACAAGGTAAGACTTAATAAATAATATTAAACCCTCACAGAGAGCGATATGGTAAACAAAGACTATTTTTCATTTCTGGAAGTTGCAGAGTTCTTGAGGAATCTATTGCATTTATAAATCAATACAGATTTCTGCAAAATGAGTGATGACAGCATTAAAAAATTCATCAATTAAATATGTATTAAATATGTCCTTTAATATTTGTTTGATTTTGCTTTACCAGAGGCATAGTAAGAAAAACATATTTTAAGAATAATTTTTTATGCAAGTATAATCCTTAAATAGAATTCTTAATTCTTAAATAGAATTTTTAATGGAGCTACAGAGATGGGATCCTAATGCTCTCAGTAAGTTATTAATTTTTCTTTCTCTTCATGAACTCATGGTAGTTAGAATAGACTGTAGAAAGCTTTCTCCAACTTGCTGTGACAAATCCAGTGAGGACCAGCAAAACTAAGCTAGCTGATTTATATGTGATTTGTTTCACTGTCTCTTTCACAGGGGCAAAGGCTAGCAAAAATAGCAAAGATTACATCAGGAACTAAAAGAATTATTTCTGCAACAAAGTTCAATGATGGTTTAATGTCCATACAAGTGTTTGCATGGGAAAGTTTTGTATTATAAAACCAGTGGGCCAAATTCATCCTTGAATTAATAAAACTCCACGTTCTGTTGAAAATATTAAGAGCAGAGTGCCTGTCATTGGATCCGGGATATATATTCTGATGTATTTCTTTAAGTAACAGCTGTAGACTTAAGGTATGATCTGTTCCTCAAGATCAGGGTGCATCTTCCAAAGATTGCTCCATGATTTGCAGAATGGTCAGTCCACACCCCTTCTTCCCATTTGTTGTTTGAGAAGATGCATAACGATGGTGTCAAGTCCCTCCCTCAGCATGCTTTGGACTTGGCCAAAATAAGATCAGTGGAGATTCCCAGCTATGCTGAAAGACATGTGAGTGGAAGCAGTAAAGGCCAGATTTCAAGTGAAGGGCAAAAATAGCGTAGTTAAAGGACATTTTTGAGGAGTTTGAAAGAGAGAAAAATGGTATGAGATAAGTGGAAGAGGTCACATTAAGGTATTCTTTATAAGAGTTTTGCTAAAATGAAGAATGATGCAGGTCTGAAAGACGGAAGTCCATGTGACTCCTGCATTTTCTTCAGGGGTTCTGTCTCCGAAGCCCAGCAAGAGCTCTGGGCAGACAAGCATTGAACAGAGACTGAAGGATATATACATACGGTTTGGAAACAGCAGATTTTAGGAAATAGGAATGATTTAAGATTAGACAGTCTTGTGTCTGATTCTGCAGGACCTGAAGACTAATAGCAGCCAGAGAAATCTTTCCCTGTCATGTTGTGTTATTGTGGAAAAAACAGTTCAGACTTTGCTGTTGCGCTTTGAGACCTGCACTGGACACCTCAGCAGATGTTCAATTTTTCATCAGGTTCTGTTTTCCACCCTTGGAATGGAAGTTGTCACTGTTGCAGTATCCACATCATTTCTGATGTCCACTAGCACCGAGCATCCCTAACCTCACTCCAAGGCACCACCATTGCACAAGTTCACTGCTTCTGATGGACACAGATGTCCTTTTACTCTACTTAGCTGTCTCCCCTCCCCTTCTGCTCCAGCAGCCCTCCAGACTCCTTTTGCCGTCACTGCTATTCTTCGGTGCCTTTCTTAAATTGTGTGGCTGATCAAGGTACCACCCAGCAGCCTGGTAGCTGGAGTGGCACAAGCAGTTATGGGCTGGATGGCTAGGGAGATCCCATCTCTAATAGCTGAATTTGTTGAAGTTAAAGGCAATCTATTTCAAAAAGGTGAACTTGGGGGCAAATATGGCACACTGCAGTACTACAAAATTCTTTTCCTGTGGTGTAGTGATATAGTATCAGAGCACCACCAAAAGTACACTACATTATTTCTTAACACAATAACCTGCAGAGTGATAGACAGAATGTAAAGGGTTTACCCTAGAAAAAAATACATAGCCTTTTCAGAAGGAACAAGAAGCAGAGTGCTTGACAATGACTGTTGCAATTGCTTGGATTTCCTTTGATCCACTTGCAGAATCGTGGAGACCCCTTAAAAATGTCTTTCATTCCCTTGAAAGGAATGTGAAACATTATTACCATGAACAATATGCTTTATCAGTTTTAAGGCTGTAAATAGAAAAAGCAAAACAAAGCCCAAGCTACTATTCAGAAATGGAAAAACAGAAGTCTGGAAGAGAACTATGCTCTTAAACCTAAAAAGATTTTAACAAATTTGAAAGTAAAAAAAATTAATAGTGGAAATCTTAAGGCAGGATTTCTTGTGATGTATTACAGTTTGACTAACTGGTAATTCAGTCTCTTGCATTTGTTTCACACTGAAGGTGTTTTTTATTTATAGCTGTGATTAACAATGCAATAGTCAGTTCATACTACACAAACTGTAAGCAGTTTGTTTCATGTTTAAATGTTCAGTGAAAATCTGTAGAATTTAAATTGATGTATAAATATGTACATACATATATATACATACACCTACCTATAATAAAAACTAAAAAAAACTTTGAAGAAAAAAGAAAAATAACTCCTTGTTTAAAAATCCTTCAAATGGTCCTTTACAGAAAGTTATTCCTGCTGAGATCAAAAGAAAGTCCTTTCCCTTTATACTTAAATAAAGGTTTTTGCACGCTGTTGTGAAGTAGAACAAGTGCAAGGAAACAAAAGTAATTTGAAATCAAAGTATATTACTCATAGAATGATGCTAATTTTAACCTATTTTTTAAAAATAGTACCTTTGTATAAAAGCTATTCAGGCTTACTGTACTATTAATACAATTTTACTTTGCAGTGTTCAAAGCAGACAGTGCAGCTTGCAGCAGTGTGCTCTGTACCAGTCACTTGTGCTACACACAGAGAGAGAGAACAGCCCTGCAGCCCCCAGCCCAGAGGAGCAGGAGGGGCAGGAGGGGCTCCAGGCGCCGGAGCAGAGGGTCCCCGGCAGCCCCTGGGGAAGCCCCCGGGGAGGCCGGCTGTGCCCCTGCGGCCATGGAGCTCCCCGGGGGAGCAGATCTGCACCCGCAGCCGGGGAGGGCCCCACGCCGGAGCAGGGGGATGCCCGAAGGAGGCCGTGACCCCGTGGGCAGCCCGCGCTGGGGCTGGCTCCTGGCAGGGCCTGTGGCCCCGTGGGGAGAGAGAGGAGCCCCGGCTGGAGCAGGGTTGCTGGCAGCACTTGTGACCCCATGGAGGGGCCCAGGCTGGAGCCGTCTGTCCCTGAAGGACGGCACCCGTGGGGGGACCCAGGCTGGAGCAGTTGGTGAAGAACTGCAGCCCGTGGGAAGGACTCACGCTGGAGAAGTTGGTGGAGGACTGTCTCCTGTGGGAGGGACCCCAGACTGGAGCAGGGCAGAGGGTGAGGAGTCCTCCCCCTGAGGAGGAAGGAGCGGCAGAGACCAGGTGTGATGAACTGACCACAACCCCCATTCTCCGTCCCCCTGCGCCGCTCGGGGGGAGAAGGGAGAGAAATTGGGAGTGAAGCTGAGCCGGGGAAGAAGGGAGGGGTGGGGGGAAGGTGTTTAAAATTTGGTTTTTTTTCCTCATTACCCTACTCTGCCTTTGGATTGGCAATAAATTACATTAATTTCCTTGAGTAGAGTCTGGTTTTTCCTGTGACAGTACTTGGTGGATGATCTCTCCCTGCCCTTATCTCGACCCAAGAGCCTTTCGTTATATTTTCTCTCCCCTGTCCAGCTCAGAAGGGAAGAGATAGAGTGGCTTTGGTGGGCACCTGGCCTCCAGCCAAGGTCAACCCACCACAGTGTTGTGGCAAGGATCTTGTGCTTTCTTGAAGAACAAAACCAAGAAAGGGGAAATAGCAAATTGTAAATGTAGATGCTGACAAAATGTTAAGTTGAATTTCATGGGAGAAAGAGACAGCACTTCCACCAAAAGCCTGCTGCAAATGATGACATTCAATCACATTAAAGAATGCAAAGACTTAACAGAGAATAGGATTTTACTTAAATATTGGGATTCCTGCTTGGAAGCGAAGAATCTGTAAAAGAGAATTGTCCTGCACTGGCAGCAGCACTAGTAGATTTTAACACTGTAAGGTCTTTGCAGAGTCTTTCTCCTGTGTTTCTGAACTGACACTAACACAGGGATGGTGCCATCCACATCTCAATAACTAAGAAAAAATATGTAGTAGAGGTTTTTTTTTTTTTCTCATTGAACGCTGTATATTACCAAATAGTGATACCTTAAAAAAATACCTGCAAGCAATTTTAGTGCTCATAAAATTAAAAAAAGCTCTGACCACATATTCTTAATGTGTTGTGCATAATAGAAGATTACAAGCACCTTCATGCTTAAAGTTGAATTCACTTTTTTTTTTAAAGATTCATTTTTGTAAGTGTTGCAAAACCCATATATTTTCCTCGCTTGCCTTCATGATTTGCCTTGGGGCTTCTTCAAACCAAGCAACCTTGAGGCATAGCCTCCTGGTATGTTTTAAAGTTAATGATTACACTAATTTTTTATGTTTTGCACAGACATGGTGGCTCATGTCAAAACCTCCCTTATAAATAAAGAAACTGTTTTAAACAGTTATGCTTTATCTGATCTAGTGCATAGTTCCAGCTAACACACAGAAAAGATACACTTCAAAAGAAACACCAAAAAGGCGTGTGATCCTTGGATCGGGTGAAGCCAGCCACTTACAGGTGAGATGGCTCATGATGCTCATCCACACTCACCAGCCAAGAGATTGTCTTGACATCTAGTGTTTGCACAAGTGAAGAGAGGGAAAGTGAGGGGGCTCTGGGAGGGTATGCTGTGACCATGGACCATGTGTGCCACCCAAGAAATTTAGGTTGAAAGTCCTCTTTGGCAGAAACCTGAGTTTTCTTTAGGCATGCATTTAAATGGCTGAGCCCAGAGAGTTGTGGTGAACGGCGTTAAATCCGGCTGGCGGCCGGTCACAAGCGGTGTTCCCCAGGGCTCGGTTCTGGGGCCGGTCTTGTTCATTATCTTTATAGATGATCTGGATGAGGGGATCGAGTGTTCCCTCAGTAAGTTTGCAGATGACACCAAGTTGGGTGGGAGTGTTGATCTGCTGGAGGGTAGGAGGGCTCTGCAGAGGGATCTGGAAAGGCTGGATCAATGGGCTGAGGTCAACTGTGTGAGGTTTAATAAGGCCAAGTGCCGGGTCCTGCACTTCGGTCACAATAACCCCATGCAACGGTGCAGGCTTGAGGAGGAGTGGCTGGAGAGCAGCCTGGTGGGAAGGGACCTAGGGGTGCTGGTTGACGGCCGGCTGAACATGAGCCGGCAGTATGCCCAGGTGGCCAAGAAGACCAACAGCATCCTGGCCTGTATCAGAAATAGCGTGGCCAGCAGGAGCAGGGAAGTGATCGTGCCCCTGTACTCGGCACCGATGAGGCCACACCTCGAATCCTGTGTTCAGTTTTGGGCCCCTCACTACAAGAAGGATGCTGAGGTGCTCGAGTGTGTCCAAAGAAAGGCAACGAAGCTGGTGAGGGGTCTGGAGCACAAGTCTTATGAGGAGCAGCTGAGGGAACTGGGGTTGTTCAGTCTGGAGAAGAGGAAGCTGAGGGGAGACCTTATCGCTCTCTACAACTACCTGAAATGGGGTTGTGGTGACATGGATGTTGGTCTCTTCTCCCAACTAACTAGTGATAGGACAAGAGGAAATGGCCTCAAGTTGCACCAGGGGAGGTTTAGATTGGATATTAAGAAAAATGTCTTCACCGAGAGAGTGGTCAAACATTGGAACAGGCTGCCCCGGGAGGTGGTGGAGTGACCATCTCTGGAAGTGTTCAAAAAATGTGTGGATGTGGCGCTTCAGGACATGGTTTAGGGGACACAGTGGCGCTGGATTAATGGTTGGACTTGATGATCTTGAAGGTCCTTTCCAACCTTAGTGATTCTGTGTGATTCTGTGTGATAAAAATTATTTCTCCTGGAGAGTGAACACAGGATTAATTTGGGGGAGGGGGTATAATCTGAGTAAAGAAAGTAATTCAGAAATTGCTCAAATTGGTTAAAAAAGAAATGAATTACACATGTAAGTGCTTGATTGGGAGGGCTTAGTGGTTTGGGAACAGAGATGTAAACTAGAAAAGCAAGTTAAGCAAGTTGTGTTTTTAACTATATTATGGAGAAAAGACATCATTGAGAAGGCTGCTAAAGAAAAATAGGTGGAAGAACGAAGTAATGGAGAAAATGTCATAGGGAGAGAAATTAAGCCATGAGAATGGGTTTAATACCTAAATATGTAGGATAATAGAGTCAGGATGTCTGTCCTTATTAATTGTTTTTCTCCTCACATCTCTGACAAAATGCGAGTGAGCAAGGTGGTCTTCTATTTTACTTGCTTTATTACATGTTATAAGCTGAAATGGTAGAGAGATCTCTGAAGCTGAAGCGGCAGACAGATCTCTGATTTCAGATCAACCTTCACATTTCGTCCTGAACCCTGATCTGGGAAACCTACCCTTCTTGATGAGGAGCTGTAAACTGAAATGAAGAAAACATTCACCAAGAGCTATACTTGCCAACAGAATTCAGATGAATTTTGGCATGTCTGCCTTGCGGAGTTGAATTCATAACCCCAGCTAGGTGTTTATAGTCCCTGAGCAATGTATAGGATAGTAAGGTGCCAAGGAATTGAATTCACAACAGCCAGCATTGAATGGGATTGAAAATCTAAGCCAGCAAGTGGTGAATACCAAAGTGTTTCTTCAATCCACTTTTCTCATGAGTTTTATGCGCTTCACTGTGCCTGTGAAGCTGAAATTCACAGCCTAAAATTTTCACATAATTTATGGTGCTGAGTTGTCCTATTGGGTAACTAATACACTCTAAAATATAATGGTGATAGTAGTGTCCAATGGTTGTAAACTTATCAGTTTATAATAGTCTTTTGGTTTGAATGCTTGCCTGTGAAATGAATCTTCCAGAGGGAGATCAAACCCTCACTTCCAAGAAAAGTACCCTAGCTATGAGTCAGAAACAAAACTTGTAGCAGACCTTGGGCCAGGGACCAGAATTATGACTCCCAGATCCAATATTTCTTCTGTGAGCTCCTAAGAGCGCTCTTCTTGTATGAATTAGGAAAAACTCCTGCAAGTTTTCTGTTCTTTTTGCGTAGTGTCTAGCATCGGTAGGAACGGTGGAGAGTGCCTCACACCTCATTGTTTCAATTCTGATGGTTAGGTCATGTTTCTGAGTGCTGGAAATAGTGATTTGGGACTCCTTATATCCCTCCTCATCGTTTTCATTTATCTATGTACCTCTAAGATTTTCGAGACAGTTTAGAGGGAGTTTTGTCAAAATGCTTTTACTTTAAAGTTTATTAATATCTCCTTCTGGTGAAGAGGTCATGTCATAATTCTCAGTCATCTGAGATCCATAGCATATTACTTCTTCTCTCCTAAAAAAAATCACATTTGAGTTGATGTGCCTGAGGTCTTTATTTATCAAAAAGGCATTACTTTCAGATGTCAGACAGAATCTGAAAACTAGCAGCTATCCCTAAGTAGTCATTCTTGTTTAAATATAGCAGTGCTCTAAAACGTATGTGTTCACTGAGGTTTTCTTAAAATCTGCTGTGCCCTACTGAAGCATAAGAAGGTATATTAACTATGCAACTTTAGGATTAACTGAGCAAGGGGTCTCTCAGATATAAACCTCCAGCCATTCCAGGAACTTGTGGAGTTCATGCATTCTACGAATTTTTTAAAAACAACACAACTGTGGGTTTTTTAAGGGTTTTGTCTTCAGACCATGGCTCAAATTATTCCCCTAATATATTGTAGTTCCTTAACATATAGGATTTATCTTTCTTTTTCACCCCTTCTGAAGAAAGAGTAAGGAAAGTTAAATATAAAGGCATGTAGCTCTGAGTAGTTTAAGAGGGTTCAGTAGTGACTATTTTAGCACTAAAGTCTTAAGGAGGCATTCCTGGTATATGTATACCTGGACATCCCTGTAATTAAGACGGGATGTGAGAGCAGGAGATGGGTTTTAATGCAGGGGGTGGATTAGTAGAAAGGACAGTATAGTGACAGTGATGGTATAATGATTTGGTTGTAAAAAGAGGAGAAGGGCTTCTAATACCTGGCATAGATGTCTCTGCATCTGGTTTAACAGACTTGCTCTTTGAGAGTAGAGCACAGGTAGGAAACTGCTGTTAGACCTTGCAATGTAAACATGACTCTGCTTTGGTGGAAAGAAGATATTGATTGTGCTATAGCTGGCACGGATATGGTTACCTGAATGATATTATCTGCAAAGGTGGAAGGCGCATGACCCTTTTGTGAACATATATGGTTAATACTAGAGAGATTAGAATTAAAATTGAGTTAGCATATAGCTTAATAATTTGTTTCCTGTCTCTCACATAGATGCTTAAACTCTGCTACACCTTCCAGAAAGGCACAAGGTATTTCAAAGCAACCTTAACAAAGTAAATTGAGAAAAGCTGTACAATAACAGTGTATTATAATTTAATGCTTTGACTTTTGGTCTCTACAGGGTGTCTGTAGCACCAGTTCAACGTAACATTTAAATGTATGCAAATGATGAGCCTGATCCACTGCTCAGGGGCATCCCTGGAAGCCTTTCTAAAGGACTTTTGGGTAAGGGTAGTTGAAAAGGCACTGCTATTTTGTCAATCAAGCCTTGAAGATAACACTTTGAAAATATTCTCCTGAAGAAAATTTCAGTAATCTTCAGTATAATTGGAACATTTGTCTGGAGCTATTTAATTCCCCCTTATTTCCATGGATTTTCTTCTTTAGTTATTCATTGTCAAGCTATTACACATTCACAGTATGCATCACTTTGACCACAGAAAAGTTCTGCCAACACAAAGCTGGGGTTGTTTTTCCCCTAAACGTTACTGAAGCTATATATACTCTTGTTACCTATTTATGGAAGAGTCCATTTGTACCTTCGTGGTAGCATCTTCCTTCTGAAGAAGCCTTAATCCGCCTGAATTTACACTGAACTGACAGGATTGCCTCATCTGCTTGGTGATTCACCGCAGACTCTGTTTTAATATTGGCATGTGTCTTCTCTTGCTAGGACAGATAAACAAAATCTGAATGATAATTGCACGCCCCGCTGTCCTAGCTAACCACTGTTGAACTCGAGATGTATGAGGGGCAGAAAGGGAATGTGTGTTCAAGTTGGTAATCTGTGGCTAAGTTGCCCATCATGCAGTTATGATTTAATTTGCTGGGAAAGCATGAACTAGACAGTTTTTGCATCATGAAGAGGAAAACAATTAAGCAGTTGCAGTATCAGACAGAAAATACTATGTGGTGGGCTGTTGGGATCACCTCGACCTTGAGGAGAAGGAGCTGTGGCATTGAGAAGATGGTGGACAGCTAAGAGGAGGTAAAGGAGCAAAGGAGCGCATGGACACCTGCCGGCAGCCAATCCTGACGGTGTGAGAAGCGCATGGACTGTGTGTGGTAACCAATCAGGACGCATTTTGTGGCGCGTGAGAGAGCTGTAACTGTATAAAAAGCAGACACTTGTAGCAATAAAGGTCTTTGGCTTGAATCCCCGCCAGAGTCCGTGCCTTAATACTCCGCAGTGGGCGGCACTAGTGAACTCTTCCTCCAGATACACAGATATGCAGAGTTTTTCTCAGTAGTTTACAATGAACACATTATTCTGCTTTAAGTATTCCTCAGACCTGTTTTGCATATGACAATCTATCATTCCCACACATTACTAAGTCATGAGAAATATTAATTAAAAAAAATCTTTATTTTTTTTAAAGTGGAGTACAGCTACATCAGCTGTGGTTACTGGTTTGATTTCATATCCAGAAACCACAATAAAGGCTGTTTTCCTTACATCAGATGTGGTGATTAATATGTGGTAGACTTGGGCTCCAGATTTTTACAGCTCTGTTAATTGATCATGAGCCAGAGCCTCAGGCTGTATAATTAAGTTAGCTGGAAAATTAATGCAGGAAATGGCTTCTAGATTTGATTGGTTTAAAAATCTATGAATACACTTATTTAATCCTTTTGAATTAAACTTGGTGCCAAAAAAATTATGTTAACTACGTCTGCAATTTTATAACTTCAGGGCAGTATTCTTTTTCTGCCTTTGAAATCAGTGATGTTTGCACAAAATAGAGTCATCTTAGACGATCCAGTAAAAGGTCTCACTGTCACTGGTTAGAGATGTTGGATTGTCTGTGCCTTTGGTCTGACGCATATAGGCACAGACATTTGATTAACTGAGGTCTAGGGACCAAATATCCTCACAGTTTAACAGTGGATTGCTGTGCCTGTGCAAAAGCCCTCTGACGTAAGTCAAGCTCCATGTGGGTGCAGCTTTACCTGCACATTGTAGGACGACGGGAACAGGGCCTCATTAACCAGTGATTGATCTTATGTATTGTGTCAACAGTATGGGAAAGTAGGTACATTCTCTCTCCCTTGTATTCTGAGATTGAATGAGGCCTCCAAACAAGATTAGAAATGCTATAGCAATAACAACCTTGAAAGAAGGGTAAGGAGTGAGTAAATGCTCTCTTAGCTCTGAGCTCATCCATTGCCCTCCCATAACTCAGGAATAAATGCAGTCAGCAATTATACTGAAGTCATCATAATTAAAGTCAGTGCAGTAAGTCAATGTAATATTGGAGAGGGGAAATCAACTTTAGACTTAGTCAAGAGATGAAGATACCAAGTGTTTTGAGAAAAGGTGTTTTGCTTTGTTTTAAAACTGCAATCAATGTGCACTGGTTTAGGTCACATAGTATAATCAGTTTATTCTGTCTTAGGTTAAGTTTTTGATTTGATACCACATTAAATGACTGTTACTCATCAAGTTGTAGGTCTTCGTAGTATCATAGGCTGCTTTCTTCACAGATGGGAGGTGACATTCTAAAGCCAAGGGATAAGGAAAAACCACTATGAACAAATAAAAGTGAAATAAGAAATAGCTCTCTCAGGAATTTCTTGCACTTTAATTGCATTTAGACTTGTCAAAGAGAAAGAACCTTAATCAACGGACCTTTAATGGTAATATATGTGTAGTATAAAACATTTTGTTAGAAAAAATGCAAGACAAAAGTAAAAAGCCCATTACCGAAAGTGCACCAGGCATCAGTAATAAATAAACCAAGACTGAACATAATTGGGGTGAAAGGTTATGGCTGTACAATTAAAGTTGTTATGCTAAGGTGATGTCCTAACACTACTAGCACTGCCAGGAAGCATGCCTCTATTCTAACTTTTAAAAGTAAACTACTGTCAAGGGAGAGAAGGTCTTCTACTCCTTTATTTGCTTTATTTGGGAGCTACAGAAATGCTAGACCAGAACTGAAGTTGTCATTCCTTCCTTGCAGTTCTTGTTAACTGGATGGTGGAGCAAAATGAGAACTCTGTATATGTGTATCTGCATATCATCCTAAAGCAGCAGAAGGTTATCAAATTAGTAAAAGGAAATACTGTTGCTCTGGGAATTTAACATTTTTGATGTTATCACTGAATATGAACTAAAAGCTTCCACATTCTTAAATTCATAACCAGCACTTTAATAGTGGACCATGGTTAAAGGAACTTCTTAATTAACTTTTTAATGAGGATAAACTGTTCTGAAAAGAGACCTTTTGTAATTTTCCCCACAACCTTGCTTCTGTCTGCAGGAGTTATTAATCAAAACCTTATAAATGATAGAGATTCAATCAAGAAAATCAGTAATTATTTCAAGAAACCATTCCGGATTTTGAACTCCTATAGAATTATGCATAGTTCAAGTAAATCTCAGACTGTTTCCAGACATATTTTTTCTGTAAAGTGAATAGATTTAATGTATGAATATTTAGAAAGCAGAAAAATATAGACAACTTTTCAGACATGGCTGGTAAAGTTATAAAGATGAATAATACTTAGGGAGGAATTAGAAAGTTTGTAGAACAAATCATTAGCCGTGTTTATTTTTCTACCTTCTCATCTATTGTAGCCCCTTGCAAGTTCTTCTTTAGACTGATATACACACTACCTCCCTTCTCGTAGGAAGTTGAGGTTTCCTTTCTTTGCCATCACAAACAGTGGTAATAATTAGCTAATCAAGGATATATAATAAGAGCTTGATTTTCTTCCACTGGCAATGACTGAAAAATTGTAACTGGGACAGTTTCTTTTTCTTCCTGTATCACATGCTGCCATGTACACCTTTATGAAAAGCACAACCATTGTCATTATGTTTAATTAACATTTACCATGTACTTTGCTCTGTTGTAAATTATTATGAGAAATGCACTGTTTGAGGGAAACTGTGTCAGCACCTTTTCCAGAAATATACAGTTTTAAGAAGATTAGTACCCTGAACCCACTAGGATTTACGTATGAAGGGCCTCATCCTGTGTTTTTTATTCAGACATAACTTCTATCCAGCTTTGTATGAAAATTTCAGTGTTAGCTCCAAAAAGTTCTATTTTCCATTATGTGACTGTGCCAGTAATGCCAACACTGGGAGCTTTGGAACAGCTCTTCTCATGCCCCACACAACCGCACATTAGTTGTGTGTCATTTCAGGACTGCCTTTCTTCACAGGTTTGTAAAATTCCCATAGGCAAATAAAAGTGAAATGCAAACTGTGATACTGATGTTTATTAGGAACATCATCCATGTAGGTTTCCTTGAACATGTCCCCTCTGCCTGTCTGAAACTTGCTTCTGGGCAAAAATTGAAAAATGTGGATATTACTGTGGGGAATGCAGGCTGGATCTAACACCTATGCTGTGCCTGAGCTCACAAGTGGCCAGTGCACACACAGGAAATTTAATGAGAAAATCTGAGACTCTACATAGCACTGTATCATATATTTCCATCCAGAAAGTCCTGGGCAGAATATTTTCATGACTTCTTGGCAGAAGTAGGGCAACATTACTTCATCACCCAAACTTCTATGTATTTGCTGTGTCTTTCCTAGGAGTTGTCTCCTGTTACATTTCCCAGTGAAGGTTCTGAACTGGAAGCACTGTATCCTCCTGGAGGTCAATAGCAGCTCAGCTGACGTTTTTCTTTTTTTTTTTACAATGATGGGTCATATATCTACACAAATTTTCTAAGGTCACAGGGAAAATTCTGTGAATCCCAGGTCTCAGCATAAAGCAATCAAATGTAGGATGCTGAGGCTTTTTGCCTTTTAACACCAGACCACACCCTTGGTAGGACAGATGGGTAGTTCTACACCTCCGAGGTTACAGCTAGTGACATTTCCAGACCCTTGGAGGCATCACATCAGACCCAGTCTGAGTGGCTATGGTATTGTTCCAACAGGAGTAGTACCATATCATGTGAAGAAATCTCTGCAGGCAGGTGGAAGCCAATGCACACCAGTTTCCAGCTCCTCATTTGTACCTAACACACTGTGTAGAATCCAGAAGACCTGGTGTTTGTGAATAGTTTTGAAAGGGGATACAGAATGATGTCAGGGAAATTAAAGTTCCTTGCCTATTAAAGACAGAACAGAAACTGATCTAGGAAGAGTGGTGGGTGCTCCTTCACTTCAGCAGACATGTCTGAATTTTAAGCCACTCTCACTGATGTGCACACTGCTAGTCACCTCAGTAAGCAAGTCTAGTGTTACAGGCCTGATAAAGCAGAGGGAAACAAGGCAATGCTTGCACTGAATAAAAGTAGTTAAAACAGTTGTAACAATTATTTTTAGTAACTGATTGTATGCACTTATCTGCAGTGGTGAACAAAAAATCCTGGGACACTACTGTAGGCAAGGTGAAAAATTGCCCTTCTTCCATCTACCCTAATGCTTTCATCGTAGCAACAACTCTGACGAGCCCTCTTCTATTAACTTATGTATCCTGGGGAGTTAACAGAAGTATTAATAACATGGATATCGAAAGACTCATCCTAGTGCCTCCGGTCCTGGTTGCTGTTCCTTTCAGGAGTATTAGTGACAGCACCACTTAAAAGCACAGACCCTCGGTGATAAAGCTCCCGTTCAACTTGATGCATGGGAACTGTACTTTCTGCATTACTGCAGACAATGGAACCATTAACTCGCTATCAATCACCCCGCTCGCAGCGCAGCCGGCTCTCTAACAAGAAGCCATGGGGCATAAGGTATAAATAGCAGACATAAGTCAACCTCCTTGACCAGTTGTAATTGTGAAAGAAGGATTGTAAACTGCATTTGGGCCTCTGTCCAGGCATTCTGAAACAAGCCAGTGTGCATGTGGAAATTCAGCTAGGGACATTCTGTTTTATTAGAAGGCTCTGAGGGATGGATCTAGAGCTGGGTCCCTTCTTCTCCCTTCCAAAGCAATCATTTTAGATGTCTTGAGTACCTCTGGGTGGTTTGGGGAAGCCCTTTCTGCTGTAACAAGACAGATTAAATTTAAACTGTTTTGACTTTTTGAAGCACCGGGAAGCCTGATTCTCTCTGTTGCTACATTGACTATACTGGGGATAATTCCACAGCTAGTGACTGGGGGGGGTAGGGAGTAGTATTCCAAGAATTAAGGTGGCATGGCAGAGAATAAATTTACATTGTTGTGGATGCAAGGAGAATTAAAACTAGATAGGTCTTCAGAGATAGATTTTTTTTGTTATTATTTCTATATTTGCAAGCTGGTTGGTTTGGATCCATGAGAGCAGTGAAATAGCTGGATTCATACAGTACTCTTCTCCCTTTACTGATTCTCTTCCACAGGAAGTGAATGGAAGCTATTTTAATTGCCTTTCTTAGAGGGAATGAGATCACAAACTAGCTGCAATCTCCTTTTATAGTTCTCTTTGTTACCTGGCATGAAGGGCTAGTACAAGCTTTTAAAAGTAGGCAATTCTGGCATAAAAGTGGGGTGGTCAAGGTCTGTGATTCTTCAATGACTTCCACTGACAGCTTTATCAAAATTAAATTGCCCACTCTTCTATTCTGTAGTGGAAATCCTGAGAGAAGGTAGCAGTGAAATAGCTCACTGTTTTCAGCTGAAATGTACTCCATCCCTTATGCAAAAGGATTTGCTGATGCAAAGAAGTGTAATTTACACCTTCCTGTGACAGCCTTTGTGACTTTGACCTGGAAAGTAGAAAAGAATCCAGGCATACTTACCGAAGGTGGCTATAAATAGATTTAAATGCAGTGGCTTATCTTAAGGTTAACAATAAGTTGTCTTTACAGGGCTAACAAACTAGACCACACAGCTTTGTTTTGATTTTTACCTGAAGTATAGACCTGTGTGGTCTAGATGGATGATATCAATTACATT
Source organism: Phaethon aethereus (assembly GCF_964289735.1). NCBI lineage: Eukaryota > Metazoa > Chordata > Aves > Phaethontiformes > Phaethontidae > Phaethon > Phaethon aethereus. Next base: position 20,004,910 of record NC_138576.1, on the reverse strand, counting down.
TGAAAGCCTGATAAAATGGAATGCAGGTGATTTATCTAGCTGATACCAACCTCTCGATAAAAGCCACAGTCATTAGTAAACCTTGGCATATATATATCATTCTTATTCTTATGAATGCATGGTGAATGCCTTTTTTTAATGCATGTATCTTCCTTACTTTCAAGAGTTTTTCCCAGTGATGGAGGGCAGGGGATTATGGTGATTTTTCTGCAATTTATTCAGACATTGTAACCAAAACATGTCCCGGAGATTATTAATCAGTGTTGCATGCTCACACAAACACACAATCACACACTTCCACATATTTCTTCTGTCAACTTACTGTTTGAGAAAGTATTTTTATTAAAATAAATGAATACTATTGCTTAAATCTCTGGAGTTGAAAACAAAGCCTTCAAAGACCTAAAAAAACCCCAGAATTTCAGGTAATCATGCATTTCTCTGTGTGTATATTGCTGTAAGACCATGCTACTCTACTTGAATAATTTAGCATTTAAAATGCTAAAGTATGTGACTCCTGTAAAATTGCTATTCCCTAGCTACTATTTTTTTTACAAACTTATGTGGAGAAATAAGCAATACTTGAAAACTTTTATTACAGAACATGGTTTCTGCATGTTGCAGAAACTTACTTGGAACTGGTTGGAAAGTAAAGTTGAAGCGTGAGTGTAAGCACGGAGGAGGGAGGTCTTAAGGATATTTGTTTGCCCACAGTAAGTGAGAAACATTCTCTGGAAGTCCTCTGGTTGGCAACATACACATTGACATATGCATAGGTATTTCAGAATAATAGACTCAATGAAAACCTTTACATCATTTTTCATTGAAATATAAAATTGTGATGAAATAAAAAAATGCTAGCAGAAAGAAAATAATTTCTGTATTTTAATATTGCTCTCTTTTTCCTAAATGCCAGCTTGTGACAAATTATGATTTGTAAATGTGTAATTTTGATGTTAAAAAAGCAGAATTACTCAATCTGACAGTTTTCAACTTTCATTCCACACCTGTGATTGATTTATTTTTGCCCAAAGTGGGGTCGAAAGGATGAGGGAAAGAAATTATTATAATTTTATAAGGTTTAGAAATTTTATTTTCCAGGAAGGTATTTTGAACAATCATTTTGAGAGGCAGGAAACATGAATTTCAGGAATGGAACTTGGAAAAGTTTCTTTCATTTATTGAGATGGGAAATTATTGTGTATGTCTCTCATATGCAGCTGACATTGGTTAGCTCTTGTGGTGCATCAGGCTGAAATTCCAGGTGTGTGAAGTACAGTAATGTAATTATTTCAGAAAATTAAATTTTGGAAGAAAAGTTGTTAAAATTCCTCCTTGGATTTAATCTCAAGAATATGAGCCGTAATTTAGGTCAGAGGCCCAGGGTTTAAAGATACCATTGGATGGTATCTTTACTGGCATTTGTAGATGCCCCATTCCTGGAAACATTCAAGGTCAGGTTGGACGGGGCTCTGAGCAATCTGGTCTAGTTAAAGATGTCCCCGCTCATTGCAGAGATATTGGACTAGATGACATTTAAAGGTCTCTTCCAAACCAAAGATTCTATGATTCTATGAAGTTGTAAAAAACAATCACTGCTATATATGAACATTTTAGTACATGTATCATTTGAATTTGTGAGGGCCTCTCTGCTAAAATGTCCAAGTGTTTTCCCACGATGAATTCACTATTGCTGCCTGTTGATTCTCTCATGACAAAAAGAGAATTACTGGGGACCCAGAGTTCAAGCTTTGGCTGCTGAGATGATGTGGTTCAAAGAATTGACAGGAATCTCAGTAGTTGTCATTCCTCAACTGCATGTGTTTCACAAGGCTTGCAGAGCGGAGCCACATTGTGCTATTTTAGAAAGCAACCAAGCACTATTTTGTTTATATTGCAATTAGATTGTTGATGTTCCTGGCAGAGCAGGGGTCAAATTTTGTGCAATGTTTCATGTGGTCAGAATGGGAAGATGACTAAACGCTTATATACTTTCCAGTTTCTGGACTGCTCCAGAGGTTGCTGTGGCTTTTCTACCTGATTACATCCTCTCCTTCCGCTTACAGCAGTTTCCTCCATCCCCTGATATTCTCTACTTCTCTGTGTCACTCTTCTGAGATCAAACTGCTCTTTTAGGGCCTCTCCATTGCCAAAAAGGGGTACCAAGGGGCTCTTGGAAATGGAAGAATTGTAGTCCTTGTCTCTACAGACCAGAGTTTCTCTAGCTAAGTGTACTTTTCATCTTAAGATTTATGCCCAGGCTGAGCTCAAGACCAGACAAGTTGTGTGTTTGCAGTTTGTATAACCACAAGCAGTTAGAGAAGACCCATTAGAAAACATAGGACTCCTTATAGCTTAGCATGTCTAGTATTGGCATGGGCGATCACAACAGTTTGCATCAGTTTTTGATATGCAGACTGTAGGGGATGCGAGAGGAAACAATGATGCAGGCACACTGTGCCTGTTGTGCCCATGACTACTTTCTAAAACTGGTGCAGACAGCTCTCTTCTGCTTGTGGATGCATTACTGCAATGCCTTTTAAATGCATGACACCTCAGGAGAGCTTTTTCTCCCTTTTGAATTCCCACAAGATTGCAGTGTTGTAAGCAAGAGGGAGTGGATACATTTATTTCTGCTATTTCACAGTATCACATTGTTTGACTTCGGAAATATAGTGTTCTTTTATAATGTAGTTCTTACAGCTCTTACATGTAATTGTTTCATCTGGTATCGCTTGTATTTGGGTCTGCAAGACAAAAGACAAATGTACAGCCTGTGGATTCAAATGGTATTACATGTTATGTTCCCTTCCTTCATCTTCTTCAGACGACACCAAGTTGAGAGCTGCTCTTGACATGCCTGAGGGACAGGATGCCATCCAGAGGGACCTGGACAAGCTCAATGAATTGGGCCCCTGTGAAGCTCATGAGATTCAACAAGGCCAAGTGCAAGGTTCTGCACCTGGGTCGGGGCAACCCCCGATATGACAGAATCACAGAATCATTAAGGTTGGAAAAGACCTTCAATATCATCAAGTCCAACCATCAACCCACCAGGCCCACTAAACCATGTCCTGAAGTGCCATGTCTACATGTTTTTTGAATATTTCCAGTTATGGTGACTCCAGCACCTCCTTGGGCAGCCTGTTCCAATGCTTGACCACTTTCTCGGTGAAGAAATTTTTCCTAATATCCAGTCTAAACCTCCCCTGGTGCAACTTGAGGCCATTTCCTCTCACCCTATCACTGAGAGAAGAGACGAGAAGAGTCCGACACCCACCTCACCACAACCCCATTTCAGGTAGTTGTAGAGAGCAATAAGGTCTCCCCTCAGCCTCCTCTTCTCCAGACTGAACAACCCCAGTTCCCTCAGCCGGTCCTCAGAAGACTTGTTCTCCAGACCCCTCACCAGCTTCGTTGCCCTTCTCTGGACATGCTCCAGCACCTCAACATCCTTCTTGTAGTGAGGGGCCCAAAACTGAACACAGGATTTGAGGTGTGGCCTCATCGGTGCCGAGTACAGGGGCACAATCACTTCCCTACTCCTGCTGGCCACACTATTCCTGATACAGGCCAGGATGCTGTTGGCCTTTTTGGCCACCTGGCCACACTGCTGGCTCATATTCATCCGGCTGTCAACCAGCACCCCCAGGTCCCTTTCCACCAGACAGCTCTGTCCAGCCTCCTCAGCTCTTTCCTCCCCAAGCCTGTAGCGTTGTGTGGGGTTGTTGTGACCCAAGTGCAGGACCCGGCACTTGGCCTTATTAAACCTTATACAATTGACCTCATCCAGCCTGTCCAGATCCCTCTGCAGAGCCCTCCTACCCTCCAGCAGATCAACACGCCCACCCAACTTGGTGTCATCTGCAAACTTACTGAGGGAGCACTTGATCCCCTCATCCAGATCAATAGATATTAAATAAGACTGGCCCCAAAACTGAGCCCTGGGGAACACTGCTTGTAATTGGCCACCAACGGGATTTAACTCCATTCACCACAACTCTCTGGGCTCGGCCATCCAGCCAGTTCTTTACGCAGCGAAGAGTACACCTGTCTAAGTCACGAGCCGCCAGTTTCTCCAGGAGAATGCTGTGGGAGATGATGTCAAAGGCTTTACTAAAGTCCAGGTAGACAACATCCACAGTCTTTCCCTCATCCACTAGGCGGGTCACCTGGTCATAGAAGAAGATCAGGTTGGTCAAGCTGTAGATTTTACTAGAGTGACAGTAGTGATCAATGTAGTGGTCAACATGACTCTTAGAGATGCTGAGGTAGCATTCTTTCCTTCCAGGTAGTAGAAGGAAGTAGGCATTTTAAACTGTCTTTCTATACAGTTTTAATACCAGAGTAGTAATGAGTATCACCCACTGCTGTTAGCCTCGGGGGAAAATCTAAAGGGAGACAACAGGAGTTGTCAGACAGGACAACAGGAGTTGTAAGACAAAAATGTTTGGTTGTATTGATAAAGTCAAGACCTGTTTTTGCAAGAGTGAAGGCTAAAAGAAAATCTGATTTCTGAATCAGCATCTACCAGTCTCTGCTGCCTGAGAAGCAGCTACACTGAAGTGGCTTTAACACAACATATGCTTGTTCCTTGTCAAGAATGTCTCATTATGTAGGTCCTGCTGATTTTTAAAATCTGGAGTTCTCATACACTTAGCACAGATGGAGAACAAAAGGAGCACAGTGATTGATTTTACTCAGTCATCAGGGGATTTTTGAGATAGCTCATTAACACAAGGTGGACGCACTAAAGATTGCTTTTTAAGGAAGGTTTAAACTAATAATCAAATTTTATTAGTACTCCTGAAGACTTTATTTAGGCTATCAAGAATCATCTATACAATGCAGTCTTTAGATTTTAAAACTGGAAACTAAAGTAAAAATTGCATTTTCATTACATTAACCTAACAGATACTATTTTTGAAAGAAAATATTTTTTACTTAAACTACTAAAGGACAAACAAAAACCTTACGATTTAGTTGAATTCAAGAGACATGCAGATGATTAGGCTGAGACTGTATAATAACGTAACATAACAGCATAACATAACAATATATAGTAGTATATAATAACAATTTGTACAATAAAATAAAATTATTATTCTACCTACCATAAGTGAAAAGGAAAAAACCAGACATTTGAAACTGCTCAAGTCTTCTATAAAATAATGAAATGCATTAAGTAAAATTGTTCTAGGATTTAAGTTCAAAAACAAATTAAAAATATCTTTTTATCTTTTAGGAGATTTGCTTATAACACAATAGATATATTATGTGTATGCATTTGAAATATATACATCGCACACAAATAGTATGTATATAAATACATATGAAATAACTTCTGGAAAATAATTATATGCCACTTCTGGCATTATTAGAATGAAAAATATATTTATAGGGTAGAAAACATTAATTACTGGAAAGCACACAACTCAAAATATTTCTGTCGCAGATGCTGCCAAGAGACTGTAATCTTGTCATTGATCCTTGGGCACCCAAAGACCTCATAAAATCCAAAGGTGTACAAAAATGCAATACAGTCTAGTAAAGTACAAATTCAAAGAAATAACAAAAGGAAACAAGTTCCAGCTGCTTTAGAAGTATCAAGCACCTTGACTAACAGAACTGATCTAAAGCCTATGGAAGTCAGTGACAGTTAATGGTCACTGAATTAACTTTGATGAGTTGTTCAGCAAACCACTAATTTACACTGGGTCTGTGGACTCCTTTGTTTTTCAACTTAGATGCATATATATTAACATCTCCTGAGTCCTCCTGTAAAATTTCAGTTCTACTGAAAAAGGTGTATTTGATCTGGGTTCCAGGGAAGCTATGGAAAAATAAAATTAGGATTTAAGTGTTCTTTGGGAATTCCAGGTACATACTTTAGGAGGCCATTAATGTAGCAATAAATAAACAGATCAAATAAATTAACATATTAAATTTTATAGAAATAAATGGGCTGCTGAGTAACAATAGAACAAAAGATTATGAAAAGCAAAATAGAATAACATCAATTTATTTGAGCTGATATTCTTTCAAAGCCAGATTGTTATTTTCAGATCTAGGTGGAAAAGTTTTTCTGGTGAGACTGGAATAAAACTTTTTGTAGACATATGTCCATTGCAGTGAAATTGCCTTTTGTATTAAAAAAAAAAAAAAAAAGGAGAAAGAAATGGAATAATATGAAAAAGTTAAAGTTTTTTTTTTTTAATTTAAAAAATGTATATCCAAATCCACTTTAGGATGTGTTTTCTTTGTAGAAAACTGTGCTTGATGATTCATTTTGGATGAGAATGGAAGCAAAGTTTGAAATAAATGAATGTCTCATAAAATAAAATTCTACTTTTAGCCTTAAACTATCCATTTTCATGTAAGGTAAAACTTAATCTTTGGGCAAACTAAGATAGGAATCACTTTCCTAGGCCCTAACTTCCCTTTGGACATTTTAAAATAGAAAAATTTTGCTTGATAGTATATTGTTGCTTAGTTGGGAAGTGGGAAAACATTTATAAGCTGGCGTATCTGAATATCTTTACTGGCTGTGTCTATTTCAGAGTATATTAGTCTTGTGAATGCTGCCAGCATTAAAACCGGAAAGCCACGTTATCCTTTTCCTGTGGTGGAATAACTCTTTTTATATAAATAGCAGTAGATACTATGGAAACCCTAGAGGTTAGTACTTGATCTATAATTACTTTCTGGTCATTAGTAATTATTTCACAAGGTATTGCAGAGCATGTTCTCGGAGAAAATAATAAAAAAATAAAAGCGAGAAAATAATAAAAAAATAAAACCAACACCACTGGCAGCTGCAATAGACCAGATCTTTAATTTTGGGATATTTCATTGTCACCATATTGACCTCAAAGGCCTGAATCATCAAGCCCACTTCCCATCTAATTAATACAGCAACATATATGATATGACTAGCAATTTTTCCTGGATTAGGATTTCTAACTTTGCTTGCCCAGATTTGTTGTTCTCATAAAAATATTTCCATTAATGAAGGCTCACTAAAACATTTTCTTTTTACATGAATGTTATGACAATTTATATTATATGAAATAAACGTTTTTCTTCATTGGTCTCAGTGCATGTTATATATTTGAAGCATCTGCTTTTCAAATAATTACTGAATGTTAAAATGCATTACATTAAACTTTTTACAATCTGTATTACTAATAAAGGAATGAGCTGGGCAAGCAAATTGAAGAAAATTTAATTTTTATAATTTTTTTTCCAGTCTAATCTCTGCGAAGTTAAAACTGGTGAGTTCTCCCAGTTTCTCGTGCAAAGGTCATTGCAACCAATAGGTATCTTTCCACTGACTTAGATGCGCTATTATTCAGTACAATTCCATACCTCTGCAATGCTGCCAAATCGTTTGTATGAAAGCCAAATGAAACCATGAGATATGAAATGTTGACTTTATTCTCTTTGCTTGCTTCATGTGTGTAGTACTGCAGTGTGGTATAATTGAGATGATATACAAATACTACTCTTCAGAAAACCTTGACAATTCTTACAGAAAATAAAAGCAGGTATATCTGAGATTTTCCTATCTTTTGCCATTTTCTGACAAATCTTAGAGTTATTTCAGTGTAGATCTTGAAATCTCATATCAATGAAGTCAATTGCATCAGCTATATTATAAACTTACTATATTGTATTTGTGCTGTCTTTATGTGAAAAGGTATTGGTAGTGGGAGGGTTGCAGGGTCAACTTCTGCGAGAAGACACCAAAAGCTTCCCCCATATGAGACAGAGCCAGAGCCAGCCAGCTCCAAAATGGACCAGCCACTCGGTGCATTTGGCCAAAACTGAGACGGTCAACAACGGTGGGAGTGCTTCTGTGATAACATATTGAAGAAAGGGTAAAAACCACTGCACAGCAGCAACGGGGAGAGAGGAGTGAGACCATGGGGGAGAACAGCCCTGCAGCCCCCAGCCCAGAGCAGCAGGAGGGGCAGGAGGGGCTCCAGGCGCCGGAGCAGAGGGACCCCGGCAGCCCCTGGGGAAGCCCACGGGGAGGCCGGCTGTGCCCCTGCGGCCATGGAGCTCCCCGGGGGAGCAGATCTGCACCCGCAGCCGGGGAGGGCCCCACGCCGGAGCAGGGGGATGCCCGAAGGAGGCCGTGACCCCGTGGGCAGCCCGCGCTGGGGCCGGCTGCTGGCAGGGCCTGTGGCCCCGTGGGGAGAGAGAGGAGCCCCGGCTGGAGCAGGGTTGCTGGCAGCACTTGTGACCCCGCGGGGCCCAGGCTGGAGCCGTCTGTCCCTGAAGGACGGCACCCATGGGGGGACCCAGGCTGGAGCAGTTGGTGAAGAACTGCAGCCGTGGGAAGGACCCACGCTGGAGAAGTTCATGGAGGACTGTCTCCCGTGGGAGGGACCCCAGGCTGGAGCAGTTGGTGAAGAACTGCAGCCGTGGGAAGGACCCACGCTGGAGAAGTTCATGGAGGACTGTCTCCCGTGGGAGGGACCCCAGGCTGGAGCAGGGCAGAGGGGGAGGAGTCCTCCCCCTGAGGAGGAAGGAGCGGCAGAGACCAGGTGTGATGAACTGACCACAACCCCCATTCCCCGTCCCCTTGCGCCGCTTGGGGGAGGATGTAGAAAGATTGTCAGTGAATTTGAGCCGGGGAAGAAGGGAAGGGTGGGGGGAAGGATTTTTTTAGATTTGTTCTTATTTCTTATATCTTACTCTGTTATTCATTGGAAAATATTAAATTAATTTCCCCAAGTCAAGTCTGTTTTGCCCATGATGTTAATTGGTAAGTAATTTCCCTGTCCTTATCTCAAACCATGAACTTCTCATTGTAGTTTCTCCCCGTCTTATTGATGGAGGGGAAGGTGATAGAGAGGCTCAATGGGCACCTGACAGCCAGGGAAGGTCAAGTCACCGCAGTATTATAACAATATTATATCACTTTAACACAGTTAGAATGGTCAATGACTTAGTTGTTCATCACTGTGCGAACAAGTTGTAAACTCAGTTACATGCATTAAGTACTGCTCCACACTTTTTTTTTAAATAACTGATTCATCTGACTGATGTGAGAGATTCAGAGGTTCCCGCCTACATTTGTGAAATACTTGCTGAAGTTCAGACTCCATATTAAAAGCTACCATGACCATGTGCATTGGCAGCTACTGTAATTATGTGATTCTCCTTCTGAGGGTGTATAGAGCATGAGGGCCTGGGTGTGCCACCCAATAAAAGAGGAAATTCAGAAATTATCAGCAGCTGAATAAGCTTGTCCTTTGAGTAGAACAGGGAACCAGAAAAAATTATTGGGCAAAAACTGAGCCAGTGTGGACATATAATCAAAATTCAGCCTATCTCTATGGCTGGGGTGACTGAGGGAAAGAAAAAAATGAGATAGTAGAAATGGGCTTTTTTGTTTGGTTGGTTTGGTTGTTTTTTGGGATTTTGTTTTGTTTTAATAAGAAGACTTTTACATCCTTTTTGCACTTTTTCATTATTCTAACCTTGACCTACTAATGCAGTCATAAAGGAATAGTTTCTAAAAGTGAGGTTTGCTCCATTAAACAAATAAACAAATAATGGATTTTTTGAATTCCATATTAGATTACTGTTTTGTCTACATGGCCCTTTAAAGCTACTTGGAGATTTTACTTTTTGCATGCCATCTGTTTAAGTGTTGCATCTTGTGGGAAGCTCTCCATGTTGACTGTCATTTCATGTCTAGTCACAGTTATAAGGGGCTAGGTTTTACTCTACTAGTCACTCAGTAAAAAAATGCTCTGTCTGAGTATTTCTTCCTCTGCCAGTGAAATAGAGATACAGTTTCAGTTCATACAACAAGCCTCCATCTTTTGTCCCTAAAAGTATTTTTTAAAAAATCAGGATAACTGCTCACATGGCACAGTGGAAGAATTTAATTATGGAAAAGTCTGGTCTAGTTTCATGGTTTAGGGTTAGATTCCTGGAGGGTGTAAGTCAAGAGAGTTTTATTTAAGTTTCAAGACACCTAATAATAATAGACTGTTCATAAATCAATAGTGTGGTTTAATTAGACTTCTGTTTTTCTAATTAAAAAGCATTTATGTGGTCAGAACAAGGGCCATGCACACACACATAGAGTTAAATGGCATAAATGTCACATAAAAGACTGTCACCAGCCCTAAAAAAACCCAGTGGGATATTGCTTTTTGGAATGAAGAAAGAGTACATAATTTTTTGTTTTATACCAGTCATTTCACATTTCAGTGGTTTTAATCTTAACATGAGAATAGTTTAAATTATTAAATTTCTAAAGACAATTTTAGATTACCATATAGTTTTGCAATGCATCCTCTGTAATATTTGTCTGTCAATTGTACTGTTGTCTATATATATGCCCGAACTATAACACCTATTATGCCAAATAATATTCATTGTATTGCTACACAAGAAGTCTATTGTGCTATGCTACCTTCTCTTGGAGTCTGCAAAACACCTATCAGCTTAGTTTTTTTACTAACACTAATAATACTAAATAGTGGCTTCTATTGATGCAAGGCAGCTTTCTTACCCTGTGGGCTGTGACACCCAAGAGTCACAGGAAGGGTCAAAAAAAGATTGGGAAGGTGAAAAGAGGAAAGCATAAGTCTTCATGTTTTAAATGCTTAATTATAAAATTGACTTGGAGATGCAGTTAAAATAAAAAAATATTGCAAACGAATTATGATGATTTATAACTGCGAGCAACTGAGTTCCTCAGGGAAGGGTAATGACAAGTGACTGCAGATGTTTAGTTAGCAGAGCTAACTGGTTTTAAATGCTTATACAACTTAGTGCCTTGAGGAGGGAGAGTGAGCTTTTTAGTCTGCCACTAGTAGTTGCAGACAATTTTTGTTCTGTCTTTCTGAAAGGGCTAAGGAACTGTTGGGTGTTCCTGTTCCTTGACTAGTGGTTGCATGCAAAGATGGAGAAGTTTATAGGAAGTTCAAAAGGAGACAGTACTTCCATTATTTGAAAAGTGCTGATGCCAGATAATCTCATCTCTTCAAGAAAAATGAATGGTACTTTTTTGCAGGTGTACAGATTGTGGGATTTGTCTCTTTGCATAAAATACAGGCTTCTGAGCACATGAACACATGAGCACATGGATGTGTGTATCATAGTAAACATGTATAGGTACAAATCTTTCTGTATTGTATTGGGGTTTCTTTGTGATTATGAGAATTAAGAGAATATCCAGAGTAAAGTGTCCTCAAGCAGCATTAATTCTACTTTGCTGACACTTCAATGCAAGGTATAGTCTTCTTTAAATAATCTCTATTATGCTTTCTTCCCTTCACAGGATGTTGTCATTTCAGAACTTTTACTTATTGTCTTTTATTCTTCCCTTCCCTTCAGGGAAAGTCACAGGCTTTTGAGTTGCTTCAAAGGCTGCAGTAGACTTTCTAAGTGTTCAATTGAACATACAAGTGTTTCTTGCTATGGTAACCAAGCCAAAACTTAATCAAAGAGTCTGTGGGTTTCCACTTCAATGCTGGAATCCTTGGTACTAATTAATCAGTGAGTTTATGTTATCCTCCTGTATATTATAAATCAAGGCAGAAAGCTTCAGTATTTGAGTTTGAAGTATTGGTTAAGGGCACATATAAAGTAAAGGTAGGACTCAGCCTAATTTCAAAAATATAAACTACGGAAACAGAATTAGGATTTTGGTAGTAATTGTTATTTAGAATTAAGTGCAGTGAGGGTCCAGACAGGAGTTTCTCATTTTTTCTAAGCCTGTATCTGAGGCAGATATTGTGAATAGTCAACAGAAGGGAAATGGAACACATGGGACTGAAATCCTCCCTATTCTCTGGTTACCATAATCTCAGACTCAACACAACTTCTTGTAGCAGATCTCTCTTCAAAATTTAAGGGGAAAAACATGAACAACCTATTTCTAGTAACACAATATCCTGCTAGCTGCATATTTTACTTTTACAAGTTTAAATTTCTTTATATTAAATGAGAACTGTTATGATACGTTAGTATAAGTGAAAGGCAGATGTGCATAAAAAAGGGAAATTACAAACATTTCTATTACTTTTTTAAATAATAGCACTTCAAATAGCTGAATTAAAATATATACATAATATTAAGACACAACTGATGACAGAAGGTCATAAATTGCCGTTGTATACTAAATGTCCTAGTCAGTCCAAATAACCTCAAATTCAAATGTGGTGACAAGTTCTAATACTCTAACTGTGAGAGTAATATGGAAAAAGGACTTAGGGTTGGAAATAATTGCAAAAGATGCAATGAGAGACTGTTTTATTCCATGCAGCTACATATCTTTTTGTTGTCTAATTAATTTATTTAGCTATAGTCCATTGAGTAGGACTTCATAAAATTTTCCAAGCAAACTTTTTTTGGATGAAAAATTAAATAACAGTTAATTATTTTTTTAATTATTATTTTACTAGCTGAGTTTCATTTGTGTTGTGAGCAGTGGAACATGGGAGGATTATTATTGGAAAGTTCTTATGTTGCTAGTCTCTGAGAATGATGTGGTTAGCATTGTCTACACACACGAAGAACTGTTTTGGCTGTGACAAGGTCCATATTCTGTCTCTAGCAGTAACTATGAACAGAAGAATTACTGTACACATTTTTCCCCACACACTATACTTGGTATGGTTCTCCAGATCTACTGCCAGTTGTAGGAAGGACTGCTGCCTTGCTCCTAGAGGTCTCATTTGGTGACACCTTGTTTTGGAATAGTCTGTGACCGTTCAGCCCTTACCTGCCCGCATCAGTCACAGTTTTGAAATCCTCTTTTACAGCCTACTTAAAATTGTCTGTTATCTAGATTGAAGTGTCTTAACTTACCCAACCGTTCCTTGTAGAGAAGCCATTCCCTGTGTTTGATCATCAGACTCAGCTGGTCACACGGAGAGACAGCAAAACAGACATAGATGATACCAAGCCATAGAAACAAAGATGAGAGATGCAAGGTGAACAAAGGCTTCAAGGTGAAAAAATGTGATACTTCTTGATATCAAGAAAGCCACCTTAAATACACAGTTATTTGTAGGCAGGGAATTAGAAGGACAAGGGAACAGAAAAGGTGTGAGAGAGGGTAGATGACCAGAAGGTCACAGGGTTAGGTACAAAGTGAAACTGAGGTTAAAAGACAGTGGAGAAAACAGACAACCGGAAGAGAAGTCTTTCAAGACAACTTGTCTCGAATGTCCAAACGTTCCTGATTTGACCACTCCTGTCCTTTGGGATCACTGCTTATTCTTTACTGCAGCTATTTTCTTAAGATGACTATGCTCTTAAGACCACAGTGATGCACAGTATGGTATATACTAGGGAGTAAAGGACACTGTGCACTCTAAATTGAGTGAGATTTTCAAATGACAAACCAAAATCTCATGTTCTGTGTTGGCACCCCCCAGTACACAAATCCGGTCAGACTCTGGAATCCTTTGCTTTTCTTCCTGCTGTGGTTATAAGGTATGTGTCTGGTGTTATATTTCATCCTGAGGAAGTTGGCTGGTTAATGTAATTTTGGTCAAGACTTTATTTGAAGAAGTATTGCAGCATTTATTCAAGACATTCCTATTCTAGACTTGCCTGATCCCTAAAATCCCATTTCATTCCCGTGAGGCCAGCTTGCTGTAGCCCATGTAGCTGTAGCCCATGTATTTATGGTCACAGTACGAGAGCGCTGATGTTGTGGTGTTGCCCATATTTCTAGTTAGTAGAAATGTTTTTCAAAATGAGATAATCAGGTTAACACAAGAAGACTGTGATAAGTATTAAAGAAGTAATGTTTTTGACCTGACAGCTTCAAAAATCAGTAAAGCAGAATGAATGTTTGCCACTATCTTAAAGCTAAATTCAGGCTCTAGGAATTTGTTGTTATGCAGATTATGAAAATTTTTGTTTCAGTATCCCAGAAGGAGACAACATACAGACTGTTCAATACTGAACTGTCATTTAGTAGAGAAGTGAGAAAAAAAAGTGAATTAATTTGAAGATTTATTTGGTTTGTGTAATAGGGAGTGTAAAACAGTAAGAACCCAGTTGCCTAGCTGTCACCTGCCTCCAGGGTACAATCAAACACTGCCAGTGAATCAATAGCCTGGGAAGATTTTTTTCATGTAGCTAGAGTTTAACATGAGGCTGAAGTGCTCCAGGTGGCAGGGTCATTTGTCCATTAGTGACTTTGCACAATAAACAGTTGTGGTCCCATGACATGATGTCGTGGTTTAGCCCCAGCCGGCAACTAAGCACCACGCAGCCACTCGCTCACTCCCCCTCCCCCAGTGGGACGGGGGAGAGAACTGGGAAAGAACTCGTGGGTTGAGATAAAAACAGTTTAATAGGACAGCAAGAGAGAAGGAAACAACAATGATAACAACAATGATAATACCAAAAAAGGAATGTACAAGAACAAGTGATGCCCAATACAGCAATCGCTCACCCACCGTCCCCGAGCAGCGATTCCCACCCCCCGGCCAACTCCAGTTTATGTACTGGGCATGAAATCATATGGTAGGGAATATCCCTTTGGCCAGCCTGGGTCAGCTGTCCTGGCTGTGTCCCCTGCCAGCTCCCCGTGCACCCCCAGCCTGCTCGCTGGCAGCCCAGCACGAGAAGCTGGACTGACCTTGACTGCTTGGCAACAACTCAAAACATCAGCACCTTATCAATCCCAAATCCAAAACACAGCCTCATACCAGCTTCTGTGAAGAAAACCAGTTCTATCCTAGCTGAAACCAGGACACATGACAACAGTAATTTACAAAGGAGGAGGAAGAAAAGCAAAGAAACCCCCAAATCCAGAACTCTGAAGAAAAAGACCTCTGAGAAAGTCCTATAAATCCTAAGAAACACTAGTCAAGAGTATGGCAACAGAAGCAAATAGTGCAGTAAAAGCCCACTACGTTATTCAGTTACAGCCTAGGTGATCCACTTTATAAAGAACTTCCTTAAATTGCTTTTCATTAAAAACAGAATCTGTTATCAATACTCACATCACCCTGTGTGCTTTAGGCAGAGATTTAAGTTTAACATTGTTGCTTTATACTGCTTTTTTCCCTTTTGTTAATGCAAAGCCTATAGATAATATGAAGGATGGAGTCCAAAGAATACTGTGTTGCTAATTTATGAAATCTGTCTTTTAGAGATTATTTTGTTGAAATTAGTGTAAGCACTGGTGATGCAAGATAAGAAGAAAGAGCATTACACTGCTTATGCATTTCTTCTGAAGTTTGAAAATCCTGTTTAGAGACCAAATTTAAAATGATTTAAGACTTCCATCCGTGTTCCTGGAAGCATAATAAGTAAAGCTTGAAGTTTTGAGAGCGGGTATATCTCAGCTTCCAATTTCTTTTGGGGAGTGTGAATGTAAAAGTGGAACTCAAATTGACTAAAATTAAGCTCTGATGTTTGGCATTTGTTGCCTGTGTGCCAACAGCATGACCACACTTTGAAAAGACATACTAAGAGAGAGGGAATAAGGATCTTTGAATGTGTGTTGCTGTGAGGTTGAGTTTGCCTCTTCAATCATTAAATAATCATATAATAAACCATTAAATAATCAATAAATAATCAACCTGGGTTTTGCTGTTGAAATAAATATTTGTCTTATTTATGTTAGTTTTTCAGTAAAACAACCAAACACCAGCTAAGCATTTTCTAAATCCTTTTGTGTTCATCTAATGCCAGTTGCACGTTCTGGATAGCTTGGTCTGCCTGCAATTGAGCTACCAATCCCTGTGTGTCTCAGAAAAGAACTTCATGGACCAGTTACTTTATAGAAG
Source organism: Phaethon aethereus (assembly GCF_964289735.1). Taxonomy (NCBI): domain Eukaryota; kingdom Metazoa; phylum Chordata; class Aves; order Phaethontiformes; family Phaethontidae; genus Phaethon; species Phaethon aethereus. The sequence continues at coordinate 19,989,125 of NC_138576.1, read as the reverse complement.
TGATAAGGAAATGGTAAGTAACAGTAAAAGTTTAGATACCAGTGCCATTTATTACTAAATACTGCATTAAAAGAGGCTTACCTGACTTTCTTTGATAATTCTGTTACTTGGGAAGCGTAGGAAGGGAAGCTGTTTTACCTTCTTATCCAGCAGGTATCTTTTAGAAAAATCTGTTTATGAAATGTGTGGAAAACCTGACTGTTGAACCATTTACAATTTTTTTATATTTCTTATGTGTCCCTACTGGTTTCAGTAAAGTTTCAACTGAAGTTAAATTTCAGTGTTTAGCCTGTGGCACAATGTACATAATCATAGTACAAGTGTGTCTTATGTTCAGTTATCTCTGTTCTTAGATTTTTCATTACAATGGTTTGTCTTACCCAAGGAAGTGGTTGAAGTTTTAGACACTATTTACATTGGACACACTTCAGAAACATTTTAAGCGTGTGTTTCATTTTAAGAATGTGAATAAAGAAGGCCCAGATGTCCTCCTCAATCCAAGATATTTTCATTATCTTAGTTTTTTCCACTGAGATTTGAAATGCTCTATTCCTTAAAAATTTCGGCTTGAAGAAGTGTAAGGGAACAATGGTGATATTTCTGACCAGACTAAACTTTCAGGGCATTTCAGCAGTATTTTACCACTTTCAGTAAGAATGGAATTTCTGAAACAGGGAAGACTTTCATTTGTCCCTGAACGTAGAATAATCCTTAGGTTAATGCATTTATTTTGAAGCATCACTACTTTAATGGGTATTATTGGATGTTCTGAGTAAATAACACTTCCTTTTACAACCATTTGTGTACTTTGAAAATTCTTCAGTTCCAGCCAGCTTGAAAACAGATGCGCTGCTGCGGAAATTTGAGCCCATCAGTGATGCTGGTGGTGCCTCTGTTATTAGCACATAACAAATATGTAACATATCTAATGTTATTAGTATATAACATTTAAGAAAGAGTAAGAACCTCTGTGTAGCACTTGTGAGAGAGAGGAGTGAGAAAAGACACCCAGGTCAGTGAAGAAGGAAGGGGAAGAGGTGCTCCAGGCACCAGAGTAGAGATTCCCCGCAGATTGTAGAGAAGACCAGGTTGTTTCCCTGCAACCCCTGGGGAACCATGTCAGAATAAGTATTTACTCTGCAGCTCATGGAGGACCCCATGCTCCAGCAGGTGGATATGCCCTGAAGAACTGCAGCCTGCAAAAAGAGTCCACATTGGAGCGACCCCACTCTGGAGCAGGGAAAAAACATGAGGAAGCAGTGGCAGAGACAAAGTGTTATGAACTGACTGTAACTCCCATTCCTTATTCTCCCTGCGCCGTTCAGGGGAGAGAGGAGAGAGGAGTGTGAAAGAGTAAAATTGAGCCTGGGAAGAAGCGGGGTGGGGGCTGTGGAAGGTGTCTAGTTTTGATTTTGTTCTGGCTATCTTGCTCTATTTTTAATATTTAATTTTATTTAATATATTTTATTTATTTAATTTATTTTTAATAAATTCAGATTCAACTTGGGGAAGATTTTTTAAATTTATTTTTAATAAATAAAATAAATCTTCCCCAAGTTGAATCTGTTTTGTCCATGATGGTAATTGGTAAGTGATCTCCCTGTCCTTATCTCAACCTACAAACTTTTTCATCTTATTTTCTAACCTGTCCTGCTGAGGAGGGGGAGTGAGAGAGCAGCTGGATGGGCATCTGGCAGCCTCACAAGGTTAACCTCCCACCCCAACCTCACTCTTCCTAGATTAAAGACGGCTACATCTATCATTATTTTCTTGTGGGTTATGTTTTCAATGTTTTCTGACCATTTCATCTTTTCTTCCTCCACACTAACTGATCCGCAGGTTTCCCGAAGCACCTTAACACAGCTTTTGACTCCAGCTGACATCTCCCCAGAGCTGATGAACTTCTGGGGCTTGCACATTCATGTTCATACTGATGCATCCCAGGATTAGATTTGCTGTGTTCAGCACATCCTTACTTTTTGTTCGCTGTCCGAAGTATTCAGTTGTAGATTAACAATAAACATTCAGATTCTCCTTTTCTCAACCCGTTGAGATGTACCAGTCTTAAGGTATTGCTGTTAAAACATGATCTGAACCTTAAGAACTCTAGGTTGAATCTCAGTTCTAGTACAAATCTTGCTGTCTGAACTGGACAAGTGTTCTTGTTTGACTGACCTTTCTGCCTCAGTTCCCTTCCTACATCTCAGTTTATTGTGTCTGTTTAGATTGCAAGCATTTCAGACTGGGACTGATAGTGTATATGCAATGTCTAATACCGGGCTGTGATTTAAGTCAGGTTCAGTACTACTAATAAAAATAAATCACGTTATATTGGCTTTCTTGGCAGTGAAAAGCCTAGTGTTTCTGTTCTTGATGATGGAGAAGGGTAAGTAAGGGACATACACCTGTGAAATAATGCCTTTCCACCATGCAAAAGCAAATAACTATTTTGCCCTGTATTTAGGATGTGTATCTCTAGAACAATACTTAAAAAAAAAGGAAGAAAGAAATGGCATAGTATTTTAGTTATTTTAGTTTAGTCAGGGAGTAAATGAGAGAGAGAAAAGGTAACTTAGGCAGAACAGAATACTTCATATCTTCAAAATGCTATGCAAGCCATAACTAATTAAATCTCACAGTGGGCAAAACACTTTTTCTTGGAAGCAAGCCAAAAGTTATTGGATATGAATTAGATCTGAGGAAAAACAAATTGCAGGTCAAATGCTTCTAACAAATACCTCATTTTTTTCCCTTCAGTTTGTGTGTTTGATAAGAAAATTTCTTTTTAATGGAGGAAAAAATATTCATGTATTTTTAAGCTTTCTGAATCTGAATTTTTATTGAAAACTTTTATTTTTTTACAGCTTGAATAAATACTTGAAGAATTTTCTTCCATACATCAAGATGTTAAAAATCAGAAAGATAATGGTGGATGTCTTAACAGAGGTCAAAAGATTCATCATGCAAATGGACTAGTTTGGCAGATAAGTCCTTATCATGTTGTCTTGGTCGTTACTGTGCTGGAAACCAGGTTCACATTGACTTTGTAAGAACTTAAGCAGCCGCAAACTGACAGATCTCACTTACATTAGGAAAACATGTAACTTTATTTGGAGATGAGGGAAAAGTAATTTCAGATTTAGATTTTACAAGATTAAGAAAAGGACCAGAGGCAATTACACATTCAATAGACAGAGTTAGCTTAAGGTTGAACGTTTTGAAGATAATTTAAGCTACTCTTTTAATCAATTACTTTAATGTCAGGCAAAAACTTGTGCTGGATAGTACCAGGCATTCAAATTTTTTTTTTCTTTTCCTCATATGACTGTTCAAGGAAGTACTGGGTCTTGCACAGATTTTGCTAGTGCAATCAATGTCTGTGCAGTAAGTTAGTTAGTGCCTAACTAACCTGAAAGGTTTCTGTCCTCCTGAATATTTAAGTTAGATTTTTAAAAGGGTATTGGAGAGCCTTCTCTTAACCTTAATGTCTTAATTTCTTGCCTAGAAAAAGTGTTATGCTGTAGCCTGTGAAGTTTCATATTTGTATAGCTTCCAGCAGTCTCACTATTCTTATACTTGAAGGTATGAAGCAGTCATGTGTGACACTACCTTACAAAAGAGGCCAAGATAGAGAAACATGAGGGAAGAATCTTTCATAAGTGTGAATTGTAGTTATGAATCTTATGCGAATAAACATAATGTGAGATGTGATAACATGAATTCTGCATTTTGTCTGACTTCTCTGAAAATATTCCTGGAATTGAAAGCTTTAAATATGGTGTAGTCAGCAGCTTTAAAATTATCGTTGCCCCTTCTTGTTTGTTAAAAGTCATTTCAGATGGTCACTTATGGTAAACATTGGCATTTCTGAATTATCCCATTGTATGAGAGATTACACTTTAAAACAGACACTTTTGTTTGAATTTAGGTTCATCCAACCAACTTGATGTGATTTATTTGCTGGCTTGAGACACTTCCTCACTTGATAGAATTAACTTAGGGCTCATTTAAACTGAGCTGATCTCACCAGAAACATACACTGACTATTTCCTCTTATTCCTTGGGTATTCCTGTTATCTTTTCTAAATCTTGAGCGTTATTCTTTGCAGAAATGAATAGAACAAACATTGACTGGATGAATGAGAAGTTGTATTCTCTCCTAACTGAGCATGCATATAGATAAATTCCAGTGGCATTGCATTCTAGCTTTTTCCCAGTCTTGATTATATTTCAGGCATCCTGTCACTTCCTAATAGACTTAAAATGCAAATGATGGCTGTTGCAACACTTAGGAATGTTTTTTCTTATTCTAGGAACAAATTGGGTAGCATGTTTGAAGTGTAACTAATTTTGATATTATTTATTTTTAGTTGTAAAAATTTAAAAATAGAAGGAACTCAATCTACCTTCTACCTCCAGCTCCAAATCTATTCAGATTATTTTAAGAAGTACAACTTGGCATACATTTTATCAATTTGTACTTCAGGGTTCCTTTAGATCCTTAGGAGAAATAGTCATCTACCAGTCTGTCTAGAATCTTGACAGAATTCTCTCAACAATAGCTCCCCAAATGCAGCCTTTAGCTCCAAACCCCTTATTTTCATCCCCAAATTATTTTTTTTATTACAACTAATTCTTTGTTAATGTTAACAGTTAGACATTTAACATTTTTCCAGCATTTCAAATGTTGGAGATATACTGGAAATCCAAAGCAGTTCTCCCATTGTGAAATAAAGACAGTGGTCCAGTGGCAACAGAGAATATAAGATTTTTTTTTCTAAATGTGCCATTAAAAGAAAAAAATCTTCTTTTAAAAGGTCTTTTCTAGAACTTTTTACTGGTGTCTTTTGTTTCTGTTGCTTGAATTACATTACATTGACAATATCACAGAAAACTATTTAGTACAAATACTAAAACGAAAAGATGGCTCATATCCTCAACAGTCTATATAAGAAATGAGATAACAGATAGCTATGGACAGAAAAGTGACGCTATAAGATCAATCAGCTTCTCACACATCATGGAAAAGGAGACACTGAGAGAAGGATTTTTCAAAAGATGGCAATGTGATATTTTAGTTATTTGGGGAGATTTCTCAGTCGCAAAGAGCAGAAACAGAAAAGACGGGGAACTACTTGTTCAAACACCGAAAAAAAAAAATATGTATTATGGAGGCTAGTATTTCTGATTGTTGGGCACAAGAGCCAACATTTTGACATTGAACATAAATGTATTGTGATGGGAAATTTAGAAAAAAACTTAGTTTTCAGTGGGTCTTTTTGCTTTTCTTTCTCAAGGGATTATCAAAACTAATAGAAAATATTCACTTCTAATTGAACTTTCTTATGATGAGAAACTTTTCAGATGTTCTTCATGGTACATTTTCCTTTCTGTGGAAAGGCCAGCAATGAAACACACTTTGTGCTCTCTTAGGGGAATGTTTATGTGATGGGACAAGAGAAAGAAACAGCCTTGGAATGTGTAGAGGCTTGCAATAAAATATTGAAATTAGCAGCTGCAAAGCTTGGAGGGCCAAAACACAATTCCAAGAAATCAAATTCTAAGATCTCTTTAATATTGCCAGCTGTCAAACAATTAAATAAGTAAATGAAAAGGTTGGTGTATGTCTCAGAGAGGACAAATGATATGGAGCTCCTTACTCCTGAAATGTATCACAACATTATTTCCACTAATCTCAGACTGATTTGTAGTTAAAAATTCAGTAACTTTACATTTCGAAGTGTTTTGGAGGGGTAAAATATTCCTGATGTAATTTGCCTCTGATTTGAAGTAAATCTTTTTATGACTCAATAGTTTGTATTTAGTGGTTGTTTTTTTTTTTTTTAATACATATTTGAGGAGGACGTGAAAGTGGTTCCTAAAAAGAGATTGTTCTCTCTTCATTAAACTTTAATTTTTGGAAATTTCTCTCACATTTAGGGGGTTCTCAGTCCATCAAGCTAATTTAGGTTCATCCTTTGCATTGATACCTATATTAGTTGAGTGGAATTCAGAATGCTTAGAACAAAAGAAGAGGTGGGGAAACTGATAAATCACTAATTTGAATTCACTAATTTGCCTACACTGAAATGCAAGGATCAGGCCACTAGTATCTTTTCACATTGTTGTGACTTGCCTGGAACAAAGGAAAAACCGTATTACTCTAGCAGACTTTGACTGTTCCTACCTGCTAGCATCCAAACTCTTTTCATGACACTTTAGGAACCTACAGATTAATACTAGATGTTTTAATAATACATTCCAGGGCTAGTCAGTGCTGGTGAATTTATGCAAGTTTATGCACAGATATTTGTCTTAACTGAAGACAGTACTTTTGCAACGTAATTTATAACAGAATCAAATTTATAAGTACCATGGAAATTAATCAGACCAGACTACATGCTGAAGCCATTTCTCTCAACAGCTTAAGCACCAATGAGGTGAGGATGAAGAAAGCAATTTAAAACCTCAACTATCAAGTGGTATGCTTGTTGATTTGAACAGCTTCAATAGCTTATTCTTTTCCCTTGGCTCCCTCCTGAAACCCCAGTCCAGTTCAAGTGAGTCAAATTAATGTAACCTTATTTTGATTTGGATATTTACTCTATAAAAAAACAACTAGAAAATTATTATATACACCCCCAACAGACTATTTAGATTTTGATTCACGTGACATTTATGTTCTGTTCAAGTACTTTGCTCTACACGTTACTGAAGAGCAATCTGTACTGTATAATAAAAAAATACAAATCACTTTCACACTGAGAACAACTAATAAGTCTTTCATCTTTTTTATTACTAGATCTTTATTGGAAAAAATAAATTCTGTGCACTCAGGCATAATTTTACCTTATGTCTTAACATTTGTTTGTTAACAAAATATAATTGTCCTTTCCATCATTTCTTGGAGTGTGTGTGGGGAGTTCCTGCTTGCAATCTCCTGAAAACTGAGAAGGCTTTGTTATAGTATGAAAGTTGCAAAGGCAAGAGTGTATTCACCTCTCACAGTTTGAATTATTTCCCATTGGAATCAATTGAAATGAAAATATGCTTATCCATGAACAGAAAGAAAATCATGCATTTGTGTCTTCTTCCTCAAAAAAAGGTCCAGAAACACAAGAGTTCTATTTTGGTTACAAGAATCAAAATGGTTATCACAGTAATAAATTCCTTGTAACAGATACAGTCTGGAGAAATGGGCTGCCAGGAACCTCATGAAGTTCAACAAGGAGTGCGAAGTCCCATCTGGGGAAGAACAACACTATACACCAGTATATGCTGGGGGTCACCCTGCTGGAAAGCAGCTTAGCAGAAAAGGACCTAGGGCTCCTGGTGGACACCAAGTTGAACGTGAGCCAGGGATGTGCCCGTGCTGCAAAGGCGGCAAATGGTATCACAGGATGCATTAGACAAAGTATTGCCAGCAGGTCAAGGGAGGTGACCTTTCCCCTTTATTCATCACTGGTGAGACCACACTTGGATTACTGTGTCCAGTACAACAGCGACATGGACATACTGGCCTACTAGAAAGAGTTCAACAAAGGATGATTAAGGGACTGGAGCATCTCACATGTGAGGAAAGGCTGAGAGAACTGGGACTGTTCAACCTAGGGAAGAGAAGGCTCGAAGAGGATCTTATTGATGTGTTTATATACCTGAAGGGAGGGTGCAAAGAGGACATAGAGGGCTCTTTTCAGTGGTGCTCAGTGGCAGGACAAGAGATAATAGGCACAAACTGAAACACATGAGGTGCCATGTGAACATCGGGAAACATTTTTTTACTGTGAGGGTGATGGAGCACTGGGAACAGGTTGCCCAAGAAGGCTGGGGAGTCTCCATCCTTAGAGATATTAAAAAAATAGTCCTAGGCTTTAGATGACCCTGCTTGAGCAGGGGGGTTGAACCAGATGATCTCCAGGGTCCCTTCCGACCTCAACCATTATGTGATTCTGTTACTCTGTGATACACAGTCTACAATTTTTATCACAGTTACATGGCTTAGGATCACAGTTCCCATTGATTTACAGTAGTATTATGCTTCAGCTCCTAGAGATGCTTTAAAAATATCTCCCATCAGCATGTTACACCAACACTGACAGTTGTCTTTTTTTAATTAGTTTAAGACTAAATACATTTCGGACTCTACAGTTTAAATCTTTCGCTAAATTTTTTCATTTGTCCTCTGCTTTGTGTTTGAAGCTGTTCATTTGTGGGACTGTTCCGTCATAAAATTACATGGGTGGCTGTTTTCTTATGTCCCAAACCTCATCATTACTGACATGAAAGATGTACGTAGATCTCAAATGATCCGTGAACAAAAGTAAACTCTTGCAAATGCTGTGATCTTTAGAGGTAGATTAGGTAGCTATTGATTCAGTGGCAAAAGACTCTAATAGTAATAATGGAAATATAGGATCATTGACTAAGTTAGCATTCACCTAATGATGTTAGGTACAATTAGATACAGGATCTTTTGATTGATATAACACAGGAATCCAACAGTTTGTAGAAATTTGGAAAGTGTCTTGAAACCAGTGAAATATTCTGCTTTCAATTTTTCCATTCTATATATTCTTAGATGATTTTTTCTGGTTATTATTTATGCGGTGATTATGAAACTGTGGTCCAGAAATATATTTTGGTGACATATGATATGTCGTGTCATGTGGGACTGCCTTTTCTTGTTTGTATAAAGTAACAACTCTTTTCTACATTTTCTTAAAAAATGTCTCCTCTACCTCTACTAGATTTCTAAATAACTGGTTCTTAAAATAGCCAATGAGAATGTTAAATAAAATCAAATGTAAGCTGTGTGGTCACAGAAGGGACAGGATATAGGTCTTGATACAATTTCTTTTGAGATGTAGGCCAGCTTATAAAAAAAACCTCAGGGAATGTTATTTGCTATTCTCTACACCAAATTTCCATTCAGGATTATTATATGATATAAAATATCATTCTAGAGCAGAGTATATTTTATGTGTGCAGAAAACAATCTTGGTGTGTGCACATAGGTCAAGGTATCAAGGTTTTTTTAAGATATTCTTAATACAAGGTAGGTCCTTTATATGTATTTCGCTACTGTTTCATCAGGCAGCAAATCAGAAGAGACACCTCAGAAAAGAAAAATGTTGTTTTGGCTGAAATAGTCATCTGGGATTTGACATTTTTCTTCATTTCCTAATTTGCCGTAGTTTTTCTGCACAGGCTTGAGTAAGGCAGGGAGTGTGAGGTTCTCTCACTTAAGACATATAAAACATGAATACATTGTTCGAGCTCCAGAAAGTAATTCTATTCAAAGACAGATACAAGAAGAATACCTTCTGGACATGCTTGTCTGTCTCTATTAACTATAGAAAGAACAAAGAAAATTAGGTAAGAGTGGATATCTATTTTTTGGATGGTGACAATTAGGCGAAAGAAAGCCTACTTGCAGTTTCTTTAGTTGATACAGGTTTAGTCATGGACACCAGAGAGACAGATGTGAGCTAGCAATACTACATTTCCCTTAATAGTCACTTTTATAGCACAACTTTACTGAGCTGCTTTTGATGTTTACCTCAGGGTGAGATGAACTGTACATATGAGCTATGTATCTAGATCTTTCCTTTTATGATGTAGGAATTTAGATGACAAGTCATATGCACATGTCTAAATGAGAGACATCTTGCTGAAATGGACTTCTCAGCTCTCCTATCTCTAAAAAAGTATTGGGAATATCTTCCCTTTTTATTATCTTTATTATTTTATAATAGCTTTTTAGACACTATGTGTTTCTAAAAGGGAGTTGTCTTTTATTAGGTATATATGTTTCATTTAGTAAGAATAATTTCATCCTATGTTCATCCAAATAAGAATTAATATAATAAACTATTGGAGTCTTCCAGTTTTAGAATTTAAGAATTAAATTCTTAAGAATTATTATTAAGAATACAACAACTAAGTTACTGAATTAAGAATTATTATTGTTGTCTAGTAGTGAGTTATTCCAAAGTTATTTCTGCATGCATCTGAGCCTTGTTTCCCAAATTCTATGTAGGTGATCTTGAGTTCTGCAGAAAAGATTCCCAGATTGGGAGACTCAACCATAAACAAGTTCTGCAATATTTATTAATTTCTATTTTCCCTGTACACTAGATTTGAAAATGTAATATAAATGTGCAGACCCTATGTGCCAATTCAAACTCACACTGATCGCTTTGCAGGCTTACAGCCAACATTTGTATTATCAACAGTGAATATCATGGAGAGGCTGTGTGCAGTCATACTTCAAATTAGATTAAGAAATTAATACTTAATATGTCATGATTTATAGTAGTGTATTTTCTTGACAACAGTGTTAGGCTAATTGTTTCAATTAGGTTGGAATTCATTGCTTGTTACTGGGAATTCGCATTGATTAAGAGATGAGATACCAGAAGGTATGCAACAATTTTATTACTTCCCAGCAGTAGAAAAGAATTTAGAGAGTCTTCCAATGCATGTCAGTATTTACAACACCTTTTCATGAAACTATGCGTACTCAGTGATTTGAATTGTATGTGTTTGTGCTCACTGACCAAATGACCTATTTTGGAGGATCCATAAAATATTAAATTTGAAGATTGGGATGATAATATAATATCTGTAATTAAGGGCTACCGAATAAAAAGTGTATTGTTAATTTAAACTATGTCTGTTGAAGGGCCATAATAGGTGTTTTTATCCCTTACTCCAGTTACTGATGAATTTGAACTGGTGTATATAAAGCCAGCATATATGAGATCTTAGACAAACAGTTTCTTGAAGTGCTTGTAGATACAGCTTCCTCCAAGCATCTAGCTAAAGTTATTTTGGTCTGTCCTGTCTGCTGGAGCTATATCTGTGCCTCTCTAACCCTATTTCTGACAAAGTCTAAGTAGTAAATCATGGATATTGGTCCTTTTTTTCTTTCCTTACATCTCACAGGTTTTGATTGGAATAAAACCAGTAGTGTCCCTTTTTCTTGGACAGCACATAAACCAATTGTTTTTGGTGCCCAGTCATCCCATTTAGTGGTTAGAAAAAGCATGTATATATAGTATCTTTAAATGCTTGAATTTTGGTAGCTTGTGTACCTGGTGCTGAGGATTTTGAGTAATGAATGAAGAAAACCAACTTGGTTTAAGTTAATGTTTCTCTTGTGCCATGGTCGAAGCTGATACTGCAGAAGCCTCTTTTGTCTCCCTGAGGGTTGTATCACTGCAAAATGTTCTTTGAAGATTTATTTTTCACACAAAATTTTAAACTAAAAGAGGGTAGTTTGACATTACTCAGAAAAGTAATGAAAAACATGCTGTAGATTTTCCTGATTGCAGGGTTTCCCCCTCTGGCCTATGGTGGCTTGGCTCATTTGGTCTACCAGAGTGCCTCTTCTGTCTGAAGCTTCCTTTTGCTCCTCTGACAGTCAAAACCTTCACTGCAAGAACAATGTAGGACATACGCTTCCTTTAAGGAAAATATGAAAGTCTCCAATACAAGGGGAAATGTCATCTTCCTACTTCATAAAATGTCAGATCACATCTTGACCTATTTCACTTCATATCCATAGAATTCCCTCATACTTGTGGAGCAGCACATCCTGAGGATCTGCTTTTTGTACAGAATTTCTCTCTTGAAGGAGACATTCATCTGCCAGTCTTCTGCCAGTTTGGTAGCACCTGGATTCTGACAGGAGACAATCTTGAAGTGTGAATGTAACACTTTGTCCTGTTCGGAGAGGCAGGGTAGGAACATGACCCCACTTTGTACTGTTGAATAATCGATTATGATTTTGAGTGCAGGAAGTGTATGCACACGAGAACTGAAATATGCAATGGATCTTATCTTAATGGTGGAAAGCTATATGATTTTTCTTCCCTATTCATAAGAAATTAGTATTCTTAATTAATCAAATGTTTCTTTGCGTACCATGAAAAAACCAAAACTGGGAACCTCAGTCTAGAGTAAAAATGTCATAAATCCTTATCATAAGTATTTGTTGTTGAAGAGGCTTATATATCAACACTAAAACACCTATGTAACCATTCTATAATATGTATAGGGTAAGGTATCTCAGACATATTAGCTAATTTCCAGTAACATTAAAGAACATTCAGAGAGTGTGTATCTTTAGCCATATTGGGTCCTGTGAGAGGGCACTTCCTCTGCTGAATTACATGAGGTTGTGGGAGAAAACAGCTCTAAGCCTGTGCCTTGGCCTGGGGTTGCACTGGCTGCAGGGTCCTCTTCGAAGTATGTGACCTCCAAGGTGGCTTCAGGGTACCATGGTGTTTCCTTAGAGAAGCCATTCATTGGACACAACTGATGTTGTAGAAATCCTTATGATATGTCTAGAAGCAGTAGAAGTGCAGCCACAGATGTTGCATTAGGAATGTGCCATATTCTGGGAAGTGTCATGTGAGTGGATCCCTGAGCTAAATGCAATGTGCAAGATTTGACAGACCTTATTAAACCACTGCCTTGTATCTTACAATAGGAGGACAAGAGAGCAGGACTTGTTCTTTCAGTGAAGGATTTTTTTTTTTTTATTCAAGGTTCAGTACAAGATAAGAAACCATCTGTCTCTATGTAAATATTATTAAACATATTATTATCTGTTCTCAAAAAATTAAAACAAATCAAAGTGAATACTGTTATAAACAGCTCATGAGAGAAAGCAGGAAATTCGGTACAAAAGATTTTTTTCTTCAGAGGATTCAGTGTTTGCAATGGTTACAGCTACAGACTCTTAATTATTTGCATGGGATATTGATTCAAATTGCCTTAAACATAGCAGGCAAAAGAACGATTACATTAAAGAAAATTGAATTTAAACACCATGACTTTTACTGCCAGTGGGTAGAAACTCTTACACAGCAAAGCAGAAAGTACATAATCTTTACGTTTTCCAAATTTGCCAAGTGTAAAATTGACATTTGTTGCTGCTCTTGTATGCGGTGGAAGAGTTAATTGTAATAGTTTGCTCGGTCCACTAAAGTATATAATGAAATTAAACTTCATGGAAAGTTTCATAGCTTTGCCAGTGGGTAGCTATTTGCTACAGAATTCAAATGTATGGTAAACTTTAAAGGATTCTAATCTCTTTAGACTAGGAGTATATAAACTAGCTCAGAACAAGCTATATGGCAGTCTGCAGGATAAACTTGGCCTTGCTCTCATAGGCTGTGTCTAGATCTGTATGAACTGAATGTCCTGCAGATCAGTGTCTCCCCGTGACTCAGTACCTCCCAGCCATATTTTCCTTGTAACCACCCTGAACAAGGCTAGAGGCAGGCTGCATGTAATTCCCATCTGTCCTTGCAGTAGAGGGACAGTGAATCTGAAGCCTGACTTGGAACCTCTCCTACACAGCAAAGAGCCATAGAGATCAAGCTGTCAGATTAAAAAATTAAAGCATATTTTTACTGCCTGGTTGGTAGTACTAATTTCAGTCTTATTTGTTACCACTCTAGAGGGTAAACTTTACCTTGGCTAGAAACTTCGCTTCTACGTGTCTCACTTACTTAGACCCTTGATCTTTAACTTAAAAAAACATATGATATCCCTACTTGTTATGACCAGCTGCCACCGAAAATCTACCCACTTATTCCTGTCTCTTGGTTGCAGTGGTCTCAAAATGATGGCAAAAGCTTTGTGAGCAAAAGTTACTTTACTTTCAGGGGACTTTCACTCATTGTGGAAAATAATTGTAAACATTTTAATGTTCAAACAATGTGACTGGTCAGAACATGAGATGTTCCTCCAGAAATCCAGTAGGTTATGTTAGGGGTGCTGCTTAACTTTAACACACCACCATCTTGCCAATGCAGTCATGTGTTTTATGGGCTTATCAATAAGTAGAGATTTTTCCACATTGGAAACGTTTGCATAGTAAGTGATTGTCAAACTATATATTATAATAGACTGTGTGCAAAAACTAAATGACCATGACAAGTTATTTACACTGAACACAAGTTTTACAAGAGGAGGTACGTTTGCATCTAATTTTTTCTCCATGTATTTGGGCCATAAACATGTCTAGAGAAGTTCCAGGCATGTTTCAGGAGCAATTTGCTCATCAAAAGCTAACTGTGACAGACAGCATTTCATTAGCTAAGATGTCAGACCTTGATTGAAGCAGTTTTCAAGATTAAAGTTTTAGGTAATGCCCTGGGATGAATGTACGCTCAGTGAGATCCTCAGTGACTCGAGACATTCATAAAGGATGCCTTTATCCAAGCTGCAGTCCATCCTTGAAGACTATATCCAGGTTCATCAGTACGTACAGTTGTTATGGTTAAGGGAATACCAGATTTCTTAATGAACACACAGGAGATCCTAAAGTTAAATTATAGTATGGATAGACATAAAGAAAACTTCTGTTATCATTGACTTTTACCTGTTTTGAAATGTAGAGCTAGCTTTTTTCAGCTGACACTTTTTTAGAATCAACTTAATTTTCAACTTCAGCGTTAAATTGTGCATTGTTGCCATACCTGTTTGGCAAACAAAGAACTAATGAACTTTTCCAGGTCACTGGATTGCTATAAAAAAGCCAGGTGCTGTGACCACAAGGAAGTCCAGGAACAGTGAGAACTTCCCTCAGCAAAGGCACAAGAATTAGGTTGTCAGTTGATGCCTTGATATCCTCAGTTTGGCAGAGGATTCACTCATGACAAGCATTGACTGCCATCTATCTAGTAAACCACAGAAAATAAGAGAAGACTCAAGACTGGAAATTCACTTTTGAATCCTCTTAAAAGTAGAGTTAGATTACCATCTCAAAAAGAACTATTCATGTCTACTGTGAAGAAAGTTGATTGGCCAGTGACTGGAGGGTGTTTCACAGGGTCTACACAGATATTGGTAAAAATGAACTTGATAATTTATGCTTGTTTGTTTGTTTGAATGGTCCCAAGCACAGTCCTGGCCCAGGCCAACTAGCACAGTCCCAAACTAATGTTGGGCACAGGTTAGGACCTAGCACAGGCAGGGACCACTTCCAACAGACATTTTTGCTGTTGGTATCTGAATGTTAGCATCTTTTTTCTCGGTTGATATTATCTTCCCCTCTTTAAATCCCTATTGTGCTTTAAATTAGTAGAGCAGCCAACAATTTTTTTTAAAGATTGTGATTTTAGCAAGCTTCTCGGAAAATACAGACTCTGGGATAGGAGCAGAAATTTGTACCTAGAAGTATGAATATCAGACCATGGATTAAATGTTTCAGCATCTAATACAGACCTAAGACTGATCTCAACAATTTATTTCTGAAATTGGCTAAGGGCTTCAGTCATCAGGGTAAAGGTAGGAGATTATTTTTAAATTAGTCCGATTCTGTGGTAGTCTGAAAAGTACGATCTGATTGAACACCCAGGGAAAGACAATAATAAAATGTTAGATAACTGCAAAATACCTTTGCAAACTGATTGAGTAACCAGATCCTCTTACACAGAATATATCACAAACATGGATGGCTTCTAACCGCATTCAACAACTGCTTTATATTATTTAAATATAAAATTAAATAATTATTCTTGTCCAGAGAACGCAGAGGACAAAACAAGTGGAAATGTGAATGTGTGCTTTTAAAACTGTTATGTTGGCCTGTAGATTTATTTTAATTGAAACTACTGTGAGCCCTTATCAGCAGGTTTATATATTAAAGAAACAAACAGAATTTTTCTGTGATCACAGTGCAAGCTGTTTCTTAACTCAGTATAAATGTGAGTATGAACTTGTTGGAAAGCTTAAAAAGTTACTCTAATTAATCCCTTAGAGAATAATTAGTGGAGCTGAAGATATAAAATTTAAACCTCCCAGGTGGGTTTTTTTATAACAGTCTCATAGAGCACTAATAAAAGTACTACACCTCTCCTAAGAGCTAATGCACTTGTAAAACGACCAGAGCGTAAAATATTTGTGTAATAATCAGGAGATTGAAGCAAGAAGACTGTTTAAATAAATACCACTTGTCAAGGAGAATAGACTCTTAGAATGGTTCCCTCCGTCTCTCCTCTGCTAACTTTTCTAGTTATTATGCTTTATGACTCTGTTTTACAAGACATGATCATTTTTTATTGTTTGTTTGTTTGGCTTTGTTTTGAGAGTGAGTGAATTAAATTTGCATTTGGACAGACTTGTGTGTGCTGTATTTAAGTGAGGCTACTGATATGCTCATAGTTAATCTGAATGGTTCCAAAACCGAGGTCAAAAAACTACAACTGGCAAAAAAAAAAACCAAAGCCCAAGCAGTTTTGGTTTGGGGTTTTTCTAAAACAGCACCTTTTTATTTAAATGGAAATTTCCAATAGAAAATTCAGGATATATTAAAAAAACAACCAAAAACAGCTGAGCAACCACAACTATCAGTGATACTTCCTTTTGGCTTTTGGGAACATCAGAAAAGAAAACGAAGAAAAATAAATTTAAATGCTCTTTTTGCTATATTTGTCTTGAAAATTTGCAAAGGTAACAAGAACATGCCTCGACCTTCCCTAGTAAGGAGAAAGGTTGCATAATAAGAGTACAGGAGAGGAACACAGTAACTTGCCACATTTATCAAACATAACAGTCCAAATATTTGGCTACTTCGGTACACTTAACTGCTGAACTAAGAAAAAGATGTCTGTGCAACCTATGCCTGGTGATGAAGATGAATGTACGTATGGCAGTTAATTTGGCTCTTGCAAGTTTTTCTTTTCCCTCTGTTCAACCCATGCAAGACTTCTTTCTCCCAGACTCACGCTGCCTGTTGCCCATCTCCCCCTGCGCTGTCCTGCAGCACTCTGCCTCTTGGTGGGCAGCCCCTGCCCCACACGAGCTTCCATCACTCTAGGAGGGTGTAAAGGCTCATTGAGCTTGAGCCTTTTATCCAACCTTTTAGGCAGAATGTAGCCTAACCCGACATAAGTAACCAATGGGCTTTGAGAAGTATATTCAGCAACCTTAAATATTTCTTGTAAAGCATCAACGTAATTGGTATTATGTTGAATGGCTCCAAGTTCTGACAGTGTCTTCAAACAACTCTTTCACTTAGCATTCACAAGATATTTCTCTTCTCTTAAACATTCAGAGCAAGGACATTTGAAGACATCAGATGAAGCTGCTGTATCTATTAGGCTGAGAAATAAGCATGGAGGCCAGAAACATGTTTGGTAGTAAGTAAAGAAGGAAGAAGGTAATCTCTAACAATACAGGAAATTAGATGTTTAAAAAGTTGCAGGATATCTTGTATATCTGTTATACAGACACACAACCAGTAATAAATTGGCGGGGGGGGGAGGTTGTATTATGAACTGCAAACCACCTAGTCGTGACTTTTTAAAATTCTAAATATCAAAAAAGCAATTGGTTCTTGCATTGTCTGATATAATTAATTAAAATTTGCTGCTCCAAATTAACTTTGGAGAATAAAAATATAGGCATTTTTACTTATTTATTTTCAATATTTTGCGCTAAGGATGAGCTATTCATACTAAGTAAGAGAATGGAGTCTGAATTGGAAAAGTGATGTTTATCAAAAACACTAGAGAGAAACTGCATAGCATGAACCATGCCGTCTGAACAGCTGCAACACTAAGTGCTTTTGTAGCTTCAAGTGGAAGCCATCCTCCATAATTTGTGAACTGCATACTTGAGATTTAATTGTATGTATCATTTGGGGAGGCTGGACCCAACCCTTCACTTTTCAGATACAGGAGAGGTTTGTTCCAGATCTGAGCATAAATAACAGGACATATTTAGTAAAATTCTTTTAAAAGCTGAAAAGAAAACTAGAAAAAAAAAAAAAGTTATATTCTTAGCACTCAATGGTTGATTTAAGTGGATTGATAGCAGACCTGATTAATTTCAGAATATTATAAAGAGAAGATATATTTCATAAATAAAAGGTGTTTCTTTCAAGTGAGATTGGAAATATTATTGACACTTACAAGTGCCTCAGAGATACTCTTTGTTTTCAAAAGAAAGCAGTTAAGACAGCACGTGAAAATGGTTTGGATGTTCAACCTCTTCCAGTGAACCCTCAGTACTTCCTTGTTTAATCCTTTGCAAAAAACAGGTCTAAAACTATCCGGTGTCTCAGTAAGTTTTTATTAACATCTAGGAAATTTCATATAACTGGTTTTAAATGAATCATATGTTTGGGACCTCATCTTGTTTCTGAACATGCCTGCTCATCTCAAAGTGTTATCATTGGTAACTGTGCATGCAGAAACAACAGACAAAACAGAGGCCCTAAAGAATTCCACCTTGTGTTTTCTGCAAATGCAAAATTTGCCTGTGTTGCATTAATCTGCATCAGCAATTTCTGCAAACAAGGTAGTCTCAGCAATGACATAAAAACTGGTAATTATGGGCAACTGAGTCATACCCTTCCAATGTAAACTGGCCTTCAGCTCCCAGCTCATGCCTCTGACTGCACTGAAACCTGGGGTCTCATGGCATGAGGTCGTACTGGATGGTACATGACCCCCATTCCCTTACACATTATCTCCGTATAGACTGTGGAACAATGATGTATAGGCATATTTCTAATGATTGTGTGTGACGAGCGTGTGTTTGAGACAGCAGCAGTGATTACTGCACAGTACACGATTTCCAGAATGTGTGATGAAAAAATGGAGAAAGTGTACACAAGTTAAAATAACCTGCAATAGTCCCTGGTAGTCAAATGTTTATACTTCTGTCTACTCATTCAAGGAGAAAACCAAAAGCAAAGCATTTGTCCAGCTACACATATTGTATGCCTTTTCTGAGAGATGACTCTTGCAGCAGCACAGTGCTGGCTAATGCGCTGGTATTGATTGATGGTTCTCCTGCATTGTTCTGTAATTTTAAGATGCTTTGACAGCTGTCACAGGTCAAGGGTCTGTGTATTACCTGGCAAAGGTGGGTGTAGATTACATAAGTAGGAGCTGTTTTTTGAGTTGCCTACTGTTCCCCTTCATAAATGATCCTTGTTACCTTTCCGTTGAAGGCCTTATAGGTGCAGTGTTTTGCCTCCCAAAGAAATCCCCTTAGGCCTAAGGAAGTAGTAAGGAAGAAGTAAGAGGGTGGGTTTTTAATGCCATGAATATCTCGTGAGCTGCTGCTGAGTTTTATATCAGCATTGCTTTGGTTTGCCCTCCTCCACATGCTTTGGCAATGTTTCAAAATAATGGCTAAATATAGGAAGGCTCCAAGGCTGGGGTCATATCACCACCACAGCAGCAGTAGGAACAGAAGTAGCAGATTATTAAAAGTTCCCAGGATTTGCTGGGAGACTACAGAAGGGAGAAGACCAGACACCTCTTCCTCCTTCTTCAGTCACATTTTGACTACATCTGTCCTAAGTAATAACAAAAAAAAGCCAATGAGCTTTAAGATTGACCCTTGCCTTGTGGATATCTGTGCTTTTAAGAAAGATGCCTCCTCACAAGGTTTTGCATTGTGACAATGCAAAACGTCCTCCCAGAGCAAGCTTAGACATAGTTTTGGGGGACACGCCAGGGTTTCTCAACAGGCAGTGTGAAAGGTGCCACCTCTTTCTTAGGGGAAGATAGCTTAGCTGAGGAGACGCAAGCTATGCCGTGACAGTGCATTATGATAGGTTATGACCCATTTTATTTCTAGCAGTCTCTGAAGATACCAAGTGCTATAGGAGTTGTTTTGGGCTATTCCATGCACTGAAAATTACTTCCCTCCATTAAACTCTGCCATAAATGCCATAACTCATCAATGACATAGACAGTGGGATCGAGTGCACCCTCAGCAAGTTTGCAGACAACACCAAGCTGAGTGGTGCGGTTGACACGCCTGAAGGATGGGATGCCATCCAGAGGGACCTGGACAAGCTTGCACCTGGGTCAGAGCAACCCTCGGTATCAGTACGGGCTGGGGAATGAAGGGATCAAGAGCAGACCTGCTCAGATTGGGGGTACTGGTGGATGCAAAACTGGACATGAGCCAGCAATGTTCTCTCTCACCCTGAAGGCCAACCGTCTCCTGGGCTGCATCCAAAGCAGCATGGCCAGCAGGTCAAGGGAGGTGATTCTATCACTCTACTCCATTCTGGTGAGTCACCACCTGGAGTCCTGCACCCAGCTCTGGAGCCCTCAGCACAGGAAAGACATGGACCTGTTGGAGAGGGTCCAGGGGAGGGCCACAACAATGATCAGAGCGATGGAACACCTCTCCTGTGAGAATAGGCTGAGAGAGTTGGGGTTGTTCAGCCTGGAAAAGAGAAGGCTCCAGGAAGACCTTCTTGTAGCTTTCTAGTACTTAAAGGGGGCTTCTAAGAAAGATGAAGACAGACTTTTTAGCAGGGCCTGTAGCAATAGGGCAAACGGGTAATGATTTTAAACTAAAAAAGGGTAGATTTAGACTAGGTATAAGGAAGAAATTTTTGACAATGAGGGTGGTGAAACACTGGCCCATGTTGCCCAGAGAGGTGGTAGACACCCCATGCCTGGAAACATGCCAGATCAGGTTGGACGGGACTCTGAGCAACCTGATCTAGCTGAAGATGTCCCTGCTCATTGGGGGGGTGTCATACTAGATGACTTTTAAAGGTTCTTTCCAACACAAATTATTCTATGATTCTATGCTTCTATGATAAAGGTTCAGTCCTTTTTTCTGCTTAGGGCAACATAAGAGGCTGAAGCTCTTTCAAAGGTGAAGAAAGGGAAGGAGAAGTAACAACTAACTTTATTGTTTGTTTCACCTCCAGCTTTAGAGAGCCATGGCCATCTCCAGCCTGTGTAATGACTTTTCAGCTCTATGTGGGAATGGAAATTACCATAACTGTCCAGAGCAAGAGAAGAAGCAGAGGACAGGGAGCTCGGCGCTATGTGCCCTCACTTGAATAGCAACCTACTTCTGGTGACAACACTCTACAATAAGACTTCTGTCACAGCTATCTTGCAGTGCTGAAAGTTCAGGTAGAAGGGTATGACAGGGATGGGATGAAGTTTCACACAATCAGGGTTTCCTCTTAGCACTAAAGAAAGGGAAATTCATGTATAATCACAAAAATGCATTGTTTCCTCACATTCCATAGTCAAGCATATGAAGGCTAGGGTATGTTTCCAGCTTTTGTATAACTTTAAGTCTTCATTTAATTGGATACATTGAATTTCTCTGTGTGGTGCTATACCACCTTTTCCACAGGATCTCCCTCTTCTCTGCTCAGTGTAACTGTACAAGTGAGCATATAGGTTGCCTATGTGAAAAACAACCCTGACACTCCTTAACTTAGAAATTGTTCAAGTTGCAAACATTCATCACAAATTATTTAACTTTACAATAGCAGTTTCTGTACACAGTCTTATACATCTGTTAAATCCAGCGGTCCTGCTTTAAAAATGGTGTTTAAAATGTTATAAATTAGATTTTCTTCCACTTACTTAAGACTCACTTACTCCAGCTCTACCCATGTGTTAAGGAGCCTCAGTTAGTCTAAATGGCATGCTGAGGAGCTATGGGAAGATGGAAATTAAGTAACCAATCTTTTTTACGTTACACCTTTTTCCGGCATCTAAGCATGTAAATTATAATGAGACTACCTTTCACATCAGTAAAATGGCTGTAATTAGACCTAAGTGAATGGAAGCAAGCCTGAGTTACAGATTCTCATACATTACTTCTTCATTTGGCACACTTTCAAATTTTTCTGATCATCACACCTAAGCGTCATATCATTACATCTTGACATCGCACAAGAGCAACAAAGAAGAATGAACTCTACATGGGCTTTTCAACAATGTTTGCCCTTAGCTATAGTGAAATGACTCCTCCCCTTCCCACACACAAGAAGTATCAGAGGGCAGAAATGTTTTCACAAATCAGCTAGTGATGTGGTCTTGGTAACAAATAACATTTAGTGACCATATTTTAACAGTAAAAAGAAATAAATTGTCAGGTATTAAACCACAAGAAGGCAGTTAAGGAAACCCTAGAAAAGAATATCAAGTGTTCTACATTTCCAGTTTGTGTCACTGAGCAGATTTTGCAAAAATCTGATGTAAGAGACCAGGAGAAAATAAATGCTAACTTATTAGAAAATGCACTGTCAGCATGGACACTAAAGATGTTTTCCTCCTAATAATATATTTCAAAGGAAGGAGAGGAGGGTACAGTTGAAGTAATATGAGTTTGTGCTCAGTAGAAAGAACCTTTTTATGAAATTCTGGGTCACTTAACAGTGCTCTCTTTTGCTCGGGTAGCATCAAAAGCTTATTTAAAGACTTTTTACAAACTGATTGTACCACAAATGTGTGTCTGACGTTTTTTGCAGAGTTATAACAAAGTTTACTGCTGCCTTTTGCTGTGCTGATGGAGCTCTTTGTACATTGTCCTAGAGACAGCCTCAGTGAATGATGTGGGCTAAAAAACAGCTCCCCAAAGTATTTGTGTTTTATTTGGGTCATTTTATTCTTCTGGTTTATACTATGTTCCTACAAATAATTGTACTGGGATAAGCAGATGTCACAATGGAGTGAGGAAAGTGGTTAAATTAGTTTTATTGCTAGTAAAAAAAAATGAATGCAGAGCAATGAAATTTTATTCTCAGAAATTGTACTATGTGCTCAAAGATTTGCAAATTTGGTTCATTAGGTGATATCCATGTGATGCCTTTTTATTAAATTCTTGTTTCTGTAGGGTTGGCTTTGCTCAGAGAACATCTGATGTATCCCATGTAAAAAGTAGAAGAGAGATGCAGCTGTTCATATCTGGCAGCCCAAGGAACCTTATGTGCCTATGAAAATGTGGGTGTCTCTCAGGATAACTTAAGACTTTACAGTTTTAAATTTTTGACTTAGCATACTTGAAATTTTAGTTAGCTACTTAGGTCTTCTTTTTGTATCTCAGTCCAAGTTCTTGGTTGAATATTTGACAATACAAAATTATACACACTGACTAAGCATAACACTGAATCAGAAACTCAACTTTAAGCAGATACAGGCATTTTTTCCAGACTGGAATAGACCTGATTGACTTCAGTCTGTTTTACATTCGTTCTTGAGTGTGCTACTGTCTCAAATATAGCAAAAAATATTTCTACAACCAACTTTGTTGAAAAGGTAAATATGTAACTTGAAAAAAAGCCCAAGAACAGACTCTTCAAAGTCCACCAAGACTTCTTTAAGTATTAATATTCATTAAAATCTGAATTCTTTTGGACTAATAGTATGTTTATAACACACAAATCATCCCACTTCTTTTACAGATGTTGAATTGCCTCTCAGTGATAGCACTGTGTTCACATTTCTGTGTTGAAAGGTCTGTCTGAATTTCGAAGACTACTTTTGCTAGGTTCAGGCATTCATATTCCCTTTTAAGCCAGAATCTGTCTATCCATTGATCTGAAAAAGACATTTAGATAGTTTACTGACTCAATTATAAGTTAGACCAGTAATGCTCACCATTTTATGATCTCACATCTCTCAAACTAGTAATTTATTTTATTTTATTTTGACTCTAATAAGAAAGAGATTTGTGTACTTATTGATTACTTGTTACTTGCTTTGTGGCATGTATAGAAACTTCCTTGAAACATAGTGTGAAGAATACAAGTATGTAGTGGGCACCATGTGACAAGAGATTCGATTTTCCATCTGCCTTTTAAGTGCATAAGGGAGAGAAAAGGACCTCTGAGTTCAGCAGACCTAGAGGTTTCTAATAGCTGTTAGAAAAAATGAGACAAATTAAAATTAACTATGCTCCTTGCCAAGTTGTGAGGCATATGACTGCACGTTAGCCAGGAAATGGATAACCATATACATTAAAGGCTTCCCTTTAATTTCCACCACTGTAGATTGGATTTGCATTGGAATAACTATTGTCTCAAGTGGAATAACATGTGATTTTCACTAATGTAGTTTAACGTGGATGTATATTACAAATAGAATTACAGGATCGCGGAATCATAGAATCATAGAATAATTTGGGTTGGAAGGGATCTTTAAAGGTCCTCTAGTTCCAACCCCCCGGCTGTGGTCAGGGACACCTTCTACTAGAAGAGGTTGCTCAAAGCCCATCCAACCTGACCTTGAATGTTTCCAGGCATGGAGCATCCACAACTTCTCTGGGCCACCTGTTCCACTGTCCCACCAGCCTCATAGTGAAGAATTTCTTCCTAATATCTAATTTAAATTTACCCTGTTTCAATTTATAGCCATTATCCCTTGTCCTATCACCACAGGCCCTTGTAAAAAGTTCCTCTCCAGCTTTCTTGTAGGGCCCTTTTAAGTACTGAAAGACTGCAAGAAGGTGTCCCTGGAGCCTTCTCTTCTCCAGGCTGAACAACCCCAACTCTCTCAGCCTGTCCTCAGAGGAGAGGTGCTCCATCTCTCTGATCATTTTAGTGGCCCTCCTCTAGACCTGCTCCAACTGGTCCATGTCTTTCCTGTGTTGAGGCCTCCAGAGCTGGACACAGTACTGCAGGTGGGGTCTCACCTGAGTGGAGTAGAGTGGCAGAATCACCTCCCTTGACCTGCAGTCCAGGATACAGTTGGCCTTCTGGGCTGTGAGTGCACATTGCTGGCTCATGTCCAGCTTTTCATCCACCAGTATCCCCAAGTCCTTCTCGGCAGGGCTGCTCTCAATCCATTCTCTGCCCAGCCTGTATTTGTGCTTGAGATTGCCCCGACACAGGTGCAGGACCCTGCACTTGGCCTTGTGAACTTCATGAGGTTCTCATGGGCCCATGTCTCAAGGCTGCCAAGGTGCCTCTGGCACCTCCCATCCCTCAGGCATGTTAGCAGTACCACACAGCTCGGTGTTGTCGGCAAACTTGCTGAGGTTCCACTCAATCCCACTGTCCATGTCTCCAACAAAGGTGTTAAGCAGTGCCAGTCCCAATAGTGACCCCTGAGGAATATCACTCATCGCTGTTCTCCATTTGGACATGGAGGGGTTGGCCGCAACTCCTTCAGTGCAACCATCCAGCCAATACCTTATCCACCAAATGGTCTGTCTGTCATATTCATGTCCCTCCAGTTTAGAGATGAGGATGTCATGTGGGACAATGTCAAATGCTTTGCACAAGTCTAAGCAGATGACATCAGTTGCTCTTCCTAAGGAAAGTCCACCAATGCTGTAACCCTGTCGTAGAGGGTCACCAAATTTGTCAGGTTTGCCCTTGGTGAAGCCATGTTGGCTGTCACGAATCACCTCCTTGTTTTCCATGTGCCTTAGCATAGTTTCCAGGAGGATCTGCTCCATGATCTTGCTGGGCACAGAGGTGAGACTGGCTGGCCTGTAGTTCCCTGGGTCTTCCTTTTTTCCCTTTTTAAAAATGGGGCTTATGTTTCCCTTTTTTCTGTCAGTGGGAACTTCATCAGACTGCCATGACTTCTCAAATACGATGGAAAGAAGCTTAGCAACTTCATCTGCCAGTTCCCTCAGGACCCATGGATGCATCTCGTCAGGTCCCATGGTCTTGTGCAACTTCATGTTCCTCATACGGCCTTGAACCTAACCTTCTCTTACATTGGGCAGTTCTTTATTCTCCTAGCCTTTGCCTTTGCCTTCTGTGACTTGGTCGGTGTGGCTTGAGCACTTGTTGGTGAAGACTGAGGCAAAAAAGTCATTGACTACCTCAGCATTCTCCATATCCCAAGTAGCCAGATCTCCCGTCTCCTTCTGGAGAGGGCCCACATTTTTCCTAGTCTTCCTTTTATCACAAACATACCTATAGAAGCTTTTTGTGTTGCCCTTGATGTCTCTGGACAGATTTAATTCTATCAGGGCTTTAGCATTCCTAACCTGATCCCTGGCTGCTCAGACAATTTCTCTGTATTCCTCCTGGGCTACCTGTCCTTGCTTCCACCCTCTATAGGGTTCCTTACTGTGTCTGAGTTTGTCCAGTAGCAACTTGTTCATCCATGTAAGCCTCCTGTCATTTTTGCCTGACTACCTCTTTGTTGGGATATAATAACATCTAAACAATCTAGTTCTCTGGTAACGTAAATGTTTTCTGTGACAGCGCAACTGCACCACTGTACAGCAGTGCTTAGAGCTATGACATTTATTTGCCTATGAAATATGTGCAATTTTCTTACTTGAAAAGCAGGGCATTTTCTGTAATGCTTTCCTTTTTCATTTGCTACAACACAGGTTCAAAAATTCCTCATAACACAGGGCCATTTTTGGAAACAATACAGTGCTCTGGAAACTGTGATCTAAGCAGCACAGGTTTTAAGAGAAATAAATAATTCCACTTTTCATATATATTTGCAAATACATATCCTAAGAAGAGAGCAAGAGGAAGGGAGAGAGATAATGTCTTCCAGATGACAGCTTTCCGGATGGAATCTGAAGTCTAAAGCAAGAGAAAATTTTCATTAACATTCAGATTACATGTCATTTTGATTCACACTCCCTAAGCAAGTTAATTTGGGCTGTAGCCAACCTTCTTACAGTGTGATGACAACACAACAAGCTTCACTGCCTCTCTTTCATTGCTAATGATTCCTTGAGTGACAACCATGGTCTCTGAGCTCGGCATGACACTTCACCCTGCAGCGACCTGCAGTGTCAGAGCTGCCTCTGTCCTTGGCCCCCGCTGGGCTTTCTGCTGCAAGGACACTCCACCTCATCAGGACAACACAACAAAGGGAAGGGTCTGCTCAAGACCGCACTCAGAGAATGGTATGTTTTCTGTGCATATTGCCACGGTAAAATAGCCACAGTGGGTCATTTGATTGCCTCTCAATGCCTTCATCATTTCACACAGAACAAAAAGGAACAAAAGAAAAAAATCTTCACCTCAGTACTGGCTCCTTTGTAAGAATGATACCTGTGATGTACTTCCCTCACAAACGTTTTCTTTAATCTATGATGTTAAATTCTGTCAAATATTTTAGTCAACATAGTGTTGATGGAACAATGGAGGCTTAACATTGACCAAATATTGCAAATTGTTAAGGATTCACTTCAAGCTTTGTTAGCATGGGAAATATTTTACCCACTTGCTCTTGTGTACAACTCCTGTAATGTCTGATCTACTTCAAGATCTTCCATCTATGTTAGCAGTTTAGTCTGAGGCCTGTTCAGATGTCTGTGTCTAAAAGGATAGTTATACTAATAATTCTCAAGCTCATGTCTATAAAAGGCAGGGAATGTTTTGGAAATCCTAAACATCTCATTGCTCATTTCCATGTTGAGAAAACTTGGGCATCATCTTATCAGGATTTGGGAAATCTAAAGTCATGTGTAGGTTAGAAAGAACTCTGCATAACTATCCCTCAAAGGACCGAATCTTACTGGAGGGCTGCTGCAATATCTTGGAAGTCAATGGAAAGTTATGAGCTGTTAATGGTGTTCGGATTGATTATATGCACAAAATGCCTCCCCCAACTCCATTAATTTCAGTGGAATAATATTGTAAACATGAAAAACCAAAATCTCTAGAGTTGCATATTATATGCTATATCCATTGCCATGAGGGCTAAGTGCCTGTTTGAATACTTTTCTACAGTGTGTTGAAAATTTGGGTGACAAGAGCAAAGACTTGACTACAGCTCCAGCATAGGAAGGATGGGATAGGAAAAGGTTCATACTTAGAGCATCTGAAAAATTGAAAAGCATTTCGTTAAGTGTCTTCTCCCTGAAGTTCACATTTGTTGGGCTCTCTTTAAGGCACAAATATGACTTGTATACTAGTAAACCAAATGGTCCTTGGACTTATTCTCTGGCCCCAATAATAATTATTTTAATTCCATAGTCCATCTTATTTTACCTTCCACAATATCAGTCATCTGATATCTTTGGACCATGCTTAACTCACCATATGTGCCAGGGAACTGCCTGAGAGGGTGTAAGTACTCCAAAAACCTGTGAGGTGCCAGTCTAACAATTTAGGTGGGCAGATGATTGAATTCCAGTGCTCTTATCTTGGTAGTATGGAATTTTCCCATGTATATGTGTGTGTATGTATAAATACATTCGTATAGAGATGTGTATCTATATAAAGGTGAAAGCAATAAGGAAAATAAGAAAGGAGCTCAGTCAAGGAAGGGACACAGTGCATGTCTTGGTTGAGTATGATGTCTGAGGGATCTCTCCCACTTGTCAGGGAGTATCAGCCTTCCCATGCCTGTGGAAGCATCACAAGCTTCTGATGTGCTGTCAACAACAAGCAGACAACTAGACCGTTTTTTCCTCTGGCTGCTGTTACTATGAATTTCCCTAATGATATCACTGGTTTTACAAGTTACAGGCATCTTTAGAGGCAGTGTCTGTTTGGTTATAAAAGCAAGGGATAAATTATTATGTAGAACACCCACATGAACTACCTGGGAGGTCCACTGAGCGAGCTGAGGGCTTGTATTTAAGTATAAAAAAAACTTGAGCACAGACTTCATTTGTAAATGAGAGAGGAGTGGAGACTCATCAAATTTTTTTTTTTTTCTGTGTAGAGCACAATTATGTTTCAAAGGCTTTGCTTTTCCAAGTAAGAGTGTGCTGCCATCCTTCTGCTGTTTCTGTTTCTTTTATATCTGGCATTAACAGCAGGATGTTTTGGCATCATATCTGGCATAAGAAGCAAAGGTGAAGCAGCTCCAGTGTCAACACCCAGAAGCAGATTCAACACTGAGAACTGCTACAATTTATAGTCCTTTCCAGCACAAGGCAAGATCTGTGGAGCAGCTGATCATACATTATATTTCAGTCATAAAATACAACCCGTAAAAATAGCCCATTAATGGTGAATGAAAGATATTGTTCTGCATATAATAGAAGAAACCCTTTTTTATTTGCAGTTGAGGAAGGAAGGCTAGTAAGGAGTAGGTTGGACAATTCCACTGTTCCTACATAAGGTCATGATTTTTCCACATATATCTGCTAGGTAAAAATGGCTGTTCTTACTACATCTGGCCCTGCTCCAACCTTTGTTGTGCATTTTTCTTATTTAGAATTGGGAGTTTAATTTTGCAGCTTCTTTCATGTCCTTTTTTGATGCAAATATGCATAAGCCATTTCTGTGTGCACAAGAGTTTTAGCATAATAAAAGCACTAGGGTGAATCTCTGGTTACTGGAACAGAGCAGAAATTTCATTCATTTAATATCAGGATTTAAAGTGTGGATTACTTAAAAATGCATTTATTAAGTCTGACCTACTTTTTAATCTTCAATATTCCAATCTGGTTTCCTTACAACATGAGGACCTTCAAGGTCTGCTTGCTCCTGCCCTTTGTTACTCAGGTTGCTTTAATCAGTATAGGAAAACAATGTTCATTTACAGTAGCCAACATGTCTCAATAGATTATGCATGGGGCTGGGAACTGGCAATTCCTCAATTCAAGTTTTGCTGGTGATGCTGTCTTAGAAGGGTTGCTCAGCTTTTCTGAATCTTTCTATTTGCAAACATTGGGTTTCACATGCTTACATTTGCAACTGTGCTAAGAAAGACTGGCTTTGGGTGATGTTAGTCATGCTCAACCTCTTCGGAGACTGAAAATGTGCAAAATCTGACTTACTACTATCTCAAAATAGTAGCAGCTTTCATAAGTCTTAGAGAAAATTATTACAGTATGAATGAGACAAGTACTAGAATTATTGAGATAGGAAATTAATATTGGCAGTCCTTTACCTTCTTATTAAAAGTGAAACAGAAGTAATAAGTTATACTGTGTGACTAGAAAAAGGAAAACAGTAACCAAGATTACAGAAAAGGCAGTGAGAAATATTTAAGGTGATGAAATACCCAAAAAAAAGAAAAAAGAGAGGAAATTTTTCTAGTTTCTAATGAATGTGATGTGAAAGCAAAGTTAGGCAAATTTGTGTGCAGGTCTGAGATGTCCTAGACATGTAAATAATATGAAGATAATACCTCTTAAACAAGATTTAGGCCGGTATACTTTTAAGCACGATGAATGATATCATTTCTGTGTAAAGACTGAAAGGCTGTTACTGAGATTCTTGAATTCCACAGTGCCAGTAGCTGATGCGATGCTGTTTCTCCTCTCCTGGAAAATCACCACGGAATGGTAGTCTTGCTAATAATGAACAGATGGAGAAAACATTTTTGGAGATTAGTGTGGCGTTTTGAAAAAAATATAGACAAGATGACTCTGTGTTATGAGATCTGAGGTTTACCGGTGTAGACACTTAAGAAAATTTCAAATTCACATAAACAAACATTTGTTGAAAACATATATTACAGCCTTAAAGTATCCCAGATTACCATATATTCATGCTTAGTATGACCATTTAGTATATATATGATATATATCAAAGTATTGAGAAGGCTTTCTTCATTTATCTGTATTTTGTTTTGTGTTTTTTCTTTTTCTTGTTTCCAACAGTTATTAGCCAGCTGGACTTCATTGCCTTGGATTTTAGATGGTCATAGTTGAGAGTAGCTTGCTCTTAGTCTTCCATTGCATGCCTGTCAATACTGTTCACCGTGTGAGACCACTATCCGCCTTATTTCACAGTTCTGTTGTTGGTGAGTGTTCAATGATTCATGGATCAGAAACGGTGATGTTAACTGTTAACCACATCTACTTCTCTGGTTACTGCTCCTCGTTTCTCATGGAACAAAGTCTTTTTCTGCATCTATGGTTGACTGGAGCAAGACAAGAAACGACGTTAAAACTTTGTGCTGCCTCAGAAGTAAAATAATAGTTCCTCTAGATGTAGTGCTAGCTCTAGCTCTCATAGGTTTTTGCTTCCACAGAAGCTCTGGAGTGAAAAATACAAGGTTTAACTATCACGGTGAGACATAAAGTCTAATATAAGACATATGCTGACCAGGAAAGAGGTTGCACTGCAGCACATGTATGTAAATAGACTGAGAGTTCATTCTTGTGTAACTGCTGTTCATTGGAACTGCACAATAACAACATATGTAACCATCGAAGCACTTCTCAACTTGCTCATTCTGACTCAGGGTATGTGGCAAAGATGGAATCTGGTCCATAGTAAAAGGCAATGCATTTGCTAGGATGCAGACACAACAGTTTGGTTATGCTTCATTGTTCACATAAGAAACGTGTTAAGTGTGATTGCATTCATCATGCCCACTGCAATGCTTTCAATACCTGAAATACGTTTACTTTTTTTTTGCGGTCTTATAATAGAATGGGTTTTTTTTAATTTTAGTACATAGTACAAAAGATACATACATTAATAATATCATAACACATTTTGCTCTTTGTGTCACTACATTATAGCTATCAGTGAATTTCAAAACAGACAGCTGTGTAGTCGAGGAGGTGGGGGTGGAATAGAAAAGCCTAGGCATTTACAGGTCATGATACTACAGTTGTGTGGCAATTAGCAACCAGAATTCCTCATTCTGATTCCATGACTAAAAATCTATTTCACAAAGAACATGATAAGGTGGTATGGTTCCTGGAAAAGTGACTCTGACCTTGAAATTGATAGTTTATTTTGTCTCGTGCCAATAAAATTATGTCAATAGAAATTTTGACTCCTTGAAAGACCTTTTTTCTGAAGGTGCAGCCCTTTAAGAGTTTTTAACCCTGCAACTCTGTATTATTGTCAGGTACATGTATTGTTTCGTATAAATCAGGAAGTTATTGGCTTCATTTTATCATTTCTGTTACAAAATGGTATAGGTATATATCACTTCAATTTTGCATATTTTACCCATTTATCCATTTTCTACACGAGTTGTGTGATCTTTCCTTTGAAGGAATAACCTCTATTTTGCACATATGAGGCTTTTAAAATATTTTTTAATATATGCTGAGTAGTTCTCAGTACTTGAGAGTTAGCAACTTTGATTGTCACTCAACAGCCCATCACAACAGCGGAAACCTGGAGAGAGGAAAAGGTTGCTATTTCTTACCTGAAACATGACTAGAAAGGATTGTATGAGTCAAAAGGCAGAAAAGGGAAAATTGTTTTGGGAAGCTTCTTCCACAAACAGAATAATATATTGACTTTATTTAAGGGATGAGCATCCAGAGCAGATGTTCTATCCACATCACTGAGGAGAAGAGCGGTAAGAGGAAGGCAATGTAGTTATGTGACAATTCATCCAGTATGCAAATAGAAGGGGACAAATATACACACCTTCCTATTTTTTCCTATAAATTCATCACTTTTTCTGGCACTATCCCCTTCTTTATGTAGGAAGCCTGCGGTGGAAATTTCAATTTTAATCCTTTCTCAAGTATAAGACTTGGATTCATAAAAGTTCTGCTCAGCAGAATATGCCTTAGACCTCAAGAGTTAAGAGTAGTGATCCTGTTCTTTTCAGACCAGGTGGTGCAGGAACTCTTTGAATCCATCCACAGCAGGTCAGTGGTCTGCCAAAGGAGAAAAGAGGGTGTTGGGGAAAGAGTTCCCCTACTGCTTGCTTGCAAGGTCCAGAGGATCTATAGAAATATTCACTCAGGAGGTAAAGCAAGACATCATATAATCCTTCTGTAAACTAATATCTGGTCAGTACTGGGTAAGGGGGTATTTAGTAGCTTGATAGCTCTTGTGTCTCAAAACATTGCCATATGGGAGAGTTTCTAAAGGAATAATGTGGCGTAATCAATCCTCTCCCCTGCCATGTGCTGCAGTAATGCTTGGGTCTTTGCTCAGGGCCATGCTGAAATCCACAGTCTCACCCTCAATAAGCTTCAAAAATAAGTTGCTCTAGTAGGAATATAATCTTGCTTTCTAAGAAACCATTTGCAAATTCAGAAGAATGTCCTGAAGGTTTAGAAATCTTCCTTTCTAAAGATTTTCTTGTTTTGCTATGGTATGCTAAGGAATATCAAAGTGAGAGGGTCAGGCTGTAGAATAGAAGTTTTCAAGCTCCTAGTAGATTAAAAGGTGATCGGTAGTAAATGAGTCCCGAAAAGAAGAGAAGAAAAACCAAACCAAACCAAACCAAACCATATAAACTATTTGTAAACATTTATGGTCAGTAGCAATAATAACTCAGCAGGAGCTGTGTCTAGTTTCAGTTTCCACTTGCTCAGAGTCTGTGTCTAATCAGCGACCAACATTGCTAAGCACTGGAAACCTCATTTGCAACAAGACAGCTGCAAAGGAGCTGGCACAGAAAGGCAAGCTTAGAAGACAATGGAGTTTATGCTTAAACCTTTGGCTTCCATTTGGATTGTTGGATCACTTTACATTAATCTAGTATTCAGGTCACAATTTGTTAATGGTGATAGCAATAAAAAACTCTTTTGCTTGGTTGACTTCTTGCAAACAAGCCATTTTGTGTCTGTGGCAGTGAGTAAAGAGATGCCAGGTAAGCAGAAAGCTGATGTGCAGATAGACAGGTTACCGGGTAACAAGTACAGGTACAGGGTTCTTGAAATTGTGTTACGGTCCTCACTCTTTGATTGTAGATTATGCAGAGCTCTATAGCCAAAATTGCCCTTCTGAATTACCCTTATAGACTGAAATTGCCCTTCTTTTCTGCTAGGGTGCACACCTTAATCCACATCTAAAGTAAACTCATATACCAGAATAGGGAGTTGCACAGAGGAAGCACAGATTATTGAACAGTGCTGTGTTCTTGATCACTGTTTATTCCAAGTTTTAAATGCATAGATAGGAGGTCAAGTAAAGCGCTGTACTGGTTTTGTCTGGGATAGAGTTCATTTTCTTCATAGCAGCTTGTATGGTTCTATGTTCTAGACTTGTGACCAAAACAATATTGATAACACAGGGATTTTTGCCTGCTGCTGAGCAGTGCTTACACAGCACCAAGGTATTTTCAGTTTCTCATACTGCCCCACCAGCACATATGCTGGGGGGATTCCCCGTACTGTATGATGTGCTCAGCAGTAACAGCTGGGGGAAGAAGGAAGAATGAGGGACATTTGGAGTTATGGCTTTTGTCTTCCCAAGTAACTGTTACGCATGATGGAGCCTTGCTTCCCTGGAGATGGCTGAACACCTGCCTGCCCATGGGGAGTGGTGAATTAATTCCTTATTTTGCTTTGCTTGTACATGCATCTTTTGCTTTACCTATTAAACTGTTTTTATCTCAACCCATGAGTTTTTGCGTTTTTACCTTTCCAATTCTCCCCTCAAACCCATTGTGGGGGGAGTGAGTGAGTGGCTGCATAGGATTTAGCTGCCTAGTAGGGTTAACCCACAACAAGCACTTTTATAATACCAGTCTTCCCTCAAGTTTTCTTGAACTCCTGTTTAGACCCGAGGGTATATAAAAGTGCTATTTTTACTCTCCTAAGCCTCTTTGATGGGTTTTATCTCAATGGCTCTTTCACTACTCTGGCACTTCTTATTCCTCCTTTTGGCTTGTATTTCTCATTGCTGCTGGCTAACCTCATCACTGGGACAAGGATCTCCAAGCACAAGGGTGAGAGGATGGTTGCTGGGTTGGGGATCGTGAGATGGCAGGCCCAGAAGTCCTTGCCATCACTATGACTTGTTCAGTCTTTTTCTACCTCTTCCCCAGGGTGCTTAAGCTTGATTACAGAAATCTGTCAACCTGAAGGATAATGTGGGAATCATCTCCACTGATGCCTCCTCTCATTGGGCTCCTTGGTCATGTGCCAAAAATAGCTGTTTCCCAAAGAGTGACATGCTCCTGGTGGAAGTACCCTTGGCCTTGCCTAGATTGTAGCTCTGCAAAGGTATAATGGCAGAGATCATTAAAGAGGGTCCCTAAAGACTCACGTGGTACAAAATAGATTTGGTCTGACACAAGAAATCAATAAAGTCAATCAACAATTAAATATCAATACAAAAATGTGTATACAGATTTGACATCTAGTGACTGAAAACTCCAGCGAGGGAATTTCCACTGGATGTGGCTATAGCGTCAAATCTCTTTCCCACAGCGGGACTGTCACAGCTAGAGTTCACTGAGCCTCAGGTTATAAATGAAGAGAGATTCTTTCTTGAATTTGTTTAAGAATGACAAACATATGAGGGATGTATTACTGAAAAGAAGCTGAGAAGCATGGTTTTCATATGGGTCAACTAGCCGCTTAGACTCAAATTTCTAAGGGAAAACAGTCTCTTGAAGTTACCTACTTAAGAAAAAAAATAGGATATCTGATATTGTTTTGAAGAGATAAATTAAAGGTCTGGATAAGAGATGCATCTTTGATCAAAATGTACCTGACATGCTAAAAAAGTTAACTATACAGAGGGGTTACATCACTACATTTTGTAGTAACAACACACGTCTTCCTCAAAAGGCATCGTATTCATCATTCCTTCACAAGGGAGCATCCCCAGTGGCTGTGAGAAAGCACAATGTGATGACCACTGTAATTCTTAATTATGACGTGAAAAAAAAGACACTAGTGAGGAAAATTCTAATTACAGGTGCTCTTCTCAGGTTGCCATAACTCCTAAACAGAGCTCTGACATGAGTGTACATACTCACACATCTTCAAGGAACTGCCCTTTCACTGAGTGACCCAGAGTCTCAATTACCCTAATTTCCCCTTCCCCCTCAAAACCAACCATGAATGAAATGCCTTTATAAGAGCACTTTCCCTATAGGTTGACTTTGGTTGATAATTTATTAGTCAGAAAAAAAGTAGAGACAGACAGAGATCAATATATACATTCCATCAGGCATCCAGATACTCTGTGCCACTAATGAAATTTAGTTTAAAAAACCCTCAGTATGCTCATTAAATGTACAGTCTACTCTGATCCTGCTTAGAGGGGACATATATCAGACATCCTAACCTAGAGACTACCATTTTGAATCAGACTTATTATACGTGGCCATATGTCATTTGATGGTGGCTAGTACAGGATTTGTCAGGTGGGCAAAAATCTTCACACCGAACAGATATGGGATAATTTGATCTTTTTCTCACAAATGAATAATTACAAAATAAATCATGACTAAGAAAGCTTTCCATTCCTGCTGGGATTTAACATTAATGTTTTCAATTTGGACTTCTATAACAACGGCCATTCTTTCTATCAGTAAAAATCTCTAATGTCTCCTTAATTGATGTTAAATCCTTGGCCTTTGCACTAACCTGTGGCAGTGCCTCAAATGCAAGTTCAGATCCACAAGCTCAGGACTAGTAGGAGTTGAAAGAAAAAGGCAGAAAAAGGAAGAAAGAAAAAATCACATAATGTAATTTCTTCATTAGTTCATATCTATTTCTTTGTCAAATAAAACAGTAAAAAGTTACTGGAACAAAATTGCCGTGATCACTTGTTCTGCTGGATATTGGGTCTGCCAGGTAACAATTATTTTCAAAAAGAGTCAAATATCTTTACGAGTTCCATAGCTTGTGCTAGTCCACTGAACTTCTTAAAGACCAAAATGCTAATCATTGTCCTAATGTAGTCATTAAAAAATATTTCAGAGTCTGATAGACTTGTGAGGAAGATCTTCAAGCCTTCTTATAGTCAGGAGAGATTTTCGGAGTTATACAAAGTGCAGATACAGTGTTTGCACATAATGTATCTTCAGGAATAAATTGGCTTCCTAAAATTAAATTTAAAAAATCAATATAATTGAAATTGAACAGGTAAAAACCAGAAGCAGTTACAGTATCCCCTTTGTTTTATTTTTGAAATTTTATGATGGTTCAAAATGAACTGTAGATTTGCCCCAGAAAAACTGCAGAACATCTGCTCATATGCTTTACTAATTATTTAAAGCCATTTCACATTTTTTAAATTACTTCTACACATAAATATGCAAATTAGTGTTGGACACAGTGTTAGTCTGAAGACAAGTAGATTGACATACAGCTAAACACTAAAATAAGACACTGCTTCCAGGGAAAATATGTAACTTTTGATGGTTACTCAAACCTTTTATGTTGTTACACTAGCAAAAAGGTAAATTACCAGCCATTTTCTTATCTTAGACATACAACTCTGGCTTAAAATGCTTAAAATATAAACAGGAAAATGAGACATGTGCTACATATTACAAAAACATCCTATCCACTAGCAAAACCTGATGGAACTAGCCAGAAGGCTGGACCAAAGATCAAAAAAGCAGGATGTAAAATAAAATACAAAAAGCTTTTTCTCTCATCATCCGATGTATGGGATCAATGTTTTAATAATCCAAAGTTCAGTCTTGTGGTCCTAGTTCTCAAATTTAATTTCACAGAATCACAGAATCACTAAGATTAGAAAAGACCTTTAAGATCATTAAGTCCAGCCATCAGCTGGAATCGATATTCTAGCGGTGCACCCTGGCAGCAATGAAGGCCAACAGCATCCTGGGCTATGTCCGCACGGACGCAGCCAGCGGATTGAGGGTAGAGCTTGCCCTTCCTTTACTTGCCACATGTTAGACTGCATCTAGGAACTGTTTTGGGCCCACAATTCAAGAAGGTCACTGAAAAACTGGAGTTCAAGAGAGGCCACCGAGGTGGTTGTGAGGCTGGAGCACTTACTTTGTGAGGAAAGGCTTGTGCAGAGTAGAGAAGGCTGCGGGAGGACCTAACAGCAGTCCTCCTGTGCCTATGGGGAGGTTATCAAGGAGTCAGGTATTTTAGTGAGGTGTGTAGCAGGAGAACAAGACATTGTCGTCAAAAATTGAAATTAAGGGGAGTTTCTGAGTGTGGGTACGGAAAATGTTCACTGTGAGGATAACTGCACAAGGGACCAGGCAATCCAAGAAGCTCTGGAAGCTCTGTTCTGAAGGTCTCCAGAACATGACTAAAGAAAGCTCTAGGCAGCATGGTCTGAATTGGGTGCTGACCACACCTTGAAGAGACACTTGAACTAAATGACCTCCCAAAATGTCTTCCAATATGAATTATCCTCCGAGTGTCTGCTTCTAGGGTCTGATTCTTCTTTCAGAACTGCTGAAAAATATGCTGCTGGATTTTGCATAATACTTGCTTAAGTCTCTGGAGTAAGGAACAGAATTCAGGTTTCCTCCAGTCCCTTTGGGTTGCTCTGTGCTCTTCAGGGAGTTGGACAGTTTTTCTAAAAGACATATTATAATAATTATGTGATTAAAGTCTGTGACAATGCAGACTTTCACATTGATTTGCATAAGAAGTCATGGTTCTTCTTGACTTCCTAACTTCAGCCAGCATAATTGTGTTGTTTTAATATTGCTATTTAATGTCATCTTCTTGTGTTCAATTTCTGTGCTGTTGAAATGGAAAAGCCTAAGACCAGCTATTATGGAATACCCTGAGTGAATTGCAATTTGCGAGAGGCCATCAGTTTCCTAGCACAGACCTTTGCCACTTGTGCTAATTAAAAGGGTTGTTTTAGTGACAGCCACTAGGAGGTGATGACACAGTTTTTGCCACTGGGTTTTACAGTGCTTTGCTGAGAGCAGAGAAACAATGACACTTGGAGCAGCAATAAATCTCACGCTTGTCAAACGCTGAATCCATATGTTGGAAACATGGTAGCATTAGTTTAATGAGAATATGATTTTCACAGCCTAACAGGATTTTGAACACTATTTTCCTAAGTTCATTTTTGGAAACAGTGGGCTGATTTATGCTGAAAACTCTCAGTAATATGGCTTTTGAGGCTCCATGGGAAATCTTACGTTGAATACTACAAGTGCAAAAAATAGGAACCAAATCCCACGATTTTACAATGGAAAAATTTAGTATAAGCAATACTGACTCTAACTTTAACTTAAATGATTAAACAGATGATGAGCCAGAAGATGGCATTGAATAACATCCAATATTGTTTTGGAGTTTTGCACCAGTTAAATATCTGTATGAACACTGTAGGAGTCATCTCTGCTGTGGGTTTTAGATCTGCTCTTGACAATTTCAATTGTTAATGTCAATTCCAATTTTTTTTTTCACTGACACTCTAAGTCTATACTGGGTTAGGATTCAGTTATGATAGGTGTTGAACAGTCCCAAAGTAAGGCATCTGGTGAAAGAAAGTGAGGATAAGGGGGAGCAGGGGTGTATAACAATAGAATGTGAACATTTCTTTTAGAGACTGGCTCACCGGAGAGACACACAGTCTCAGTGGATGAATTTTAGTCCTAATTAGGGCATTGTTAGTGGAATAGTTATTGTCCTAATCAGAATCTGTGGCAGACAGGTGGTCTGTTAGACAGGTTGTAAAGGATACACAATGCATAATAAAGTCACCAGAGACCAGACAATGCACTGACAATGATCCTAGTACTCTTTCCAGTGGTGCCCTTTGCACTGAAATTTGGGGCTTATCCCTTTGATTAATATGCTCCTAAGTGTATAACTATGACCTTTGAAAACCTGTGTTAACATACAACACACTTCTGTTTGATACCAGGATAGCATAAAAAGCCTTACATGCGTTATTATTTTTGCTACCTGCAGAATGTTAGTGCAAATATTTATGTTATGCCAATGACTGTTAAGTGTGGAGTGGTTTATGTGCTGACCACTTGCACCCAGTTTTGCAAGTTGTTATGTGCCTGTATTTTGTTTCAGGAAGAATGTAGGTACCTCACAGAAACAGAAAAAATCATTCAAATTCTTCCAATGACCATAGCAATTGTATTTTTCATCACTGTTTCCGCAAGCAGAACCATCTAAGCTTGGGTGAGCCATGAGGCTGGGGAGCAAGAAACAGTATTTTTCTTCCCCTTAAGGCTGTCCGAGATTTTCCAAGTAGATCTCCTCACAGATAAGCTCTCCAATAGCCTTATCTACTCAGAGCTTTCTTAAAATACATTAATAATGATAACTTCAGCAATTGCACTGGTGAGAAAACTCAACTAGTAATATGTGTGAGGGAGAGTGGATTCATGCGCTTTTTCATCCCGAGTACAATTATACCACAGCTACCACTGTCCTGCACAGTCCTTACATTACTGAGTCACTGGTAATACTGGCAATGGACAAGTCATAGAATAATAAAATCTTTGGGTTGGAAAGGATCTCTAAAGGTCATCTAGTCCAACCTCCCTGCAACAAACAGGGACAGCTTCAACTAGAGCAAGTTGCTCAGAGCCCCGTCCAACCTGACCTGGAATGTCTTCAGGGATGGGGCATCTACCACCTCTCTGGGCAACATGGGCCAGTGTTTCACCATCCTCACTGTGAAAAATTTCTTCCCTATAACTAGCTTAAATCTACGCTCTTTTAGTTTAAAACCATTACCCCTTGTCCTATTGCAACAAGTCCTGCTAAAAAGTTTGTCCCCATCTTTCTTCTGAGCCCCCTTAAAAAGTACTGGAAGGCTGCAGTAAGGTGTCCCCGGAGCCTCCTCTTCTCCAGGCTGAACAACCCCAACTCTCTCAGCCTGTCCTCATAGGAGCGGTGTTCCATCCCTCTGATCATTGTTGTGGCCTCCTCTGGACCCACTCCAACAGGTCCATGTCTTTCCTGTGCTGAGGGCTCCACAGCTGGGCTGGATGCAGCACTGCAGGTGGGGTCCCACCAGAGCGGAGTAGAGGGGCAGAATCACCTCACTTGCTGGCCACATTGCTTTGGATGCAGCCCAGGATATGGTTGGCCTACTTTGTTCCTTCGTGTGAAATTGTGGGATTATTGCTACAAATTACATAAGATTTATTAGTCATGAGACAGAGAGAGTAAACAAGAGAAAGTGCAGTTTTTTAAGCTACAGGTATCAAGTTGAGGAGTCCTAGATTCACGGGGATTCTTTTATTCAAACTTTACAGAAAGTTCCTGATACAGAAAAAGAGGACATGATCTAGTTGAAAAACTTTCCATAGGAAATACTATTTGTGTGTCTCTGTTGTTTTTTTCTGGTCTTCTTTCTCAGTCCATTTTTGTTTCTTTTTGTCTTGCCTTATTTATAATTTTCTCCCTCCCTCACCGCCTCGCTTGTGTCAGAAACTAAGTTTCAATAGGTTTAGGGGCTCTTAATCTAATAATAGATATTGTCATCTCATTTTGGCATTGATACTAATGATATTGATTCATTTCTAACATAACTACTGCAGGACGATTCTTCTTTGCTACTCATGCTTAACTTTTTTCCCTTTTCCATATTCATGCTGTGATGAGTTAAGAAAGGAGCACAGGTAAAGCGCACCCAGAAAAACAGGTCTGTCTTTATCCTGATAGTGTTGCATGAATGTTCCCCGTCATGCCCGCTCTGGGTAGAAGGGATGGGAACTTGTTAGGGAGGCAGCATTTAGTTCAGGAAGGTTGTGGCCGTGAAAGCATATGGCTCACAGAGATCAGACTCCCATTCCCCACCTTGCAACTTGCTACTCATCAGGTTAGGACATTTCAGTAACTTGCACATTTATCTTAGAATGGCAAAACACATGGTAAATAAATATTTCATATAGGATCATTGATGATGACTGGGAACATGGTTACATAGGAGCTTTCATGGGTCATCCTCTGAACAAGAATGAATGAACTGAGGTGGACTTCTTTAATCCATCATAATCTAAGAATGTTGAGTCACCCAGCATTGTTTAACTTCTGAAATTACTTCTAAGATTACTTCTGAAATTATTTCATGTTTTCCTTAGTTTGGTATGTGCTACCCTCCTCGTCTCCCTGATTTCTCAGTGCTACATTAGTAAAATTGCTGCTTGGCCTTCTGTCTTGATACTGAGACCTATGGAAAATCAGTAAATTGCCTAGTAAGACAGCAGACCATTCAACTAACATAGGGGAAACCTTAGGTGACATAAATCCAGCATATCTAGCTTCTGATACTTGATCTGGCTCACATCCATCAAAGATGATGTACAGAGAATGTGGTCTTGCAGACAAATTTGTCCAAGCTGGTGGAAACATTTTAGGAATGATTCTTCGGAGATAAATGACACTAAGGACTGAATGAGAAACCATCTGTTGTTAGGATTATGGAAGGCAAACAAGGAACCAGGAGCCACTTTTCTAGTGAATTTTGTGAGACTTGTGCTAATAGCAGCTGGGAGCTGAGAAATATGAAGTGGAAGTAGGTCGATCTTACTGAGACTGATATAAACCAAGGGCGTTAGTGGAGATGTCTCTACAGCTCAGGGTCCAGGTCTGGCATCCACACAAGGAAAAGTGTTCAGATAAATTTTCACACTCAGATGGATTCAGAAAAAGCTACAAGGAATATCTGGCATCCAGAAAACTTGTCTTTACTGTGACAGACTAAGGAAATTGTGATTGTACTCCTGTACTCAGCACTGGTGAGACCACACCTCAAATACTGTGTTCAGTTTTGGGCCCCTCACTACAAGAAGGATGCTGAGGTGCTGGAGCGTGTCCAGAGAAGGGCAACGAAGCTGGTGAGGGGGCTGGAGCACAAGTCTTATGAGGAGCTGCTGAGGGAACTGAGGTTGTTTAGTCTGGAGAAGAGGAGGCTGAGGGGAGACCTTATCGCTCTCTACAACTGCCTGAAAGGGGGTTGTGGTGAGGTGGGTGTTGGTCTCTTCTCCCAAGTAACCAGTGATAGGGTGAGAGGAAATGGCCTCAAGTTGCACCAGGGGAGGTTTAGACTAGATCTTAGGAAAAATTTCTTTACTGAGAGAGTGGTCAAGCATTGGAACAGGCTGCCCAGGGAGGTGGTGGAGTCACCATCTCTGGAAGTGTTCAAAAAACGTGTGGATGTGGCACTTCAGGACATGGTTTAGGGGACACGGTGACACCAGATTAATGGTTGGACTTGATAATCTTAAAGGTCCTTTCCAGCCTTAATGATTCTGTAATTCTCTGAAATCCAGTCTATTCAATTTATCCTCCCGGGATTTGAAGAGTAACTTATTAACAATCTACAAGTATTTTTTCTACCATCAGAAATCTTCTCCCTTCTTGCCATGTAAGTATTCAGCCTAGGAAATTGCAAGTGTTTGTGTCTAAGAAGAAATAACATTTCTGATATGGGTCATCTTTTTAAAAAAGAAAAGTAATAGGGCCAAATCTGACATCTGGCTATCTGATGCTAGAAACAATTCAAACTGGAATAACTTCAAGCTTGTCAATACCGAGGAAGTAATATTTTTCAACCAAGATAGACTGTCACAATTTCTTAATTTAACCACAAATAATTCAGATTCGCTAGGTGAAATCTTGGAAGATGGTTAAAGAATGACATTTTAATGTCAGTATTACAAATACATAAGTGATTTGTTAATTTCAATTTACTAGCTGAAAATACAAGACAGTATAAGCAGTTAGCTGTCAACAGACCATTACCTGCCACTGCCTGCCAATCACCCACAGATGGTCCCATTAAGTCCTCCCCATTAATGTGTCATGCAGATATTATTAATAAGTAGTGTATAGCAGCAGAGGAATAAAAATTAAGTTCTGTAGAGTCAATGGTCAGATGGACCTTAACATGAAAGCTGACAACCTCACCCACTGTGATTGCCAGGCAGTTGTTTACATCCAGGTTGTTTCTGCATGGTGAAAAATCTGACATGTGGTTGTGAAAATCTTCTAGTGGCTCAGTTGCTAAGGGATAGGAAGTTTTGCTTTGATGCAGATAATAAACAGCTGTTTACACAGCATGTTTGCACATGCTCTAATAGGATCACTTCGCTTATTTGCTTTTTCTCCTCCTAGTTGCACTATGTTAACATCTGTCAACCAACAAATAGCAATATCTGCAAATGTATGAATATTAATGAAGATGCTATTTTCATCATAGGAAGGGCATGAAAATAAATCTCATAAATACCTTTATATTTTAATATCTTTTCTCATCTAAGGATGATTACCTATTCCTCACATGATTTTTTGATCTATATGGACTTGTGAGACGATTTTATCCCTTAACTTGAAAGCAGAGTTAGCATGACTAACACCTAAATGGTTTCATGATTTCTTAAGTCTTAAGGCCGCATGTTATCATGATGCTGTGGTATCTGGCATAAAACAATCCACATAATTTCATTAAGTAGCTCATGGACTTATTTACATCTTCTGACTTATCTAGAGCATATCTGTTGAGAAAGGTACAGCCAACCTAGTATGAAAGGTCTCAAGTGAGAAAGAAAACACTGCATCCATACCAAGCTTTTCCAGTGCTTAATCACCCTCGAAGTTTAAAAACGTGCATCTTAATTGTAGTTTGGATTTAGCTCTGCTTTCTGTCATTGAATCCTTTTTAATGCCTTGATCTGAGGTTAACAAGTTAGAGCACATGGTGTGTGGCAATACAGTTGGAGGTACATCATAGCATGCCTATGCAGCTCCTTGGCATTGCTTAGGAAGTTTTTGAATTTTAAGTGTAAGACCTCTCATCTACAAATCTGCCTGGAGTTGTAGTGCAGCTATAGATACCCTGTGGAGTATAATGCTCCACTAAAATCCTTTCTGGATGACTTATCACTATCTATACCATTTCAGCAGTATTA
This sequence comes from Phaethon aethereus, assembly GCF_964289735.1. Classification (NCBI taxonomy): domain Eukaryota; kingdom Metazoa; phylum Chordata; class Aves; order Phaethontiformes; family Phaethontidae; genus Phaethon; species Phaethon aethereus. The sequence continues at coordinate 19,944,930 of NC_138576.1, read as the reverse complement.
TTTCTCATGGACACTGTCTCTATCAGCCTCTGGCCAATATTTATTTGTTGCATGTCAAGTAGAAATATGCACTGATTGCATTTCTTTTGCCCATTTGGAGCTTTACATGAACAGTTTAACAATACTCCTGCTTCAGTGACTTCGATATAAAAGTCTGATTCTGTAGTTCTCTGGTGCTAGTATAGGATCATAATGGATACCAAAAAAACACCGATGCAGGCATGTTTTCTTGAATAGAACTATCTGTAGTAACTTAATATTGTACACAGTAAAATTGTAAAATTTTATGTAATATTTATAGTTTTCTAGAGCTGACAGACCTAAAATAAGCTCCTGTAGCCTCTTTACATTTTTCTTTTTAGAGCAACACAATCTTTTTGTAGTATGCCCATTTTTCCCCCAAATTCTACTGAACTGCAATTCATCAATAATTACAAAAGATCAGTTTTCATTTTTCAACTTTTTAAAAATTAAAAATAAATTTTGATTAATATTTTAATTTAAAACAATATACATGTATATAATCATCTAGAAATGGATTTAAATTTTTTTTTTCTCAGTGTTTCATTTTTCCTCACTATCATCATTTGGTTTTCTGATAAGGACCTCTTCAATTTTTAAAGAAAAGTAGGAAATAGTAATTAAAACCATTTTCCTCGGCACATCTCTTATTAACTTATTAACTCTGAAATAAACATTTTTGGTCACTTTGGCCTTATTTACTCCAGGAAAACTAGACTGGTGACCATTACCTCTTTCTAGACACCAAATATCTGATGTCTTATAAAAACATACCAAGGCAACATTTTCAGATTAATTTGAGTGGATCCTTCCAGCTGTCAGACTTTTTGGCATCTCGGCAATCTCCAAAAGTTAAATGTATCTTCTATTTGAATAGAGTTATCAGAAATATATGATATTTACATTCTTTTTTTTATGTCTATATTGCAATATGAGGAGTCCAGAATCACAGAATCACAGAATCACTAAGGTTGGAAAGGACATTCAAGATCATCAAGTCCAACCATTAATCCAGCACCACCATGTCCCCTAAACCTGAAGTGCCACATCCACATGTTTTTTGAACACTTCCAGAGATGGTGACTCCACCACCTCACTGGGCAGCCTATTCCAATGCCTGACCACCCTTTCGGTGAAGAAATTTTTCCTAATATCCAATCTAAACCTCTCCTGGCACAACTTGAGGCCATTTCCTCTCGTCCTATCGCTGGTTACTTGGGAGAAGAGACCAACACCCACCTCACCACAACCCCCTTTCAGGGAGTTGTAGAGAGTGATAAGGTCTCCCCTCAGCCTCCTCTTCTCCAGACTAAACAACCTCAGTTCCCTCAGCAGCTCCTCATAAGACTTGTGCTCCAGCCCCCTCACCAGCTTCGTTGCCCTTCCCTGGACACGCTCCAGCACCTCAACATCCTTCTTGTAGTGAGGGGCCCAAAACTGAACACAGGATTCGAGGTGCGGCCTCACCAGTGCCGAGTACAGGGGCACAATCACTTCCCTGCTCCTGCTGGCCACACTATTCCTGATACAGGCCAGGATGCTGTTGGCCTTCTTGGCCATCTGGGCACACTGCTGGCTCATGTTCAGCCGGCTGTCAACCAGCACCCCCAGGTCCTTTTCCGCTGGGCAGCTCTTTCCAGCCACTCCTCCCCAAGCCTGTAGCGTTGCATGGGGTTGTTGTGACCCAAGTGCAGGGCCCTGCACTTGGCCTTATTAAACCTCATACAGTTGGCCTCTGCCCATCGATCCAGCCTGTCCAGATCCCTCTGCAGAGCCCTCCTACCTTCCAGAAGATCAACACTCCCACCCAGCTGTGTGTCATCTGCAAACTTACTGAGGGAGCACTTGATCCCCTCATCCAGATCATCGATAAAGATATTGAACAAGACCGACCCCAGAAGCGAGCCCTGGGGAACACTGCTTGTGACCGGCTGCCAGCTGGTTTTAACGCCGTTCACCACAACTCTCTGGGCTCGGCCATCCAGCCAGTTCCTCACCCAGCGAAGAGTAAACCCGTCCAAGCAACAAGCTGCCAGTTTCTCCAGGAGAATGCTGTGGGAGACACTGTCAAAGGCTTTACTAAAGTCCAGGTAGACACCTACAGACTTTCCCTCATCCACTAGGTGGGTCACCTGGTCAAGCAAGATCAGGTTGGTCAAGCATACATTGTCCCATACATTGCTTCAGGTCATTTTACATATCATTATACAATTCGTAAGTATGGTGAAAAGATTATTAGGCAGCACTAGAGGCTTGTCTACACCAGAAAGTTAGTTTGAATTGATTTTTATATTAGGGTTGGGTGTGAATTTTAAGTGTGATAACAATTCCTGTCTACTTGCTGACAAGTGAGGATTTGAAAGGGTTGGATATTTGGCCACAGTATTTCCTTCTAAAGCATTTATAGTAAAAGCATGGTGGGGTATAAAGATCTTGTACAAAATGGTTACCATTTGAATCAGTACTGAGACTGTTTTTTGTCTGCTTTATTTAAAAAAATTTAACTTATTGCTAAAAAGAATTGATATAATGTCAAGATGTTGTGAGATGGATATATGTTTCTACTGCACATTTTGCTGATGACTTTGTCCTGTAATAAAGACAGGGTACAGTTGGAATTATCTATCACCTGGAGATATTGTCATTATTTTATTATTCTGGGATAAACCAGTCTAAAATAAGTAAGTCTTTTACAGGGATAAATAAGGGATAAATAAGTTTCTTACAAAGCACAGAAATAAAGAATGGAAGAACCTGGGTTTTTTTATTTATTTTATTTTATAACAAAAGAGGTAGCAAAGAGGTGTGTTTTGCAGGACACTTAAATTTAGTGTTTTATATATCAGTAATATGTTATGATGATGCAGCTTTACTTCTCAGGGTTGGGCTGAAATTTGTGGAGTTAAAAACCTCATATTTCTAGGCTTGGTACAAAGGTCAGGCAATATGATTGGGACCTACAGCAGACTCGCATCAGAAGTACTACTTTAACAGTTTATTTGCTCTTGGGTTTTTTGGTTTTCTTTATTAACTGGTCTCTGGAAGCACAGGTCAACATTTTACAGCTTTTGACCTTTCCTCTCCACTGCTTTGGATGTCTCTCATAACCTTAAAGAACATGTTATAGTTGCAAGAATCTTATCTGCCATCTTCAAATAGCCATGCAATCTGGGCTAATCAGGGGAAACTTAATGGCTTTGAGGAAGAATTTCAGTGAGCACCATGTTGTGTTCAAAGCAGGGGTCTGATTCTAGCTCCAGCAGAGTTCGACAGGAGCGGGGAACATCTCAGCGGTGCCCTGCAACTGTGAGTTTTCAGCTCTGGAATTAACAGGCAAGTCCACTGCTAATGCTGGACCACAGCCACCTCCCCTCCCTGCTGAGCTCGCCCCAGCACGGTGGGTCCTGCTGCGTGAGGGAGGAAAACATCGCCTGCCAGCGGAGAGAGCTGCCGCTGACGGGAGCGGACCGCTCCTGCGTTCTGCCGGGTATGGTGACCCCAACACTCGAATGCAAAATATTTACTCCACGGGTGCCATGAGTCTCCAGATTTCCAGTGAGCTCAAAGTAACTTGGGATGCAGTACTGGAAACCTGGCATGGCAGAGGACCAAGACACTGCTGGCTGCAGAATTATCTTGCAAGTGCAAAGGACAGTGCCCACAGAGGTAGCAACTTTGTAGTCCAGTGAGAATAATAGTAAAAATGACCTTGTATGTCTTCCCTGAATTTGTCGAGCTCCCAGCTTCAGGCATTTGCCTCGGGGATAATGCAATCTGTTTTGATACAGCAGCAGTAGTCATCAAAATAAAGACCCCATCAGGGACCACTGCAAAATTCCAAAAATTATAGCTAAAACTACCAGACTGTCTTGCAGAGTGTTGCTTCCACATGCCTTGGTGTTAGTCTTAGCTGCTTGTGAAAATTTTGAAAAAATATATTCCATTCTTAATAGGTACTAATCTCCGACTCTCAGTGGTAGTCAGGCTGTGTGCTTGAAGCAGACTTTACATTTCATACAGAGTTTTGAGGTGTCTTCATTAAAGATATATTTGGCTGTTGCATGCACAAAATGAGCTCCTCAGAAAATATCGTGACTGGATAAATAGCAAAATACTGGTTGTGGCTACACAATCTGCCCTGAGCAAAGAATAATCCAGGAAGAAAACTGTCTTTCCTAGTTTCCTAGAGACTAAAGAAAAATAACCTGGCATAATTGTCTCACTGATTTCAATGAAGAGGAAAGTTGACAACAGTAAGCAGAGCCTACCTGCTTCTCCTGTGACACCATCTCAAGTGAAGGAAGACTGCATCAGTTTACTCTTTTTTACTGGGGTAAGACTAGGCTTGACTCGGCAGAGTACCTACTGCTTTCCTTTTGTTATTTTGGTGCTAAAATAAATGTTACAACTCAGAATTCATTTTCTCATTAGTAACATAACTTTGTAATAAGAAGACAAATAGCCTAGTTTTAATAAAAAGCAATGATGCATCTCTCAAATTATGTACAAAGAACTTACACTGTTTAAATGCCTTTTTTTGGTGTTATGTGTCAACTTTCATTGTGTTGCTCTTCTCTTTGTCTAAATTGACTGAAATTACTTTTACCCATATTGTATAATAAATTTCAAAATAATCACATTTTGTTACAGCATTCAGTGCCAAGTACGTTTCTGCACAGTGTAGGCTCTGTTTTTGTAAAAACTGTGTCCCTAGCCACCTGGCAGCTCATTCTTAATTCATATGCATTTAGTTACAGCTGGCATAAAAATCAGAGTTTTCCAAGGACACTCTGCAGACTTGCCCAGTGGAAATTTTAACCTCTATAAAATTGTTTCATGATCAAATTCTGTTTTCTCAGGCCTGTTTTGTCAGATCATGGCCTTGGGTGGAAGTACTGGAGCCACTGAACTGCCAGGATGACATGTCTAACTAGAATTACACTGAAGGTAACCAAACAACTCTTAAATAGGACAGACATTTCCATCTGTTGATTCCATTGCAGGGTCAAGATTTAGGACATTCAATGATTCTCATAGAGACACACTACCCACCTCCCAATTTTTGTTTTTAAATTTCTAAACAAAGATTGGTTGTGGCTTCTTGGTGGTATTTTGGGGTTTTTTTTCCTACAATTAAAGAGCTTTTAATAATATTTAAGTCATTTGAAATTATGATTTGTCTGACAGATAGATCCAGAGACTTCAACCCTTGAGAGTGTGCCAGAAAGTTAGGAAAGGTGTTAAACCAGTACAGAATATCAACCTCTAAATAAAATAACATATATAATGTAGTTAAAAATAATGACCATTGCCTTAAAAAAAAAAAAAAAAAAAAGTATGGGCACACAATATGTCCTTGCCACATGTAATAATGTATTTCTCTGGGCTTGTAAATTGCAATAATTCTGTCTGGCCTCCAGAGGAGTGACACTGTTGCCCAGGAAGGTGACATAGTTTGCACAGACCAGTCTGGGAGGGTGGTGGCAGCAGGAGGAAGAGAACAAAGGCCTTCAGACCTCTAGGTAAGTGTCTCAGCAGCTCAGTGACAGATCTTCCACAGTCCCTCTGACCCTCACAGGAGCACTCAGGGAGTAAGATACTCCCTGAGATAAAAGATCAAAAAAAGAAAGAAAAAAAAAGGGTCAAAGAAAGCGTACCTCTTGGTACTGGCAAACTGGTAACAACAGACAAGGAGAAGCCTGAGGTACTCAATGACTTCTCTGCCTCAGTCTTCACTGGCAGTGTCCCTTCCCACACCTCTGAAGGGGATGGATGACAAGACAGGGACTGGAGGAGCAAAGTCCCTCCCACTGTAAGAGAAAATCAGGTTCAAGACCACCTGAGGAACCTGAACATGCACAAGTCTATGGGACCTGAGAAGATGCATCCCAGAGTCCTGAAGGAATTGGCTGACGTAGTTGCCAAGACACTCTCCCTGATAGCTGAAAAGTCATGGCAGTCAGGTGAAGTCCCTGCTGTCTGGAGAAAGGGAAACATTGCACCTATTTTTTCAAAAGGGTAGCAAGGAAGACCCTGGGAGCTAGTGACCAGTCAGCCTCACCTCTGTACCTGGGAAGATCATGGAACAAATCCTCCTAGAAACTATGCTAAGGCACATGGAGGACAGAGAGGTGATTTGAGACAGCCAGCATGACTTCACCAAGGGCAAGTCCTGCCTGACAGACCTAGTGGCCTTCTATAATGGAGCAACCACATCAGTGAACAAGGCAAGAGCTATCGATGTCATCTATCTGAACTTCTGTAAGGCCTTTGACACAGTCCCCCACAACATCCTTCTCTGTCAATTGGAGAGATATGGATTTGATTGGTGGACTATTCAATGTACGAGGAATTGGTTGGACGGTTGTATCGTGAGGGCAGTGGTCAACAGCTCAATTTCCAGATGAAGATCGGTGATGAGCAGTGTCCCTCAGGGGTCCTTATTGGGACCGATATGAAAGGAATGAGAGCAACCCTGCTGAGAAGGACTTAGGGGTACTGATGGATGAAAAGCTCAACATGACCCAACAATGTGTGCTTGCAGCCCAGAACTGTATCATGGGCTGCATCCAAAGAAGCTTGGCCAGAAGGTTGAGGGAGGTGATTCTGCCACTCTACTCTGCTGTGGTGAGACCCTACCTGGAGTCCTGCATCCAGCTGTGGAGCCCTCAGCACAGGAAACATGTGAATCTGTTGGAGAGGGTCCGGAGGAGGCCACAACAATGATCAGAGGGATGGAACACCTCTCCTATGAGGACAGGCTGAGAGAGTTGGGGTTCTTCAGTCTGGAGATGAGAAGACTCCAGGGAGACCGTCTTCCAGTACTTAAAGGGGGCTTGTAAGAAACATGGGGACAGACATTTTAGCAGGGCCTGTAGGAATAAGAGAAAGGGCAATGGCTTTAAACTGAAACAGGGTAGATTTAGACTAGTTCTAAGAAAGAAATTTTTCACAGTGAAGATAGTGAAACACTTGGCAGATGTTCCCCGGAGAGGTGGTAGATGCCCCATCCCTGGCAACGTTCCAGGTCAGCTTGGATGGGGCTCTGAGCAACCTGATCTAGTTGAAGATGTCCCTGCTTGTTGCAGGAGGGGTGGACTAGATGACCTTAAAACATCACTTCCAACCCAAACTATTATATGATTCTATGATTCTGTGATACTCTACGGTGGCAATGACAACACAGTAATGTGGTTCTCATTAATTATACTAAAGTTATCAACAAATATCTACCATATTGTGCCACAAGTATCTTCTTACAATATTCTATCTTAAACAGGCTGATATTTTAAAGTTTATATTACTTGAATTATTTTGTATGTTAAAATTTGAGGTAAAAAATAGGCAGCTATGTAGTCTGATAATAAGGATGTGGGATCCTTTAATCAGAAAGTTCTCAAGTTGTATAAATCAGTCAGGTTGCTGGGTCTAAGGCATTGGTTTGTTCCTGCTGGTATTCTGCAAGAACTTGAACACATGCTAATGATCTGCAGTCAAGTGGGGAGTGTAAATTTGTGTTGCTCATTTGAAACACACTACGAGTAAAAAAAGCACACATCTAGACAATGACTTGTGAAAGAGGCTACATTTGCAAACAGACGGATGCAAGGAAGTTTTAAGTGCTTCGTAAGCCAGAGAATAGAATCAAACCAAATTAATGGAATTAGAAAGCAATCCCACTTCTGTAGGTGTGATGGTGCATTTCCCCTCTGCCCCTCTCCTTGCTCGATAAGCCTTGGCCTTGGAGCAGAGAGTTTGGCAGTTAAGAGCCCCTTGACTGTACCAAGCACTCTTGTGTAGATGGGAGTAACTCTCCACCCCCAGACAGCCTTGGAACATATGTTATCTAGCCGTGATTCGGGTCAATCAGTACCAGTGTCACTGGGATGTTGAGAATTCTAGCAATTGCCAACAAATGTTTTGTTGCAAGGATGGAAATTTACTGATGCCTAAAGTCAATCATCTCCCAGTCCTATAAATAGGGGTCCCCAGTGAGACCCTTTGAACTCTCCTGGACCACAGTGGGCTGTGACCAGCACCTCCCTCTGAGTGGGACACCTCCCAGAGTCCATGAACCCTCAAGTTCGCAATCAATTCAGAGGCTCGGCTGATCACCCGTTGAGTGATGCAAAGCATTCGATGTGAGTATTTGACTGAATTTGAGGGTCATATTTAAAGAGACCTTTGTACATATCTATCTCATTTCTCTACATCTCTTTATGTGTCTCTAGCTCAATAGTGTTAGTGAATTTGATTGCTGTTATTTTATATCAGATTGTTGCCATCCTAAAGTTACACCAAGCACTACACCAGAATCCCTGATACCCTCTCCCTCTAGTCATAAACCTTTGATGAAGTCAGGGACTAGGAGTGAATTCAGCCTCTCTGAGAAGTTTAGAAAGCAAGAGGGTCCACTCTGAACCTCGTGACTCAACGGGAGGGCATTCCTTTACTTTCCTTACCTAACCTTAGTCATAAACCATTGACCAAGTCTGGGACTAAGGGCGGATTTCGTTCCATTCTGAACCTCATGACTCAACGGGAGGGTCTCCCCTACTTTCTCTCCTCAATATACACACAAGCCACATTAACATGATTTGATCCATGAGCAAATTATTCCAATCTAGTTGTAACTTGGTTTCTCTTTGCATACCTTTTTCATGTTAAGCAAGTAATAGAGTGAACCTTGCCATTGAATTCTGTTAAGTCGCATCTTTTACAAATCTATATTAAAATCATTCACTTTCTGATATCTTTGGCAGTGATTCTTTAAGTGTCCTAAACCACTCATTCACAACAGTAGGTTTCTCTGCTCGTGTTATAGTATTATAGTAATCATGACAGAAGTAGTAATGGTAACTGTATACAACTGAAAATTAAAGTGAAAATCAGCAATGAAATACATTTGCAAAAATGGACCTATTTGAAATTGTAAAATCATCCTGAAGTCTGAAGATTACCAAAGAAAAAGTAGAATTTTCTGAAAATGCCTTGTAAGGCATTGTTCTGATACCTGCCCCATGGAGGGAGTAACAGAAAAAACACATTATGCCATAGTGATTTTCTTTGTGCTTCAGTATATTGAACCTCAAATCAACAAACCCCCAAATTAGCAAACAATAATCATTCCAAGAAATATTTCAAATGGAAAGTAGAATATCTTTTCAGTTGAGCATTGGATTTTTTTATTTTGAGATGACAAATTAATATGTTGTGTTACTAGAACATCTCTCAATTAGTGCAAATGGGCATTCAGTTGATGTGACTTTTTTACGCCCAGTACCTTTCATATACTATTTTTAATATATATTTTTATATATTTTTATACTATATATTATATATTATACTATACTTTTTTATATATTTTTATATACTATCTCCATATCAATTTCTCCACTCAGTTGCATAGCTGTAAACCAGAAGTCATACAACTGAAATTAATAAAGCTGCGATTCTGTAAAGCCAGCATAGAAGACAGAGGAATTAAGTTATGGAGCCTCTTTCTCTTCCATTTTATAATGGAGTAAAACCACTGTAAAGCTATTGGCTTAACTGGAAATCTATGTCATTTACATGAGTATGAATAGAGAGTAGACAATTTGTTTTTATTTTCAATAGCCATGATAACTGAGGCCATATGTCCTACTATATAAAACATATGCACTCCATAACTCCTGTGCATACAGAATTGGCATACATAAATTGTAGATTACAGTTCCAGTAGAAGTTAATTGCCTTCTGCCTTCCCTATTTCTACGGAAGTGGTTTAGGGGAACAAAAGGTTTAGTTCAGCATTTTGCCAGTTACAAAACCTGGTCAGATTAATTTCCAAATCTTGAAAGGTAGCACAAGGTATAACTGAATGGAAATAAAAGATGGTGTTGCCTATTCATCAAAGCACAAGACTCTTTTATCTACAATACCAGTTATAACCTCTGTTATATCGATGGCTACTACAGACCCAAGGCTGTGATTCACAATCAGGTTCTTCAATTTAAGAACTGATATGCTTGCCAGCTGCTTCAGCTCTGACTGTAGTTATTAGAGAACTGGTCAGTGTGATCGGTGGATCCTAAGGAGTTATTCAGCTGACAAGTCATGAGGTACCTATTTTACCATGAGCAGAATTGCTTTTCTAACCTAGATCTGCACTGAGAAATTTAGACACGTAAGTCTGAAGCTAAACCCCACCCCAGATGACTTCATGTCTAATAGTCTGAAACAAGTGTCCCTAAGTATTACAGGACATCTTTCTAGAATCGACGTGAAATGTTTCAGAGACATGAGGCAGCACTGCCTCCGCCTGATCCAGCCAACACTAGGCCCTTTGAAAAAGCCATTTGAAAAAGTAGCTAGAGCTTGCAGCTCATGTACTTTTTTCCCTCCTCTTCTGCAGGTCACTAAGTTTCTTATCAGCTATCCCCCTAGCCCAGTTGCCTTAAAGGGAATGAACTGGACAATCCAGAGAAGGCACAAGAAGGGAGGAAGAGGCTTTCAAAAATCTTCCCTCAGAAAGTAAGTCTAGCTAAGATGGGCCCATACATTGTTTATTCTCTCCTATGAAAGAGAGAAACTGTCCCCATATCAGGAGTATAGAAAAATTATTCTCTTTCACGTGATACTAAATATTGATGAAAGGGAACTGAAGGCACCTTGGATATAGTATTAGAATTCACTTTGGAAGAAACGGTCTTAATGGTTAGGTACACTTTCTAAATAAGACTAATAATGTCTATTGATATTAAAAGTATAAAAAAAATTTGCATAGAATTCCACGAAACATATGGAATGACAATATCTTTGTAGTTTACAAATTAAATTTTAATGCACAAGAAATGTAAAGACTATAGTGTAAGAAAGACTCCCAAAACCTGAATGTATTTGCCCAAACTGTTTATTCAACAAAACTTTGGATTGAAGTGGTTAATTATCAGCCCTTTTATTTTAAATATGATTTGCTATTCTTGGTTGGTCTTTCTCATCCATTAGTTCAAGTGCTGTTATTGGAATGTTTCCTTCCAAGAGCATGTACAACAATTGTTTTGTATGAAGTGACAGTGCTTTTTTTTTCCCCCCCCCCCCCAGTTCTAAGGAAAAGGCTTTGATTCATGATTTACTGATGTAGTTTTTTGTTCATTATTTCAGGCTTCGTATGTTTATTCCACTTCCTGTAACATTTTCTGTGGATGCTCTGGATGAGTTTTCAGTGCCCTTCTTCCAAATTACTTGTTATAAAATAATTATCTGTTTCATAAAAAAGTTTCTCAAAACTGTGATAGTAAAGTCGCGCTACCAGTAGGGAAGATTTACTTTTATATTTTCAGTGTTTTCAAAAGTCCTGACATGGCTGCATGTAAGTGTTCAGGTTTATCCTTGCCTGAATGGCTGTTAACTAACTTAATCCATCGGATTTATCCTCCTTTCTTCAAGGTAAAATTTAGTAAGCAGAGCAATATTCTGGTCTCCACTCAGACTGCAGAGTTCACCAGGGAAATGGTACAACAGTCAGTGCAATTGCTTTCTGTAACACCGGTTCAAAGGATGAGAGAACATGTTGGAGAACTTAGATCATGGCTTTCACCCAGCTATCAATCAGCAGCATGCAGACCACAGCGCAGGGCTGTTTGAGAAAGCCTAATCCCAATCTACCACTTGAGAGATCTACTTGTTTGATGTTTTGCTCTTCCCCGATTGTAGTGATGGGAGCCATGCTGCAGTCAAAAATGATTAATTAATTTCAGATATCTCAAGAATCAATGGTTATGGTTTTTACTTAAAGCTGATTCTACATTCCATGGCTTTCTACATAAGTGTTAGGTATCACTTTGCTGACACTAAAATGCAATTACCAGGAAAGTCAAAGATAAGACCTTTTGTACTCCGTGAACATCTTTAAAACCAATGCATACTTTACATTGGTCTGGTTATGTTTACGTATCACATTTACAGAATATCCTCCTCAAGCAGGTGTTTTAAAAAGAGTTATGAGTATCACTGCATAAACTTCATAGAGTCCATCTTGTTTGGGTTTAGTCCTGACTGTGTCAACCATTCAGTTCTGACTGATCCAGGAATATATCCTGGTTTGTGTGTCCTGTTACAAAGATACCTGAAGGATCTCATACATATGTCTCTATGACATAATTAAGATGCAAATTTCAGAAGTGGTGGCAATTTGTTTCAAATATTGTGCAGATACTTTCCCCTGTTTTCCACACTGCCACAAACCCAGTGTCTTTTTTGTTTGCTTTAAGATTAATTTTACTTTATAAATGATAATCCAGACAGTTGTTTAGTATATAAAAGAAATGGTTTTGCTGTGCCGATATAATGTGTTCTTAATTCTATTAAGCTACAAAGTCACAAAAGAAAGCATGGCTGTTTTGTTCAGATTTGAGATTAAAGTTCTCTTTCCTTTCTTATGGTAAACTCAATGACATGGATATTTTGCAAATGTATTTGCCCTCAGCAACTTCCTTTTTTTAAAGTAATAAATACAGTGTACTGCTTAAGAAAACAAAACAAAACAAAACAAAAACAAAAACCAACTTGGCCCTATGCCATATAGTACATATAGTACACAAGTTCCTGTGGAGGTCGTCTGAAGTGCATGACCCATTTTGAATTCCTTCAGTTTGCATGACTTTGTCAGTCTTAAACTGATGATTCTGACAATATTTCTCAGCATCCCTGCTGAACATTTAAATCTGGCTTCCTAACGCTTTTCATACTCACTCTAGCTTTCAACTTGATGAAATGAAGTCATAATTAAACAAAAAACATCCCACAAATAATTATAAAATAACACTCAGCCAATCCTGCAGGCATTTTTAGATACTTGTTTTTATTTGTGTTATGCGGCTTTTCTATAATACTAATAGCCTATTTTTCCTGTACGTCTTTCTCTAATTCCTCTCAGATGATGTCAGGTTACGAGATTAGTTTAATTCTCTTAGATGTCTTTCCAGGACTCAGTGACCTCACTCTGCAGGAGTGGACACTCGGAATGTGCAAGCATGCAGTAAACTTCCTGCTTCCTTGTACCAACTATACTGAGATGCTTTCTGCAAGTCCTAATGTGCAAGTAAGAAACTGCAACGATGCCAGAAAGCTACTCTGAAGTCCCTGATGATTCTCAGAATCTATTTTGCTTGTGGGGTCATTCAATAATGTCTGAAATTAGTTCAGTTATTCATTTTGGTTTGCAAGTATAAAAATAGAAAATATTTTGAAACCTGGGGCTGTATTCAAAGTGCAATTTGAATAAATTGCAGAATGGTTCTAACTGTGGGGTCTGGGGGCTGTTCCACTTTTACGTAAATGCTGAGACTGCAGACTTGTGTCAAGACCTCCCTGCTGAAAACTTCAAAGGCATTCCTTCTAGGCAGAGAGTTTATTCTAGAATAGTGGAAGTTCCTCCCTGAGGTTCAAAGGGTCATTGCTAGAAAACTCATTATCTGTAGGGACTGGTGACTTGAGTAAAAATCTAAAAAATAATATGAATATTGATCACGCTCACAACGTGACAGGATGTGGGAATTAGTCAACTAACAGAAGACGACAGGCAGGTATTTGGCTGGGGGTTGTGGTGTGAATGTAGTTACAGTGTGAAGAATGAGATTTTTTAAGTATGACAAAATATTTTACCCAAAATATCTAAATTTGCTCTCAAAGCCAAACCAAAGCTGGTGTCAAAACTGCTTTCAAAAGAGTTACCCATGAATGAGGGAAGATTCCTCATTCCTTTGTTGAAAAAAAAAAATCCAGAAGTGGTGTAAAGTATATTTTTGTTAAACCTTATTTCTTCCTTCCTGTACTTCGTACAGGGGACAGATAGGATATCAGGATGTAAGATACCAGATGTGACATGACTGGAAAAATGGTGCAAAGGCAAAAAGCTTTCTACACTTTAGTTGCCCAAACTCTGCAGACTGACAGTATTTTAGTTACTGTGTGGTCCTAAAGGACTAGGTTATCTTTCCCTATTCTTGACTCTACCATTCCCACAATGTGCATGTTTAGGATTCATGTATCTCCTGACTGTACTCCACCAAGGAATATTGCTGGGTACAGACTGTTCAACCCCAGGAATACTCCTGCCTCCCCAGAAAATCATAATTTTCTTCTCAGTAGCGCTCCTTTTTCAGATATTCACAGTCATCAATTGCTTGGCCCTTGTATTCAATGTGCTCCTCTACTCAGACCCACATATGCCAAAAGATTAACTAAAATTACAAGGTTATTAACTGTGACTGTTCGGCCATATAGAGTTACAGAACATAAAACAGTGAGAGCATAACTTTCTTGTGAGAAAAGAAAAACTTTCTCAAAAGGTGATGCCAACCAAGAGCAAGGCACAGCATGGCTGCTACTAAACCAGCAATTTGACCTTTCTCCTTTGTGCATATTCTATCATGAATACATTTCAGCAAATGCATGCATGTATTAAAAAAATCCTCAAAAACATATCCCATCAATCTATTTTCTCATAGACAAGGAGAAGAAAACAAACATTTGACAGGCATCAATCACAGTGCCTGTCATATAGTAGAAGTGAAATCTGTGAGAAGCTCTGGAGATGAGGACCTACATATGCCAAATGCCCAGGCCATATCTGTTACCTTCAAGCTGCCTATCAGTGCTAAATCTAGGGTACAGTAGGTTATACTTAGCAGTCAGTATATTTTAGCAGACAGTATGAATCCAATGGGACACAACCCTACAGAAGAACAATTTATGTCTATATTGGTAAATTAAACTGTTCCAGGAAGCATTTCCAGGTACTCACAACAGTACTACAAAATTTGTGGAATGACTGCTGGCACAATTTTGGCCTGAGTCAACAGGCAATCTCCACAGAAATTTATTTGCAAAATGTGAGACTTAACATAGAGCAGGAACCCTTTCCAAAAATCAGACCAGATGTTCTGGAGAGTTTATAGTTGAGCAGAGACTGTTTTGTCTCATTTAGTCTTGGGAAGGGAGAATAGGTGTTGACACTGTGTTGGTTAGCCAGTAGAAAGAGGTGTATTCTCCAAGTATGTTGGGCCATACTGTATATTGTACCAGTACTGAATCAGAAGGAAAAATATCAGCAATTTTATTTCTTGCCACCTTTCACTTGGAAGTGTATATTTCCTGCACAGCTTGCTTTCTTTACCAGCACAAAATGGTTGAAATGGTATTTTTTCATAGTATTTTCATTTTGTTTGAACATATGTTACTGTATTCAGTAATTAACCAAAGATGAAAAGAGCTTATTGACAAACTTCTGTTTGTGTATGTCTATAGTTCACAGTAAGTGAAAGTAAAAATGTTACTAAAACTGTAATTTCTAAACTTTTGCTGTCAATGAGGAACGAAAACTAAAATGTCAAGTTTAAACACAACTAATACTAGGATCGTTTTTCTGACTGCTATACCAGTAATTAGTGATTAGCTTACCAGTAACTAAATGAGAACATATCTGGCTTGCAGATATATGTTAGCTTCTCATCCTCATAGTATCACGATTTTTTAAACAATAAATTAAACTGAAAGTGTGAGTTCTGATTGAAATGAATTTAAATATAACTATTACCATCCACGTGACAGAAAAAGTGCTTCTCACCATACATATTTTGAGTTGAGATAGAATCACTTTTCTTCCACTCAAGTTTTCTTACATTCCCCCTACATGAACATAATTACACTGGAAGGGATCCTTCATCCTCTCTAATTTGGTCCCTCAACTGCAGCTGTAAGTTTGATGTAATTTTAATAATATTTGTACTATGTAATGGCTTGTAATAGTCTCCAAAATGATTTTCCACTCTAATATGTGCTTCCCCAAAGGATTCAACAGCAAGGCAGAGCTATCAGCTACATGAAAAGTAACTGCCACAGAATCTGAAGCCTTCAAAGTTAATGCTGCACTACTAAAATATTGGAGCATCTCACTTTATGACATCAAAAGCCTTTGCTTTATGTATAGTACTTTAATCCAAATTTTTTTTTTTTTGGTAACTAAATGAATATGGCTGCTGGTTGTCACTGTCGCCCGAATGAATGCTTTACAACATCATACCAATCTTTATGATTCTTTATGACTTTATATTTCTCTTCCACTTACTACAGAGTGAAAAGAAGTATAACTTAAAATCAACAAGTTAAAATAACTGTGCTATAGTCTGACTGAAATACTTTGGATTTTCAAAGCTCAAACATTTCCCAAGTGACCTGGGAATTCAGTTGGGAAATTTAAATGCAGGTGACCTGGATATAAGGCATATATATATTACCCATAATTTTTTTATTTTGCAGTTTGAAATAAAAAAAGGAAAAAGTGTTGCAATGTATTATCAATAATCAAAACAAAATTGTTCACGTTCTCCTTAGTTTGCATCATTACAACAATATTTATATTTATATAATAAATATTTATACACCAAAACTTAATTCTCAGAACAAATGTAATGCCATTTGGATCTAGACCTAGGTACATTTTTAAATTTTCTATGCGGCATCTCAAGATTAATCTTCTCGTTATGTCTGGTCATATATGACCAGATTTTGTCAAAACTCTGCCTGGATTGAAGACTTGCAGGTTCAGAGTATGCGTATGGTGTCATGGTGGGTCGACCTTGGCTGGTTGTCAGACCCCCACCCAGCTACTCTCTCACTCCCCCTCCTCGACAGGATGTGGAGGGCAGAGAAAATAAGATGAAAAAGCTCATGGGTGGAGCTAAAGGCAGGGAGATCACTTACCAATTACCATCACAAGCAAAACAGTCTCAGCTTGGGGACAAGTAATTTAATTTATTGCCAATTAAAACAGAGTTCGAGAATGAGAAACAAACTAAAACAACACCTCGCCCCCACCCCCTTTTTTTCACTGTAAGGCTCACCTTCACTCCATTGCCAGCTCCTCTACCTCCCCGCCCCTGCCCCAAGCGGCGCAGAGGGGTGGGGAGTGGGAGCTGTGGTCAGCCCATGACAGCTCTGCTCTGCTCTGTTCCTCCTCACACTTTTCCCCTGCTCCAGCGTGGATCCTTCCACAGGCTGCAGGGAAATACTTCCTTCAGCATGGTGTCTCCATGGGCTGCGGGGCAATCTCTGCACCTCGACCACCTCCTGCCCTTCCTTCTTCTCCGACCTTGGTGTTCCCAAGGTTGGTTGTTTCATTTCCCCCACTCCCCGCACTCCTCTCTGCCGTCTGGTGGTTTTGACCTTTCATATTTATTTTCTCCAGAGTTGCCACCACCTTGGCTGCGGGGCTCAGCTGTGCCCTGCGGTGGGTGGGTTGGAGCCGGCGGGAACCTTCTCTGTCTGACTCGGGGCAGCCCAGGTCACTCCTCACAGAGACCCCCCTCAGCCCCCGCTGCCAGCGCCTGGGCACCTGCACCCCGTACAAATGTTCTTTTCTTTTAAATAATTAAGTTTAAATATTCATGGCTTTTTGATTTTTAAAAATATCCAGGTGCACTTGAAAGTTATTTTACATTGCTCTGAAAGTAGTAAGTATTTGAATTCAGGTTTTTTTCACTTGTTAACTCTCTCCTTTTTTCTTCTTCCTTCTTAGATGTTCATAAATTGGTTCAGAGAAGAGACTATTTTTTTCCCTAATTCAGCTAGGAAATTCCGAATGATCAGAGTATCCAGATATTAATGGTTTATAACACAAAACGCTGTAGTGTCTTAAAACTAGAAGTGTGATGCAGTCTATGAGGATATGACATTTTAAAATAACCGTGTAAATACCAGCAGATTAACCATGATATTTCTAAAACCTTTGACTCAGAAAACTCCTGGATGAGCTTGAAAGCCGTAGGCACAGCTGATATCAACATAGCTGAAAAGTTTATTGTAAGGGATATAATTATGAAGACAGATTTATGGAGCATCCTCCCAGTTGAAGTCTTAAAGAACTGAAAGACATAACTCCATGCAGATACATGGCTGAAAATTGCAATCATGTGACATGTTTCTAGCTTTGATCCGTAATTAAAGGGTTTTGCTTCTTTTCATTCAGCACTAGTTTCCTTCTCAAAGGCCTGGAGTCATTCAGGTTGATCAATGATTTAATCATGTTATCGTTCCGTCAGTTTAGTCTCAAATACTTTTTTGTGATCTTTTACAGTTTAATAGAGCTTATTTTCAGGTTAGAAAGATCTGAAGAGTTCAAGATTAAGATCTAACCAGACCCCACATAGCCATCCAATATCGGTTTGCAGTCCTGAATGTAAAAACTCTGGCTTTCATTTGAGATCTTTCTATAGATTTTCACGGAGGCCTTCCCATTGCGAGTCTATTTGAGGATCTTGTTTAGGGAGATCATTTTTCCCTTGATTCATTTCTTATTTTCCACTACAGTCTTCAGTGTAGTAGCAGCAGGATCAAATCTCTAATATAATTTAGAAATTGCAAATTAAGTCTTCAGTTTTATCGTTTGTTCTGAATGCTCAAAATTTGCATTCAGAAAATCTTACCTGTATCTACTTCATTAAAATACCTTGATAATCCCTCGTCCGAATGGAACAAGATGCAGGACTTTCATTTTGCACTTATTTCATCCACCCTTCCTATAAACATTCTTCCTTAACAACATAGGACACAAGAAATCAGAAGTTACTTACACTGATACAATTATTTTAAATAGAATGCAATAATTCTGAAATAATTTATGCGAGGCTAAACATTTTGACGGTATGTGGCATTATTGGGTAAATGGCTGTAAAACTGATGCTTAGCTTAGGATCAGGCCTGGCTTTCCCCAGTGTTGCAGAAAGCTCCATTGGCTTTGACAATATTTTTGATTTTTTTCTGTACCTTTCTAATTTTTCCTCTACCTTATTAGTGAGACAAGGCTAAAAGAATTACAAGTATGCAAGATGTAGTTGTGCCATAGATATAAGCAGTGATATTAATGATGTTTTCTGTTTACTTTCTGATAATCCCTAATATTATTTTGTCAATTGCTCATGATTATTAGGTGAATGGTTTCATAGCACTGTTTTTAATGTAATTATAATCTCATTCTTGAATGGGAAAAGTAAGTGTAGAGCCCATCATGCTGCATGTATGCCAAATATTGTTTTCTTACTTTGCATTTATCACCATCCAGTCTTGGTTGCCAAATTATTGCCCCGTCACTCGATAGTGTGAGAAATTTCTGGAATGTCCACAAATGACTTCTGGTTTTATCATCCTGAATAATTTGATATTTCACCAAACTTTGCCACCTCACTATCTGTTCCTTTTCTATTTCAATATAATAAAAACCAGATCCAAGTATAGATCCCACTGGGAACTAACTGGAACCTCTTACAGAAAACAACCATTGATTCCTACTTACTGTTTTATTCTTCAGCCTGGAAATAATTAAATTAGATTTTTGAAAAGACTCTTAACAAAACTAATCTTTCAAGATATAAAAGAATGTTTTTTAAGATTTAACTGCATCTTCAATTGGAATACCAGGGGTTATTGGCTTTTTTATTTATTCCAAGAACTCTAACACACCTGCAAGAAGTGATTTGCCACTACAGAATCCAAGTTATTTCTCTCCCATCATATCATAGTTATCTTTACGTCTACTAATTCTATTTTTTATTATAATTTCAACCAACTTAGTTGGTATGGAAGTTTTATTCCATTGGTTTCTTGTTCCCTAGATATTACTTTACAATTTGACATCACATTTATTACCTTCCAGTCCCCAGGTAGAAGGTAATGGGGAGACCTTATCGCTCTCTACAACTACCTGAAAGGAGGCTGTAGTAAGGTGGGTGTTGATCTCTTCTCCCAAGTAACTACTGACAGAGTGAGAGGAAGTGGCCTCAAAGGCCTCCCCTTGTGCCAGGGGAGGTTTAAATTGGATATTAGAAAAAATTTACTGAAAGAGTGGTCAAGCATTGGAACAGGCTGCCCAGGGAAGTGGTGGAGTCACCATCTCTGGAGGTGTTCAAAAAATGTGTAAACGTGGCACTTTGAGGCATGGTTTAGTGGGCATGGTCATGTTGGGTTGATGGTTGGACTTGGTGATCTTAGAAGTCTTTTGAAGTCAACCTTAATGATCCTATGATTCTATGATTCTAGGTAGTAAGGCTGTTTTAAGTGTTAATGTGCTCAGAAGAATTTAATAGTTTGATGGCTTCTTCAAGTTTTTGGGTGACTCCTTGTTTGTTCTAGTCTTCATTTTTCAGAAAAATATCACTGTTGTTCCTTTTACAGTTCCTCTGGCTAGTCTCCTCTAGGGAATGATTCCAGATCAGGAATCTTCCTAAGCTTCCCTACACCAAGGAATTAATTTAGATTTTCTAGTATGAGCCTGTATTTTAACCTAAGTAAATTTCAATTTACCAGATGACTTTGTGTGCAATATATTTCAATGATGTACAGATCACAGGTTTCTTATTTGTTTACTGACACTTCAACAGATGAAATAAATTGCCTAGATGCATGCAAACATTTAGCACTGGTGGTAAAAAATTATAAATACTTATGACAGGAAGTTTCCTTCAAACTTAAAATCTGAAATGAGAAGTCCAGAACACACTGATTAAGGAAAATTGATACCAACAAGTCTAGCTTATATGTGAATTGCAGTTTTGAAAAAATTATCTAAGCCTTTGAGAATTGTTCTTAAAGGGTGGCAATTACCTCTTTAAGGAGCCCAAATAATTACACTGGCTTTTGAGACACCTCTTATCAGATTATTTCTCACAGGTATTTTACAGAACTGTAGGTTTTTCAGGCTGTGGTGTCTGCATTTGAGCTTTGTTCTGACTCCCTTAGG